>NC_080696.1:16755660-18005660 GCF_030445035.2 Dasypus novemcinctus | reverse complement strand
CCTGGGACATGGCGTTCTGAACTGTCCCTCCAAAAGGCAGAGTCTCCAGGGAGCCACACATCAGCCAGCAGTTGCTAAGTGGGCCAGCCTGGTTTTGCTCAGTGGATGAACATTCTTCTCTATTTAGATTCTGGCATGTCTGTTGGCCCTTGCTGCATTGAGATTGGCTGGCTGGTGTTTTGGAGGGAATGATGCTAGACTGGACTTGCTCTGAGAAGTTGGCGGAGAGGAGAGAGGGATGGGGGTGAGGCAGGGCGTGGAGAAGCCACAGGAACAGCTCCCCGTGGCCAAAGTTTCCATTGCCCATGCCAGGTGACGGGAGCTAGGGGGCTCCCCAGAGGCATGTCTGACTTGTCTGAACCAGAGGCGGCACCAAGAGTGTCTTCTCAGCATGTTTCCACTGGTCTTCAACGTGTTCCAGACATCTCTATGCTCTCCTGTCCCATCGTTGTTGAAAAATCTTGTTTTTACCAGAAAGCTCAGATCCAAATAGCCAAACAGAAGAGAATGTGTGGTTATGTCGTTGTCTGTTGGGAGAAGGAATAGACCCACTAAAGACTGCTCAGCCCCAAATCTGGGTGATGGTGGAAGATCTGGATAATAGAACCTCATGGTGGGAGAGAAAATGGCAACTTGGGTTTGGGGAAGGAACAGCTGCCATTTTTTGTGACCATTTTCAAATAGTGGAAAAAGGCATATGGCAGAAAAGAGGCTAGAAGCTTAAGTGAATGGCCAGGGGCCAGACCAGGCATCCGCCAGGGAGTCCAGTCTTGAAAATACCTTTAAGTGAGAAGCGTGGCCCCACATGCTTCAACCGGCCTTGCCCGCACTGCTATAACATGAATGGACCAGCACTCTTCATGCCTTCGTTTTTAACAAGCCTGGATGAACGGCGGATGCTTATGTCCATGGCCCGCCGGCCGGCATGCCGTTGATGTCTGACCAGATGCATTAGCTTGTGTGTCCACCCCCCTTCCCACTTCCTCCACAAATCATGTCTAAAATTTGTCAATGGATCATGTCTTGGAAAGGAAAATGAACTTCCCCCAGACAGATGAGTGATGCTTCCTTGTAAAGATGACCAGAACTTGTCACAAGCAGGACCTCAGGATGGTGTTGTGTCCCTGCAGTGGACGCTGTTGATGCCGGACCCAGATCGCCTAAACTGGGCAGGTTGGCCTACCCCAGTTGGCTGCTGATGACCCGAATGTGTTCCCTCACCATGTGAAATGCAGACCAGCTGCCAGCAGTAGCTTATCCACTTAGGGCAAACTTGGCCCTTGTCAATCCCTCCTGATCTAGGCAGCCTGAGCTGGACCAGTGGTTCTAGCTCTTTCCATTCCAAGTTAAGCCCCAGACCTGAGAAAAGTCCCTGGAGATTGAGAGCGCAGCACCAAATTTGGATTTGACACCGGGGGACAATTTTGCTTCCCTACCCCCTCTCCCCAAACATCCCTGGGATAGTTAAAACTGGATAGCATTTCTCGGCCCCACATCTCCCTTTGAAGTTTGAGGAAGGATTCTGGGGAGGTTTTATATTTTAATATGAAATTTATTTCCCAGATGATTCCATTACTGGGAAGGCAATGAGTTCAGACAAAACCAGGCATCCTTTTTAAGATGCCCCAAAGATGAGCGCTTGCAAAGCTTTCCTCAGCAAATTCTGAACCTCTCAAAAAGCAAGCCCTGTCCCTGCAAGAGGTTTTTTCTGCTGGGGGAACCCCCACTTGACATCTGAAGTGAGACTTTGCTCTCCTCAGTCTCAAAGATTAAAACTTTAAAATATTTCCCATGGGCATGACTGACTTGTGAGGGCAGGGACCACCAGGGGCAGGATGCACAGCCAGCATCTCTGCCCATCACACGGGCAGGTCTGATGGCAGAGGCCAAACAGGTACACTGAGGCCCGAGGGGTGCAGACAGATTCCCGCTCAAGGGACAGTCGCCAATCCCAGAACCTTGCTCCCTCCTCGCAGATCCACACTGCAGGCCCTGGGGATTGCTGCAAGGTCCAGCCAGTAAGAAGCATGAGCTATTTTCACTTGGAATGTGGCAAGCTCGGCCAAGGGAGCACGGGCCAAGAGATACAGTGCACAGCAAGATGCCAAGATAGAGCACGTTTCCTCCAAGCCAGGGGCCAGGGAGGCGTGAGGCACAGGGCGGCTTAGGGCACGCCCTCAGCAAGAGAGCTGTGTTTCAGAGTTGCAAGGGTGGGGAGAGCTGCGCCACTCTCTAGGGGTGGGGGCCGTGGGTGGTGATTGGCCGTGACACACCGTCCACCCCAGTGGAGCCCCCAACTCCTACTCCCGACATCCCACAGAGTTCCCATATTCTTTCCCTAAGAAACTGCCCAGATTCTCTTTCTCTTCTGCACCCCTCTGCCCACCTCTTTAAATCCCACAAGCACTTCACATATCCACATCCTTCTACTCCTTTATCCTCAAACTGGCCCTAAGAGTGCAGATGCCGGTAAGGAGCAGATGCATGACTGTCATAAAGCGCAGTCTTGGTACTCTGTATTCACGCATTCGTTCAATAACAACTTTTGGAGTGCCTTCCTCCGTACCAGGTCCTGCGTTCATCTGAAAGGAAAGGGGTTATATTGGCCCTGTCTGATGATCTCATTTGACTCTTTTTCTTTTTTAAAATCATTGCATCCTCTACGGTATGTGGAGTAGGCCAGGTTCCATGGTTATCGGGCCCCCCCACACACTGAGATGGCACAATGGGACCTGAGCTGTGGGACCAGGAGGGAGGGCCACTGAGAGAGCTGGCAAAAGACTGCCCACCCGTATGACTGCCCGCCACCCCCCGCTGGTCACCCTCAGTCACTGCTTAGCTGGTGCTGATTCATGTCACTATGGCAACAAGACCACAACCGCCCACTTAATTCAGAGAGCTGCCCACCTGCCGCACAAGCAGCCTCAGCATCCAGAAATAACTCTATGCCTAGAGTCAGGTGCTGGGCTTAAAAAAGTACAATACATTGTTGGAAAGATTATTGGAAACTCTTAATTGGCCCCCAGCCAACAAGGTTGTTGAAGTCCCATCACTCTGGCTGGATGGTACTTTAAAGGATGGGAAGTACACACATGGAAATGCCAGGGGTGTGTCTGTGCACTCCCAGGAGTGTGCGAGAGATTGTGGGCCCTATAAGAACAAACTTTGAAAAAAAAATTTAAAATAGTTATAGAATGGTTGTTTTAATGCCTACTATAGAGGAATATCTGTGTTCATTTATGGAAGAGATATAACCAAGTCACCTTTAAAATAAATACATTTTTAAGTGAGTCAATTTAAAGAAAAAATATAAAGGAAAGAACTGTCTAGGGGGTACGTGGATATGCCGAACATGTGACAATGGGATGTGGGCAACTAAAGCCTCAGGAGAGAAAGTCTGAGGTCCACAGTAAGTGCAGTCCTGACATCACATTAGCCTCCTGGACTCTGCACTCGGGATGTGAAATGATGAGTGGGCCTAGGACCTCCCACGTGTTGAGCATTTGTCAGGCTGGACCCTGGTCCAGGCGTTGCCTCCAACAGTCCTTCCCGCACCCCAGGGAGGCCAGCGGAACCACTGCTGCCCAGATGCCGGGATTCCGCTCCGAAAGGCAAAGAGCTGGGGAAGGTCACACCACCCCTAAGTGGCAGAGGCAGCTGGGAAACCCACTTTGCTTTGACTCCGGAGCCCAGGCTTTTAAAGCCAAAGCTGTACTGACTGCCAGAGCCAAGCACCTGGCCCCAGGGTGAGTCAAGGCCAGGGGACTCTATTTGAAACAGTCGCCAAGCAACCTGCCTTCTGATGGACACTTTCAAATCTAGTGTGCAGGGGACAACATTGGGGATCTGCCCAGACCCCCTCGTTTCCAGGTGCACCCCCTATTTCAGTGTGTTTTCAGTTTCCAACAGCCAGCACCTGTTCATCTTCTCGGCAGGACACCTAGGACAACTGAGATAAAGCTCAGTGCTGTACCCAAGGACTGATGGATGTGGGAGTGGGAAAGCACAGCTCCCTTGCCTGGCCAGGAGAGCTCAGAGGCATAATTTACACTCGAGGGCTCCCTGTGGGCCCCGGGCGACGCTACCCTCTGCGGGACTTGATCAGACCCCCTTTTTGTCTTGGTTCCTCCTTCTCTTCTTCCCCTCACTCCCTAACAGTTCCTTGCTAACAAATCCCCATCCCGGGATGACTTTGAGAGAATGCCCCCCACAGAGCGGTGGGATAGAGGTGGGGCAGAAATGTCGACCACGTGAGTCGGGGGGGATAGGGAGCACGGAGAAGGTGCCAGGATGTGGTGGCAGTGCTGGGAGGACGGCACCCAAGGAGGCCAGAGCAAGGATGACCACAGCTCAGTCCTCACTGGTCACCGTGGTCAGTCAAAGACAAGGGTTGTTCGTTTTCACCTCTGAGGTCCCTGGGCCAAGAGGGGCATGCTAGGCAGATGGTACAGTCCCTGCCCAAGCAACCGACCACTAGGGAGTATCACAAACCATGGTGACGGTGCTGGCAAGAGAACACGTTGAGGAAATCATTTGGAAAGAGGTTACTGGCATGGACCATAGGACTCAGAAGGAAGGGGAACCCGAGGCATAGGAAAATGCAACGAGAAGTCAGAACAAGAAGAAACACATACGCAGAAGGCAGGGAAGAGTTCACACTGCCCTCCTTCTCCAGGTGACTTCCACTGAGCTGAGGCAAAAGGTCCTAGAGAAGTCACTTTGGCGCTGATCAACCCTGGGTCCAGATGAGAAGATGGCAAAGGATTTGCCTTTACCAGGGAAGGGCAGGGCCAAGTTCATGTGCATCAAATGATCATGACACTAACTGAGCTATCAACACACCAAAAGGGAGAGAAGAAAATGGAGTTTTATCAATGTTCCCTATTTTAAAAGAGGAATAATCTTTTTGCTAATTGAAGAAAAACAACAACATAAAGGCAATGTGTTAAAAAGTGGCAATTCCATAGATTACCACAATGGAGGAGAGGGGAAGATGAGTATTTTTTGCCCAAAACCCAGTCATTCATACTTAAGTCGGTTCTACAGACTCACATTTAAAAGCTCCAAGGGATGGCAAGGAGGAGCAGAGAGGAGGAAATAAATTCTGTTGTCCCCCAGCAGATCCTGGGTTCTTTTGTGCAAAGAGCACATGGAATCCCCTGACCTTGGGAAAGGTGGACCCAGGGTGTGAAACAACCAAAAGGAGTCACAAATTTATATTTTCAACACTAGTAACTTTGATAAATCTCCATTACTTTTTTTTTTTAGAGGGTATTGGGGATTCAACCCAGGACCTCGTACATGAGAAGCAAGCGCTCAACCACTCAGCCATATCCATTCTCCAATGAGAGTTGTTTTTTTTTTTTTGTTAGCTTGTATGTTTGTTTTTAGGAGATACCAGGGTTTGAACCTGGGACCTAGTACATGGCAAGCAGGTGCTCAACCACTTGAGCTACACCTGCTCTCTTCCTTAATCTTAATAATAGCTGTAATTGTATCAGTCACTGAGTCTTTTTTTTATTTCCTTTTTTACACTTTTTAAAGTTAATAGATTACAAAGAATGTTACATTAAAAAACATTAAAAAAAAACATAAAAAAAGTAAGGTTCCCATATACCCCGCTCCCCACCCCCACCCCATCATTTTTGTAAACTGTATTTTTTTGAAGATACACACATCACACAAAAAAATGTTACATTAAAAAATATGAGGCCCATATACCCCCCACTCCCTCCACCCCCCTCCCACCCACACCAACAACCTCCACCATTGTGGCACACTCATTGCACTCGATGAATACATTTTGGAGCACTGCTGCACCACATGGATAATAGTTTACCCTGTAGTTCACACTCTCCCCCAGCACATTCAGTAGGTTAAGGTAGGATATATAAACTCCATAATCTGACCCTGTAATATCATTTAGGACAACTCCAAGTCTCCAATATGCCCCCACATCACATCTCTTCTTCCCTCTCCCTGCCCTCAGCAACTACTGTGGTCACTTTCTCCACCTCAATGCTACAATTTCTTCTATTACTCATCACAATAGTTTTATAGTAGAATATCAGTAAGTCCACTCTAATCCATATTTTATTCCTCCATTCTGTGGAACCTGGGATGGTGATGTCCCCTCCACCTCTAGATCAAGAGGGAGCTTAGATTCCACATGGATGATTAGATGCAATTCCTCTGCTTGCAGTTGTTGGCACTCTTGATTCCCTGGTGTGGTGGTTGACCATCTTCATCTCCCTGCTAGCTGACCTGCTGCCAGATACCCAAATTAGTCATTTTCAGGTGTTCACATATGGTTGTACTTGAATCTTTATTAAAGGCAGATAATTATACGCATAATTCATGGGGGAAAGGGGCGACCTTGGCATCTCTCCCCTGAAATCCAGGAAACTGGAAAACAAAGGAGACCAGTGGAATGCCAGGCTCTGACCCACCTCTTTAGGGCTTCGTGGCTGCAGGAGAGGGAGGAAGACAGCTGCCACCCACCAGCTTCTCACAAGTCTGGCAAGAGTTTCTGTTCGGGTGAAGTAAACCAGGAACCACTTTGCCCACAGGCTGTGCATTGGAGAGGAGCAACCCCCAGGCTCGGGGATGGTCTCCATCTCCTTACTGTCCAGAATAACAGATGGAAAGAAAGACACGTGGCCTTTGGGGTCAAGAGGACAGCTGGATGGACTGGCAACAGTTCCTCTGACCAGTCTGGGTCCAGCAAGGAAGAGGAGAGTCTTTCTGTGACCCCTGGGAGTCTTCAGAAGTTTACAAACCTAGAGATAGGTAAGCAATTCAGGGACACACACACACATACGTACACATATTCACACACACATACATGATACGAACATCCTCTGTTCCCAAAGTCATTCTCTACTTCCTTCTCCCTAAAGTCTCCAAAATCCAGTGCTGGATTCAGAAAGAAAATGAGCATCATTTAACTCTTTTACTCAGGCTGGTGAAGGGAATGGGACGCTGCCATATGCTAACATGTGGGTCATCAATTTAAAAGACCACAGCACTATGAGGTACATGCAGCACGAACATTTTCTCTCAACATAATTTGATTTTTCTTCCTTGTTCAAAAGATTGCTCAGGACTGGCAGATCCTCGGGGCCACCTTTAGACTCAACAATAGTTAAAATATCACTGATAAGTTCCTCAGCACCTCTGAATAACAATTTCTGATAGAGTCTAGAAAACTCATTTTTTCATTGCTTCCAATGGGCCTTGAGCTCATTTGTAATAGTAAATTGGGGAAAAAAACTATAAAAGAGAGAAACATGTAAATGCTTAGAATAGTATCTCCCAAATTTCAGGCACTTAGCAAATATTAATTCTGAACCCAGAGCCAAGGCTATGAGCTTCTGTCGAATATATCACTATGATGGTTACTGGGTCACTGAATTTTCTTGAATTATGTGTAGTGTTAATTAAAATGAAATTAAATCAAACCAATGAAATACTTGCCATTAAAACTTGTGATCTTAATTCAGGATTCTGAGACATGGAAACCCACATATGCTGAGAAAATAAAAGCCTCCTGGAGCCCATGGGTCAATCGTATGGAGAAGAGGTGAGTCTAGAAGTCCACCTCAGCACAGAATGATACTCTTTTGTTCTAGGGGAGGATGTTCTAGGAAGCAGGATTTCTGATGGTCCCACACCCTGCCTTCTTCCTACACGTTCTGAGGACAGCTTACATATTCTATTTTTTCTGAGTGCAGAAAAAAGAAAAGACAACCAGAAAGTGGCTGGTTTGCTGCACTGTGTCTTGGTGAGGACAGCTAAAATAAATCCTACTGCCCAAGGGTTACCAGGCCAAATTGTGGTTTGGCCAACTTCCCAAGCAGGCTTATCCAAGGGGACTTCTGAAATGAGAATCCTATGAAAAGAAGCCTCTCCTGGAGAAATGGAGACTGCAAGTCCTTTGGTCTTTGTCTTCTAGGAGGCTCTCAGGCTGGGTTGCAACCAGGCTGCCATCCCCATCTGTTGGTGGAAGAGGCATGTCCTTGGATCTGTCCCTCTCTCTGAACAAGAAGAGCAGAACCAAACATAGGAGGATCTCCAAGGAAGTACTTCTCTCATTCATCATCCTAACTACTCATCCAAGTCCCTCAACTCTTCAAGTCAGGAAGGAGTAGGAGCAGGAAGTGGGGCTAAGGTTAGAGCCCTAGGTCAGCATACCTGGCCAAGGCGAGGCCCCCCTAACACTGTTGGTTCCATGATTACAACTGTAACTTGGTGGCCAATGCCAGTGTAAATAACAATCAACCCCCAAAGCGTGTTCCTTTTCCTCTTGCTTAGGCTACGAAAGTTGGTCTTGGTGATGATCTGCAATCCCCATCAGTGCTTTGGAAAAGGGGGCATGCGTGAGACTCTGTTTGGGGTATAAACACATAGAGATGATCATTGGCTTGCCTCTCAATTTGGCTCAAATTTGAAGGAAACTTTCCATCTATATAGCCTCATCAGGAAAAAGCAAACAAGTAAACAAAACACAACTCAGTAAGGATTTTGAAGATGGAACTGTAGCAAGAGCCAGCCTCACTGAGCCCTCATTCTAAGAAGGCTTGGAGCCAAGTGAGCATCAGTAGCTCAGGGATACATCCAGTAGCTCTGGCTTGCCCTGGAAATTCACTGGGCAGCTGTCATGGTATACAGAATTTTGTCTTCATCGCCTCAACCCACAGTGGCTGGCAAGGCTTGAGAGCCGTGCTTGACTCAAGATTGAATTTCTTGGTGTTTTCTAATACCAATGTCAAATTGTGCAACAAGTTGGGATTCACTTCTCCAGAGAACTTTGGGTCCACCATACATGTATTAGTTTGGGGACAATGGGTGAGCCATGCAGCTCCTCTGTGCCTCGTTTTCCTCATCTTGCAAACCAAACAAAATATACATTTGCTTTGGGAATTGTAAAGGGTGACTGTTGTCATTAAGACCAGAGCACTGATTCTTGTACAAGTAACACCATCAGATTTAGTCAAAGTGCAGGGAGGAGAAAGAATGATAAAAGTGAGAATAGTGAACTAGGAAGGGAAAGAGAGAGAAGGAAGTGGTGTGAAAACAGAGCAGCCTTCCTCTGCTCCGGGGAGGGAGCCAGGAGGATTCCCAATGGCACTGAGGCATCTGGCCTTGTTATTCCATTACAGGGCATTTAATTTAATGTGATTCAAGAACAATCTATTTAGCATTTCCTGTGTCCTGAATACTCAGTTCTATGGGACATGCCAAAGGAAAGTTATTAGGAAATAGTCGATATTCCAGTTACTAATGGATCTTCCAAACTCTTCTATGAAGAAGGTATAATTATTATCTTCATTTTATAGGTAAGCAAAACTGAGGTTTATGGGTTTAAGTAACTGTGTCCAAGTACTTGGAGCCAGGACTCAGTCTCAGGTTTGACTGACTCCCATTTCTGTACCTCTCGCTACCATCTAAAGAAGCAAGACTCCATGGCAGCGACAGAACTTGACTGTGGCTATGACTGAGCCCATGGGACCAGAGTCTGAGGAATTTCAATTCTCAGACTCCTCTGCAGTTCTGTGTTCTTCATGGATCCGGTAAGCCCTAGTGGAACTAGGGCAGCCACAACACAAACCACCTCACCTCCTCTTTTCTTTATGATCCCCACAATTAAGTCATTGGGTTAACAGACCTTGCAGGAATGAAAAAAGGGGCCAAGAACTGAGCTCCAGAAGTAGTAGTCAGTGCTGTTGATGGAGCCAGGTACAGGGAGAAGGGGATAAATGGGATAAACGGGAACTACAAAATGTGTTCCAAAAGGTGGCCTCATAAATGGAGCCCAGAGCCATGGCCCCTCAAGTGGGGGCTGAGATCTGGAGTTGGCACTACCCACATGGCCCAGGCGATGTTTTCTTCCTATGTTTAGCTGGCCAGCAGGCAGGGACCTTCTTCTGGGCATTTTTATTCACTTTTTAAAAATTTATATTCAACAACATTCACCACTTTTGCTAAGGCACTGATTTGTGTAACCACCATCATAATCAAGATATAGAAGAGTTGTCAACTTCCACTCCTGATACCGGCCCCTGGCCACCACTGATCTTGTTCTCTGAACCTATAATCCAGGGATTGATTGATTAGTTGATTGATCCTTGTAAGTTCTGTTTCCCCAGTAAAGCTAGGACCTAAAGGGGAGACTCTTCTTCCTTGTGAGGAGGAGAAAGCCTTTCTGGTAGGGATGCTGGGTCAGCGAAGGCTTGCTAGCTCAAGACACCGTGGGGGCTGGGACCCTGCTGTGGGCTGCAGCAGCAGCCCCCTCCCCTGTCACCTTCCCTTGCTACAGCAATCCCTGCCTGGGACCTACAGCAGACCTCTCACAGGTAGCAAAGTCCACAGATCCCACCATCTGAGAGGCCCTCAGTGGCTCCATTGATGGGCTGACCCCAAATGTAGAGCTTTGCGGCATATGGGGTCAACAGAATGAAAGACAAGGGCCTGTGGTGGTTCCAGCTCCTGGCAGGGGCTGGGGGGGCATTCTCCTTCCTGGAGGGGGAGACATTGTCTTTGCCAATGAGATGAAGGGTCACGTCATTCAGTCTAACGGGAGGCAGCCAGGGGTCTGGCGGACAGTCCTGCTAAGAGTTTAAAAGTTCGACCTCTCTGAAGGGTTTCCCCCAAACCATTTCAGCAGGCGGAATGGGAGACCAAGCTGAGGGCACGTCCTGGGGGACTCAGGTATGGGACCAAGGGGGGAGAGCCCACCTCACCCCCTCTCAGAGCAAGGCCTCCAAAGGAGGGGGCTTGAGCCCCCACTGGCTTTACTTCAACCCAGTCTCTTCTGGGGCCTGATGGTGACATGGGTCCCTGCGGCTCCATTTGCTGAGAGGCTCTTCGGGAGGGGAATTTTGGGGAAAACAGAGAACACATCTGTGGCAACGAGGCCGCTCACCAACCTGGCCACTTCCCTACTTTCTGAGGCTTCCTCTCCCCTCCCTGGTGGGAGCCGCACCGGGGTGCCTCCTCAGAAGGCCACGCTGTTTTGGCATGAATTCGTCTGCACACTCTCAATAACTTGTGCCCCCACCTCCCCCGCCCTGCATTACTTCTCTCTTCACCTCTGCCCCTTCCTCTATTTTCTTTCACATTGAAAACTCATCCTCCTTCAGGATGGGAACCATCAGAGAAGCTCTGAAAGGAAAGCAGGCTAATTAAATAAAACCCGATGAAGTTCTAACTGGCAGAGAGGGGCATTTCTGGAGTGCATCTGGTGGTCTGGTCTTCAGAGCTGGGTATCTGATGGGCTGCTTGGAAGCTGCATGCACAGGCAGTGTGTCGCTTTTCCTTATCACAGCTAACTCTTTAATGACCTGCAGGCCTGCCCGGATGGCTACATTACGTATGCACATATCAGTTTAGAATAAGTAACCCATGCTTGGGAAAAATAATCCTCACAGGTAGAGAAGGAATGAAGTCCCCCAGTCCCCTCCCAGAGACAACCCCTGTGTGCCCAGCCTCCTGGGGACCCTCACGAGTATATTCTTATGCATTCACAAGCACTTAGGCATACATGCATCCTCTTTCCTTTTACACAAAATACACCTATCTAAGATGCCAATAATAAGGGTGTGAATATGTGTGAATGCGGGTGGGGGGGGTTATATGGGCACTCCCTATACTTCCAGTGTAATTTTTCTGTAAATGTAAATCTAAAACTTCTCTAAAAATAAAATTTAAGAAAGAATAGGAAGTAAAAAAGGGCAGCTAATTAAACACAGCGGCCTGTGGATTACTATTTTCACTTGACAGCATGTCTTTCCATGTTGCCACATCAGTTCAGCTGCCTGATCCATTGGCTGGAAGGAAATGGATGACTTCTTTAACCAGTCCCCTCGTTGATGGACACTTAGATTGCTTCCAGCCACTGACTAGGCAAACCATACTGCAGCGTCCATATGCATACTCCTGTGTGTACCTGGTCAGGTATAGTGATAGGATGAATTCCTACAAGTGGAAGTGATGCATCAATGCAATGCACATTTTTTGGATAGAAATAAAATACCATCCGAAGAGATCATGTCAATTTTTACATTCATCAGCATTGTGGGAGTACCTGATCCTTACCCTCTTGCCAACACATGGAATCATCTAACTTCTCGATCTCTGCCAATACGATGTAGGGAAAATGATAAGGCTGAGTATGATTCAATGCCATTTTATATCCAGCCAACCAGGACCTCTGTTCCCAGGAAGCCTCTCTGATCTTCAAGCCCATCCCTGAATCTGTCCTCTGCTCCTTCAGGACTCTGGGAGTTGCCCCCAATGTTGCCCAAGAACAAAGCACTGATTCTTAGAACACAGCCCTGGAAGTGTGGCCCCGGCCCAGGGCAGCAGTATGAGAAGCTGGGCTGTCAGCAGACGCAGCCCGTCTCCAGCATGATTCTCAGGATGCTGGGCCAAGCCCCCTGCTGTGTAGACCTGCAGCTCTTTTCCCAATCACAGCTGAAGCGACACTGGTGACCACAGCAAAGTAGGGAGTTTCTTTGGGCATCTGAAATATCATTCAACCTCAGAGGCAAGAAAAGAGGCTGGTACAGCTAGTATAAGGGCCACCTACCCTTAAGACCCTGCAAATACTCCAAACCCTAAATTCAGGTTTGGTTAACACGTATATGCATAACGAGGCCACAACCCCACAAGCCACCGGAATGCCATAGCCAGATTCTGTGTCTGTGGTCTTAGGAAAGATTGGCTGCCGTTGAAATTTTTTCCCCATTTGTTTCAATAGAAAAAAACCTTTCTGTTGTTGTCCATCCCCTGCCCCGCCCCCCCCCCCCACCCCCGCCATGCTTTACAAACCCAAGCTCAATCACTGGATGGGTAAGAAGAGACTTATAGGTAGGTGACTTTGTGTGGCTGCTTTCTGGGTCTATGTGTGAACCATGGGACAATTTGATCCATTGATCCTTGGCCCTGATTTGTGTGGCCTCAGCAGTTATAAGCAAACCAGCTAATCACCAGTCTGTAATTTATGGCTGCAGAGCCTAGATCTCTGCAGTGGGGACAGGTGAGTTGGCAGGTGAGCTCAACCAGAAGGCAGCACTGGCTGGGTTTTGGACCTGAGAGGGAGAGGCCCCAGAATACCATGGTAGATTTTTGTGACTCAGCACCCTTCTCATCAGCCAAGCTGGTCTTCTCACCAAACCATGCACCCTGCAATTCAATTCAGCACCCCCTGTCACAGAGCTGGGTCCTGGATGAGCCACATGCTTGGATAATCCCCAAACTTTGCCCCGGGGGTCCTTCCTGAAGCCTCTGAGATGCCTCCAGGTCAGGGGTTGGAGGAAATGTCTTAGCAGAAGGGTTCTCACATCTCGTCAAGCCATGGGTTCTGCTCTCAGAGGAGCAAGAGCTATCCCCAAATGTGAAAGCAAAAGAGGCTTGCTGCATTCAATTATTCATTTGTTCTTTCACACTGATTGAGCACCTGTAATATGTCTGCCATTTGCTAGGTACTGGGGATACAGAGAGATTGCAGTTTAGTTGGGGAGCAATGGATGATTTAATTTCACTAATGAGAGTAAAGTTTCAACTGTGATAAGCATCATGAAGATGCTACCTAGGGCCCTAAGAACCTGTGAAAGGAGAGCTGTGATTCCACTGGTTGAGGTAGGAGGTAAAAGAGTTGGAGTGGAGTAGAGGATGCATGGAGAGAAAACTGCTCCTGGAAAGAGAATCTGGAGAAGCCCAGGGGAGGGGGGCCAGTCTGATGTCTTCATGCACTTGAAGGAGAGGAAGGTTGGAGGGGAGGGTGAGAGCAGGCTAGGTGCATAGGGGCTCTGCTGGCTTTGCCCTGAGAACAATGAGAAGCCATGTCTGTGTTTTAAAAAGGGGGTGCCAGGACCAGGCTCAACCTGTAGAAGAACCATGTGGCTGTTGTGTGAAGAGAGTACTGGAGGGGACAGAAGAGGACGTCCAGGTGTCTGTCTTCAGCCATGCTGGATGGCTGGCCCATGCTAACGAATGTGAGCCCAGGTGGAAGATCAGGTCTGGGGGATGATCAAGAAAGAGGCCAGCTTAGACATGTGGAGTTTGAAGACGCTATGACTGTCCAGGTAGAGGTGTCCAGTAGGTCAAGAGCCCTAGAGTATGGATGTAGAGCTCAAAGTTCTAGAACCCTGAGGACAGGGATCCAATAGAAGAAGCCCTAGGAGAACCTTGAGAGAAGAGGGCCATGATCTGAGAGTGGGAAGGTCCCCCCCACACCCCAGAAAATGCTCACTGTACTATCTCTGGGTGGAGCTGAATGATGACTTGACTTTCTGACTTCTTTAGAGGGTCCCCCAAAAGAGTCCTATGCCTTGAACATTCTCCCCAGCTATCCTGCCAACACCTAACTCCACTTACCCAAATCTGACTCATTCTGCTCTCTTCTACCTCAGAGCTAGCTATTAGCTTTTGATCTGTATCATTTCTATGAACTGGTAGGACCACTATTTCCCCAGGCATCCAACCAAAGCATCAGAGTTATCCCGAGTTTTCCTGACCTTTGGAATCCTATGACTCAGACCCAGATTTCTTTCCACTTAGGCCCCTCCTCTTCATCCTTCTCATATTTGTAGGAAGCAATTTCAGTGAGGTCTAAAGCCAGAACTCCTGGATTGCCATTCTGATGCCAACACTTACCAGCTGGGCAATCTTGGGCAAATTATACCACAATTTCTTCATGTGAAAATGTATATATACTTCATGGAGTTGTATAAAGATTAAGCAATAATAGAAACAAAGTGCTATACCCAGCACTCAGCACAGAGTACTTGCTCAATAAATACTGGGTAATGTGATGGTCAATTCCATGTATCAGTTTGACTAAGTTATACTGTCCAGTTGTTTGGTCAAGCAAGCGCTGGCTCGACCCTTACTGGGAAGATATTTCACAGATGAATTTACATCTATGGTCAGTTGATTGCATCTACAGCTAATTGCATTTATAATCAACAAAGGAGATTACCCTCAGCAATGAGGGGAGTTTCCTCACCCAATCAATTGGAGGTCTTAAAGCCAGAACTAAGGATTTCAGAAGTCATGAAGAAGAATTCCTGCCTCTATGCCAGCCAGCCAGCTTCTCTAGGGAATTCACCTTCACCTTCACTGGAGTGAAGCTGTGGCAACCCCTCAGGAATTCAGACTTGCCAACTTCCATGGTCAGTTGAGTCACTTCCTATAATAAATTGCTTAATATTTACATATTACATATTTACATATCTATATCTCTATATCTTATAAGTTCTATTTCTCTGAAGAACTTTGACCACCCAGCTATCATCATTATTTTAATATTACATTCAACATTCTTTGTGCACATCAACAGCCAAAGTGTAGTGATGAAGAACCTTCTACTGAGGACAGCACCTAAAATATCTGTGGCTTCCTTCAGACTGGCAACTTCTTCAAAGCAGAGGCTATATCTCATTTATATTTAATTCTCAAGTTCTCCTTACAGTTCCTGAAAGTGCTTCTTAAAGAGATTGCTCCTTCAATGAATACACAGCTATAAGAAATCTTACAAGTCCAAGTATATAGTGTGCAGCATGAAAAATGAGTTTTTATGACATTCCTGTCAAGAACCCAATGTATTTTCAGAGGGTTTTTATTGCACAGGGTGATCAATATGCATTTGTTGAATTTTATTGGACTTCTCTTAGCAATGCTAAACTCCATCATGCTGTTTCAAAGCCCCAGTGCCATGTTGGGTAAGTCTCCCAGGACCCATGTATATATTCATGAACAAGGCAGCTGCACTCAGAGAGGGTCCACTGGTCAGGGGAACTGAGGTGAGTCAACCATCCTCTTGAGTACCGTCCCTTCTACAAGATGAGCCTATAGAATCTCTCCCCCCGGCTGAGTGTGAGGATTAGTAATACGGTGACTAAAGAATGTTCTAGACTTCTCTGCAAAGCAGGGTCTCAGGAGCTGAATGGACTAGTGTCTGGCAAAGGCACAGAACCAAGTCGAGAGCAGAGAACCTGACCACCAACTATTAGTGAGGACCCTGCTGGGCAAGTCCCCAGTTGGGTACTGAAAATGTGTACCTCAAAATTGGGTGCCAGTTCCTAAAAAAAGACAAAATTCAGGCAGCTCTGTGTCCAATGATGGAAACGTGGCTCCCAAAGATATAAGGCAGTCGCTAAGGTGTATAAAAATGGGAAGCAAAAAGAAAAATATGGAATAAAGCACTGCTTTCTGTGAGAGCACCAGTTCTACAGAATTATCCACTACTGGAGCCTCTCTCTAGTCCAGACTTAACGGATGAGAAAGCTGGGCTCTTGAGGTAAATATGACTTTTCTTAGCCCACTAATCTTAAGGCCTGACATCCCAGACGCCTGTCTCCTAGTCATGGCAACTTTCAACTGCCCAGGGCAGAACAAATTTCAGTCCAAAATAGGCGGCAAAGGACAAGTATGCTAACAACACTGTTGACAGCAAAAACTTCTCTGCTTTCTCAGCCAGGCGCTATGCACAGTGCTGGAGATGGTATTTCCTAGTTTTTGCAACCACCACATGAGGTATGGACTACAATTGTGCCTATTTTACAGAGAAAAAACAACAACCGAGTCTCATAGAAGTTTGCACCCCTTGCCCAAGCCCACTGAGCTAGCAGGTTTGGGGGCCCAGTTGAGGATTTTGTTTCAGATCCTCAAGAATCCCTGGGACCCACCCATGGATCTCATCAAGGCTCTGAGTCCCTCTACCCAAGGCTTGGCTGTCTCTCATCCCACCGGGTCTGGGTGGGACAGACTAGAAGGGCTGGGAGTTCAGCGAATGCCATGGGAATTGCAGGAAAAAACCTCAGCTTCCTCGGCCCACATGTCCTCCAGGAGCTCCCCAGGAGGCCTGAGCCCCAGGGGCCCACCCAGCAGCCTGCTGTTAATACACCCTACGCTGATTCCCTTCCCTCCCTTGCTGAGCAACACTCCCCAGGATTACCTTCCAAGTACACCGCTTGAATCTCTGCTCAGGGTCTGCTTCTTGGGGAAATCCAGTCTAAGGCAGCGGGAGAGAACAGCAGGACCATTTTCTTGATAAGTGTTTGGGAGTTGAGAGAAAAAGATGTGTGTGAAACACACAAAACAGACAGCAGGAAACCAGCCAAGAGCTGGCGCCTTCTCCCATAAACACAGGCTGAAGGGATAAAGTGAAACACTTTGGCAAGGGGTCATGACCCGTGGACCTGGCCATGGGCGGACACGACCGAGGAAGGTGCTGAGACAAGTCAGACAACGACGGAATAGGAAGCTCCACCTGGAGGTGTGTTAGCAACGGAAGACTAAGATGCGGGACCCAGACTTTGTAGCTCTGGGGGAGCCAGTGATGTGCCTTTGAATACGGCAGGGCCTCCCTGTAGGAGCTAGCAGAAGCCCGGGAGGATGCCCATCCTCAGAGACCTACCACATGTGAAAAGAGAACAGGGCTGTTTTCAAAGCAGAAAAAGGAGAGTTCCACAGCCCAGTGCATGGACAATGCTTTGCTTTCCAAGGAGTCGTGGCACGGTCAACCAAGGCCATCTCTTTCCTTCAGCCAGCAGGAGTTGATGGACTCCTGGAGTTGACAGTTATCATCATCAAGCAGTGGGACACAGAGGAAGCCGAGCTAGCTCCTGCCCTCGAAATGCTCACGGTTGTGTTCCTCGTGGCACGTGTGAAGGTGCTGGGCAGGATTTTGGGTGGCCTGGGGAAAAACGGAACTTATAAAGGACTCTGAGGGCTATGCATGCCTATTACAGAGCTTAAAAGCCCTGGGGTAACTGGCTGCCTGCGTGTGTCCACAGGCCCACCCTTTCCACCCTTACTCAAGCAGGGCCTGAGAAAACCCTGCTTGTGGCTGTGAGTGCCATTATATGTGGGGTACACTGCCGCTTTCTGAGCCGGCCTGTCAAACTACAATGGGCAAAGGGCTGCGGTCTCGTCTTTCCCCCTGAAAAAATATCTTTGAAGTTCAAGTTCAGAAAAGCCCAGAAAAAGAAGAAAGGAGACAACCTAAACCCCAAGGACATTTCAATGTCAAATATAAGAAAATAAAAAAGACTGCACAAAGCATCCTGCCAAGAAAAACAGCAGTAGAACATTTTGTCAGCTGATGTACAGGCCTGAATCAGGTCAGCAGGCCACTTCTGGAATTAAAAAGAAAAAAGAGCCCTAAAGATGCACCATTTGTTATGGAAAATCGCTGTGAGGCCCTGAGCCTGCACTTCATTTCTCCCGGGGGTGGGGGTGGGGTGCCATTTATCAAGCGCAGGAAGGCTGGGGCAGGGCGAGAAGCCAGACACAAGGTCATTCCCAGCTCCTGACTCTGACAGACAATCTCTGGATTCAGATCATTACATGAGATCCCCAGAAGTAATCAAGATGACAGAATGGCAACAGACGGAGTGACCCGAGGGCTTCGCACTGACACCACGGACCCAATTCCTCAAGGCCTTCCAAGGGAGAAGGTGTTACTATCCAGGGACCTATTTCTCTGTAGGGTTTTTCATTCCCCGTGTGAAAATGGCAACCACGTTCTTTCATTCACTCCCTAAACCCACCAAGCCTGATATTAGTTATTTAATCCCTTGTTGCATCAAATCTGCGCAGCAGCAGACTTTATACTACATTCAGCTGGAAGGCCCGAAAAGGGGAGAAAGGGTCAGAGGGGCACGAATGAAATCGAGCCACGTGTCTGCATCCCGAGGCCACTGATCACTGTCACAGGATTCCTGACGCTGTCGCCCTCTACGGCTCAGGGCAGGAGGTCGCCCTGTGGCTGGCACCGCCAGAGGAGCGCGGGCTGACCCCTTAGCTGGAAACTGACTTCCCCAACCCAGCAGAGCAGCTCGGTAAATTCTGAGCTCTGCAGAGTTCTTTTAAAATCACCCAGAAGAGAGAGAATAGAAACCTTATAACTCAAAAATACCTCTGGGTAATGAATTCATCTGTTTTAACATCCCTCCTTTTGGTGGACTTAGCTGGCCTCCAACTAAACTGCTGGTCCTCTCCCTGCCAGCTCCCTCCAGCTGCAAAAACCTGCCTCTTCTACTACGCACGCTCTTTCTCCAAGCGGCAGCAGCATCTCTGCGGAAGGTCGGAATAGAAGAGCTTCAATGCCTTCGCCTCCCCACGCTTGGTCCTCCCATCAGGCCAGTTCGCAGGCCAGGAGCTGCCCCCGGCCACACTGCTTCTACCCCCGGCTCTTCCCCATGTCATTGCCCCCCGCCCCCTCAGGCAGGTCACTGGGAGCGTCTCCACGTGAGCCCTTGCAAGCAGGTTTGCTAGCAGTGGTCCTTCCCTGCCCAACCTGCCCAGGTACTAGTCCTGTCCCAGCTACTTGCCCGGGCACCAAATGATGCCCACACCCCTCAGCAAGGCATCCTCCAAACTCAGCACCCGGAGCCCGGTCCACAGCTCCACCTTTACCCCATCTCCCCAAACCCACCCTGAGGGCTCACCCCAAGGAAGGAAAAGGAGGCATTTGCTTTGCATTGTTATTTGTGCCTGAAAGCCCAGACAGTGCCCAGAAAACTCAGCGCAGCGCTAGAAACAGAGGAAGGGACTTCCAAAGCGGCGCCACTGGCATACCTCCTGCAGGGCCCGCCTCTGGGCCAGCGCCCTTGTCTGGATTCCCATAACTATGGGTGATGACACCCCCACCGCAGCCCCAACTACTGCCCCTTTGCTAATGAGGGTCAAATACTCAAAACTCCATGTCCCCCTCCCCTGAAACAGCCATCCCCAAGGTTTCACCTAGCTCTCTCCAGCAATAGAGCTTCTCTTCTTTTCAAAGCAGAGTCTTCCTCTATTTCCTGGCACAGCAGAACTGGGGCAAATTCATCTATTAAGAAGTAAGAACAGGACTTCCCTTACATTTGTCTTTAATCAGCTTCACGAATTGCACCTGAGGCAAGCGCAAACGACTTATTTTTCAAACCTCCACATCTTGGAATTTTATCAGTTGCTCCTCAAAATGAACTTCTGGGTCTATTTCCATAACCCACTGCAAGGCCACAAAGGGGCCAGGGAAGGGATAGGGGGAGCAGGGGGCTCATCCTCTCGCACCTGGGAGGACCTGGTGGGTCAGACCCACTGAGGGCAACCTGAGAGAACTTCACATATGTGGTAAGGGGCAAAACCACCTTGAGTTTTTTCCAAGTGGTGTGCCAATTCCCTGGTCACACTTCCCTGATCATCCTGCCCTGCTCCCTCCCCTCCTTGCTTAAGGCTGTTTCCTTTGTCATATTAGGCTCAGGCTGTAGATGCTCTACCTCCTACCATTCATCTGCCTGTTTTAATGCTGTTGCCTTAATGAAACGTAAAACACGTTTTATTATAGAAGAGGGAAAAAAACGTTCTTCCTGGCTCTTCTTCAAAATACTTTTAGATCTTTAGGTAAGTTCCAAAATAAATCTTCCAGGTTTTTAAATGAAATTGGAAAAAGGATTTAAAAACAATTTTCCATCTTCCACCCAAGAACATACATTTATTAAAATATTTCAGTATATATTTAGTTACGTGTGGATGTTTCCTTTCGTATACATCCTGTACTGTTAAAGCTAATCCTAGTTATTTTATTCTTATTTGCTTTATTGTGATTACATGAATAAAAGATTCAGTGTCTTTTCTAACTCATCATTGCCAACATTTGAGAAAGCTCCTCATTTCTGTATGTTTTGTCTTGTATCTGACCATTTAAAACTCTCTTATTAAGAGTTCATCAAGGGAAGTGGACTTGGCTCAGTGGATAGGGCGTCCGCCTACTACATGGGAGGTCCAAGGTTCAAATCCCGGGCCTCCTTGACCTGTGTAGAGCTGGCCCATGTACAGTGCCGATGCGCACAAGGAGTGCCCTGCCACGCAAGGAGTGTCCCCGCGCAGGGGAGCCCCCACAAACAAGGAGTGCGCCCCGTAAGGAGAGCCACTCAGAGCAAAAGAAAGTGCAGCCTGCCCAAGAATGGCGCCACACACATGGAGAGCTGACACAACAAGATGACGCAACAAAAAGAAACACAGATTCCTGGTGCTGCTGATAAGGATAGAAGCAGTCACAGAAGAGCACACAGCGAATGGACACAGAGAGCAGACAACTGGGGGGTGGGGGTGGGGATGAGGGGGCAAGGGGAGAGAAATTTTTAAAAAAAAGAGTTCATCAATAGCTTTTCACGGTTTTCTACGTATATAATGGTATTATCTGCAAATAAGAACATTTATCCTTCTATTTCCAAATAGTTATCCCAACACCCAAGCATTAAGGCATACACCTTCAAGCATTAATCAGAATCTTTAAAACCTCTTCAACAAAATGGCAGCCATCTTTAGATTGTGTATTCTGTTTATGGCAGGGGTTCTCAACCTTTTTTTCTGTTCCACGGACCCCTTTGCCAGTCAGGCAAAAACCATGGACCTCTTCTCAGAATATAGTGGCAGATAGTTTTATGACATTCAACATCAGAGGTCAGAGAAAATAAAGATAATACATTGATTTTTTTTCAATTCAAGCTCGAGACCCCCTGAAATCTTTCCATAGACCCCTGGTTAAGAAGCCCTGCTTTATGGGGTACACTTGCATCTGACCCACCTACGCTGTCAGGGACAGTTTTTGACCTCATATCCTTCCCTTCAACCCAAGTGCATTGGGAGAGATTCCACTGCTACCCAGTCCTGGTATCACTGGCATCACTTCCCGCCTGCTCAGGAGAGGGGATTCTTTGAATGTGTGGCCAGATTTGGTTAGTATTTTCTGTCGCAGTTTTGAATTTTCAACAGTTTTCTTTTTAAGGTACCCTCTGTCAAATTTTAAAATCTGGGTTATCCTGCCTTTGCAAAATGGCAAAGTCTCATTGGAGAAGGAAAGCTGCCCTTCACCACTCTCTGGAGACCTGCCATGGGGGCAGGTGGGGGACCCCACTGTGGGACCCCCCCACTGTGGAGGGACACCTGTCTCCAACCTGAAACCCTGTAATACGGGCAGCATCCCGCTTTGCCTTGCTCCGGTTCGGTTCTTCTGGAGACCCCGCTGGGCATTTTAGAAGAAGCTGACATTAAATCTGCCTGGACTTCAAAAGGAAAGCTCGACTGGAATTGCCACTGCGGCTGACAGGCGTTACGGAGCGCGCTCCCGGGGCTCGTGCTGAGGAAGACAAGTAGAAAATCTCCTCAGACAGTTTAATTAAGTTGAGTGACTTTTACTGTTCTGGAAAATAAACCAAACCATTTTCTCTATTAGCAAAAATGACAATTCAGCATCCAGACAGATTGCTGAATTAATAAAAGTTCATTTAAAAAAACCCACATCTTTTAATTAGAAGTCTCTGCAGACCAAACCACCGGCTGATGCGCTAATCTGATTGCCAAGGGCGGCGAGAGGCCATTCGGTGTGAGGACCTGCCGGCAGCTGGTGGCCACAGCACCCAGGGCTGTGCGCCGACCCCCTCTCTTTATATCAGACCCTCTGGGAAAAGGCCCTGCACATTCCCTGTTTTCTGTAAGGGTTTTCTGTAAGCTACACAGAGCGTACTGGAGGTGGTTAGTTTTCCCTGCACATGGCACTTCTGCCCTTTATTTGAACCCATAAGTAGCACTTGGTAAATATATGTTGCAGCAACTTAAATCTTTCATCTGCTCATGTGTTGGGTGAGCCCCGAGTCGCAGCACAAGTGCAGCCAACACCTACTCTCCAGTTCACTGGACTTGCCCAGGACAACTAACAAAAGGATGATGATGGACAATGCCCAAACCAAAAAACAGAGTATCTACAGCGGCAAGCAAGACCGGTCCATCCATCTGTCCCATGGGATCTAAACCTCATCTCAGTTGGAAGCAGAGTGGCCATCAACATTCTAAAATCCTCAGGATTGAGGAATGAACCAACATAAGGGGGAATGCAACCATGGACTAAAGTAGCCTTATTATTATTCTAGCAATGGAAGACCTTGTAACATTGACATAAAGGGGTTCTGAGGGGAGGGAGAAGGAATAATAGGTGTAACATGGGGCATTTTTGGGACATTGGAATTGTCCTGAATGACACTGCAATGACGGTTACAGGCCATTACATATTTTGTCAAACCTATAAAAATGTACAGTGCAAAGTGTAAACTATGATCTAAACTGTTGACCATGGTGGGTAGAAATGCTTCAATATGTGTTTATCAATTGTAGCAAATGTACCACAGTAATAAAAGATGTTTTTGGTGGGGAAAAGTGTGGTAAGGGGAGGGGGTATATGGGAATCCCCCTATATTGTTGATGTCTCATTTATATAATCTAAAACTTATTTAAAAATAGAAAGGTTTTAAAAAGGTGGTTAGTAATGCCAGGGAGAGCATGGGATCAGGAGCCCAGCTGTCTGGGATCAAATCCTGGCTCCCGAAGTCACCAGCTGTGTGACCATGGGTGAGTGGTCCCCCCCACCTTCACTTGGGTGACCTTGGAAATGCAAATAATAACATACTTATGTATGTCATAGATCACCATGGAATTAAAGAAAAAAGGCCACAAGAAGGACTTGGCACAGTTCCAGAAGATACTCAAGGAAGCTTAGTTGCTCTTGTTATTATATTTGATACTCCTACTTACTGCTATTTAATCACTATTATTATTCTCCTAGGCAGACCCCTAGCATGGTGAACTGCATTAAGAGTCCAGGGTTCTGACCTTAGCCAGGCCCATAAACACTGAGCCTCAATTTTCTTAGCTTTATAACATATGTAAAAATTTCCTTATCTTGTTCTACAGAGTTCTAAGGAAAAAGCATTCAAAAACCCTGAAGACTCACAGGGATGTAAGGCTTTGTGCTCTCTAAGAGTGAGAAGCAAATGCGTAACTAAAACCCTGGCTCACCAAGTTTCAGGGGCACTGTCTTTAGAAGTAGCAAAGTTGGATTTCTGAGGGTCAGAAGGGATGGGCAGAGGCCAGAAGTACTAACTTTGGGGCCAGATCAGAAGGACCCACATGGCTAGCCAAGCCTTAGCCAGCAGCCCCCAATGCCCACCTTGTAACCCCAGTGCCCAGCAGCACCCAATGCCCACCTGTTGGCCCCAGTGTCCTGTGACCCCAGTGCCAACCTGTTGACCCCAGTGCCCAGCAGCCTCCAACACCCATCTGCTGGTCCCAGTCCCAAGAGGCCCCCAGTACCCATCTGTCGGCTGGCCCCAGTGCCCAGTAGACTGCAGTGCCCAATTGTTGGCTCCAGTCAGCAGCCAACAGGTACTCCATGTGCTGGTCTAAAGACTCCTGCGCCTCCTCAGCCTCCTTGGGGACCTTACAAGCTTCACCTACCACTGCTGATGCCCAGGGATATGCAGATGTGTGAGGGGGAGGCTGACAGGGGTGTACCATTATGAGTGCTGGAAAGTCAGTGTATTCACGGGCATGGAGCTGTATGATGGAGAAGGGTCAGGGTCCTCTGTTCATATCCATTTCATTGTAACTTGCTCTGGAATTTCTGGCCATGGGAGCAGGGTCAACTCCTTCTTCCAGCAGAAAATCCAGTGATCCCCAGGAAGGCCAGCTGTAGGAGGTCTTGGTTTCCCCAATTAACTAGGAAACTAAGATCAATTTTTCAAGAGACCCCAACACAGCAATTAATATCATAGAGGTCACAGACGATGGCCTTCCATGGCCCTGGTGAAATGGACATGGATAATAACATGAAGAGACTCACAAACTTGAACAGAGCAGAGAGGCCAGGTGGGTGGAGAAGAGAGGTACTGAGCTTGGGCTTCTGGCTTGGTTTCTGTTTTGCTTGGTTTCTTGTCCCATGTCGTCATTGTCATTATTAAAAATCAGTGGCAGACCCTTCCTAACAAAGCCTATGCCCCAGCTGCCACCCCAAGGCAAGCTCACTTCCTCTGAAACATAAATGAGGCCATTACATAGTTTAAATCTGCACCAACCATTCTTGAACTCGACTTTAAAATGCCTCCTGGACCCACAGAGCTGACCACCCGTGAGTTTATTCCATGTATGACATAGGGCCCTGGAGTATTATATATCCATGAAGTCATGTATATAGTTAAGAATCTGGTGAAAGCCATCAACCATCTCCACAGAAAAGTCACATGTGCACTAATTCCCAAGCATTTGTGCAAGGTCCCTAAACTCCACCACAGTGGATACTCCAGGGGTTCATGGACTCCAAATTAAGAACTGTTGCTCTAAACAATAGGAAATATGTTTAGGAAACAGAAAACTATTATTTTCAAAACAGAGTAATTTTAAAACCCTAGGAGAATTTGGTATTTAAAGCACTACATGGCTAATTCCTTTGTAAAGCAACATTTTCAAGTGGCGATATGCAGGCTTAATTTTATATTTTTGATTTTCAAATGTTGCTCTATAGTAAAGAAACACTTTGAAATTTGAGTATAGGGGGATAACCTGATACATTCAATCAGTTAATTTTTTTAATATTAAAAAAACAGCAATTGTTTATGGAGAGTTCTGTAAGAAGCAGCAAGGTCCCTAGGGGAGCAAACTCTGCTGCCTTACTGCAGGTTTTTACTTCTCCATCCTCAATGCCTCTCTCTCCCCACAGTGATAGACCACAGTCGGCTTGTACCAGCCAACAAGGGTTAATTGTTCAACATTAAGGAATTTTGTGATCCAGTTGTTAAATCATTATTAGCTTGAAATTGGCCATTGTCGGAGTACTTACATTATAGAAATTGGCAAATGCTACCAACCAGGCCTTCCCCTTCCCCTCAAAGAGCCAGTTTACCCGGACGCCACTGCCCCATTCTACCCATCTTAGCTTTCTACAGCTGCTGTAACAAAGTACCACACACTAGGTGTCTTAAAAAATGGAAATTTATGGCCTCACAGTTCTGGAGGCCAGAAGTCCAAAATCAAAGTGTTGGCAGGGTTGCAAGCCCTCTGAAGTCTGCAGCCTTCTTCTGGCAGTGGCGGGCATTCTTTGGCTTGTGGCATAAATCAGTCTCTGCCTCTGTCACATGGCCGCCTTCTCTGTCTCTGTCTGTGTCCAAATTTCCTTTTCTTATAGACACCAGTCCTACTGGATCAGGCCCCACTCTAATCCAGTGTGGCCTCATCTTAATTAATAACATCTTCAAAGAGCCTATTTCCAAATAGGCTCCCATTCAACAGAATGGGGGGTTGGGACATGAGCATGTCTTTCTGGGGGACACAATTTAATCCATAACAACCCAGGGCTGTCACACATGTGCAGTCAACCTCTAGAAATGCTCACCAGCATCACACCCAACTTTCCCAGCGTCAAGAACAAAAAGGGAAATACATTAACAACGAACTCAAAGGAAGAAAGTGGTGCTCAATTTTATCCGAATGGCATAGTAATAAAAGCTGAGCTATGAGGCAAAGTTTCAGGAGCACATTCGTGGGATAACCTAACCAGGAGCTTAGACTGGAGATGGGGCAAATCCTCAATCTCCATCATCAAGAGCTTCATGACAATACCAAGAACTCCAGGCCTTATTGACCACATGGCCCCTACAGCTTCAGTGTGGAGGTCCACTCTCCTGATGTGCTTCTCTCTCAGTCCTCAAAGATGTCTTGACCCAGAAGCATGCTAGTAGGCACAGAGTGAACTGAGAACCCAAAAGTGCTCTCCAGGCTGAAGGCCCTACCCAGGGACACTCACTCTACTGAGAACTTGCTTCTGCCTGCTTAAGGGTTGGGCATCTTTCAGGCCACCTCCCTCTGAAGCCTTTCCAGATTCTCCTGTCTAGAAGAAATGCATCGTATTTTGAACTTCACTGGTGACTTCTGCTACTTCTCCTATCTCACTCACTACATTGGCGTTATAGCCATCGTGTGTTTATTTTTCTCCTCTACTGGATCACACCTCCCTAAATGAATAGGACTTATACATTTCACATTATTAATATGTGCATGATGAATAAATAAATGAATGAACTAATGTCTATGTGCCTCTGTGACCTGCTTGATTTCAAGTTTTCTGCTAGGAAGGGGCAATGCAGAGCTGAGTGAGAAAAAGTCTTCATTCTGTTCAAATTCCAGGATTTTGTGATGCTACTGTCAGCATTAGCCAATGGTGCTATGTCTACACGTGTGTGTGTACATGTAAAAAGGAGGGCAGGAGTTCCATGAGCAAACATAACCTTGTGTATCCGAGCTGTCATGTCCCAGACTATGACGTGATCCATATTTTAGGACCTGTTTCCTGGAACAAACACTACCCAGGGGAGAGAAGAGACAGGTATTGACACTTGGGCAGGGAAGCCTAGCTTTCTAACCTCAATCCTCCCCTTTCTCAAAGCCCACACCTGGAGAACTGAGAGCACAACCCAGCTCAGACCAGCAAGGTTCCTGCCTCTGTTCTGAACATTGAGCTATTGGCTCGTGGCCACCTGTGAGCTGCAGGCCAGGTCCACATCACTTAGAAGAGTCAGAAATGGCATCTGAATGAGCATCGGTGGGCAAGACTTCAGCCCATTGTTTGACTCCTTAACCTGCGAATAAGAGATGGACCTGACTGGGCAGGTACCAAGAGGGAAAACTGGTGTGGGGGCTCTTCCCACACATATAGGCAGCTCCAAGAGAGTAGGGTTGCCCTGTGCTTGCCAGGAAGCCCTTCAAATGGTTCCCCAAGGAGACCCTGGCTGGTATGAGAGCCCCTCCAAGGTGGCAGGGAGGAGGTATGTGTGGGTGGAAACCCTATCCCTGAGATGGGCATTCTTTTTACATGGAGATACTTTTAGGCTTGAAAAGTTGAAGTCAGTGAAGGTGACATGTTTGAATGAACCTGTGACAGTCATTTGATTTGTCAACCTTTATAAATGGATGGGGTCCTTTATCAATGTAAACAGGTTGAGGCCTGTGACTTGTTTTCAAAACTCAATGGAGGGAAGCAGACTTGGCCCAATGGATAGGGCATCCGCCTACTACATGGGAGGTCTGTGGTTCAAACCCTGGGCCTCCTTGATCTGTGTGGAGCTGGCCCATGTGCAGTGCTGATGCGCACAAGGAGTGCCCTGCCACACAGGGGTGTCCCCCACATCGGAGAGCCCCACGCGCGAGAAGTATGTTGCATAAGGAGAGCCACCCAGAGTGAAAGAGGGTGCAGCCTGCGCAAGAATGGTGCCACACACACGGACAGCTGACACAACAAGATGATGCAATGAAAAGAAACACAGATTCCCGGTGCCGCTGATAAGGATAGAAGCAGTCACAGAAGAACACAGCGAATGGACACAGAGCAGACAACCGGGGTGGTGGGGCGGGGAAGGGGAGAGAAAGAAATAAAAAATAAATCTTTGAGAAAAAAAAAAGACTCAGTGGAGAGTACTCAGGCCAGGTGCAGACATGAAAAATCATGGATGGCTAGAACAAGAGAGGAACTAGGAGAATAGTAGACCCTGGGACTCTGACCTTGGAGCCATGTGCCAAAGTCAACACTGGGAGGTCCAGGCAGAGCTGGATGGTTCTCAGGTCCCCTGACGGTCCCCAATGAATGCATCATGCAGCACCCCTGCTGGGCCCCTCTACAGATCCTGCAGCCATGTTGAGGGCTCCGCACTCAGCACAGTCAATGTAGGCTATGATTCTCCAGCACTGCACATTGGCCATGGACATCTGAGAGACCTCGAGCTTGGAGTCCTTTGTTCGCCAAAGACTTCCTCTAGTACTAGGTAAAACAATAGCCTCAAGTCCAAATGTTGAGGAAGCTCAAGCATTCCAAATAGTCTGAATTTCCATAAAAATTCCCCACCACTGCTGCCAAGCCATTTCTCCTTCTTTCTCAGCTCCCAGCTCCTTTGAAGTTCATGCCAGTCACTCCTATACCACCCTCTGAATCCCCACCATCTCCTGCTTGCTGAGCCCATGCCCTGCATGTGTGGTCCCTGCTTCTCTACCCCTACTCCTGCATAATCATGGTGACATTGACAGCCATGGATGACCATCCATCCAGAACCCTGGCCTCTCTCTTCCCCCATCTCATTACTTCCAAGGATCAAATTTTCTGTCTCTCCTAAGCCTCACCTCTTACAATTATGAATAATGCCACTGCATCCTAAATCTTGGCTTTAAGCATTCTGGTTTCTAACCACTACTTCCCATCCATCCAAGCCACTAACTCCAGAATCCCTCTGGCTATAACCCCAGGCGACTCCACCTCCTTCACTATCCATCATCCCCTTTCTTTTTCATTGCCCTTGTTGCCCATTAGATCCCATTGCCAACTCTTCTAATTACTCCTTCTCAAATACTCTCATTTTGCTTGCCTCTTTACTCTTGTATGGTACTCAAGTGGCAAAATCTCAGATCCTGGTTAAACACAACCTGCCCACCTACTCTGGGCCACACTGGAGCCATGTACATGGCCAGAGAGGATGGCACTATGGATGGCAGGTCTCACCTTAACTGGGTCATCGAAACACAATGTGACCACATTTTTGCAACATATTTGCTCCCTACTCTTTGAGGTGACTACTCCATACTTTCTCCTCTTTCCTCAAATTTGTCCTCTCCCTCAGCTAATCATGGTGCCTTAAACTCTGAGAATAGAGCAGCAACCAGGCTCATATCTCCCAACCTCCATGTATTTATGCATCCTGCTAAAGAGAACATGCCCCTGCTGCATTAGAACACGTTAGAAGGCCAGTTGGGAAGCTCACATTCCTGGCCATGTACCACTTAGTTTTTGGGGGACCTCACTGCTACAATTTTGCTTTCATCCCACCTACAACATTATCCTCTCCCTTTCGACTTTATCATTCCCAGCAGCCACCAAACATGCTACTCAACCTGCATCCAAAATTATCTCATCTCTTAAAAAAAAAAATTCCTCCTCTGTTCTGCATTCTACGTCTAAGCTACTGTCCCAGTGCTGTGCTCTTTTTCAAAGAAAACTTGCAAAAGTACAAACTTGGCTTTCTCATCCCAGTTACTGTTTGGCTAATGATCCATTTTCCACTCCCTCCAAACCTTTCCCTGCAACATCTTTTGCCAAGGTCACTATGGGTTTGTGGTGCCAAATGTCCTCATGAATGCCTCTCTAACCTCATGTTCCCCAGTGATCACCCCTTCCTTATGGAAATACCCTCCTCTCTGGTTTCTGGGACACTACACTCCTTTTTTTTTTTTTTTTCCTCCATCCTCCTTAGCCAATCCATCTTGGCTTCCTTTGCTGCTGCCTTTTCTACTGGATTCTAAGTGGCGAAGGGACAAAGGCACATTCTCTAATTGAGTTGTCCTTCCAGGTCAGCTCATCCATAAACTCACGTCTCCAAGATGGGTCTCTCCAGGCGTCACCTTTAGCCTGAACTCTAGCTATATCTGTGCTTAAAGGACAGCCATACTTAGAACATTTAGGTGACAGTTTACCTGACCTGTCCCTTCTACCCATGCCCTGGTCTCCCTCTCCCCTGTCTTGAGAAATGCTGTAACAATCCCCCCAAGTTGTAGGCTACACATTAAGCAATCTTCCTGGCATCCTTTTTTTTACTGCTATCTTGCCCAAATCGCCAGCAAGTCCTCTTTTACTCTCAGATACATGTTGCAAATCTGCCCCCTTTTCTCCACCTCTATCACCACCTCACTGCCACCTAGACCACTGAATGGTGTCTTAACTGACATCCTTGTTCACTTCTGGTCTCCACAAGCCATTTTCCACGGAATAGCCAGAGTGATCCTTCAAAATGCCAACCACCACATTTCATTTCTCTGCTTAAAACACATCAAACCACCCTGCTCATTTCTTTCACGGCAATTATCACCATCTGTAATTATCTTGATTATTTGTTTTTGTCCCTGTTGTCTGTGCCCCCTGACGAGAAGGCAGCTCAGGGGTCAGGGACCTTGACTCATTCACCACTGTACCTGGCACAAGGCAAAACACATAGTGGACAACAACACTGCTGAATAAATTAATAAACATTTTTTGGAGGGAGGTCTTGTAATCTACTCTCCAGCCCCCGGCGGTTTCCCACTGTCAGCAGAATCCCTAAACGTGAGAAAGATGAGATGTGCTTTAAATAGGCAAGAACCTGGCAGAAGAAAGAATGCTAGGAGAACTCCATCTCTGCAGAACCTTTTATCGCCCTCAGAAACTGAAAGCCCCTAAATATAGGCCAGCCATTAAAAATTCATGAGCTCCAGCCGCAATTGATCAGAGCCATGGAAATTGGAGACTTCCATCATGGTGGAAGGCTTGACATTTGTTACTAATCAGCGAGAGCATATATTTTATTACCTTTTGAGGGAAGGATGACCAGGGCGCTATTCCAGAAGCATAAGAGGCTTCCCCATAAGAGCTGGGATTATAGTCTGCTCTCCAATCCAAACACAGAACACCACCGAGTCCCTCCTGGTACATATTGGCTGAAAAAGCAGTGGCTCCCGCACTGGGATCCCTTCCCAGTCATCGTTTCAGCAGCTCAGGTGCTCTCTGTCTAGTTTCCTTTGGTGTCTTTTACCTACTCACCATTGAGGAGAGGTCGACAGCATCCTTTCCTGTGGCAACCAGGCTTTTTGACCCAAAGGACCCTCGGAAGAAGGAGGCATGGAGGGAATAATGCCATCATTTAACATTTTGCAGAAATTCTTTTCAGATGTATCATTTGGGGACTTAGTTGGCAAGGGCAGCTATGACAAATACCACAGGCTGGTTGACTTAACACCAGGAATTTATTGTGCCACAACTGCAGAGGCTAAAACTCCAAAATCAAGGCATTGGCAAGGTCATGCTTTCTCCCCAAAGTCTGTAGCATTCTGGTGCTGGCTTGCCCAATCGTTGGGGTTCCACAGCTTGTGTCCTGCCTCTAGCCACATGGTTATGTCCTTGGTCTTTTCCTGTAGCTTTCTCTTTCTGCCTCTGCATCTCCTCTTTCTTCAGTCATGTGAGTTAAGATCCACCTTGATTCATTCTGGCCTCTCATCTAAATCAGATCTTCAAGGATCCTATTCACAAGTGAGTCCACACTTTAACTAAAAACATTTTCAAATGTCCTATTTACACATGGGTTTACACCCACAGGAGCACAGATTAAGACTTGAACATGTCTTTGTGGGGGACATGATTCAATTCCCAATAGGCTCCTATATTCAAGAAAACCCAAACTCTCGATACAGTGAAAATATGTTTGTACTTTTTCTAAGCAAGTTGTAGAATTCTGTTTAAGGTTTATACCCAGTCTACTTCTCAAAGGACCAGAGTCGAGGGCAGCTTACAAGGAAATCAAATACTAAACAAGACAGCTAGGGACAACACAAGAAAGACCAGCTAATGCAGTGCTTCTCCATGCTGGATACGTGGCAGGAGCTCCCAGGTAGCCTCAAGAGATGTCCATTGTTAGTCTGCACCCAGAGATGTTGAGTTAATAGGTTGGGAGGAGCCTGACCTTCAGATTCTTATTTTCAGAACCTCATGGTGGTTCTACTATGCTTCCAGGGGTAGTTGTCCTGGTCCAGGGGAAGCAGGGCTAGAGTCTAGTAAGTCCTGGAGATGAACTTCTGAGTACAATTGGGCAGGGACTCTGACCGTACCTTTTCCTATATCTATGACAAAAGGGAACCAATTCATTTTCTGCTAAAAGGAGACTCTTTTAGTCTGTTAAATGCTGCTGGGAGCAATATACCAGAAATGGGTTGGCTTTAACAATGGGAATTTATTAGGTTTAAAGCTTTCAGTTCTGAGACTATGAAAATGTCCAAATTGAAGTATCATCAGAGATGCTGTTTCACTGAAGGCTGGCGATCCTTGACTCCTGTGACATAGCAAGGCACAATGATAGCTCTCTGGTGTGGGTCTCTACCTTCTCCTCCAGGCTTACTTTTTCCCTGAGCTCAGCTGTGGGCAATTAGGCATATGGTTTGTCTCTCCCCTCTCCTCTGGGCCTCATCACTTTCTTCTTCTTGGGCTCCTCCTTCCATGCTCCTGTGGTCTGCTGATTCCAGCCTCTGGCCTGTGGGGCCTCTCTCTCAGCCTCTCAGGGCTTCTCTGTTTCTGTTACTTTTTCTCTGTGTGTCTCTGCATGTTTCTCCCATTTATAAAGGACTCCTGCAAGAGGACCAAGACCCATCCTGGGTCATGCTTCACTTAAGTAATTCAGTCACAGAGCCCTAACTCAATCCAGTCCAATCAAGGGGTCCTAAACCCACAGGAATGGATGAGCTCCAAGAACATGATCTTTTCTGGGGTCCACAGAAAACTTCAGACTGCCACAGAGACACACACAAATTGGTCTGTAGTGATAAGATTTTTCATTTTCCAGGAAGACCCCAGACACAGGCACAAATTTATCCCATGGATCTTGTTCTATAAAACCATTAATGTACTGGGCACATCAACAACTATGGTTTTTGTGGGAAACGTCTCAGCTAAATTTCACTGCTCATTTGCCAGATCGCAGCCAATGAATGTGCATTCTAGCAAACCACATGAGAAGAAGCTTAACAAGAAGTCTCTCATGTTTCTGTGTTTCAGTGGGGAAAAAATTCCCAAGTGCCTTGAGGGAGAATCTGCTCTAAATGGAGAGTTTCTCTTAAGAGTGCTGGACACACAAGGCGCTGCCACAACAGCTCATGACACCGAAACCCCAACACTCACAGCCTTCTACCCTCCCTTCTCCCTCCCACCAAAGAATCCGGAGAAAGAGTAATAGGGAACTGGCTCTCCACTCTATAAAATGCTCGGTCCAATAGGCCACGTGTAGCTATTTAAATGTAAACTGGTTAACTTGATGTGAAATGAAAAGTTCAGTTTCTCAGTCACACCAGCCATATTTCAAACACTCAGAAGCCACATGTAGTTGGCAGGACTCCATCATCACACAGGACAGATACACAACATTCCTGACACTACCGAAAGTTCTGCCAGTGCTCTAGGCTTCAGTATCCACAAAGGAGACTGGAGAAATGCTTATCTGGGGGCTGGAGCCCCCGAGAAAGATCAAATGCCTAAGAATAATCTGTGGTCTCCTGAGAAAAGAGGAAACCACTGTGCGTGAGGGGACTAGTTTCTTACTCTGCGAATGGGCATGACCTCTGCTTTTCCTCTCCGCCTCAGTATATTTAAAGACTTGTTAAAAAGCAGAGCTTCTTATCCCTGAGACAAATGTACTTTCTACCCAGAATGTGCCATTATTGTTGTTAATTTTGACAATATTGAGTGTCTCAGAAACCAGACCCTGAAGGAAGAAGTACTGAGAGCAAATGAGTGAGCCCCAGAGAGTTCTCTATGCAGAGTCTTTACCAGATCAAGAACTCCACGTGGCCATTTCTCTCTACTCTGTTCCTGCTCTGACTTCCTCTCTCTTCGCCCCTGGCTTTGTGAGCACGCGCTTGACAGGACTTGCAGCCATGCATCCTCCCACTAGCATCCTCTGTGCTTTGAGTGTCTGTACATGTGCGTGGACAAGCAAGCATTTGAACTACAGCTGTGATGGCAGGAGCCAGGCAATCACAACGGGTGGGAGGGGAAGTCACAGGATAAGCAAGTTACAGAGCTGTGGGGAGGGAGGGCTGAGCCAGCAGCACTCGCCCCAGCTCTGAGAAGTCCCTGGAAAGTCCACCTCCCCGCTCCAGGTCCAGCACAGCAGGCCAGGCAGGTCCCGACAGCCGTGTTTGTTGAACAACCTCTCAGGCAGCTTTTTACCAGTTCCACTGACCTGTAAAAAGGTCTATGGAAAACCATTAACTTTCTAGCAGCCTCGGTGACAGTGCATTGTGGTTTCATTCTAGGTGTTTTCCATGTCGGGAGCAAGAGTCCTGTGCTGGGGATGCTCCAGAGAATGACTTTCTAGCCCCAACAGGGCTTTACGAGCCACTAGGGAGCACCCCGCCTCCTCCTGCTCCCCTCTGTGAACTTGAGTTATAAATGCCTGGCATTCACATTGCAGGAGAGCCCTGGGGATGACAAGGAGAAGCCAGCTGTGCTGGCCCTGCCCAGGCAACCTCCACCCAGCCAGGGAGAGCCCCACATGCCCCTTTCCCACTCCTCAGCCCGCATCCCACCACCTGCCACCCCTGCAAGATGAGTCTCCTGAACTTTGGTGGCATTCAGTGAACATCATGACTTCACCCCTCTCACATTTGGAGAACCAGGGGGCACAGTCAGCATCTGCAGCACTCCCGAGGCCTCCTTGTCTGCCTGCCCTACCTCTTCAGCAGAGCGGTAAGTGCTTTAGGCATGGACTCCCCGCCCTGGCGTCTAGCTGAACCCACCAGAGCGCCCGGCCTAAGTGTCCATGGATCCATGGCCCCTTGCTGCTGCCCTCACTCATGCTGCCACCTCTAGGACGTGCTGTGCCTTCACCTGGGAGCTGTCTCAGCAAACCATGTGAGTGACATTAAAAAAAGCTAATACAAAAGCACAGGGATGAGGGATTAAAGGCGACAGTGGTGGGATTCTGGGAGTCTGTCTCCCAGACACGGGGGCATGTGCCTGCCACGCGACTGCAAGATGCAAATGTCAGTTGATGGAGGGCAGTGGGTGGCGCCTGTCTTGGCAAATGGCTGAGCTCTGCGGCGCTCACTGCCTCATTCAGGAAATACTGGCATGGCCAGACCTGGAGAAAACACTGCCAGGAATTTACTGTGAGGGGAGGTACATGTACAAGGAGGCAGTAGTGCTCTAGACAGAGAAAACAGGAGGGGCATTGAAATGCCTCACAAGAGAAACCTAGGTAAATAAAATGGAGCACCCATGCGGGGGAAATGCCACATAGTAAAAGCAGCACAATATTTCCCTTTCTATTGACATGGATGAGTGTTCACAGTATGCTGCTAACCAAACAAGGAAGGTCACAGCCCTTGGCAAACTGGAAGGTGGTCCCCTGGGAAGGAAGGTCACTCTACTCTTCTTGTCATTTAGTCTCTCATCACGGATGTTACTGGGGATTTGGCCAGTGAGGTCCCCAAATTAACAAGAGAATTCATTAAACAAAATTGCAACTCCGTTCCCTGACATTTTTTATTTTCTTTTTTCAAGATGGTGGCAAGAGGTGTTTGCATGAAAATGAATCAGCAGAACCTTTTTATGGAGATGGACACTGCTAAGGGACTTTGCCTGAGGAGTTTCTCCAAGCACATTGCAGTGGGCTAATAGGTGTACACGGAGGCAGGAAACAGGAGCCCAAAGCAGTGAGGAGGCAAGTCACTCTGTGAACTGCCTGGGAAGAGCCACCACTAACCTGAAGTTACCTGAGAACAGGTAACTCTGCTCTTGACAACGGTTGCATCCTCTGCTGTAGACTGGGCTATGCTGTAATCAGACACAGCTCTGAGACCTCAGTGACTTAAGACAGCATATGCTTCCTTCTCCTTCACACCTTACACCAGCCCACGGGGGCAGGAGGGCCATGCCCACGGGCATCACCATGGGAGGCTTCATCTCATTACTTGCTTCCCAGGTCATGGAGACAGGGAAGGAGGGCGTGATGCCTCCTCCCACCTTAGCTCTTACCACTTCCACCCAGAAGCAGCACGCATTGCTGCTGCTCACATTGCATTGGAAGAAACAAGTCACATGACCATGCCAAGCTTGGGGGGCCACAAAAAGTCCTCCTACCACAAGCCTGGAAGAGGGGAGAACAGCACAAGGTCTACCGGGGAGGCAGTGAGCTATGGAAACAGGGAGTGAAGCTGCCTGCCAAAGAGGAGAAATCCACTGGCATCAAGTACATCCTTGGTGAGCTACGCCAAAGAGAGAGCCCACGTGCAAGGACGTGCCCGGCATATGGGCCAGATGTCGGGTAGGGGCTAAAGCCAAAGAGCTAGGATGGAACATTCCCCTCCCCACCCACCCCAGGCCTCTTGAGTGCAGTGACTCTGGTTTGCTGTGTGACAGTTTATCTTCCATGCCCTAAGAAAGCAAAGAAGCCAGTGGTTGCTCCTTGTGACATTGGGACCTATGACATGCAGGGGAGCCTCTTGCAACTGCTGCTTCTGCTGCTAAAAAAAACCACACACACACAAAACACAAACAGCAACTCTCCCTGCCCCCTCCTCCCTGATGGCCCAGGGCTTTGCTCTCCTCTGTTCCCCTCTGTGAACTTGAGTTATAAATGCCTCAAGTGCTGGAGCTCCCCAGATACCCCAGACAGTCTCTGACCATCTGAAAGCAGTCGTCTGCTCCTCTTCTCTCTCTCCCGCCGTTGTACGTTAGCTGACGGAGGCTTTCACAGGTGACATTGCTGGTCTCTGCGTGTGCCCTTGGCATATTCAGATAAATATTAATCTGCCTTTCAGTAGGATCACTCAGTGATTGCTAATGGGAGAGGACCGAAGAGAGAGAAGCCAGCACTGTGAGAAGGCACAAAGCCTTGGCGATACCCTGGGGACAGGTAGCTGGCTGCTTCCCTATGTCGGGAGCTGGCTCAGGGCCTCTGTTCACTTTCAAGGCTCACCTGAGAAAAAATTGTATCAACCCATACATTCTCTCCTCTCTTGGAAAATGGGGACACGTGTGGGGTGGGGTGGGTGGGGACACTCTTCACCTCCCCCAGATTGCTGGGGGAGGAGGACAGACATGGATTTCACATGGAAGCGACATTCTCAATGCCCCAATCAAAATCTCTCTGCATGTGGGCCTTCTCTACCTTCCAGATCCTTCTCTACCTATGCACATGGACTAGCCAGAGAATTAACATACCCCAGAAAGCTACCCTCACCCGATGACTAACAGCATTGGTGTACAAATACCCCAGCTCCCTCACTCCTCAGGTGGGAAACAGAAGAATGGTCCACGCTTTCTAAAGAGTTCCCCAGTGGAGTGAACTCCAGTGGCCCACATAGAAAACTGGTTTGATAAAGCAAACTTTACTGCCTTCCTGTCTCACTTTTCTACTCCACTGCCAGTGATTCCCAGGGACGCCTTCCAAATAAAATACTTGCACTTAAATCCTCATCTCAGTCTGCTTCGGAGGGAACCCAAAGGTAGACAGACATATGGAACGTGATGTAATTTCCATGTCCATGTCCCTTTAGTCAAGACTTGCCCAGCGTAACATAATAAAGGGAACAGACTCTTTTCCTGCAGAATTGTTCCCATACCTGGATTTGACACAGTCCCATTTATCAGCTGCAAAGCCTATTGAATGGAGCCCTACAAACGTATGTTCTCGTCCAGGCTTCTATAGTAAACATCACAGAAATCCAAATCTCCATATCAAAACTGCGATCCATCCAATGGCTCCATCCTGGTGTACAACCACAGCTAATGTGGTTTTCAAACCATCTAACGGCACCCCAGGATTGGCCTCATCAGACATGGGCAGGGGGTGGTCAGCAGGGGCTCAGGGATCTTGCATTTGATTTGCTCATCCTCTCTGGAACTGGGATACCTCCTGAAAGACACTGAATAGGAATGCCCGAGGGAAAGCACCCACAGGAAAGTGCTTCCCATTCCACACCCCAGGAGGCCAGCCCTGCTCTCAGGGCCTTAGACCTCATGGGAAACCCTACATGAGAATTCTCCAGGTTTCCAGTGAGAATTTTCAGGGAATAGAAAAGTAAGAATCCTAAGGATTATTATCACCTGTTACAGCTTAATTAGTAGAATGGAAAGTTACAACTTTCCCTTTAGCAGCTTTCTTCTCCTTCTCCTTCTCCTCTTTTTCCTTTAACTTTTCAACAATAAAGGAAGAGCTGATCAACAAGATTTCCATTTCCTAAACAGCTTCCGGATTTCCAAGTCATTAAGCAACAAAGCACTGATAAACTATTTTCTCTCCCTTGCCTTGAAGTGTGTCACCCACAGAATGACATCTTGCCCTTGGGAACATTCCTAACACATGGGAGGGGACCCTGGCAAGTGAAGAGATGGGTGGCAGATAAGATGACTGGACCAGGCAGCTTGGACACAGACTCTCCAATTATGAGCTGTGAAAGATGAACACATTTGAACTAGAATTGCAGAATGCCAGGCACACGTAGTCCAGCCCCCATCCTTTCTAAGTGGAAAAGCTTGGCGAGATGAAAAGTAGAGCTGGGGTCTCCTGGGGGACACTCTGAGCTGCCGTGCTTCCCCTACCCTTACTGCCTCCCTAACTCTTGCCTTGTTAACCTAATGATGATGTCAATAAGAAGCCTCAGCTATGTCCTAGGCCTCTCGCCTTTGGTTGGATAGAAGCCCGGAAGCACCAGTCTGCATGGACCTTTGGAATGATAAGCAAAGCAGGTGCTCCCGAGCAGGTGTGATCACCAGGAGCAAGAGACAGCTTCTCCCAGGCCCATCACAGCTGGGTCTCTGATCTCCAGGTGGCGTGGGGCTCCCTTTGAGTTGCCTGCCAGGTTTGGGGCCTTCTCGCTCCCTCCTTTCGGGGCGATAGCTCTCCAGGATGGTAGAGCCACCAGGAGGAGAACCCCCTGGGAACTTGTCAGAAATGCACTCTTGCGCCCTGCTCCAGATGCACTGAATCAGAACCTCTGGGCATAGAGCCCAGCCATCTGGTTTATCAAGCCCTCCAGGGGGTTCTGATGCTCACTCAAGTTTGAGAACCACTGGCTTAATGGTTAAGATTAAAGGCACTGGAGTCAGAGGCCAGGATTCAAATCCTTGATCAGCCATTTAATATTTAACCTTGAACGCTTTCCCTAATGTCTTGGGGGTAATTAGAAAGAGAGTAGTGTACTTTTCTCCTAAGATTACTGCAAAGAATAACAGAGACAGTGTAGGTAGAGTACTTAGCCAAGTATCTGGCAAATAACTAGCACACAATACATGCTTATTACATATATATGAAATATATGGTAAATTTTATATGACATATTGTATATGATATATATTGTATAATATCGATTTTTTTTTTCTTCTTTTTCTTTCTCTGCAGTTCTTCTAATGGAAGAAATAAGGGCCAACTCTCTTTTGGGGCACATTCCAAATTTACAATGGAGACTAAGGGGCACATCTAAGACAATGAGGGCATGGATTGAAGTAGACTTAATATCGTAAGCTCTTCCTTGGAGACTGTCTGATTTCTTAAAGGCACAAACACAGAATGAGCATAGAGACAGCATCTGTAAAGGCCAGGGGTAGGAAGGGGCTTCTTCCAGGTGAAGGTCATTGGTTTCACCTTGACCTCTTCTTGGAACTGCAGACCACAGGATGTGGTGTGAAAACACATCCCTCCATCCTGGTAATGCCCACAAAAGGAACTCTTAGCTTTCAAACAACCAAAGTGTGGTCTTCTCTGAGATGTGACTCCACTAAAAAATTTAAGACCCTGTACCGCATTTGCCTGGAACACCTCTGGAAAGCCCCCGACTGGAGGAGGCTTTGGCATTGGCTGGCTAACCATTTGTTCCTGTTTTTTTTTCCTTTCTGATATTTTTCTTTTACTGGTTAGTTAAAGACTTGCTGTGGGAGTGGGAAAGTAGGTAAAGCAGCAAGGGATCACCTGCTGTCGGCTGTGCAAGTTCTCCTTCCACACCCCTAACACGTTTAATTAAAAGAGTATAATTACACACAGTGAGAACCCTGGAGGGAAATGGGCAGAATAAAACAGCTTGGCCTGAGTCCAGTCCAGCCATGATTCGGCCAATCAGAGGGTGAAGACCCAGGAGTCTGGAGGCTGCTTGGGGTCTAATCATGACACCACTGCTAACTTGCTGCGACCATGGGTGAGTCTGCTCTGTGCCTGTCTCCTTGTCTGCACAAGGGGGTGTGGCCGCTTGGGGCTTTTTGTGGATCCCTGAAAGGATCATGCTCTTGGGGCTGTGAGGTGGCACCCTGTGATTGGACTAGACTCAGTCGGGGGAGGCCTCTGATTGGATGGCTTCAGCAGCCGTGACCCAGGGTGGGTCTTGTTCCTCTTGCTGTAGACCTTTATAAATGCAGGACTGAAAACAGTGGTACATGGAAGAAGGCAGCAGAGACAGAGAAACCCTGAGGGGCTGAGAGAGGTCCTGGAGGCTGGAATCAGTGGAGCACAGAGGGTTAGGAAGAGGCTTAAAAAGAGGTGGCTTGGAGGGGAAGGGAGAGACAGCCCTCTGCCTAATGGGCCGCAGCTGAGCTCAGGGAGGAAGTAAGCCAGAAGGAGAATCCTGGAGTGGAAACCCAGATCAGAGAGCTGCCGTTGTGTCCTGCCACATGGAAGGAGTCCAGGATTGCCAGCAGCCAGCCTTTGTGTGGCAGCATCTCCTGGTGATACCTTGATTTGGACACTTTCACAGCCTCAGAACTGGAAGCTCTTAACCTAATAAAATCCCGTTATAAAAGCCAACCTGTTTCTGGTACATTGCTCCCAGCAGCTTTTAGCAAACAAGAACAGGGGGTAATAAAAGTATCCCCCACTTAGGCTTGTTGTGAGTAGGAGATGTGGAAATATGTATACCGCACTTAGCACAGCGCCTGGACTAGGTACCACTGGACCTGGGACGGGATGATGTTTGCCTATATCCTGCTCTGGGCCAAGCAGCTGCCCGGTGGTCCAGGAAGCGAGTGAGGAAGGGGTGCCCCTGGCCGCCTGCTGGCTCTGTCCCATCACGCCCAGCCACACCCTGAGGGTCCTCGTCTCTAAGGACCCGGCCTTCCGGAAGCATCAGGGCTTTGTGTCCCCTCTGTGCGCTCTCCGCGCCACCCCTCCCGGCCCCATCACAGATGCACACACTTCACACCATGCATCTGAGAGGCAACTATTGAGCACCTTCTATGTGTGGGGCCCTAAGCTTGGCCCTGAGAGGGTGGAACTCATTTGGTGTCCCCTCTACTTGCCACCCTGGGGGCCTCACACTGTGAGGATTCAGAAGAAATGTACTGGAGGACTCTTTAGAAATGACTGCCACACCCAGGGAGGCCAGCTGGTAGAGGCACCTGCCCTGAGCCCGCCCAGCGGTGCATGTCACTCCCGTGGGCCTGGGACTCTGTCTACAAGGGCTCAAGCAGCAGGAAGAACCGGGACCTCTGCTCAGATAGACAAAGGTTTCTGTTGTCCCCACACCACATCTCTGACAAACTCCAAATCCCCTGCCCCAAAAGCTTCCTTGCAGGGTCAGGACTAGGGTGAGGCAAGTACGGCATCTAGGGTGCAAAATTTAAAGAGGCTGCACTTGCAGAACCCACAGAGGGAGAGCCTTTGCGAGAGCACTCAGATGACCCTGAGAGTGCACGCCTCACAGGTTTCTCCCCAAGGTGCCTCGGGCATCTCATCCTAGCCTTGCTTCTTTTACATCCCTAAATTCCTGGGAACAGCCTTAGGATTCAAAAAGGACCAGCCACTGAGCATCCCCAGGAGCTTGTTAGAAATGCAAAACCTCTGGTCCTATCCAGACCTGCTGAGCTATGATCTGCATACGAATAAAACCCCGCCCCACGGGATTTCTATCCTTGGAATTAAAATTAGAGAGGAGGCAAAGTCAGAGGATGGGCAAAAATTACAGGCTCCCCCCCCTCAGCCAGCTCTTGGCCACGCTGGGGAGAGAGGTGATTGATATTTGTGGGAGGAAGATATGAGGGGGTTTCTTCCAGTCTCACCCTGGTCACCTGGAGATCACAAATCTACATTCAGCTTCCAGAGAGACATCACTCTGATTATATTAAAAGAAATATTGACCATTCATTAAATATTTAACAAAGCCCATGCGTTGTATTCAGATGGAGGAAACGCCACTCCCTCAGGTTCCATCTAGCACTATTTAATATTGCATTATGTCAATACAATCTGTGCAATAATAATCAATAAATATTTACATGGTATCTCAAATGTACCCAGCGCTTAAAGGAAAAATGTGTCAGGCACATGCCCGTATTCCCATGCTTACACAAATAAAAGATGTGAAGAAGGGCAATGAGCGGGTTACTCATCTGAGGGGATCAAAAGAGTGCTGGAAAGCCATGTTTGCTCAGCTGTGTTATAAGCTGGAGCCTTCCATTGGGGAGTGACATTAGGGAAGCATGGCCTGGAAGCCAGAAGATCCTGGTGAACGTGATAGAAGTGGCTGGAGTGTTCTGGGTTAGACTAAACAGCTCTTTAAATGTCTCTAATGCATAGCCCTCCATCAAAGTAACCCAACTCCTTAAGCCCGTGAGTCCCCCGCTTCAAGCAAAGCGAGACGGATCTATGTCACACTGCACGCCTGGCATCTCACGCACATAGGAGCTACCATTCCTGGAATCTCAGAATCCCCCCACGACCCCCAGGCTCATGCTGGAGGGGAGCAGTGCAGTCCCAGCAAACCGGCCATGGCACGGTCATCTTAACCACCCTGATGGGCCAGGACAAGTGTCAACCAGTACCAAGCTCCCAAGTGCCACCCAGATGACGTGACTTGACAAAGCCCCCTCAGCCAAAATGCACTATTTTGTCCTACTGTTCTCACAGGACTTAATGATTCATATAGGAGCAGAGGAGACACACTAACGAAAAAATAGACTGCTCATGCAGCAGTGAAAAACAGTCACGCCCGAAGCCAAATATAGGGCCAGCATTAGTTAAAAATGGTTTCTGGTTTCTACCCAGCTACTCTTCGAAGCCTAGATAGGAAGGTGTGAAGCTTGCCCCTGACTCTGTTCAAGGGAAGCCAAGAGTGGAGGGAATGCACGCACACACACACGACATACACACATGCATGCACACACACAGGCACATACACACACAGGCAAGCACACATACATGCATACACAGACACATGCACAGAGGCATACACAGGCATGCACACATACATGCACATGCAGAAATACATGCACACAGACACACACGTACACACACACACATGCCTGTGCGCGCGTACAGGCTTGAAGCCATCCTTTTTGCAGATCTACGCTGGATGCAAAACGTTCTCAGGCAGACTGCAGGACTCACGGAGCACGGTCACGCCCCCAGCCCTGCCAGCCCAGGCTCGCAGGAGTCACGTATTGAAGGGTCATTATGTAACTGCACAGGGAATACCGTCTGGAATTTCTAGAAAGAAGAGGCTGGGGAAGGGAGCCAGTGCTGTCCTCCATCTGTTCCGTGACCCACCAGGGGCAGCTGATTCTGCCCTGTTGCTATCTCCAGGACTTACTTGCTGGAGCTTTTCCTCTACCCCTGGCTGGATGGCATCGAGGAGGAGCCATGTGTGTGCCCTGTCGAGGAGAAGCCATGCGTGGGCCCTGTCTGGTGCCTGCTCCGCTCTCCCAGCTGGTGCCCTCACCCTCCTCTAGATGGGACACAGCCTGGAGAATGTGATTTCTCAGAGGGGACTTGCATTGGAGCCCCAGGCCCATGACAAGAGATCCGAGGCCATCTGGATGCATGGGGTCTGCCAGCCTCACACAAGAGCCCAGAGACCCCAGATGAGAGTTGGACATTAGTAAGCTTCCCTCTTTTATCACCTCTCAAATACTCGCAGCCGTTTACATTGCAGAGGCTACTGCGCCGTGTTGACTTTTTCATTGGCGTTCTTTTGTTCAGTAGAGTGAATAATCCAAATCGTAAAAAATATATTTTTCCCTCGTAGAAGTCCATAAAGCAGTTTTCCTTTCAAGGGAAACAAATTGGGCCATAAATAATTTTTATTTCAGTCTGAATTGATAGTATGCAAAATAAAACAACCAACAAAAACATGTCTGAAAATGCCCCAGACTAATTCCTGCATTTTCAAGTGAAGGCCTAGAGGGGCAGAGTCATTTGCCCCAGGCCACACAGCAAATTTAGGCACAGAGTTGAAACCAGAACCCTTTCCTCCTGTGTAAGTCTCCCACTGGGCTTAGCGACTGGCCGTGAAATGGAAGATTTCACAGTGGAAGGACCTGCGATGATACCCTTACGTTCTCCCCTGACATCCTACGACACTGTGGGCAAGCACTACATAACTCGCTTTTTTCTTGGGTTCAGACATTTTTCTGGATGCCCTCTGCAGTGTTTCTTTTTATAACATCAGATGGCTTGTCAGAGGAGCCGTATCTGGCACATGCGTCCCCTTGTATTAATCCCAAGGGAAAGCCCAGGCTCTGATATTTAAGCTTCCAAGACATTAACAGGGAGGCTCTGGACAAAGTCACAGTATCACCTTCCGTCTCTGTGAACAGCCCGTGCCGGGGAGTGTTCTACGCCTGAGCTGGACTTTGGGGTGGCAACCCGGCTCCCCGGCCAAAGCCTCCCTCTAGGCCTGAGTCTGCTCCCAACGGCTACTCCCCTGCCCCTGCCAGCCTGCCTCACCCAGGAACCAGGGTTTGGGATTTGTGCATGTCAGAGGCGTCTGGAGCCACTTCTGGCTACAGAGGGGCTGTCTGGGAGAGAACCTGGTGGCTGAAAGGCTGGCCCTCTCGAGACGACCCAGCAGGCTCCGCAGGGTGGGGTATCTGTGTGCTCCTAGCGGGAGCAAGCACACGGCTTTCTCCTGATAGAGGTCCCCCCTCCGTGGGCTACTTGGTGGGGGGTGAGCAAAACAGTATCCTACCAAATCTCTTTTTCTAAAGGGTCTTTCCTTTAAGGCTAACAAAATGTTTTACAGATACAGATGGGGTGGAGGAGCAGCACCTAGTCTTCTGGAGGGGACTTCCACATCTTGCAGCATAGACAGCTCCCTGGGGGAGATGCACTTACTTTATCTTCCACAATGAACTCTTAACTCATAGTTCATTCATATTTGTAAAAATGTCCAAAATATAGTCCAAAATATACTTAAGAAACAGACTGTATATTATGATGACACTTCTAATTTTAGTCTCCCAGCCACGTAGTTCTAATCATCTAGCCCCGGTCTTAATTTGGTTTTACACCCAGAAACAGACCCTGGGATAAGTGGGTGAGTGTAGGGAATTTTCTTGAGAGCCGATTTCAGGAAGACCATTAAGTGTGTGGGGAAGTGAGAGAGAGAAGGGAAGGAAGGCAATTAAGGGTACATTGATGAGCATGAAACCTCAGTTGGGCAATTGGGGCTCAATTCCACTGGGACCCTAGGACTGAAAGTATGAAATGTTCTCTTTTGAAACGTTCTGCAAAGAGGCAAAGAAGCTGGTGTATTTATCTACTAACTCCTAGCACACATTGGGTCAGGGTTCCTGGGGCACTAATTACCAGGCATTTTTAGCCTGGCCTCTGCTCAGGTCACACACACTCCCGCGCCCAGAGAGCACCCTGAGTATAAGGTGCACAAACCTTCAGTCCATTCGTTGGTGAGAAGTATCTAGAGTTGACCTCTGGGGAAGGCTGAGGGGCTGTTGGCAGGCACTGGTGGTATCTGCTATAGCCTCACATCTCATCTGAATGTTAGGTTTACTCAACCATAAGATGAGAAATGAGTCACAGAATCTAATTAATCAAACAACCACTACCATATCAGGCTCTATGAGAAAAATTTTAAAGTAGAGAATCTTAGAATTACTTTTAAGCTTCATAGTTGGCCCTTTGGGCTACCTAGCCCACAATCTTCTCTCCCCTTCCTCCTTTCTACCAGGATCCGGATTTTGCTTGGGTGGTCCATTCTCCTCCTCATAGACATGGAGCCCATTAACCAATAACTGGTGTGGTTCCAGCCTGCTTGCAAAGGTTCTGCCCAGGAATGGGTATGAGATAAGAGCAGGAAGCCTTGAGGGGAAAATTAAAAGGTTCACTTGATGATAAAGACACAAACAGCAAGAGACAAATTGGGAAGGAGGAAGGTAGTTCAGACAGTGATCCTACCACCCTCACTCTTTCTGCTAATGCATATCTCAGCTATACTGGATCATACAATATTTAACAACACTAGAAGATTCTGGCACATTCTGGAGAAACTGCTATTAAGCCAGAGTTTGCCCACTCAGCCCTTGTATAGCTCATTTGGGGACTTTGCATTTACCCAATTAAATTTCATCTCATTCATTTCCAGGCAGTGGCAATAGCCTGGAATCTTGATTCTTCATTACATTTTGCAGTACTTCTACAACCCTCCGACCTCTTAAAAATGTGATCATTGTGTCATTTATGTCTTCACTGAAGTCCCTGATGGCTTGACTTTTCTAATCTACTAATATTCATAAAAATGTTGAACTTGTCAGGGTCAAGTACAAACATGCCATTACAGAGAACCCTCAGGTCATCAATCAGCACATTTTAAAAGCAGTTTTCAACCAGCTCCTCAAATACCAGCCCTATCACCATGTGCCTGGCCTATAATGCTATCAAAGCGGATTCTGCAAATCTAGTCCCACCCTATCTACCTTATCATCCTGATTTACCAAGCTAGATACTCTGTAGCAAAACAGGAAATGAAGGACCAGTGCACAAGACGCCCTCAGCAAACTTTAAATCTGTTGCAGATGAGGTTCAGTGGATGGGGACAACACAACATTTGCGTGTTCTCCCCTCACTGTCTGATGACAGCTGCCTACTTGGATGGTGGGGAAGACAGCCTCTCCCCATCATGGGCCCATAAATATTCAATTACATCAGCTCTGCCACCACATCACTGGCTTGAGCACACCCCTTCACCCCCAGCATCTCTGCCACCTCAACTCTAAAATGGTAATATCACTAAGCTTGCCAGATTGCTGCAAGGAATAATTCATTAAAACTTGGAGACAGCAGCTTGTAAAATGGAAAAATGGCCCCGTCAGCAGGGTTGGCAATCTTTGGCAGTAAAGAGAGCCTTCGGGTATATTTTTAGTCTCTGTAAGGCAGACCGGCAGCCTGGGAACACCCTCAGCCACCCCAAAGTCCCCTCCAACTGCTGGTGTCTTGATGCCCCCATCTCCTGTTTTGCCATCTGTGGGCAGGGCCTGCAAATGACCTGGGAGAGGGCACATGCCCAGATGGGAGCGAGAGAGCATGGGGTCTTGCAAAAGGGGGGAGTGGGGCTGGGGGCAGGAGCGGGTTTGGAAGGCCTGGCAACAGCAATGGCAGCCTGGGGGCTGACAAGCAAACCCAGCAAATATGCTGTCACCTCTGCTCCCAGGCTCCTCCCTTTCATGCCCTCCCCACCCCCCGGCCATGTCTGCCAGGACACTCAACAGCTTTTTATTTGACACGAGAAGCCAAGGACCTCCAGAACTTGATCGGGCATCCAAAGGACCATGCACTCAATAACATGACCCTCAGGTCCACTGACACAGCCCCTCTCCAAAGGGCCAGGTCACAGTGTGTGTGCTTTAAGGCACATCTACCCACGACCCCTGGGTGCTGCCAGTATCAACTGCTTTATTCTGGTTATTTCCTAATGCCACGGAGCATCTCAGTCTTCCCCAGTTAATTGTCCCCAAGAACTCATTGTTCCCAAGCATTCTCCCTTTCCCTCTAACAATCCTTGTCCCTAGCCCCTCATGGCCCCCAAACACACACACAAACACAACTCAGTCCCTCACCTTCACCACCTGCTTCTCCCCACCTTTTTTTTTTTACTTTGCCATTAATGAGTTTTGCAGATGCGATGAGGACAGAAAACTGCTGGGAGCCTGATGGCTACATAGCACACCTTGACGGGAGCTGTTGGTAAATGCTAACTCCCCTTGGAAAATTCCAACCCTGGTCTTTAAAAAGTACACCCTCTCTTTCCCCTTGGCTCCTCAAATATTGGTGTGTGGCTGAAATAGAACTGCTGTACTTGTGGGATAAGCCTCGAGCATCTTATCTCTCACATGCAAGCTTCCCAGGAGTGGAGCGGGGCTTCTGACACACGTCCTCGCACTCTAATAAGCTGTGGTCTGCCTCCCGAAAATAGCCACACAGAAAATCCTGCCTCCTGACATGTGGGCAGAACGAACCTTGTCAGGAAAGGCAACTAAGGCCGGTGAGGAATGCTTTTGGTCAACCTTTCCTTCTTGTACTTTTTTGGGGGCTGAATGCCCAGTCTGTTTTAAAAGGAAAAAACAGAGATGAAGTTTGATTTCCTTTTGATAGCCTGAGATCTAAGATGCCAGCTGCACAAGAGGCAGGTGTGCAGTGGAGAAGGAAATAGAAAGGGAGGGAGTCCATAAGAAACCAGTTGAAAGCTATTTATCAACAGCTGAAAATGTAACCTCCCCAACGACCTTGGGTATCTCCCAGGCCAACATCCACTTGCAGCCATCATTCAAAATATCACTATGGCAGGGAGCTGCCAGCCAACTTTTCCTGTGCTCTTGAAAAAGCTGGGGATTAGCACAAGTGAGGAAGCTCTGTCGAGTTTGCACTAGCGACATTTCCAGTCCACTGCACAGCTGTCACCAGCACAGAAGAAGGCTGAGAGGGGGCTCTGCTCAGAGGGCCATGGAGGCTCACTTGACTGAGGAATGGACCAGCTGGACAGCCAATGATGAGAAAACTTGCTAGGGGCAAGGCACAGTCATAGGAAGGGCCCCAGATACATGAAACATTGAGTAAGGCCAGGGAGCCAAGGTTGTGTGCAATGGGCAGTGTACAAGAGCCCTGACTGGAGAGGCACCTGGTACTGAAACCCACCCAAACTCCTCTTGCCAAGCCAAGTTGGATCCTTCAGGAGAATGGGGCACTTAAAGATAGATAAGTAGATAGACAGTTAGAGATATTATTCCTTTAATCATTTGTAAATGTAATTGGAGTTTTCCATATATACAAACCAAGTACATAAATCATAAATCCCAGGCTTGATCAATTTTCACAAGCTGAACACACCTACGTAATGAGCACCCAGGTCAAGAAATAGAACACTAGCAGACCCCCAGAACTATCCCTCTGTCTCAGTTTGCCACAGCTGCTATAACAAAGTACCACAGACCGGCTGGCTGAAACGACAGGCAGGCAAACATTGTCTCACAGTTTTGGAGGCTGGAAGTCTGACATCAAGGAGTCAGTTGGCTCATGCTTTCTCCAAAGTCTGAGTGTCCTGGTGGGGGCCTGCCTGCATCCGTAACTCAGTATCTGCCTCTGTCTTGTGGCTCTCTCTCTCCCCACTGGTGTCTTCCTGTGTCCAAATTCCCTCTGCTTATAAGGACTCCTGTCCTTAGGGGAGCGTCTGGTTCATCTGGCCTCATCTTTACTGATAACACCGTCAAAGAGCCTCCTTACAAATGGGTTCACATGTGCAGGGCTGCGGGTTAAGACCTGAGCAGGCCTCAGTGGGGGATGTGATCAAGCCATCACTCCTTCCACTGGGTACTGTTTGGAAAATTTGAAAAAAGGTACTATCCATCCACTAAACCAGAGTCTACGAGGCTGTGACCAGCTCGGGGAGGTGCCTTTATCAAGCTGACATGAAAGAACTCTGTGGGCTAGCGATGACCTGATCAAGATGGCTGCTGTCCCCAAGAACTTCCCAGATGGTGAAGGGGACGAGGCACAGTCAGAGATGACAACCACAGGATGTGGAATGCAACAACGTTGCTGCATCAAGACGCCTCCTCTCCCCTCCTCTTACCACCTTCTCCCACAGTAACGTCCACATCAAGTCTCACTGTCAGGGCTGGGGAGGCCAACCACAGCGAGACTAGGCCGAGTGGCCTTGGGCAAGTGATTTGATCTCCTAGAGCTTCAGTTGCTTCAACTGTGTATAAGGATGACGGGAATGCTTACCTCAGCTGTGAACATTAAGTGAGGTGACGCATGCAAATGCTTAGCACAGTGCCTGCCACCATGAAAGCACCTAACAAACATTTGCTCCTCCCTCAGGATGATAAAGGCAGCCTCAAAGGAAGCCTGTAGCTATTTAAGTGTGACAGCCTTAAGCCATGTTGTGACAGTCTGAATTAGGGGAATCCCCCCAAAAAGATTATGTTCTTAAACTAATCCATTCCTGAGGGTGTGGGGCCCTTTGAGTACATTAAATTCAGTTAAGGGGCCTTTGATGAGATCGCTTGATTAGATCGCTTTAGCGCTTTTGATTGGACTACTTCAGTGAGCCTGAACCAGGTTGGTTCTCTGACTTCTTGCTGGGTCTGATATAAATGGAGACACAGAGGAAGAGAGATATAGAGAAAGGAAGCTGCCATATTGATCCTGCCGTATGAGACAGAAGACTGTGGGAAAACAGAGAAGCCCCGAGAGGCTGAGAGAGGACCGGGAGTCTGGAATCTGCAGATCACAGAGGCATGAAAAGCCACCCCTGAGGGGCTGGGCCCACAGAATAGCTCAAGACTGAGGGGATGAGCCCTGCCACATGCCTGGTCTTCCACAGTTGGGTTCTGGGAGACGGTGAGCTGGAGGGGAAGGCAGAGACCTCAGCAGAGATCAGCCGCCATCTTGCTTCACCACGTGGCAGGACCCTGGGATCACCAGTAGCTGACTTTGGTGAGAAAGCATCTCTGATGCTGCCTTTATTGGGATATTTCACAGCCTTGGAACTGTAAACTTTTACTCTAATAAATTCCTCATTATAAAAGCCAATGCATTTTTGGTAACTTGCATCAGCAGCCCTGTGGCCAACTAAGACCCGTCTTCTCCATTCCATGTCTCTGCAAGAAAACTTTTGCCAAAAACTAAGGGCCTGATTTTGTACCTATCGCCACCAAATTTCATGTTTTAAGATATACCCCTTAGTCCAGGCTGTCAGACTGTGAATCCTCCTTTTGCTCTTATACAATTAAAACAGAGTCTGCTATGGCTCTACCAAAACCCACACCCTCCACCTCTGGGGCAGGCACTTAACTTGCAATGTGGCCAAGTGGCTAAGTTTTGGCCAGTCTAACATGGGCAGAAGTGACATGCACCACTACCCGGCCTCCCCTTTTCAAATCTCCCTCATGGTCTTCCACCCTTTCTTCCTCCCCATTGGCCAGAGGGCGTCCCAGGAGTTGGCAACCTGCAGATGGAGACTCCTGGGTCCCTGAGTCACTGCACAAAAGGGTGCCTGCTGAGTACCACATCTGATTTCGTAAAAGTGAGAAAAAAAACACTGATGGTGTGATGCCATTGAAATTTGTGGTCCTATCTATTATAGCAGCTAAGGCTACCTTAGATAATTCAACAAGAGGCTTCCTGCAGTTCTTTCCAGCTCTAGGGGATCCATAAGGTGGGTGGGCATGCTTTCAGTGACCTCATCCGAGTCAGACTGGAAGTGGTGAAGGGTGGAGCCCTGCTCGGGAACTGCCAGGCATGGCCAAGGGGAAACGCACTTATGATACAAAGTGGCATGAGCTCGTGGCAATGTGTGCTGTGGCAGAGCCCTGCAGCACCTGAGAAGGGTTTCTGGCAGTCTCTGCTGCGTTCGCCTAGCGGCCACATGTAATTAACAGAGTTGAACAGGACCTCATGGAACATACTCTACATGGAGAGTCTCATGGACTTCTCTCAAGTACCACCATTGGTTAGTGGCAAAGTTCAGGTTAGCCCATGTCTCTTTGTTTTTGTCTTATTGTGGGGTGTTTTTTTTGTTTTGTTTTTTGTCTTTTTTGTTGTGTTTTCCTCTGGGTTCAATTAATTTTTTTGTTAGAGCAGTTATATGTTTTCTGAAAAAATCATGCAGAAAGTACAGGGTTCCCCTCCCCCCCCAGTTTATTAACATTTTGCATTGATGTAGTACATTTATTACAATTGATGAAATAATATTATTATAATTAAGCCACTATTGTTCATAGTTTACTGTAGGGTTCACTCTTTATGTTGTACATTCCTGTGAGCTTATTTTTTAGTTTTATTCTGGTAATACATACATAACCTAAAATTGCCTATTTTAACACTTTGTTTTTAGCCCAGGAGGAGATTCCCCCAGGGTAGACATTCCGGTAGAATGAGTCAAACTCACCCTGAAGAGTACTCTCCTTCCCTGGCATTTACTTATCCCACTCACCTGAATCCAGAGAATAAGTATAACTCCTTTGCTTCCGGAGCAATTCCCCAGAGCACTCACCTCCAAGGAAAACCCGAAGACATGCCCCTCCGCAACAGGCCTCAGCCGGCCACCGACCCCAGCCCCGCCCACCTGCAAACCCTGGGCGCAGAATTAACGTCCTTCTCCCTCATTGCTAGGAAACAGAAACCTGGCAATTATATTACACCTAACGAGAGGCCTGGATTCTCAGATTTTTACATGAAATTTTTTTCTGTAAATATTAGCTTTCCCATTGAAGCAGCTTGCTTTCAATCTCGTGCTTTCCAATGTTTAATTAAAAGGCTGCCAGCACTCATTATGCACTGCCCTCTAAATGTTGGCTCGAAGTAAGCTTTCTTGGCCACCATGGCCTCCCCCTTCCTGGATGTCTATAAGGGTTTCTAAAGCCACACTTTTTGACAGGCAGCTGGGGGTCGTGGACAAGCAACTCAGAGTTCCCAACCTGGTACCCGCCTCGCTGAGTGTGGAACCCCTGGGAGCCTCGCTCCCTGCAGGTGGGCGGTGGGGCTGATCAGGGTAGCTAGCGCTTCGTCTTATGGTTCTTGCAAGGATGGACTGAGATCCCAATAAGTAATAAGGGAGGTGTTCTTCCTTTTTTCACACTCCTACTAAATAAGGTAGGCCTTAGGAAAGGAGTTTTTTTAAGGGGTTTTATTTTTTATTTTTATTAAATTGTCTTTTTTTAAGGCACATAGATCACAAAAAAATGTTTACATGAAAAAATATAAGAGGTCCCCATATACCCCACACCCCATGGCCCCACTCCTCCCACATCAGCAACATCTTTCATCATTGCGGCACATGCATTGCATTTGGTGAATACATTTGGGAGCACTGCTGCACCGCATGGATTATAGTTTACATTGCAGTTTACACTCTCCCCTAGTCCATTAGGTGCCTTATGGAGGTTTTAGCAGATGCTCTGGGTGGCTGAGCCACGCCCCCAGGCTTTGACCCTCCCGGGCAGAGGAGCCTGACGTCCCCCTGCCAGTACCCACACCTCTCTGCCCAAGGGCTCTGTTTTGGCTCTCAGAGTCTAGAAAAGCCTGGGAGCAGCTCTCGCCCAAAGGCTGGTGGGCGTTGGCCAAGCACCCAGCTTCCTCTTTCCTGTGTGCTCTACCCTGCTACCCAGCATCCCGGCTCTCTTCCCTTCCTTGTCTCCTTTTTCCACTCCCTGACCTCAACCCCCAAAATAAACGCCTGGCCCTTGAACCCTTGACCCTGGGTCTGCTTCTAGGAGCTTCCACACTAAGACAGATGCATTGTTCCTGAACTCACTCGCGCATTCTGGACTGGATGGCTATGGAGTCTGCTCCTGCCATCTGCTGTTGTACTCCCTGCTCTTCTTTCCAGCTCCACTGTTGACAAAGGGGCAAAGCTGTTACCTAAGTCAGGAGACGGAATGGGTTGGAAAGGAACATGCCACCTTCATGACAGTGAAGGGGATGGGATTGGTGGCTTATTAGGACGGTGAGGGGGAGAGGAGGATTTCCACACAACAGGGACAGTTGTGTTTGGTTTTATTAAAAAGAGACAAAGCCAATATAATGTAAGGTCATTGACAAGGCCAATTCTGACTATTGATCAGACAGAGTATATTACCCTCTGTACTTTTCAATACTTTAAAAATGTCTCAAAATAAGGATTATAATTAGTATGATTTATATAATGCATATAACATACATAAGATATAAGCATATGTATAAGCACTTATCTGTTTTCCTTCTTCTCCCTCTCCTTATGCTGCTCCTTGAATCTGGATTTATCTTATCTCTGATTACTGAAATTCTACTCATTCCTAAAAGCAGGGGTCCTTAACCAGGGGTCCTTGAGCGGATGTGTTGGTGTGGGTATGATATATTCATAAATAATACACAGAACCATCTGAACTTAGTTTGGGGTCCATGGTTTTCACCTGACTGGCAAAAGAGTCTGTGGAACACAAAAGGTTAAGAACTCCTGCCTTAGGGGGGAGCCCCACGCGCAAGGAGTACACCCCGTAAGGAAAGCCGCCCAGCGCGAAAGAAAGTGCAGCCTGCCAAGGAATGGCGCCGCCCACACTTCCCGTGCCGCTGATGACAACAGAAGTGGACAAAGAAACAAGACGCAGCAAATAGACACAGAGAACAGACAACCGGGGGGGGGGGGGGGGGCGGATTAAAATAAATAAATAAATAAATCTTTAAAAAAAAATAAAAGAAGAACTCCTGCCTTAAAGAGTAACTCAGCTAGGCCTCTCCTCTAGCAACTATTTCCAGGTTTTTCCAAGTAAATACACCTCTTCTCATTAGCCCAGTCTGGTAATGGGAATGGAGGCTCCCACCTTTCTCTAGTTCATGCTTCAGAGGCAAGTCAGCGGTGGAGAAGGTAGTATGCCTCCAGGAGGAAACACCACAGGGCCTGTAAGGCACACGACTTGGAGGCCCTCACCACAGTTGGACACGCAGCAGCTGTTGGGACACTTATCCCCACTGCTTACCAGCTCCCTCCTAGATCAGGTCCACAACCATACACATCTGAAGTCCTCAAAGCACCTAACTTGAAGACCAAGAGTTCAGCAGATGGGACGGATGGATGGAGAGAGGGAGGGAGGGAGGGAGGGAGGGAGGGAGGGAGGGAGGGAGGGATGGAGGGATGGATGGATGGAGAGTCACATGGTACCAGGAGGATCAAAGTCAACTGTGGAAAAAACCTTGGGGCTGTACAATACCAACAGTGAACCCCAATATAAATTATGAACCATAGTTAAGAGCACAATTACAATAATATTGTCTCAATTTAAAAAAAATTAAAGTATATCACTCATACGTAAACATACATAAACAATAAGTGTACAGTAATAGTTGTGAACTTACGAAACAAACATGTAACATCATATAGGACTCTCGCACCTCACCCTACCACTAATACCTTGCATTGTTCTTAAGCCTTTTAAACTAATGATTAAAGAGCATTGTCAAAATATTACTACTAACACCAAAGTATTTTCCCCCAAACCTCCTATTATTATTTTTATGTCATTTATATATGAACAGACATAAACAATAAGTGTATAGTAAAAGCTGTGAATTTATAAAGCAAACATGCATAACATCATACAGGGGTCCCACACATCAACCCTCCACTAACACCTTGCATTGTCATGAGATGTTTGTTACAAATTATGAAAGAATACTGCCAAATCTTACTACTAATTATAGTCCTTATCTTACATTAGGTGTATTTTTCACCCAACCCAATTATTATTTTTTAAATATATTTTTTTATGACAGAAATTGTAAACTTATAAAACAATCATGCACATGTGCAGAATTCCCAAACAACACCTCTCTATCAACACACTACACAGTGCTGGAACATATGTTAGAAATAATATAAAATTATCTGATTGTTACCACAACATAGTGTACATTTGGCCCACATTTTCCATGCTGCCCCATTATCAACACTACATCTTCGGCATAGATGTAAGAATATTATATTATTACTGCTAACCACAGTCCATAGGTCACTCCAGTTGTATTTTTCCCATGCTTCTCCACATTCCCACCACCCTGCAATAGTGATGTGCATTTGCTCAACCTCACAAAGGACACTCTAGCATCTGTACCATTAACCACAATTCTCATTCACCTCTTGGTTTACTGTGCTATTATGTTCCTAGAATACTCTCTAGCATTCTGTTAATTGACATTTACATACCTAGACTACCAATTTCAGGCACAACCCCATTTATAAACTAGCTGCTACTATGTGTTACCATCCAGTGTATACATTTCCACACTTTTTACAGTAAAGCTAATTAAAACTGCTACATGCATTAAACATCAATAGTCCATCTCAGTCCCCCTCTATCTCCTTTAAGAATCCACCACCTACCACCAGATCTTGAAGCTATTTTCCTATAATTTCTTCTAAAAGCTTTATGGTTCTTGCTTTTATTTTTAGGTTTTTGATCCATTTTGAGTTAATTTTTGGGTAAGGTGTGAGATAGGGGTCCTCTTTCCTTCTTTTGGCTATTAATATCCAGTTCTTTCAGCACCATTTGTTGAATGGACTATGCTGTCCAAGCTGTGTGGGTTTGACAGGTTAGTCAAACATCACTTGACCAACATGTATGTAATCTAAAATATCTTTAAATATGAAAAAATAAACTATTAAAGAAAAAGAAACAAACAAAAAAAACCTCCAAAAAACATCACTTGACCATACATGTGAGGGTCTGTTTCTGAACCATCAATTTGGTTCCATTGGTCTCTATGTTTGTCTTTATGCCAGTACTATGCTGTTTTTACTACTATAGCTAGGTAATATGATTTCAAGTGTAGAGAGGAGAGTTTGCGTTTCCTTTTCTGGCTACTCAGGACCACTTACTCTTCCCAATAAATTTGATAATTGTGTTTTCAATTAAAAAAAAACATGCTGGTGGACTTTTTGTTGGGATTGCATTGAATCTGTATATCAGTCTAAGCAGAATTGACATCTTAATGATATTTAGTCTTCCAATCCATGAGCATGGAATGTTCTTCCAGTTATTTAGGCCTTTTTCGATTTCTTTTAACACTGAGTTGCAGTTTTCTGAATACAAGTGCTTTACATCATTAGTTAAGTTTATTTCTGACTATATGAGTTTTATCTGTCATATTTTATTTTCATCACTCTTAGGACACTTTTAGTTACTTTTATTGATATGATCTTCATTTTTAGACTCTCTTGTAGACCTTTGTCTCCTTTCTTTCCTTTTCAGGCTCTAGCACACCCTTTAGAATTTCTGAAAATCTGGTCTCTTGCTAAGAAATTCTCTCAGTTTCTGTGTATCTGTGAATATTCTAAAATTGCCCTCATTTTTAAAAACGGTCTTGCTGGATATAAGATTCTTGGCTGGAAGTATTTCCTCTTGTAGTATCTTAAATATATCACGCTACTGTTTTCTTGCATTCATGGTTTCTGGTGAGAAATTAGCACTTAATCTTATTGGGTATCCTTTATATGTTATACATTACTTTTCTCTTGCTGTTCTCAGAGTTCTCTCTTTGTCTTTGGCATTTGACATTCTGATGAGTATGTGTCTTGGAGTTGGTCTATTTGGATTTTTTCAGATGGGAGTATGTTGTGCTTCTTGGACATGGATATCTATGTCCTTCAATAGGGTTGGGAAATTTTCTACCATTATTTCTTCAAATATTCCTTCTGCCCTTTTTCTCTTCTCTTCCCCTTCAGGGACACCTATGACACATATGTTTGCATGTCTTTTGCTGTCATTTAGTTCCCTGAAATCTTGTTCAATTTTTTCCTTTTTTCCTTCATCTGTTCTTTCGTATGTTTGCTTTCAGAGGCCATTTCTTCAAGCTCACCAATCCTTTCTTCTGCCTCTTCCAATCTGCTATGATTCCAATGTTTTTTAAAAATTTCATTTATTGCACCTTTCATTCCCATAAAATCTGCTATTTTTCTATGTATGCTTTCAAATTCCTGGGAAGCAGATTTGGCCCAATGGATAGGGAATCCACCTAACACATGGGAGGTCTGGGGTTCAAACCTCCTTGACCTGTGTGGAGCTGGCCCACATGCAGTGCTGATATGCTCATGGAAGGAGTGCCCTGCCATACAGGGGTGTCCCCCACGTAGGGGAGCCCCACGCGCAAGGATTGCGCCCTGTAAGGGGAGCTGCCCAGTGCAAAAGAAAGTGCGGCCTGCCCAAGAATGGTGCCGTACACACAGAGAGCTGACATAGCAAGATGATGCAAGAAAAAGAAACACAGATTTCCAGTGCTGCTGATAAGGATAGAAGTGGTCACAGAAGAACACAGCAAATGGACACAGAGAGCAGACAACTGGGGGGGGGGAGGAAGGGGGGAGAGAAATAAATAAATAAATCTTTAAAAAAATTCTTCTTTTGCTCATCCAGTGTCTTCTTAATATCCTTAATCTATTTAGCCATCTTATGAATAAATTAAAGACATTTGTTTGAACATCTATAATTATTTGTCTCAACTCCTTTATATCATCTGGAGGTTTATCTTGTTCCTTTAACCAGGCCATATCTTCCTGTTTCTTGGTGCGGATTGTAATTTTTGGTTGGTATCTTGGCATCTGGCTTACTAGAATATTTATTCTGGGTGCGGTTTTTCTCTTTACTTTAGGGCTTCCTGTCATTTCTCCCTTTCTGGTTGTGCGGTGGGAACCAAGAATGTAATTGGTGCTATAAGCTGTGGAGGCTCCAGCTGCCCTTATTACCCCAGGGACCGATGAAGCTTCTCCCAACTTTCACCTTTTCCAGGGGTGGGGACAGAATCACAGCTGTGTGGAATAATCCAAGTTGTGCAGGCCTAGACTCTAGTTGCCCAGACAGACTGATGAAGCTTCACATCCCTTTCTTCCCTGCCTGTGGTCGGGATGGAGCTGCAGGTGTGGGGAGCAATCTATATAGTGCGGTCCGAAATGACTGCAGTTGCCCTGGTAGACTTCTGATTATTCAGTCTATACCAGCCAAATGCACCTGAAGTTACCTGGACAGTCTGGTGCAGGGCCTGCCAGCCTCTTCTCTGCCAAAGTGGGTCTGATGCCTAGGCTGGGGCTGCAGGCTGATCTGGGTGAAAGAAGCCATTCCCCACCAGCACTGTGATTTTCAGTCTACCCCGTTTCCTCTCATGCCAGGTGCAGAGTTAAGATGGTGGCTCCCAGCCTCTTTCTAGCTTGGACAGGCTCAAACTTCAGCTGTTCTCAGGATTATACTTTAACCCACTGAATTTCCCCATCAGTAGCTGAAGTTGGTGTCCAACCATCTCTTCCTCCCCCGTTTTTGGGAAGTGGAGCTTTTGATTCTGGCCATGGAATAGCTCCCAAGGCAGCTTGTGCCTCCAGTGGAGGATGGGCACTGGCCTCTGGGGCATGGAAGGCTCTACTTATGAGTCTTCTCTGCTAATGGGGCAGTCTCCTCCTTCCATTCGTTCAAGGATGTGGCAGCATGCTCTTCTTGCCTCCTGGAGCCCCCAGACAGGTGCTTCAGCTAGCTCCAGAGAGCTCTGGGTGTCCTATAGCAGAAGCTGACTCTAGGAGCTCCTTACTCTGCCACCATCTTGCTGGTTCTCCACCTGTCTTATCAATTTTAACATGGTACCAAGCTAATGCAAAGTGTTAATAATAGTAGAAACTGGATATGTGGTGGGGAGAAGATATGGGAACTCTTTATTTTCTGCCTGATTTTTCTATAAAGCTACCACTTCTCCAATAAAAACAAATTTTAAACATTTTAAAAAAAGGAAACAAAGGGTGGTGATTTTGGCATTAAATTTACATTTGGTAGCTCGAGCTTTGCAGAAAGTTAGATGCAGGCATAATTTTACCCAGCCAGGAAGAAAATGTGGATTCTAGCACGCTGTTGGTTTTCATGCCCATGTTTTTCCTTTAATCACTTTATTTCAGCAAAGACAAATTATCAAGGTTTGATCTGATTCTTTTCTCCATATTTGAAAAATTGAAATATAATACATCCATAGGAAAATGTACTTATCCTTTGTGGAATAAAACTCCTACATCAATCAGAAACCCTACCACTAACATCCTCACCCACCCAGAGTTGTCTACATGCAAAAACCATTGATGCTTTTGCTTCCACAGCTGAATCAAACCTCTCTCTCCCTTCCTTCCCTTCTGGTCTCCCACAGGACTTAGGCATGCCCATATGGAGAAACCACGTCCTTGCCCAGCAGTCGCCCAGACCAGTGTGGTGACCTCTGAACTTGCCTAATACACCAAATGCATGGGTTGTATAGACTTTATGTAGACATGACTTACAGAAAAATGCAAAAGAAGAATGCAAGAGATTTGAGTCCTTGGAAAGATTATTTGGGAGGAATGGAGGCTATTACTAATAATGACTTTGCAGATGCTAGCAAAATTTGCACAGAATTATATAAGATGAAAGTCATTCATAAATTCATCTCTGAGCTAGGGAATCTGGCAAAATCCACCTGTTTGGGGGATCAGGCTACTGTCCCCACACATGATTTTGTACATTTAAATAAAACCAAGCAAAAGTATGGAGACAAAAATTCAGCACCATGTTCCTTCAAGGCCTTGAGAGACAAAGAACACTACTGCCTCTGATAAGTGAGGCTCGATTCTCACTTGGGGTGGCCGTCCCATTATGTCACTGGCCTTCCTCCATGTGTGACTTAGCCTCCGGGGGCTAAGTGTCGTCAGGCCTGCCAGTGATGCAGGGATACTGTGGTGCTGACACGTACAGTCGCTGAAAGTGAACGGCTGGACAGCCGTCCAAGCAAACTTGGAGGTGCTACGCCATATTTCCAGGGAGGCTCTTGGCCTCAAATAAGTCATGACTAAATGAGGCCTTGGCTCAGCCGTGTGCTCTGCTCTGGGCAGGGCCAAAAGCACTCAGCCTGCATGGAATGAAGTCTGCAGTCCCTCTGAGGGTGCAGGCTGTGAGGCCTGGGAGAAGGGCAGGGTCTGTCGTGGTTTCTGTGCACTTGAGAGTCAAGGGGAGCCAACATGCCAGATGTCCATGGCCACCTTTCTCTATCACTCAGAAATAGTCACTGTACAGACCAGGTCCCTGGAATAAAGGCCTCTGTTGAAGGTTCAACTTCCCCTGAAGTGGTGAAAAGTTACTTCATTCTAACCCTACTAGTCATCTTTGTAAGCTCAAAGGCCAGCATTTTTCCTTCCACAGTTGAGTGTGAGGCACTCACACTCACTAACTCAGTTGACTTCTTTTTCTCAATGATCATTTCACGTTTTCAAAAACACAGGGCCACTGGGTTTAACCTTCAAGTGGTGAGAGTGCTTTGGGCACTAATACCGGAGTCTGTTAGGGAAAACCATGGTGTTCATTGTTGGTTCTCGGGAATGAGACTCATGCACAGAATACTGTTCAGGAAACACAGCAGGCCCTGGCAAGGGTCTCATTAACGGACTTGCACAGCTGAGGGGTCAAGTGGTAGTGGAGAATTTTCTAGAATCATGATGGGAGAGGCAAGCACATCCAGCAGCATGCCCAAACAGCAGTGGGAAGAGGGTGTAGGGGAATAGAGACAAGGGGACTGGAATCCAGGTGTACAAAGGGCACTAACTCAACTGGTATCTGTGCTCAGCTTTTTAATAAACCATCTTTCCAGGGACACGTTGATTTGCTACAGTGAACTGTAGAGCAGGAGGATACTTTTCAGTTGGATGAACTTGCCTAGATAAACTCTCACCTCTCAGGAGGTGGGAAACCCAACATTCTTCCCACACCCTCCTGGGATTCTTGAGGGCATTACGTCAGCCTAATCACTTCTTGTTCTTTCTGGTCCTTTCAGGCTAGCAAAGCACATGCCCAGGAGACAGAATGAATGTTGAGGTCAACACTTCATGAATTTTTGGAACCAGTATGGGCATCCGCTACAATATGACATTTAGTCAAACCAGTAAGACAAAATTTTCCTCTGTGTTCTATGTTTCTTTTATAATCAGTGACAGTTTTTTCAGAAGAAACCTTAAAGATAAAGCTATCACAGACTCCCACCAGACAGATGAGAAAACTAAAGCCACCTTTGGATTCGGAGTTCATATGTGGTTGGTCAGCGTCTGCTCAGAATAGGGACTAAACCTTTGGTCAATCTTTGCAACTGGAGAATGGGGGAAAGAGTTCTATAAAGTTTACTTTGAGTACCTTTGAGCACATACTAACTGCCCTGCAGCACCCCTCCCAAAGATATCCAGTGCCCAACTGTGACTACAACATCCAAGCTGAATAGATCATTCAGGATTTCTAACATTTTCAGTAGCATATACATCTCTTCCAAAAATATTTCCCTTGAAGCTGTGTTGCTGCTTATAAGTTTATAACTTAAAAAATGGTAACAATAAATGTCTTTTTTTACTAACAACACTTTTGTGTATTGTTTGGTATAGATATGTCAAAATATACTAAAAACAAGAGCCCACCGTTTAATAGGTGCTTCCAATAATTGCACCATTTTACCTTTCCAGTGGCACTACGAGGTGGGGGCAATCATGTTCACTTTAGGAGGAAACCTGCATGATGGGAAGTCCAGAAGTTGTCCACATTGGTCCAGCTGGTGCGTGGCTGAGCCAGGATTTGTTATCTTTCCACTACAGGCTGTCCCAAAATAGAGATGGCAGCATCTTGTAATCATCCCGGCAGAAGCCAAATCTGAACAAATTGGATTAGTTGATCAGCAAGTAACTGTTGAAAGCTGTGCAGGGTACCCCAGATCAAGCAGTAAAACAATGGAAAGGTAAGTCTTGGTCCTGGGTTGCTTGCAAACTGATAAACTGCAAACTGATCCATTGGTGGAAGCAGTGAGAGACTGGGGTCAGCATTTTCCTTTCCCTGCATGCATGACTTTCTAAGTAAGCATTATATGGCTCCCCTTTTTTCTAGGAAAAAACTATAAAGATGAGTTCCTACCTATAACATCACTTAACTGTAACTGGCCAAGAACCAGTATCCACCAAGAGGCAGCCATGCAGCCCATTAAAGTCCTTCAGAGGTCAACCAGGCGGCCTTCTCCATGGCATGCATGATGGACAGCTGGTCTTGCCCTCTTTATAAGCAAATGGAAAGTTCTCTAAAAACAGTCATTCATCACCAACGCTAATGCTTAAGGCCTGGGTTCCCCAAAGTTCTCCCTCTTATCCAGCAATTGAAATGTTACTCCAGCAGTGTGAGCTTTCCTAGGCTGAAGTCACTGGGAAAATGTTTTTGAATTTGTTCCCACCATACACTCGAATGCTCATGTCCAAAACCATGCCCCTCCTCTCTCACACTTGGCTGAGCCAAGAGGCCTGTCTCTGTGGAACCTTTCAGAGCCTCCCAAAGCAATGACTAGCAGAGGCTGATGAACACCAGGTTTGTGGATAGCACCTTCCATGGGAGAATGAAGTTTTGTGATTCCTTGGTTCTAATTCCCATGAAAATTTCCCTTATATGGGGGTTTCTGTCAACCAAATGGGACACTAACTCTTTAGTTGTTTTGTTTGATAAACCACTGGAATTTCTGCTTGAAGATGGGCATCTCTTCTCTATCTCTGCTATGTAACTCCATAGCTCATCTTCCACAAGGTAGCAAAAAAATGCTGATGGCTTCATCTTTATCTTGCTTTTCAATGAGGAAAACTAAGAGCTGTGATTGAAAAAAGAATTGAAAATATACAGATGCAAGTTGATACTCTGCATATTAGAGGAAATCACCTAAGTTTAGTCATTTACTGATTCAAATGAAAAGTCTTGGCGCATTTTCCCCGTGGAACTTTCATTAAAGCTACTGCAAGCGTTTCTGAGGCTCTGGATTTCATGTGCTCAAAAGTTTGTAAGAGCTCTCTGTGATCTGACCCAGTTTCAACCCCAAAAGTCTGAAAATAAAATCTAAATGTTTTACGTAAAAGGCCTTTGGTCCTCTGTCATTAGTCTACCAATAAAATATGGGGCCACATTGACCCACCTATAACTGAAATGCCCCAGACAATACATCATGGAGGAAGCACAGATTCCATTAATTCCTGAATTGGAAGAACTTCCTAGAGAGAGAGAGAGCTTCTGGCACTGGATAAAATATCTCTATTTTAATTGGAAGGATTGAAAGAACCTAAAGTTATTTTAGATACAGACTTTTACCACCACCATCCAAAGAAAGTTCATTGAAAGCTCAAAACATTCAAAACCCAATTTAGAGCACTACGTTAGAGTTTTAGGATCCTTTGCTGGATGCACACTAAATAATACATTCAACTATTAAGAGCTGACAAATCATTAGCTTTATTAGCTGAGGCAGCAAAGCTGAGCAGGTCTTTGCAGTGTAACTTATTATATGCTCTTTACCCAGTTAGACAAGAGAGTGTGAGCTTCAGACTGAGAACTTCCTTTTGTTTTGGTTGCTGTATTTTATTTTCACTTACTAATGCCTCGGGCTTGGGATAGAGGGAAGTAGTGGTGGAATCAGATTTCAGCTTGGATTTCTTGGTGAGTTTATGTGCCTGTACTTGAATTATCATGGGCAGATATAGAAAAAGTTCAATAGGCTGATTTTAAGATGCCCACAGAAAAAGAGAAAACATTCTTTTAAAATATTCAGACTCTTTTTCTTGTCTTCACTGACTGACTGATTTAAAAAAGCAACAACACTGAAATGGTCCCTTGTTTATTAAGATGCTCATTAGGAATTACAAATGTTTGATTTTGTAAAGATGATGTCAGGGGGCTGTCTACTCTTCTCGGAATACCTGCTTTGGAGTTTGGTTTTTGCCAAGTGTTATGTTTATTTGGATACACGCTGGCATTTCCTTGGCCTCAGGGTGAAGGCCTCTAAGAGCTGTTCCTCTATTCTCTGTCACTCATCAACGCCTTTCATGACCCCAACCAGGTGCTAGGAGAGGACTTAGGCAGTTTGGAAAGCCAGGACTAAAAGGTATCTCCCCTCAGACAGAGTCACTCAACTCCCCTTAACTGATAGGATTCAAACCAGATGTTGAGAAGACCCCTGAAAAAAAATGACTATAACCTTTGGCAATGTGTCACTCTCCCACCGATGTTAAGAAAGTCCATCTGTGTTGCAGCCTAAACCCCTGACATTCCTCCGTGCTGATACCAGAGGCCCACCTATTGTCCAGGTGGAAATGAAGAAAAAGCCAGTTGCATTCAGAGAAAATAACCTTGTTAGCAGACGATTATTTAACTGAATGTACCATTTGTTAAAAAGACTGCCCATTTCTTGAGTGGATTGATGATTTTCTGGTTCAAATCAGTACAAAACCATGTGCAATTACTGTTTCTGAGGCAGCCGAAGTTTCTGAAGGACTGTGGTTGAGCACTTGCATCCCCTCTTTCCCTGTCGGTTCCCTGGCTGTCGTGAACCAGCAGGATGGGGAGCCTTTGTGCCTCATGGATTTTTTCTTCTTCTTCTTTGTATTAGTCAGCCAAAGGGGTGCTGATGCAAAGTACCAGAAATCTGTTGGCATTTATAAAGAGTATTTATTTGGGGTAGGAGCTTACGGGTACCAGGTCATAAAGCATAAGTTATTTCCCTTACCAAAGTCTATTGCCATGTGTTGGAGCAAGATGGCTGCCGACACCTGCAAAGGCTCAGGCTTCCTCTTCCTCTTAAGGCTTCATGGTCCCAGCTCCTTCCAATATCAGCTGTAGGCTGGGATAAATCTTGTCTCTCTCCCTGGGCTTGTTTCTCTCCAGGTTCAGCTGCTCTGCTCGCTGCACAAGGCCAGCTGTAAATTATCAGGCGAATGGCTCGTCTCTATTCCAGGGGCCTCTGCTGTGTCAAATGGCTCTCTATCCTCATATATCTGCTTCTCTGTGTAGTTACTTCCCCAGGCTCCAGCATAAAAAAACTCCAACTTTCTCCTCTGGCATGTTGTTTTCTCTGTGAGTCCCCACCCACCAAGGGGGAGGGGGCTCAACAGTCTACTGATGTGGCCCAAAGACTTAATCATTATTTAATCAAGTAAAAATGAAACCTCTGAATCCAATCCAATCTACTCTGCCCAGAGGAACAGACCAGATTACAAACATAATCCAACATCTATTTTTGGAATTCACAAACTGCTACATTCTTCTACAACACAAACTTTCCCAGCTCAACTGCTGCTGAGGATACCACCTGGGGATTCGTCACATCACATCTCCCCACCACCATCCGTCAGCGGAACTGCACCATCACCCCAGACAGGAACCCTGCGCCCACCCTGCATTAACTGTAACCTCTCCTCTCCTCTCTGCCTCGATGAGTTTACACAGTCTAGCGATTCCATCTATGTGTACTCGTACACTCTAAGTCCCCTTTTGTCTGACTTATTTCCCTCAACGTGATGTCTTCAAGGTTCACCCATTTGCTGCATGCATCAGCACTTCCTCCTTAGGGCTGAATGATGTTCCATTGTCTGGATGTGCCATGCTCTGTTTGTGCATTCGTCTGCTCATGGACATTTTCACGGATCGTCCACTGCAGGGAATGTCCCTGACCCAGGGACCAGCTGCTGTGTGTTGAAATTCACCCACGTCACCCTGGTGGACCAAGGCGGGCCCAACCCTGGGAGAGGTGGGACGCCTTAGAGGGCAGACTTTAGCGGAGACCTTGCCCAACCTTCCCTAGACTGCACAGCCATCTCAGGGCATGCGGCCACTCCACCTTCCTTCTGCCCTCTCCTTTGTTGGGGTCAGGTGGTGTGGTGGTCGCTGTCACCTCTCCCATCCTAACCTCCTGCCCCACCTTCTTGCAGGCATCTCCCCTGACAAAATACTGGCACGTTGAATCCTGTCTTGGCGTGTGCTTACTGGAGGACACATGACCTTGGCACATTGCTAAGGAGTCTGGTATCTGTCCAACAAGGGGCTGGGCCAAGGCACAGCCTGGGTCCTCGCCCCATGGCCTGTCACCATGCTACTGGCCAGTCAACCAGGTAGAAGCCCAAACTAAGGGTACAAACGCTGCTTGAGCCACAGGCCCCCAAAGCCCTGAGCTGCTCCTGCCCAGACTGGGGTCTTGACGGCAGGTAGAGGCAGAGGTGTGCATGTGCACATGCGTATGCCTACGTGTGCATACGTGTGCATGTGTGCCTAGGTCTGTGTGCGTGCACATTGATGGGCACACCTAGGTGCATGAGTGTGTGCATGCACGTGTGTGTGTGTCTGCATGTGTGTGGTCAAGGACTGGGACAGGACATCTCCAGGGAGAAACACAGCTAACGTGGACCAGCTGCCTTTTTATGCACTACTTTCCCCATTAACTGTCTCCCCGAAGGCTACAGAAATCCTCCAGTACAGGGCTCTGTTTTTAATTTCCACTCAAATAAATTGGGAGAATGGCCTTTCCCTGCCCCTTTCTTTCCTTCCTTCCCTCTTTCCTTTCCTCCTCCTTTCCCTCCTTCTCTCCCAACTTCCCTTCTTCCCTCCCAACTTCCCTCCTTCCTTCATCTTCTTTCTTTGGGGGGGGGTCAGGCAGGAGGCTGCCCCCACCTGACCAGCGAGCCTGGGGGAAGGGGGAGGCACTGTTCATTTTCTATTTCCTCTGCTTCATCTCCTTCCTCTTCTTGGTGCACCCAGAAAACAGAACTGTGTCTTTGGCCAAGTAAAAGCAGGGCCAGCAGAGAGGAGGCTCCAGGACGCAAAGCCCACAGATGGGCTTCACCCCAGCAAGAGCCAAATCTTAGCTGGGGAAAAAGCGATGATGCTGGGGCAGGGGGACAGAAAGAAAACAAGGCGAGCACCTCCCTCTCCCCCTCCCCCACCCCTTTCCCCCCCACTGGCACCTTGCAGAGTGCCTTCCTGCAGCAGCCATGGGGGGCCCTTCCTCCGTCTCACTCAAGCACCCGCCCGGGCCCTCCTCCTTTCTCTAAACTGTGCCGCCAGGCTTTCCTGCTGACGCTCGGGATTAAAAAATGAGAGATTTATTGTGAGGAAATTCTGCCTGCTTTAGGGTGACATAACTTGAAATCAGATGACGAGCTCATCATCAGCAACACTGAAGATGCCTTTTATGGGTCAGTCGGAAATAAAGCTGGAGTAACTGCACTCGCCACTCCTCGGGGAGGGCAGATTTATGACTTTCAGATGAACAGGATATAGATTCCGCTGGCCCAGGGCATTATTTATTGAGCAGATCAGCAGTGCCTGGAAGCTGACCTTCAGTGAACCTCATTGTGAAGGAAAGGGGACAGCACATTAAAATGCCACAGCAAATTCAAGTCCAAGTCACCCACTGCCTTCCCCATGAACCTGCATCTCTTTCCCAGACTTTCTTTCAAGAAAGAAGAGAACATGGGGCACGTAGCGCAATAGAAGTAGTGCATGCTTTACCTGTTTTTACTGATACAGCACCCTTGACCCTTTTCCCCAGATTTTTCACCATAAAAATGAGCTACAATTCTTCTTAGATATGAGTAAACCCAGAGTGTAATTCTCTTTCACAAAAAATCATTAAGTTGACCCATATACAACCACCATTTTTGTATGTCAAAGTGGTCAAATATTGGCAACTCCACATGGGTCAACCTAACATGTCAGCCCTTCAGTTCTTTTCTTGATGATAACAGAAGAAAAGGTGAAGATGTAGGAAACAGCTGAGTTGTTTGCTTTGTCAACGCAGTTCGCACCTCTTCCAACCTTGAGTAACAGTCAGACGAGTGAAACTCTGGCTGCTGACGTTTGTAGCCCACTGCTACAAATGTTTTTAAGACTCTCAAAATTATTTCAGATTCTTAAAAACAGCATTAAGTTTCCTTTAAACATTCCTGGGAGTGGGGAGAAGGCAAAAGACACACTGGAGGGAAAGGGGAGAACTTGAAGATGGAAAGAAAACATCCCACATTAGCTGTAGCTAAGGAAAATCCAAAGGTTTACACCAGAACTTGTCTGTTACACATTCACACTCAACATGCCAATAAGGACAGAGAAACCATAAGGAAATTTCATGTTTATAGACCGCATTGCCTGTAGAAAGCCTTTTCACACCTGTTACCTGAGCAGGGCAATAATGGATCCAATTTAAGCAAGTAAGTTGTGGCGATAAGCTACAATTTGCCCAAGATCTTACAATCAAGGAGTGATGGGATTTGGAGTAGACAAGAACTGGAACCAGGAAGTGGACATGGCTCAACTGATAGAGTGTCCATCTACTATATGGAGGGTCCAGGGTTCAATCGCCAGGGCCTCTTGACCTGTGTGCTGAGCTGGCCCACGTGCAATGCTGATGTGTGCAAGGAGTGCCATGCCATGCAGGGGCGCCCTCGCATAGGGGTGACCCATGCACAAGTAGTGCGCCTCACAAGGAGAGCCACCATGCGTGAAAAAAGTGCAGGCCACCCAGGAGTGGTGCCACACATATGGAGAGCTGATGCAGCAAGATGACGCAACAAAAAAGAGATGCAGTTTCCCAGTGCTGCTGGATAATGCAAGCGGACACAGAAGAGCACACAAGGAATGGATGCAGAGAGCAGACAATGGGGGGGGGGGAGAGAAATAAATAAAAATAAATCTTTAAAAAAAAAAAAAAAGAACCAGAACCATTACCCAGAGCCTCTTCTCTTCCTCTCCCCATAGAAAGACAAACTGTCATCCATGCCACCCCAATCACTCAAAGGAGAGACTCACACATGTTTAACTCCAAAGCTTGTTCTGGTCAGCTGTACTGGTGCCTTAGCATTTTGAGCAAAAGGAATGTTTGTAGGTAAGTGCAATAGTATTTAAGGCTTCACCATCCAGTGGTAGAACCTTCTCCAGATCCTAATTCTCAACTTCCTAAGTGGCTCTTAAGTCCAGTCAAAAATTTATGCCCAAGAGGTTTCTTCTAGTCTCACAACTCTTATTTAACACACAGTATTACCACCATGTAGAATGGGTAGCCCTGTCCAAGCCCATAGGATATTCAGGTCAGCAAACAAAAAGGCGAGTGGATGTTATGGCTAAGGCCATGAGAAGCAGTGCAAAGAGGGAAGTGACAACTGGTAGCCAACATTCAAGGGAGCAAACAACTGCGACAATCAAAACCAGGCCCAGTGTTCACTAAAACACTGCTGAGTTATGAAGAAATGGTTAAAGGATGTGTACTAGACACAATCGAGGAACAAGGATGCATTTTTAAAAGTAAAATAAAACCAAGGGGGTTGGGAGGTTGTGTTTTATTGTTGTCGAGTTGGTGTTTGAAGGAATGCTTTGATTAATTGTGTAATTCAGATCCGAGAAGCACAGCAAAGCTAGATCTCTGATGTGTTCCTGTGAATGTGCCCTTTTGCTATGATGTATGGAGAGGAGAATTTGTGATAAACTTTTAAAACTGTGGACTCATCCATAGATACTGAAGTTGTGCATGAATACATGGGGCTATACCTTCAGCCAAACAAAATACCCTCTAGAAATGAAGGGAGAGTTCCCTGATGGAAGAGAAAGTGCCGTTTCCAAGGAACCTTTGTAGACCCCAAGGGAGCAGTTGTCTTCAAGTCCTTTCAGCCTCCGGCAAATACTTCCTTCCAGGAGAGATCTTTATCCTGCCTGGGTCATTCCAGGACAGGCCTGTCCTGAGGCCTGGTAGAAGGACGCGTCCTTTAACAGACAGATGGACCTTGTCTCCCAAGGTCCTAACCAGGAAGTCACCAGCTTCACACCGGGGCCAAGGCTGCCCCAGAGTTGAAAAGGTGGGAAACAACATGTGACCTGTACACATGTAAAAACAACATTTTGACATAATATGCTCAACACATTTTTCTCCAAATTCCAGACACATTTTCAGTGAAGTAGATTTAAATGTAAAGCAATGGAGTCAGTTGTTATCCTGAGAAAAGTAAAATCAATGCACTATTTTCCCTGTGTGTCAAGAGTTTGGGGAGGGGAGCAGATGCAGCTCAGTGGTTGAGCACCTGCTTCCCATGTATGAGGTCCCCATGTACTTGCTAAAAAATCCCCAGTTCAATCCCCAGTACTTCCGAAAAGAGAGTTTAGCGACACTCGCAGTGAGTGTATTTGCAGATGTCACCCATGATTTGATTTTTACTGCTTCTTCATGCTGGTGGTTTACTGCCAGCACATCCCACCCCATGCACCAGGGCCTCCTGGATATCTGCTTTCCAAACTCTGCTTGTCTCAGATGGAAATCATTCACTCACACACATGCATGCACACACATCTTCTCTCTCTTCTATGTTTCTTGTCTTAGCGTCTTTGTATGGAACATTCTACCTGCCTTGTTATGTTTATTCAAACACTAGGGAGTTCCCCTCTGTTCTACTTATTCCCTTGTTACTCACATCGAATCAAGAATAGAATTAAGCCTTTAAGCCACTGCTCCATCTTCTTCCCAATTTTACTGTCTCCTGCAGTTGAATCCGAACCATCTTCCTATCCAAACTAATTTCTTCTCAAATGCATTCTCCACCAGGACAATCTATCTAAAACTCCAGTGGTACAGCCTATACAGATGGTGACTTGGCCACATCTTGCAAAATTCCATGGGCATTTGCCTTTTAACACAGCAAATCCACTTTCAGGCGTTTACTCAGAAGATACACCTCCACAAATTGAGATAATTCACCACGACAATATATGTAATAGCAAAATATGGGGAAAACCTAAGTGCCCATCCCTAGGAGACTGGTTAGATAAACAATTTTACATGATATTACCTTTCAAAATGTATTTTACATTTCCCCCAAATAAAATTGCAGATGAAAAAAAAATAAACACTTAAGTTGTATCCAAACGAGTTTAATTGTACCAATTTATAACATAACCACACACATAAAGAACACATTCATGTAATTCTGAACACTGGTCTCTTGTGGGATAGAGTCTAAGAACAAAGATAACTGCAAAGAAATCTTATATTTTACTTAGTAAATTTGCTGTCAGTGATGGTGTTACGGCCAGTAGTACTCTGGGAACAATTCTGCATGTACTGTAATATAGAGCAAGTAAGTGTATTCATTATTTGGGAACTAGGATATGTGAGGATGTAGGATGGAACAAAGTTAGGAAGAACTTAGTGGTGAATGGGTGTTATTGGTAAAAACCTTTAATTTTTAAAAAAATGTATATTTCCTGGCACTCTCCAAAGGGCCTAGAAGGGATGGCACTTCTGTAGCAATGAGCACAAACAGCACCAGATCTTGGCTTCTAATTACCTTTCCTCACTGAAAGGAACCAGAGATCCTTGGAGGAGTGGCTAATTCTAAGTCTGGAGCAGGGAAAGGACAAAGTGAGGCAGAAAGTCTGGAACCACTCAACATCTAAGGGGGGACCCTCAAAGACACATGCTTGCTGGAATGGGCTCCCATCGGACAAATTTGGGACAATTTGAGCATCACCAAGGATGCCAACATGAATAGGATTATAACACACTGAATGTGATGATTTTTCCTTAGCTTTCAAAAATAATAATTTGTATTTCAAAAGAAAATGAAGAGAGAGAACCAGCAAGATGGCGGAAGGGTAAGGAGATTCTAGAGTCAGCTCCTGCTACAGGACAGTTAGTAAATACCCAGAGCTCTCTAGAGCTAGCTGAAGCACCTGTCTGGGGGCTCCAGGAGGCCAGAAGGGCATCCTGAAACATCCTTGAAGGAATGGAAGACTGCCCATCTGCAGAGATTTATAAGCAGAGCTCTCCATACCCTGGAGGCTGGTGCCCATCCTGCACTGGAGGCATAAGCCACCTCAGGAGCTATTCCGCAGCTGAAATTGAAAGCTTCACTTCCCAAACAGGGGAGGAAGAGATGGTAGCACACCAACTTCAGCTACTGAGGAGTAAATTCAGCGGGCTAAAGTAAAATCCTGACAACAGCAAAGGTTTGAGCCTGTCCAAGCCAGAAAGAGGCCAGGAGCTGCCATCTTAACTCTATGCCTGGCATGAGGGGAAGTGGAGTGGACTGAAAATCACAGTGCTGGTGGGGACTGGCTTCTTTCCATCCATATCAGACTGCAGCTCTAGCCTAGGCCCCAGTGCCACCTCTAGCAGGAAGGAAGCTGTGGGGACCTGCACCAGCCTCTCCAGGAAATTACTGGCCAAGCCATGGAGGCTGGTGATTATCCTATTCTGGTGGCACAAGCACCCCTGGAGCTACTCTATGGCTGGAATTGGAAGCTCCATTTCTCAAAAACATGGGAGGAGGAGATGGTTGGCAGCCGATTTTGGCTACTATTGGTAGACTCGGCTGGCTAACATATAACCCTAGGAATAGCTGGGGTGTGAATATGCCTGAATTGGAAAGAGGCCGGTGGCCACCATTTTGACTCCACCCCCAGCATGAGGGGAAGCCAGACTGACCGAAAATCACAGTGACAGTAGGAACTGGTTTCTTTCACAGATCGGCCCACAGCCCTAGACTAGGCTTCGGCCCTGCCTCTGGCAAGGAGGAGGCTGGCGGGCCCTGCAACAACCTATCCAGATAACTGCAGGCAACTTTGGCTGGCACAGACTGAAAACTGGAAGTCTACCAGGACAACTGCGGTCATCTTGGACCCACACTGCATAGATTGCTGCCCACACCTGCAGCTCCATCCCTGTCCCAGGCAGGGGAGAAAGGGCTATAAATCTTCATTAGTCCTTCTGGGCAACTACAGTCTAGGCCTGCACAACTTGGATTATTCCAAGTTGTGATTCTGTCCCTACCCCTGGCAAAGGAGAAAGTTGGAAGAAGCTTCATTGGTCCCTGGAGCAAGGAGGGCAGCTTGAGCCTCCACAGCTTACAGCACCAACAACATGCTTGGCTCCTCCTGCACAACCAGCAAGGGAGAAATGACAAGAAGCCCTAAACGAAAGAGAAAAACTGCACCCAAAGTAAATACTCTAGTAAGCCAGATGTCAAGACACCAACAAAAAATTACAATCTGCACCAAGAAACAGGAAGATATGGCCCAGTTAAAGGAACAAATAAGCCTCCAGATGACATAAAGGAGTTCAGACAACTAATCATAGATGTTAAAACAAATCTCCTTAATAAATTCAATGAGATGGCTAAGGAGATTAAGAATATTAAGAAGACATTAGATGATCACAAAAAAGAATTTGGAAGCATATATAGAAAAATAGCAGATCCTATGGGAATGAAAGGTACAGTAAATGAAATTTAAAAAAATATATTGGAATCATATAGTAGCAGATTTGAGGAGGCAGAAGACAGGATTGGTGAGCTTGAAGAAATGGCCTCTGAAAGTGAACATAAAAAAGAACAGATGAAGAAAAGAATGGAAAAAATTGAACAAGGTCTCAGGGAACTAAATGACAGCAAAAGGTGTGTAAACATATGTGACATGGGTGTCCCAGAAGGAGAAGAGAAGGGAAAAGAGGCAGAAGGAATATTTCAAGAAATAATGGTAGAAAATTTCCCAACCCTATTGAAGGACATAAATATCCCTGTCCAAGAAACACAATGTACTCCCATCTGAAAAAATCCGAATACACCAACTGCGAGACACATACCCATCATAATATCAAATGCCAAAGACAATGAGAGAATTCTGAGAGCAGTAGGAGAAAAGTAATGTATAACATATAAGGGATATCCAATAAGAATAAATGCTGATTTCTCACCAGAAACCATGGAGGCAAGAAGACAGTGGTCTGATATATTTAAGATGCTACAAGAGAGAAATTTCCAGCCAAGAATCTTATATCCAGAAAGATTGTGTTTCAAAAATGAGGGCGAGAATAGAATATTCACAGGTAAACAGAAACAGAGAGAATTTCTAAGCAAGAGACTAGATTTTCAGGAAATACTAAAGGATGTGCTAGAGCCTGAAAAGAAAAGACAGGAGAGAGAGGCCTGGAAGAGAGTCTAGAAATGAAGGTTATAGCAATAAAAGTAATTAAAATTGTCTAAAGAGTGGTGAAAATAAAAGTGACAGATAAAACTCAAATAGTCAAAAATAAATTTAAAAACAATGTAAAGCACTTGTGTTCAGAAAACAGCAACTCAATGTTAAAAGAAATTTTAAAAGGCCTAAATAACTGGAAGAATATTCCATGCTCATGAACTGGAAGACTAAATATCTTTAAGATGCCAGTTATACTCAAATTGGTATACAGATTCAAAGTAATCCCAATAAAAATTTCACCAGCATTTTTTTTTTTATTATTGAAAACATGATCATCAAAGTTATTTGGAAGGGTAAGGGGTCCTGAATAGCCAGAAACAGCATAAAAAGGAAAAGTGAACCCTCATCTCCGGACTTTAAATCATATTACCTAGCTATAGTGGTAAAAACAGGATGGTACTGGCATAGAGACAGACACATAGACCAATAAAACCATACTGATGGTTCATAAACAGACTCTCACATGTATGGTCAAGTGATTTTTGACTAGTCTGTCAAACTCACACAGCTTGGGAAGAACAGTCCATTTAACAAATGGAGCTGAGAAAATTGGATATCCATAGCCAAAAGAAGGAAAGAGGGCCCCTATCTCATACCTTATCCAAAAATTAACTCAAAATGGATCAAAAACATAGAAAAGCAAGAACCATAAAACTTCTAGAAGAAATTGTAGGAAAATATCTTCAAGACCTGGGGGTAGGTGGTGGACTCTTAAAGGAGATAAGAGAAGGACTGAGATGGACTACTGATGTTTGATGTATGTAGAAGTTTTAACTAGCTTTACTGTTAAAGTGTGGAAATGTATAGAGTGGATGGTAACACAGAGTGAGTAGCAGCTAATTTATAAATGGGAATGTGATTGAAAATGGTAGTCAAGGGTTGTATATGACAATTGACAGAATGCTAGAGAATAATCTAGGAACTGAATAGCATGGTAAACCAAGAGGTGAATGAGAATTGTGGTTGATGGTACAGATGCAAGAGTGTCCTTTGTGAGCTAGAGCAAATGTATATCACTACTGCAGGGTATTGGGAATGTGGAGAAGCATGGGAAAAATACAGCTGGAGTGACCTATGGACTGTGGTTAGCAGTAATACAATATTTTTGCATCTATGCGAAAGATATACTGTGTTGATAATGAGGCAGTATGGAAAATGTGAGCCAAATGTACAATATGGACATGGTAAATATCAGATGTCATTATCTTACCTGTAGCAAATGTTCCACCACCATGTGGTGTGTTGATGGAGGGGTGCTGTTTGGGAATTCTGTACATGTGCATGATTGTTTTATAAGTTTACAACTTCTGTCATAAAAAATATATTTAAAAAATAATAATAGGGTGTGTTGGGGGAAAAATGCACCAAATGTAAGATAAGGACAATGATTAGTAGTAAGGTTTTGACAATATTCTTTCATAATTTGTAACAAACGTCTCATGACAATGCAAGGTGTTGGTGGAGAGTTGGTGTATGGGACCACTGTAGGATGTTAGGCATGTTTGCTTTGTAAGTTCACAACTTTTAGTATACACTTAATTGTTTTAAGTATGTTCATATATACATGATATAAAGATAATAATAATAGGGTTGGTTGGGGGAAAAATACTTTGGTTAGTAGTAATATTTTGACAATGCTTTTTAATCATTAGTTAAAAAGGTTTAACAACAATGCAAGTTATTGGTGGTAGGGTGAGTTATGAGAGTCCTGTATGATGTTATACATTTGTTTTGTAAGTTCACAACTACTATTATATATTTATTATTTATGTATGTGTATGTATGAGTGATATACTTCAATAATTAAATTAAATTAAAAAAAAAGAAATTGAAGAACATGCAAAAATATCTAAAAAACCAGTGTTAACATTTGACTATTAATATGTTTCCACTTTTTTCAACATGCACAAATGGAATCTCATGTAATTAATTTGGATTATACCACATTAATTGTTTTGAACCTTTTTATTTGCTCTTAATAACATACCAGGAATGCTTTTTTAAGGAAAAAAAAAGCAACAAAATACAAAAACAAAGTCATGGGTTTACAGAACCATCCTGTAGAAAATGTAGGATTCCCATATAGCACTCTAATATTAATACCTTGCATTGGTGTAGTATATTTGTTACAATTGATGCAAGTATATTTTTTATAATTGTACTATTAATTCTAGGCCCTGGTTTAACTTAGGGTTCACCATAGCATAGTTGTGTAGCATAGTTGCATGGATTTGGTTTTTTAAAATTTTTATTCTGTTATCATATATACAACCTAACCTCTTTTTACCACATTCAGATACATATTTCTGTGGAAAATGTGGAATGCTTATGACTTTACATGTCATCCTTGTGCAGGAGCCATGCTATACTTCTCTGTATCCACCCAATTCTTATAAGTGTGCTGTCAACGCGAGCACTACAGTGATGCAGCGGGGAGTTTTTCCTAGAGAAGAACGCCAACTTATAACTGGAGAAAGAAAGACAGACATGTAAAATCACCCTTAATTGGACAGGGTGAAGTGTGTCTCTAAAGTGGAGAGACTGTGATGCTCACAATATTGGGACAAACTGGCATCACATGTTCCTGATGTGATGCAATGGGGAGGACTCAGCCTCTCCCCCAGGGCACTCTTGCCAAAAATGTTTAATCTAATTATGAGTGAACAATCACACAGATCTGGATTAAGGGACATTCTCCAAAGCAGCTGGACTGGACTGGACTTGTAGCAAATGCTAATGTCAAAAGACAAAAAGCAACAAGAAAAGGTGGGAGACTATTCCACATTGCAAGAGATTAAAGAGACAAAGTATCCAAATGCAATTTGTCTTCCTTGATCGGACTCTAGATAAAGAATGGAAAATCTATAAAGTTCATACTGTAGACAAACGGGGAAAACGTAACTATGGACCAAATGTCAGATACTATAAATGTTATCAATATTAAATTCCTTGGGTGTGACAATGGCATTGTGGTTATGTCGGAAAACGTCAGTTTTTCTAGAGACCCAAGCTCAAGTATTTAGTCATGTCTATAAACTACTTTCAAAAGTTTCAGCCAAAAAACAAAATACAGATAGAGAGAGAGAAGGCCAAGGTGGCAGATGTTAACAATTTGGGAACCCATGAGTGGGATATATAGCTGTTGATTGTGTCATTCTTTCAACACTTCTGTAGGTTTGGAAGTTTCAGTATAACAAGTTGGAGAGAAAAAAAGGTCTTTCATCTCTTAGTTACAGAATGAAGTCTGGGCTCTTTTTTTTTTTTTCAATACTGGGGCTGGGACCTCATACGTGGGAGGCCGGCACTCAACCATGGAGCCACATCTGCTCCCTTGAGTTGTTTTTTTTTCATTTATTTGCTTGTTGTTTGTTTTTAGGATGCACCAGGAACCAAATCTGGGACCTCCCATGTGGGAGGTGGGTGCTCAACTGCTTGAGTCACATCCACTCCCCTGGAGTCTGGGCTCTTTAACCTAGCAAATGGTTTTGAGGGTTTGGTCTCCACTCAGCCCCTGGTTTGGCCTCACCACCTGTCACTCAGATGGTCCCCTGTCCTTTATGTTCCAGCCATACCCACCCACTTGCTATTCCTTGAGGACACATGCTTTTCTACCCTGCCCTGCCACAGCTCACCTGGTTCTCTCCACCAATTAGGATTCCATCTTTCCTTTATTTTCAATCACTTCTTTTCTTTTAAATGCCTCTTAGGCAAGACTCCTTTCCGGCAAATGCCTTCACTCCACATTTTCCCCTCCCCCCAGGCTCAGGTGCCCACGTCTAGTATATTACGTGCATTTGGACCGAAATGAACTGCACAGGTACCTGGCATCCCCCAATAAACAGTAAGCTCCCCAGGCAGAAGTGGTTTACATCCCGGCTGTTCCCACTGGCACCTGCCACCTCCACCTGACTCAGGACTGACCTACTTGGGGACGGGTAGGACTATCTCTAAATACACCTCCAAATAGCAGGATTCTTGCTCTTCTTGCTGCCTGCCTCTGCTCGAGCTCCGGACAATGCTGTTATTAATAACAACAAATAGGGTTCTGGAAGGCCAGTGGCGTTCAGTGCCCATACCAAAACAGAAATTGAGCCCCTGGGAACAGAGAAAACAATTCTGCAAATCCTCCCGCTGCTCAGGCCCATTAAAAACACCTCCAGGGGGTTCCTGCTTAGCTCATTCTTTGGGCAGAAAAGCATCCTGCAAAGTTTTTAAATGGCCCAGCTACATTTGCTCACATCCTAAGGGCCTGCCGAGGCCCTTTATCACGTGGCCCTCTGCTGGTTGGGTTTCTGTGGCTGCAACTGAAAAGGAAAAGCTGGAAGAAGGGAGAAACACCCCCCTCCAGTTTGGGTTTGCTGCTCAAACGTGTCCCCTGCATGGCATGCGTCCCACCAGCTCTGCCGAGAGAAGCCAACATCACGTGTCCTGCTAAGGGAGCTTCGTGGGGGCCCAGGAAACACATCCGGCTGGGGCGGGGCTTGGGGCTGCCAGGTGTCTGCGAGGCACACACTTCATAGGAGTTTTCTCATGTAACACTAATATCCCCATTTTATAGTTGTGGAAATGGACGTTTGGGGAGTGGAAGAGGCAAAGCAGGTAAGCAGGTAAAAGAGGTCAGGGACCACAAGCCAGAGAATCCTCTAGAAATCCCTCATGTGTGATGTCAGTGCTCCATCAGAGGCCTGCTGGCCAAAGAAGATGCCTCCCTCACACCTAGGCAGGGTCTCCTCCTCCCAGCATGGTGAATGCACTGAATGCATCTCAGTTGTATGCTTTAAAATGGTTTTGTAAACAAGTGAGAAATTCCTTCATGATGCAATAAAGACTGCCCGCTTAAGCCTCGGGAGCTTCCCTTTGAGCTGGGGGCTGGTGAGAAGCATGTGGGGATATCTGAGTGCTCCCAGTGCCAGGGACTGCCCGCAGACCAGTTACATCCTATAACAAGGGGATGGCATGGAGGCATCAGTACTTTTAAAGTCCCCCAAGAGATCTTAACCCCAAGGTTAAGAACTACTGTAAGAACTGTCACCAAAGCTTTCAGGTGAGGGGCAAGAGTTATCCCTGTTTAAGGGATGGGGGCGAAGGATGCTGAACAATTTCATAACAAAAGGTCAAACAGCCCAACTAAAAATCGGCAAAAGAATTGAATGGACATTTCTCCAAAGAAGACATACAGATGGCTAGTAAGCATATGAAAAGATGCTCAATGGCGTTAGCCACTAGGGAAATGCAAACCAAAACCACAAAGAGATATCTATTCACATCCACTAGGATGGCTCTAATCAGAAAAACAAAATAACAAGTGTTGATGAAGATGCATCCATTGTTGGTGGGCGTATAAACTGGTGCAGTTTCTGTACAGAACAGTTTGGCGGTGCCTCAAAAAGTTAAACACAAAATTACCAATTACCTGGAATCCCACTTCTACTTCTATATCCCAAAAAACTGAAAGAGGGGACTCAGATACTCATGCACTGATGTTCAAAGAGGAATTATTAACAACAGCAAAAAGGTGGAAACAACCTGAATGTCCATCAATGAATAAATAGGTAAATAAATTGTGATAAGGGACATGCGATGGAATATTATTCAACCACAAAAAAGGAATGATGTACTGATGCATATGCCAGGGTGGATGAATCTCCAAAACATTTTGCTGCATAAAGAAGACACAAAAAGCTACATAGTGTGTGATTCCATTTCTATGACATACCCAGAACAGGCAAATCCATAGAGACAGAGACTGGTGATGGCCAGGGACTGACCAAGTAGGGAAGGGGAGTCAGTGCTTAATGGGTAAGGGTTTCCTTTTGGATTGATGAAAATGTTTTGGATCTAGATAGAAGTAGTGGTTGTACAATATGGTGAATGTACTGAATGCAACTAAATTGTATGCATCAAAATGGTTGTGTTACGTGAAATTCATCTCAATTAAAAAAAAAGAAAAGAAAGATGCTGGACTTGGAGAGGATGGCTGCCCAGGTTGGAGGCAGATCCCTGCTAGCACAGGGAGCAGAAAGTGTCCCATTTCTCAGGCCTGGGCTGCATTGTTTCAGAGTCTCCATGTACAGCTCTAGCACCAAGGTCCATGTTCTGCTGACCCAAGACACCTGTCACCACCTCCTGGACACTCACTCTCTTTCCCTAAATTCTAAATCTGCACCTTACCAAAGATCCACAAGACTGATTTACAGTGGCAGTTCCAAGCACTGGCTCTTGTGTGTTCTTTGAATATTCCTTTTTTAATAGCACCTTGTTCTTGTTTCATGGGTACAATAACTTCTTTTCTATCCTTTCTAATCTTCTTCACATTTTCATCTGTGTCCCATACTGTTTCTGTTCCTTTCAAATTCCTTTTCCTGTCTGTTCCCTTTGGTATCTGACTTTCTTGTTATTGCCTCTTCAAATGTTGAATGACCCTCTGCTATTTGTTCACAGTTAGTGGGCTGCTGAAGTGCTGTTTGAAATCTCTATTTCTGATGTGGAGTTGTCTCCTTATGGCCTTCACTGGAGTCATTGGGCAGGGATCTAGCAATTTCTCAGGGCCTCTCCACTATCAGGATATGAGGTCTGTTCAAGCTGATCAGTTGTCCTGAAAAAGGGCAACTCCACTTTCCTCCTGCAGAGTATAGATCTGGCTTCCATTTCCAGGTGCAAAGCAGGGATCACACCATTTGGCTTGTAGATTTTCACTTATATCTGTTATAATCAGTATGGAGACTCACACAGCACCCTCATTCAGCTAACAAATTGTGTCAGATCATCTCTGCTTCAACTCTTCAGAGAATGTTGTCAGTCCTCTGCTGGGGCTAGAGTGATAGCTGGTTCCTGGCCATGTGTGCTATAAAGAGGATTTCTAGAAGTTACACATTTGTTCCTACTACAGAATCAACTGGTTCTTCTGTTTTCAGTGTGTCTCCATGTCTGCACCTTCAGAGGTACCTGACAGCTTGGTTCCTGAGCCTTTAAGTTTCCTGCAGTGTGAACCAGCTTCTTTCTGGTTGCCTTCCCTCCCTTTTTCTCTTGCAGGAGCTGGGGGTCCAACTTCCTCTGCTTTGCTAAGTCATTTATCTCTTATCCATCCAGTTGGCAGCTTTTAGAACTGTTGACATCTCTCATCTGCAGACTATTCTTCCATTCTCTTTGTACTTGTGGACTGATGACTTTTTATATTGATGTGATTATCATGTCAGTGGCTCATGTGAAGGAACAGGGATAAACACATATACAATCCATCATACTTAACCCTGTCTACTCCAAAATTTTCTATACCACTGCCAGAAGGATTCTTTATAAAATGCAAATCTGATCCTTTTGGTCATGGCTCACAGCTTCAGGATGAAATTCAATTTGTTAATACTTAAGGTCCTTCATGGGTCTTTGTTTTCCCTACTTCTCCATTCAAATACACACAGAATGACTTGTAGTTTCACTAACATGTAATGCCCTGTCCTGCCTCAGGCCTGTGCACATGCTGCCCTCCAGTCTGTGTTGTCTTTTCCATGTCTTCTCATTTGTCTAACTGTCACACATCCTGAAAAGTATGCTTAGCTATCCCTTCTCCAAGAAGTCGTCTGTGATTATTCTGCTGAGCTCCCCATCTGTCCTCCCCCAGTGGTCTATGTATAACTCTGATACAGCATCCATTCCATTTTGTTGTATCTCTATGCCATCCCATTAGACTGGAAGTTCCTTGAAGGACCCATTTGTGTCTGCTTCTTAAGCACTTAGCATAGAGCCCAGAAAGTAGGAGACTCAATATCAGTGGAGTGACTGAGAGGGAATGAGTGAAAGTTCTTGTTTTCAAGCCTAAAATTCTTACTCTCTTAAGTTGTAATCTCTCTCTCTCTTTTTTTAAATATTTATTTTTTAATTTATTTCTCTCCCCTTCCCCCTCCCCACCCTCCCCACCCTCCCCAAGTTGTCTGCTCTCTGTGTTCGCTGTGTGTCCTTCTGTGTCTGTTTCTATTCTTGTCAGTGGCACGGGAATCTGTGACTCTTTTTGTTGCATCATTTTGCTGCATCAGCTCTCCATGTGTGCAGCACCACTCCTGGCAGGCTGGACTTTCTTTCATGCTAGGTGGCTCTCCTTACAGGGCGCACTCCTTGTGCAGGGGCTTCCATACATGGGGGACACCGTTGTATGGCATGGCACTCCTTGCGCACATCAGCACTGCACATGGGCCAGCTCCACATGGGTCAAGAAGGTCCTGGGTTTGAAGAGTGGACCTCCCATTTGGTAGGCGGACATCTCTCCTGAGCTAACTGATCAAATTCCATCTTTTCCTTGAATTGCTCTTATACTACCAATTTGCTCTAACCAAGGAAGCATCTTGATATCAAGTAAAGGACATTGATTAGGGAACAGGAGGACGCTAAGTTGCAGATATCCTTGGGCAAGTCTACTTCTAACCCCAGTTTCCATGGCTGTGATGGAGGACAGGTGGGATGGGGGTTCTTTTCAGCAGAAGGTCTTCATTATAGGCAAATGAAGTCCTTCTGCCTGAGCCAAGCAGAAGGACACAGTATTGAAAGAGTACTTGGTGGAGCTCAGAATTCCCAGGAGAACTGACAATCCAGTCTCTGAAACAGACATGGGCACTATGGGATCAGTGGTGAGGACCTTAGTGGAAATCACACCCCAGAACCTGACTAGGCAGGACATCATTGCCACCATGATACTGAAATCACAGTTTGCAGTGTGGGCATGGATCCCTCAGTGTAACCTGCTGTCCCTAGAAACTGGGAGAAGTTGCCACCAGAACCAGCTTCTCCCTCCTTCTCCGTCCTTGCTGTAGAATCCTCATGTAAACCGGTGTGTCTGTCTGATTGGCTGAGGTCTTCAGGGGAGATGAGAACTCAAGCTTTGGGCCTTTTTATGCTCTATGAGTGTTGGTGACTAAGTCTTCCACCAGGTTTCATGGTGTGGGAGATGTCCTAAATTTATCAGAAAATGGGTTCAGAGACTGAAAAGCAATAAGATAAAAAAATCTTCCATAGTACTGGTATTGTTATCCCAAACCTAACATCCTATACACTAGAAGACTCAAGAAGGGGCTCATATATTCAAGGTGAATTCACAAATAAGTGGAATCCACAATGGGGTCATAAGAGGATGTAGTACAGTGATGGTAGATGTGGCACCTGGTAGACACTCCATAAGCACTTGAGGATGCAAGTGAAATTCGTGGGATTCCTCCTCCCTTTGGAAGGAACCAAATCACCATTCCTCCCAAAGCTCCAACAATATATTTCATAATTACATATGACTATCCTGTCCGTACAGAATGCCCTTTCCATTCTCAGCTGAGTCAACATGGGCGAAATAGCCAACATCCTGTCTCTCAGTGTCCTCATCTATAAACCGGGACAATACAGCTGGTGTGGCTTCAGCTATCAGCACCCTACCCCCAATCTCAAAGCTGTGGGAAGGGAGGTCTCCAAGCACTCAGAGCAAAGTTCCAACATTTTCCAAAATGGACAGGCAAAACCTTTTTCAGAAATCACTTCTTAATACAATATGCACACTTTAATTTTGATGAACCGTTCCACGGACTTTTACAGTCACAGGCAACCTTTTTACAGAAGTGCCTAGGCAAATCCATTTATTACCTGTGACAGTTGGCAGGAGCATCTGAGGACAGCGGTGGTGCCACCATAGAAATAGAAACACTCTCAGCCCATTAGCAGAAGAGGCACTGTATTTGCTCCCTAGGACTGCTGTAAAAATGACCATCAACTGGACGGCTTGAAACAAGAGAAGTGTATTCTCCCACAGCTCCAGGGGCCAGATGTCCAAAATCAAAGTGTCAGCAGGGACATGCTTACATCAGAGGCTCTGGGGCAGGTCCTGCTAGCTTCTCCCAGCTTCAGGTGGCTGTAGGCATTCCTTGGCTAGTGGCCGCAGCACATCCGCCTCAGGCTTCCTGCCGCCTGCTCCTCTGCCTCAGTCTCTTCCCCCCACCCCTGCCTTGCTGTGACAAGGACACTCCTGGTTGCCTTTAGGGCCCACCCAGATAGTGCAGGAAAAACCCTTCCTCCTCTCAAGATCCTTAACTTAATTGCATCTTCTGCCACATGAGGGGATAGTCACATGTTCCAGGGATGAGGAAGTAAGTGTATCTCTGGGGGTCCTTTTCCCAACCTCCCAGAGGTGCCATCGAGGTTTTACAAAGCTCTTCAGGGACGTGCTTGATGGAAGTTCTAAATCTCCTAGAGCAACGCCTGACTGAAGGGCAGTACATCATTTGCGTTGCAGAGGGGATGGTTCGTGTGTCCTCCCGAGTAGGACCCCTTGGAGGTCTCCACCTGGAATCGGGGGTCCAGGGGAGTCGGTCCCTTCACGTCACAATTTCACTTAATCCTCGGGAGACTGCTTGGGGGGAGGTGTCACCAGCCAGGTGGGGTGGAGAACCAGGGCAGGCCCCCTGAGTCGGCAGGCACAAGCGGTGGGGACTTTTCGCCAACCGTTTTGTTCTTTTCGAGCCTCAATCTCCTGATTTGCGATTGGGATGTCATGTTACCCCCACCTTGGGGAGGTGGTGGGGGACGAGCCGAGCCGATGCCGGTGAAGTCCTCAGCGGCCTGCGGCCGGCAGAGAACGAGCCACACACTGGCCGCTCTGACTGCCTGTATTTGCAAACGAGGAAACTGAGGCCCAGAGAAGTTAAGTCTCACTGCTAAGGTCACAGAGCAAATAAGCAGGAAAGTCAGGCCTGTCTGATCCCACAAACCTGTGAACAGCTACCTTTTGAGAGAAAGGTGCAAAAGATCCACAACACCATATATGTGGGTTTTTTTCCCCTTCTTCCTTTAAGATGTTATTTGGAAACTGAATTTGCATTCCCTAGATTTCCCCTTCTGGAAATGGCATATGACAGGAAAATTCACAAGAGAGGACAAATTTCCCGAATTGCAAGCTGGTTTTTATGATACCTCACCCCAAGAGGAAGCAGAGATCCTTGAACGGGGCCCCAGAGTTAGTTTTCAAAGGTTGTTTCATCCTAAGTGGGTTTTTTTGAAGCGTAACTTCAAATACCTATTTAGATTTCTTTTAGGGAGAACGAATGGTGTGGCTGAAGCATTTGTTCCCGCCTCACCTTTTATGCAGAGATGCCAAGGCTGGATCCGGGGTTTTTCATGAAGTTCTGCCTCCCTGTGAACCCCAGAGAGAATCCCGGAGCAGGGCAGGTGCCTCCTGTGACCCACCACGCCCGCGTTGCATGTCCGGGGGGCCGCGTCTGCGCTAGAGGAGGACGCGCAGGCTCCAGTCTACACTCGACGGCGAAGACCTAGCCGTGCGCATGCGGGCTCACGTGTGTGCTGTGCACGCATATTTGTGGTCACTCATGCTCGGACCCATCACGAGTCCGGACACTGCTACCCGCCGACCCCTGCTGCTGGGCGACACATCAAAACCAGGTACGCTTTTCACTGGCCCCGAAACTTCCCCATACACTGGTAGGATCTAACAACACCGTTTGCAAAATAGAGACTCTGCAGTGGGTTCTAATTAAAGAGTTACATACTATAAGGCCATGTAATAAATATAAATGATATAAAGAGAGGTGGAAAAAACGAGATTACAACGTTCAGTCGGGTTTGATCGACTTTTAAATTTAGTCTTTGCTTTTTGGCAGCCAGGGCAGAGGGCAACGCGATGTGTTACCTACCTTTATGGAATAATTGCCCACAGATTTTGTATATGCAGCAAGGTGACTAAATCATGAAGTCGCTGACTTTGATGGAGGGCATCTGCAAGAGAGGCTTCTTTCCCCCACTTTAAAGACAGAGATCCCCATTCTAGAAAATCTGGATGAAATGTTTAAAAAGAAAACAAATCCCCTGGAATCTCACTGATAGGAGGATATGGAAGATTTTCTTCCAGTCTCTTCCCATTTTTAAAATATAGAGGAAATCATGTTTTAATGATTTCCTCATAATTTCTCTCTTAATGTTATATATTAAGAGTTTTTCCATGCCATGAAAACCTTTGTGAGCATCATGTTCAATAGCTCTGTAAATTCTGTAGAATGGATATGTCCTATTTATTGAACCATTGCCATAATTTGGAGCATGTTGGCTCTTTTGTCATTGATATTTAAATAAACAAAATGACTCTGATGAACTTCTTTATAAACAAATATGGCCTACATTGCTTATGACCTTCTCAAGGTACATTTTTAGAAACTGAATTCTTAGGTCAAAGGGCATCAGTATTTTAAGCCCCATGTTGTGTATGGGCCAACTGTTTTCCAAAAAGTCTGTAATCATCCTTGGTAGCACAGATCAGTCTATTTCACTTGCACTCTTCTCGGGACCATCATTTTAGAATCTTTGCTAATTAGATAGGGAAAATGTTATTCCCTGGCTATTTCAAATTTGCATTTTTTTTTCAACTAGTGAGGCTGGATTTTTTATCATATGTTGATTTGCCATTTCCATTTTCTCTTTAGAGATTCATTTGTCCTTTACCCATGCATCTATTTTGGGTCTTAATGTTTATTGATTTACATGAATTCTTTATATATCAGGAATATTAATCTTTTTGTCCAGTCAGATTTGTTTCAAATATTTCCAGCTTAATGTTTGCCCTTTAATTATGTTCATGAGATAGCTTGATGGAGAGAAATTTTAAAATGTTCTGAAGTCAAACCTATTTATTGCTTCCATTATGATTCTTTCTAATGCATTTATATTTAGCAATTCCAGCAGAGGGCCTTTCAAAAGCATTCCTATTTGAGGGAATGTCAGGGAGAGTTTGTAATTTCTTCTGCTTACTTGCTTCCGAGTAGAAAGTTGCAAATCCAACTGTAATCATCAGTTCATTCTGCAAAGATGGGGTTGAGGGTAAAGGAAAAGGTGATCACTTGTTAGAAACCAAAATGAGGTACTGGAGGAGGCAATCAAAGTAGTTGGAACTTGCAAGTGCACGCATCTCGCTTAATTGGGACCCATTGCTGGGCAGCTTAAAGGGCCAGCCTTGAACTATTAAGTTCTGCCTTAAAGATGAGCCAGAAAATTATCCAACCCTTCACCATTTTCTCAAATTCTTCTGTTCTTTTCCACTGAAGCCATGGATCCCAATATCTGGTGCCACTTATTCATCCATCCATCCATCCATCCATTCATTTGTACAACAAATACTCATTGCATCTCAGCTTTGCCCGAGGCATTCCATGAAGTATCCTAAACCATGCCATTACTCATGTTCTTGGTTTTTCAGTTTTCTTTCCTTGATTTCAGGAAGGGGCCTTGACTTGTGAAAACATAACTACGTAGAGGTCCAGGCCAGTCCCCCAGTTCAAGACTTCTGGGTTTGGCCTTTCTCAATGGCTAAGCAGAGGGTCAAAAGGCAAAAGGGATGAACATTATTTTAGGTAACGGCAGAGTCCCATTTGGACTCAGACAGACCCCATCCCTGGAGCAGTCCTACGACAATGGTGCATTCTGAGCGCAAATATCACGCTATAATCGTATGTTCCTCCTCATTGACACTGCTGTTTCCAATTCTGAGTAACTTTTTTTAAATCACAAGAACATTGCAATGTGTTCAACAAAGATATATCAAAAGAAGGAAGCCTATAAAGTAGTATCAACTGGCAGTTTACTGGGAGTTTAGTGGCCAATCAGGTAATGATTTACAAGCCGTTACTCTGTTACTCCACACAAGGAGAAGTACAAGAGGTGGGGGTGGGAGCAAACAACTATTTTCTCTTTTCTTGCAAGATATTAAGCCAAAGCAGTATCCAAGTACTCACTCTATGCTATGCTGTGTGTGGGAGATCTGGAGATAACTTTATCAGGACACGCTGGTCATGCTGTTGCCTTTGGGTGGTTTTTTCCCTCCTTCTTCTCTTCTTCATTTTGTCTTTTTCAATTTGACATTTGACCCAGGAAGGAAAATGAACAGTCACAATCCTCTTCATTATTTTCCCATTCCAGTCCTATAGAGGAACGTTTTCTCCATGGACTTGGACTCGGCTTTGCCTCTCCAACCCAGTTAACTTTTCTTGAGGTCACTGCCTCTGCCTGAATAATTTCATTAGGACTTAATTTCATTAGGCTTAAAACAAAGATGCATTGGGATGAATGTGAACAAAAATACCCTGAGATAAATTCTCAGGCCTAATACACTAAATTCCGAGAGTTACTGTAGGGCTTTGAAATTTACCAAGTGCTATACTCAGGATTTCTGCATGTAATAGTCTACAAAAAGTTTTCTATTTTTGCAGAAGGAGAGGCTATGATATTGATGGTTAAAAATACAATGAAGAACAAACTTGGGGACAGAAGAGGGACTGAGGAAAACCCTTTTTATGCTCACATTTTGAAATGGTTATATCCTCACAGGTTCAGAGAGAAATGCAAAGCAATTTAACCAGATATGTAAAATGGAACACTTGCTTATTTTGGAAGTTTCTGAGGGAAATTCACTCTCCCCCTGCCCATATAGTGTGCAGGCTGCTAGAGCCGGGAGGCTTGACTGCCTCAGGAGGCTGCTAACGTGGAGCACGTGGGTTTTTCACGTCTTCAACACATAACCCAAAGTATTCCAACTGACAGCAAGGTGGCCCAAGCTGGAAGGAAGCAAATGAGGTGCCCCTAAGTGGCACCCTGTTGCTTCATATTTCTTTTCTTTAAATTGATTCCACCTCATGCTTGCTTGATTGATGCATCTGCCAGGGGCTTTCAGCTGCTTGAACTCCAGCTTCCATCTTGCTGCTGGATGTACTTAAAAGACCCAGATCCTAGAATCAGGACGAAGCAACCATCCATCTGCTTGATGATGACAAAGGCTAAGTCCAAATATATCTTGATATTTGCCAAATACTGACTTGATTTTCCTGCCAGTTGCCATGACACCACAGAGGGCTGAATTCACATGACAGAGCTATACACTGGTGTCAGTGGGCAGAGCCAGTGTTCCAAGGAGACCACACCCTCTGTTGAAGGAGGAATTTGAAGGAAGATCATTTGGGAGCCAGGGCGGGTGTCCTCTCTTCAAGAACACTGGGGCAGATTCGTCCCTTTGGAAAAGGGGTGGGATAGGGATGTCCTGACATAAGAATGTGCACAGGGGGTCATGCCACTCATACCATGTGACCTTGGTGTCAAACAGGCTTCCTCCATAATAGTCAGCTGATGGCCCACATCCGCTCTTGCCCGGGACACCTCCCCAGAGGGCAGAGATGAATGTGTCACCTGGACTGGCAGGGCAAGGCTTCAGAAACCCAGCCCATCAGCTCATGGCCACCTGGACCATTGAATGAGGCACCCAGGAATGCAGGGAGAGCTGCATGTCCTTCCCCTGGACTCCATCTCAAAAGGCCAAGGAAGGTTTCCAGAAACATCTCCCACTTCAGCTCCTTTTACAGTCAAATATGATTTAGTCATTTATGGTAAGCCTATGTATATCTTGAAGATGGTATCTTGTGCAAGAAATGGTCAGTAAATAATTGTGGGAAGAATGAATGAATTTGTTAAGAAAGGTGTTTATCGTGTCACTTCCTGAGGTACCTTAAACTCATGGTTCATTGGATTCTTCTGTTCATTCATTTTCAGTGTTTATTGAGCACCTGGGCCTGGTAGTGTTCTAGGTGCCTGGCCAAGGCAGAGAGCAAACCCAAGCTTCCGTTCCTGCCTCGCAGAATACATAGGCTTGATGGGAACTCAGGTGGTTTTTCCACTCCCTTCAGGATGGAGCAGCCTACTTCCTCCAGTTGCACCATTTCATCATTTCATCATCTGACACATACTAACTTTCCAGACCAAACATTTTTCATCTTTTATGCCTGTCTGTAAATGACCATCACCCTTTCCACTGCCAAACTCCTACATTCCTGCCCGTGGGAGACACTCCACAGGCACTTACTGGATGGTCAGTTGAACATTGTCTTACTGTCCTACAACACAGTGGAAGTTGACGAACCTTTTAGGGCTTCGAAATCAGACCTGGGCAAGTTGCCCAACCACTCTGTACTTCAGCTCACTTTCTGTTAAAACGGAGATCACACCTGCCTCTCGGGGGCACTACTAACAATTAAAATAAACCCCTGCTGCCTCCTCTCCACTGGTCTGCATTTTCTTTTTGCCTGACCTGTCTTTCTGGCAGGGAAATGGCCTGAATCTCACTGAGCAGCCCAGGACAGGAAGAAGGTTTCTGTTTTTCCTCTAAATGGGTCCTGAGATGCAGAGCAAGGTGATTTCTTTCTATGGTCTTTTTTGGAGGGAAAGCACAACTGCACTGTGGGTCAGTTTCTTTAAGGATGTTGTCTGATGCCTTTCTGTCAAGGTGGTAGTTTACTGCCCCTCCCCCCCAGGTACCACATCAATTTGCTTCTCTAGCCCTCTAATGAGGCATTTGACACAGTTGCATGACTCCTTGTAAGCCATTTGCTTTGTTATGTGGTTCCTTTCAACATTTTCCTAACGCCTCTATTTCTACAGGTCTTTGTTCTATAACTGAAAACTGCACAATGAATTCCATCTTAACACTAGCTTTCAAAAAAAAGCTTCCATATATTTTAATCTCTTCAGATTAGAGAGGTAAAACATGTACCATTCAAAACTTGGAATGTACAGAAAAGTATAAAGATAAAAATTAAAGCCAATGTAATCCTACTATCCACTGTTAACATTTTGGACCACTATAGTCCAAGATAAGTTTTTACCTATTTTTTTTATATAACTAGGCAATAATATATAGCTTCTCTCTCTCTCTCTCTCTCTCTCTCTCTCTCTCTCTCTCTCTCTCTCTCTCTCTCTCTCTCTCTCTCCTCTCTCTCTCTCTCTCTCTCTCACACATACACACATAATATCATTAGCATTGCCCTACATCATTAAGAATTCTTTGCATCCACGTGTTTAAACAGTGGCAGAGTCTGTTAGACTATGGAGCTACCATAATTTATTGCGTATTTCCCTAGCTGGACACTTGGGTTCTTTCCCTTTTTGGCTATAGTTAGGTGAGGAATTTATCTACCTCCCCACCTCTTCTCCAACTGGATGTTTGCACTTAATTATGCTGCTGTCCTTTGGCCTCAGTGGCGCATACACAAATGCACCCAGGACATTTTCCAGTTCATTGGCCAGAAACAGAAGCAGAGCACACCATCCCCAGCGCAGTTTACAGTACCTTGGCCATGGGGGTATCCCTGAATTCAGGTGGCCCCATGCCCATGCCTGCTCTCCTACCTCTGCCTCCTCAATCCCACTGCGCCCTAACCCTTCCTCTACTTGCTCCTCCCCTTTCCCACAGGCCAGGCCTTTTGGCTGCTCCTCTTCCTGGAGGGGTCTGTGCCCAGGTCTTTGCAAGGTGGCTCCTTATCAGGGCCCAGCCTCAGAGTCACCTTCTCAGAGAGGCTTCCCCAAGTCCACACTCTACACAAGCTGTAGATGCCCCTTCCTCACATTCTCAATTACATCACCCAGAATCACTAAGCTCTTCACCAAACACTCGCTGAAAACACCTGGTTCTTAGGTTTGTTTCTTGACTGTCTTCTCCTTTTAGGTTCTTATGTTCATCACAATGGCCCCCTTGCCCAGAACAAAGAAGGCATACAGCAGGTGCTTAGTAAAGGTTTCTTGAATGAATGAATGGAACCATGGAGGTCAATCTCCTTTCTTGAATATAAATGCTCTATCTTATTTACCACATTATATAGATTTCTTAAATCTTGAGAATATCCATAACTCTTTGACCCCATGTTTTACTTCTAGGGATCTCTCAATAACAGGGACAGAAATGGAGACACGGAATTAGGTACAAGGATGACCATCAGAACACTGTTTATAATAATAAAATATTGATATATGCCCTAATATAGAAAAATGGAGAAATGATTACACATTAATCTCATGTCAATGCTGAACTATTATGCAGCTGTTAAAATGCATGTTTATAAAGAATTTTTAATGCCATGAAAATTACTACAGGAAATGTACCAAATACTAATATTTTGGAGTGATGAGACTATGGTGATGTTCTTTATACTTTAAGGGTTTTACAAATATTCTTCTTTAACCAGACAAAAGTTTTTAAAAAATACTCCAGTTCCTGGGGATAAAGATATTCTTTAATCCTGAGTACAAAAAGATTCCCACTTCTTGTTGAGAAACTCTTCCTTTTTCTCTCTTCTTAGAGGTGCTTTGCAAACAGTAGATACTTTTTTTAATGTTGCAGAAAACGCTCAAAGAAGGAACAGGTTTTACAGGTTTACCCCTGAAAAACAAGTAGTTTCTTTTGGAACCTTTAGAAATCCTCCTCCTGGGAATATCCACCTCCCATTAAAGTAGAAAGAATGGACTTATTTCCATTTCATTGACTTCTTCTGCCAGATCTTTCTGGGTGGCTAGGTGGTAAGGGTGCAGACACGACATAGAAGTTCATCATTGCCAAAATTGCCTTGCTAAAATACAGATGACTGAGCAATCAATATGGCATAGAAAGAGAAATTACACAATGTGGGATATAAAGAGAGAGCTGACATGTCTAAAGGATTACTATTACTGATCTATATGAGTGCAATCACTATTAACTGATATGGTTACTATGCTTTTATCACTTGAAGGTTAGTGGGTTTTTTTTCCTTTTTCTTCCTCCCATACCTGAGATTATTCCAGTCAGGGGGCTCCTAAAATAGACATTTTCATGATGCATTTGGTCTCCTTGAAGAGTTTAAGTGCCACGTTTTTCCTGCGGTTCTCTTCTAAAGCCAGGAACACTTTGTTGTTATTTTCCCTTCTCTGTTTCTGACATGAAAGGCGGCATGGCTTTCCCTCGATGGCTGAAGCAGCTGTGGTGCCCCTTTCTAGACTCCCAGGAGGAAGACAGGAATCGGGACACAGAGCAATGAAAGATGAAAACTACTTCCCATCTGAGGAGCACTTCTACTATCCCCCAAACTCCCACCTTCATTCTTTCAACTGCTCATTGCCAAAGACACCAAAACTATCTTTGTCTTGGATCTTCTTATGCAAACTCTCCACACTGCTGCCCAAATGCACTCCCAGGACGTCCAGCTTCATCTGACCACAGACTGACCAGAACTGGCCCTGGTCCTCGGGTGCCTCTATTGTCTTTGAACCAACAAACCCAGTGAGCTCCCACAGAAAGTGCAGTCACAGTCAGTAGGTGTCAACCTCACCAATTGGTAGAAACTCCCTGGTTTACTTTCTGGTCAGAGATCAACAGGAAAGGGGGTCATTATCAACTAGTGGTCTCTGTCTGCAATGGGTCATGGAGGAGGGTCCGAGAAGGCCACCCATCTGTCATCTACCATCTCTTTTTGGATCCATCCTCCCACTTCCCTAAAGCTGGTACTGGGCTCTTTGAGACTTCATACCTTATAAATGGGGAGGGAGGTTGACTAATGTGTACGTGAGAAAGCATGCCCCGGAAGGACACGACCCTGGGTAGCACCTCATCCCAGGCAGGGCTGAACTGGCCACTGAGGGCACGGAAATCATGACAGATCCCTGCTGCCTTCTCAGACCTCACACTTAATCACTTCTCTCACTGCTGCCTTTCACTCTTTCTGTACACTCCTCTACCTTATCTTACCTTTTCTCCTGCATTCATCATGCTGACATGTAATATATTTGCCATGTGTGTGAGAAATGTAAACTCTCCCACCAGATTGTGAATTCCTTCAAGGTAGGAATCACATCCTGTTTGTTCAGAATGCCCTGACATAGAATGGGTTCTCAATAAGTATTTTTTAATTGAATTGGACTGAATCTCTGAACGAAGACCTAAAAGCCAATTTTTGTAGTCTCTGAACAGAACTTAAAGGAAAAGAGAGGCAGAAAATGCTGTAAAATTCAACTTCAAGTCACACAATTTCTAAGTCAACCTTATCAATCCTCTATAGTTTCACAATTGCTCACATGTGTAAGGAGCAGGATGCTTATATGGAATTTCAAAGAAAATGGAATTGTCCAAATGGGGTATGATGTGGTACCAATATTCAAATGCACATACATGCCACACACACTGACCTCACTCTCTCACACATAAATCATATATATTTAAGAACACTAGACATTCTGCAAAAGTACTGCATACTTGGGGCTGAGCTACCCCAATATTGTTGAAGGCAGTTAAGCCTCTCAGACGAAATTCTCAGGACTTTCCAAAGCAATCAAAAAAGAAGGAAGAGCAGGCATGAGATTTCAGCATGTTCCATGGCCTTAAAGAGTGCTAAGTCCAAAGTCCTGGGCCTGGTGGACCACATCATTCCCCATCTGGGTTGTACCTTTCTCCCTAACATCATCAGTGGAATCTGCTGCAGCTCCTTCCTGTTCTGGAAGGAGAGAAGTGAGAATGTTCTTAAAAGCTTTCATCTGTCAAGAAAACAAACTTCTTTTGTCTTTCCCTTCTGCCCAATAAATTTAGCTTTCCTCCTTTTCATGCCATATACTGGCAACAACTTCCTTTCAATGCTGGCCTTCTTAATAGCAGCTGTGTAACTGGCTGTCTCATTTCTCCTTTCTCTTTGCAGATCTGGCCTCATAGCCAATGTGCCCTACTACATGGAGCCAGCAGGGAATCCTTGGTTGGTTTCTCATCCTTTCTGCCCTTCTGAGACACTGGCTAGTTTGTTCCTTAAGCAAATGTTAGGTTGTTTACATTCACTTCTCACTTGCATTCATATCGTGGTTGGAAAAAAATGTCTGGAGGAAAAACACAAGCAAATTCGCTTTCCTGAAATGGACTCTCTCTCCTTTTTTTTTTTTTTTCCTTATTCCTATTGAGATTATCGTGGATTTTATCAGGTGATCATATCCTCCACGGCATCTGTCTAATCCTTGGATTAGAGCTTGTAGCCATAATTCTTTCTTTCCTCTCTTATAACATTACATTCAAAAGCTATTTCTCACTTAGTTCATTCTACCCTTCTAGGCGTGTGTAAATCATCTCAGTGTAGTTTAGGTTCCTCTGGAAGTAGATACTAGTACAAGGATTCAAGTGCAAGTAATGCTTTTAGGAGGTTACGCCAGGAGAGAAGAGAAGGCAGTGAATAAAAGGTGTGTTATAAAACTAGCTACCACTATGGGAAACTGAAGCTTAATCCTATTGGGGAATTCCACAGCATAAAACATGTCCTTCTTCATATCCCATGTGAGAGGCAAGGCCACTGGGGTCCTGGTTGAGGGGGGGCCATCAGACATTGGTTGAGGATGGATCCTAGACAAATGAGTTTTTTCCAGCACTTCCAGGCTTCCGCTGGAGAGGTAAACATGCTTCAGGAGTCAGAGAAAGCCCTCAAACCAAGAAAGGCAAGTGTCAGCAATTAGAACTTGGGCAGATGGTTGCTGCAGTGGTAATAAGGATGAGGGACTTTGGGCAGAGTACTGACTGAAGCTGCTGTACCCCCAAACAGGTTCCCAATCTATCCCTAACCTTCCCTATCTAACCTTCCCATGTCTCAATATTCTCATCGGTCAAATGAAGTATCTAAATTAGATGATCCCCAGAGTTCTGGGAACCTCTGTAGACTCTCTGAGGCTCTGCACTACTTGGCAATAGATATCTGAGTGGATGCCCCACAACATCCCCAATGTTGACAAGACCAGTAGGTGAAACACATTTCTAGATTTGGAAGTCTTCCATAGGTTTCTAAACTATTTCAAGGTGGTTTGCTGCATGGAGGAGAGATCACTGTATCTGGTGAAACCTTCCATTCTCCATGTACATCCTGGGAGATGAGAGAGGCTGATATTATCACTATTGGCATCATTCCATCTCCAAGGACAGGTTCTTGAGCCATTTCCTGCCTTCAGGTGTTTTCCTAACCTTCTAGGTACTGTCTCACTTATTCCTTTGACAATCTCAGGAACAGCAATCAAGGCCATCGTCCCTTGTAGATTTTAATGTCCCTCCTAAAGGACAAGGAGCACTTACCATGTTCCAGGCATGTCCTAAGTGTTTTACTTAGGATCACCTCACACACTCTTACAACAGGCCTATGGAATATGGACAAATGTTATCCTTTTTTAAATTTTTTCAGTTGAGAAAACCAAGGCATAGAGTTTTTATAATTTTCCTAAGATCAAGCTTCTGACCAAGATGGAGTATCAAGGATGGGATTTACCTTCCTGCATGAAACAACCAGAGAAATAGAAATATATGAAACAACAGTTTTTGAGACAATGAACATTAGGCAATGAAAGACAGTGATTCCTGAAAGATGGGAAATCAATGATACAAGCCCTGGGGATGCCCAGCTGACTTCCTTGACAGATTTTCCAGGCTGTAGTTCAGGGAGAGGAAATACAGAGGGACTCTGGCCAACTTTTTTGATTGAGGAAATGGAACTACAAGTCAAGGAGGACAAGGCAGCTAGAATTTGCAAGGCAAAGTATCAGAGAGGAGAGAGCTGGAGAGAGGACTTTGGAGATCTGTGGAGGGTCCCCCTTGAACCACCTAAAAGGACTAGAGGTCACAGAGCAGCACTCACACAGGACTGGGAATAGCAGGGGTTCCCATCAGCCAGTTTGGGAAACTTCATAATCCATGGGGTGGTGGAATAATGCTCAGAAAAGTCTTGACTCAGTAGTGGGGAATTATTAGTCTTAGACCAAGCTCTGCTCCAGACTTGCCAAACAAATCATAAAAGCAACACCAAAAGGATCAAACTGATTCCAAGTAGCTTAACAGAATCCCAGAATAAAACTCAAGAACATTTATAGGAATAAAAAATATCCAGGGTAAAATTCAATGTCTAGCATCCAAAAAAATAATCACCAGTCATGCAAAAGAAAATAGGACCCATAATGAAGAGATCAATTGATCAATCAAAACCAACCAAAACTGATGCAGATGTTAGAATTAGCAGACAAGGGTATTGAAACAGTTGGTATAAGAGTATTCCATATGCTCAAAAAGTTAAATAATGACATAAAAGATATAAACAAGATTCAAATTGAGCTTCTCCATATGAAAAGAGATGCCTGAGAAGAAAATATGCTGGATGTAACAGCAGATTAGACATTGCAGAACAAAAGATTAATGACCTTGAAGCTAAAGTAATAAAACTATCCAAAATAAAACAGAAAAAAATACCTCTATCTCATTAATTGATATAACAAGTAGATAGAAGGATATATTAACAGCAGACTGGAACAACCTTATTAACCAACTTGACCTAAGTGATGTTTATGGAACACTCGACCCAACAAAAGCAGAAAGAATGTTCTTTTCAAGTGTATATGACATGTTTATCAAAATAAACCAAAGTCTAGGCCATAAAATTAATCTCCATTAATTTAAAAAGATTAAAGCCAGTATGTTTCCTGTCCCCAATGGAACTAAATGAGAAATCAATTGAAGAAAGAGATCTAGAAAATCTCCCAAATATTTGGAAACAAAATAACACATTTCTAAATAACCCATGTGCCCATCTTTCAGGGGTCACTGTCTTTCATTGCCTAATATCCATTGTCCAGAACTCAAAAAGGAAATCAGAAAATATTTTATCTGAAAAGAAAGAAAGTATGCCTTATCAAAACTTATGGAATGCTTCCAAAGCAGTTCTTAGGGGGAAATACATAGCATCATATGCCTATATTGAGAAAGAAAGGTCTCATATCAATGACCTTAGCTTTCATCTTAAGAAACCACAAAAAGAAGAGCGAACTAAATAAAAATATATAGAATAAGGGAAATAATAAAGATGAGAATGGAAATACAGAAAATTGATAAAACCAAAAACTGGTTCTTAGAGATGATCAATAAAACCAATAAATCTCTAGACAGATCAGAAAAAAAAGAGAGAAGACATAAATTACCAATAGGTACCAATAGTGACATCAGTACAAATTGTATGTGTGTGTGTATATATACATATATATATGATATTCCGTGAACATTATAAACAACGCCATACCAATAATAAATCCAACAAGCAGATGAACAAATTCTTTGACAAACAAAAGCTAATAAATCACTCAAGAAGAGATAAATAATTTGAAAAGTTTTATATCTATTAAAGAAATTGAATTTGTACTTAAAAACTTAGGTACCAAAAACTTAACCCATCAACAGATCAAGTTCTAGACCCATATGGCTCACTGGTAAATTCTACCAAACATTTAAGAAATAATGCCAATCTGACACAAACTTTTAGACTTCCCACATAATTCATTTTATGAGGCAAGCATTAAAACCAGATATAGATATAAGAAAAGAGAACTAAAGATCCTTCATAAACACAAAGACAAAAATCTAAAAATTTTGTCAAAATGAATTCTACAATATATATAAAAAATTGTACAACATGACCAAATGGGATTTATTCTAGTAATTAGGGTTGGTTTAACATTCAAAAATCAATTAATGTGGTGGAGGGACAAGATGGAAGCAGAGTAAGGAGCTCTAAGAGTCAGATTACCTTACATGGCAGTTAGTAACCATCCAGAGCTACCTAAGTCAACTGTTTGGGGGGCCCAGGGGACCCAAAGAGCAGCCTGTAACATCCTTGGAAGAACAGAAGGAGGAGACTGCCCATTTGCAGTGAAGATTTATGAGTAGAGCACTCCATGCTATGGAGGCCAGTGCCCATGCTCTGCTGGCAGCACCAACTGCCTCAGGAGTGATTCCCTGCCTGAAGTTGGAAGCTCCATCCCCAAAAATGGGGGAGGAAGAGATGGTTGGGTACAAACGTCAGCTACTGATTAGTTAATTCAGCTGGCTGAAGTCCAATCCTATGAACAACTAAAGTTTGAATGTGTCCAAGTAGGAAAAAGGTGGGCAGCCTCCATTTTAACTCCACCCCTGGAATGAAGGGAAGCAGAACTGATTGAAAATCACAGTTATAGTAGGGAGTGGCTTCTTTACATCCAGGTCAGATTGCTGTCCCACCCTAGGCTCCAGCCCCACCTCCAGTAGGGAGGAGGCTGGAGGGACCTGCACCAGCCTCTCCAGGCAAATAGTCACTTTCAACCCACATGGACTAGGTTATTGGACACCCATGTGACTACATGCTCACTCCCAGTAGGACAGGAGGGAGGACAGTGTTTCCTCAGGCTCTCTGGGCAACTGTGGGCACTTTCAGCCCTCAGGGACTAGACTGTTGGACAACTGTGGCTCCATCTTTGCTCCCCCCAATTGGATGATGGGACAGTGTTTCTCCAGCCTCTCCAAACAACTTGCAGGTGCTTCCAGCCTGCACAGACAAGACTGAAGCACACACCTGTGGCTCCATTCCTGACCCTGGCAGGAGAGGAAGAGGGTAAGTGCTTCATCAGTCTAGCTGGGCAACTGCAGTCAATTTTGACCCACACGATTTAGTTTGCTGTCCACGCTTGTGCTCCATGGAGCTTCATCAGTCTTTCCTGGAAACAACAGATGGTCTTGGCCTGCACAGCTTGGATTACTGTATATGGCTGCATCTCTGTCCCTACCCCTGACAGAGAAGAAAGGTTTGAGAAGCTTCATTGGTTCCTGGAGCAATGCAGGCACTTCAGAATCCATGGCTTATGCTACCAATCACATCCTTGGCTTCTACTCTGCAACCAGCAAGGGAGAAAGGGCAAGAAGCAAGTGAAAAAAAGCTGAAAAAATTCAGATTAGCTAAACACGAGACACTATAAATTTTCAAATTAAATTGAACCAAATATCAAAGAGGTACTCAAGTACAAAGCCAATAAAAAAAGCCATAGACTAAAGAAAGAAACTAGCCCAGAATAAATGCTTCTAGTAAATCAGATGCTGAGACACCAAAAAATAAAAATAAAAATCACAATCTCTACTAAGAAATTGGAAGATATGGCTCAATCAAATGAACAAACTAAGTCTCCAGATACATAAAGGAGTTGAAACAGCTAATAATAGATGTTCAAACAAATCTCCTTAATAAATTCAATGAGATGACTAAAGAGAATAAGGACATCAATAAGACACTGGGGGAAAGCGGAATTGGCCCAATGGATAGGGTGTCCACCTACCACATGGGAGGTCCATGGTTCAAACCCTGGTCCTCCTTGACCTATGTGGAGCTGATGTGCGCAAGGAGTGCTGTGCCACGCAAGGGTGTCCCCTGCAGAGGGGAGCCTCATGTGCAAGGAGTGCACCCCGTGAGGAGAGCCGCCAAAGGAAGTGCAGCCTGCCCAAGAATGGTGCAACACACACAGACAGCTGACACAACAAGATGACACAACAAGAAGAAACACAGATTCCCAGTGCCACTGATAAGGATAGAAGTGGTCACAGAAGAACATACAGTGAATAGACACAGGGAGCAGACAACCAGGGGTGGGGGTGGGGGTAGGGGGAGAGAAATTAAAAAAAAAAAAAAAAGACACTGTGTGCCACAAAGAAGAATTTGAAAGCATACATAGAAAAACAGCAGCTCTTATAGGAATGAAAGTTAAAATAAATGAAATTTAAAATACACTGGAGGCATATGGCTGGATATTTGAAGAGGAAGAAGAAAGGATCAGTGAGCTTGAATACAGAGCCTCTGAAAGCAAGCAAACATACAAAAGAATAAAGAAAAGAATGGAAAAAATTGAACAGGGTCTCACTCAGGGAAATAAATGACAGCAAGAGATGGGCAAGCATATGTGTCATGGGTGTTCCAGAAGGAGAAAAGAAGGGAAAAGTGGAAGAAGGAATATTTGAGGAAATAATGGTAGAAAACTTTTCAACCCTATCGAATGACATAGATGTCCATGTCCAAGAAGCAAAATGTACTCCCATCTGAATAAATCAGAACAGAACTATTCCAAAACACATACTAATCAGAATGTCAAATGCCAAAGATAGAGAATCCTAATAGCAGCAAGAGAAAAGTGACTCATCATATAGAAAGGATGTTCAATAAGATTAAGTGCTGATTTGTTACCAGAAACCATGGAGGCAAGAAGGCAGTGGTATGATATATTTAAGATACAGAAAGAGAAAAACTGCCAGCCAAGAATCTTACATCTGGGAAGACTGTCTTTCCAAAATGAGGGTGAGTTTAGAATATTCACAGATTAACAGAAAGAGTTGTAACTAAGAGACAGGCTTTGCAGGAAATACTAAAGAGGATGATATAGCCTGAAAAGAAAAGACAGAAGAGAGAGGCTTAGAAGAGAATCTAGAAATGAAGATAATATCAATTAAAATAACTAAAAGTGTAAAAAGAGTGGTGAAAATTTAAAATGACAGATAAAATCCAAAGGTCAAAATGGATGCAATAAGAACTACTGTTACAATAATAACATTGAATATTAATGGATTAAATCCCCCAATTCAAAGACTCAGACTGGCAGAATGGTAAGAAAATATGAGCCATTTATATGCTGTCTGCAAAAGACTCACCTTAGACGCAAGGATACTAATAGACTGAAAGTGAGAGGTTGGAAAATATATTTTATGCATGCAGTAACCAAAAAAACAAAAAACAACAACTATATTTATATCAGATGAAGTAGACTTTAAAAGCAAAATTCTTATTAGAGCTAAGGAAGGACATTATATATTAATAAGAGGGGCAATTCATCAGAAAGAAGTAAGAGCCATAAATGCATATGTACCTAACCAGGGTGCCCCAGCATACATGAGGCAAACACTGGTGAAACAGAAGGGAGAAATAGATACCTCTAGAATAAGAGTTGGAAACTTTAATACACCACTCTCAGCATTGGATACAACATCTGGGCAGAAGATCAAAAAAGAAACACAGAGCTTGAATAATATGATAAATGGACTAAACCTAATAGAACATCAAACCCCAAAAGAGCAGGATATACATTCTTTTCAAGTGCTCATGGATCTTTCTCCAAGATAGATCATATGTTAGGTCACAAAGCAGATCTCAATAAATTAAAAAAGATCAAAATTATACAAAGCACTTTCTCTGATTATAATGGAATAAAGTTGAAAATCAACAAGAGGCAGAAAAAGGAAAATTCACACATATATAGAAATTAAACAACACACTTTTAAATAATCAGTGGGTCAAAGAAGAAATTTTGAGAGATATCAATAAATATTTTGAGATGAATGAAAATGAGAACCCAACATATCAGAATCTATGGGATGCAGCAAAGGCAATGCTGTGAGGGAAATTTATAGCCCTCAATGCTTACATTAAAAAAGAAGAAAGAGCTAAAATTAATGACTTAACTACACAGCTGGAGGAACTAGAAAAAGAACAGCAAACTATTCCCAAAGCAAGGGGAAGGAATGGAATAACAAAGATCAGAGCAGAAATAAATGCAAGTGAGAACAAACAAACAAACAAACAAAAAATAGAATTAACAAAATCAAAAGTTGGTTCTTTGAGAAGAGTAACAAAATCAACAAACCCTTAGATAGACAAAGAAAAAGAGAGAAGGGAAACGGACTTGGCCCAGTGGTTAGGGCGTCCGTCTACCACATGGGAGGTCTGCGGTTCAAACCCCGGGCCTCCTTGACCCGTGTGGAGCTGGCCCATGCGCAGTGCTGATGCGCACAAGGAGTGCCGTGCCACGCAGGGGTGTCCCCCGCGTAAGGGAGCCCCACGCGCAAGGAGTGCGCCTGGAAGGAGAACCGCCCAGCGCGAAAGAAAGTGCAGCCTGCCCAGGAATGGCACTGCCCACACTTCCCGTGCCACTGACGACAACAGAAGCGGACAAAGAAACAAGACACAGCAAATAGACACAGAGAACAGACAACCGGGAGATGGGGGGGAATTAAATAAATAAATTTTTTAAAAAAAGAAAAAGTAAAAGAGAGATGAAAATAAAAGAAATTAAAAAATGGAAATGGGGAAATCACTACTGACTCCACAGAAATAAAAAAGATCATAAGAGGATATTATGAACATGTCAAAAAACTAGACTGTGTAGACGAAAATGGAAAAATTCCTAGGAACATACAAACAAACTACACTTACCTTAGAAGAAATAGAAGACCTCAACAAATCAATCACAAGGAAAGAGATTGAAACGGTCATCAAAGAACTCCCCAAAATGAAAAGCCCAGGAACAGATGGTTTCACAGGTTGAGTTCTATCAAGCATTCAAATATTTATTACCAATCTTATTCAAGCTCTTCCAAAAAATTGAACAAGAAGGAATGCTACCAAACTCATTCTATGAAGCCAGGATCACCCTCATACCAAAACCAGATAAAGATATAACGAAAAAAGAAAATTACAGACCCATTTCACTAATGAATACAGATGCAAAAATCCTCAATAAAATACTTGCTAATCAAACCCAACAACACAGTAAACGAATTATTCATCATGATCAAATGGGTTGTAGACCAGGTATGCAAGGGTGGTTCAACACAAGAAAATCAATCAGCATGAAGCACCACATTAATAAAGCAAAGAAGAAAACTCACATGATCATATTGATTGATGCCAAAAAAGCATTTGAGAAAATACAGCATCCCTTCTGGATAAAAATACTACAAAAGATAGGAATTGAAGGAAAGTTTATAACATGATAAAGGCCATATATGAAAAACCCACAGCTAACAGTGCACTCAATGGTGAAAGACTGAAAGCTTTCCTATTGAGATCAGGAATAAGACAAGGATGTCCACTGTAACCACTGTTGTTCAGTATAGTGCTAGAGGTTCTAGCTAGTGCATTCAGGCAAGAAAAAGTAAAAAAATCTTTTGCTTTTGGTAGAAAGTCCCGAAAAACTACAACAAAGCTGCTAGAGCTAATAAACAATTTCAGTAGAGTGTGAGGATACAAGATCAAAACACAAAAATCAGTGATGTTTCTATACAATCATAATGCGCAATCTGAGGAGGAAGTCAGGAAAAAAATTCTATTTACAATAGCAACTAAACAAATCAAATACTTAGGAATACACTTAACCAAGGATGTAAAGCACTGTATTCAGAAAACTACAGTGCATTGTTAAAAGAAATTTTAAAAAGTTCCAAATAATTGGAAGAACATTTCATGCTCATGGATTGGAAGACTAAATATTACGATGTCAATTCTACTCAAATTGATATACTTTCAATGCAATCCCTCCCAAAATTCTGTTGATAGTATCTCAAAATCTGTAAGAAATATTCAACCACAGTGTGGTGTGTTTGTAGAGGGAATTCTACCACATGTGTAGGATTGCTTTGTAAGTTCACAACCTCTGTAAAAATATATATATTTTTTAAAAAATAGGGTGTTTGGGCAAAAATACACCAAATGTAAGATATGGACAATAGTTATTAGTAATATTTTGACAACGCTCTTGCTTAGTTTGAAAAAATCTTTCACAATAATGCAAGGTTTTGGGAGCCCTGTATGATGTTACGCATGTTTATTTTGTAAGTTCACAACTTTTACTATACACTTACTGTTTATGTATGTTCATGTATGAATGATATACTTCAATTAAAATATATTTTAAAAAGTGAAAGGCTGGAAAAAGATATTCCATGAACACAGTAACAACAAAAAATCTGGTGTAGCTATACTTATACTGGACGATAGACTTTAAAAGCAAAGCTTTTATTAGAGACAAAGAAGGATATTGTATATTAATAAAAGGGGCAATTCATGAGGAAGAAAAAACAATCATAAATATATATGCACTTAACCAGGATGCCCCAAATTACAGGAAGCAAACACTGGCAAAACCGAAGGGAGAAATAGATGTCTCTACAATAATAGTTGGAGTTGTCAGTGCACTGCTTTCATCACTGGATAGACTATCTGGGTAGAGGATCAATAAAGAAACAGAAAGCTAGAATAATATGATAAATGAACTAAGCCTAATAGACCTAAGAGCAGGATATTCATTCTTCTCAAGTGCTCATGGATCCTTGAGTCACAAAAAAGATCTCAACATTTCTTAAAATACTGAAATTATACAAAGTACTTTCTTGGATCATGATGAAATAAAGCAGGAAATCAACAACAAGCAGACAAAGTAAAAATTCACATATATCTAGAGATTAAACCACACAAACTTAAATAATCAGTGGGTCAAAGAAGAAATTTCATGACACATTAATAAATATCTTGAGACGAATGAAAACAAGAAATATCAAAACCTATGGGATGCAATGAAGGCAGTGCTGAGAGAGAAATTTATAGCCCTCAATACTTACATTAAAAAAGAAGAAAGAACTAAAATCAATGATCTAACTACACAGCTGGAAGAAGTAGAAAAAGAACAGCAAACTATTCCCAAAGCAAGCAGAAGGAATGAAATAACAAAGATCAGAGCAGAAATAAATGAAATTGAGAACAACAACAACAACAACAAAATAGAATTGACAAAATCAAAGTTGGTTTTTCAAGAAGATTAACAAAATTGACAAACCCTTAGCTAGACTGACCAAAGAAAAAGAGAAGATTCAAATAAATAAAATCAGAAGTGAAAGGAAGGACTCTACTAATGACCCCAGTGAAATAAAAGAGATCATAAGACAATACTATGAACAACGTATGCCAATAAACTAGACATTGTAGATGAAATGGAAAAATTCCTAGGAACATACAATGACTCTAGAGAAAATAAAAGACCTCAAAAAAAATCAATCACAAGTAAAGAGACTGAAGCAGTCATCAAGCAACTACCCAAAATGAAAAGCCCAGGAACAGATAGCTTCACAGGTGAATTCTACGGTATCATTTCATGTGACAAAGAATGGCCATTATTGAAAAACAAAAAAGAGTAAGTGCTGGAGAGGATGGGGAGAAATAGGAACACCCCTTCACTGTTGGTGGGATTGCAAAATGGTGCAGCCTCTGTGGAAGACAGTTTGGCAGTTCCTCAGGAAACTAAATATAGAACTGCCATATGATCCAGCAATTCCTCTACTAGGAATATATCCAGCAGAACTAAAAACTGTGATATGAACAGACATCTTCACACTGATGATGATAGTGGCATTATTCACAATTACCAAAGATGGAAACAACCCAAGTGTCCCATCAACCAATGAATGGATAAACAAAATGTGGTATATATATAAGATGGAGTACTATGCTGCAGTAAGAAGAAATTAAATTGGGACACATATAACAACATGGATGAACCTTGAGGACATCATGCTGAGTGAAATAAGCCAGACACAAAAGGGCAAATGTTGTATGGTCTCACTAATATGAACTAAAAGCAAAGAATAAGCACATGGAGTTAAAACCTTGATATAGTTACTAAGAGATAGGATGAGGGCTGAGAAGGGGTACTGATGCTTAATGTATGTAGAATTTTTTATTAGCTTGACAGTAAAAGTGTGGAAGTGGATAGAGTTGATATTAACACATGATAGTGAGTATAACCAACACGGTTGGTTCATAAATGGGATTTTGGCTGAAAGGGGTAGTATAGGGATGAAAATGTCAATTGAAAGAAAGCTAGAGAATAATCTAGGGACTGAATAACACAGTGAATCTGGAGGTAGATGAAGATTGTGGTTAATAGTACAAACACAAGAATGTTCTATGAATTAGAACAAATGTGTGTCACTATTACTAGGTGGTAAGTAGATGGTGATGCGTGGGAAAAATACAATCAATATAACATAAGGACTATAGTTAACAGCAATATTGTAATATTCTTGCATCAATGTCAAAGAAGGTGCTATAGCAACACTAAGGGTAAATAATAGGGGGATGGGATTTTTTCTTTTGGACTAAAGAAAACATTCAAAAATTTACTGAGGCAATGACTGTGACAATTCTGCGATAAAAGTGACGGCCATTGAGTGTATACTTTGGGTAGACTGTACAGGGCATGGGACTGAATAACACAGTGAACCATATAATGGAAGATGGACTGTGGTTAACAGTACAAATCTGAGAGTGTTCTCTCATGAACTGTAACAAATGTACAGTACTAGTACATGGTGTTAATAATAGGGGGTGTTTGGAAAAATGCACCAAATATAAGCTATGGACTATAGTTAGTAGTAATAGTCTGATGATGTTCTTTCATAATTTGTAACAAATGTTCAACAATGTAAGGTATTATTGGTGGAGAGGTGATGTATGGGAATTTGCACATTATGCATGATTGCTTTGTAAGTTCACAACTTCTCTAATAAAAATTTATATTAAAAATCAGTTGATGTAATTCACTACTTTAGCAAACTAAAAAAAAAATTATGATCATTTCAGTACACGCATTAAAAGCATTTGACAAAATCCAATATCCATTCCTAATAAAAACTCATCAAACTGAGTAGTAAAGGGGAACTTCATCACTTGATAGAGTGCATTTACAAAAAACCTACAGCTTATGTCACAGTCAATGGTGAAAGACTGATGCTTTTCCCCTAATTGGGAAAAAGACAAAGATATTGACTCTCCCCATTTCTGCTCAAAATTATCCTAGAGTTTCTAGTCAATGCATCAGGCAAGAAAAAGAAATAAAAGGTGTTTGACTGGAAAGGAAGAAGTAAAATTTTTTTTCAGTAAAACTGTCTTTATTTACAGACAACATGATCCCCTAAGTAGATACACAAAAAATATACCCCATAAAACCCCCACAAAAACTACTAAAACAAAGATGAGTTTAGTGAAGTTGTAAAATACAAGATCAATATGTAATAATTTTTGTATCACTATATACTAGCAATAAACAATCAAAACTTGAAATTTTAAAAATGCTAGAAGTAAAAATTTTTCAAAAGCAATGCCATTTACAATAGGATAAAAAATGTGATAAATTTGGCGTAAATGTGACAAAAGGTGTGTAAGACCTGCACACTGAAAACTATAAAACATTGCTGAGACAAAATAAAGATCTAAAGAAATGGAGAGATATACCATGCCCATGTGTTGGAAAATTCAATATTGTTTAATTTCAATATTGTTGAGATGTCAATTTTCTCCAACTTGATCTACAGATTCAACACAATCCTTATGAAATTTCTAGTTTAAAGAAAAAAGTTATAGAGCTTTATATGTTAAATTACATAATGAAGTTATATCAATTAGGACTCTTAGAAGCAAATCATAAGCCAAGTGGAAATGATTACCCGTGGGAGCAGAGAAGGCTCCAATTTCCAAAACAAATTAAAGATTTAAGAGAAAGAGCCAATATAAAAGAAATATTAACACCCATAATTCAATAAGATAGATTACATTCTTTAACAGCAGTGTTTTAAGAAAATTATGTTGACTTTCCTCCACAGTTGAACCTCTCCCTTGCTCAGGTTGAGGGGGGATGAGCCAGGTTTTCCACTTCCTGTTAGCATCTCATTTCCTACTAAAACCTCACTTCCTGTTGTCCTAGGTCCTCAGAGAGCAAAGTTTACCATTTAAGACTCCTTCTTCTAATGGTACTAACAAGACTTCCATGGAGAAGTAACAGCCTTTCAGCATATCAAAGAGTCCCACAGTTTTGGGAAGAAGGCTTCTAACTTATATAATAAATGTAAAGAGCCTCACCATTTTCACCAACTTCAAACCTCAAGAATCTTCATAGTTCCCCTTATCCCCATGGGGTTTTTTGTTGTGGTTGTTTGTTTTTTTAAGCACACTCTTACTCTCTATAGACACTTACACGTTGAAAAAAAGCTAATATCAATGTAAAATGAAGTAAGAGATAGGAAAAAATCAGTCCTCCTTTGGAAGACAGCAAGTATCTGTTGTCTAATACGTTGCTTTTAGGATTTTGTTTCGCTTCAAATTCTGAAAACACTGCTAAACTCCTGGGTTCAGGTTTTGTTTTCTTTCCAACTGCTATAGTTTCTGACTAGAATTTATCTTCATGGATGGAGTAGGATTCAAGATATGCCATCTCAAATGATTATCCCATACCTTTGGCAAGAACCTAATGGACCATGGTGAAAAATAAATCCTTCATACTTTAAGGGGAGAAGAACATATGGCTTGTGGAAGAAATTTTGCTAATGAGTAAAAGATAATGTCTGATTTAAGAGTTCCAAATCTATATACTAAAAGTCTGCTTCAAGACATGGAATGACAGGAAAATGGTAAAGAGGGTAGAATGTGCTTTAATTGAGACTGAAAGCATTAATGCCATAGAGTTGGAGTAAAATATACATAAATACATGTATAAGTAGACAAAAATGTCGAGCGCCCTCTTGGGTGTTTGCTATTGCTAACAGTTGCCAATGTTAATGATCACGTTTTCATTTACCCTTCAATCCAAATTCTCTTCTAATTTCAATCCCACCTATACTGATGTAGGCTATGTTTGGGCATCTAGAAGCAAGAATTTGGTTCTGGTGGCTGAGAGGAAAATGCAAAAGAACATCCGAATGCAAGGTTGGCAATAGAAGTGATATAATCTGCAGGCACACCCCTGACAACTTTTTTCTGGCACTAATAATCACGGTTTGACATGATTGCACATTTTTTTTCAACACCATATGATCCTGGCAAACTAAAGTGTCTGTGAAAATTATACTCCATCAGCTGAAACTTTCCTATATGCCAGGGAAGTAATCTGATCTGTGCTGTGAGCAAAGTCTTTAAAAAGGATGCTGATACTGTTCATGTTTTATTCCAACCAAATGGTTAGAGCAATACATGGCTATTTTTTATTTCTTTTCAGTTGTTGCCTGTGCTAGACTTGCTCTATCCAATATGATAACTACCAGCCACATGTGGCTATTAGACACATGAAATGTGGTGGATTCAAACTGTTGCTGTAAATGGATTTTGAAGGCCTAGTTTGAAAAAGAATGAAAATGTATCATTAATAATTTTTATGGGTGGCACATCATAGTAATACTATTTAACATGGAATGACATGGGTTAAATAAAATCCGTTATTAAAATTAATGTCACTCCTTTTTACTGTTTACATTTGGCTTTTAGAAAATTAAAAATTACATGTGTCTTGCATTCTCTTTCCATTGGACAGCGCTTCTAGACAGTCAAGACTGAGGAACTTTCTTTGCTCACATTAGTCTATTTTACCAAATTGAAAAGCAACAGGAAGTGCACACCCCCTTTGAGAGTCAATCCTATGCACATTAAAGCATTGAACCCTCCAGAAACACCAGGATATTGTCATTTCCCTTTTCCGAACAATAAATGGTCATCTTTAAGGGCTATTATATGACTTCTGCAGTGACAACAGAGTGCTAGTGATCATTTTACTGCCATATTGTAGCTAAAATGTTATTCTCATTATTATTTTTAAGTACCTTTAAGTGTGGTTTGGGGGAAGATCTCCATTGGTTGATGGTAGAAGACTGAGACCCCTGATATTTGGTCCCTAAATTCCCTCCTCCAGGTTCAGATCCTGCCACTGCCTGCCCCATTCCAACATTCCACCCACATTCATCAAATTCTTCACTATTCCCCAAATACAGGTCAACCTTCCACAGCCCTGTGCCTTTCCATACTCTGCCCCCTCTTCCTGGAATGCTCTGATCTCCTTTTCTCCTACTTTAAAACTCCTACTCTTTAAAACCCACCTCTGAAGGCTCCTCCTTTGCAAAGTCGCCCCACTCCCAACAGCTCTGACACCCTAAGCACTTAATTATTAGAATAGAATTAAGCTTTGTTATCATTGCTTGATTACTCCTCCATCTGCTCATGTAGGCAGGGACTCTCTTCTTTAATTTGTGGCTCCCCAGTAAGTGGTGTGTGGGATGTGTGTGTGTGTTTTCTTTTTGGAGAGAAAAATCTACAAACTTAGTAGGGCTATACCCTCAAATATTAACAGTGCTCAGTTTTGCTGGTGGGATTGATTATGCATGATTTTTATGTTTTCTTTATATGTTTCTATAGTGTGCAAGTTTTCTTCAGGGAAAATGAATATCTTTTAAAATCCGATAAAAATCTATTTAACAAACAAGAATTCATTGGCCAGATCATGACTGAACTGCTTCCTTGAAGAATATCCTTTGCTCGAATAGAGCTAGATGTTGCCAGAGGTAAGAGAGAAATAGAAAGTGACAAGAGGTAGTTGTTGTCTGTGGTTACCAGTGATGGGCCAACCGGCCCGCTCCTGGGAGTGGAGAGTATTTGGGTTCTGGCCAAGAAGAGGGTAAGACAAGAGAAGACCTTTCTCCTTTTGACTGTAAGCATTCCTCCCTTCCTTGGCAAGGAGAAAAGAGTTTACTCAATGACTGTCAGTGAATTAGACATGGAATCATATACCATCATTGTGGTCTTTCCTCTGGTAAAGATTTACCCACATGTCACAGTCACACTTGCCATTTGAAATGGAGATGCATGGCAGACCTGCACGTTGAAGGCCAATGGTTGAGGAACTTCCTCTCTGGCTGAGTGACATCATCAGGTGAAGGTAAGAGGATCCCCGCCCTGGCAGACAGGGGGCATCATCAATCCCAAGGGCATACAGTGTAGTTTTCTACAAGGTCCGGGGGCCCTTGAGACCAGGCAGTCTCACTTTTGGATTTGGCTCCAGTTCTCAAGGTAAGCAAGCTTGCTTGGTCAGTACCCTCCCTCCAAGAGCTAAAGAAGCCACAGGACCCCTCACAGCAAGCTGGAAGTACCCTGGCCCAGCCCAGGAAGCTGTGTTGGAACATTTCTCACCATCCAGTAAATCCCTCTGAAATCTTGCACCTGAGTGGTTCCAAAGCCTCATTCAGTAAAGGGTGAGAGAATTAACTGGAATCCAGGTGCATTGGGGAGTTTAAAGTGGCCCGGGCAAAGAGTCTGGAGGTTGTCAGAAGGAATGCCCTTATGCACAACTGAGCAGAGTCTGAGAGACAGATAAAGTAGATACAACCCCAGGTATTGCTTCTTTTGAGGGATAAAGAGACCCACGGGTTCTATGGTCATGGCAGATGGGGTTCACTGCCATGGCAGATGGCCCTTTTTTGGAGCTGGTGTTTCTGTGTGATGGAATTGGACTCAGAGGGGATCTCTTTTCACAAGACTTGCATGCTACTTTAATGGAATTGTAGTTGGTGCTGGGGTTTTAGATATATTTAGGGGATTTGAATCTCTGGACTGATAATATGACACCCAGGCCCAGAGCCTCAACAGACTTCAGCTCCTACACTTTGATTTATTGGACTTACCCCACTCAGCTAACATCGAGTTGAAGAAGGTCAACCACCACACCATGGAGCCTAGAGTGTCTACAACTGAAAGCAGGAGGAGTGCATACAGTATCCATGTGGAATCTAAGCCCCCACTTGACATAGGTGTGCAATGGACACAACCAATCCAATGTCCACAGAGAAAATGTGGAATGGGTGTGGGAAGGGTAGCCATGGTGGCTGCTTGGTTTGGGGAATGGGAGGAAGAGATGAGATGTAGATGTGGAGGCGTTTTCGGGACGAGGAGATGTCCTGGGTGGTGCGTCACGGACAATTACGGGACATTGTAGATCCCCCCAGGGCCCACTGGATGGAACGTGGGAGAGTGTGGGCTATGATGTGGGCCATTGACTAGGGGTGCAGTGATGCTCAGAGATGTACTTACCAGGTGCAATGGATGTGTCCCAATGATGGGAGAGATGTGCTGCTGTGGGGGGAGTGGGGGGTGGGGGCGGTGGGGTTGAATGGGACCTCATATTTTTTGAATGTAATTTTTAAAAATAAATAAATAATTTTAAAAAATAAAATAAAATAAAATAAAGTGGCCTGGGCATTTAAGGGTCCATGGCCAGCCTTCTGCCCACCTGCAGGCATACAGGGGTCCTAATGCCTGGAGCCCTTCTCAGGGGCCTTTGGATGTTTAGCCTTGGAGATCACAGCTCAGCCTCAGAACTGCCAAGATGATGGATCTTAACTACCCTCCTGATCTCTAGACTTGCAACTTTGGGGTTCCAAGACCTTAATTTTTTTAAACCAGCACTCATCTGCCTGGGGCACACAAAGGCTAGTGAGGAGAACCAAGTGCTGGCCTCATGGAGTTCACAATCTCGTAGGGAGATGGCCAGCAAGCACACAGAGCTGGAGGTAGGTGCTGTGTGCCGGCTGACACTCCATTACAACATCACACCATCAGGGACAGAGCCCAGTCCCCAGAATGTCTTGGCACAGAGCCACAGACATAGGCCTCAAGAGGCCAGAAGGAGCCATTCTCCTTAGGTAAGAAAATAAATCTCTGAAATTTTCTTAAAAATGCCTCCGATATGGAGCCTGCATCCCACCTCTTACTGGCTGCTCAAGCATTCCTCGTGAAGCTGGAAGCCAGCTCTTTCTGGTGGGAGTGCTGAGCACGCAGCGGTTTGGACCAGTGGTTCTCACTCTGGAGTAGACCTTAGAATGCCCTGGAGGCTGGCGACAGCAGCACTGCTGAGCCCTGCCCCAGGGGTTCTGATTCCCGAAACGTATGGCAGCCATGCTGCTGCTGCTGCTGGGTGGGTCCACCCTGAGAGCCACCAGCTCTGGCTTTGCATGTGGGGACTCGAGGATCAGATCAGAGGGGCTCCTTCTTCAGTTCAGACAGCTCCTGCCCATTCCTCGGTGATGAATGCCTGGCCTCAAACCCAGGGGCAGCGTGACATACCCACGTACCTGTGCTCAGCCTTTCAGAAGTCATCCAGGAGCTACCCACCATAAGTTGTTCTCTATGTCCCCAAATTGGGCTGGGAGCCTTGAGGGGTTTCAAGAAAAGGGAAACTTGGGTCCAATGTAAGGAAGCCATGGATTCAGCGGAAAGGAAAAGGGAGGTTCCTAAGAATCAGGCAAACAACAGGCAGAGGCAGCCAGGTGAGATACCGTGTGAGTGGGGAAGACGTGAGGTCATGGCACATCTGGGAAGGTAGCTGGCCTGCCAGCTCCTGAGGGCTTTCTTTTTGGGTAGAACTGCTCTTGGTTCTACTGAGCACAGTTCCCCAGCCTGGGAGACAAGGCCAGCCACTGCATGATGACTTCAGTCATCTTTATTCTTCTTTAGCACACAGCCATGAGTTCAGCAGTTCCTTGGAAAGCTGAATATAGGATAGCCATAAGACCAGGCAATCTGACTTCTAGATATATGCCCAAAGGAACTGAAAGCAAGGACTGGAACAGATATTTGCACACTGATGTTCATTACAGCATTATTCACAATTGCCAAAAGATAGAAGCAACCCAAGTGTCCATCAACTGATGAATGGATAAACAATGTGGCATATCCATGCAATGGAATGGTATTCAGCCCTAAAAAGAAAAACGGTAGTGATACATGCCACTACATGGATGACCCCTGAAGACATCATGATGCATGAAATAAGCTATCCACATCCATCATGCCCAGTGAAATAAGCTATGCACAAGATGACAAATATTGCATGATATACAAAAAGTAGACTATATGCTACCAGGGATCGGGGAGAAAAGGGCAGTGGGGAGTGATTTTTCATGGGTACAGGGTGTCTGTTTAGGATGATGGAAAAGTTTTGGTAATGGATGGTGGTGATGATAGCACAATGTTGTGACTATTATTCATATCCCTGAATTATATGCTTGAAAGTGGTTAAAATGGGATGTTTGAGTTGTATATATGTTACCACGTGGAATAACAAGTGGAAAGAAAGAAAGACCCAAGCAAGGAGAGGAGGCTGGAAAGCCTGCAGCTCCTGCTCCTCCGCCAGCCACACATCTTCACTGAGCCTCTCGAGGGGGCTAACAGTGCCCAGGGGATGACACTGACTGACAGCAACTTGGCCAGCTTGGAGTTCATTGCCTTTGCTCACAATCCTCGGCTTTCATTTCAGGGTATTTTCCCACCTTGGGTGGATGACTAGAGAGAGGGAGAAATGGGGTAATACAAGGACAGTAACTGTCATTTAGCATCTATGTGGTGGGCATATGGGGACAACTTGGTGCTCTCAGCGGGGTTGAAAATTGTCTTCATGAAAGTGTGGGAGGAAAAAAGAAACCTGCATTTATGTCTCCGCACTGGAAGGACTTGGAAGCAGGGCCTCTAATAAGAGCTCAGGGGAAAAAGAGGATCTGGGACAAACCAGATCTACAATGGGAAATTCTTCATTAATTAAACTACTTTTGTCTTTGAATAAATATTTGTTGGTGTCTGACACTGTTGTCAGGTTGGAACTTTAGCAATGAACCAAATGCATCCCTACCCTCACAGGACCTGGTGCAGAAGATGTGGAAAAATTGGCAAGTAAATGTATGACATTAGAGACGATGAAACACTCTGCAAGGAAATAGAGCACAGAAGGAGGGGGTAGGGGTGCTGGTGGGGGCTCCAATTTGGATGAGGTAGTCAATCATGCCTCTCTGATAAGGGGACACCACAATGGAGAAGAAATGAGCCCTTGGTTATCTGGGGGGGGGGGGGTGACAAACGTTTGCTTCAGTGATTGTGTACAAAGTGGCCTGTTGGGGGTGGGGGACGTGCAAATATGAATGAGGATGATTAGGATACCATCCCAGGCATGATGGAGCCATCAGGACTGACCAGCAGGGACGGAAAATGAAGATGGAGCAACAAACAGTCAAGAATGCTGGTTTTGTGAGAAATTGATAGCAAAGCCTGGAGAAAGGCTTCAGCTCTGAGGTGCAAACAGAAGGCAGGCAAAGCAGGCCAAAAGGCAAACTGTTCTCCAGGGTTCTAATCACAGAGTCAAGAGGGTAAAGAGGAGGTCATGCAAATGGTCCAAGTTTCACTAAAATGAAGTCCCGAAGCCAGAGAGTCAAGAAAAACCAACAAAATAGCAAATGAAAGCTTTGTGGATCTGAAGTCATACATCCAACTTTGGCACGTTGACATCAATGGATTATGTGGACATTATATATATGCATATGTCATTTCACAGGTCTTCATTTATGAAAGAAAAAAGAAAACAACACTTAGCTGCTAGAGGAAGACACTAAAGGAGAGAGTGCCCATTCCCTGCCTTCTCTGACCATTCTGCCCCATTGAAAATGCCACCAGATTTCTCTTCTTAAAGTATTGGGTTAAATAAAAAAGTCAAGACAAGAGATGGAATAGCAGCTGTCTGAAGTGATAATATCTATGGAAAATGGATTGAATTAGCCAAGCAACATTCAGAGAAATATGTATATCGTCATGATTACCTCCCATTTATAGACCAGCCTCTCGGAAGGCTGCCAAGAGGATAAACCAATTTCATTCCAATAGCCTGGGTGACTTTACCGCTTGCACTTAGAAAATCAAGCTGGAATCACTTTGAATAGAGACCGTCTCTCTTCTCCTCTCTATTTAAACAGAAGCCCGTCAGAAATGGACGGAAAATATGCTTTGGCAGCCACGTTGGTGGTAATTGTACAGAGTCGAATGCTTGTGTGTTGCAGGCTCTGCCACAGGGACACGAGGCAGCGAGGCTCGCGGTAAGATGCTGGAACATTCGAGCAAACTGCAGCCCCCATCACCTAGGCTGGTTACGGGCAGCCCAACAGCCTCCTGCTCAGCGCCTCCTCGGGCCACAATCTGCCTGGTGTGTTCACAAATCCAATTCCGGGGGTGGCGGAGAAGTCCGGGGAGGCAATGGGGGAGGCTGTAATTCAATCCTGAGCTCTCCCTTCGCACGTGTGCAGTTTGGTCATCCAAGCGGGCTGAATGCACGCGGGAGGCTCGGCATTGCCCGGCAAGGCCAGAGAGAGGCGAGCCACGCCCGGGAGCCTGCTTCCACCCAGGACCTCCTGAAGCAGAAAAGTGGATTCACATTGCCCTGTCCCAGGGGTTCTCCAGGTCCTCCTCTAAAAGGATAAGGAAGTCGGTTGTTTAAATGACTGTGACTCCTGTGAGTGAAAAAAAAAATTAAGGTGCCTCCCTTTATTTCCTTTTAAAGCTATTTTTTTCTTCCTTCCTTCCACTGCAGTAAATTAGACTAACTCCGAGGTGGCTTTAATTACTCCTATTATCATCATCAACAGTTATTGAGGTTCTGGAACTTTCCAGACCCCGATCATGCATAGTGTAATATCCTGGGGAAGCTTCTGTACTTTACACTTCGGCCCGCAGACTAGAAATGGCATTTTCTCCCACACTTGCAGACCTGGGCACACCAATCGATCAGCCAGATTCACAGCTATTGACGTGTAATGAATCATACACATTGTCAAGGTGCTCTCCGAGATACTGGCATGCTTGAAGAATGCTTTCCGGCCCCCAGTAGAACCGACACGTGACAGATGCCTGCATCGGCGTAGGGAGGAAGGCTCTGGCAGTGCATGTCGTTGACATTTCAGATGTCACTTGAGGGGCTCCATGTCGTCTTCACATGTATTTCCTTCTATTTCTACATCAGCATGTCAACTCCCATTGCTTATTCCCGTGTTCCGTGTTCAACAGCACACCCTCCTCCCCTCCACTCATTAGAGAAATTAGTGTCACATGTCTAAAGGAGACATGATAATATCACGACTTGCTAAAAACTCTCAAGACATTTCTTCTGGGAATCTGCCCCTTTTTGTGGATGGTTGCAGACAACTGTGCTGAAGCACTCGGAGGGAAGTAGGGAAAAAATCTCAAAGAATAAAGAAGGAAAACTGAAAATGGATGTTAGTCACTGCTATCGGAGCTGCTTACCTCCTCTGCCTGGAAGAGTCATCCCCTGATGTCGTTAAGGATCAGTGGTTACACAGCTTAGAGGCTCGAGGCACACACCTGAGGGCACCCCCCTGCTGCGCTAGCCTCCTTACCCTTCTCCAATCCCAAATGCACCTCCTGCCACGGGGTCTCGGCACCTGCTGCCCTAACTTCCAGGAACTTGTGTCTCCCAGGCATCCACGTAGCTCGCTGCCTCCATTCCACCTGCGCTCAACAGCACCTGCTCAGAAAGCCTCCCATCCAGTCCAGCGATCCCATCACCTCATCCTGCTTTATTTGTCCTCTAAGCTCTTTCCACCATCTGCCAAATGATGCATTTCTTTATTTGGTGATATTCTCTTCCTCTCCTGACCAGAAGATCTACTCCATCATGACCGATACTTCCTTTCACTCACTGTTGTGTCCGTGGCACCTACGACAATGCCTGGCAGAGCAGGTGTTCCGTAATTATGTGTTGAAAGAATGAATTGGATAAATGAATAAATGAACTAATATTAAAAAGGCGAGAGAGCAATGCAGGAGGGGACATTCCTATTGGTAATAATGGCATTTATATTAATAATATTCATAATAATAATTATTCAGGACACCAAGTTAGGCACCTTTAAACCCCCCCCCCCACTTAGTCTCTTGGTAACCCGGATGTCTTACCTATTTTATCTTAGCCTAGCTCATTGTTACAAAGAGTTAAGAAGCATTCCCCATGCTCTGTCATTTCAGCTTTGCTCCCACAGAAAAACCTCTCACACTTGGATCCACAGAAGATGGTAACACAAATAATATTTCCAGCTCAGATTCTCTACCAAACTGGTAAGGCCCGGGCCCACCAAAGGCCCTCATTTCTAAGTAAGAAATGGCACTCCCCTCTCCCTCCCTCCCCGATCCCAGGATAAAATTTCAAACCCAGCAAAATCATAACCGCACCCAGCTGATCCCTACTGCCTTGTGGCCTTCTCGCCTATTATATTCCCACTTGGATCTTCCGCTCCAATCAGGCTGGTCCACAGCGTTCCTAGTCGTGTCCCAGCTCCTAGTACCATGCCTGACATATGAGAGACTCTAAGAATAGATGACTGACAAAATGAATGAATTCCCACCCAAGAGGCACAGGGCACACCACCAAATAAGTAAGGATCATACTCCACAGGACCCATTTCTAGAAACGAAAAGGACTACCGTTTCCATTTCTAGAAACAAAAAGGACTACCTTTTCCATTTCTAGAAACAAAAAGGACTACCACTCATGATTCATGTAGTTGCTTCTGAAACCCTCCTAGTTAGATCATCATAATTTTCCAGTTCTAACAATTCCACCTCCCCTGCTCAGAGTCACGCAGCCAGGTCATTAAGGAACAGCTCATAGAAACCTAAGGCACTGGGGGATGCGTTAAGACCCTAAGAGGTGAACTCTTGGGGTCTGTAACTAGCAACTTATATCCATGTAATTTTTTAGGAAAGCAGCTTTACATGATACTAATCACATTCAGTGCTTTTTGTTAAAAAAGCTATTAATTCCTCTTCCTCAAGACCTAACTCTTTAATTCTGGTAACCATGGAACAAGGAAACAGACAGATGAAGGAAATAAATAAGGACAAATTAAGAAAGACTCAGCTTTGGGACCTGTGTGTCTCTTTACGAAATTCTCCAGAGACTTCCTGCCTGGTAATGAGCATTACTCTTGGGTGGAAAGTAAAGGAGAGAAGGAAGGAGTTTTAAACTTTATTTTTTTTAAATGCCATCAGTTAAGTGTGTCTCCCCCAAAATGGCCCATTTAGCCCCAAATTCAAACATAAACATTTACATCAGTTCACTTTTCAACTTGTTCCTTCATTCACTCCACAAACATTGCCAACCACGTTGACCAAGTTTAACCAGATCACATGTGCTTTTATGAAAATCAGTTAGCTTGGTTTTATTTTCCATGGTGGGAAAACTTAGAGCCAAATACTTAAGGTTTAAAACAGAAGTCTTGCTTTGGCCACTGAGAGCTCCCAGGTCTTATTTATATTCCACCTATCTTAACAACAGTGGTCCAGAAAAAAAACTTTAAGCACTATCTAGGCCCAGCTGTCCTCCACTAGAGATCCATAAACCCCCTATGTGGCCGGTGCACTGCAGGGAAGGAAGAACCACCTACTTAAATTGCTGCCACACTCATCAGCTACTCATGCCCCAGAGGTTTCTCTCTCCCAGGCAGCATTCTCAGTCCAAATCCTCCACCCATAGCTCTGAGGTGAGAAGTTCCAAAAAGAAGGATCCTTTTGATCAGAAGTTGGCACACTTTTTCTGTAAAAGGCCAGTCAGTAAACATTTTAGGTCTCTGTAGTCTGTTACAGTGGCGTGGAAGCTGCCCCCAGATAACACGCAAAGGAACAGGCATGGTGTTACAGTAAAACTTTATTTACAAAAATGGGGCTCTAGGGCTGTAGTTTGCTGACCTCTGCTTTAGACTCTTCTTTCTTCAGAAAGCCTTTTCTGAACAACTTTGTGAGCAGGGAAAAGCTGGGTGGTCAAGATGGAGCACAAACAAGGGGACATTTATCTTTATCACCCTCTGAGAGAGAGATTATTACTCAAAACCTGCCTGTGGACCCAGCATGGGAGATTTTTTCCACATTTCTTTTATTGAAGAAAAATTTATGTGCAAGAAAATGCACAGCTTTTAAGTGTACATCGATGTATTTTGAAAATTCTTTACATCATGTACCTCTCAGCCCAAGAAAGAAATATTAATAGAACCTTCCTATCCCCTGGAAAGTGCCCTGGTGTAGCCGTAGGTCCGACTTCCTTCTCCATGGCTCAGTTTCACCTGTTCTGGAACTTCACCAAAATGGTATCAGGCAGAACGGACCTTGAGGTCTGGCGCCTTCCACTCCATATACGGTGTCTGCGACCTCACCAGGCTGCTCTTGCTCACCATTAGCAGTCCAATCCTTTTCAGTGCTTTGCTGTTATCATCTGAATATACCCCTGTGAGTCTCTTCCCCTTCATGACAAGGACACGTTGCCCCTTACCCCTGAAATCAAATTCACTTCAAATCCGAAAGAGAAGAAATACCTCCAGAAGTACCTAAGCAGGAAAGGACATGCTCAACCATCAGCCCGATCAGATTAAAACCTCCATATGGATCAAAATTAATCTCCTCTTACACACAAAATCCCCACCTTGGCTCGGTGCAAAATGGGGAAAATGCACACACTCCAACTAGTAAATAGCCCCTGCTTGACCAGAATCCCGAGTAGACAGCCCTGGCACCTTCTCCAGGAGACCTAACTGCCTCTCTCCCAAGCCTTTCAAGCAGCCGGTGACGGACAGGCCCGTGGCATTTCCTCCACTAACTCTGGACGATGAAGTTGGACTGCATAATTAACACCGGTGGTTATTTTCAATGCCTGCACCTGGCACTCGTAATTTAATTATCTTTCCATTTCTACAATCCACTGCACACTGGCGACTGTTCCACCTGACCATCTTTGCCCTGAATCTCCACTCGCCTGCGGGACTTTTCATCCAGAAATAATTAGGAACACAGGGTCCTCTGTCTCGTGGCCAACTCAGCCGTGAACGCTACTGGACCAGGAGGGAAGTTTATCTCCAATAAATGGAGTCAGCTCGGAGCAGTGTCAAAGGAACAGGGCTTGCATCCAAGCATTTCTGCCGTGCTGAGTGCTATCAAAAAAAAAGAAAGCCCGGAACACTCTGGTTCTGGGAATATTCTTTTCCCTTGGCATGCTCATGGTGGCGAGTGAAATGAATTGGAATCAGCCTCCCAGCAAGCTAGAACTGCAGCTTGCCCACAATTAACTATGCTAAGGACATACAGATAGAGCAGGGGTACAAGGCAATCCAGAGAGGATTCCAGAGCCATGTTTTTTTAATGATTGCTCCAATTTATTCTTCTACCCATCTGTTATGACATTATTGTTCACCGGCACAGCCAGCAAGTAGCAATCAGGAATGCTGATGGTCCTCTAGTTTTCCTTTCACCTTTTGGTTTCTTGCTGACTATGGCACCCGGCACCTAAAAAAAAGTATTCCCAAACTGGCAGTTGCATTGACAATAAACAAAATTACAATCAAAATAATAAAAGTTACAGGTACTATATAAGATGGAGTATAATTTAATCCATGAGGTATCCCTTTTCTCCTTCTTTTACACACACACACACACCCCTACCTACCTACCTACCTTTTATTGGGTTAGAATGGCCCAACCTTGACAATCAGTTTTAATAAGAAAACCAGGCTGCCCTCAATACTTTACCTCATTCTCTCTCAAGACACACAAGAAAAGCTTTTAAACAGGTGTAAGAATTTTGGAAGTCCTGACTCCTTCAACAGAGTCCCTCCCCACTAACATGGGAAATTCTAGTTCAGCATTGCCAAATGAAGAGATAATTTCTCAGGCAATTCCGACATGCTTTTCTCAGGTTCTCTGACTTTCGAGGAGTTGCAGGAGCACCGCTTCTCCGAGATGGTGGGGCCAGAGGACGGCCCGAGCGAGCGAGGTCCCACAGCCTGGCCTCTGTTTGACAGTTGGCTTCACTCCCAAGCCTCAGTGTGGCGGTGGCCACGGTACACTCTCCACAACTTACGACACCTGCCCTGGAGTTTGACCTGGCACTTCCTCCCGTCACAAAACGTAAGGCACTGCACAACATGAGCGCAGTAACTTCATGAACTCTGAGCCTAACTGAGCCTAATCCGTCTTCCCAGGTCAGAAGCTCTGATGGTGGCGTTTTCTCCTGTGTCTCCACCCTCCCTGCCTCCATTTCAGGCAACTAGCCATTTATTTATTTATATTTTATTTTATTTTTAATTAAAAAAAATTTTTTTGAAGATACATAGATCACAAAAAATGTTACACTAAAAATTATAAGAGGTTTCCCAAATACCCACCCTCTACCCCTGTACCCCTCCCACATCAACAACTTCTTTCATCATTGTGGCACATTCACTGCATTTGGCGAATACATTTTGGAGCACTGCCGCAGCACATGGATTATAGTTTACATTTTAGTTTACACTCCTCCCCAGTCCATTCAGTGGGTTATGGCAGGATGTATAATGGCCAGCATCTGTCCCTGCAATGGATAAGAAACACAGTGCTGATTCATGAGTGGGTCAGAAGTGGCTACCAGGGAGTGCCAATTCTCTAGGAAAAAAGAGAGAGAGGAAGGAAAGGAAGGAGGAAGGAAAGAAGGAAAGAAATGAAGGAGGAAGGTAAGAAAGGAAGGAAGGAAAGATGAAAAGGAGGAGGGAAGAAAGAAAGGAGGGAGGGAGGGAGAGCTCTTGTAAGTGTTTTAACGCCAGTATGAAATGCATGGACAGTCATTATTTTTAAGGTATCTGTCTCTAAAATTGAAGCAAATTGTACATGAACACCATAAGATATACATTTTTGCCTGTCATTCAAAAGGGATCCCTCTTCCCCAAATCTTCCATTAAAACCAAAACCCCAGGAAGTCAGTCCGAGTTCATTGGCTTCACGTACCCAATGAAGGATGGCAGATAACCTGGGCAGCAAAGACTTTGAGAAGTTCTCTTGGCACCAGCGGTGGTCTTCCAAGAGACCCCAGGATGTCTCCGGTACTCAGGAAAGATGCAAGTGAGCCCATTTGGGTTCAAGCAGCGAAGTGAGCTGCTCACGGGGTCGGCAGATGCAGCCCATGCCCTCTGCCCAGGCCCTTGGACTTTCCCCAACTCCCCGGCTCTCTTTTTGGGCTTTAGCGGTCACAATGCTCTATTCTTTGTTTGCCAATGAGGAAAAAGGATCCAGAAACTTGGAGTGATTTTCCAGAGTCATGCAGTGAGCTAGAGATGAGGATCTAGACCTACCTTTCCAGGAGGTGCTATTTGGGTTTTCCTCACTGGGTTGGCCTCCTTTTTCTCTGACAACTGGAAGTCCTTCTTTAAAAAGTTCTATTTCTCTCTGGTTTTCTGAACTTCTGATGCCATAAAACCAATTTGGCACACCAAGTTTCTCCTGGAACTCGAGTGCCCCATCCAACTTCCCAACCAGACTCAAGAGGTTTCCGCCCAGCTCGGGGCCCTGACTTTGCAGAGGAGGTATGGGGAGCTGATGCTGACCAGGCCAGAGCAGAGGCCTCCAGAAGGGGCCTGTCTCTCGCCCGATTTCCTTTGGGGTCTGCAGAGGGAGAAATGAGGTTGTGGAAGTCAGATCTTCTCTCAGAGACCAAAAGGCAGCAGCAAACAAAAACCAGACCTAAAATTACCCGTTAGTAAAGACAAAGTGGGGCAAGGGCAGGAAGCCAACCTACAGGCCCCTGACCAGAGCTAATTGCCAGGACCTCCCTTTAATACAAAGGGCCACAAAAATCAGAAGCCTAAAGGATTTTTTTGGTAACTAAGTCAGGCATGTGCCCTGTCCATGAAATTCATTTCCCTTGTGGTCCATCTAGCCCTGGGCCACCTCAGGAAACAGTGGGTCAGAAGAACTTTCCATAGACAGGTCCAAATACTTGCCTTCTGATGCCACCTGATTAAATCCACGATTCTGGCCACCACAAACAGAGAAAGCCAGAAATTTACCAGTTGCTACCCGTGTCCTTTTATTCAGTGGTGTTGATTGTGCTGAGTGAAAGTCTGGCATTTGCTAATGTTTTCTGAGGTCTCCCAAGGAGCCTTCCTTCCTGATGTAACTGCCATTCCTGACAATTGTGGTGGCTGATGGGCCTCAGAATAAAAGGAGTCCCCATTGTGCTGCTCCAATAGGATTAGACTCCTAGGAAACAGGAGGATTATCTAAGGTTTTGTTCATCTGTCTATTGGTTATTTATTCATTTATTTATAATTTTTTGCTTTACCATTTTATAATAAACATCTGAATGACATAATTGAGTTTGCGCTCAGACAGTGTTAACAAGGCCAGGGTCATAGCCTTTGTTTCGATGTGTCCTCAGAAAGCCATCCCTCACCCTCAGAGGGCAGATATGACTGAACCTGATCTGGCACTGAATAAGAAAATTCATGAGCTGTAGATATCCTGCTCTGCTACTGTGACTCATGCAGCTTTATGCTTCTTGCAATGCTCCTTTCACACTTTCCTTATATTCTCACTTCTGTCTTCCCTCAACTTCTACCTTTTCTATGGAGGTACAAGACCCTCAATAAACACAACTGTAGTGGATGAGAACATAGGAGTTACGTACTTTGCTCCATTTCATTTGGCTAGAAGGTTCCAGAGGTGAGATTTTAGAATAGGTTCTAGAACCTACCCCACAAAAATGGGGAAACAGATCACTAGAAAGCACAGGTGGCCTGAGACATTCGCACGTGTGGAAGCAGTGGGGAATGTGGTCAGAGTAGCTTCCCACATTTTGGGCACAAATTTGGGGATGGTGGGGTGTATTAGCTAATGTAAGGGGCTAGCTAGAAAATCTTGACCCTCTCCCCTCTGTGGGACCCCTCAGCCACTGTGTCCCACAGCAGTGTGCATCTATTCCAAAATTAGGCTTGAAGTCCAGTCCACCCTGCCTTCAAAGCCTATCCCATGTGGTCCAGCACTTGTAAGGCAGTGTCGCCGACTTACCATTTCAGTGCCAGCCAGCTCAAATTCCAACTGCCTGCATCATCATCTCTTTGTCCAAATGTTACTCCAAATGCAGAAGTGCCTGGGAATTACCACATCTTTCCTCATCCCTCTCCCCATATTCCGGCAGCCCTCATTCAACAACTACTGAGAGATGGTGGATACGTCCTCCCATTCCCTCACCCCAAGGGTGAGAAAATGCTGAGGTGCAAGTTCTCCACTGTTTCTCAGAATCCCCCAGTGGGCAAATCACACCCTAGTTACCCTCAGAAGAAACCAGTTTCCTCCTCTTACCTGGATCACCTCCCAAATAAACTCCCTTACACTCAAATCTATGCTCAGACTCTGCTCCTGGGAAAGCCCAGATGGAGACAGGCAGACTGACCGATTGGAAAGAACCCTGGAAAAGAGAAAACTCAGGTTCTAGTGATGTGCTCTCCTTGATCCTCAGTTACAACATCAGCATAAGGGTTAAAATACCGCCCATCTAACTCAAGTAGGTAAAAGATGGTGAACCACCACCAAGACTGGCCAGGCTCCTGCCATCTGAGTGTGGGCTGAGCACAAGAACAACAAGATAGTAAGACCCTGCCTTGGTGAAATCCTGACTCCGCTTGCCTGACCCTGCCTTGCATTTCTTGGTTCAGAAACTGGACAACATTTGCACCTCCTAGTCCTCTTACTGGGGTTGGTGGGCATGAAATTTTTACCCCATCTGATTTGGAGGCGGAGGGTTACAGTGTCCCAGAGCTTCTTGGCACAAGGAGAGTGATTTTAAAAAGCAACAAATAAATTCTCCAACCTTTGCAAAACAAGACAGGGAGTTGGCCGGGATCCCTTAAAAGGAAACTACATTAAGTAGACTGCTCAGCAACAAACTGTGGCGCTTGCCTTCTTCAGAAGGTCAGACACATGGCACAGAGCATTTCCTCAGGTGGAAAATGTTTCCATTGACATGATGAGTTCCTGGAAAGTTCTGGTCTGGGGTCACTTTCTGCTCCTCCCCTGGGAACAAAAATGCCTTTCCTGTCTTGCCAGGTCTCCAATCAGATGAAATGCATTAAAAAGTCAAATACATCCATCACCAATTAACTGGCAAATACTTATTGTGTTCTGGATGATGCTAGATACAATGGGAAAATTGACATGTACATTATATAGTGGGTTATTTTAAAAAATAACCCACATAAATCAGGGACTGCTCTGGAATTTTAAAACAGCCATTTTGGATAGATTCATACCTACTTCAATGGCTTTTCGCACTAACAATTTTGGAATTCTCTTTTCCTTAAAAGTGTTTTTTTTTTTTTTCTGATTTCATTTTTTCTTTGAGGCATAATTTACATGTGGGAAAATGCATGGATTTTCAATGTACAGTTTAGTAAACTGAGACAAATGTATACATCCTGTAACCCACAACTGAAGCAAAATAGAACACAGAAAGTTCCCTGTGCCCTCTTCCAGTCACAACCTGGGATTACGCCCCTTTAACCCTGAATATTTATGCTACATTGTCTAGACAGTGTATTTACTAAGAGCAGGACATTCTTTTACATAACCACCATAAAACTGTCAAAATCTAAAAAAAACATTAATAACATCACCATTCCTGAATTTAAAGGCCTTAACCATTTTGCTGATTATTTTTTTTTTACTTTTTATTGTAGTAACAAATATACAACTCATTTTAACCTCATTAAAGTGTACAGTTCAGCTGTATTAATCATATACACAATATTGTGCCACCTTCACCACTTTTACTTGAAACAATTATTATCCTGATGGTTGCCATATGGTGACTTTCTAATTCCATCTCTCTTCCTACTCAAAGAGTTTTCCCTTCTCACCCATTCATTCATTCATTCATTCATTGACATGGTGGGGCATAGATTCTTATTTTACTCTATGGATTATAATCTGTTACTACCATTATTCACTTTGATGCGCAGATTGTCCCAGATTTGGTCAGTGAGAGCTCCTTCAAGCTGGCCCCTCTGTTCCCTTACTGAACTTCATTTTAAAAAATCATTTTTCAGTTTACATAAAATGTGCGCATAAAGTGCAGAGAATATCCATATATGCCCTCTTCTGCTCCTGACTCCCTAAACAGTTTCCTCTATTAACATCTAACAATTGATGCACTAATAATGGAATCTTATTATGAACCAAAACCATGGTCTACAATAGGTCCACTCTTTGCGATGCACTGTTGTACAGGTGTTCACAAATGCACATAATCTCATGCATCCACCACTACAGTTCCCTACAGAAGAGTTTCAATGCCCTAAAAATGCCCTGGGCCCCAACTTATTCAAGTCATCTCTCCTCCCCCTAAGCCCCTTTTAACCACCACTCTTTTTTACCATCTCTTTAGTGTCGCCTTTTCCAGAATGTCATATAGTTGGAATGACTTAGCCATGTATGTTTAAGGTTCCTCCATGTGTTTTTGTGGCCTGAAAGATCATTTCTTTTTGTCACTGAATAATACTCCCTGGTAGGGATACCAAAGCGTGTTTATCCACTCACCCATGGAAGGGCATCTTGGTTGCTGCCAATTTTGGGCAATTATGAATGAAACTGCTCCAAACCTTCATGCATAGGTTTTACATGGACACAAGTCTTCAGTGCCTTTGGGTATCCTGTGCCCTTTTGACGTGTTGGGGCTGGAAAAGTCTCATAGATGCTGAACGACCATGGGCCCCATTTTTGCTGCAGAATAGATTGGACTTGTGCTAAATGATTTTCTTTAAATAAAACTTCATTTGGCTCCACTGCTGGATATTGAGGCCAATGGTTGCCATGGTGATGATGCCCCAGGGAGCGAGGTGAGCAGATGGGCCTTGGACTGCAGAGGGAGTGGGGTGGTGCCCACAGAGCATCGGAAAGGAGGGCCAGACCCTGGACCTTGCTGGATGCAGTGGAGCTGCTGCTGGAGGTGCTTGGCCAAGAGTGTAAACAGAGGACATGCAGCAGGCCCAAAAGCCAGAGCCAAGCTGGAGAGGGTTCTCAGTGGAGACACCAGGCCAAAGACGTATGCCAAGAAGGTCCATGACACGGAGCCAACATCAAGGGGAACTGACGGGGATGAGGGTAAGCAACAGTGCCAGGTTCTCAGGCAGTTTTCAGACCTCAGCTTGCTGCTTTTAAGCCTGCTCCATTTTATTCCTTCTTGTATCTTGTCTGTCTTAAAGTGCCAGCATGCATCACCACTACTGACCAGACAGTCCTCAATAGAGCTGCCAGCTGTGAGGGTTCTCAAGCCAAAAGGAATCCAGCATCCCCTGAACGTCACAGAGTCTTTGTCCCACCAACCCTCTCGCCAAGGTTTCAGCTAAATATGTATGCACGCAGCCTCCCCCAATCACCATCTTATTCTTTACTGAAAAATCAACACTACCATAATGACCTTCTCTGTTGATTCCAAGTGTGCATACTTTATTCCTGCAACTGTATGGCATCAAGTTCTGTGGTCATAAGTGCAGCTTCCTTTGAATCTCAGAGCCTCGAGCATGGAGCTTGTTACTTAGCAGATACCAAGTAATGGTGTACCGGATGATTATTCCTAAAGAACATTCTGGAATAAAACTGTGGAATGAACACAGCCTAAGTGCCCATACAGATAGTACCAGGCACAGGGCTACCAGTGATCCCCCAGCCTTTGTCTGGATCTTCCACCCCTCCAAAGACCCTGTCATGAGCAAAGTGAGTGAGAAAACCTACTGAGGCAATCCACTGATTCTCATTCCTACTTCTTCCTTCCCCAAATAAGGAGCAGCTGGCAGGTGTTAAAACAGAATGCAGGACAAACAACATCCAGGGCTCCCATACATCATCTACCACCAACACCTTGCACTGCTGTGGAACATTTGTTACAAATGATGGAAGAGTTTCATCAAAATATTACTACTTACTGTAGTCCATTTTCTTACATTTGGTGTATTCTCCCCCAACCCACCCTATAATGAATACCCTGTGTTAGTATTATATATATTATAGTTCATGAGAGAACATTATAAAGAAATGATACCAATTCTCTATAATAGCTTGCAGAAAATCTAAGTAGAGGGGACTCTCACTAAATCATTGTATAAGCCAAAAACCCCTAATACAAAAATTAAACACAGATATGACTAGGAAGGAAAATTAGACCAATAACTCTCATGAACATAGATGCAAAACTCCCTAATAAAATATTAGTAAACTGAATATCCCCTTTAAAAACAAAACAAAACAGAATGCAGGAAGACCATAGCTAGTCTTAAGAACCTTAGCATCTAAATAGGCAACTCTTTATTCCACTTTTTTTCCTAGGCAAGGAAATCCCCTGGTCAGTGACCGTTTTCTACAATTTGTCCCTCGTGGACAAAGCTAGGGGAAAAAAATCAGGGCTCTCTTGTCAGCTCTCTGCTTTCATTCCAAGCCTATTTGTTCATTTTAAGGTTCAATTATCTCCATTTTTTGGCAAAACTGTTTGTTTTTTTTTTCTTTCTCAACTTCCAGATTTAATAAACTGGAGAGGAACTCCTCTTTGTGCTCCTTGTTTCCACTGACCATAGGAAGTACCAGGTGGCTGAAATGTGGAGACATGCTTCAGGCAAATCCACTTCCTTCCCTTCACCCTGTACTGTTCAATATGGCAGCCACCAGCTGCACATGGCCATTTAAATTTGAATGTCAAATAATTAAAATGAAATAAAATTTAAAAATTAGTTCCTCAGTCACACTAGCCACATGCCAAGGGCTCAGGAGGCATGTGTGGCAAGAGAACATTCGGTCATCAAACAAAGTTCTGCCGGATAGCAGAGCTAGCCAAACGGCCCATTATTTCCAAGTGGAGAGAGCTTGAGATTGAGCCACTGAGGCACCTCATGGAATACTCCATTCACATGCACGGATGATGGAGGGCACAGGGTACATGCTTTGTGCCAGTAGGAGACCATCTGACTCGTTTTTCATCTGTCAACCTTTTAGATCCCAAATATCTTCTGCTCTTCATTTCACAGTTAGCAAATTGAAACTTTCTCCTGGATATGGAGCCCAATTGCTGATCACTCTTTTCTTCCTTAACTTTTAACAAAGTTCTTTGTTTTACCAAAGATCTGCTGTAACTGAAGATTCCCACTCATTACACTCAGAGTCTCATGAAAATGGAGCCCCAGGGTGGGCTTGGGAGGTCCTGCCAGGGGATGGTGAATTTGATTTCTGACATAGTTTTTTGGGGAAGGTTCCAGGAAAAATGTCTTAGATAAGCTCAGATCCTTAGAGAAGGGTGTGCTGGTGGTAAGGGAAGAAAGCCGGAACCCATATGGAGGATCAGCAACCCTTTCAATGAAGAAACTACAAAAAAAGACAGCTCTACAGAGGCCTCCTTTCAGTATGAAAATAATTCATTTCAGAGATAATTATCAGCTTTTTTTATGCCACCGGCCTGCAAAGTAACTTTCGCTTCCAGAAGGCTGGGAAAACTTTTAGTAACAATTAGATGAAGATGAACTCACTCAAAGTGTGAATATTAATGAGGAGCCAAGACCACTTGCCTTTAAAGAAGTCAACCCTCATCACTGAAAATCAGCAATTAAAGGGGACAACAGGACTCCCCCTCCAAGAACGTGACCTTGCTTCCGTCAAATGGTGTCATCGCAGTTTGAAAAGGTAAGAAAACATCATGGGGCAAGTTGATCACGGGGTTGGGCAGGTAGAAAGAGATAGATTTCCTGTTTCAAGGAAGTCAATGCCAAACCTGGAAGGGGTTAGCAGAGGGAGAGTTATTTTTAAAACTTGCAGAGTTTGAATTGGCTTAAATATAGCTCTTGCCTAGAGGCAGCGAGCAAAACCAGATAATAATACCTGGACCCACATGTCAGGGAAAAGTCAGAAAGCAGTAAAAAAAGGGTCTTCATTTTCACAGGGCAGTGGCCTGAACCAGAAAACAGGCAAACTTTGCAACTGGATATGTCAATTAGAGGGCCTCAGAGCACGTGGAGACGGGGAGGCCGAGGGGCAGGGCGTGAGTGCTCTCCTCCATAGGCAACCACTAATAATATTCTTTGAACTAAACCACTGACATTATCCTACTCCTGTGTAAAGTGTGAAAAGAAGCATCATGAGAAAAACTTTACTGTTTTTATTGATCTGTAACATGTAATTTAAGTCACAGCCTTGTGCTGTCTATAAAGCACCTTTGAAAGAAATCTCCAGATGGCTGCCCCAAATCTTCCTAAAAACCTTCTCATATAGAACACCCAGCCCACCTTAAAACCAATAGAGAGAAGCTTTGAGGTGAAATAAGCTGAGGAAAACACCTGGCAGTGGAGTCCTCTCCCCCACCTATTTTCTGCAGAAGCCACGCTGTGGGGTTTCTCTGCACCCATGGATCTCAATCTAGGAAGTGCTAGTCAGGCTCACCTAGAGGGTCGGGGAAACTCAGATTCCCAGCCACTACCACACCAGACCTCTTGACTCAGTAGATTGGGGGTAGGGGTGACTTTCTAGCAAGTTCCCAGGGTGAGCTGAGGCTGCTCATCCAAGAACCACTTTTTGAGAAATGCTGTTTTAAAGATTCCTATTATTTCCAGAAGTATGCTTGAAGGATAGTCAAGCTGAAGAGTCACTAAGGGACATCCTGGGAGACATCTCTTGTCAGGCCCCAGCACGGATGTGTGATTTCAGGGAAGAGCCTGTAGTCTACGGGGGTTGGGAATTGAGTTTTTCTTGCTACTCTCTTCTGTTCTCCTCTTCTGCCTCCTTCACGCTCACATGCCTGTCTTGGTTGACTTGGCAAGTCCTCACGCTACAGAGGACAGCACTGACCAGAGAAAAGCTGGGGTCTGGGTGGGTTTCCCACTCAGGACCTGGGAGCTCTGAGGCCACATGCAGTTTAAAAGTCCACAGCTTGTCAATAAGCACATTGAAAAGATACTCAACACATGAGCCATTAGGGGAATGCAAATGAAACCCTGATGAAAGAAGATTTCACACCCACTAGAACAGGTACCATTAAAAAAAAAAGAAGGAAACGGACTTGGCTCAATGGATAGGGTGTCCGCCTACCAAATGGGAGGTCCGCAGTTCAAACTCCGGGCCTCCTTGACCTGTGTGGAGCTGGCCCATGCGCAGTGCTGATGCGCACAAGGAGTGCCCTGCCACACAGGGGTGTCCCTCATGTAGGGGAGCCCCACGCACAAGGAGTGCACCCGTAAGGAGAGCCGCCCAGAGTGAAAGGAAGTTCAGCCTGCCCAGGAATGGCGCTGCACACACGGAGAGCTGACACAACAAGATGACGCAACAAAAAGAAACAGATTCCTGGTGCCGCTGATAAGGATGAAGTGGTCACAGAAGAACACACAGTGAATGGACACAGAGAGCAGACAACTGGGGGGAGGGGGGAGAGAAATAACTAAAAAATAAATAATTAAAAAAAAAAAAGTACTTGTAAGGATGTGGAGAAAGAGGAACACTTATAGACTGTTGGAGGGAATGTAAAATGGTGCAGCTGCTGTGGAAAAGATTTTGGTGATTCCTCAGAAAGTGAAATATAGAACTATATGACCCAGGAATCCCACACTCAAAATAACTGAAAGCAAGGACCTGAATAGATACTTGCACACCGATGTTCATAGCGGTAGTATTTACAACTGCCAAGAGATGGAAGAAACCCAGTGTCCAGCAGTGAAAGAGTAGATAAACAAAATATGGTATATCCAGACCATGGATTATTCAGGCATAAAAAGGAATGACGTTCTGACATGTGCAACAACATGGATGAATCCTGAAGAAGTCATGTTGAATGAAATAAGCCAGACACAAAAGGACAAATATTGTTTTGATCTCACCTATATACAATAATTAATCCATGGAATCAGAAACTAGAATAGAGGTCACCATGGTCAGAGGGTGAAGGAAGGGAATGTGGAGTTAATGCTCAATGGGTACAGAGTTTCTCTTTGGGGTAATGGAAAGCTTTGGTAATGGATGGCAGTGATGGTAGCATAACATTGGAATGTATCCAATACCACCAAATTGTACACTTGAAGGTGGCCAAAATGATTAATTTTAGGTTGTATATATGTTATCAGAAATAAAATGTACAACACAAAGACTCAATCCTAATGTAAACTGTGGACTCTAGTTAATAGGAGAATTATAATAATAATATTTTATTAATTGTAACAAAGGCACCATGCTAATGCAAGATGTTAACAATAGGGAAAACTGTTGGGGGAAGAGGTATATGGGAACCCAGTACTTTCTGCATGATTTTTCTGTAAAACTGCAACTGCTCTAATGAAAAAATGATAAGTTAATGGCAAGTGAAGAAGCCTAGAGCAGAGCATGGACACCAGGCCAGGCTGTGGAAGGTCAGCCCAGCGTGGCAATTGCTCCAGCTCTGTTTCCCATTAGGTTTTGGAAATCAGCTGTTCAGGAGCCCTGGTCCCCACTGGCCATGGGTGAGATCATTACTGCACCCGCAGCTCCCACAGAAAACCGAACTGGGCCCTCACTAAGACAGGGAACCATCCAAGGTCAAGTCCACCCACCTGGCTGCATCTGCCTCCTCCCTGTACGCTCGGCCTCATCATTCTGGAGAAAATAGCATCTTTGCAACCGGGCCCAATGGCCCCTCTCATGTTGCAAATGGGCCCTCAAGATGTTTTCATTCTCCAGGAACTATTTTTCCTGGCATCCATGTAACATACAAAGAAAAAATCCTTTGCTTTTTTAAAACATCCAATACAAAATAAGCGATGGTTAAGGCTCCAAACAGTCTGTTGTAATTCTCTAGCATGCTCTAAAAACAATGAGCCACACGGGGGTGTGTGTTCCTTGGCCATCGCCTCTCTCCTGGGGAATGGTCTGGTTGGACTTTGCTCCTGCCATTGTCTCCATCATACCAAAGAGCACCCTGACTGGGCATTCCCAACCAGATGGACACACTGGGAACAGGGCTCTTCTTTTTAGAACTGATATGAGAACTCAAATAGCTGATAGTATTTTCAAGTGGACACTCGTGAAAATGTTCCAAACAAGGCTGGTAGCCAATTCTGGAATATGAACCTAAGAAGAAGAAGGGCAAGTATTGGTTAAATGCAGATATCTGGCAAAGAGCTCTCCTATCCTGCCAGGTCTCAGGCAGATTCGATGGCCTGGGGGAATGGTCCAGAAGTAACACAATGGTTCTTCAATGGCTGTGTGTGGAAACTCTACAGACTTAGCCAAAGAAAGGGAAGAAAATGCGAGTATGCTAGAAAAGCGTCCAGGGCCCTTTGGTTGAGGTGAAATCAAGTCGATGTTGAAAGCCCACCCGTGCTGGTTTTCTTCACCAGCTCCTGGGTCTGGATCCTGGGCTTCTAGCTCCCCCCCACCAGTGCCTGGTCCCAGGTGGGAGGTGAGGAGTTATGGAAGTGATGGAGGGAACAGCAACAGGGTGTGCCAATATGGGAACCCTCCTCAAACCTGGAGAGCTCACAGGGGTGAGAAGACATCAGTTGGTGCCTACAGTGTGACTTCAGATTGTGTAAGTTGTAGCCAGCTAATGTCTTCTCCCAGTTCCCTGGTGAGATACATGAAGCCAGAATGTTGAACCATTTTGAAAAGGTCACCACAAAGTTTGCTGAGTAATTTCAGCCTGCATTTTTTATCATTCCCTTGTGGATGTTAACAATTTTGAACAAAATTCTCAGTGGCACTCAACACGAGGAGATGACATCGTTTTGTACTGAGACCAAAGGAAGTTTGGCGCAGTTGCACTTCATATCCCTCACTGTGCTTTCTGAGCACTCTATGAGATGATAGAAGACTGGCTAGAGCAGAAACAGCAATGGATTCAGGGATGTGAGTTCAAATCCTCCACCCACTTTGGAATCCTCATGTGGTTGGGGACCTGAGTGTTATCTTATTTTTCCAAACATCAGTCATCTTAGGAAATGCATATAACCACATTTATTCTCTTCTGTCACAGAACTGTCAAGGGCCTGCATGAAGGACACTAAAGCTGAGAGCTCTATTTCTGAGGACCTACTACATGGAAGGTTCCTTAATGTACTTTGCATGCATTATTTCACTTGTTCTTTTACAAGAAGCCTATATTTAGGCATCATTATTCTACTTGTCCCATGAAGACACTGAAGCTTGAGTAGAACAAGAAGTTTTTTCAGGGTCACATTCCCTGTAAATGGTAGAACTAGAATTTAAACTCAGATGACTCTAATGCAAAAGGTTTTGACCTAAAACCCTAAAAACAGTTCATGCAAAAATGCCCTGAAAATGCTGAAGCTCAAGTCAAAGGTAAGATGATATAATCATTTATTAGCCTGAAATGTTCATTAAAATGATAGTTCAGGAATCCTTCATTTTCAGGGAATGAGAGATTTCACTTAAGTGGGATCTTCCAGGTATCGAAAGCTTATCTCTAATTAAAAATCAACTTGTTTCTTTTTAATGCAGACGTTTTTAATGGAAAATTTCCAGGAGTAGTTATACTCTTTCCTATTGTCTTAAATACACATGGATCACAATTTAAGATATCTAAAAATAATCCAGGCCCATTAATGACTATCAGGCATGAACGTGAGATACAATTGGGGAATGTTCTCAGAGTCCATACAGTGAGAAGAGTACATCCAAATGGCCAGATTTGGTTGTTTTCTCTGCCCAATTTTTTCTGAAAACTCTATTATGAAAATTTTCATATTTGCAGAAAGGTTAAAAGAATGTTACCCATCGCCTAGATTCTACCATAACATCACACCCAAACTTGACCTATCACACATCTACCCATCTTTCCATCCCTTTGTCCACCCATCAATATCTCCTGAACTGCAGACTTCAGCACCCTTCTCCCCAAATGCTTCAACATGCATATCATATCAGTATTTGTGTATGGTATTTGTTCTGTTAAGATCAAATTTAGATTGTGAAATGTGTAAGTGCTAAGTGAACATTCACTAAGTATCGACAATGAACAAATCTGTGTAACCCAAAGCCCTATCAAGAGGCAGCCCATCCTTCCCAGTCAAATCCTACTCTCACCGACACGGAGACTACAGCTCTTCCTTTCTTCCCCGTTCAGTCAACTGTCACTTCCCACCTGTGACCTCTTCTTATCAGCAATTATCTGGGTGAGATCGTGAAAGCAATGCTAATGCCACTCTCAGGAAAGCGCATGGGTATCATGTGAGTCTTTTCCTGCAGCTGGCCTTTCCCACAACCATGATTTGGGAGTCTCTGGGGTCACCTGGAGTCTGATTTCCATATAAATGGAGTCCATGGGATTGGGAAGAAGCTCCCCAGACCTCTCTCCATATGTAAGATCCAGTATTGAGCTGCCAAAGAATAGAATTTCTACAAGAGTTAAAAGTCCTTTGTGTGCCAGTATCTCACCAGGGTTCTGAGGGATTGAGTTTCCATGGGCGACAATGGCTACTTGGGTCTTTCTCAGTTTTCTGGCACTGTGATCTTGAGACAGACAGACACATGTTATGCCACTGATGATCACATATTGAGACATCAAGTCATCTGCATGTTGAGATGCTAGAGACATTGGCAGGTTCTGATGTTGACACCATCACAGGCATCTATAGGTAGGATGAGCCATTTGCACAAGGAGACGTTGAGATAGTCAAGGTGGAGCTGTGGAGGCATTCGCAGACTCAGATGTTGAAGTTTTCACTGGTTGATATGTAGAGACAGTCACAGGTGAGGACATTAAGACCTTCTCATTCTTATGTCTGACTCCAGACATCAGATGACCTCAGCCAGGCCTTACGTACAGACGCTGCCTCCTTCTTAGCCAGGTCTGCTCAGATTCCTCTTCCATCCTCCTTTCCCTGGAGCAGGCGGTGCTGGTGCCTCCTTGATGGTCCCCGTGAATGGTTCCACCCATGCCGATGGCTTCCTGCACCTCTGCCTGAGGAGGCACTCTCTCTCAGGCATGTGCTGGGCCTCTCTACAAGGCAGGCTAGAGATAGGGGGAAGTGAACACCCCAGAAGTGCCCTTAACCATCGTGGGCTGAGAATTAGGACATACACACTACAGCTTCCTCGGTCCCCAGCAGCAGCACAGAAGAGTCTCCACACTCTTTCTCAGGAAGTCCTTACTGGAATTAAGCCCGGCTGTCCCAGCTGACCTGCTTGCTGAGGTACCCTTTCTTCCTTCCCTTCCCTGCCTCAATTCCCCACACTTCTATGGGGTTTCCTGGGATCACCTCCCAAACCACCTACTTGCCCTCAAGTCTTTGTTCCTGAATAGGGGAGAACCAAACTAAGGCACCCCACAAGCATCAGTGCCACCTCCCAACAGCCGGAAAGCATACCTGAGCATAGCTAAAGGGGAAGTGTTCCCTTCCTGCCGTTGGCAGGGTCTCCATCCACACTCCCGGAATGTCCCGTGGCTGAAGTGCACAGCGACAGGACCTGTTCCTTGAGAAGTAGAGGTCACTGGAAAAACAAAACCTTGGCAAGAGCCTCCCGTCATCTTACTCGCTCTCCCTGATTGGGAGCGTGCTCACCTCCCTAGGGTCTGCCCGCCTCCCTCCAAACAGGGATCCGGAAGGGCTGCTTCTCCTCCCCTGTCCCCAGATGCCCACAGCAACAGGGTTGACAGCTTTCTTCTGGGGGAGGCTCTCCATTTGGCCCCTCGGTGGGCAGAGAATGTGCTGGAGCATCTTCCATACAGGCTATTATAGCAAACACCCCTGGAGTCCCTGAGTAGCACACACGAGGGATGCTCACAGAGACAGGGGCATCTTGGAACAAGGGCAATGTGGCAGAACAAGAACTCATTTTTTTTTAATTGGAAAACAAGGCATCAAGGAAGATACAAGCATGTGAAACTGGTCACCTTTGTATTTGTTGAGTGTTAATGGACACATTTACAAGCTAGAAGAGGACTAGATAAGCAAGGGTGTAATCACATTTTTAAGAAAGATCCAAAACCATGAATGACTTTCACTTTGCAAAGTGAATCCAAAGGAGTCATTAATTTGCTGGAGGTTCTACTTCTCCTTTCCCCAGCCCCCCCACCCCCCCCCCCCCCAAATGAGACAGAAGGTTTGCATGGTGGTCATCTATACCAGGCCACCAAACTCAGTGGCCACGGTCCAGGTTGGGGCTCAGATGGGGGTGTGCGGCCAGCACTGGGCTCCAGGCAGGACTGGCCCCACGTAGCCTTGCCCTGCAGTTGCTCATCCACCTTATCATTCTCTAAATCACTTGCCTTACCCGGAAAGCATCTGAGTTCATGACCCTCCCCATTTGGATTACTACCAGGAAAAAAAACCTAAACGAAGCTGTGACTGCTGGAATTTTAAGCAATGCAAATTACAAAGGAAATGAAAAGGATGATGCGGTTGGAGCACTGGAGACACCTTTAGCATTTCACCCATAAGAACAAATATCAACACAATGGCAACTCATCCACACAATGCAGTTTGTACACACACACACACCCCGCCCCCCATAAAAAGAAAAAACACGGCACAGGAGTAGATATATATATCTACAAAAGCAAAACATCAAAATAATTAGCATGGCTATTTGACAGGATCAAGGTTTGAAAAATATAGCCAAGCTCCACTCCCTGCCCCCACCACTCAGCCGGCTCGCTGGGACGTCTGCTTGGCTTTGCCAGGGATGTGAAGAAGGCAGCTCCCTTCCCGCTCTGGCGTCTCTCACCCAAAGGCAGGGGTGGGTCTGAGACCCTTAGAAGAGAAGAGCAGAATATACATCTTTGATCTCAGGGTAGCAAGAAACTTCATAAACAAGACAAGCATAGACCATTAAGGAAAAAATAGATATAATTGACTACATTAAAGTCTAAAACTTCTGTGTATCAAAAACCACCATCACAAAGAGAAGAGACAAGCTGTAGACAAAACCTAACACCAACAAAGAATTAGCAACCGGAATACATGAAACCGTCTTACAGTGAAAAAGGTGAAAAAAAGTCCTCAAAGAAAAACCAAAGTTTACAAATAAACAATTCACAGAAGAAATCATCTAATGGACAGAAGCTGAACTTAACTAGTAAACCAGGAAATGCAAATTAAAACCTCACATCAACAGATGGGCATATATGAACCAGTCTAGAAATATTAAGTATTGATAACAATGTGGAGAAGGTGTAAAACAATTGGACAACCACACTAGAAAGAAATTTGGTGGAATCCATAAAATCTAAATACCTATATACCCTCTGACCCAGCCATTTCACTACTAAGAAACTCTTCTGACCAGGGTACATAGGAAGAATGGTCAGAGTAGCACTATAAAGTTGAAAACCTGGGAACAATCCCAAAGTCCATCAAATGGAGAAGAGCTAAGTACATTGTGATACAGTCCCCCAAAAGGATATGAAGCAGCACTGAAATTCAGTGAGCTAGAGTCTCCCATATTGATACTGATACATCTTGCAAACCTAACGACAAATGCAGAAAGTATGTTGCAAAAGAATACTTGCAGTGGATATCATTGATATCAAGTTTTTTTTTAAGATTTATTTTATTTACTCATTGTCTCCTCCACCCCACCCCCATTGTTTGCACTCGCTGTCTGCTCTTTGTATCCATCCGCTGTATGCTGTTTCTGCTTCTCTTTAGGAGGCACCAGGAACTGAACCTGGGACCTCCCACGTGGTAGGCAGGAGCTCAATCACTTGAGCCATCTGCTTCCCTAGATCAAGTTTTAAAAGCATGCAACTGATACCTGGTATTGTTTCTTGATACATACATTTGTGGGAAAAGCATAAATATATGCATAGGAACTACAAGACCCGATTCTAAAAGGAGGTTACCCTGGGAGGCAGGGAATGGAGCACAATTGTGATCAGAAGTCCAGGGGGATTTCACAATGTATTTTGCAATATTTTATTTCTTCGGTGGGTGATGGATATGTGGATGTTCATTACCTTATTCTCTAGGCATTTTTACATCTGAAATATTTTGCCACAATTTTTTTTCTTTTTTAATTTAGGAAAGTGACATATGCTGCCAGCAGGTGTGGTGACAGACAGATCTTGTCAGTGAAAAGGCATGACAGCTGGGAAGGGTATGGTTTTAACTCCAGGACTTCCTAGCCTGAGATCCACGAACTCCCAAGGGATCTATGGGTAGAATTTAGGGGACTGGGAATTGGGAAGGGGAAATACACTATTTTTTTTTACTCACTTGTAACTCAAATTTAGCATTTCCTTCTAATATGAATGTAGCAGCAAACCATTGTATTAGCAATATCTATGAGTTTCTCACCGATAGAAGTCGGTATTTTACAGCCCAGTACAGTTGTGGCAGACATCTCAAAATAGCTTTTATGCTCATCAACAATTCAAAGTGACAGTAGTTATTCGACTCACCACTAAATCTCGTTATCGAATGAGCTCGTAAGGAAGTACGTGTATTACTCCATCCCCAGGTTCTATCTTCCCTACACTGATAACTGTATTTCAATATAATTGAAGTGCTTTTTGTTGCTCTACATATTTTATCTTATGTATTTAAAAACAATATTCCTTACCAGACTGTCAAGGGGATTAGGAATCCCTGGAGGGGGAGGGGGCGGGGGACTCCAGGGGGCTTGGCCAGTGTCTACTTGACCCCTGGCTGTCCCAGTGCTCTGGGCTGTGGCATCAGAATCAGATCTCGATTGAAGGAGGGAAGTTGCACTTGCTTATCTGAGCGGATGCAGAATGCTGAGGCCAGGAATTAAGATGAGCTGATTTCAAATGCCATCCCTCCTGTCGGTCTGCTCTTGGTCTTGTTTTATTGGATTTTAATCAGAGGCTATCCGGAGACATGTTCTCAACCCAGATTGAAATTTAACAGAAAAGCTGAGCTACCAGATGGAGGCTCAGAGGGGACCTCCAACCAGAGCAGGGTCCACGTGCAGGTTGATTGTGCATGGGGTGGCTGCGTCCACACACGGCCCCCTCCCTCAGGGCCAGGGGTTGAGCAGGTTTCCTGACTCAGCCTCTACCTGTGGGGTGCCAGGGAGAGCTTGGGATGTCTGAACCGGGGTCAGAAGGATGCCAAGATGGAAAAGAGAGTGCAATTGCTTCCGACAGGGAGCACTCTGTCCACAACTCATAGCCACCCCCGGGGGGGTGTCTTTCTGCCCCATGGGGAGGAGCATGGGGGGTGGCTCTAAACCTGGCTCTGCCCACATGGAGAAGTGATTTATTACAGGAGCGAGGCTGGTGAGAACTGCAAACGCATTGGGCCACATGGTTTTTTCATTAAGGCGACCATTTACTGAGCAATTATTATAGGGTAGGCACGCTCGCTAGGTGCCTTTTTAAAGGCCAACTCTTGAGGTGTAATGTACATACAATAAATGACAGCCATTGAAAGTGTACAATTCCAGTGGAAGAAATTATATCATTGATGTGGAGACAGTGGCCCCGGGAGTTGCTGAAGCAGGGAGAGGGAAAAAGAGGTGTGATAATGGGGGCATTTTCGGAACTTGGCATTGTCCTCAATGATACTGCAGGGACAGATGCAGGACAGTAAATATCCTGCCATAACCCACTGAATGGACTGGCAGAGAGTGTAAATTACAATGTAAACTATAATCCATGCCGTGTAGCAATGCTCCAAAATGTACTCATCAAATGCAATGAATGTATCACACTAATGAAAGAAGTTGTCGATGTGGGAGGAGTGGGAGGTGTGGGGTGTGTGGTATATGGGAACCTCTTATATTTTTTAATGTAATATTTTTTGTGATTTATGTATCTTTAAAAAAAAAGATAATTAAAAAAATGAAAAAAATCTGTACAATTCGATGAGGTTTGATAGACTGTATACACCTGCAAAATACCACCACGGTTAAGCTAAAGAACATCACCCACAAAAGCTCCCCTGGGATCCTGTGTAGTCCTCCCCTCTCATGCCCACAGAACCTTCCATCTGCCTTCCAGCCCTATGGGTTAGTGTGCATTTTCTAGAATTTTATATATATCACACTGTATGATTATCCTCTTGTCCGTGGCTTCTTTCATGAAGCGTGTTTTTGAGATTCATCCGTGTGTGTCAGCGGCTCACTCCTTTCACATTGTATGGCTATACGCCATTTGTTTATCTATTAGCCATTTGATGACATCTGGGTTTTTCCAGGTTGAGACTGTTACAAATAAAATGGCTACCAACATTCATATTTTGTGTATGTCTTTTTGTGAACATATGCTTTCATTTCTCTTGGCTAAATTCCTATGCGTGGAATGGCTGGTTTACATGGGAAAGGTATGCTTAGCTTATAAGAAACAGCTAAAGTGTTTTCCAAAGTGGCTGCACCATTTTACATTTTCATCAACTATATATTAGAGTTCCAGCTGCTTCCCCTCCTTGTCAACACTTAGCATTGTCAGCTTGTAACTTTAAGCCTCTCTAGTGGGTGTCTCAATGTTTTAATTTAAATTCCCAGATGACTAATGATGTCTAGTATTCTTTCATAAGCTTTTCGGGTCATATATTTTTATTAGTCTGGTTAATGAATTAAAGGACCCAGGGAGGTGCTTGCTCTTGCCTCTTGTTTCGTCTTCATCTTCCCTGTGTTCAGGCAGTTTTGATGACAAAAACTCCTAATGGACCAGGACCATGCCTTAATAGTCCTTCAATCTCTAGCCTCAAATCTTACACATAGTAGGCACTCAGAAAAAAATCTGTTGGAAACAAATGAGTAAATAAATTCCAATTAATTCTAGGTGCAATATAATGAAATTCTTATATATGTATAACTCTACTAAAAAGAGTTAAGCTGCAGGTTTTTCTATACTTAATGGTCTGAGACGGCTATTTTATTTTTAACTGCTATAATTAGACTCATATAAGATCTTCAGCTTCCCCAGCCTGTAGATTACCCACTACCAAACTGGCAATTTTAATCATCTGTAGGCTGGTTTGGGAAGCAGAGGAGAAACCTTGTTTTGACTTCTAAATTTGCAACTGTGTAAATAAAAGCCAACAGGCCTCAGCGAGGGCCGTGAAGACTTTACAAGATGACTTGTGGGAAAACTTTCTTAGAAGATTTCAATACAAGGTCTTTCCCACAGCAAAGGCTGAGAACGCACATGTTGAAACTGGGGTCCCTGGTCTAGGCAGTAATTTAGCAGTGCGGGTCAACGCCGAGAATCGGGGCTTTGGGAGAGAAACCAAGGATCAGAGGGAGCTGGGTTCAAATTCCGCCTCTCCCACTCATTACTCTGCAGATTCCTCATTTGATTATCAGGGGAAGTAAAACAGCCATAAAGGCATTGTTTTAAAGCACTCAATGAGAAGTCAGATGGGGAAGCCCTCCCCGCAGCACCTACCCACAGCTGTCCTTCAGTAAGGGTTTGTTTCCTTCTTTCTGAGAAAGGCTCGGGGTAGGTGAAGCTGGGCGCACCACCTCCATCTCCTTTACCGGCGGGTGCGGCCATCCCCCAGCTGCTGGGGTGCTTGCTAAAGCTGGGACACTCTCCACAGGATGGTCTGCAGTGGAGAGGACGCCTGGAAGGTCGTATGCATCCCCCACTCCTGGGGCCATTCGTGACTGGAATGGGTACAGGTGCTAAGGCTCCTTGTCTCAAGCAGGCATGATTCAGCAGTGTGATTAATGCCACAGAGCTCCCCCACCCCAAACAGATCAGAACAAGGCTAAAGGGAACACAAAGACAAAATCCTTTCTGGACCCCTTCGCTTGCCATATCTGGCTCCTCTCCATCTTACACAGGTTTCTCTTGAGAGCCTTCCCTCAATTAAACCTGTGCTTTTGAACCTGCGTCTCGGGCTGTGCTTTGGGAACCCAACCTCAGACACCCAAATGCTTGTGGGACACCATCTTTTTCATGGGCCATTTAGGACACAAGAGATCATATTTTTTGAAACAGTACACTCTGGCCATTGGAGTACAAAGGAAGAAGTTGCTGAAAAAGTTTTCTGTATTTCTCTCCTGCTCCAGATGGTTCCTTCATCTGTTTGCAGTTGTTTGTGCCCCTTGTCTGCTCATTGTCCTTTTTTTTTTTTTGCTTTAGGAGGCACTGGGAACCAAACCCAGGAAATCCCAAGTGGGAGGCAGGAGCTCAACTACTTGAGATAGATCCTTCCCCATATATTTTTGCATGTTTTAACCCACGGGGTCTCTGGATATGATTTCATTCGATCTGCCCCGTACTGATTGGTGAGCAAAGAAGTGACATTTCCTGGAGTCCTGGGAGACACAGAAGAGAGCTACACAAAGCACCAAACCTCTAGGTTGAGGATCAGTGACATAAAAGACACCGACAAATACTCATCCCAGGAAAGGAATTTCAGGGGAGCAGGGGGAAGGGGCAAATGTTCCCAACCTTGAAAGGAAGCTTAATTACTTCCCTTGGGTTACACAACAAACACTGGAATAGTTCTGCAAGTTGGGTCTTAAGCTGGGACATAAGAACTTAGGGGACATAGGGACACAAAGGGAACAAAAGCCAGGGCAGGGGGGAGAGGTCAGAAAGTTAGAGGGCTAAGGGCCCTGCTTCATCACACATCCACACTCAGATAAAGAACAAGCAGCTGAGTCACGTGGGTTGGCCATGACACTGTCCAACTGGTGATGTGGAGATAAGATAGAGAGGAAGTACCAAGAATAAGATTGGACTTCGGAAAAGTGGGCAGGGGGGGAGATGTCACCCATATTTGCGTGTCCGAGGAAACCTCAAAGTGTGAAGGGCTAACGAGCCCTCTGGGTAAAGTGGCCTCGCAGCCGAGGAAGAGGCCTGCCCAGCACACGGAGGCCAGTTTCTGGGCTGAATGAGGCAAGGACGTGGGGGGAGTACCTCCCCTGCCTTCTCCTGAGAGACTCTGTGGAGTCTCACACCAGACATGGAGCCCTCGAACACTGCTGAAAGACTTCTGAACATCACAGTTTCCAGAAGATAAAGAGATGAAGCAAAGTGTCAGCTGAATTTCAAAGATCATCACTTATGTATTTTTTTAATCCACTGAAGGAGAAAAAGGGCAAGAATCCAATCTGCACACATTATTAAAGGTCTAAATTAAACTGCCAGTGAAGTCTGGACAGAGGTAAGTTGAAAACCCAGCTTGTGTTTCTACAGTGTCTGGAGTTCTCTCAGGGTGATGAGAAACTGAACGTAGTTTTTTACCCAAGTCTGACTCACACCTCGCACAACTCAAGAAGTAGTTCCTCTCGAACCCTCCTTTCTTCTGAGGTAAAATCACTCACCCTCATTCTCCTAACAAAAGAAAAAGGAGAGCAACAGGTACATCAATATCTGTCTGACCATGGGAGTTATGGTCATGGCCGATGGGGTTAACTACCAGGGCAGATGGCCCCTCTTTGGAAATGGTGTTTATGTGTGATGAATCTGGACTCAGATGGGATCTCCCTTCATAAGACTTTCATGCTAATGTGCTGGAGGTGCAGTTAATGTTGGGGTTTAAGATATATTTAGGGGATTTGAATCTCTGGACTGACAATGTAATAGCCAGATCCTGAGCCTCAACAGACTCCAGCACCTACAATCTGATTTATTGGACTTACCACACTCAGCTAAGATGGAGGTGAAGAAGGACAACCAGAGGGGGCAAGATGGCGGCTGAGTGAACATCCCTGTTAGAGTCTTCTGCAGGGAATCGGCTGGGCGGCGTTGGAGACTCTTTGGGACCGGATTGTTTCGGGATTTTTGCTGGTCCGGAGGTGTCTGGACATCGATTTGGAGGGAAGGTAACAGAGAGGATTCGTCTGTGAAATATACACGGAGATCCCAGCTACCTGTAGAGGATTCCCTTCTTGGGTAGGCGGAGACGAGGCATCTAGCCCCGCTCGGTGGGGCTGGGCCAGGCTGGGCCGCGCTGCGCCGGCGGTGAGCGGGGCCGGGCGGGGCCGGTGCAGGCCCCGGCTGCGGGCCGCGGTAGCGTTTGGAGCCGGGCGGGGCCGGTGCAGGCCCCGGCTGCGGGCCGCGGTAGCGTTTGGAGCCGGGCGGGGCCGGTGCAGGCCCCGGCTGCGGGCCGCGGTAGCGCTTGGAGCCGGGCGGGGCCGGTGCAGGCCCCGGCTGCGGGCCGCGGTAGCGCTTGGAGCCGGGCGGGGCCGGTGCAGGCCCCGGCTGCGGGCCGCGGTAGCGCTTGGAGCCGGGCGGGGCCGGTTCAGGCCCCAGCTGCGGGCCGCGGTAGCGTTTGGAGCCGGGCGGGCCCGGGTCAGGCCGCGGCGGGTACGGAGCCGGGCAGGGCCGGTCCAGGCCGCGGTGGCGGGAGGTGGACGCCGGAGCCGGCTGGGTCGCTGTAGCGAGCGGAGCTAGGCGGAGCCAGGCCAGGCCAAGGCGGCGTGAGGAGCCGGGCAGAGCCGGTCCAAGCCTCCGCGGCGGGCGGAGCCGGGCCTGCGGAGGGGTTTCTGTTTTTTGTTTGTTTGTTTGTTTGTTTGTTTTTTGTTGTTTTTTTTTTTTTTTTTTTGAGCATCTGCAGTACTGGGGAGTTCGTGGGCCCTGGGCGGCCTATTGGGGGTTTGTGGGAAGGGAGGTGCTTGCAGACCCATTTGGGCAGACAGACGGGGGGGTTTTAGGGCAAAGCGGGGGGAAGTTGTTGTTTTAGATAGTGTTGCAATTGTGACACGTGTGTACCTGTATCTCTCTTCTCCCTATCCGTTCCCCACCGTTTGCCCATCCTCTTTTTCTTTCTTCCTTTCTTCTTGCCTTTCTTTTTTCTTTATTATAATTAGTTTGTTTTTTTTTTTTTTTTCTTTTTTCGGTTTTCTCTTTCCCTCTTGTCCCTCATCTTCCACTTATTTTTACTTTAATTCAAGTATACAATAGGTGCTACAGGGAACACCTCACATCTGCTGGGTTTTCCTATCCTCCACTGCCTCATTTCTGTGTGAACTGATTTAGGCTACCTACACTATCCCCCTTCCCCTGCATCTTGATATCCACTATCATCTACTGTCTCTCCTATATTCCACCCCCCACCTCCCGTTCTTTGATCCACAAAGTGTCTAACTCTTAATTTCTAATACCTTTGTTCTGTTTTCTGTCTATTATCCACTCTTGAAACTATTACCTTTCTTTTCTTTTTCCCTCTCTCATGAAAACAATAGCTGTGTAGTTCATACCATATTCCTCCCAAATTCAGTCATCAACTTCATAAAAGGTACTCTACCTACAGCTATAACTCTATACAATCTACATGAATCTAACCTCCATCCTTCCAGATCTCATATTCCTGCTTTATTAACATACATCACCAATACAACTTTACACTTTTCCCTTGCTTACACAATTGCCTTTCCCCAACACTAATACTTTCCTCTAAAGTGAACTTAACCAACAACAAGTAACTAGAATAAGAAGAAAAAAGTGACAAAGAGAAGATATAACACCTGTGCAAAAATAACAACTAATTAACCTCCAAGAGCAGACAAAGAAGCTAAGGAACTGATTAAATTCGTCAAAATAAAGAGATGACCAGAAAGCAACAAAAATCTACGAACCAAACCAATAATCAGGAAAACATGGCTGAATCCAATCAACAAACCAATAATCACGAAGGGGAGCAAAACTTGGCACAAGCAATGAAAGATCTCAGAACATTTATCACCGACAAATTTGATGCAGTAATGAAAGAGGTTAACAACATGAAGACATCACTTGGAGGGGAAATTGCAGACATACGCAAAAACATAACAGATATGATGGGAATGAACACCACAGTTCAAGAAATCAAAAATACACTTGCAGCAAATATCAGCAGACTAGAAGAGACAGAGCAGAGAATTAGTGATGTGGAAGACAGTACATCAGAAATCAAACAGATAGTAGAAGGGGTCAATAAGAAGATAGAAAAAATCCAATTAGGATTTAGGGACCTGAATGACAATGCAAAACGCTCAAACATACGTATTATAGGCATTCCAGAAGGTGAAGAGAAGGGAAAGGGGTCAGAAAGAGTGTTGCAGGAAATAATGGCTGAAAACTTCCCAAATCTACTGAAAGAGACAGATGTACATATCCAAGAAGCACAGCGCACTCCACAAGTCATAAACCCCAACAGGCCCACCCCAAGACATATACTTGTCAAATTATCCAATGCTCAAGACAAAGAGAAAATCCTAAAAGCAGCAAGAGAAAAGAAAACCATCACATACAAGGGAAGCTCAATTAGATTAAGTGCTGATTTCTCTTCTGAAACCATGGAGGCAAGAAGACAGTGGTATGATATAGTCAAGGTACTAAAGGAAAAAAATTTCCAACCAAGAATACTCTATCCAGCTAAACTAGCATTCAAACATGATGGAGAGTTCAAAATATTCGCAGACAAACAGAAACTGAAAGAGTATACCAACAAGAAACCTCCCCTTCAAGAAATTCTAAAGGGAGTTCTGCAGGAAGAAAGGAAAAAACAGGAAAGGCAAAGTTGGAGGAGAGTATAAGACCAACAACAACAACAAAAAAGACAAAAAAATATATACAAACAAAATATGACAAACACAAATCCAATCAAAATATGGCTAACACAAATAATTCTTTGATAGTAATAACACTGAATGTCAATGGATTAAACTCACCTATCAAAAGATTCAGACTGGGACACTGGATAAGGAAATATGACCCATCCATATGCTGTCTACAAGAGACACATCTTAGACCCAGAGACGCATGGAGATTCAAAGTGAAAGGCTGGAAAACAATCATACAAGCTAACAATAACCAAAAAAAGGCAGGAGTAGCTATATTAATATCAGACAAAATAGACTTTAAATGTGAAACAATTGTGAGAGACAAAGAAGGATACTACATTTTAGTCAAAGGGAAAATCTGTCAAGAAGATCGAACAATCATAAATATCTATGCCCCTAACAAGGGTGCCTCTAAATACGTCAGGCAAACGCTGGAAAAACTAAGTGAAAGAATAGATACATCTACAATTATAGTGGGGGATTTTAATACACCACTATCAACTCTGGACAGAACATCTCAAAAGAGAATCACCAAAGAAACAAAACATCTGAATAGTATATTAGAGGAGCTCGATCTAATAGACATATATAGATCGCTACACCCAAACACAGCAGGATATACATTTTTCTCAAGCGCACATGGATCATTCTCCAAGATAGATCATATGCTAGGCCACAAAGAAAGGCTGAACGAATTCAGAAAGATTGAAATCATACAAAACATTATCTCTGACCACAGTGGAGTCAAGCTGGAGATTTGCAAGGGAAAGAAGCCCAGATTTCACACCACGATTTGGAAATTAAACAGCACACTCTTAGAAAAACAGTGGGTCAAAGAGGAAATCTCAAAAGAAATCAATGACTACCTTGAAACAAATGATAATGATAACACAACATACCAAAATTTATGGGATGCAGCAAAAGCAGTACTGAGAGGGAAGTTTATAGCCATAAATTCATATATCAAAAAAGAAGAAAGAGCAAAAATTGAAGAACTAACTGCACATTTGAAGGAATTAGAAAAACAACAACAAAGTAACCCAACAGGAAGAAGAAGGAAGGAAATAACAAAGATAAGAGCAGAACTAAATGAAATAGAAAATAAGAAAGCACTTGAACAGATAAACAAGACCAAGAGCTGGTTTTTTGAGAAGATTAACAAAATTGACAAACCTTTAGCAACACTAACAAAGAAAAAAAGAGAGAAGATGCAAATACACAAAATAAGAAATGAGAAAGGCGATATCACCACTGACCCCACAGAAATAAAGACTATCATAAGAGGATATTTTGAAAAACTATATTCCAACAAAAATGACAATCTAGAGGAAATGGACAAATTCCTAGAAACACATAAACAGCCCATATTGACAAAAGAAGAAATTGGTGATCTTAACAAACCAATCACAAGCAGAGAGATAGAATCAGTTATTAAAAATCTCCCAACTAAGAAGAGCCCAGGGCCAGATGGCTTCACAGGTGAATTCTATAAAACATTCCGGAAAGAACTGACACCAATCCTGCTGAAACTATTCCAAACCATCGAAACAGAAAGAACATTACCCAACTCCTTCTATGATGCCAACATTACCCTAGTACCAAAGCCAAACAAAGACATCACAAGAAAGGAAAATTACAGACCAATTTCTCTAATGAACCTAGACGCAAAAATACTTAACAAAATACTTGCTAATCGTATTCAACAACACATTAAACGAATTATACACCACGACCAAGTGGGATTCATCCCAGGTATGCAAGGATGGTTCAACATAAGAAAATCAATCAACGTAATACACCATATAAACAGATTGAAGGAAAAAAATCACATGATTATATCTATTGATGCAGAAAAAGCATTTGACAAAATACAGCACCCTTTCTTGATAAAAACACTCCAAATGATTGGAATACAAGGAAATTTTTTGAACATGATAAAGAGTATATATGAAAAACCTAAAGCCAATATTGTTTACAATGGAGAAATCCTAGACTCCTTCCCTCTAAACTCAGGAACAAGACAAGGATGCCCACTGTCGCCGCTCCTATTTAACATTGTCTTAGAAGTACTTGCTCGAGCACTGAGGCAAGAACCAGAAATAAAAGGCATTCAAATTGGAAAGGAAGAAGTCAAAATTTCATTATTTGCAGATGACATGATCCTATACATAGAAAACCCTGAGAGATCTACAACGAAGATTCTAGAACTCATAAATGAGTTTAGTAAAGTCGCAGGTTATAAGATCAATGCGCAAAAATCAGTAGCATTTCTGTACACCAATAATGAGCAAGATCAGGAGGAAATCAAGAAACAAATACCATTCACAATAGTAAATAAAAAAATCAAATACTTAGGAATAAATTTAACTAAAGAGGTAAAGAACTTATACACTGAGAACTATACAAGATTGTTCAAGGAAATCAAAGAAGACCTAAATAAATGGAAGACTATTCCTTGTTCATGGATAGGAAGACTGAACATTATTAAGATGTCTATCCTACCAAAATTGATCTACACATTCAATGCAATCCCAATAAAAATCAATGCAGCCTTCTTTAAGGAACTAGAAAAACTAACTATGAAATTTATTTGGAAAGGAAAGAGACCCCGAATAGCCAAAGACATACTGAAAAAGAAAAACGAAATTGGAGGAATCACACTACCTGACTTCAAAACATACTATAAAGCTACGGTGGTGAAAACAGCATGGTATTGGCATAAGGAGAGACATATAGACCAATGGAATCGAATTGAAAGCTCTGATATAGAACCTCACATATACAACCACATAATATTCGATAAAGCCACCAAACCCTCTCAACTGGGAGAGAGTGGCCTATTCAACAAATGGTGTCTGGAGAACTGGATAGCCATATGTAGAAGAATGAAAGAGGATTACCATCTCACACCTTATACAAAGATCAACTCAAGATGGATCAAAGACCTAAATATAAGAGCCAAGACCATAAAAACCTTAGAAAGCAGTGTAGGGAAACATCTACAGGACCTTGTAATAGGTAATGGATTTATGAATATCTCACCAAAAGCACGAGCAGCAAAAGAACTAATAGATAAATGGGACTTCCTCAAAATTAAAGCCTTCTGCACCTCAAAGGAGTTTGTCAAGAAAGTAAAAAGGGAGCCCACACAGTGGGAGAAAATATTTGGCAATCATATATCTGATAAGAAACTTATAACTTGCATATATAAAGAACTCCTACATCTTGAAAATAAAAAGATAAACAATCCATTTAAAAAATGGGAAAAAGACTTAAACAGACACTTCTCCGAAGAAGAAATACAAATGGCAAGAAAGCACATGAAAAAATGTTCCAAATCTCTAGCTATCAGGGAAATGCAAATCAAAACCACAATGAGATACCATCTTACACCCATAAGATTGGCAGCAATGAAAAAAACAGAAGAATACAAGTGCTGGAGAGGATGTGAAGGAAGGGGAACACTCATCCACTGCTGGTGGGAATGCAGAAGGATCCAACCATTCTGGAGAACAGTATGGCGGTTTCTCAAAAAACTAGCCATAGAGTTGCCATATGACCCAGCAATACCACTGCTGGGAATATACCCAGCAGAACTGAAAACAAAAACACAAACCAATATATGTACACCAATGTTCATAGCAGCATTGTTCACTATTGCCAAAAGTTGGAATCAACCCAAATGCCCATCAACAGACGAGTGGATCAATAAAATGTGGTATATACACACAATGGAATACTACTCGGCTGTAAGAACAAACACACTACAAACACATGTGATAACACGGATGAATCTTGAGAACCTTATGTTGAGTGAAGCAACCCAGACATTGAAGGACAAATACTACATGACCTCAATGATATGAAATAAACAAGCTGCCCTAGATAGCAAGAGACTGAACGATAGGCTTGCAGGAAATCGGAGGGTGGAGGAAGGATATGAGCCGATGTCTGCAGGGGTGGAATTTAAGACGAGATGGTGCTAAGATGGAGGTGAAGAAGGACAACCACCACACCATGGAGCCTAGAGTGATTACAACTGAAAATGGGAGGATTGCATCCAGCATCCAGGTGGAATCTGAGCCTCCTCTTGACATAAAGGTGCAATGGACACAACCAATCCAGTGTCCACATAGAAGAGGTGGCATTGGATTGGGAAAAGTGGACATAATGGACAAAGGGTATGGGGAAAGGCAGGAAGAGATGAGAGGTGGAGGCGTCTACGGGACATGGAGCTGCCCTGGATGGTGCTTCAGAGGTAATCACCGGACATTGTAAATCCTCACAGGGCCTACATGATGGAATAGAGGAGAGTATGGGCCATGATGTGAACCAATGTATATGAGGTGCAGAGGTGCCCAAAGATGTACTTACCAAATCCAATGGATGTGTCATGATGATGGGAACGAGTGTTGTTGGGGGGGCGGAGAGGGGGGGTGGGGGGTGGGGTTGAATGGGACCTCACATATATATTTTTAATGTAATATTATTACAAAGTCAATAAAAAATAAAAAAATTAAAAAAAAAATAATAATAATACAGAAGTAAAAAAAAAAAAAAAAAAAAAAAAGGACAACCACCACACCATGGAGCCTAGAGTGATTACAACTGAAAATGGGAGGATTGCATCCAGCATCCAGGTGGAATCTGAGCCTCCTCTTGACATAAAGGTGCAATGGACACAACCAATCCAGTGTCCACATAGAAGAGGTGGCATTGGATTGGGAAAAGTGGACATAATGGACAAAGGGTATGGGGAAAGGCAGGAAGAGATGAGAGGTGGAGGTGTCTTCGGGACATGGAGCTGCCCTGGATGGTGCTTCAGAGGTAATCACCGGACATTGTAAATCCTCACAGGGCCTACATGATGGAATAGAGGAGAGTATGGGCCATGATGTGAACCAATGTATATGAGGTGCAGAGGTGCCCAAAGATGTATTTACCAAATCCAATGGATGTGTCATGATGATGGGAACGAGTGTTGTTGGGGGGGGGGAGAGGGGGGGTGGGGGGGTGGGGTTGAATGGGACCTCACATATATATTTTTAATGTAATATTATTACAAAGTCAATAAAAAATAAAAAAATTAAAAAAAAAAAATATCTGTCTGAATTGGTCTCCCTAACCTAATCATTTGCATTAGATAAAAACCTCTTCTTCTCCTATGCTAATACCAATGAATTGGAAAAGGCTCCCTGGGGGGCTAGGTTGAGAATGCTGCTGAGATTGATTATTGATGTCTGGCAAAAGTAGCAGTGGGGTGGATGGCAGCATGTATCACACACATTTGTCCTTTTGTGTTGTTTGGAAACTTCTGAGTTCAAAGGCTAAACAGTTAATGGAAATTATTTGTAAATGTATTTTAAAAATCTTAATACTTTCTAAATATCATAGCACTAATAATCTTGGTAAATGGAAAAGCAAAGAGAAAAGGAAGAAGCATGAACAGACAAGACAGGAGAATAGGAATTAAGGAAAGAGGAAATAGAAGCAAATTCAGAGAGAAATAAATGTGTAGAAGTGATTTTTGCCAAGTAACTTATTTCTTCCACCAAATTCCATTTTAATTAAATGCCCTTTTTGCAAACTCCAGAACAAAATGACATTAAACATTAAAAAAGTATTTCCATGTTTCATATATAAATTCCCCAGCTAGGAATTCATTCCTTATAAAGAGTAGAGCTGGTCCCACTCAGCATTCCCTGGTTTGAGGTAGAATTGGTACAGCCAAATACTTCTCTGCACCTCTTTCTCCAGAACTCCTGGAGACCCCCAAAGGTGCTCACACTCTCAACACATGCTCTTCATCTTGCTGGGGTCCTGGCTGAACATGCCACTTACAAGGATCAGCCCGGTGAGAGGAATGAGGGCATCCTTTCCAGCTACAAGCTTGAGGACATATGCCTCACAGATAGCCAACCGTGTGGACAAGACACCCAGCCCAGCAAACTGGATGACAAAACCAAAGAAGCCCGAATGTCAGTAAGGAGCATTCTTTTGCAGTTAGTGATCCACTCTTAATTTGGGTCTCTCAGAAGCAACCTCTGAGATAAGGATTTAAGGCAAGTAATTTATTAGGAGGTGAAGGGAACACTGAGAGCAGGAAGTGGGACGGAGAGGAAGGCCGTCAACAAAGGGTACAGGTTTCTGCTGTGGGCAATTGAAGCTAAATCCTGCTGGGAACCTCAGGGAGACCATCTACAGCATGTACCCCGGAGCCATCGCTCCCAAGGGGTGTGGGAGCTGAGGTATTTATACACCGATTCTCATCAGTGGTTGAGGCTGTGCCCAGGAATGCTTATTCCCTCAGAACTTCTGCCCTGCTCTGTAGGACAGGTACTGTGGTTCTCCCACGCTTTCAGCTTCCCCGAAAGCCCTCAGGCAAGGTGGTCCAGATATAGAAAGCAAGAAGCTTGGTGATTCTAGAACACAATCCAATCCCCTTAGTCTACAGAAGGGGCAGCGGTGACAGCGTGCAGCTAAATGTCTCAAGTAAAGGCGCAGAGATAGGGAGTTGAGGCCAGAGGAGAGACCCTCACAGGAGACAGATTGCCCAGGGTCTCTAGGCATGGAGCAATGCAAGTGTGCTCGCCTGGCCCTCTGCTGGCTTAGGGAAGAACTTCTCAGAGACATGACTTTGGAGAGTGTTTCTTGGAAAGAGGGTCTCACAATTCACCAAATATGTCTTGTTCAGCAGGGCACTGGGCTAACCTACACAGATGAAGGGACAGCACAGTACATATATTCCAGGAGGAAGTGTGGATGGGTTCTGCAAAGAGGTACTTGTCATCTGAAGCAGGTTGTGCTAGGTGTCATGAGGAAGGGAAACTATAAGTGTTAAGGTGTTTCCCCAAGGGAGAAATCATCTCTAGTTGGGCAATCATGAGGGCCTCCTTGAGGAGATGATACTTGAAAAGTGTCCCCACTTAATGGGGATGGTTTTGACCAGGTGAGATGACCAGAGACCCTGCCAAGAGCAGAGGGCAAAACGAGGATGGACAGAAGTAATTACAGATCAGCACTCCATGCATTCCTGGGGCATGTGTTGGGGAACAGGAGGAGAAAAGATGATGCAGGTGGACTGGCGTGCTAAGCAGGGGACTAAGGTGTCATTTGAGAAACAGAGTGACAGCATTATGCCAGACTCGCTGTAGGACAACTGTATCAATCCATCATCATGTTGATAGGCATCCATGGCCTGACTGTGGTGGTGGCAGCCCGGGTAGCAAGAAGGAGATGTATGTGGGAGATAAAAATGGTAGCTGATGAGAGAGACCGAATATTCTCTATCTGTGCTGCCCAATAGATCTTGATGTGACAGTGGGAATATTCTTTACCTGCACTGTCCGATACAATGACAGGCCACCTCATTATAGGATGATTGCTTCTCCAGATATGGCTGTGTTGGCACATGTGAGAGAGTCCCTCTGAGGCACTAAAAGGAGAGTGTACAGAATCCTCCAATCATCTTGGAAATCCCAACTCAGCTCAAAGAAAGCAAATAACCCTCAGGAGGACCATCTGAAGTGTGAAATGCCTTTTGCCAGCCCATAAAGAGCGCCCAGAGAGCCACGATGGGAAAGGGAAAGCCCACACCAGGGAGCCCGTGGCTTCTCACAGAGCCTGAACAGATGTCCTGAGGGAAGCAAGGTCACTTACTACCTTGTTGGGACCTGCCCAAGTAAGTGTCTGTCATCAACTGGCAGCCCAGTCACAGAACATTGAGCAAAAGATGGCGCAACCCTGGCGTGAGTCAAAGAGAAGGATTCTGGAGGGCACAGGAGAGGCATGGCAGCAAGGCAGAAGGTGGGGAGGATGGAGCTTCATGCACAATGTGCTGTCTAAACCGTGAGCAGACATTATCTCCCTGTATCTTCACAACAATGCCACAGAGTAGGTTCTACCATCCTCACTCAGCAGATGAGAAGCCGGAAGCATAGAGAGTAGGTGTCACTTGTCTAAAGTCCCACTGCTTGTAAACGAAATGCTGGGATGGGTCTCCAACCCAGACGTGATGGACCCCCAAGCCCATGGTCTTCCCAGTAGGCCATGCACCTCCAAGTGTAGTTTGACTCCCATAATACCATCCTTTCATCGTTCACCCTGGAATACAGTATTCCTTCCATGTGGCATGGGTAGGGATGTTCCACCATACTGTCTTGGCATCTACCCTGCCTTGTCTGAGGGCTTTGTCTCACCACAGAGCAGTCTCAGTCCACATATGCAGGGAATCCCAGGAGTGCTGGGTGTGCAATCCCTCCGAAGTAGTCCTCAACCAGTGGTGGGTAGGAGTTAGTGGATAAATGCTCCCCCGTATCCTGCCCCTTGGGGAAACAACCCTGCTGTGTGTTCTCTACAGACTCCTGGTGCTCCTCGGAGGGTTGGGTCCCTGTTGCCATCCGAGGTGGCTGACCTATTATTACACACTTTGCCAGCTTCCTTCCCTTGCCTGTCTCACTTTCGACTGCCCTTCCAGTGTTTCCTGGGATCAGCTCCCAAACAAACTACTTGAACTCAAATCCTAGTTTCAGAGTCTGCTTCTTGGGAAACCCAACCCAAGACCAAGCCTGTGCACATGCTAAGTTATACCTGATTTCACTCTGCCCACCAGTGTAGAAATCAGGATTCAGAATCCTCACAAGTCCTGGAGTAGCAGTTCCACTAGAAAACCAGCCAGGTCTATATCTCAACCTTACTTCAAAAATAAGCTTCAAAAACAATGAGGCAACAGTGCATTTTGTTGTGGTATCCACATGTTTGCTGCTCTCTCTCCATCCCCAGTCTTTGTCCTGTGTATTCACTGGAGAAGGAGGTGTCCAGGAGACTCAGCTGTTCTCCCCCCTCTAGACCCCCATGCTCAGAAGTGATGTTTACAAGGATCCTCTCCAGGCCCAGGGACCAGGGCTTATTTTTCTGACTGCTGCAAAATAAAGGTGAAAAAGTACGTCCAAGCAGGGTCAGCTGCACGCGAGGTCTGCAGGCCAGGTGACCCAATCCAATGCTGTACAAGCATGGCAGGGCCCAGGCTCTCGCTCTCCAGCATCTCCAGCAAGCACACACCACCGAGAAGATCACATTCTTGGCTCCTTTCCCCTTCTGGGTGGGAAATCGAGCATCAAGACTGTTAGGCCCTCATAGTCTTCCTCCATGGGACTTCACAACATGCCCCAACCTACCACTCTGCTCCAGCCAGACCTTGCTGCAAGCCAGGAATCCAGAGGAATTATTTCCTCCCACAGCAATGCCCTCGGTTCTTCCTTCTGGCTGCACAACTTCCAACCACCCTCAGGGGCCCTGTCCTCAAGGAAGTTATACTTCCTACTCACCAATTTTCTTGCTCCTTCAACTCTCAGATAAGATAAGCTGTACATTTCTCCTGGGTCCAACACAGCATCTGCCATGATGATGACATAGACTAGGCTAAATTACACCATGGTTAGCATTGAGAAAGCATGCATTATGCTCCAAGAGACAGGTCTAAGTGCGTCACATCTTAACTCATTTAATCATCCCCCAAACCCAGGTCCTGCTATTATCTGCATTTTACAGGTGAAGGCACTGAGACTCGATGAGGTAAACTGACTTGCCCAAGGTCACACAGATGGAATCATAGGGCCAAGACTCAAACTCGGGTCCTGTGGCTCAGGCACCCCATTCTCAATCACTGTGTTATACCACCCTGGTAGCCAGCTGGTCAACCTTCTAAATGCGGTCCAGCCTGGGCTGCCAGCCATTTTTGGAACAGGCCATGGACATTCATTCCTCTGTGCCTCTACAAATATTACTCCTATTCCTCGGGATGACCCTGATGTATTTTCAACCCCCTACGCATTCATCAAGACCAGACTCGAATATTACTTTTTCTGGGAAGCCACATTCATCAGGCAGGATTAGCATTTCCTCAAAAAATGCCAGCAGATACAAAAACGAAAATAAAAACACCTTCTCTTCCTGCCCCCACCAGAAACCTATCATTAATATTTGGGACATATGTTTCATATTTCAACTTGCTTTTTTGACCTAAAACATGTATCATAAACATGTTCCCAGGTCATTCAATGCTTAGCAGCCTAATTTTTAATGATAGCTCAACATACCCATATATGCTTGTTCTATAATTGAATATGATCTTAAATAGTTCAAATCTCTGATCTTTTCAAAGATTACCATGACCAAATCAGCAGAAATTTCCCATGATGGGTACCTAGGGTTAGGTTTTTGGAAAACTGGCAGAGTGCAGGTCCCATGGCTCCATCTCAGTTTCCCACAGTGCTTGGGCAAGATGGAAAAACTGATTTATTAATGGACCTGCTCTGGCAAATGGCCCAGTCATCTTTGTCACTGCCAATATTTTGTCTTGGATCTTAAGCTCCAGGAGAACAGAGAGCTAATCAGCTTAACTCACTGTATAGGGCATTACATTACTAGACTATTTAAAAGTTGGCAGAAGAAAACCAGACCCAAAAACAAGAATTGGTACTCAACTGTTCTTATAGGTACAAACCAAAGTTATCACCCTAATGCGTTTACTGGCATTCCAATTATAACAACTAATATTTAATAAAGCATTAATGTGCTTTTGATGCTCACTGTCTCATTCACTCTTCGCAAACACCCAAAAAGTAGGATATTATTGGAGATGAGAAAACAGAAGCCCAGAGAGCCTAAAGACTTTATCCAATGCAATTAAGGGGTGGGCTGAGACTCAGACTGTAGTTTTCCAAGTGGAAATGTCATGTTCATTTCCCCCATGTCATTTTCTCTCTCCAAGGTCTCTTCCACACCGAATGATGAACCACCTCTGGACAGGGGGATCCTGAAGTGAAGCAAGACAACATGTAGAGTCTATAGGATGCAGTGTGCTCAGCCTGCCCAAGAAGGTCTTCCCATTCATTCTACATGGAAACCCAAACTCTCTTTGCCCCATCTGTGTGCACTAGCACAACGTGTTCCTGCTCTGCTTTTGATGGACACAGTCTTCCAGGTTCTAGCATAGGTTCTAGACAAGGACAACTTTGCCTGTTGCCACATCCATGATTCCTGCAGGAAGAGCTCAATCCAGAACATAGATCTCTCACTCACGTGGCAAATGAATTGGAAACAGGATGGGTCCAGGGTCAGAAACACAGAAAGAAGGTAAAAAGACCACCAGTCATTGGCTTTGGGAGTCTTATGTTCCAGAAACTGCCTTTTTCCAGGGATGAGAAGAAAGGCCACAAAACTCTAAGGGCTTCAGTTTCCTCATACACATAACAAAGAATCTGGACTGATATTAGGCTTATATCCTGTGGGTCTATGGAATGGGAAGCCACTCCCATTGGGTGATTTTCCACAAAATGAAACCCCTCTGTTGAACTCCAAAGCTGGGTTCCTGGGTGGCTGAGAATTGTACCCAGTTTCTAAGTGAACAAATATTCTTTCTTTAAGTCCTGGGTCCTTTAGAGTTTTACACTATAATATGAACCTGTAGCAGTTTGATATTATTGATCAATTCCAAAAAGAAATATTGGCTTATGTTTGTAAACTGGTCTGTACCTGGGCATGATTAAATTATGATCAGGGCTTTGACTAGGCCACATCAGTAGGCCACAGATAAAAGGCATGGCAAAGGACAGAGTGGGGGGCTTTTAATGTTGGAGTTCTGATGTTGGAGTTTGATGCTGCAGTCTTAAGCTGGAGGCCCAGGGAGAGAGACAGAGCCATTTGCCTGATAGTCTACAGCTGACCTTGTGGAGAAAACAGGAGCTGAGCCCAGAGGAACCCAGGAAGCCTGAACCCTCGCAGGCATCGGCAGCCATCTTGCTCCAACATGTGAAAACAGACTTTGGTGAGGGAAGTAACTTAGGCTTTATGGCCTGATATCTGTAAGCTTCTACCCCAAATAAATACCCTTTAAAAAACCAACCAATTTCTGGTATTTTGCATCAGCACCCCTTTGGCTGACTAATACAAGTACTTTTAGCATCCTTGAAGTGAGCAGATAACTCCGCCCCTGAGTAGAGTATGACTGCTTGGGCTTTAAAGGAAGAGAGCAGAGAACTCACTGCCTAGAATCCTAGGACACCCTCCCCAGTGGCAGGAGATAGGTTAGACCCACCTCCCAAACCTGTACGACCCTTGATTTGACCGCATGGGCCCGTTGTCAAACACCGACCCCCCTGACTCCACTCCTAGAAATTCTGGTCCAGTGTGCCTGGGCGAGACCCAAGAATTTGTGTTCAAGGAAAAATCCCCAGGTCATCCTCACAATCAGCCAAGGAAGCTTAGAATAAGCTCACTCTCAAGGCCACTCACAACCCTAAGATGGTGACTTGCTTTGCCTACAGGAATGGTCCTCAGCCTGGGAGATCTGAAAAGTCCCCATGCACAGGCCTCAATTCCAGACCAAGAAAAGCATCTCTGGGGGTGGATCCAGGCATCAGTACTTTCAGAAGGTTCCAGGTGATGCCAGGGTGCAGCCTGGCACCAGTGCAGGTACCTGACAGCTTAGTGGGAGGGCCCAGCCCTTGGGAGTCCCAGACTTGAGCTTCACTTTCACCCGTCCACCCTGGGCACAACACTTTACCCTCTGCAGCCTCACCAAAGGGGCATGTTAAACCTACTTCACCAGGGGTGGTGATGATTGTGATTCTGCGTGTAGATTACCCCCACGCAACTGTGGAATCCTCTCTCTGAATCTTGCCCTACATCTGCACTTACTATTGTTTTGCTCTTTGTTATTAGTTTATAACAGAAAACCTAGGTGGCAAGGTAAGAGATGAATATCCACACCACATCATGTTATTTTCGAGTATCTACTTGAAATACAGGGATTTTAGTTGCCAAGGAGTTCCCAGCCTCATATTTGGGGCCTGGAAATGCCTGGTCCCCCAAATCCTGTTGCTGCCCTCTCCCCAGCCTCATACTTCCTCAAGCAGGAGATGTGACGAGAACATCCCTGCCCTCAACGACCACGCTGCCCCAAACCCCAGGGCCTGAGGCCACCCCGAGGCCCTCCGTTACAGGCCCTCCACCCCAGTGTCAGAAGACCCGGTGCCAGGCATGAGTGAGAGGACAGGGGCACAGCGTGAAGGTCACGTCATCAAACCTCCCTTGCTTTATCATCAGTCATAAAGAAATCCTTTGGGGATCATACGGAACTCACTTTATTTCCTTCTGGAACCATCTGCTCTGCCCCTCCCCTCCACCCTCTATCCAATTTACTATGGGTTAAACATGGTTTGTCAAACACTTAATAAAGTGTTACTAGCCCAGACTTGCATCCAAGGGACTCGGCTCTTGGTCAGAATCAGACAAAATGCCATCTTTAATTGAGCTCTGCCCCCCTTCCACAAGGTTCTGGCTTTCAGCGCTTGGTGCTTGGCAAACATCTCAGCCCTCGGGTAAGAACACAGTTCTACACAGCAGGCAGGTCAGGGCGGGGTCTCTCTAACAAACCACGGGGGAAGCAGAGTGAAATGTGAGCTGCAACATTTATTTAACAATTTCCGCTTCTTCCAACTCTGTCAGATTCAGGTTCAGTTTTCCTAACCCATTTCTTCTACTTTCCCTTATAAAACAGGAGACGTCAAAATTTTGCAACAGCTAAATCAGGGAAAGGATAGTGTTGTCCTCTTAAAAACTCTTCTGTGGACCCAGAGATAGTTTATGACTAAATTATCTCATGGATCTTCCTCAGGTGTGTTTATTTAATTGCTCTCTTCTGTAGTGGAAGCATCCATACAGATTTAGAAAAGGGTAGGAGAGGGTAGATACCTGAAAAAAAAAAAAAAAGCAAGAACTGTCCTCCACTAAATTGCAATCTCCACAGTAAGAATGAGGTCTGATCGTAATTTTCTGAACCATAGCTTCGGCCCGATGAACTCCCCATGGGAATGCAACAGGGAGGGTATATTACGAGGCTCTGGAAGCATTCAAATTAATTACAAACAGAGTCTGGTTTGTTGGGAGCACTGTGTCCAAGAATGCCTTTCCACGATTCAGCAAGTTTATGGCTCTCTTGAAGCTTGGCAAATGTCCCTTTGCCAAGGAGAAGATATCCCCTTCAAAATATGGAAAGTCCCTGTGTGAATCAAAAATGACATCCTCGTGGCAACCCCAGATGTTTCCACTAAAATGGGCCATCCAGACCCAGCCTACAAAAGACGGTGGGTACCCCATGGAACAGGGCTTAGGTCTTAGACTTTATTGCCAGGGGGTCACTGCAGTGGCGTTAGACTCATAAAATAATACTGGTAAGAGTGATTACGGAGCGGGTGCTGATGCATACACTGCAATGAGGGGCGCCAAAGCATTAACTATGTCATCTTCCCAGCCGCATAAAAAAGCACTGTCATGACTACCATTTTATTGATGTAAAACCTGCCCCCGCAGAGCCAGGCTTCAACCTCCTTCTTGACTCCAGGGCCCAGGCTTTTAAACTCCCCAGGCATCTCAACAGTTGGTCCCACCCAAAACAACTGGCTGAGATCAAATAGCCAATGAGATCAAGCCACCAGGCAGCCAGGACTGCTTGACCCCAGAGGCCGAGGCAAGGGACTTGACCAGTCACCATTTTCACGTCTCCAGTGGTCTTGGGAGTGAGGGGCAGACCCAGTCTTAGTGATCTCTCCAAGGCTAAGGGCCCTGTAAGCTCCTTCTTAAAAGAATCCAAGGGCAGGGGTGTTTGTAAAGAATGCCAGAGTAAGAAACTGGATAGACAGCCAGCCAACAAGCCCTGAGGTTTGCTGACCCTGTTACATGAGAGATGAACTGCAGGAGGCGAGATCCAAATTAGCATGCTGTCACGTCAAGGGCTCTGCTGGCAAAAGCCCATGGCAAGCTGGCAGGGTGGGGTGAGCGCCTGGGCTCGCCATGTGGGAACTTCCTCATAAAAAGTTTCATTTTCACAGCCTCGTTCTATTAAAGGTAAAGATTATATATTCATTGTCTTCTTCATAAAGCTAAAGTGCTGTGGTTGAAAAGATTTGGATGCTCAACTTCAATATTTCTTATGAAAAAAGGCATGGTGCCGGCAATTTCTTGATTCTTTTTATCATCTTGGTGAAAGAGCCAATGTGTACAGGTGTGATGTATTGATTGCAAAACTGTTCCCAGTTCTCTGCCCATCACTGCACGCATGCCCTTTGCAATCCAACTTTTCAGCTTCCCTATCATTTGGTAGTGTATCCCTTGAAATTGGGCTGTCCTTGTGGCTGATTTGGCCAAGAAGAGGGACAGAAATGGGACTGTGCCAGTTCCAGTAGAGGCGTCAAGAGGCCGAGAGCACTTCCACTCCCTGCCACCACTTAGTGACTAAGTCTCAGTTAACTCCTGGGTGATGAGGAACAAGTACAGCCAATAGCCAGCCCATCCTAGTCCAGCCAGACCCCAGGTGATTCACCAGATGAACATAGACACATGAACAAGATCCAGATCAAAAAAGCCACCCAGCTGACCCAGGAACTCTTGAGTCAAAAATAAATGCTTATCATCTTAAGCAACCAAGTTACATAGTTATAGCTAATGGATACAAAGGATTCCCTAAGAATGAATGGAGAATTTTTCCCAAGATGCTCACATGGCAGAAATGAGCTTGTTCTGAGCAAGTACCCATTCTTCTAGTCCATGACTTTATTCAATAAAACATGCTGCTTCCAAAAAGAAGTACCATTAATGGAAATTAATACTTCAGGCATGAGACAACACTTTGAGTCCATCTTCCTAATTCTCACAGTGATGTTATCTCAATTACTAGACACAAGGATTGTGATCAAATAACCTCATATTAAAGATGAGGAAATAGAGCCTGAGATGGACCAGCTGCACCAAGGTTATACAAAAGTGGCAGATCCCAAACGCCAACCCAACACCATCGGATCCCAAGCTCACACATTTACAGAATGTGAGTGAGAAGCTCTTTCTCTGTAAATTGACTACTTATGATGTGCTGGGGTTAAGAAGTTTCCACCACAACCCCTGTATCAAGTTCACATATATTTCACAGATTGGAAGAAATCAGCCTCACCAGCTTCACACAGTTCAGGACAAGAAAAGTATAGTCTTATCTATCTTTGCTCCCATGCCAAGAGAAAAGAGAGCTTTTCTCCCTATACAAAAGTCAGAAAAGAGCCTACAGCAGAGGTTGGTAATCATTTTCAGTAAAAGTGCACATAGTAAATATTTTAGGCTCTGCAGACATTAAAGTCGCTGTTACAACTACTTGACTCCACTACCATATTCCAAAGGCAGCCATAAACACATATATGCGGGTATGGATGTGTTCTGCTAAAACTGTATTTATGAAAACAGGAATAGTTTGCTGAGCCTTGGCCTAAGGGATTGCACCAAAGGAGGGGAGAGAGACCATACTGTTATTGTGCCTTTGCTTCCTGTAGGCAAGAAACGACAACAAAATGCCTATTCAAAGTCCTTTAAATATAAATGATATCCAAAATCATCACTTTTTTCTCTCAGATACATCAGAAATGACAAAGAGTTTCTTATAGCACATATAATTCTGATTGACTGGAAGTATCTGCCAGGAGTGTTGTGTTAAAAAAGACCCAGAGGCCAGATCTTGGGGTCCACATGAAAGAGCACTGTGATTGATTAGCAATGTCTGCCTCAGACGAGGAAAGGGAAAAAGACGGGCGTGAGGCATATTGGGTGTCCCGAATATTTGTCATTTCTGCTCTGTGTCATCCCATGACATGAAAATTAATTGTTGAGAAGAGGTTGCTTTTCAGGAGCAGGTGGGAATAATCCCCTGTAAGCCCTTAACCAAGAGGTCTGACTGATGTCTTTGTTCAAATCAACCCCAAAATAAAGAGTTGGTCAATGCGATGAAGGTAAAAGGGGCTAAACAAAATTGCTTAATTCTATTGTTTTGAGCATCAAATCAATAAATGAATAATTTCTTCAACTTCCTTGCAACATTCTTTATCTGAACAGCCATAATTTACCTGGGTGGTATCAGGCACCTTGGAGAGCCTTACATAGCTTATCAAGGACTGTTCTCCGTGTGCAGGGCTATGGTGCCGGGACAAAGTACTTCCCTGCAGGTAACACTGGACAACTTGTTGAATCGCATTAATTAGCAATTTGCCACGGTCGAATGCTAATGGCTAAGAGATGCTTGAAATCTATTCAGCTAACGTGCAGAGGCCTGAAGGTTGAAGGGGAAGTGAAAACACATCCTTACCACTGGCTTTATTCTAGTCATCCTAATGCCTTAACAAGACTTTGAGGGATTGGTTTTCTAACATTATATTTAGACCCGCATCGTCCAATTCGGCAACCACTAGCTACATGTAGCTATTTAAATTCAAATTCACAAAAAGTAATTGAAATTTAAAACTTAGTTTTTCAGTTGTATCCATCCCTTTTCAAGAGGCTGGTAGCTATCTTACTAGACAGCATAGCCATATCTCTTTTGTTGTCTTCCTGTATCATAAACGTTCAAAGGTGGTGTGTTCTCACATATTACTCCTGATCCACAATTTTGTGCCTATATCCAACAAAGTCACATATATTTCTGTTCATGTGGAAATAAAGAACATTTCCATCCTAGCGGAAAGTTCTTTGGATACCACTGACTTAGTCTAAAGCAGCAGATGCTGGTTGTGCAGGCACTCCACTGCCACCCCAGCAGAAGCTGCTTGCTGTTGATACCTGGAACTCTTCCTGAGAGCTGTATTCTGGAAGGGAACATGCTCAGCCCACATGCAGAACATGCTGTCAGTGCCAGCTAATACTGCTGGAAGCAGGGCTCGGCAAATGAGAGATGGACAAGTACCCTAGCATCCTCGCTCCCTGGGCTGGGGAACTTTGAGACAGGCTCTACCCGGGCTCCCAGAATCCCCCAGGGGCAGCAGCCCTCGGTTGCCCTGTGATAATCTGCTTCCTGATGTTCAAGGGCTTCTCTCAGGTCTGTTTCTGGGGGAACCCAACTAAGACAAGTACCTATATCAGCAGTTGGCAAATCATAAGATAGTCATGCTTATCTTGGCATTGAATCTTGGTGTTTGACAACTAGCTAATTCAATTTCACTGGAAAAGAAGACGATTCTTTATGGAGTCAGTATACGGGATCTTGCAAAAATAAAAAAAGAGCCTGTTGCCTTACCTTATAGCGTTCTTCTATTATTTCTTTTTTACTGTGCTGTTCCCTCTCAGCTTGATCATTTGCTTAGTCACCAAGCCTACCTTTGAATCATTTTGGCTGTTTCTAAAATTCAAACCACTCTCTAAAGACATATCTTGGTATGTTCAAGGCTGCCAAGGCAATGTCCCAGAAATGGGTTGGCTTTTATAAGGGTGGTTTATTGGGCTAAAAGCTTCCTGGTCCGAGGCTGTGAAAATGTCCAAGCAAGGCATCAGCTGAAGTGTGGTCTAGCCAAGTGGCAGCTGAGGGCACTGAGGCACGTGGCAGGGCGAAAGAGCGCCGCTCCCTCTCCCCCTCCTCTGGCCTGCCTCTTTCAGCTTCAAGCTGCTCCACAGGCCTCGCCTCCTGGGGGCTTGTTGCTTCAGTGTCAGCTGCCCTGTGACTCCAGCCTCCGGCCTCTCTCCCAGCCTCGGGAGGTTTCTCTTTCCTCAGTGGCCGGCGATCCCTGAGCCCTCCCTCACGTGGCAGGGTCAAGTGGCACGCTCTGTCTCTGTGTGTCTGCATGTTTCTCCTGTCATAAGGGCTTCCGCAAGAGGGCCTCACCTTGGCTCCTGCTTCACTGAAGTGCTCTGATCACAGGCCCCCAACTGAATTCAAGTCAATCCAAGGGTCCCAGATTGTCAGGAGTGGACTAGCTCCAAGAACACGATCTTTTCTGGGATCCACGGACGTGTCAAACTCTCACAGCAACATTGGAGCCTTCTGAGGATACTGAAGTGAACGTGTCACCAGCTCTGAAAGCCATTCCCACAGACCAGCTCCAGGGACCTTTAGGCCAATAACAAATCACTAGACTAAGCAGCTGTCATCCCATGGACATTTGTATGCTCTGGTTCCCGTGTGACTTTAAATTTTTTTATTTCTTCAGCCAAACCTGTCTGCCTATTTCTCTTTTACTGTCTTCTTCTTTTGTTCCTAACAGATTTACTAAAATATCATTCACCTACCATACAAGTCACCCATTTAAAGTGTACAACCCAATGCATTTCAGTGTATCCCCAAGGTTGTGTGACCAGCTCTGTCTGTCTTCCGACCCCGTGAATGGCAAAAGGCAGATCTCACACATTATTCCTTATCAACAACTTGGTGGCAACATGCAAAAATCAGTCACGTTCAACAGAATGAGCCAACGGTGTAATAATGTTGCTTTCTTCCCTTCCATTTACAAAATTTACTGCGTTCAATGACAGATTCACCTATTCATACTACAAAACAGTTCATCAAGAAAGAACTCATCAGTAATATTTTGTTTGCCCAACAAAATGCAAATTCACATACAAATATGTACTCGTTTTTTAAAAATTCCATTCCTCTTGAGTTCCCTGATTCTTTTTGATGCCGCAAACCACTCTGGACAAACAATTCCCTTCTCTTCCCACACTGTTCTTTGCGGTAGACCAAATCCTCCACCTTCGCCATCACATCCTCGGAGCTGTTGGCACCATTTAAATCACCGCCAGAAAAGGCTTCGCAGGCTGCAGGAGGACCCCAGGCCCGGCGGGTTGGGGCGGAGGTGAGCTTCGGAGCAGTTCAACATGAAATTCAGAGGAAAGGTAATGAAAAGGGCAACACTCTTCACAACCAATTAAACATCTGACAAGAACGGTTGATGCCGCGGGTCTCTTAGGGCACAGCCTTTGTGCATCCTCCTAGTGCGCAGACCCACTCTCACACTCCACACGCACACACGTGCACACACACGTACACAGGCTCACACGGACACGGTCGAAAGTTCAAAGGGTTTTACAAGAGCTGTTCCTGCTTTAAAGAATCCATCGCAACTGGGGAGGACAGTCCTTGGGTCCTCACATTTCTCTCCCACCGGCCGGCAGGATGGGAACGCGAGGCACATCCCACGCCCGCACGGCCCGCCACGGTCCATCCAGCCCACTAAAGATGCCAGGAGGAGAAACAAAGGCCGTTTAGAGGGCCTGCCCTGCACTATTCTCGCTCCCCTAGACTTCAGAATCCCAAATTATAGAAAAGGAGGCTGGTGGCACAGGGAAGAAGTGAAAAACCTCAGCCTTTAGCTCTTTTGAACTATTTCACAGAACACCAGCATGTCCGTGGCACCAAAGGTCCCCGTCACCCCCTCCTATTTTAGGGGCCCAAATATGCCTCTCTGGAAGCTCCCGGTGGTTTTCTCCCTGGGAAGCTGGGGCGTCTTCAAGTACATACGGGGTTTCTATTTATTCTTCCCCAACCCCAACACTGAGACCTGAAAACAACCAAAGAGTGAAAAAAAAAAAAAAAAGTCAGTTGGAGAGCGATGCATTTTTGTCATTCTTGGCATGTGTCAAAGTAACGTTGGAAAAAGAATTCTGGTCAATTTTTAGAGTTGCTGAGAGGCACTGAGTGACTGCACTAAAGATGTATTTTGGTATAAAGGAAGAGAAGAAAAAGGAAGGGTGTGCTTGTACTGTCACCCTCAATATCCTACAGGCGTTCACCCTGAGATGATGGGGTCGGGCAGGAGAGGACAGTGGAAGATGCCCAGGGCTCTTCGCCTGGGTGCAGGGCAGTAAAGCGGGCCTCAGAGAGCCCATGGCAGTGACCCACACCTTCACCTTCCTGCTCAGCATCCCCCTGCAATCCATGCTTCACGTGGGTTCCAGAGTGACCACTGAACTGAGGACCTGGCAGTGTCACTTCCACTGTGCCCACCTCCACTGGCCCGTGGTCCTACTCAGAAGAAAGCCAGCCCCCTCCCCAGCTGACAAGGCCTGGCCAGGGTTCTGGCGCCTTCTCCCTCTCTCCCCGTGCCCAGGCCAGGGGCCTTCTTTCTGCTCCTCAAGCAGGCCCATCTCAGCCCTGGCAGTGGGCAGTTCCTCCACCTGGAAGGTTCTTCCCTGGTCAGCTTCAGTCCCTCCCTGCCCTGCAGATCTACAGGAGCCTCGCCCACTGCCCCCATCACCATCCTAGAACCCTCCTTTCCCTCCTCACCAGGCTCTAGTGGTTTCTTGTTGTCCTTTGTTTATTCCTTTCTACTGCCACCTCCCCCTAAAATGTGAGCTTCGTGACAGCGGGCAGCCTGTCTGTGCAGTTCTCTGTTTGGAAAACAAGGCCTGTCGGGGAACCAATGTTCCCAAAGCCTGCAGGGCTGAACCTCTGAGTCAACCAATCAAGAACCAAAAGGGGCTTATTTTTTTAACTTTCTTTTAGAATGTCAAAATTACAGAAAAGTAAATATACATGGAACTCCCATAAACCCTTAACCCAGATTCACCTACTGCTAATATCTTATCCCATTTGCTTTATCATTCTACTTATCTATTAATAATTTATACCTATCTATTGATATAATTTATATCTTTCAAGCTTATCTATGTACCTGTGCACCTATGTATCTGTCTAGATACTAATTTTTAACTATAATGACCTTGCTATGAATATGTGTGTTACTCAGCCAAAGGGGTGCTGATGCAAAATACCAGAAATTGGTTGGCTTTTATAAAGGGTATTTATTTGGGGTAGGAGCTTACTGATACCAGGTCATAAAACATAAATTACTTCCCTCACCAACGTCTATTTTCAAGTGTTGGAGCAAGATGGCTGCCGAGAGCTGTGAGGGTTCAGGCTCCTGGGTTCCTTCCTTCCAGGGTCTTGCTTCTCTCTGGGTTCAAGTTCCTCTCTTCCTGGGGCTGGCTTCTCTTTCCTCTGTGAGCTTACTTCCTGGGGCTCCAGCTTAAGACTTCAGCATCAAACTCCAACATCAAAACTCCAACATTAAGAACCCTCAACTCTGTCCTTTGCCATTCTTTTTACCTAATGACATGGCCCAATCAAAGCCCTAATCATAACTCAATCACACCCAGGTACAGACCAGATTACAAACATAATCCGATATCTATTTTTGGAATTCATAAACATATCAAACTGCTACAGTGTATATGTATCTATCTATTATTTATCAATCTATTTATCATCTATATCCAAGTCTATCTATATATTTTTTCCTTTATTTAAAGAAGTTGTAGGTTTACAGAACAATCATACATAAAATGCAGGATTCCCACATACCACCCTATTATTAGCACCTTGTGTTGATGTTGTACATTTGTTACAAGTGCAAAAGCATATTTTCATAACTGTACTATTAACTATAGCCTGTGGCTTAATTTAGGGTTTACTGTTTCTGTGGCACAGTTCCATGGATTTATTTTTTTAATTTGTAGTCTGTTACCATATATACAACCTAACATCTCCTCCTTTAACCTCATTCAGTCATTGTCATTCAGTGCTGTTAATTGCATCCACAGTGTTGTGCTACCATCACCACCCTCCACTACCAAAACATTTCCATCATTCCAAAGAGGAGCCCTGTACATTTTGAGGCATCATGTCCCATTCCCTATGCCCACCCCCCAACCCCCGGTAACCTTCAGTCTAGATTCTGACTTTATATTTTGTTCCAAACTGATGGAGAGTAGGTTGCCTACAATGTGGCCCTTTACCCTGAAATACTTCAGTGCCTACTTCCCAAGAAGAAGGGCGTCTTCTTACATGGCCTCGGCACAGTCGCCGTGTTCAGTAAGTGGAACATCAGTACAAGTCTTATCTAATCTCTCCACACTCACTTGTGGTCAGTTGACCCAACAATGCAACTTCACAGCATTGTCCCCCTCAGGTACAGGATCCAGTCCGGACTTGGCACTGGGTGGTCCCCTCTCTCTACTCTCTAGTCCGGAGCAGTTCCTCAGCCATCTGTCTTTCAAGACACTGGCATTTTTGAGGAACACCATCCCTTGCTTAAATGGAATGTCCCTCGTTTGGGGGTTTTTCTGGCATTTCCTCAGAATTAGACTCAGGTGCTGCACTTCTGGGCTGAAGACAGAGAAGTGACCTTGCATCCTCCCAGCTCCGGGAATCACTCCTGCAGGGTGCACTCACCACCTGCCCTCACTGATGACCTTAATTGTGATCAACGTAATTTCAGTCAAGGAATTGAGGGATTTCTCCACTGCAGATTTACTAGTTGTTTTTTGTTTTTTCTCTTACTACTAATAAGTAGTCTAAGTTCAGATCTGGCCAGTGGGAGCCCTTTCAACCTGGTGCCTGGGTAAGAGGTGAAAATTAAGTACATTCATAAGATCTGGGTTTCTTGAAAGGGACCTCTTTTTCCCCTAAAGTTTGTCTTGAAAGAGAACAAGTATTTCCAACTTTGAGGCTCTGGGCAGTGGGAGCCGTCCTACTGGCCCGGCACAGCTCTGCGATGTCCCAGACTTTAGGCTGAAAAGAAGCCAGCCCCTCAAGAAGGGGACCCTTTGCAGCCCAGTCCTGCCCAGGGAGACCTTTGGTGGAGAGAAGTCAGGGCTCCTTCCTAAACAGCTAAGACACTGTTTCTCCTTATGGCGTAATTGTGTTTCAGAAGACAAGCCGTGAGCTGGTGAGCCCAAGAATAACACTACAATGAACACAGTGTAGAACAGTCTGTGAAGTGAGCTTGGGAGCCCTTTTCAATTAAAATCATGTTCAAAGAGTATGTGGATGATTAAAACATTGATTTCAACCAGCTCAAGGGGTGTCTGGTGATGTGACAATCTTCCACGGTGGAACGAGCAAGATTTCACATGTGTCAGATCACAGAGTGTCCCTGCATGCTGCCAGGATCGAAGCCTTGACTTTGAACTAGCACAGGAAAAAGGGTAGCCCCTACTGGGTATTAAGGAGGAGGGATGAACCAAACAGCCAGCTCGGGGCCAATTAATATGTTTCAGCTACAAACTTGCTCACCTGGGTTGCTTAGCACTGAAGGGGGAAGAATTATTTCTGGGGTAGAAGATCCAGAAAGAGGGATCTTATATGTGCCCCAAAGAGTGATTCCACCACACATTCCACCACTCTGTAAGCTGAACCACCAATGGAACAAGAGTATGGGCAAGATAGCTTCCATAACTATGATAGAACAGAATGGTTGAGGTCAAATATGACAATGACTGGAATAATGACAAGCTTATTTACTGAGCACTGTCAGAGGGTTTAGATCTGTCCCCAGAGGAACTAAACACAGACCTCCAGGACATCTTTGTGTATGTTTTCTATAGGAATGATAAAATGAATCCCACTGCAGGGAGGAGGCACACCCGTGGAATGAAGGAATGAGCATATTGAAATCAGTTAGCAAAAGAGAACAAGGGTTCCGCGAAGTCAAGAAACTCAGGTGAACAACACTCATTCCATTAGTATGCAAGCATAGTATCACTTTTTCCGAACAAATCAAAACTCTTCTTTCCACTTTTCCTATAAGTTGTTGTGCTGTTTCTCATCAACCTTTTGTAGCAAAATGCCTCAAAAGTTGAGAATCTACATTTTCAATCTCTAACTGCTGTTCTCTTTTGAACCCGTTTCAATCAGGCTTTGGCTCTTGCCAGCAAGGACATTCTTCTTGTCTGTGTCACCAGTGGCCCCGATGTCCCTTGAGATGCCAGCAGCATCTGGCTCAGTGGCCAGCTCCCTCCTCCGCAGGCACGGGGCTTCCAGGACGCATCTCCTGGTCCTTGTTCTTGGCTGGCTCCTCCCAGAATTGGGCTCAAGGCCCCCTCCTCTCTGTGCACACTTGCTCCCTTGGGGGCTGCATCTTTCTCTTTATTAAACACACCTGCTTTTAGATCTTTAGAGTCCATAGTCTCGATCTGTCGCCTCAACTCCAGACTGACACATCCAACTGCCTATTCACTGACCCCTTGGACATCTGGAACATTTCTCAAAATTGTCATTTCCCAAACAAAATGCCCCCAAAGCCCACCCCACCAGGCGTCTTCTTCATTTCCATGGATGGCATTCCATGCCCCTCTAACTGCTCAGGCCAAAATCCTTGGAGTCAACCTGGATTCTTCTCTCTATTGCCCCACATCCATTCCTTCAGGAAAGCCTCTTGTCATTGCCTCCAGACTTGAATCACTCCTCACACCCTTCCTTGTTTCCACCCTGCTCTGAGTCACCACCATTTTAAGAGTCTTCTAAGTCTCCCAGCTTCTATCCTTGGCCCCTACATTCTATCATCAACCCAACAATTTGCTTGAGCCATAAGCTTGAACATGTCGTTCCTGGAGCAAAATGTTCTAGAGGCTCCCCATTTGACAGAAAAAAGCTCTAACTCCCCAAAGGGTCTGGTTCTCCCATTCCCTCTCCCACTAGACTCTTCTTCCTTCATTCCACCCCCCCCACACACACGCACACTGACTTCTGTCCTGTCCCTTGAACACACCAAGCTTGCCTCTACCTCAGGACTTTCACAATGCTGTCCCTCTGCCTAGAAGTCTCCCTCAACCCAGCTCCCTCCCTCACCTCCTTCAGTCTTTGTTCAAATGCTGCCCACTCAAAAAGTTCTACCTGTATTTAAATTGCAACCCACCCTATACTGCCTACTCACTCATAACCCTTTACCCTGTTCATTATTCCTCATGGCCTTTGTCACTTCCCTGCATACTTAAAATTTCCTTGTATATGTTTAGTGTTTAGCATTTGTCTTCACTCTTCCCCTACTCTAGATGGAAGCCCAATGAGACACTTTTCTCATGTTCAAATCAGGAACGTGTTCAAGTCAGTAACATCCCAATAATATTACAATGATAAAACCATACGCAAATGAAGCGAACAGTCCTCAAGGCAGAAAAAGTTGTCCTGAGGATATCTCCTCTTGGGTAAAAGGCATAGAGGGCTCTAATGAAGTTTTCACATGGAGACTCAGAGGAGCATCTGGGACTGACACATGCCTGATGCTCCTCTTCTTGACTCCAGCAGAAGTCTGTGCAGGTAAAACATCATGTGGCTGCCCATCATGTCATCCTGTATGTTTGGCATATTGGCATCTCTACCTGGGAGAAACTTGGGTAAGGAAATGAAAGGTCTTTCTAGAGTGATCCCTGTGTGCTGGCATTTGAGAACAAAGCAATTACAGCTGCCTGCTGCGCAGCTGCTCTCCCTGCCCAGCCATGGAGCGAGAGGAGACAGGGAATCAACAATGACCTTCTCGAAAGCTGGAGAAGCTCAAGTAATTTCCATTAATCTACTGCTCCAGTAGTAAGATGAGGTAAGAAGGCTTTAGAAATTCTCTTCCGATCATGTGGGTGATAACTGAACAAACTTATCTAATACTTGGTAGTGAAATACTAATAAGGTACTTTTAAAAATAAAGGAAATAAAAGAAACAGTAATCTAAACAAACATAGGGAACAGTAAACCTTCATAAAATGGTCAGGCCATGCCTCTTTCCTGGCACAAAGTCTGACTCTAATGAATCTCTAAACAGTACCTAATTGTTGGCAGGATTTATTTTTCCAGGCTTTCTAAAGAATCACTGTCTGTGAAACAAAGGAAGTGAGCTTTGTTCTGTGTGGAAGAAGGAAAACAGATTGTACTGGGTGTTTGCCTTTGGCCCCTCCAGGTCCCCAGCTCCCCTTTCCCCCTGCTCTGTGTCCCAGGAGGCCAACCCCATGGACCAGCTCTCTGGCCAAAGGACTTTCAGGCTTTGATGGGACACAAAAGGCTAGGAGCAGAGAGAGGTCAGGGTACTTGCTCTCCCCATTTTCTCTAGCCCATTGCTCTGTCAGCAGCCACCTACCCCATCCTCTGGTTCAGAGTCCAGATGACCCATCCCCTCATCTGCTCCCTTGGCCACAGAGCAGGTCATGGCTCCTTACTATGGCTTCTCTCTGGCTACTCCCATCTTCTCTTGTTCCCATATCCTGCCCCCATCTTGGTAAGCAGACCCTTCACCAAACTGCCCCCATCACCCCCACTTGAGCATGCCATCTGTTACTTCCCAAACCCGGGCTGTGATCAATTGAATTATGTACCCTAGAAGGAAAAAAACAAAACATGTCCTTAATCTCCATCCCTTCCCTGTGGGTGTGCATCCATTGTAAATAGGAACTTTTGAGAGATTTTTAGTTAAGGTGTGACCAACTGAATCAGGTTGGGTTTTAATCCAGCTCTTTGGAGTCCTTTATAAACAGAATGAAATTCAAGACCTAGAGAAAGCCATATGGAGGCGCTGGAAGTCAGTGGTACCTGGTAGAGAAAGGAGAAGACGTCACCATGTGCATTGCCATGTGACAGAAAAGCCAAGGACCACGGATTGCCAGCAGCCAGCATGAGAACACCACAGTCTTCAGAGAGATGCCTCATCTTGCTGATGCCTTGATTTCCGACTTTTCCTAGCCTCAAAACCAAGAGTCAATAAATGTCCATTGTTCAAGCTAACCCACTGTATGGTATTTGTTTCAGCAGCTGAGAGACTAAGATACTGGCAGAAGGAAGAATTCAAAGGGAACTATGCTCTCAGATAGAAACACATCCCTCGGGCCCTGGTGGACATATGTCCTCTCCATAGAGGCTGGGCAGGAAGAGGCAGCTCTGGAGGAGCCACTGTCAACTCTGAAAATGAGCTGGGGCTGCACGCTGGGTACCCTCTCTTTTTCCTGGGTGTCACCTCCAAAAAAAAACAAAACAAAACCAAACACCTTGCATTCACCTCCAGGAGCTGTCACAGCAGAACAGCCGAGTTTCTCACATGTCAACTGCTAAGGTGGAGACTGTGTGTAAAATACCTGAAGGATTAACTCATGGATCAAACGTCTGAGGCATTCCCTAAGACAGTGTGTGCCATAATATTAACCCACGTAGCAGATGGTTTTAAACTCTCTGGGATAATAAGATAACTGATTTTTCTCCTTTTCCAGCTGCATGGTTACTATTCTATAGATGTAGCCTAAGGAAATCTTTTAATGACTCCAAACTTGATTTTTTCTGATTAAACGGATGAGTGAAGATGTCAAACCCTTATACTGTAGACTCAAGAAAGGGCAATAAACGATGCAGCCATTGCCAGAGAATGCTTAAACCCAAAGGGATGCACAGAACTGGTGTTTGTGGTATGGTAACAGCTCGCAGAGTGGATTTGAGAGGGACATTTTCTTAAAGCAGCACTTTCCATTCATCAGTTGGAGCAGGGGAAAAATGCCTGCATGATAATTGTCAGAAGGGTTTATAACTTAGACACTAATATGTTTGTGGTCCAAACTCACTACAGATGTTATCAGTGGGTGGAAAAAAACATGAAAAGCAAAAATGGCTTCAAATTGATCTGGGTGGAATTTTAGCACCAAGAAAAGGAGTGTTCTGGCTAATCTCCCCTCCCCTACTCTAATGAGGGGAAAGGGCAGTCAAAATTGGCCTTCCAACATCCATTTGTAATGTATCATTCACTACAGCAGACAGCCAAGAGATTTCAAATTACTGAAAAGGGAGGAATTATTTAACAACCTAGGAAGAGAGTATTTTTTATTATGAAGTATTCCAGGGCCAGATAACTGTAGTTAGCAAATATGTTTACTAATGCTAACCTATCTTTGCTGTACCCCTATCAATACAGCAAATACTGCACTAAGACTTTCTCAAGCATAGCTCATTTTCTCCTCTAATGGACTTCTGAGACAGGAGATCTCCCTGCTCTACAACAACTTGTAAAGCAAATATTCTTAATTTAGTAGACTCCTTTGAAATGCTACCGATGAGGCTGATGATAACATCATCAATTAAATGGTTGGCGGAGCTACAAAAAAATATCCTTAAAACAGAGCAGGGGAATTGAGCAATTTTCCAGCTAAAGCGAATTCCTTTGCCATCTTAGCAAATGTGGTACAAGCTTTTCGGTTTCCCTCATGGGTAAGTGCGGTTTCCAGGACTTCTCTGACCCAAAGCTTGCCTCCATTTTACAATGTGTAAATGGCAGCAAAAGATTCCTCTTAGGCTTCCATCTCCCATATTCCCCTCCTAATGAACCCACTGGATGTGGCATTTACTGAGAACTGGACCATGAAGCCATCCCAAGCAGCAGGCTGAAGACACTGCTGGCCTCCTGGTACCCCGTGGGGGGTCCAGTCCCATTAGCTCCACAGGGTCTGAGCCCTTAGGTTCCTGAGGCGTGCTGACTGAAGCAAGACTTCAGTACGAATGAGATTATTAACTTTGCCAGAAATAACAACCCTAGGTGAAACCTCCACATCCTGGGGGAAAGTCTAGAACGTTTTCAGTCTGGGTTATCCAAGAGCTGCTGTGTCACAGACCAGCTACTACTCTAACTACCAACCAGCGCATTTATAATCAAACTTTGCTCCGGGTCATTGCATTCACAAAGCTCTCTCTTCTCAGTACTTTAAACATTTGAAGGATAAAGGAGATTATATTTCTCCTCAAAGGAGAATGCCTTCCACCCAGAATGAGTTCCTTTATGCCCCAGTGTGTTTGTGTCTCCCTGTCTTTTTGTCAGTTCTGGCTGACAAGGAGAATCAATCCTGACATGCTCAGAGGATGCTTCGCCAGGGTTCCTGGTGTGGGCTGGTACCATGAGCGCAGGCCCAGGATCTGGCACTGGAAGGTGCCTCCTGTACGTACTGACCAGTCACACAAGGGTCACCAGGTTTTTAAGACCAGCACTCAGCAATTACAAGGTAATTTTTAAATACTTTAATTGAATTTCACAAAGCAGATAGGTACAGCATAGAGAAAGTCTATAATGTTCCTGCAAGAAGGAACAAGGAGAGTCTGGAAAGTCTAATGGGAACCTTTCAGCTTACATTCACTCTCACGCCCAAAAGTGGGACATCTGAGCATCAAAAGGATAATGATGGGAATGGACTGTGGGAAAAATGAGTAGAAAAGAATCCATGAGTCCAGAATGATAGGAAAAGGGGGACAATGATGTGGGAGGGGGCTCCTTTTTGAGAGATAAATGCCAAACAATGTAGAAGGAGTGACAGAAGGGGAAAACCGCCATTTCTGCAACCCTGGGTAAAATAATGCCCAGACAAGGGTCATCCATGGTGTGGAAGGTGAAAGGTTGTCGGGAAGCAGGATAGTCACACAGATCAAAGTATCCATCTGATAAACATCCCATAGCTGAGCAGTCAAAGTTACCAAATACTGGGAGACACTGGCATTGTGTGCCTCCTGGCATGATGCAATGGAAAGGACACCACGCACTTTTGTGGTCTTCCCCAGATTGCCCCATTGCATCTGATTGGAGAAATCAGACAAATTCAGAGTGCGGGGCATTCTACAAGGTTTAGGCCTGGACTTAAGACATCGATGGCACAGAAACAACCCAAGCGATCCATCCAACAGATACATGGATAACAAAATGTGCTGTGTCCAAACAATGGAAAATTGTTCAGCCATGAAAAGAGGAATGACGTGCTGATACGTGGAGGAACCTTCAAAGTGTTACACGAGGTGAAAGAAGCCAGTCACAAAAGGACAAATACTGTATGATTCCACTTATATAAAATTTCTTGAATAAGCAAATTTATGTAGAAACAAAATAGATTAGTGGTTACGGATGCTGGGGGAGGGGGAATGAGGAGTTATTACTTAATGAATACAGAGTTTCTGTTTAGAATGACGAAAAAAGTTCTGGAAAAAGTTGTGATGGTTACACAACAGTGTGAATGCCACTGAATTGTACACTTAAAAAGGGATACAATGGTGAGCATTACATTATATATACATACCACAACAAAAATTATTTGTCAGTGGCCCAAAAGAAAAAGACAGAGCACTGTCCTAAAATAAAACAGATTAAAGAGACACAATTAAACACAACATGTGAACCTTGATTGGATCCTAGACTGAAAATAAAACTATAGAAGACTTTTTTAGAGCAATTGGGGGAAATGTGAATTATGTCAATAGATATTGACATTCCTTAAAACCAGAAAATGGAGCTGTTTTTATTTAGCATATAGGAAGAGAGCGATGCACAACTTCATGGCATCTTTTGTCTCCTTTTATTTATTTATTTTATATATTTAAAGGTAACAAAGGTCTTAGAGAACTGAGGAATCAGAAAAAAGTTAGAACTCTTGACATATTGCTGTCCAGGTGATCTGATTGCATGGAAGTGGACATGGCTTTTAATTTTCCATGATTGTTGTCACTTAACATGAACTTCTCCAAATTTCTTTTGCATCTCTAAGAGGTTTTCAGTACTTTGTCAATTCATCCTTCCCTCTGTCCTTTGTTTCTCAGTGCCAGGCCTAAACTGCTGGTATTTAGTAAATGTCAGGTTAACAAATTAGTGACAATTTTGCACACCTCTGATACTTCCTCCTTGGGATGATTTTAGAAGTTTTCCAATGCCTGTTGAACCTTTCCCTCGAGTGTGATGGCATTATGTTTTTGGACAAGAATGCAATGCCATTGTCCTCAGGAAATTAGGTTGAGGTATTTAGAAAAGGCTCATGATGTCTGTCTGTAGCTTACTCTCACGTGATTTCACCAAAAAAAAAATTATGCACCCGCCACACACACAAAAATTATGCACCACATGTATGTAGACAGTGATAATATACATATAATGTAACGTAGCACATACACATGCGTGTGTACGTATATGAAAAGAGAGAGCAAGCAAATGGGCTCAACCCCTGCACGAGGCGACACATCTCAGGAAGGCAGTGTCAGCAAGCTCGGTTAGCACTCGCAGCACAACAGTCACAGCACGAGCCCAGCGAGGGACAACTTCCCTCCCAGGAAAATGAGCAGATGTTCAAAACCCAAGAGCCCCAGAACAGCGACTCAGCGACAATCTCCTAAATGAGGTGGAAATAATCCTTTAAATTCCACTCAGCCATCCCCTCATGTTAATTTCAAAACTCGACCTTTAAGATGTTAGTGAATTACCATATTTTGATTGAAACAAAAACACGCACTGCGCCCGTCACCTCACTGAGCGACGAGAGACGATGCCTCACCCGCCTGCGACCCGCAGAAAACAAAGCCCCGAAAACGGCTGCCAGGGCAGGACGTGGGGCGTCGGCTTTCAGCTGAAACATGCTTGGCTCCAGGTGCAGCCGGGACGTGCCAACGAGCAGATTTAAGCAAATGTAATCACAGGTGAGCAGCTGAGAGGAACCGGGCTTTTGCAACCCGTGCCTGCAGGTGCCTAGGAGTGCGGCTGGTCCAGGGTTCCCCTCTGGGAATTTGCAGGAGGAAGCTCAGGTGGTCTCCCCAAGGCTGACCCTCTGACAAGTGCTGCATGCCAACTCCTTCCCTGTGAGCAGCACACGGCCCTGGCTCAGGCTCTGCGTCAGCTCGTCTACGCGGGCATGGACGTACCAGTGGTTAAAACACCAAAACCCTCTGTGCCCAGGATTTGGTACTAACGGCTCCCCAAGCCCCTCCAGGCCCTCCTGGGCTGTCCTGGCACCCTCCCTCCCCAGCACCACCTCCCTTGATCCTTTAACCCCACCCAAGCCCAGCCAGCTCAGCTCTGCGGCCCACAGAGGGTCGTTGGTGAATATTTTAAATACATGCTTGCCTTCTAGACTCCGGTTCTCCCAGGGCAAGGAACCTCTTTTATTAATTTCCCGACACCTCTGCCAGGGCCTGTCCCCACACCTTAGGGCCCTGATGACAGGAGGAGCTGGCGCTGGGCAAATGAGGGCTGAAGGCAGGCGGCAGGCCTCTGCTGAGGGGGTCCCCAAGCTGCGCCTTACACACCGAGGCTCAGGCGGGGACCTCAGGAACGGCCACGAGCCCAAGGCACTGCTCTATTCACAGCTGTACGAGAAAACGCTTACTTGGGGTCAGTGTTCAAAATAATAGTAAACAGGTACATGTGTGCACACATTTACAGAGGGAAGACTTAAGCCTGCCCAGTTCCCACAAGCCAGGGGATGGAAGATCCACTGAGTCTCCTATTTCTACTTCCCTGAGGGAAGCTGGACCCACCCCTGAGAGCCAAACGGGAAGCCTGGGCCAGGCCGAAGCAGAGTGTCTGTCTGGTGAACATGTCCACAGGCAGAAAGGTTTGCTGTGGAAGATGGTGGGAGGAAGCCCTGGCATCGTCTGAGAGCAGGATCCTTTCCTAACTGCCCTCTCAGGTCTGGAAAATGCTGGAAACAAGGAGAAGAAAGAGTGTGGAAGGGAGGCGGCTGTCTCCAAAGGAGAGACGGCCACTTCGACTGAGGCAGCCGCTCGGTAGGGAGCTAGACACTGCATCTCTCTCTCCCCTCTTATGCGGGTTTTAACCCTGTGAGTGGCCAGAGGAGGGGCTCAGGGGTCACCCCACTCCCTGTCAGCCTCCCTCTGAGGCTGCAGCCGTCTTTCCCGTGGAAACCAGCGTCTCAGGTCCAGAGGTGCCCTTCCCCCACCAGAGTCACCCTTTCTCCTCAGAAACAAGGGGGAGACAGGGCTGGAGGGACCTGGGGGCCGCTAAATGGTAGAGAAGTTCCTACAGGGTCTCCCCCTTGACTTCACATCGGGCAGTAACGAGCAGCCCAATCTCGGGAAAGAGGCACGAGAGGAGACAATCTGGCGTTTCTGGCAAAGCCACGCACATCACCACCAGGGACGCGGAGCGAGAGGGCCCCGGCGAGCAGAGGTGCCGGTGGCGACCCCGGCTCCGGCCGTGGTTGTCTCTCGCACCCCTCGTCACAGCCGGTTACCTTTGCCCTACGTCCACCATCACCTAGCGAAAAAATCGAAGTATGTTGTTTAAGATCCCACAGAAGTAGAGAGAGACAAAGACAAGCATTCAGTGCAAGCAACGTATTTGGAATGTGAGGACAGAGGAAGAAGGAATTGAGAAGGCAGCCAATGAAGGGTGTGGCATCAGGCAGGTATGGCACGAGCCCGTGGCGCTTAACCCTACCGGGGAACTGTGGGAACCGGTGTAGTCGCAGAGCTCAGAGTTTCCCATACAAGGGACAAGGGAGTGGGGGTACTTATGGCCACCTGTCACCGGTTGAGGACTGCCTCACGGTCACTACTCCCTGACACTTGGAGCTAGCCACCTGGGGAGCAAAGCGGGCTGTAGCCTCCACTGGCAGAGGAATGCAGGAAGTTAGAATTTGGCCGATGTCGCAGTTGACCGGGCTGCTAAGACAAACACCGCACACCGGTCGCCTTAAACCACAGGGGTTTATTGGCTCACCGTCTTGGAGGCTGGACGTCCAAAACTCCAGGTATCAGCCGTGCTTTCCCAGATGTCTGTAGTGGTCCGGTGGCAGCTTTCCGGCAATCCGTAACTCAGTCCCTGCCTCCATCGCGTGGCCACCGGCCTCCCTCACTCCCTCCTGCTCCCCTGACCAAGCTCCTCTGCTCACGAGGCCTCCGGCGTCGTGGACGAAGGCCCACTCTCACCAGCTCGGCCTCGCCTTCACTAACACCATCTTCAAATGGTGCTACACTATTTACAAACGGGTTCACGTCCACAGGACCAGGCGTTACGACTTGAACGTGTCTTTGTGGGGTCACAACTCAGTCCTCGTCAGCCAGTGGGCGCATGAGCAGTAAGGGCGAGGAGCCGGGCAGGGCCCAGGTGGTGTCTGCTCACGGGAGACCCGATGGCAGTGATCGTGCACCAGGAAGGAAGCCTGAATGACCTCTGCGTCAAGGCTTTGAACTCCGCACAAGAAAGGAGCCCCATAAGCCAACAGCATCCCGAAAAAACAGTTCTGTTTTCCTGACAAGAAGGGGAGAGCTGGCTGAGAAATAAAAAAAGAGAGACCCTCCCCAAAGGGTGCGTGCACCTGTCCAGAGATGCGCAGCCCGCCTGGAGGCAGGGGTTCATCAGCTTTCTGAGGAGGGGCACGAAGACAAGCCTGAGTCATGCCTGGGCATCCAATTTTACTTTGTACTTAGGGGTCATGGGAATGGGGGAAACAGTCCTGAGGCTGCTCTGCCCTGAAAAGCCCTTTTCCCTTTTGCCTCTTCTCTGTGAACACCTGCAGGTGCCAGAGGAGTCACCGGGGGACACGGGGTGGCACAAAAGCACCGCTGAGCGATTACTTCAGCCCGAGCCAGGAGGGCCGGGTACCCATCGAGGGCGTCCGCCCGCCGTGCTGGAGCTCACCGGGAAACCAAGGAGACCCCCCGGCTCTCACTTGGCCACGTGAGTGGGGGGCTCTTAAGGACGTCGCTGCCTCAGCAAAGCCCTGGCGCTGGTTCTCGTTTCCCCCTCCTCCCGCTTCCCCGTGCAGCCAGCCCGGCCTCGACCGCCCCCATGACTCCCGCTGAGGTGGCATCAGAAGGATTTCGGGTCCGGATGATTGACAGCTCCCATCGGCGGGACTTCATGCCTGAATGCTCCAACTGCTGGGCATTTTCACGATTGGCTGTTTTTATCTGATTTACAAACCACATCTCGGTGCAAACCGGGAAGCCCTGTCCTGTCCACTGGCCTCGCGCTGCTGTGTGGGGCGCAGGCACTCCACCCCGAAGGCGGCCCAAGAGCCCCGGGCTTCCGCTGGCAGACTCCCTTCGTTCGCTCCTTACGTCAGCTCTGGGGACCTGCTGACCTTCTCTGTGGCGTCTGGACCTTTACCTCATCCTCCCTCCACACACAGCAAGCTTGCAGAGGTAGGGGCCGAGGCTGCTGCTCTGCACCCAGCCATACAGAGGGTGCGGCCACAAGCCAGGGTTTCTTTACAAACCTGGTCTCCTTCCAGAACATTCCATCTTATTCTATTTGGTGCCAGATGAAAAACCCTTCAAGGGCCCACCTCTTAACCTTGTACCTGAGGGTCAGTCTCTGACACCCCAGCCCTGCCTGATGTGCCCACTGGGGACACGGCCAGGCCACAGTGCACAACCTCCTGCCCTCTTTTCATGGAACAGAATTCTAGTCTGGTGGAAAAGAGGGGAAACAGGTGTGCATGGCCCAGAGTGAACCAATATATCACAGGGAAAACAGAGAGAGAGAGGGAGCTGGGGCAGAATGTGGGTGACCCAGAAGCAGGTGACTCGTTGGCCAACAGCCTGGCTCTGTGACCCGTTAGATCGGAGCAAATCTTTTTATATGTGTGGCCTTTGACCAGAAGCCAAAGCAGACAATTAGTGTTTTTTGATGACAGAGTGAGATTGCAAAGCTGTGCATGCAGAACAGAGTGGAAGTCAGGCTCCTGCCCACAGCCGGTAACCCACGCCCAGGCACACCGGCAGGCCGGGGCCTGGTCGACACGGAGGTGTGTTCTTACAGGTCTCGGCTGACTCTCCTTCCGGGAGGCTGTGGGGATGGGCATGACACAGACGTGCCAGAAGGACTGGGCTGTGTGCACTTCCCAGGGAAGGGGTGAGATGGGGAAGTTTATGTTGAACACACGTTTCTACAAGTTTACTTAAAAAGAGCAACTAAAGAGACAATGACAATTAAATGTAATATGTGATCTTCGTCTGAATCTATTAATGGAGGAGAAAATTCCTAAAAGGACATCATTATATGGGCATATGAAAAAATCTGAAATATAGACTGTATACTTTATATTGATGTTAAATTTCTTGAACTTGATAACTATACTTAAGGTGGTTACATAAGTGGATATCCTTGGTCTTAGGATTTGTACATTAAGTGTTCAAGGAACGTGATGTATACAATCTACTCCCAAATATTTAGAAGATAGATGGATAGATAGATGGGAGGTAGGTGGGCAGATAGGGAGGGAGGGAAGGAGGAAGGTCAAACATGGCACAATGTTAAAATCAGTGGATTTGAGTATGCATGTGTGGAGTTTATGTTGGGGTTCTCTGTATGGGTTTTGTATTATTTTTGCAACTGTCCTGTAAGTGTGAATTTATTTCAAAATAAAAAAATTTAAGGAGGAAGAAAGGAACCTTGCTACAGCCATGCCCTTCAGCCCTGTAGATGCTAAAACCCTCACCAGGCAGGCTGACTCTGTCTTGAGGCCACAACACCAGGAAAGATATTCTAGAACTGGATCAGGCAACAACTGCCCGTTTCCTCCAACCCTTCTCTGAAAATATTGGCCTATGGAGCCCCGTGACCCTGTCTGCAGCCCCATGACCCTGCATCAAAACAACATATAAACCTGGGGGAGAGAGAACTTCCAAAGGGTTTGTTTCCATCAACAGTACCCTGGCTTTGAACATGAGCTTGATGAGTGAAGAGAGCAACTGGTCCAGGAATCACATCTGGGATGCAGGCAGAAGGCATCTTCCCCGCACCCCTATTATATCCCAGGCCAGTCCGCTGTGTGCAGCACTGCCCTCTCCCTTTGCCCTGCCTTTAAAATTTATCATCTCCAGGAGAGGAGGCACAGTAAGTTTCTAAAACCCTGGAAGGATTAACTTGTCAATGTGGTATCACCCTGCTCCTAGCTTGAAAAGGGCAGAAAAGGTTTACACACTCAAGAGAAACTCATCAAGTCAGGGTCATTCCTTGGACCAACTCTGCAAGCAGAAGCTGTCATGTGTCCACCTGGGATGAACAGCCAGACCTCTGGGAATGGCACACTTTAGTTCTTAGTTCAATCTCATAGTCAGACTTGCTAGGTCACCTAAGAAAAGAAAGACCTGGGAGATGGCAGGATCAGGTGTCTGAGTGGAAACAGGCCACTTGCCCAGGACAGGGCTTGATCCCAGACTTGTCCTGGCACCCAGGGCTATGTCAGTGCTGCCCAGGACAGAGCTCCAGGGCTCCAATGTGATCCCACCACTGGGCACAAAACAAGCCCCAGAAACACCCTCAGTTTCATTCGGTCTTCCTTCCCGGGGAAGGAGGGGCAATAAAAAAGGCAGGTAACAAACAAGGCAAAGAAGAAAGGAGGAATAAAGGAAAAAACTGGACACCTTTCCTGTTTTCCCTCATCTTTAATTTGGGGTCCAGACCCTGCTAGCTGTGCAAAGTACAAGGGGAAACCTCGCTAGAGAATGAGAACGTCTGCCAGCTGAGAGCATCCGGCAAACCTGAAAGGCCAGGCCTTGGCAGCTCAGCGAGGCACGGGGCAGTCAGCAGTGACGGCCAAGGCCCACAGTTTCTCAGCAGGGAACACAGCTGGCCACTGAGCTCCGAAATTTTGAGCAACAGCATAAGCACGTGGCGACTCCCTTGTTTCATTCAGGTGCTGAAATAAACCTTCTCATGAGCCCAAAGCCCTTCGCCATCACCCATGTCAACATAAAGTCTAGACCAAGGCATTTGCAGAAAACATCCTGGGCAACAGTCTAGCAAATAGCAAAATAGAGTGTGCAAAGTATCCCACTAAGATTTTTAAAATCCTTGTGAATGAATAAGAAGAGGTTGGAAAGGGTCGGTTCTCCCATCTTCCCGTTCACATGGTTTATCTTTGTGGGCAAGAGTTGAAGGAGGTGAAGTTGTCAGTGAGGAAGGATTCTATGTATTCATACCATTGCGATTTTGCAGGGTAAGTATGTATTCTCAAATGACTCCTATAATTGAAAAGAGTCAAAGATATAAATATACAAGTTATATGCACTGGAGCTGTTGTTAGCTTCCATGTCAATGGAGGCTTTGGATGGTTTCCTGGAATGTTTTCCCTTACACATTTTTCTGCACTTTGGGGAGCCACTGTCATCCAGCACATCTGCAAGACTGTTCTAGGTGCTTCACTAAAGGGAACACAAATCCCTGTGTCATATGCTCTTGAAGGACTGTCTAGTACAGTGGGCTGAGGGGCATCCATTGCTTCTTAAAAATAAAGGAGTCACCTTAATAAATTAATCAAATGCCATTTTGGGATCCTGTGGCAAATTTCCATCCTGTTGGTGCAATATGTCTGAATTTATTCTTCCTGTATTGGCTCAGTTCCATTCAAGATTTCTAGTTTTTGAAACGTGGATTAGAACAAGAGCAGAAAACGCATGTAAAAGTACTCACTACTCATGAAGGATGAAAGAAGAGAATGCAGAGGGGGAGGGAAAAAACGTCTTCATCAAAATAGAATGCAGACAGCCATGTTCTATGAACCAAGGATTACCTTGGGCAATTTAACAGTATTTCTTTTATGTAATTCTTTTGAAAGATACATTCAAATCAGCATAGGATACAATTGCTATAAAATGAATGTTGGGCTGCCAAGGTGAAAGAGGGGAGTTACACACTGTTGCTAACATACAACAGGTGCACTGGTTTCGTTGTCTCCATGTCAACTTCAAACGAGGTCCATCCTCCTCCAGGCATGACATTTTAACCTTCATTTTCCTTTGGGGACACTTGTCAACTCAGAGGCCACCTCCTCCTGGAAGCCTTCCTTGCCCCCTCTCTGCCCCTTCCCTTCCTGATGCTGCCTGGGCCCCGGCTGGCCTCCATACGTTGAGCAGTATCTACGGCTCTGTAAGGAAGTGGCTGCATTCCTCTGTCCTCTATCTCCAGACAGTTCCTTGAGGGATGAAATTGTGTTCTTTTTTATCTCCCCACCACAGGAGAGGGCTGGGGGGGGCAGCACTGCTCAGGGAACTTGGGAGACTGTCCAGCGTTATTGCCGTTATCGCCGGCTGCTGGGCTTCCTGTGTGTGGCCAGGGGCTGGGGGCACCACTGCGTGGTAAAGAACGCGGGGAGGGGCGGGGGTGCAGGCTGGAGTCACCCACCGGAAGCCCACTGGCCCTCCTGCAGCCGACAGCACTTGAACCTGTGATAGGGGCTTGTGCACGAAGTTCGCACAGACCTCAGCTCTGGAGTCCAGTACACTCGAGTGTGTGTGCAGCTCAAGTGCACAGCCCCCTCCACCCTCTGTGCCCTAAGCTGTGCTTCTCCATTAAAAAATACAGAGAAAAGAAAGGGAAAGATTATAAGGGCAGAAAGAAATTCTTAAAAATCAGAGAAACTCCAGGAAAGCAAATAATCACAATTTAGAATGAGCTCAAAAAAGAAAAAGGATCTCAGCATTTCTCATTTTCTCCAGAAGCTTTCAAGCCACCCTGGCTGTCCTCGGCAGAGGTGTGGGACCTTTCTCCCTGGAAAGCTGGACACCGCTAGTGAGCCAGGTAGCAGTGCAGAAAGAGTGGAGTGAGCCGACACACAACATCTGGACAGTATGACGCCAGCATGAAGTTATGTAACCAAAACGGAACACAGCCTTGCGAACCGTTTCTGCTTTTGCTACCCGTGGGATTGCAGAACAGGCAGCTGTCACTCCCGGCGAAGGCTTTGGGTCGCAGACATCCATGCGTGCGGGAGAGCAGCGGGAGCGGTCAGTTTACTCCCCAGTCCGGAGCACCCCTAACCTTCCAGAGCCCTGGCCTGACTCAGAGAGGGAAGAGACTGTTCTCACCCAATTCCCACCCAGCGGTCAAGCTGCTCCTTTCTCAAGCTCTCTTGCAGAGCCTGATAGTGATGTTTATTTCCGACAAGATGTTTAACAAAGGAAGAGGGGATTCCTATTCACTGAGCCTAGGCCAGCCCAGCGTATCTCAAACTCTTGACTTGCACAGGAATTGCCTGAGAACTTGCTGGAATGCATATTCAGAGGCAGAAGGCCTGGGAGGGGCCTGAAATTCTGCATTTCTAACAAGCTGCAGACGCCTCTGGTCCCCAGAGAGGGCTCTGAGTAGCAAGAGTTTAGAATACGGTGGAAAGAGTTATGAAGGGGCAGTGTGGAAGCAAGAGTCCATCTGTTCAAGACAAACAGAAATTGGTGATTGGGTGCTGACACCCCTAGAGCAGGTAGCCCGGGCAGGTGGAATGTCTACCCGCCAGTTCCCCAGGGCTGCCTCCCCCGTGGAACCTGGCCAAGCATAGGGCCTCGCGGCCAGCTGCGCTCTCCCTCCTGGTGGTGTCAGCACATGGTTAGGTCAGATGCTGGTAGGAGACAAAGCTCCATGCTCTGCCACCCTGGCCCAGCCCAAAGACAAAGTTGTCCCAGGGTCTCATGGGGCATGAAGGTACAGGGAGAAAGCCCACTTCTCCCAGGCACCACAGGAGCCCCTGTCCACATCCTCAAGACGTTATGCTTGTGGATGGCTGAGAAACAAAGGGATAGCTCAAGTTAACCCAGCTACACTGAGAAGAATCCGGTAAACTTCCCGCGCCATTGCTCATGAGCCTTGGGAGCCTGCACCTTTCCAGAAGGCTGGAGGTCTTGACCAACTCAAGCTGGCATATTGTTTCCTGTCCCGAAAAGGAGAGAAAAGAGAGGCTCCAGGCCAGTGCGCATGCCTCTCCCGGGATCTTGATAATATGCAGCTTCTGATGCCATGGGTCTAGGTGAGATTCTGCATTTCTAACAAGTTCCCAGGAGATTCTGATGCTGCTGGTCCCTGGGGCCCCACTTTGAGTAGCGAAGGGCTCAAGTACGTACTGACCAGATGGTGAGGCACTTACTATGCATTAGTTAACGTCACATACTAGGAAGGCCATCGGGCGAAGCACAGAGCCTCCACCTAACGGTGAGGAAGCTGATGCCCGGTGAGGTGAGGACACCTGATCATATTCTGCAGGTAGGAAATGGGAAGGTCCTGATTTTAAGTCTGAAGTGCCTGACACCAAAGCATATGTTCCATTCCTGGTATTTGAAGGAAGCTTAGAAGATCAGAGGATATGAAGCTTTTGAAGGGAAACCTCGGAGGAAGTAAAGGTGACAGCAAAAGTGGTGGCAACATGAGATTATTACAGGATTGCACAGTAGCATGTGTCCTCAGCAAAGCGATGGCCTCAATGTGTCATGAAAAAGGTGAATTCAGAGCCTGTGGATTATGTCTCAGAAGGCAAAAATGCATAGAATTTACTTGAGAAAGATATCAATCAAAATGCTTATCATCTTTTTAAACAGTGTGGCACGTGAAGGGATGTTTCATTGGGTTCATTCAACCACATTCAACAAACATTTGTTGAGTTCCTAGACGTACAAGGCATTGTGTTATCAGCAGAAGCCACTTACGCAGAAACGATTTCTCGAAGATGCCAGATAATTGGGCTACTTAAGTCATAATGCAGCCTCTTCGACAATGAAACAGAGCCCTTAGTATTTCTTCATTCGGTGTTCCAAAAGACACAGCTGATTTCAGACACTTTAATAAAACAAAAAATTGCTCAATAAAAGTTTGCAGTGCACATCAAGTATAAAATCTATCCTGATAAGCCCTCAACTAAATACAGTGAAAAGGACATGGGCTCGGCTGTGATTTAGCTGCAAACACCTGCTTTGGAAAGATACCAAAGACATTCCCTCTCCTCAGCTCTGCTCTAGGGTCTATAACGTGGACTCCTGAGTTTAATTCCTGGGCCCTCAAGACAAACCGTGTAACAAAATAGAAAGTGTCTTTACCCTTTTGCAATTTCAAAACCAACCCCTCACGGTTGAAGTGACAGTTTTCTTTTTGCAAGGGTTACGTGAGCAATATTTACAGCTGTGAAGCTGAGGAAACAAAAAGCCAAGGAGCTGGTAGCATCAAGGTTGGCCAACGCCCTTCCAGAGAGCCCCTTTCCTCTAAAAGCATCTCTTTATTAGTCCATTAGAAAACCTCACAGCACTGAAGTCAAATGTACTTAATATGAAACATCTTCAATTTAAACAACGGTCTAGTTGAAGGGAGCAGGGATTCCCATACTGCTCATCCGCCAGGACCTCTGTGCTGTGTTGATATTAGGTCAACTTTGGCAAATAAAGGAAACATTTCACTTTCAAAACTTTGAGTTCAGTAAGATCGGGCACAGGAAAGAGGCGAATAACTCCTGTGCTGAGTTGGGTTAACAAGCTGACACTTGCTTGGTCTCCCATCACAGATGGAAGGCTCGTTCAGAGGCTCCTCACGGCACGGAAGTGCCTCTAAAATCTGAATTGGCTGCCCAGAAGATGTTTCAGAGGCCACAACCGGGCTTTGCAAATAGTTGTTAGTGTCATGAATAAAAGGTACAATGTGCAACATAATCCATGTTCACCTGAACTGGCATTTCCCTAACAAATATTTTGCAGAATTCTATTACAGATCCCTTAGATGTTAATAGGCAGTATGGAACAGTTCCTAGGAAAGAGTTCCATTACCCAATTAGTTGGGGAAACCAACGGAGTTAAACAAATTCAAACAAATTTCTCAGAGGCTTTAATGGGAAAATGTCTTAAGTCCCTCTAAAATTATGATGCCCACATTTCCTAGACCTAATGGATCTTTCTCAAAAGCCCCTCTCCCAGTTTTGCTTTTAGGTTTTTTTCCCAAAACTGAGCCAGATTCTTGCTAAACAGAACACAGTTTAAGCCATGTTGCACCTCGTTTTCAGGCTGTCATTTTTATCTGTTTTACCTTAGAGCAGAGATGACCTACAGGGGAAGCCAAATCTTGATAGGAAGGCTCTGTCCTCCCCTACTCCTCACCAGTTCTCACTTGGCCCCTGTGGCCCGCACTGACGCTGGGGTCTCCTCTACCTACAGAGAGCCATATGCTCTCCGTCTGTTCACCCACCAGACAGCTGAGTGGAGCCGGGGCCCAGCCAAGGCCTGCTCGAGGCCCTGGGGAAGGAAGGGGGATCACTGGAGACAAAGACCCTGCGAGGTTCCACACAGTGATGATTCCCTGGCAAAGTACTTCACTAACAGGATGCCGCAGGTGTTTGCTTCTGTTTCAAGTTCTGTCTCTTCTCATCTACAGAGGTTGCCTGTCCACAGGAAGATGGGATTTCTGTCTTCTCTTAACAACAAAATTAGTCCATGTTAGTGCCAGAAAGAGCCTTAGAGATGACCTAGTCTACTTCCTGCATCCCGTATTCAAAGAATCTGGGCCTGGGGGTGGCCGGGTGACGCCTGACCAGGCATCGACTGTGCTCCTAGTCCTAGACACGAGGCATGATTACAGCAGTGCCTCGTTTATGCTTGTGACAACCCTGTGATGTAGTTCATTATGTCCACTGTGAGGAGAGGGACCAATGCTCCCAGCTAACTTGTCATGGGACAAGCCATGCCCAAATCTGCTCTGCACCAGCCCAGGTCAGTGCTGTTTCTATCCCAAACTGCCTTTTACATCCTTCCCCATGGGAAAACCCCACCAGGGCAGAGAGCAGCCATTCCAGAGTCTGGGGAAGGCTCAGAAGACCTCAAGTCCTTGGGAGACCCAGATCTCAGTCAAAGTCAGGGTCAACAGGAAGCACCTCCACTGCTACAAAGGCTCTGGAGTGGCTGGCACACGGGACGGTTCCGAGCCCCACAAGCCAAGTAAGGCCAAGAAGAGAGGCGCAAACGAGGGCAGCCCCCAGCCCCAGAGCCTGGGGTGGCGCCTGCTCAGAGCAGCCCCTGTCACGCTGGGCACATCCTCACCCTCCTGCAGACGGCAGGCTGGGCGGCCTCATCTGAAATAATCTGGCCACGCAGGGCATGGAGAACGCCAAGGAGGTATTCAAAGAGGTGAGGACCTGGAAAGAAGATCTGAAAATGCTTTTAGAATTCCACAGGAAGAGCAAGCACGTTCCCACGTTTATTTATAAAGGAGGCAGTGCTGGAGATTTCCTAAGATAAAGGGGAACGCGGGGGAGGGTGAATAACAGAAAGGCAAGGAAACTAACTCTGGGGGAGTTGTATCATTACACAGAAAACATAGGTGCCACCCATGAGATGCCAGCTGGGCTAACCCCACCGGGCCTGGGGGGCCATCGCCCCAGACTTTATTCCCTGGAGACATAGCAGCTCAGGGCAGAGCTGATTCTCCACAGAGAGCCACAAACTGCATGTCTTATATGAACAGATATTCCAAGCAGAGTTATGTTTAAAAACACAACTGTCACTTTGCCTTCAAGAAGGAAAGGGGAAGAAAACCCACAAAATGAACCAGCAGACAGGGTCCAAATATCCTGCTCTAAGTTTTCTGGGAGGAGCTTATTTAAGAAAGGCAAGGCATGGAGAATGCCCAAGAATGAAATTTTCATCACCACCGTCATTTCCTTTGCAAGCCCGTTCTCTCTAAAAACTCTCATCTCCTCTGTTCTAGTTGGTGGGTTAGCATTTTCCTGTAAGCCTTTTATTAGTGGTGGCCCTATAAAATGTTTTGCTCGGGGCTTTTCACTGAGGAATTATCAGAGTCGTGGTCTTTTAAGAAGGGAGAAAAGCTTGAGAGTCGGTGGCACAGCCCCATGCTGTCCTCTGCCCGGCTGAGTGCCGGCCTCACCATCATCTGGGGTAAAGGACAGGAGAAATGGGTGGAGGGTGCTGAAGGAATCCAGAAGATTTTCAGTCTCTCCTTTCCAGAGGACCTGCAGGGGGCAGGCAGCCGGGGAATGCTAGCCTGGTCCTCCCCACGATGTCCCTGAGGATGGGGCGCTGACACCTGAGCCCTGCAGCCTCCCGAGAATAAAATAAGCAGGGGCTACCCCAGAGGTGGCTTCTGCAACTTGGCTTTCCCAGACACAACATTAGCCTCTCCATGTAGCTTATGAATTACATAATTATCCGAACACCCGCCAACGATGACTGTGCACGAATTATGTAACGGGCACATCTCCGCTCCGAGGGCATCACCCTTACAACCACCTTTGGGGGGTGGACCCAGGCCCACAGTTTGGAGGCCCTCTTTATGGACAAGCCTACCAGTCAGGAATAAGAAATCAGATACCAGGGCTTGGAAGGGCCCAGGCAGGCTAGGAGCCCCGAGGCTTAGGTTTCCTGGGAAATTTGCTCTGCCAGGGAGGCAGGGATCCTTATCATCTGCTTTGAAAGATGAGGAAATTAAAGTTGGGGAAGTTACGCAAATTGCCACAGGCCACTCAACAGCAAGAAACAGAGCCAGGTTGCTTCAAGACTCCGTTATGCCATCTTTCGAGAGGGGAAAGGAGGTCTTGATCATCTCAGAAACTGGGGAAGTCTGCAGAGCTTGATTAATGTTATTCAGAGCCCTAATGTTTTAAAGGGAAGTTGAAGAAAGGAATGATTGATCTTTTTGTGAACTTGTCAGAAAACCTGCAGTACAGAGACACTCTATTCAGCTGAGTTGAAAAAAAAAGGAGTTCACCCCCACCCCCTGCCCAGAATGAGATGGTCCCACCCCACAGGTGTTTGGGAGCTTCGGACGCCTGAGCTGGCACTTAAAGTATCCAGTGGCTTCCTTTCGTGACATGCAGCCCAGGCCTTGAGGTGGTGATTAAGGTTGATCCTGTTTTGTTGCCCCAGGAAGCTGTGAGTGAAGGGTCGGCAGCCACCCCTGCAGAGTGACTTGGCGATGGTGTGGTCACACCTTACGGTGACAACAGACTGGAAAGGAGAAGATAAGACCCAGCCTCAGTATAACTGTCCTGTCACCCATGGCCTTCACTCTTCCTTGAACTCCCTCTGCGTGAAAGAGCCACGCTCCACTCTAAAAATGGCCATTTTTCCTTCCTGGCAGTTTCAGAAGATACACTACCTGGCATCTCCTTCACTTTGTCTTCTCCTTTGTTGGAGGGAGATGACAGTGGCACAGGGAGAACGACCATGGCCCGAGTCAGAAGACATGGGTTCATTCTCTGGTTCTATAGTCTTGTAGAACTGTGACCCCTTAAATGGGTCATTTAATTGCTGCCTCGAAGTCTCCTTGCCTGGAAACTTGGGGTGACAATAATATCAACTACCCACAGCAGGGAACTAAAAGCAACAAATATATTTGTTAATGGCATATGGGAAAATACATAGCAATAGAGTTCTACAATGGAACACTATGCAGCAATTAAAATGAATGAACCACTTATAAACATGGACAGATCTCAAAAATATGAGTGGAAAACATATTTCAGAATATTACATATGGTAAAATAACATTTAAATTTGAAAACACAACAAACAGTATTACTTACTGCTTATGCATATAACATACATATATGGTAAAAATATTAAAACACCAGTCAGACACTCCAAAATAAGGATGCTGATATGGCAAATAAAAAGGACATCAACTTGATCTGTAATGTCTTGTTTCTTATAAAAGGAAAAAGATGGGAAGCAAATTAAAAATGTTAACATTGGCTAATTCTGAGAGCAAATATACTGGGGTTTGTTGTATCTCTCCTTTTACTTCTCTGTATTAATTTTTGTTGTTTCAAAATAAAATGGAAAAACTAAACAAAAAGAAACACGATGTCAAAGAGAAGTCACAAAGATTCATTCATTCATTCAATGAAGACACAGCATATGTCTGATCAACAACTATTTGAGATGCACCATGTTCCAGGTACTCTCTGGACCCTGAGTGAACAGCCCTGGTCACTGCCCACACAAGGCTTATCATCTACAGAGCAAAGTGCAGTACTTGGGGAAATAATGCATCAACTTGAGCTTGACTGAGGTTCAGCCTAGGGAGGAGCAAGGTGCAGGGGAATGAACACTGGCTTTGCTCTGCCAGGTTTTAACTCAAGCTCTGCCTCACCCTCACTGCATGCCTGAGGTCAGCGCAGTCTCAGCCAGGAATGCCTGACTAACTGGTTGTCAGGAGGGGCAAACAAGTTACTGCAGGTACAGCACTTAGCCCAGCCCCCAGCTCCAAGGAGACACTGCAAATATCTGTTCTCTTTACCTCTGCCCTGGAGAGAACCTACGGATTTAAGTCCTAACTCAGGAGGGTTGGGTTTGTGCATGAAATAAGAACTACATCTAGGTCCTGAGCCAAACTGAAGAGATGGACACCTGGACAAGGGAGAACTCAACTGTCCTCAAATGTCAGAAGGTCTATCATGAGGAAAAGGAACACAATGTAAGTTGTAAAAGTCACAATGACTAAAAGGAGAATACTTTGGTTTATCGCAAGGAAGAGAATTTTAAGATAATCACTGTCGTCCAAGGATGAAAAGGACTCTAAAAGAAGGCAGCAGTGGGTTCCTTAAGGAGATCAAGGAGGACCACTTCGTGGTGATGCCACAAAGGGAAGACACGTATTATATGGGGACTGCAGGGTCACAGGATTTTTTAGAGTCTCTTTGAGTGTTGAGAGATTATGACTGTAACTTATGATCTTAGTAGAAGATAAAACAGCCAATGGTGTGCTGCCATGACTGCATTCACTAACAGTTTACTAATCAATTAAAGGGCCTTCCATTTTTGCAATATCATGCACATTTTCAAAGTTCTCTTGCATATATTTTCACACTTCTCCCCCAAGAATGGCCAACCCATTCCTGGGTTGAACAGGCAGAGAAACAGCAGAGGAACTCCAAGAGAAGACCCTTAGTTGGGCCCCCAGGGACCATCCTTGCAGACCTGAAGCCCTGCAAGGGACAACAATGCCATCCTGCTCTGCACCCTCCAGCCTGCTGGTTCCTGACACCTGAGGTCCCAGCATGGAGGTCACTGCACAAAAGCCAGTTAGGCATGCAGGGTCTGCCACAGATACCCAGAGCCATGGTGGTAGCATGGCAAGCCACCATGGGCTCTGACCTGGAGGAGGAAAAGAAGGAGCTACTGCTACCATGGTTCACAGTGAGATGCCAAACAGACCCTCAATCCCCAGTCTGCTAAGGCTGAAACATTGGAAACCTCCTGCTTGTCTCAGAGCTCCAACTCAGTGGCAAGCTGGGACCACAGGATTCAGAAAGACATGTTCCTCTTTGTCTCTTCTCTATAAAGGTATCAAAAACTTCAAAAACTGCAACTTGCACAGCAGCTTCTGACACCAACTACATAGACTGTAGCAACTCAATCAATTCTCTTCTGACTCTAAGAACCCAGAGTTGGGCAGATAGTACAAGTTAAGGGCCATCTTCTACAAAACTGTCCTTCAGGCACCAGTCACAAATTTGGAGGCCCAAGCTCCTCCAATTGTGCCAACTGGCAACAATTTGAGGGTTCTCCCTAGTGTTCACTAATTATCTAGAAAGACTCATAGAACTCACTGAAAGCATTCTCCTTACAATTAAAGTTTCAATATAGTAAAATGCGGTCGCCCCTCCGGCTGAAGTGTGGTTTGCTGACCTGGCGGGAGGCGGCGGCCGCGGTAGGCCTATTCCAAACCGCTGCCCCTGTAATAGGGTGGTTGGTCGGGCCCACCGCCACCCCTGAAGGAAGCTCGGCATGGGCGCAGAGTGCCCTCGGGTCTCCCCTTCTCAGCAGCCATGCTTCCGCGGCCGCCCCTCCTCCCGGATGGCGCCACACGATGCCTTGTGGGGCGGCACCCTTCTTCTTCCTTCTCCCTGCGCAGGCGCAGGGCGGAAAATTCCAGTCTGCCTTCCCCCACCCCCCCCCAGCAGCAACAGCCAGGCACAAGGCGGGAAACTCAAGTCTGCCCTCCACCCCAGCAACAGCAGCCACCAATCCCTAAACCCTGCCACTTCCCCCAGCAACAGCAACAGCCAATCCCTAACCACCACCCCTCCCCCTTCCAGTACCTCCCACTGACTTTTCTCCGGCAGCCAATCAGAACAGGGCGTGGCTTCGACCAATCAGCCTTCCCCAGCCCCTATAAAACTGTAGCCACTTCCTCAATAAAATTGGACTTGCGTGTTTACCTTGTCTCCGCGGTAGTTCTTCTGCCGTGCGCCCTCCAGTCCTGAGAGCCCCCGACAAGGGCCTGGCCTCCCTTGTCCCCAGTTCATCGCCTGCTTCTCCGGGCGACCTCCTCGTCGCTGGCTTCTCTGGGCGACCCCGTCAGCCGAACCGCGCAACCCCTGTGAGACCGACCCCTCGTCCCAAGTGGGACCGACCCCTCGTCCCAAGCTGGACTGACCCCTCGTCCCAAGCTGGACTGACCCCTCGTCCGAGCCAGACCCCACCTCTACCGACCGAGCAAACCGTCGCAGTAAAAGAAGACAGATCAGAAAAAGGCAAGAGAAGAGATGTAGACTGTGGAGTCTGGAAGGGTCTCAAACATATTTGAGGTGTCTTCTTCATGTGGAGAGAGAGCATGTCACCTCCTGGCACACAGACAAGTATCATCAATTGTGGAAGCTCTTCAGGGCTAAGTGTGTCCTGAGTTCATATAGGGTCTCATTATGTAGGCATGACTGATAGAATCAACATCCATATGTGGTTGAACTCAATCTCCAGATCCCCTCCACCCCCAGAGGTCAGGAAGGTGGACTGATGCAACCTGACTCAAAACCCCAATACTCCTACCCACAGGGTTGGTCTTCTTGGTATGGTGAGACGCCCACTCTAAGGCTGCAGGAGAGGTCAGCTCCACCTTATAACTCTCAAGTGTGCTCCTGGGCCCACCATGAAGAAAAAGGACACTCCTATCACAGGAATTTCCAAAGATTCAGAGGTTTCCTCCCCAGAAACGGGGAACAGAGACCAGCAAAGTTTTTCATTTATACTTCATCCCCAAGCACCTATTTCCTGAAGAACAAGAAGTGTACCAAGCAAAGGAGTGAGAGATGGACAGTGGAGATCCTTCACTGGTCCCAGAACTTTGATGATACATATTCCCATCATAATGGCTGCATAATAGATCAAACTAGTAGCATAAAACAGCTACAGTCATTTATTGTTTTTATCTCTCCTGGTTTCGGGGGGTTATTGGGGGATTGTCTCTCAAGTGATTGCAGTCAGACAGTGGCTGGGGCTGGAGTCATCCAGAAGGTTCTTCACTTGCATTCTGACTGTGTGATGTTGTCTGTCAGCCAGGAACTCAGATGGGGCTGTTGACTGGAAGACCTACCTGCAGCCTCTCTGTGAGGCCTAGACTTCCTCACAACATGGTGGCTGTGTTCCAAGCATTACTGTCCCAAGGGAGAGAGCTTGGTGGAAACTGTGTTGCCTTTTATGACACAGTTGGAAGTCACACGACTTCTGCCACATTCTATTTGTTAAAAGCAGGTCACTAAGGGCCAGCCACATTCCAGGGGAGGGGAACTAGAGCCCACTTCATGTGAGGGAGATACCAAAGCATCTGTGCATATGTTTTAAAACACAAGGTGCAATTCTTCATCTGGGGCTAGAAACTGAACTCTGTCACCTTCAAGGTGTCTCAAGTTCCAGGCTGGGAATTAATTCCCACTGTGCCAGGCTTTGGGCTGAAGAACAACTAAGTTGGATGTGCTATTTTCTGAAGGCTTCAGAAGTCCCACATTTGGTGGGCTCTGGAGATTTGAAAATGTTTGAGACTTAAATACCAGGGCTACAGGTTTCCCAGTTCAAACATAGCAAGTAACTCAAAGGTGATTTTGCGTGAAATACAGATTTCATTTCACTCAAAGTAGAGCCCAGTGAGGGATTAAATGGTGACCTGAAGAGACAGAAATGTCTTCTACTGACTCTGGCACTAGAAAAGCCAGCGTATTCCTCTGAAATAATAAATACAGTGAAGACCAAAGCCCTGGCTGCCCACATAGGGACACATTTTCCTATTTTCTGTCCTGAACTTATATTGAGTTTTCTCCCTGAGTCTACATGTAGTCCAGGCTCCAGGACCTGAGCAACACTTCTGGAAAGGACTCTCTTACCTTGTTGGTTGCAAAATCAAAATATCTGCCCAAAGAAGGGAAACTCTAGGAGCAAAGTCTCTATTTGCAGGAGAAGCTAAGGCAGGATTTTCTAAGTGATTTTAACGTGTTTTCAGCTCCCCTGGCATGGCATCCCCATAAGTCCATAGCACAGACAAATGCAGTAAAAGATGGGGAAGGAAGGAATGGTTCTTGGTTTTCACGAAATTCCCTCTCTCCCATGGGCCCTCGACCTGCCTGCCATGGAGGGCCTCCTCCATCTTGCTGCCCAAGCCCCTCAACTTGGGGCACAGCCACTTGACAAGCCATCAGCACTTTACAAACACATATTATGACTCCATGAAAACTAATGGTCTCCAATGGAACAGGAACAATCCCCCAAGTGCAGGAGCAATGACCAGAGAAGGATGGTCCATTGGTGGGCCCTTGATACTGATGACTATGCTTATGAGCCTTTTGTACTTGAAGTTTCAACTTGGCCTAGTGTTGCAGGGTGCCTAAGAGTTACCTCCTGAGAGCCTCTACATTGCTCAAATGTGACCACTCTCCAAGCCAAACTCAGCACATAAATGCATTACCTTCCCCCCAGAGTGGGACATGGCTCCCAGGGATGAGCCTCCCTGGCACCAAGGGATTACTACCAAGCACCAGCAGGTGATACAACTGGAAAAAGACCTTGAATAAAAGTGGGAAATTGTAAAGACAAAGGAGTTTATATGACTAAGAGACTTCAAAATGAGTTGGGAGGTCATTAGAGGGGTGGTGCTTATGCATGTCTCGGCAGGATCTCTTAGACAGCCAAAGTAGATACTAACCCAGGTAGTGGTGCTCCTGAGGGCTACAGAGACACCAGGTCCTATGGTCATGGCAGATGGCTCTGGAGTTTGGTGTGCCAGTGGGCCATACTTTGGAGTTTGTGTTCCCAAGTGTGACAGAGTTGGACTCAGATGTGACTTCTCTACATATATCTCTTCTGTCCCTTTTATTGAACCTGTGGTTGGTGCTGGGGTTGGTGGGTGTATGTCCAGGAAACTTAAATCTCTGGGCTGTCCATGTACCAGCTGGGTCCTGAGTCTCAGCGGAGTTGCAAAACCTACTCTCCAGTTCTTTGGATATGCCCAGGACATATCCAGGCTAACAAGGAGGTGAGGATAGACAACCACCACACTAAGGAACTGAGAGAGTCTACAACTGCAAGCAGGAGAGTCCCAGCCATCAGTCATGTGGGATAAAAGCCCTCTTAGTTAAGAGGTAGAGTGGGCATTACCATCCTAGAGTCCTCAGGATTGGGGAATAAAATATGGACTAGAGTGGACTTACTGGTATGCTACTACAAAATTATTGTGATTCTAGTGATGGAAGAAGTTTTATCATTGATATGGACACAGTGGCCACTGGAGTTGCTGAAGGCAGGGAGAGGGGAAAAAGAGGTGTAATATGGGGGCATTTTGGAACTCAGAATTGTCCTGAATGACACTGTAGGGACAGATGCAGGACATTATATATCCTGCCATAACTCAATGAATGGACTGGGAGAGAGTGTAAACTACAGTGTGAACTATAATCCATGCTGTATAGAAGTGCTCCAAAATGTATTCATCAATTGCAATGAATGTACCACACTAATGAAAGAAGTTGTTGTTGTGGGAAAAGTGGGGGGTGTGGGGAGTGGGGCATACGGGAAACTTCTATATTTTTTTAATGTAACATTTTGTGTGATCTATGTATTTTTTAAATATAATTTAAAAATATATTTAAAAAAAAAAACTAATGGACTGAGATGGAGTACCCTCACTTAGCAGTATAAACACATGCACACACAGGGGACATGGAAAGTGCAGTTAAATAATCTTCCTGGGCTAGGATGAGCTCTGAAACCTTAGACTACTTAGTTGGAAAGGGGGAAGGAGGTGTTTAGTGGTCCTGCTGGTGCCCCAGTAGCCTCTCCTCACCCTTTTCTTTTCCACATACACTAGCATAGCTTCCAACTGCCAGCACCTGTGCCCCTTTATGAGAGGGCTTTCTCTGGTCATAGGAGCTACCTGGCCTGCAGGAGGGGCAGGCTGGATGTGCCAGGGCCTGGGCATCATACCCCCTAGAACAGCCCTCCCCCAGTGACTGAGGGAAGGGGATGTATAAATACCACAGCTCCCACCCCTCTTCAAATGGGATAACTCTAAGGTGTGTGCTCTACTTTGTCTCCCCAAGTTAAAACTGACTGTGCAGCCTTATACCTGGACATAATGCAGTTAAGTGGTGTATGGACAAGGCCGATTCCTCCCTCCCACCACAGGTTTCTCAGTCCAGTTCATGGTTCTACTTTGGGAGGAAGTGAGAGAGGGTGTTATGGCTGACTGGCCCTTGTCTGTAAGTTACCTTCTCTGGTCAATCAAAGCTCTGACTCATTTTCTGTACATCACAACAAGGCCTAAAATAAGTATGTTCTTCAAGTTAATCCATTCCCTTGGGTGTGGACTTATTGTAAGTAGGATCCTTTAGTGATCAGAATCTTAAATTAAGATGTGACCCACCTCATTCAGGGTGGGTCATAATCCTTTTACTGGAGTCCTTTAAAAGAGAATGAAATTCAGAAAAAGAGAAAGCCATGGAGGCAAGAAGCTGAGAGCAAGGAAACCTGGAAGAGAAGGGAAAGACCATAAATGCCTCCATATGCCTTGCCATGGGACCCAGGAGCTCAGGATAGCCAGCAGCTGGTCTTTGGAGAGCAAGCATCACTTTGATGATGTTTTGATTTGGACATTTTCCTCAGCTTTGAAACAGTAAGCTTGTAAACTAATAAATTCCTACTGTTAAAGGTCAACCTGTTTTATGGTATCTGCTTGAGCAGCTTAGCAAACTAGAACAATAAGTATCTAAGAAATGTGAATAAAATTTGCAAGGCAGATCCAAGAGAGAACTACACCTTTTCTTGGAAAGTTTGCTGTAAGTGTACAAGTAAAACCACCTATATGTGTGCATACACATATACACTCAAGAACATTATCTGCACACAAAAACATGGGGGCATCTCAAAAACATTGTGGTGAATGAAGAAGTCTTACACCAGGAAGCGGCTGTGGCTCAATCAGTTGGGCTCCCGTCTACCATATGGGAGGCCCTGGGATCGCGTCCCGGGGCCTCCTTGTGAAGGCAAGCTTGCCCACACACTGCGGAGAGTCACCCGGCCTGCAAACGCTACAGAGAGCCGACTCAGCAAGGTGACATAACAACAAACAAACAAACAAACAAAAGGGAGATAAGCAAAATACAGAAGAGCTTGCAGTGAATGGACACAGAGAGCAGACAGCAAGCAAGCCGTAAGGGGGAAGGGGAAATAAAATAAATACAGACACAGAAGAACACACAGCAAGCAAATGGACACAGAGAGCAGACAGCACACAAAAAGGGGGGGAATATTGAAAAAAAAGTCTTGCACCAGAGAGTACATATAGTATGCCTCATGCACATAAAGTTCCAGAATGTGCATAAACTAATCGGTGGTACTAGAAATCAGAAGAGTGGTTTACCAGAGCTGAGCTGGGTGGAACTTCCTGAAAAGGGGCAGAGGGAACTTTCTGGGATGATGATATCTTTTGGTATGGTGATAAAGTATGTGCAAAGTTGTATACATAGGTCAGGACTCATCACTGGTCACTTGATTTGCCCAGTTCACTGTGTGCATTACCGAAAAAGAAAAATAGTAAATGAACACTGAACTGTACTTAATGATAGGCACGCAAAGTATCTGAGAGGGAGTGTACTAATTTCCACAACCTACTCTGAAATCTCCTCAAATAAAATAGTGTTGGATAGATGGATAAATGTGAGGAAGCAAGTATAGTAAAATGTAAATTACAGAATCCAGGTACTGGCTGTTTACTATAAATTTTTCTACATTTTTCAGTATATTTGAAGATGTTCCTAATAAAAGATTGGGGCAAAAAAAAAAAAGAAACATCTAAAGGCACAATTCTTGAGACTGGATGGGGAGGGTGAAATAGTATATAAAATTTTAAATAAACAGCATGTGCAATTGTGGAATCAATATGCTACTAACCCCAGATTCATAAGGCAATTACTGAGAGATACTTTACCCCTGGAAACCACTAAGCAGAGCCACCAGACATCAAGTTTTGGGCCTGGGCACCACTAAAAGAATCCAAGCTTGGGAGCCACAAACACAAAATGATTTCTTCAGTGGGGTCAATGCCCCACATGAAACCATGGTCAATGGATAGAAGAGCCTAACGGAGGTATGGGAACAGTTGCACCCTAACTTCCTTTCCTTTAAAGTTCAGTATTACATAATAACTCAATTTAATCAATTGGTCCAGTTTTTGTGGTTAAAATGCAGCATACAATGAGGAAACCCTTTGCCTCTTGAACATGGAAGGAGAGCTGCTTCTATGTCCATGAAACACGGGCAAACTTTTGGATGATTTAAGGTGTGTTCAAAAGGCAGATTCACACCTCCGACAATCATGATGGTCAAAGGGGGGTTCAAAACAGGCCCTGCTTCTCTTCCACCTGCCCATGGTCCTTCAAGTTCTCTTTCTGCACCGGCTGGTATCCATTCTGTACACCCAACCTTGCCATCTTCTATCCAAAGATCAAAATTTCCATCACCAGTGATTTTTCTGTCGATTTGCCTGGGGCAAATCAACATGATTTCAGCTGAAGTGAAATCATGTTACCCAAGGAAGATCTACTGGGAGGCTTTTTTTGACACTGGCAGCATGTTCATGTGACAGGCACAATTATTAGGTTGGTGCAAAAGTAACTGCAGTTTTTGCATTGTTGAAATTTGCCGTTTGATACTGGAATACATTCTTAAATAAATGTGTTTATACGATACACCATTTTAATGTGACTTTCTCACTTTATGTTTTTTGCTAATGACTTATTACTTGCTGTTTATTTTATATTTATTTTAGACTATGGAAATGATGTTAGATGAAAAGCAAATTTGAGCAATTTTTTTTGAGTTCAAAATGGGTCGTAGTGCAGTAGAGACAACTTGCAATATCAACAACACATTTGGCCCAGGAATTGCTAACAAACGAACAGTATAGTGGTGGCTCAAGAAGTTTTGCAGGGCGGCGGACTTGGCCTAGTGGTTAGGGCGTCCGTCTACCACATGGGACGTCCGCGGTTCAAACCCCGGGGCCTCCTTGACCCATGTGGAGCTGGCCCATGCGCAGTGCTGATGCACGCAAGGAGTGCCCTGCCACGCAGGGGTGTCCCCTGCGTAGGGGAGCCCCACGCACAAGGAGTGCGCCCGGTAAGGAGAGCCGCCCAGCGCGAAAGAAAGTGCAGCCTGCCCAAGAATGGTGCCTCACTTAGGGAGAGCTGACACAGCAAGATGACTCAACAAAAAGAGACACAGATTCCCGTGCCACTGACAACAATAGAAGCGGACAAAGAAGACGCAGCAAATAGACACAGAGAACAGACAACCGGGGGGGGGGGGGGGGGGGAGGAGAAGGGGAGAGAAATAAATAAATCTTAAAAAAAAAAAAAGAAGTTTTGCAAAGGAGAGGAGAGCCCTCAAGATGACCAACTGAGAGCAATCATCAAAGTTGATCCTCTAAAAACTACACGAGAAGTTGCCAAAGAACTCAACCTTGACCATTCCACCATCATTCGAAACAAATATGAAAGGTGAAAAAGATTGATAAGTGGGTGCCTCATGAGCTGACCAAAAATGTAAAAAATTGTCATTTTGAAGTGACGTTTTCTCTTATTCTAAACAACGATGTTGATGTGGGAAAAGTAGGGGGTGTGGGGAGTGGGGCATATGGGGATCTCCTATATTTTTTAATGTAACGTTTTGTGTGATCTTTGTATCTTTTAAAAATAAATTTTAAAATATTAAAATTAAAAAAAAAAAAAGGTGCTCCGTGGAGGGGCAGCCCTTTGGGGGTGTGCGTTAGCTGCGTACTCTACACGCTCGGCCCCACTGGCTTATCAGGGTGACCCCTTCTGTTCGAACCATTTATTACCCTCACCTCCCAAAGGAGAAGCCAAGGCTTTGAGAGGTTAGTGACTTGTCCCGGCTCCCACGACAGCCAGGTGTGTCCAAGCCAGGGTTCCTGCTGTCAGTCAGCTCCTCTCAGGACTCCTGACTGCAGGACCCCTGACTGCAGGACCCAGGAGGTCTTTACAATTACAAAACCCTGGAGCACTCTGGAATGGAATTCTTTTGGTTCCCTTGCTGACCCAGGGACAGCCTGGGGGCACTTCTGGGCTCCCTTAAGGACTGCGGGAACAGAGACTTCAATGAGTCCAGCCCGACTCTTGGGACCACCCCAAGCTTTCATTCTTTCCATCGTGGCCTGGTGGCCCAGAGAATGAGAGTTGGCATCAGAGCACACTCAAGTGGGGTAGCTCAGACCTGCGCCCCCCTTCCCCCACTCCTGCAGTCCTCCTCCTGGCGTGGCAAGAATAGTCAAGCCTCGGGGGAGAGACCCCCCAGCCTCGCCTGGGCCCCAACCACCCCTGAAGCTCCCACAGCCCACCAGGCCAGGGAGCGCAGCCTTGCTGGAGGGCAGGGCAGGGCAGGCCGAGCCTCGGGCTCTGGGACACCTCAGCCCAGGCTTCTGAGAAGGGGGGTGGGCTGGGGACTGGGGGAGGTAAGCACCGAGGCAACCGAAGGCCAGGCAGCAAGATCAGGTCACAGGGAGGACAATGCGCGAACATCCTCCCCACGTTTCCATACATATGGACTTTAAAACGCAACCACAGGGAGCAGGTGTAGCTCAAATGGTTGAGCACCTCCTTCCCATGTACGAGGTCCTGGTATCTCCAAAATAAATAAACCGCCGGTATCTCCAAAATAAATAAAAAATAAATGCAACCAGGGTGCAACTCCATCCATGCCTTTCTCGGGGGAAGAAACCTCAGACACAAGACCCAAACTCCTTGCCCCCAAGACCTAGCAAAAATATGAGCAACTGCTAGTGTGGCTCTTGAGGAGGGCTGGGCAACTGAGGAACCTACTAGATGGGCCTGGTGCTTTTTGTGATTTGCCTGAAGCTGTTCCACTGTTTGCCTGTGGTGAGAGCAAATGGGTTCTTGCCGGCCCAGCTCTCCTGCCCTCAGCCAGCTTTACAGAGAAGGCCAGAGAACAGAGGAGGCATCTGGCCATGGTTCTCAGCCTTGGCTGCAACTGGACTCCTGGGAGCTTTAAAAGTCAGATGCCCGGGTCCCACCCAGAGAGTCTGGTTTACAAGCACTGGGGTGGGGCCGGGGCTTCAAAGCTCCCCAGGGCCTGAGTCCAATGGGCAGCCAGGGTCAGGAAGCAGTGAGCTCGGCCGGTGGTCCACACGCTCGAGCTGGTGTCAGAATCCCAGATGACTGGAGGTCCTGGCTCAGTCGGCCCCAGGGCCTGCATTTCTAGCAGGTTCCCAGGGCAAGCAGATGCTGGTCTTGGACCCACTTTGAGAACCACTGTTCTCAAGACCCGAGGGTACTTGGAGAAGGGGAGGGGTTCCCTCCTGAGAACCCAGTGACTCAGAGCCAACCCCACACACCAACAAGGCAAGGGGAGCGCCAGCCTCACAGGTGGAGGCCAGAAACATGTGGGGAATCTGGCTCCAGGTGGTCACTCTAATGCCAGCAGGGGGGGCCGCGGGATACCCCTTCAGGCCTCGAGGCCTCTGCTGGGGCTTCATTCACGAAGCAAGAGAGAGGAAGAGCTTCTCGGAGTGACGGGTTCAAGGAAAGGGTCACCCATGCCGGACTGACCAGGAGGGGAGCCCGGGTGAGCAGCTGCCCTGGGAAGGCTGCGCAGGCGGCTGGAACGCCTTTGCCCATCGGCCAGTGGGAAGAGGCGCCATCGCTCTCCCAGGCCACGGCGGCCACCAGGCGAGCGCTGGGCCAGGAGCAGCTTCACCCTTACCTTGCCCCAGAGGGGGTTCTGACCACCTTGTTCCAATGTCACCCCATCCAACAGGCTCGAGCCGTTCCTCACTGCTCCAGGAGGGCCGGGCACCACGTCCAGGGACACTGCCGTGGATTGGTGCCGCCAAGCCTGTGTGTGCTCGGCTCTCCAACCCAACGGGGGACAACACCAAGGTGTAAGGAGCACTGGAGAGGAGTCCCAGATGCTTGTTCTGGAACAAGGGGTTTAGTCCAGACCAGTGGTTTTCAAACATCCTTTGGAGATGAACTTACCAGATGAAAATTTAAACAGCTCTTGAACACATGGACAGAAAAATGTTGGCAGTTTTTGATTGTGTCTGTCTGTTTGTGGGGTACGGGGTGGGGGGAGTACCCAAGTCACAATTCACAGCCCAGGGGTGATTTTAGATGTTACAAGATGTTAATATCAGGGTGAAATAGTCAAAAATACAACCAAAGCAAACTATGAGCAGTAGTGTATAGCCATATATTAATAACGTTCCCATCAACAGTAAACAAAAAAAGGAAGCATGTTAAATGAAAGAAAGCAGACGAAAAGTACTACATATTCTTTGACTCCATCTATTTAAAATGTAAATGCAAATAAATTGCAGAGACAGAAATAGATTAGCAGTTATGTATGGCAGAAGGATAGAGAGCTTGAGAGGTGATACTAAGGGCTGGAGTTATCTTGGTTTTTGTATTTTTGTCATTCTCTTTCCTTTTTTTTTGGAGTAATGTAAATGCTCTAACATTGTTTGAAGTGATGAATGCGCAAGTCTGTGATTATACCAAATGCCAGTGATTGTTACAATTTGGATGGATTGTATGGTTTATGAATACATTTCAATAAAATTGATTACAATTAAAACAAGTTAGGAAAAATATTGAGTATGGCACTAATTTTAATATGGCAGAGGCACCATCTGAAGGGGTAGGGGCTAGGAAGAGCAGAGGGGAATTGGGGATATCACTCCTGACTCAACCTCCCCTAGAGGACATGTGGAGGCATCAGCAGCAGGGCCTAGAGAAGGGGGTAGTGAATGTTTCTGTGAAATAAATATTTCAGGCTTTGTGGACTCTGTGATCTGTGCTGCAACTACTCAACCCTACCTTCATAGAACAAATGCAGCCAGAGACAACACATAAATGAATGTGTGTGCCTGTGTTCCAATAAAACTTTATTAAAAAAAAATAGGCAATGAGCCAGATTTGGCCTAGGGTCATAGTTAGCCAAGTGCAGGCTCAGAGGAACAAGTTTGGAAACCATTTGAGTCCGCCATGCCTAAAAACTCTTTTTCAAACTTATGATCAATGAATTCTCAACTCTTTAACTTTCCTTGGCTTCCATCTCTCCCCTTTCCATCAACTGGGCATCATAATAATAGTCATTCCCGACCTCAAAGTATTGGTTTCAAGGGTCCAACCTATTCCAATGAGCTAATGAATGTCAAAATGCTTTGAAAAGTCTAAACTTCCTTGCAAATAGACAAGACCAGGAAAGCTTCAAATCAAAGGGTAGAGTTTATCATCCCTTCCCTGTGTCTCTGGGAGATACCAGGCACCATTCACTGGATTTGGCTGTCTGGGAAAAATACCTCGATAAAGAAGTTAAGATGAAAAGGGTCTGATTTTTTCCTGCTGAAGCTGGGATTTTTTAATTCTTCATTAGCGTGAAGTAGAGCACCTTTTATTCCCTATTTCATCCTGTAGCTTCCTGGGCTACAAAAGCACATTAGTCAGCAGTCTCCTATTTAACACCTCTACATGTCTTCTGAGCACAACTCAACTCAGAAGAATGCATCATTGTTGCTGAACACAATAACTAGCCTGTCTGTTCTTACTAATCCCACAATGTTCTACTGTGCCAGCAGGATAGTGAGGTCCCTGTAAATGTTCGCCATCAGTCTGCCCTCCATTATATTTCTGATATCAAAGATAATAATAATAAACTATTAAACACTTCTTCTGACAGGTTCCAGCTGTTTGAAAAAACTTACTTCATTTAATGATTACCACAACTCTATGAAGTAGGCATCTCAACTTGCATTTTACAGATGGTGTGAATGAAGTTGAAAGAATCTAGGAAACTCATTTGAGTGCCACATGGGCAGAAAGTGAAGGAACTAGGATTTGGAATTTCCTCCCAAGCCCAATGTTTTCCATGCTGTTGCCACTAGACTTCATCTATACGCAAGCATTCATTATTTTTCTAACAGCTCTCATATTTAAAAAGAAAAGAACCAATTTGTAAATAGTCAATGACTATATCACCTGTGACTCTCTCAGGGTAAAATGAGCATGCAATCTTGTCACTTTGACCTGGAGAGAAGTGTGACAATTAAGCTAAGTGCCAAAACCAAAGATGTAAGTTGAAATTTTGATTTTCCTGTAATGGGAGTATGTTGCCTTTGTAATAAGATAAGCATAAAGGAAAGTGGGGAAATTTGTTTTTGGGGGAAAATTAATGTGGCAGAGACTGGCTAGCTCTTCAACCATCCCTGTTTACTCCCAGAGCACTTTGCTAAAGGACATTTCCCAGCCTCCCTTGCAGTTAGATGCTGTCATGTGACTGAGCCTTGGCCAATAAAATGCAAGCAGAAGTGTCTAGCCCATAAAACCCTCTCATGTATAATTCTCCATACTCTTTCCCCTAATGCCAAGAAGCATGGTGACACTGAAGGCAAGTTTGAGGATGGGAGAACCACAAAGTGGGGGCATCCTGAATCCACAGACCTCCTCTGGCAACAGAACCACCCACAGACCAGAAAAGTACCTGAGAATGACACAAACTACTAATGTGTTAGACTCCCAAATCTGGGGAACTGCTCTGTTACAGAAGCTTCCCTAACCCTATCTAATCCAGTAAAGAATTTGATACAAAATAGAAGAGCAGATCACATTCCTTCCTAACTTGTTCCACTTAAGAAGGTCAACAGCTATTTGAATTGTTAAAAAATTTATAGCTTCAGAGAAGTTTTTGTGGAAGTTATGGGAGCTGGTAAACTAGTGTATGGATTTTAAGACTTAAAAAAAACAAACTTGCTTCTTTTCAAGCGATAGTCACTCTAAAGTGATTGGAATTTGTCATTCTAATATTTTGGATTTATTAAGTCAAATATATTATTAAAATTAATGTCACCTGTTTTTCATTTTTTAATATGACTACTAAAAATGTAATACATTTGTAGTTTGCATTTTATTTCTATTGGACAAGTACTGCTCTAGACTATGAGACTGTCAGAATTCCTAACTATTCAATTATCAATAGGTATTTGAGAACCTACCCAAGGTCACCAGGCTTGTCAAAAGCAGAGTACGGCCACCTGATACCTACTGAGTAGCTCTCAATACCTACTGATAATTGAATAGTTAGGGATTCTGACAGTCTCATGGTCTAGAGCAATACTTGTCCAATAGAAATAAGATGCAAACTACAAATGCATTACATTTTCAGTAGTCATGTTAAAAAATGAAAAAGAAACAGGTGACATTAATTTTAATAATATATTTGACTTAACTAAATGGTGGCCATACTCTGCTCTTGACAAGTCTGGTGATCTTGGGTATGTCACTTGTCCCTTCTAGAGTTTGGTTTCTTCAGGTAAAAGATGAGCGACTCGAATCTTTTATGGTCTGTGAATTGGTCAGGCTAAACCCTGGAATTTTAAACCAGCCAATACCAATAATATGGTTTAAACTGCAAAGAAGTAGGATCCCAACACTTTGTCCACGCCTGCACCCTGAACCCATTTGCCTTGCTTGCCGGTCCATGCTGGAGGTGCACTTCTCTTGTTTGGACCCACTCACCACTTGGTCCAACCCTCTATGGACCTCAGGCTTCCCTCCTCTCGTGCAATTTACCCGCATACTACTTTTAGATGATGCTGTTTCCAGCCACTCTGTTACTCACTTGATCCCAGGGATGTCCCACTCCTGGTATATCCTCCCGGGGTCAGTGCCCCACCAAGTCTCACCTTGGCCCTGCACTGCAAAACATGAAACCTTTCCCACCTTCACCAACCCTCAAATAAGTCAGGCAGCAGGAATGAGTTGAGCCCTTTATGAAAAGGAAATGCAACGATCTCAGAGTGACACCCTGTGCCAAAGGCTTACCATTTAAAAATTGTTCCTTCTTCCAAAGTTTATTTGAAAGAGGCCCTCTGAGGAAAAATTCATTTCCTTAAAATATCAAAGAACTGAAAAACAAAAGATGATGGGTTTTTCTAGACACAGACTGTAAAGTGTACAAATAAATACTACAAAGAATTCATTTCTGCTCGAGTTATCTACCATCCTCAATATTCCATTTAGCTAACTTAATTTTCTGTGGATCAAATTTATTCAAAGTTAAATTTCTCTTAATAGGGCATCTGAGTAAACAGTTTCAAATGTTGTAAAAAAAAATGTGTTTTCAGACTTCAGATGAAATCGGCAGTGTCAAGGCTAAGAAAACAACCTCAAAATTTTGCAGAGGGCTGGAAGGGATTGCAGGAAAATTGGAGCTTGGAGGTCAGTCTTTTTTTCACACAGCACTGGAGGAAAAAATCACAAATGTCCACCAAAACCAAGTCTTTGAGGGATGGGGGGAAGAATGCCATTTTGTTTTTTCATTTCCAAAATGTATAAAGCAATGTGTCTTTAAAGTGACAACTGTCATACGAAGAATGTGTCGTCTAAGCTGTTGCCACCTCACACACCACAGCTCTGCTACTTTAAAATGAGCACTCTGCAGCCTGGTCTGCCCCTGGCTCACCACCCAAATACTCTGGACACCTGGTTTTCAGAAAGATGGGGGTGGGGAGCAGAAAGAGAAGAGAGGGGTGAGATATGACATGGAATTTTGCAAACACAAAGAAGTTATCATGGGAAGGGAAAGTGTTGGGGTTGTAGCTTTTTTGAATCTCTATTCTTGAAATTTCTTGGAATTACTGGGTCTGTGCAATGGAAGGGATGGAGGGGATAAATTTAGCTGACCATCTCATTTCATAGGTGAGAAACTGGGTATCTCTAGAACATGCCAGTTCAATATCCCCATCAGGGTGTGCAAACCAGAAAAGAAGGAATTCTAGCTCCAGACCCTTAATCAACGCCTGACATAATAATGCCTTCTAAGGACTGGGGTTTGGGGACACAGTCTGAGAAGCCCTGTGGCTCACTAACTGTGCTGGGTATATTTTCGGAGAAGAACCAAATGCACTTCTGACCGTGATTTGGGCACTGTGATTGATCCTGGGCCGGCACACACAGGCTCCCTAAATGCTCCCCAAACACTCAAGAAGTTCCTGCATAAATGATCACCTCTCCCAAGCACAGACGAAACCCTGATTCCATCATCTTTGCAAGTACATGTCTGCTATGGACAGTCAGCAAAAACAGGGAGCAAGTTAGTCCAGAAACCACTTGGCTTAATTCCTAACCTCTATATCTACGATTTATAGAGCAGCCACCACTACATTCACCCAGAAAAGAAATATCCATTGTACACCTCTTACAGGAAACCAGGTACTCTTTTGTGAATGGTCTTACCCTTGGTTTATTCCAACTCAAGTCTCTCATGGATCAAGTTAGAGGTGGAGAAGATGTAGCCTATTAACATTTTAATTCTAAATCAGAACATTATGAAAGCTTTGGCTCTCAACTTTTTTTTTTTTTTGTCTTAAAATATCTATTTAGCCAAGACTGACAGGTTGGCTTCCAACAGCAGTCTGGCAAGAGCACTGCGGCAACTTGGGGACCTTGTGAAGGTGGCAGTTTTGGAATCACACTCTTCTTTGAAATAGACGATGTTGTGCTCATGTGGTATCTGCAGGTGGTCTGTGTTAGAAGATGGCACTTGAGCTTTCCCATCCAGCTGGAGGCTGCTTAGCCTTGGATGTCCTAGGGATGTGACCTGTTGACAGAACCAGCCATGCCACCTCTGCCCTTCCTTGGAAGGAGGGATCACAGCAAACTGCCCGAAGAATCTTAAACTATGACCCATCTGAAAAGGTGCTGGCCAGCAGCTAGTAGAGGTCTGAGAACATACCATATATGAACATTCCACTGGACATCCTTTATCACTGCATTATCGATTCCCACAACCTCCATGAAAGGTAAGAAGGGGTATCTCCATTTCACAGACAAGCAGAGAGACGCTCAGGGAAGCTATTTCCCCCCAAGCCCATAGCACCCAAGCATATGAGCTGGGATTCAAATCCAGATGACTGGGACCACCCCAAGCCTGAGTTGGTGAGTGGAATTAAAAAGATTTACGTATCCCCTGAATGTCCTTGCAATGTGTGCAACTGAGCTGGAGAGTTATAGACCAGCCTGTCCCAATGAACTTTGTGATAACGGGAATTTTCTATGGATCTGTGGGATCTGACACTGTGAGCCATTAACCACATGTGGCCACTGGGTATGTGAAATGTGGCTAGTGAAACTGAAAACCAGAATTTTAAAATTTTATTTGAATAATTTGACTTTTAATAGTCACTAGATGTCCATATTGGAGAGCGTCATTACAGAACATTTTGAACCATAAGCTTTTGGAAAACAAGACAGTCATGATCTGAGATGGCCAAAGAAGACTCGTTAAGGGATGCAGGCTCTGAGCCAGTGCTCCATGTGTTAGGATCTGAATAGGACCCTTCCTTGTGTGGGCATGATCATTTTCCCTGTAGAATCTGGTTCAGAGTTGAGGACCCCAGAAGTCTAGCCCAATCCCTTTAGTCAACAGATGAAGAAATCAGGAGTGTCCCCGCTGGTGCCATATTCTTTCTGGACCAGCTCTATGCAGCATGACCAAGCTCTCTTTTATTTCCTCCCAATTTCCTCCAAGGCCTTCCTTCTCCTCCTTTCCCCATGTCTTCCCTACGAACCCCAGCAGGAACTGGGTTGTACTCTTTTTATCAACTTAGACATTTCCTTTTTTACCTGCATGGTCGAGTCATGTCCTCTCTTGCAATGGCCTGGAATGTGCTGCATTTCTCTACATCTGTCATTGGGAGAAATGCACTTCCTGGTACAGTGAGCAATGTGCCTCCCAGAGAAACCATCCCACCTCCCCCTAAAACACAACCCCAACAACAGGGAATACCCCTGGTGCTGCGTGAGGATGAACCCAAAACCAGTGTTGGTCAACACCCACGCACAGGCCACCATGTGGTGTCTGACTCCATCTCTTCCCATATAAAAGTCACGGCTGTGATTGCTAATACTGTGTTCCCTGTCTTCTACTATCCTGGTCACTACCTGCCTCGTGGCTAAAGAAGACACTGAGAAGGATTCAGCTACTAGACCAGATCCCCAGGCAGATTTCTCAGCAGAGAAACTACCATGCCAGCCTTGCCATATTCTCCCAGGCCAGGCCTCAGTGAATCCACAATTTTCAGACTATACATGGGGCTTTCCTTGTGCTTTGCTAGCCTTCAAGAGAGCAAATTTCCTTGTAAATATGTAGCAGCAACCACAAGTAACCAATGAATTCTCCAGCTGGGGAAATACAAATCATGTAGGATTTTTTTTTGGGGGGGGCGGGTATCTCTATTTTTACCTATTTTTAATTCCTTCTGGCTTTTGCGGGGGAGATGATTGAGATTTTCAGCATGGTGGTGGAGGACATTTCTACCCACCTCCCCAAGAAAAGAGCAGACACGCAAGTTCACAAAACACCTTCTATAGTCACAGGTCTATGGTGCTTTGTGCTGCAGTGAAGATGGTTTGTCCTTCCAGATGACAGTAATGATGAATCAGGCCTCTAGATGTGGGTTCAACGTGTTGCAAAGCTCCCGTGCCCTTAAAGAGAGCACATACCAGACCCAAGTCTAACCACCAGGCCAGGAAGCAAGCTGTGGCGTCTAAGCCAGGTGTTGGCCAACGACAGCCCAGAGCACATCCATCGAGGCCTGTTTTTATGCAACCCATGTGCTAAGAATGCTTTTAAAATGTTTAAAGAGTTGTTTTAAAGAAGAAGATACTACAGATACCTATGTAGCCCACAAACCCTAAAATATTTACTTCCTGGCCCTTTACAGAAAAAGTTTACTGAGCCCTGGTCTAAACCACCAGGTGCTTTATTAGTCGAGAAGGATACTTGCCATTTCCCAGAGGCCTGGGTGAGCTAGGTTCCTGTCATTCTTTGTCCCCTTGATTCCCTCTGCATTTTGTTTCCTTTTTCAGTTCAGTAATATCAGAGATGAATGTTCCATATGTTTTTTCTGAGGAAAGGCACAATAGATATCAAATACAATGACTGATGACCGAATACTCACTTCTTCCAAGAAGACCAATATCCTGGATGAGGATCTGGTCTAACCCTTTGTCTTTTTACTGTGACAGAAATAAGGCTCCTTATTAAAAACCAGCCAGAGAAAATTCCAGATCCAAGAGGATGGCCACAGAACATGCTCCACCACCCTACCCCAGACTCAGTTTCCTATGTCTCCACTTTTGACATCAGTATGGAATCAGAGGTCTCACAGACTTTGACTTACCTTTTCCCCAACTCCACTAGGAAGAGACTATAGAGGCAGAAACACACCCAACGTGGTCCCTTGGGGCCTCACCTTTGGGGTCCTTAGACACTTGCCCTAAGTTTTGTTAAAGTCTCTCTGAATGAGAACTCAAAGAAAAATCATAGCATCCAGCTGTTCTCTCCCCATAACTAGAAAAGATGGTGCCTGCCCAGCATGCAGCCACCCCATTACCTGGTTCGGTGCAGTTCTTGCTGCCTTGGAGTCCTGGATCTTCTGAAGTCAGAGTGTCATTCACCTGCATTAACTTCCTCCCCACCATCCACTTTCTGTCTTCCCCTATGAGGTCCATGAGGTCGAGCTCTGGGGAGAAAAAGACAACCACCACATGTCACTAACAGCAGAAAGGATTTAGCTTTTACCAATGCTGGTGCCTCGATTAATAGCCATTCGCTCAACCTTGCCTATATCTTCCAGGTCTTACCAGTGGAGCTCACCCCAGCCTGCCTCTAACTGCCCGAAGGCTTCAGAATAGAGGACTACCTCTATTTCACCCGAGATAGCCCTCAACCAAGGGCTGATGGGCATACATACCAAGGAGTGAGATGATTTTGAGATGTTTGGTCTATGCTGGCTTCCAGGGTTTTCCACACAGGGGTTAAGCTCCCATTGTCTATGGTGTACTCTCTTGAAAAAGCACATTTTATTGACTGCTGCCCTTTCCCTGTCTTAATCCGCTGCTCCCAATGACATGCTAGTAAACGCTTAACAACCAGATCTCCAGGGGATTAAAAGTCCTGATTTGGAGCCACTGGCCAATTTCTCTGGTGTAAATACTACCCTCATGATCAATTCTAAGCCACTGCTGTGACCTGACTGAATGTAGAGTTGGGAAGAAATGGTCACAATCAGTTCCGCTGAGTCAGTACAAGGTGGCTCCAGCATACAATTGTCAACTCCCAAACTTATTTCCTTGACCCATTTCCCAAATAAGCTACCTGCAACTGAATACTTGCACAAGATCTGCTTTTGTGGGGGTTACCCAAGTGGAGACACCATTCCAATACCCCCAAGCCTAGTCCAATGAGTGCCACATTGGAGGGAAGTCGCCAATAAACCAAGGATGACGGCATGAGCTAGGAATAAGCAGACCACTGACTCCATGTCAGGGAGATGCGTATGAGGGAAGATTCTAGAACAATGCTCAGGCTGACGGAGATGACTGTGGGGATGGGAGTGCAAGAAGAGAGAACAGAGACTGAAGAACATGTTGGAAGGGTGAAGGGGAAAACATGGTACGTGATCTATGGACATGCTGAATGTGAACGCTTGTGGAGCACTGAAAGGGAGGCAAGCTGCAGGAAGTGGGTAGAGACAACTCAGGAAGAAGAGCTAAGCCACACAGAGTGTCAGAGGGGCAGAAAAGAAGGGCATAAGACATAGACTGGAGAGAAGGGGATGGAAGAAAAAACCTTGGAGAATCCCACAGGCCTTTAGAGAGCTAGGAGAGTAAAAGAAATCAACAAAGCAACATGAGAGGAAAAGAACAAGGCAGAGGCAAGCAGAAAGAGAATTTCAAGAAAGCACAGCCAGCAGCCTTGACCACGGTGGACAAATCAGGTAACGCAAAGGTTAGAACTGGACATCAGAGGGTCACAGGGAGGCGGAGATGGCAAGCAAAGATGGCCCTTTGGAGAGACTTGGCACTAAAGAAAGATGTGACATGAGATGAAGGTACTCTCTGGAGTAGCCAAAGTTCCCGTGGTCAGAAAACAGATCTAAATAGGAGGGACAAGGGCCTGATTTGGAGACCCAGCAGCCTTTACAAAGGCCACAGGATGCAGTTGACACCGCGATGGGAGATGCCCAGCCACATCAGCGTGATGATCTGAAATGGCACGTGGAGAGCTGGTGGTCATCATCCCCATTCCTCCATCTCTGGGGTGATTTGCAGTTTCCTAAATTGCACTCCCCCCACCCCCCAGATGGCTCCCTCATCTATTTGCTTGTTGCTTTTGCTCAATGTTGTGTTTTTATTTTATTTTATTTTTTTGCTTGTTGTCTGTTCATTGTTTTTGTTCGTTGTCTGCTAGGGGTTTTTTTGTTTTTGCTCTTTGTCTGTTTTTTCTTTAGGAGGCACCAGGAATTGCATCCAGGGATCTCCCAAGTGGGAAGTGGGTGTCAAATGCTTGAGCTTCATCTGCTCCCCTGATTGCACTTTTTTTTTAAGATTTACTTTTATTTATTTATTTCTCCCCAACCCCTCATCGTTTGCACTTGCTGTGTCTGTTCGTCTTCCTTGTTTCTTTAGGAAGCACTGGGAACCAAGCCAGGGACCTCCGATGTGGGAAGGAGGCATCTAATTACTTGAGCCATCTCAGTTCCCTGCTTTGTTGTGTCTCTCATTATGTTTTTCTTCTTGTGTCTCTTGTTGCGTCATCTTTTTGCATCAGCTTGCCTCACCTGCTCATCATGCCAGCTTGCTGTCTTCTTTAGGAGGCACCAGGAACTGAACCAGGGACCTCCCATGTGGTAGGCCCAATTGCTTGAGCCACACCCACTCCCCTGATTGCACTTTTGTTATTAATTTTGAGACTCATGATACTACTTAGGGAAAAAGAAGAAATATGGACACTGTTTATTTTGTCTACTGTGGTCTCTCCAACATCTAATCACTTCCCTGGGCTCAGAGCAGGAACTCAGTATGTACATGTCAAAAGAATTATTCCTGCCTTGGAGAAGAATAAAGCAGGACTCCTGGAAGTTACTGGAGACCACACTGTTTGTAGGCATCACACCTAAGCCAAAAGGCATTGCGCTCTCAGTCAAAGGCGGGCCCTCCTTCCAGATGCACAATTATCCAGATATCTAATTACAACTTATGCCTACTGGTCAGCACAGTTCCTACTTTTTCCCCTTAAAAACTATAGACTATGCAGTCTGATTAGAATCAACAATTTTAAACTCTGAAATACAAACACCTAAACGGTAGCCACATATGTCAGTTTAGCCAAAATTGTGAGGATAATGCCAAAGATAATTCAAAGTTGAAGCAAGGAATTGTGTAGTTTGGGTAGTCAGAATGGTTAATTTTTATGAGGAAGAATGGCAATAAGCAAAGAAAAAAAATTTTTAAACTAATGAAGAAACATGAAGTCAGTGGTCTTAAAATCCAACAATCAGCCCTAAAATGTGAGTGTAACACCGTACTATTGTAAAGGATCTAAGAGTGTGGATGCAAGAAGCATCCCTTTGACTGAGGCTGAACTTCCCTAGAACCTTACCCTGAGTCAAGGATTTAAGTGCAAGTAGTTTTTCTGGTTGGAGATCGCAGGAAGCTGCAGTAGGAGAATGAAGAAGTATGCAGGGAAGAAGAGCCAGCCAATACAGTGTATGTTTCAAGCCAGTTGCCAAAATGGGCAAATGGAGCTCAATCACCCTGGAGAGCCAAGGGGGCAAGTGAGGATGTGTATCTCCAACACCCCAGGGATGAGGGAGGTTGGTAGCCATCCACCTATACCTGGTCTACCATTGGTTGAGGCTTGCAACTTGCCACCTGGGTGTCTAAAGTAGGCTCTGGTGGCCAGAAAAAGGCCGTGAGCAATGAGCTACAGATGCATGAAGTTGGACTGTGCCAGTGCACCGAAAAGATAAAGAGAGCATGATGTAGGCAGGACACCAATGGATCTGCCACACATAAGATTTCCCAAGGTAGAGTCTTGGTAATGGGCTCACAGATCCACCATTCTACTCTTCTCATATTCTGGATCAAAGAAAAGTGCTTTGTGGTACTACAATCCCAGTGTTCATAAGCCCCCAAAGATTTGCAAAGAAGAAAGAGGCAACAGTGTCCTTTCCAAACACTTCCAAAGCTCCTTCTCATGCCAAGTTTCCATGGTTCTGTAATTCTGAGAGAAAAGCTGATACCAATTAAGAGACAGAAAAATAAAGCCAGCTATTGTAACAGAAAATTAGAGGATTTTTTTTACATAGTGATTCCATATCTTCAGGAATTAGATACTATTAAAGCAGCACCTCCAAAAGCCTAGTAACTTTCATCTCATTGAAAATATATTTGACCACTGACCACTGATATAATATGCAGAGACCAGAGTCTGAAAAGTAACAATGAAGAGAGCAGTGCAACGCATTCATTTCCTTCCCAATGAAAACCAAGTGTGGCGTATTATACCCATGTTATTTGTCCTCACAAAATTACCAAATTACTGGTGAGATGGGAAGAGGCAGTTGGTTCTGGGGATCAACTTACCTTTGGAGTAAATATGTCAGATGAGAACTGATTTGCCTAAGATTAGAGCCAATCCAAGGCCAACTTCCACTCCCACTTAATAGTTACCATGGCTTCCGTTTTTTTGAGTGCCTATTATGTGCAAAGAACTTTCTATTTTTCCCCATGTTTCATCTTCATAACAGTGCTATATGGAATTATTAGCTCCACTTGTAAATAAGGAAACTGAAGCACAGAGTGATTAAACAGCTTCCCCAAAGTCACACAACGAGCAAGGAGCCGAATGGAGGTTTGAACTCAGATGTGGTAACTCCAAAGGCCAAATTCTTGGTAGATCCCCAAAAGGAATGAACTCAATCCTCCATGCATTATTCAGCTATAGGACGGTAGATGAGTAATGCAGCTTGCGCCTTACAGCAGGTTAAAGGTGAAGACTCAGTCTCATTGGGCCTATATCAAAGAAATCTCTTTCCCCAGGAACTACTGGGACTAGGAGGGAGGTGTGAGCAGCATCCTGCTTGAAAGAATAACATGGCCCAAAAACCCACTCCAGGCCTGATGCTCTGTTAAACTGTTCATTTCCTAGAGACTAAGCTAGTCCCATCCGTCATGGGCATGGGGCTTCGTCTCCCTGTATTTAGGGAGGGAGGGCAGAGGGTGGGCAGTTGGGGGGGCTGGAAGATGGGGGAAGGCAAAGGGGCTTTGGAGAGGGGGCCTCCCTTGGTGTTCTCCCCGCTCTCCCCCGCTCTCGCCTCTACCACCCCCTCCCCCACTCCATCAGGCATCCCAGCGAAGCTGCACTTGAGCAATGTCAACAACAACACTTGGCTCCCATCCCCTGCATTCTTGGCTCCTCATCTCCCAGGCCGTGGAAGTTGCATGTTGGCCTCATTAGTCAGGGTGAGGGGTCTGAGGGAGGCGAGGGGAGGCAGCAGGTTCACATGTCACATGTCACAGCAGAGGCAGCCTGCAGGTTGACGGCAGGCTCTGAAAAGGGGGAGCTGGAGCAGCCCCCGGGGGGCGCACATGGTGTCTGCTGAAGGGGAGGAAGCAGAGCTCGTGGCCGGCTGAGGAAAGAAAAGTGGAGGCTGGATGCCAAGTTTCCATTACAGAGCTGTGGGCTCTCCCTTGTGCTCTCTCCCTTCCTCTTAGAGCCCAAGGAATTCTGACAGCAAGAATGGATTTCCTGGGGTGCCCCTGACAAAAGCCCCAGCTTACAGCCTTTGCCCTGAGACTCAGACACTTTCTCCCATGTGAAACCTTGCCCCAAGGAGCTCCTGAATAGGGGGCCCAGGCCCAGCAGGGAGGTGGCACTCTCGACATTGTAACGGGGGATTCTCTTCTTTAGACCTGTGCAGTCGCCACCCTTTACATTCTCCATGCTCCTCACCTGTGCCAAGGTGCACCCTCTCACTCCATCCCCTTAGCAGCCTGCAACCCAGGTAGCAGGGAGGGTGGACCCCATTTTGCTGATACCGCTGATGGCGTTACATGGGCGAGCAGGGACTCAAGCCCAGATGTGGTCTCCAAGCTCAGGCTGGCATCCCCCTTGTGCCAGGGGAGCCCGGGACCAGCGGGCTCGCTTTGATCAGGAACAGGAGCTGGAATACGGCTTTTTACGCTGTTTTTTGAAAACTGGGATGGCCAGAGCCCACATTCTGAAACACCCAGAGAACCTTGACAACAGCGGCTATTTGCAGGTAAGGAAACTGAGTCTGGGAACGGCTAAGGCGACAATGAAGAATGCCCAGAAAATTCGGTTAACTGCCCAAGAAATGGCTCCAGGCTCCAATGGCGGCGGCGACTAGCCCCTGCTGCTTCCAGGGCTGCATGAGGGCCCTAGCTGGGGCTAGAAATACCCCGCCCTGCCGTTTACACAGCTGGCTCCACTCTCGGAGCTCACCCTGGGGTCGGAGGTCGGGCTTGCATAAGCTGCAGCACCCCTCTCTGCAGGCTTGAGTGAGCCTTGCAAGGCTGCGCCCCTCGGCACTGTCTCCAAGGGGCAGTTCCTGACCCCAATACCCCAGAATCTCACAAGGGCGAGCCTGGTGATTCTCCCTCTCTGGGGAGAGAAATGGATCCCCTGGCTTTATAAATGTGGAATTTTTTTTCAGATGGATTTTCCAACTGAAACCGGAGCTCCCCTCTGCATTTTTCTTGGTCCTTGGAAAGGAGCACAAATTGCAGAGAGGTTTGTGCCCCACCAAAGCGAGCTGTCCCCACCCACCCGCTGGGACAGCAAGGAGTCAAGTTTAAAGGGCCCGGGGTTCCCCTCCACTGCCTTAGACTAAGGGGCGGGATCTGGGGGACATGGCCGGAGCACACTCCGCTGCAGGGAGCAGTGGCTCCAGTTCAAACTTCTCTTCCTGAGACGTTTATCCACCATGTCAAATGTTGAGGGGAAACTGAGAATCCAGCTGCACGGGGTCAAGTGCTCCCCCAGCCCCCCACGCTCTCGTGCATCCAATTCAGCTCCGGCTATTAGTCTTCACACCACATTTAAACATGTTCCCAGTATCAAGGCACCGCCTCGCCAGTCCAAGAGGAAACCCACATTGAAAGCTGAGGTTTCCTGGTCTCTCTGACAGGCTCCCCCTTTCATTCAGAGGGGAGGAAGGAGTCCCAGCCAAATCCCACACTGAGGCAGGGCACTTCCACAGGGCGCTCTGTCCTCAGGGAGCTCCCTTTGCTTGGGGTTTCCTATTCTAGGGGTCCCCTGTCCTAGGGGCTCCCTGTGCCCAGTGGGGTATACTACTCAGAGTGAGGGAGGACCGGCAGTTCCAGCTTCTGGAATGCAGGCTGGCTGAGCCCTCAGCAAGGGGGACCCCGAGAACGCGAGAGAAGCCGAAGCACCATGTCCAAGAGACCCAAATGCAGACTCTGCCATTGTGGTCAGGAGAAACGAGGCAGGGCTGGCAGGGGCAGAGGTGGGGAGCCTGCTGCACCCAGAGGAAGCCTTTCCTCCAGGCAGCCTTCCCTCACCCCCCACCCCCCCACAGCTCCCCCTCACTGCCGGCTCTCACAGCACCTCACCGCCCACCTTCAGGGCACATCACAGATTGAAGCAAAAACCAAAATATGTCTGTAATTATTTGCTTGCTTCTCTTGCCTTCCCCATCACCACCAAGTTGTAAGCTCCAGGAGGACCTTGCCTGTTTTGTGTTTTTCTCATCACTGTGTTCTGAAATTTTCTGGGTTCTCGATAGCCATTGGTTAAGTGGATGGGTGTGGAGACGGATGGATGGATGGATGGACGGACGGATAGACAGATGAACACACTACTTCATGCATCATAGTCATGTCCTTGTGACACAGTCCCCATGTACATCCATCTGTTCTCACCTTGTTGATGTCCACTTCCCCAAACTCCTGTACGCTTTGGCACAGTAGGGTTCTCTGCCTTCCCCAGCTCCTCCCTGCTGCTCAAAACCCCTCTGTATCCCTTGCCATGGTCCTTCTACAACGCCTTGTGTGGAGGGTAAGAGTTCAGCCTCTGGCACCACCTGCCTGAGTTTGAATCCCAGCTCCACCAACGCCAGGTAGGCATGTTACCCAATCTCTCAGTTTCAAGAGTCCTTCTGGGTTGGGTGGGAATAATAATGGCATCTGCCATATAGACTGTTGTGAGGACTGAATTAATCCTTACACACGCGGCTCTTCGGGCACCTGGACAGAGGGTGATCATTTGGTGACATTCCTGCCCACTGTTGGATACACATGCTGCATCACCGTCCAACTGGATTGATGTTTGCATCCTCAGCTTGAACTTCTCAGGATGGGCCTGGACTTGGTCCTCTGCATCGCCCACACCAACACAGGGCTTGGCATATCTTTGGTGCAGAAGAAACTTTCGATGGATGAGCCCATGGCAACACAGATATATGGAGATTCCCAGATCCTCTTGTTATCACATCCCATATTTCCCCCTCCCAAACACAAAGAAGATTTTAACAGCAGCCTTCTGAAACTAGGCTTAAACATAGGGATCTCATCCAAGGTGGACTTCCAATGGTAGAAAATTCAAGTCAAGCAGGCAAAGAAGGCCATAACAGATAACCGAGGAGAGAGAGAGGTCTAGAAGCAGTTAGGGTGGGAGGTTGTCCCACCTGGCTGTGAGTTAACTTCCATTCTATGTCAAAAATGACTCTTTTTATGTCAATGGATGTCCAATCTCACAGCTGCTGGGGGCTAAGACATGAGAAGCAGCATATTTTAAAGCTGGTAGATCTCAGGTAGATCCCAGGAATTCAGTGAAATCTCTAATCCTCAGGCTGGGAAGACCTGGGGCTGCTATCCAGTACTTCCCCATTTCTAGGGAATAATTAGCCAAAGGCAGCACTTTACCACCCACAGCTAAAGCCATTCCCTTTTAGGCCTTCCCAGGGAAGAAATTCCATGGCTTTTCCCTTCGTCACTACTCCAATGTTTCAAGTCCTTATCTCAGAAATACCTTTTTCAAATCTAAGCTAAATTCCTTCTGCCCTAACTCATTCCATTTCTTAGTAGAGACCAGGACATCATGGGTTTCTAAAAGTGGAGCAATCTTGATGATCAGCCAGGCCAATGGTCTCATCATTGTTCTGCCCAAATGCAGATGGAGGCAATAACATTTCATAAGATCCATCTGGGTGAGGCTGGGAACCAACTGCCATTCCCCAAGAGGGAGGCTCTGAATGGCCAGGAAAGATCCCCAGGCAATTCTGTATCTATCCCCGCAGGGGTCATGGCCCTTGACTTGGGGCTTAAGTTTAAATGATAGGCCCAGGACTTTTAGGGACTTCTACCAAGTTTTCCTGGTCCATCAGGCACTTCTGGGTTCCTGGACAAAACTGTGTGTGCATGACACCCTCTGCCTCAAATTGTGGTCCCAGGCCCAGCCTCACCAACATCACCTGGGAGCTGGTTAGGAATGCAGAACCTGGGGCCCATCCCCACACCCACTGCATTAGACTCTGAATTTTACCAAGATTCCCCAGGGGACTGGTGTGCACTGCGAAGTTCAAGACCGGCTGCCTAACCTTATTCCTAAGTCTTTCACAGACAGTGTTGTGTGCTCAGCTCTACTTCTCTGTCTTGAGTTCCAAAAGACCAGGCCCCTCTCCATGTCCCCAAGGACCTAAAAGGCCCCTCGTTGCAGCATCACATAAAAACCCTACCCACCCACGCTCGAATACCGAGGGCCATACGTGCCTCTCCAGTCCCCCCTGAAACCGCCTGGTTTCAGATCTTTCTTCATGGAAAGGCTAATTAAAGAAAAAGGGTTTATTCTAACAGCCTCGAGGGGAGAGTCCAGGGAGGGCTCCTCTCCTTGGCAACAGACTTCCTCTTGGTTATCTTAAAGAGTCCTCAGGGATGCAACTCTAAGACTGACACCATTCTCAGGTTCTCTTTCCTCTGCACGGGAAAAGCTTGCTTGGCCTCCTGAGGTGTTTCCCAGATTTCAAAACTTGTAGGAGCTCAAAGCTTAGGCTCATGGATGCCTCTCCCAACTAGCCCCATCTGAAAGAGCAACCTTCTCCTCTATGGGACTAAGGCTGTCTCTCTCTCAAAGACACCCACACATCCAATGTGGTGCCTCTTCCCAAACCTTCACATGCCTGCATTTCCCCTAGGGATCTTGCTAAAATCAGATTCTGATCAAGTGGGCCTGGGTCTGAGATTTGGAATTTCCAGCACCACTCTGAGGAGGGACACCCTACTACACATTTTTAAACGAAAGCAGGAGTGAATGGAAGGGTTTGAGTGGCTGCCGCAAATAGGCTCCCCGGCTGGGCTGTGTTTCAGTAAGGAAATGGCAAGTCTCCCGGACAAGGCATTCTGCAGCAGCAGAGATTCCTGGCCACCCCCACTCGGGACAGAGTAACCCCCATGGCACGGTGCCTTCGGAAATGAACATGGCGGGACTTAAGTGAGGAGGACGCTGCCAGGACCAGGCGTGGCTTCTGTCCTGCAGGAGGGGAGGATGAAGGGGAGAGAGGCGGTTTCTCTTCCTGAAGTAACTCTACAGACCAACAGTTAGCCCCCTCCCCAAACAGGGGCCTGTCATGGATTACAGGAGTCCAGAGCCAGCGGCACCTGTGGCGTGGACGGAGCTGGGCCACACTCTCAGTCAACACCCCACCCGCTCCCAATGCCCCACCACACTCAAGGGCAAGCCCACAGCACTCAAGCCCTGCGTTGGTGGCTGGATGACAGGCATCACAATAAAGGCAGCTTCCAAGAGGTGACTGGGGTGAAAAGAAGGAGGGAGTGGGGAAGAAGAGCAGTGAGGGGGCAGATGGCAACAGGTGCACGCACGACACATGCATGGTGGCTCCCAGGCTCTGAAATAGAAATCGACGTTCAGGTACAGGGGTTGCTAGTTAAAAGGCTCCTTGGGGCTTCAACCTGCCGAGGAACTCCTGAAAATTAAATGGAGACACATTTGGTAAGTGGGTGGGGAGAGGAGCTGGCCATTATCTATGCCCTTCTGTGTTCTGAAATAATGTTCCTGAAGATCATTCTCCACGCTAAAAGGTGAACAACGCCAAATACCACTGTGATCAATCTAGACCTTCGCTGCCTGAAAGAACTTTCTGCAATAATCAAAGTGTTCTATACTTGCACTGGCCCAAAACAGTAGCCACTGGCCATGTGAGGCTACTGAATGGCACTTGACCTTGGGCCAGGGCAACTAGGAAACTGAATTTTTTTATGGTATTTAATTTTAATGAGTGCAAATGTAAATTTAAATAGCATAGCATGTGGCTAGTGGCTACACTAAGGGTTGGCCTTATCTCCTAAGTAGGATGTCCCTTTCCAAAGGTCATCTACCAAGGCAGAACCCCAGCTCTGTCAGCATGTGGAGGTGGGGATGAGGGGAAGTTAAGGAAAAGGCAACAATGACCTTTAGCCCACCCGATCAAGATGGCGGAGGCGCCTCAGGGCTCTGTTCCCGCACAGAAGCTTTGAACAACCAGCACAAACCAACAGAAACAACTTTCTAAAAGCTCCAGAAAACAGTTAAAGGATCACAGTACCAGGGCAAGTGCTGAATCAAGAAAAAGGCCACTTGAAAGCAGGAGAAATGCCTGAGGCCCAGGCCAGCCCCTTCCCCACGCCCTCAAAGCCCTCAGCCTCCTCCCAAGGCAGCGCCCTCGAGCACGCACTGGAAACACATTAGGTCAGGCACCCATCACCCCATGACTTGCCCTGCGTGTGGAAGGCAGCTCACCCCGCTCTCCTACAGAAGCTGGGGGAGAGCTGTCAGGCCGTGCTGCCTGGGGCAAGGGACTGCTGGCTGTGGGACTTACAGTGCCATGCCAGGGACCACAGAGAAGAGGGAAGAGGGGACATGAGGAACTGTGTAAGCCGGGGGGAATCCCCAGGGCCACAGGTGCACACCCCAGACAAGAGGCCTGTGCAGGAAGGCTCGGGGAGGCTCCTACACTTTGGCCTGGAGCTCTAAACACATGGTGTGAGTCAAGAAGGCGGGCACTCCCACAGTTCAATCTGCAGAGAGTGGGAAAGGTGTCGTCTTTTTTTTTTTTTTCCTGTTAGCTCCTAGCGTTCAAGGAAGGCTCTTTCAGAGCTAGATACAAGCTAAAGGAACAGACACCTCAGAATCTAAATTCCAGCCATAACATATTAAAACATCAAAATATCCAGGTTTCAACAAAAGATCTCAAAATATTAAAAGAAACAGGACATGGCAGTCCAAACTAAAGAGGAGATTAAAGCAATAGAAATCATCACTGAGAGGACCAGGACTGGGATATTCTAGACAAAGACTCTAAAAATTGGTCCAAAGCTAGACATTAATCTAGGGACTGTACAACATAGTGCCTTTGGTGATTGACGAAGATTATGAATGGTAGAATAAATATAAGACTCTTCTTCTTTTACAAAGTGTTAAGAATATGTGATACATGGGAAAATAATAACTAATATAACGTATGGATGTGAGTTAGCAGTAATATTGTAATATTTTTGCAGAAATGGCAAAGAAGATAGTATATCAATTCTAAGGGACAACAACAGGGGACATAAGGGGATATGTGTTTTTCTTTTGGAAAACATTCAAAAATTGATTGAGGTGATGATAGCACAACTGTGATGAAAACAAGAGCCCTGGATTATACACTTTGAATGGGCTGTATACAGCATGGGACTGTAGAACACAGTATTATATTTTTTATTTGTAACCACATTTTACTTCCTATAGGATCTGAAGGGCAAATACATATAATGTAATGATAAATTAGTGCTTTTGGCCTCATAAGGTATAATTACGTAATTTATGACAAGAACTACATAAAGGTGGGGGGGACAGAGGGGTATAGGAATATACTTTATGTACGCTATTAAAGTTGTAAAGTTGGTATCAAAGCAAACAGGATTGTTATAGATTTAGAATATTAAATTTAAACCCAATGATAGATACAAAGAAAATATCAGAGAATATGCAAACTCAGAGAGACAAAAAGTAGAACACAGTTTACCAGGGTGGGGGCAGGAGTCATAGGGAGTTAATGCAAAATGCGTGTAGGGTTTCTGTCTGGGGTGAAGGGAACATTCTAGTAATGGATGGCAATCAGGGTACTGCAACATGGTGAATGTGACTAAATCCACTGAACAGTAAGCCTGGGAGGTGTTGAGATGGGAAGAGCGATGGTGTATATCTGTTTCCACAAATAAAAAATAAGTGGAAACTAAAGAGATAATGACAATTAACTGTAATACATGATACTGGAAGGGATCTAAGAATGGAGAAGAAAAGGCTCCAAAGGACATTATTGGGACATAGGAAAAAATTGGTATATAGAATATAAGATTTATATCAACATTAAATTTCTTGAACTTGATTGCTCTTAAGGTTATTACGTCAGTGAATATCCTGGTTCATAGGAAATATATATGGAAATAGTATGTGTTTAAGGAATAGGATGTGTGCAACCTGCTCAGGAGTCCATAAAATTGTCTAAAATTGTATATAAAAGTGTCTCTTCTTTTCTCCCAGGCTGTCCTGCCTCTGTCATTCTAGAATAGGGCAAGAAAGGAGTCTTTTCTTAATTCAGGGCTTTTCTTAGTTCATGCCTAGAATAAAAATATCACTTGAGAATCAGACAGATGGAAAAGAAATGCAAAGCGATTTCCTCTTCTTGGCAATTCCGATTGAACACCTTTCTTCAAAGGCATCCGGACTCTAGGGGTAAGAGAAGGAAGAGGAAGGGGAGAGGAAGAAGAAATGATGTAAAGAGTGAGAAAGAGCATTTCATTCTGCTCACTAAGTAATAGGAAACCTATCCTCAAGTTTATATGTGTATGTTTTTAAAATTTCCTCCATTAAATTTTAAGCTTCTTGAAGGCAGCAACAATTCTTTCTTATTGGCTCCCAGAGCCTTGCACAGAGTCGAGGTTCAAAAAATCTCCACGGATTAATTAAAAATCTAACTACATCGAGACCTTGGTGCTTATCACCCAACCCCCAGCATCCTTCTCCATTGAGTCAACCTCAGATTTTCATTTGGGGTACCACCCCTCCCCAGCCTAGTCCCTGCGGTCTGTGTGTGGTGGGTCCCGGAATGAGTTCTCCAAAAGCTGAGCCTAAGACAAAGACTTGGGGGCAAGTAGTTTTTTCAGAGGGCACCTCAGGGTGAACGAGTGAGGGAAATGGGAAAGCAAGACCGGAAAAGGGCAAAAGGATAGATGATGGCTGCTGGTAACAAGGGTGCGATCCCACTGGAAGTACAGAGATGCATCCAGAATGCTTTCCAAAACTGTCCACCTGAAAGACAAAGGATGTGGCTCCCACCCCCACTAGCTGAGGATTAACCCAAGAAGGTGAACTCCCACAAATTCCTGGCTGCACTACCGAGTAGGTCAAATCAGCTTCCACCTACTGGGGAAGGCTCTGGGCCAGAAAACAGGGACATGAGGTTCATGTTGGAGGTGACACCTGTCATTGCAACAGAACCTGAGCTCACAGTGCTGCCCCTGCAGCTGAGCTGGAATCCGAGGAGAGCTGGACAGATGTCTTGAGGGATGACAAATGATGTCGCTACTAGACGTAACCTCGGCCTCATTTTGAAAACTTTTCCCGAGGCAAGGAGGAAGAGGTGACTGGTCCAGAGCCACAGAAACAGTAACGTTCTCCTCTCCTCTCTCCTCTCACCGTGGAACTTGACACCAGGATGGAAATACCCTCTCCATCCTTCACAAAGAGGGGGCCAGGACGCAGGAGAGGACGGAGAGAGTGGTTTTCAGTGAAGCACAAAGCCACTTCATTTTTCTCCTATTTTCCTACTCTTTGGCCCATTTCTTGCATCTTTCCAAGTTGGAAATTGAAACCAGCAAGAGGAGAGTAACCAGGTCGAGTGGAAAGAAAGATAGGATCCCTGCCCTCTCGGGTTTCAGTTCTGTGCTGGAGCCTGACAAAAAGGGAAGGGGAGATGGGGAGAGAGGACGTATGTGGGCAGGGTATGGGGCGAGCTGACCCCAGAGGGGCTTCGCTGACCACCGCATGCTGCCCGGAGCGATTTTCTCGAGTCCTGACCTTGAGCAGTGATATCTAAGAGCAGACTTCCAGTAACTTCCCCCTTGGAAACGCCAGCTGAGAACAATCACCAGTATCCCAGGTTTAGCATCTGCTGCGTGCCTCAGCCTGGGCTCCTTGTCCCGCTCTGGGCAGCTTGCTCCTTCCAGGCCTGTCTGTTGCCTTCTCTCCAGATGGCATCCACTCTCCGAAAGCCATGTGGGCCACTCTGCTCGGAATGCTGTGAGATAGCCAGTCCTTTGGGGCCTCCCTTGCCTAAGCAGCAAGTCCTTCGACAGGGAGCCAAAAAGAAAAGCAAAAAGCTCCTTCCATTTTTCTAGCATTGAGGTGGAGAAAGTGGCCACAGCAGTTGCTGAGGGCAGGAAGAGGGAAGAAGAGATACGATGTGGAGGCATTTTTGGGACTTTGAGTTGTCCTAAATGATATTGCAGGGTCAGATTATGGACTTTATACATCCTGCCTTAACCTACTGAATGTACTGGGGGAGAGCCTGAACTACAGGGTAAACTATTATCCATGCGGTGCAGCAGTGCTCCAAAATGTGTCCACCGAGTGGGATGAGTGTGCCACAATGATGGAGGAGGTTGTTGGTGTGAGAGGAGTGGGGTTCGGGGATGGAGCGTATACGGGAACCTCTTATATTTTTTAATGTAACTTTTTTTGTGATGTGTTTATCTTCAAAATAATACAATACAAAAATGATGGGGTAGGGGAGTGGGAGCAGGGTATATGGAAACCTCATGTTTTTTAGTTTTTTTAATGTTTTTTTAATGTAACGTTCTTTGCGATCTATTAACTTCAAAAGTGTTAATAAATAAATAAATAAATAAACGTGAAGGAAGTGGGAAACAAGGTGGGGGTGGAGACACCAAGATGATACACACACAGGCTGAGAATGGTGATGTGGCAAGAGATTCTGGAAACGAAGGGGTGTGTCCATCTCTTCTGGAATCCCGTAGGAGCTGCTCCAGGACAGACACATGAGGGGGTGGCAGAAGGGAAGATGGGCCATGGATGCGACGGACGGGGGCGCAGCAAGTGTCCCTCGTGGCAGGTGTCATGGTCACTGTGGTCCTTCGCCCACGATCCCTCCACCCATTCCCCAGTTGGAGTAGCATAAAGCTATGGCTCCAGGGATGGGCTCCCTTTTCTTTTTTTTAACAAACTGAGGGAATCTCTCTTCCTTGGTGGTTGTTCAGATAACCCAGGAGGGGTAAGTGGCCCCATTCCAGTCAATGAGATGGGAGGGGTAGTTTGCAGTGCCTTCCAGGCATGAAAGTCCACTACACTCCTAACAGAAAGCTGCTGATGCCAGGCTTCTCTCTCCACCTATGTGAAGAGGCAATGCCTGGAACTGATGCAGCCATTTTGCCACCAGAGGGGAAGCTGGCCTTAGGATGAAGCTAACAAAATGAAAGGACGGAAAGCAGAGAACACAGCTGGGTCTTTCCAGACATCACGAGTCCCACGATCACACCAGCCTTGACACCCACCCTGCCTGCCAGTGGCATTGACTGATAAACCCTCCAAATGGGTTAAGCATTTTGAAATGTTTTCTATTTGGGCAGCATGAAGTATTCTGACCGATGTGGCTGATTAAGCCTTTTGTTAGAAAGTCTTGCTATGAAAAACATCAGATCGTGGTTCGAATTATTGCTCTGCAACTCTCTAACTGGGAAACCTTACTGCTGCATGGACTTCCTCCTAGCCTGGTCCTCCACACAGGTGAGCTGTTCCATATGTTAGCTTTGCTGGACACAAAGATATTGAATTCGAGCAGTGAACGCTCATCACAAAGGCCCACTGTGCCAGGGATCTAATATCCTGCAGGTCAAATGACAGTCGCTCTGCTGAGTAAGGGACAGCACCCGCCACATTCCCTTCTTAGGCCTTGGCCCCCTCAAGGCAGCCCGAGGGCTAACTCTAAGGTCCCTCCACTCAAAACGGCAGAAGGGAAGGGGAGTGGGAAAGGAGGCAGTGTCTCCAGAATAAACCCATCTCTCAGGGAGGACTCCTTGTCTCAGCAAAGTTCCAGGAAAGCCATGACCTGAAGAGTGGCGTCCATCTCCTGAGGCAGCCCGAGGCACCTGCCGAGGCCCCCGAGAGGCTGCGGGCCCCCTAGGTCTGCAGACCCAGCTCCCTTGCCATCTCCTGCTTCCAGGCCAAGCTGATTTGGTTTCCAATTAGACAAACATTGAATCTGTAACCCGAGTTGATCTCATCCTCTCCGATGACAGCCGCGAACTGTCAACCATGCCAGGTCATAAACAAGAAGTCAGAGGGAGCTGACCAGGCCCAGGAAAGCAGAGCTCCGGCCACCATGTCCCATAGCGCCAACAAGTACGAACGGCAGTGGTGACAAATGGGCCTTCTCCAAAGGCTTGCAGAGAAAGGCAGCTGCCCTGTCACGTCAATCTTCTGTGGAAAGCAATAAACCAGAAAATTGTATTCTACAGAAGCAAATGCCACAGTGCTTCTCATGAATTCACACAGAGGATGCACAGGGTGTGAACTGAGAAAATTTTTCTCTCTGGTTCTTTTGGCTTCGGTTCAGGATGACTTATCTTTACAATACCAACAGCTCTTAGACGGCTACTATTATTTCTATGTATGATACCTATATAACTCCAGCAATAAAATAAATCTACCACTCTGAGCACTCTGTGCTGGGCACTGCACAAAGTGTTGTACTGTACTGTATTGTAAAAGTGTGCCCATCCTGCACATACCTACCTCATGCATCCTCACAGGTCCCTTTGATGCATCTCATTATTGCACTTAATCCTTGCAAAGGCCTTTGAAATGGGTGTCATTTTCATCCCCTCCCTCAAGGAAAACCAATGGCTCAAAATCCAGTTCAGAGACTTGCCCAAGGTCACAGGATAAATATTGAGTCTGGCTTTGCACTAGGCCACAGGCAGCACTTATACCCAACCTAAGCCTTACGGTTTTCCTGGCAGAAGAGCAGCGATTCCCTCTGGGACACAGGCTTTTTTAAAAAAAACTAATCAATTTTATTGATACATATTAATAAAGCATAAATCCATCCAAAGTGTACCATCAATGGTATTTGTTACAATCGCACAGTTGTGCATTCATCACTTTAAACATTATTAGAGCACTTTTATTATTCCATTAATAATAATCAACAAAAAACAGACAAACCAAAAAAAACTCATCAGCCTCTCAATCTCTCTATTCTTCCCCTGCTGTACATATAAGTGCTATTCTGTTTCCTTCTCTCTGTTCATATTTTGCAAAAATAGTCTTCCATATATAATGTTACCCATACTCATATTTCACATGAGGTTTTACTATGCTCTACAGTCCCCTGTTACATTATTTAGCTTTACTTCGAGGAATATACATGTCCTTAGACTTTCCCTTTCAATCACTAGCATGCCCATACAATAGCACTGCTAGTCACAAACACCGTGATGTGCTCTCACCATTTCCATTCATTTCCAAAGATTTACAAACAACTTTTTACCAATTCTACACAGATTAACCCTCAGCTTTCCATTCTCCAATCTCACTCTATTATCTGGTGACCCATACTGTAATTATTAACTCCATGGGTTTACACAATATATTTAGTTCATAAGAGTGCAATCGTGCAGTATTTGACCTTCTATGTTTGGCTTGCTTCACTCAACATAATGTCCTCCAGGTTCATCCATGTTGTCATATGCTTCACGACTTCATTTCTTTTTACAGGTGCATAATACTCCATCATGTGAATATACCACAGTTTGTTTTGCTGCTCATCAGTTGATGGACACCTGGGGTGTTTCCATCTTTTGATAATGGGACACAGGCTTTTGAGCAGCAGAGCCGGCCTGGCACCCTGCACTTCTGACTCCAACACCAGGGACTTTTCCTTCCTTTTTTACTGCCTTAAAGCCAGGACACCTGGACTCTTACCTCAGTTTCACTCACACTGTTATTTTGCACAATGTCCCACTCAATGCTCCTATCTGAGCTATGAGATAAGGCTGGTCTTTTAAAAGGAAAATGTGATGGGGACATCAGAAAGAGATGAGACTGTGGCAAAAAATAAACATTGCAAATACAGCAAAATGTCCACAGTAGACTCTAGGTGGTGGGTACCTGGGTGTTCATTAGTCAATTCTTGCAATGGATCTGCATGTTGGAGCATCTGTCATACAAAATTTTGAGGGGAAAATAATGTTGCAGAAGGTCCCATTGGTACATTAATATTAATCACCTCCCCCTTGTAGGACCTGACACTGATGTACAGAGAGAACATTGCAAAGCAAGGGCCATGGTTAAGCTCAATGTGCATAATAACCCTGTCCAGTCGTGAGCACCACTGGATGTGTGGTAGCTGTGTGGTCACACCCTTCAGCTGTTTATAAAACTGTAAAACATGATAGGATGCTCCCTCTTGGCAATGCTTTACTTCTGAGTGGCACCAAGCTTGCCCTCAAAGGCTCTGGGTCTCAAGCATCACCACCCAGAGTGGTGATGTATCAATCCAGTGGCCAAGGGCATCAGAAGTATCGTTGTTGAAAAGGAACCTCCTGGTTGTGTCAGGGCAGCAGAAGCAGCCCACTTCAGAACTGATGCCTTGTGAATGATGGCGCCTTAACTCCCAAGATGGAGGCAGAGCCCTCCCAGTACCAGCTGTCCCTCCATGTCTCTTCAGCTGCATATTTGCTCCATATCCTCTGCCAGATCCACAGTCTTCCTTGTCATCACTGTGGTCTAGAAGGTAGGAAGGGGGAAGCGGACTTGGCCCAGTGGTTAGGGCGTCCGTCTACCACATGGGAGGTCCGCGGTTCAAATCCCAGGCTTCCTTGACCCGTGTGGAGCTGGCCCATGCACAGCGCTAATGCGCACAAGGAGTGCCGTGCCACGCAGGGGTGTACCCCACGTAGGGGAGCCCCACACGCAAGGAGTGCGCCCCATAGGGAGAGCCGCCCAGTGCGAAAGAAAGTGCAGCCTGTCCAGGAATGGTGCCGCACACATGGAGAGCTGACACAGCAAGATGACGTAACGAAAAGAAACACAGATTCCCGTGCCGCTGACAACAGAAGCGGACAAAGACAACGACGCAGCAAACAGACACAGAGAACAGACAACCGGGCGGGGGGAGAAGGGGAGAGAAGTAAATAAATAAATCTTTAGAAGGTAGGAAGATTGATTTTCTGTCGACTTGCTAGGTTATCACGGCCAGTTGTTTGGGCAAACACTGGCCTAGATGTTGGCATGAAGGAATTTTGTAGATGGGATTAATACCTACAATCCCCCGACTTTAAGTAAAGGAGACTGCCCTCCATGATGTGGGTGGGCCCCACGCCATCAGCTGAAGGCGTCAGGAACAAAGAACTGAAGTTCTTCAGAAAAAGAAATTCTGTCTCAACACTACACCATTTACTTCTAAGTTTCTGGCCTGCCGGCCTCCCCTACAGAGTTCAGACTCAAAGGGGCAACATCAAACTCTTACCAGAACTCCTAGCCGGCTGGTCTCCCCTACAGATTTCGACCTTGCCAGCTCCAACAATCATGAGAGCCAATTCCTTAAAATCAATCTCTTAATATACTGTAGTGCCTTGGCCTTGGAGTTACATACCCCAGAAAAACATGTTCTTAACTTAAGCCCATTCCTGTGGGTGTGCAACCATTGTCAGTAGGACCTTCTGATGAGGTTTCTTCAGTTAAAGTGTGGACCAACTGCATCGGGATGGGTCTTAAACCCATTAGCGGGGGCTTTATAGAGAAGGTCACAGAGAGAGAAGCCTTGAGGAGCAGCCAGAAGCTGGAAATCAACAGAACCCAGAAGAGAAAGGGGATGCCACCGTGTACACTGCCATGTGATGGAAAAGCCAAGGAACACCAAAGACTGCTGGCCAGCCAGAAGCTACCAGCACCAGGAGGAAGCAAGCCATTTAGCCTCTGACACTGTGAGCCAACTCATTGTGTGGTATGTGTTCTAGCAGCTGGGAAACTAAAACAGCTTTCAGTACCAGAAAGTAGAGTGTCGTTACTGCAAAGAGCTAAAAATGTGGAAACAGCTTTGGAACTGGGTAATGTGAAGAGGCTGGAAGAATTATGAGGGCCCAAAGATGAGTGAAAGCTGAAGAGAAAGTTTTTATCATCTTAGAGAATACCTAATCCATCACGAACAGACTGTTGGTAGAAATATGGACATGAAAGGTACTTCTGTGGGGCCTTAGAAGGAAATAATGTGTCACTGGAATTGGATGAAAAGTGATTCTTACTTTAAAGGGGCAGAGAACTTGGAGAAATCGAGTTCTGATGCTGGATGGAAGGCAGAACTTGAAAGCGATGAACTTGAATATTTAACTGAAATTTCCAAGCTAAGTGTAGAAGGTGCAGCCTGGTTTCTCCTTGCCATTTTCAGTGAAATGAGAAAGGAAAGAGGTTAACTGATGATTGAACTGTTAAGCACAAGGAAATGAGAAATTAATAATTTGGAAAATTCTAAGCCTATCCAGATAGTGTGCTCTGAGACTAGGGCCAAAAGAGGCTCTATTAGGGACCTCCCTGAGCTTCCAAGAAACGAGTCCCCAGAGGACAGGGCTCTGTGAGTGTTAAATCAAACCATCTTTTGCTAAAGAAGGCGAGGCTGAACATGGCTCTATTCTGAACATTGTCTGATGGTGTGGACCCACTTAAAACTGGATGTAAAACCAACAAGGTTTTTATAAACCGTGTATGAGCAAAACCACTGTCAATCTGTATTGAAGGGAGCAGGGAATGGGATTAATTGAAGAAAGAATGACTCCAAGGGAGAACCATGGAAGCAAAGGTCTTGACCAAACACATCTCCCTGGAACGAGAGTGGGCCTACCCACGTATGTGGGAAGGACAGGCCCTCCCCCGCACTTGGAGGAAGAAGGCCTGGCCTGGCATTTGGAGGGACTGGGCCTTGTGCCCCCTTGCTCAGGGACAGTGCCTCAAGGCCACCACTCAGAAATGGTAGGGCCTGTGCCCCAACGTTCATGGAAAGTCTGGTGACTATTCTAAAGCTCGGAGAGGGTGGGGCCTGTGCTGCAGTATTTGGGAGGAGCGTGGCCTCTGTACAGGTGCTTAGAAGGGTTAAGCTGCCACTCTGTCAGGCCTGGAGGATAAAACATTGATTCCTAGATGGTTCTCAGACCTTGAAATCTAATGGCTTGCCCGGCTGGGTTTCTGATGAGTTTGGGACCCATGTCCCCTGGTTTTCTTCTAATTTCCCCCTTTTGGGATCGGTATGTTTAGCCTATGCCTATCCCATCATTGTATACTGGAAGCTGAGGACTTTTTTCCTGGGTTTTACAGGTCCACAGACAAGAATTTTGCCCCAGGATGGATCACGCTCATAACTGATTTTAATGAAACTTTGGACTTAGCATTGTTCTAAAATGGCCTAGGGCATCGGGGATGTTGTGATGGAATGAACGCATTTTGCATGCAAAATGAATATGTCTTTTTGGGGTACAGGGGTCAGACTGTGGTGGCTTGAAGCCACATACCCCAGAAAAATATGTTCTTAATCCTAATCCATCCATGTGGGTGCTGAACCCACCATACGTAGATCCTCTGGATGAGGCTACTTCAGTTAAGGTGTGGCCAGCTAATCAGGATTGGTCTTAACCCTATACTAGAGGCCTTTTAGAGAAGGTCACAGAGAGAGTAGTCATGGGGATCAGCCAGAAGCTGGAAGTCAGTGAACCTGGAAGAGAGAGAAGACACCACTTTGTCCATGGCCATGAGATGGAAAAGCCAAGGAACCCCAGAGATTGACGGCCAGCCAGAAGATACTGACCCCAGGAGGAAGCAAGCCTTCTAGCCTTTGAAACCATGAGCCCAAAGATCCCTGCTGTTAAACCAACCATACCATAGCATGGTATTTGTTTTATCAACCAGGAAACTGAAACTAGATATTTACATGTATCCTGTTGGTTCTGTTTTTCCAGAGAACCCTTCCTAACCCAGAGGATTTCCTCTCAGCAGTAAAGTCATGTCAGTAGCTGTCTTCTCCTGGGAGATCCATGAAGTGACTCTGTTCAGGCCAAATTATCTATCTTCTAGAGGCTATAGTTTCCATTCCTTCTTGGTATATCACTAGTCCTGGAAAACTTACCTGACTCTGATTTAATTGTGTAATGGGATCTACCCTTGCACTAATGTTAAAATGGAAATATTCTAATGAAATGGCTTGTTTCTTTGGGAAATTTTTGCCAGAACAGGATAGGGCTTCCACTTGACTTATTTAATGTCCCACAAACCCTCTGTTTTCTGAAGCAATTGACCTTGGTCCAGTATTTTGTATCTTGTTCTGTTGTCTATACTGGTTCTACTGAATATAAGCTCCCTCCCTGCTTATTTTTCTCTGGAGAGCTTTGCAAATCTTGTATTTAGTAGAAGAGCTATAGGAAATGTTGAGTTTTATCATATCATTCTCCTCGTTGTTTTGACGACTATTTCTCTGTGAATATAATTCTCATTTAAAACACTGTTCAGGCATTTGCATTTGCCTCATCCCCTGGGGAAAAAAAAAGGTTAAAAGTGGCTTTCTTGGAAAGCCCCCAGGTCCCCTGCTTTTAAGCAGATTTTGAAACCGGAACAGCTCAGGGAGCAGGAAGTAGAGAGAGAGAGGAGGTGGCAGGAGCTGGGGAGGGGGTGGGGTGGGAGACCAGCTTTGAGTAACTTGCAGCTGGGTCCACCCAAGACCATGAACACTCATACCAGTTGTTTAACTGAAAATAGGTAAAAAGAGGGGGGAAAATAGTTTAGGAGCTTTCCAAAGAAGAACTCACCAAGGACAAGTGCTGAAGGATACAGAGGTTGTAAAGGGTGGACTGACGGAGAACCAAGATAGTAGGACGGCAGGTTGAAGGAGAGAAGGGGAATTACTTACTCTCAGTGGAAAGACAAGCCATCACATTTGGGGGCCCTTTGGGGGGGGCCACTGACACTCCCTAGGTCTGTCTGGAGGCAGATCTCCACAAAGGGAGATAAGGTCGACTTGTGAATTTTTCCTACAGCACCCAGCAAAAGTCAGGAAACAGAAATAGGCACTTGGCCGATATTTCCTGGAAGACCCAAGTAAAATGATGCTTCTCAAGATCATCTCTTACCCTCTGTGGAGGTAAAATTGGGGGCCAAGACCTGGGTTTTTTCTTTGAGCTCAGAATGAGCTGAGAAAAGACAGACTCCTGGTCTCCACCTGGACCAATGGGCCTCTAGGAGTTTGGTCCCCAGGCTTGGCCAAACTTCAGTTAAGCCCTCCGGCCATCCAGGGAGTCACTGGCTGTTATTCTGCCTCCCAGCAACACCAGGCTCAGAGCCAACCTTCCCAAGGAGGATCAATCAGGGAACTCGCTTTTCTGTCTCAAACCATAAATTCTTAGAGCATCCCTGTCCATGTTTATGGGTGACTCTTGGCCGCTCACCAGGGGCCGGAGAGAGTGAGGACCATGATTCTTGGGCTCAACTGGTGCAAATTGGTGCCTCCTTCCAAGATTTCTATTCAACAATCCAATTTTTTTTTAAAAAGGCCTGAGTGAACTATTTTCAACTTGGGTTTTAGCCATGATGCTAAATGAGTCATCAGAAGTGAAAACTTAGGGATCATTTCGAGGAAGAATATAATTTTGGAACTGGAAAGGTCTTAGAGAGCATGTTGAGCAGCTCTAATAAAAATATAACATAAGCCAGGTATGTGATTTCAGATTTTCTAGCAGAGGCATTAAAAAAACTAAAAAGAAACAGGTGAAATTAAATGTAATAATATATCTTAAACTGGTATAGCCAAAATATTATCATTTCAACATGGACCAAATACAAAAATTATTTTTAACAGCTTTATTAAGACATTACCTACCATGTAATTCACCCAAAGTGTACACTTAAATGGATTTCAGTATATTTACAGAGCTGTACAACCATCACCATATTCTAATTATAGAATATTATCATCACCCAATACTCCATCGCCTAGCCCAAGGCAATTGCTAATCTACTTTCTGTCTCTATAATTCTGCTTATTCTGGAAACTTTGTATAAAAGGAATCACACAGTATCTGTCATTTTGTGTCAGGCTTCTTTCAGCTCACATGACATGTTGTTCAAGGGTCGTTGTGTTGTAGTATGTATCAGTACTTAATTTTTAATGCTAAATACTATTCTATTGTATGTACGAAAAACTATCAATGGACTGTTTTCCATTCTTTACTTTTTTTTCTAAGCCTTCAAAAGTCATCATGTATTTTATACTCGCAGCACATCTCGTTCGGATCAACCACATTTCACGGTCACAGTAGCCCCATGTGGCTCATGATTCCTAAAGTGGAGACCACGGATCTCATCTATCATCCTTTAAGAAACGAAATAAAGCCCAGGAGGGAAAATTATAACACTTGCTCAGTGCCACACGGCCAGTCAGGAGCCAAGTCTGAGCTTGAAGCCAAGCGTCCTGGGCTCACCTTCTGATGCCAGGCTCCTCCGAGGGAAAATTATAACACTTGCTCAGTGCCACACGGCCAGTCAGGAGCCAAGTCTGAGCTTGAACCCAAGCGTCCTGGGCTCACCTTCTGAGGCCAGGCTCCCCCTCACCAGTGCTTGGGGCCCCACGAGACGAGATGAAGATGAAAACCCATCAGGCCAATCAGTAGTTTTGTGGGAAACTACTCTTCTCCCTGAATAACACCGCGAATCTCATTGGCCATCATTCTGTTTGCAAAACCAGAAAATGAGTGTCTCAAGGTGGAAAAAATAATCATTGCGACACCACAAAGAAAACGTATCGTGAGAGCTGACAAAATAATATAATAATTGAAATTAAAGTTTCAATAAAAGGACCAACCTTTAAATGGGACAAGGGGTGGGGCAACCCAGCCCCAATCCCATCTCTCGGTCCTACAGATGAGCTGACGATCTAATCAAAAGGAAGGTCCTTTAACTGAATCTAATCGAAAGTTCTCATCTCCAATGGGTTTACATGAGTAGGAACGGATTAACTTTAAGAATAGGATTTTCTGGTGTTCACAAAAGCTTCAAACTGCCATGTTCCACCCTCTGGGCCACCAAAATATGTTCTTTCCATATGCAAAATGCATTCATTCCATTGCAATATTTCAAAAACCTTAAATTATTCAGTAACAATGTGAAGTACAAAAGCTCCTCAAAATCGGTTACAGGCATGCGATCTTGGGGCAAAAGTCCTACCCAACAGCAGCAGCCGCTGACAGGCAGTACGATGGGTCACCATGAAAAGTCACTCAACTTCCCCAAGACCCTGATAGCAGGCACAATACTTCCACCCTACTTTATAAAGTAGCCGTGACACTGAGAGTCCACCACACCTGTGTAGGCAGGCCTGTCTTGCTCAAGAGAGGCAATGAACTTCCATCCCTGTAAATAATAGGGCCCCATGGATCCCCACCCAGGAGATTTACTACTTTGAGAAACAGCAGGTGCATCCTTTCTTCTGTTGACTAGTACTACTAATAACAGCGAACACTATATGGCAGTTATTATGCACCAATAGTCTTCTAAGGGGTTTACATACCATAACTTCAATTCTCATCACCACGTGTGGAGATAGTATTATCATCACCCACAATGAGAAGATGAGAAAACAAAAGCACAGAAAGGTTAAGCAACTTCTTCAAGATCACGGAGCTAGCAAGCAGCACAGTCAGCATTTGAACCCAGGCCGTCTGGCTCCAGAACCCAGGCTCCCCTTCAGCAGCCTGAAACGCCGAGGCTGTCCAGCTCACGCCCTGTGAGGTCCCCTCCTCCTCGGTGGATCCGCAGACCTCCCGGGCCATGTTCCCCGGAATAACGCTTTCTAGCTCCAGAGAACATTTGTGGCCATTCCTGCCTGGATTTCCCACGCCAAAGGCATGAGTCAGGAAGACAAAACATTTTTTTCTCCCTTTTGCTTATGAATTATTACTTGTCATCACGCTTGTTGCACGAGCCACAAGGGTCTGGGTTTATTAAGTTGGAAGGAAAGCAGCTGAGATAGTTGCTGAGGAGTGACAGATTCCACAATGCTTGGATTCATCTTAGCCTTCACCCCCAAAACTGTGCCCACCAACCACCTGCAATGTTTTCTGAGAAATCCAGGCCCACTCCAGAAAGCAGCCCAGGAAAAGGCCGTTTCCCCGCAGGTGAGCTCTTTCTTCCCCTGCCTTGACTCATCAAAGAAAAAGTAGGTTTCCCACAACCTGTTTAAGAAACAGACACAAGGAGCCCTCTGGAGCATCTGGGGTGACTCTGCGAAGGGAGCCAGACTCAGGTCAGGGTTGGGAGAGGAAGGATGTCAGGTCACTCAAGCACTGTCACCCATCATGGTACAAAAGGGACAGCCAGAGGTCACACTGTGGCCAGAAACGGTTACAGATGTGTCTAGTTTGGCTCATGCAATAATGTAAAAGTGCCCTCATTTCATGTTAAAAGGCAAATTTTTTACTTCTCTTGAAAATCTGGAAGATTTGGCAATCTGGACCTGAGTTTCTGCTGGTTGGGTGCTGAGGGGAGCATCGACCCCCTCTGGATGGGGAAAGCTCCCTGTTGCTCACCACAGTCCTTACCACTCCCTACTGCCTCACACCCAGCCCTCTCCTATCATCTGCATTACCTGCCTGGCCCACGGAGGTACTGAGTTTGCAGACACAGGATGGCACCCTGGACTGGCCTGCTGGGCAGCACTAGCTTTACTCACTAGCTGCTTTTGGCCATACTTGGCACTGTGGTCAGCCTGCGGCCCTCCTTCTCTGTGACACCTTTCCTCTCCACACTCTAGCCCTGTTTTCTTCTGCTCTTGCTCCCATTTAATTCTATAATGTCAGATCTTATCATGTTCCTCTCTCACAGGTGACATTTCTCCGTCACTCCACAAGCTCTCTGAGGACACGGCCACTTCATCGATGTTTCTTGGCTCCTTTTCCTGCCAAGTGGGTTGGGGCCAATGGGAGGTACTCACTGAGGGTAGTGGGCAGGAGGGGAGGAACGTGGGGGGGCCCAGGAGGAGGGTGAGGGGCGGACAGGCACGGCTGCACACAGATCCTTGTTGTGGCCCAACCAGGGCCCAGAACTTGGAAGGGCCCCAGGGGCTGGACAGCATCTGGTTCCAACAAGTGATTCCAAATCAACCCCCACTACACAGGGTGAAGAGCAGCCCGTGAGGCACGAGGACCAGGGCAAAGGACATCCACAGGATCCCTGCCCCTCTGCTCAGGCCCTGAGGGCAGCACTTGGGTTTGTCCCAAAACCACGCTTCTTCAGAAGCGATTCATTAGGACATGCCTTGCAAGGCTTCATCCCGCCCTGGAAGCTGAGACAGTTTCATGCCTCGCCTGATGTGAAAACATCTTAAAATGACTTCCCCCTACCGGCGACAGCGGCAGGCCACCTCCGCTCAACACGTCGGGTCACTGGTTGAAACCTCCTTGGCTATGGAATGTGAAGATTTTGGGTCTGCCCATTTCTCCATCCGCTTCTGCCCGAAAGGGCGCCAAGTCCGTGGACCACCTGCGCCGACGCCTGGGTGCCTCCCAGAAGGGATGCCATCCCTTCTTTCGTGCGGGGCTCTGTCAGACCCCACACGATTGCCTAATCCACCGGCAAGACGAAGCATCCAGGAACTGCTCCAGATGTTTCCACATGACCTTGCTTCACTCCAAGAGGCAAAGGACCAATTGCGTAATTATAGAAATGTAAGTGCACCCACAGCTTGCACTGGGAGATTGTGAAATGAAGGACCCCCTCTTCTGTGAAGCTCCTTGGGATTTAAGACAGAACAATCAACACGTTAATTCTAAATACACGTTGACCCTTTCCCCAGCTGGAGGCTCTATGGAGGAGCCAAAGAAGTTCGGATGGGGGGATGCACAATAAAAACTTGTTGCCTGACTATGGACTTGGGTGCAGTCCTCTCCAGACCCCTGGGAAGACCGGAGGTGGTGACGTTCTCTGCCCAGTTCCCACGAGCAGGGAGAAGAAACCCCCTGCAATGAATGCGCCAGGACCACTCAAAGGGAACCGTCCAGAAAAGGAACTTCCCCTTCCAATTTTTGGCCTATTTTTTTTCTTTCTTTGAACCAGAAGAGGTAGAAAGCAGAAAGAGAAGAGCTCTGAATATTCACTTATTGGAAAAGATGAAACAAAACCGCTCGTCAGTTAGCTGACTTCAACAGATGACAGCCATGATTAAAATCAGTCGTCTGGGTTAATTAGCGCCTATTACCACAAGTAAATTGTTACCCTGTCACCACCGCTGCTTTTTCTTCTTGCCCCCAGCTTTGGTTGCAAAGGCTTTGCTAAGTGTCTCCCCCATGCAAAGGTCACCCGAGTTCAAACTGCCTCCAGCCTGCCCCTTCCTCTGTTGAAATACTGTTTGGCTCCATTTCAAGCCTAGTTCTTTTGGCCCCCGCGCCTCTTTAGTCTTCAATATATGGTTGTCTGGGGTAACATTTGCGCTGGCTGACGTGGCCTGCTGTGTCGCGAAGAACAATGCTTGCCCGAGATGGTCATAAAAGATAACGAGGAATTTATTAGGAGCGACACACGGCGCTCTGTGTTGTCTTTGATGGACTCAACCACTGCCATAAATTTCAGACCCACACAGTGCGGCTATAACCGCGAAGAATGCAGCCCGGCCACAGGCAAAGGCTGTCTGGGGTCCATACATCACACAGCATTAGGCGTTCCAAAGAGAATGACTCTGATTGGGGTGATTTTTTTCAAGTGACAAAGTGGGGTAAGATGAACTCTGTGCCCACTATCTGGGAAGAGCCCCTGACAGAAGCCAGCTACAGCGGATGCTGCCAAAGGCCCACTCCGTGCCCCCTTTGTCCATTGATGAGCCCCCTGCAGCCGTGTCCCAGTTTCCCGCTGACAGTGTCCCAACTCAAGTGCTGCATCTCAGCTTCTCTGCCTGTCGGCTTTCTCCAGCACCAAGGAGGGTGGCCAGCACTGAAGGAACAGAAGAAACATAGAAGACAGAATTCTGGGGGACAGGAGGGGCATGAGACACCCTCAACCAGTGGGGAACTAGATTTGCCCTCAGATGGGATATTCTGAGGTGTGCCCCACTTAGTCTCTCTGAGAGCCCCAGCAGGGTTGAGCCTCAGTTGCTCATATAGCAGCATCCTGCTTACAGATGCACCTTCTAGAGTCTTCTGTCCCCTGCTTTTTCTCACCTCATTCTCTCTCTCGTACTTCCTGGGATCACCCTTGCACCCAAGTCCTTTTCTTAGAGTCTGCTTTTGGGGAAACCCAAACCAGGACACCAGCTAAAAGACAGGATTTTAATTCATGGGTCCCCGTTTTTCCGCCATGTCTGTGGTTTATTCCAAAGGGAATGCGTAGCTCTCATTTACCATTCCTCAGAGAAAGAGTGGATGTAGGGAGACAGCCAGAGGAAGGAGGAGCACCTCTAGCCCAACAGCAAGGAGTAGTCAAACTGGCCTTTCCAGAGCTGCCCACCAGCAACCGTACCAGTGCCTCCCGAGACCAGACATCTCTAAAATCTCTTTGCTTTCATTACATTTTTTTTAGAGCGTGAGATGGATTTTCCATCTGAGCACCACATAGCATCTTCATGGGCAGCCACATGGCAAAAAGCAGGGAGAATAAATAGGTTTTCAATTAGTGATGTCTGTAATGAAACCAGGATGGGAGACCAGTGGCCAGCATGCATTTGTCTATGCAAAAGTGCAAGGACTTTGGAATCAGACAAACTTAAAGAAATGAAAATTCAGCTCTACAATTTAATAGATGGAAGATCTCAGGCATATTCATTTACCAGTCTAGGCCTCAGGGTCCTCAACTATGTGGTTAATAATTCCTATCCTGTACACCTATCATGAAGACTGTATATGATGATACGTGAATGCTACAGGTAGTCTCCTAGTTCAATAAACATTTTGATTTCCTTCAACACCAGGAGGCAGAGAGCTCTTTTATAAAAAGTATTATGGATTTCTCAAGCAAATACATTATTTGTCGAAAACTACTTAATGTATGCAATGGCAAAGACTCTCAAAAGGATTAGAATTTTTTTAGAAAAAGGTCTAGGATCATGAGCCTCTCCTTTTTGGCCCTAACTCCCTTCCTGTGGAATTTAATTCTTCAGGCAAAAACATTTGATTATAAATATACTAAAGGTCCCTTTCAAATAAACTAGTTATAATTCCTAGGACATTAAAAGCATGGAAGAAAGAATATGCTAAGAAATGTCACTGGTTTTGATGAAACATACTTTGAATAATTAACCAGCAACCATGCAAGTTGAGACTGTCTCCATTAGTTAATTGTTCCATTTAGAAAAGGGACAACTGGCATGCCAAGATGTAGAACACATCCCAATCTCAGGAATCTGATGCTCCTGACAATACGTGAATCCCAGCAATCAAGATAGTGGAAAGTTGTGCAAGTGACAAGTAATTTTAAAACCTTCTGCAAATGGTATAAGCAGTGGTTTGGAAAATATGCTGGAAAGTTTGCTGCCCAAAACCAAAAATGGGAGCAATTCAAGGCGCTTTCCATTGCCAGCCAGGACACCAGAGCCTAGTACTGTGCGCGGCAGAACGGATATTGAACATGCAGCTGTCAAATGATCTAACAGAGGATTCTCCTCTATGCCCCTGCCCACTTGGAATGCCCTCAAGATAGCACTTGAAGATGAGACATGGGGAAGGTGGCCTTTCAGATCAAGCAAGAGACAAGACAAGAGACAAAGACTCAAGGGGGTTGTGTGCCTCTCCTCCAAGAAAAACCTCTGAGCATGCCAAGGACAGGCAGTCCTCATGGCGTGCGGCTCTGACAAGCCAGTGTTTCAGATGCTATGGTGTAGCTGAATAGACCAGTGCCCCAACCATGGGATTCGCCTGTCAGTTACCCTGGGATATCAACCACAGGTAATTGTTAGAAGGACAAACCTCGCCGCCAGCCCTTCAGTCCACAAGCCACTGCTTAAATAACAGATGTGTACCATGATCAGCAACAAACACAGCAATCTACACAAAGTCCATCGTGATGGTCACTGGGCATCAGTTACTCAGCCCACTGACAGCGAAGCACACCGGTTGTGTTGTCTTCTTCTCTCTCAGTGATAGAGCTTTACAAAACTGGAGAGGTGAAAGAAGCACTTGACCAACAAAGATGAATGTGCAGTAAAGAAACAATAAGTGATAATACTTGAAACGAAATTTAAATAGAACTTAAATGGTGTTATGGCAGAAAGAAGCTAACAATGGGAATGCTTGACACTGCTGCCATTCGAAAGACTCTAGATCTGCAGGAAGAGGTGAAATCCTAGACATAAATCAGGAAAGTGACTACGACAAAAAGGATGAAGATGCCCCAGAAGAAGTGATGCCAGAAAAAATTCACATTAAAGGAACTCTTGGAGATATTTCATGGCATTGAACATGCACAGGATAGAATGTGCGAAGCAGATCCCAACTTTGAAAGGGGTGCAATGATTTGCCAAGGCAGAGAAAGGATGCTTGCCCTGTTCAAACTACTCTTGATAAGTTTTTCACAAAGAAGCAAAATACTAGAACTCTCATTTTTCTAATGTCTTAAATGATAGTGTACTAAATATTATTTTTTTCATTTTCCTAAGTATTTATAAACAACAGTAAGAGAGCTTTTAAGGATTAGACAAAAAAAAATTTTTTTTTTAAGATTTATTTCTCTCCCCTTCCCCCCCCCCACTCCGGTTGCCTGTTCTCTGTGTCTATTTGCTGCGTCTTCTTCTTTGTCCGCTTCTGTTGTTGTTAGCGGCATGGGAATCTGTGTTTCTTTTTGCTGTGTCATCCTGTTGTGTCAGCTCTCCATGTGTGTGGCACCATTCCTGGGCAGGCTGCGCTTTCTTTCGCACTGGGCGGCTCTCCTTACGGGGCACACTCCTAGCGCGTTGGGCTCCCCTATGCGGGGGACACCCCTGTGTGGCATGGCACTCCTTGAGTGCACCACACTGCACATGGGCCAGCTCCACATGGGTCAAGGAGGCCCGGGATTTGAACCACGGACCTCCCATGTGGTAAATGGATGCCCTAGCCACTGGCCAAGTCCACCACCATAGAAAAAATTTTAAAGTTCACATAACAATCATAATTTTTCCCATGATTATTAAGATCGCTTTGCACAGTTTCAGCTTTTAAGTCATTTTTATGGTTCTGCACTACCCCATGGTGTGATTAAAGAAGTGCAGGGCCCCCAGAATTCTCTCAAAGTAGAGGTCCATGAGGAAGACAAACTTGCTTTGAGGTTGTTCCTGATTCCTGTATAGAATAAATAGGTAAGATGCCAGCCACGTGATCAGTGTCCTCCAAGCTCTTTTATCTCTTTCTGTGAACGTGTAGTGCTTGGGATAAAAAATGGACTGGCGGCGGTGGACTTGGCCCAGTGGTTAGGGCGTCTGTCTACCACATGGGAGGTCCGCGGTTCAAACCCCGGGCCTCCTTGACCCGTGTGGAGCTGGCCCATGCGCAGTGCTGATGCGCATAAGGAGTGCCATGCCACGCAGGGGTGTCCCCGCATAGGGGAGCCCCATGCACAAGAAGTGCGCCCCATAAGGAGAGCCGCCCAGTGTGAAGGAAAGCGCAGCCTGCCCAGGAATGGCGCCACACACATGGAGAGCTGACACAACAAGATGATGCAACAAAAAGAACCACAGATTCCCGTGCCGCTGATAACAGAAGCGGACGAAGAAGACAATGCAGCAAATAGACACAAAGAACAGACAACTGGGGGGGGGGGGGGGAGGAAGGGAGAGAAATAAATAAATAAATAAATCTTTTTTAAAAAATGGACCGGCAAGTAAGAAACAAAAAACATCCAGTGCAGGAACACCGCTTTACCATTTATGAAGCACTTGTCTGGGGAATGGTTTTCCCCATTTCATGCTCTCATGAGTGCCATTGGTACATGAGGCACTGAACATCCCTCTTTTACAAAGGAAAACACCGAGGCTGAGAGAAAATGAAGTACTTCCCCCAAACCACACAATTAGGAATTAGAAGACCTAGAACTGTGCTGTCCAACAGAAATACCATGGGAGCTACAAATGCAAGCCACAGATGTGACATATGTCACTTCAAATTTTCTAATATTCACACAAAAAAAGTTTTTTAAAAAGGGAAGTCAATTTTAATAATATATTTTATTTAGGCCAATAGATCAAAAATATGATCACTGTACCATGTAATTCATAAAACAATCTTTAATGAGCTCTCCATGCCTTTGTACCAAGTCTTCAAAATCTGGTGGGGTAGTAAGCACATTTCACATGTTCAACGGCCACATGGAACTAGAGGCAGGCATATAGGAGAGCCCTGGGAACTGTCTCCTGCCTCCAAGAATGCAAATTTCAGTGGCTATGCGCCACAGATGCTTATCCATAAAATTATTACCTTAACATTTACACCCTCTCCTCCTAAAGAATGTTCTGAGAACATCATAGATGACTATAAAGAGCTAAGGACATTCTGAAATTGGACTTAAAACTTTCTTCATTTTCTTTTTCACTCAGGCAACTATTAAGTAAAACAACTGAGAAGGTAACTTTGGTGAGGCTGAGCAAGAGGCTGCTTTATAGATGAGCAAGGAACGGTTTCTATATAGAAGCAGGAAGGCCGACGGCTCAGGGCAGGGCTCCAAGGCAGGGCTGGCAACTGACTGGGGTCACCGGCCTTGCTTCCTAAATGTCTGATTAAGACCTTTTTCTATTGATATATGACTAATGTATAGAATGGAATGGAATTGATTTTTATATATCTGTCTGCTTTCCAGCAATCTGGATATTTCAATAACCTGTTTGCATAATTTCTTTGCTTTTTTTAATGTAGAAAAGCACAATATTTGTAAAAAAAATTTATTTCTTTATTTTGAATACTTCTATCTTCAATTCTTTTTTTTTTTTTTTTACTTATTATTTTGGCCACAACCTCAGGTAAAATATTGATTACAAGGGATGATAATGGGCATTCTTGCTCATTTCTGACTTTAAAGGAAATGCACTTAATGGACCTTAATTAATTACTATATTTATTTTTAGAGTTTGGTTAGATACTCTTTACCTCCCTGATAATTCTTGTTTATTGGCAGAGAGCGACAGAGACAGAGAGAATGAATTTGAAATTTTTAAATGTTTTTCTGCATCTATTCATATGCTCATGTTTCTTTTTCTTTCTTGAGCTGTTCATCTATTCATGAGGTAAATTAAATGAATTTAAATAAATGTATTTTTAGACTACTGATTAAAATCTTTGATATTATACACCTCTTCAGGTTTTCAATGTCTTCTATAACCATGTTAAATTATCTTTCCAGAAAAATGTCCTTTTCATCTGAATTTCCTACTACATTGGCAAAGGGTCACTTTTGTCCTATGTCCTCCTTTTCAAGCCTGATATTATGCATTTTTACTGACCTGTCTTGTCAAGGAGACTGTATTTCATTATTCTTTATGAGGAATCCAATTTTGGTTTTAGTAATTTTATTGGTTATAGCTCTGTTTTCTATTTCATTGATTCCCTCTTATCTTTTTTATTTCCTTCCATTTTCTTTGGTTTATCATTCCTTCCTTTAACTTACTTCTTAAGATGAACAATTTAACTCATTTAAGTTTTAGTCTTTCTTGATTCTGATATAATATTATACAAAACAATATAATGCAGTATTAGACAATCTAACAATAAAATGTGCATAGCAGAAAGCTATAAATGCCTCTCTTTGGTCAAAGAATTTAATCTGTGTGATGCTGAATCTGACATTTTTTGAGACTTGCTTTATGGTTTAGTATAAGGTGAATTTGTATATATGTTCCATTTTATATGTGTTGAAAATAATGTGTATTCTGTATTACCAATAGTTCTATATACATCTATCAGATCAAACCATTGTTCAATTCTCCTATATCATTAATGATTTTTGACTACTTGATTTGTAAGTTACTAAAAGAGTTATACTAAAAATCTCTCAAGAAGATTGTGAATTTGTTGGTTTTATTGTTTTTTGTTTTCTCGGTTTCTCCTTATTATTCCATCAGTTTTCACTTCCTGTTATTATGAGATTATTATAAGGCTTAGAAGTTTAGAATTGTTATGTCTTCCCAAAGTTATATCTTTAATTTACCAATGCTATTTCAAATAATAATTTTTGTCTTTACATCTACTTTATTGGCTTTTAATATAATGACAACTGGTCTCCTGGTTTAGTATTTGCATATGATATCTTCTCCACCCTTTTAATTTCAACAATCTGTGCTTTTATGGTATAAACAGCATATAGAAGGAATTTGATGTTTTTTTCAAAACTGAAACTGTCCATTTGCATTTTTAATTATTATTCATATATTTGAATGTATTTCTACCAACCTCATTTTATATTTTTTATTTATCCTGTATTTTACTCTATTTGTTTTTTTCTCTCTTCTTTGGATTGATTGGGTTTTGTACATCAGTTTTCTCCTCTATTGGTTTGGAAATCATACACCCTATTCTTATTTTTATAATCTCCCATAAATTTTAATATGCACACTTAACTTAATACATTTTAACCAAGAGATCCACTCTCTTCCCCCAAAACACAAGGAATTAAAATGTCTTAATTCTGATTAACCGCCCAAACTGATCACCCTAATATAGTCAATATTGATTTTTAGAGTCTAAAACATTTCAAACTTTCATCTTTGTCTTGTAGTGCTATGATTGTATGAAGTTCTTTAGGGTTAAATTCTACTGAGAATTCCAGGGAAAAGACGTGATGCTTTCTCTAGGAGTCCCAGGGTAATTACCAGGGAAGGTCTTGCAATTATGTTAATTTTTTCTAATGGGATTACTTGGGACAAGAAAGTGGTATAAAGAAGAACCTTAAAACCACCTGAGGGCAGGTCTACAGGAAGCTTCTTTTTTTTTTTTTTAAGATTTATTTATTTATTTTTCTCACCTTCCCCCCACCCACCCCAGTTGTCTGTTCTCTGTGTCTATTTGCGGCTGGCATTGTCTTCTTTGTCCACTTCTGTTGTTGTCAGTAGCACAGGAATCTGTGTTTCTTTTTGTTGCATCATCTTGTTGTGTCAGCTCTCCACGTGTGTGGCACCATTCCTGGGCAGGTTGTGCGTGGGGCTCCCCTACGCAGGGGACACCCCTGGGTGGCAGGGCATTCCTTGGGTTCATCATCACTGCGCATGGGCCAGCTCCACACGGGTCAAGGAGGCCCAGGGTTTGAACCGCGGACCTCCATGTGGTAGACGGACGCCCTAACCACTGGACCAAGTCTGCCACCGACAGGAAGCTTCTTTGAGGGGAGACTCCCTCCCACCCCCAACCAGAGCCCAGGTCAAAACTGAGACGCTTCCCAGCATTCTCTTTTGTGGGGAGTTCCTCTATTACCAGGTTCCCCTTTCATGTCTGAGTCTAGACCCAATTCTCCCACGCGCACACACACACTCACACTACCAGCTTTGTCTTCTGTTCTTGTGTGGCCCTTCAAAGGCACACCTTTTGTTTACTAAGATGGGCAAATGCCACAGGGAAGACAGAGCAGTCAGTGCCAGCGTGCCCCTCAGGTGTTCCGCGTTCTCTTTTATCTACAGCTCCGAGGAGCTCTGACTTCCTTTCAAGTTCAGCTCAGCGATATTACCCAGCTGATCCGCTTGCTTTGGATCAGGAAGATTTCAGGTTATCTTGTCTTCTGGGAATTACCTAGCAATCCCAATGACCTTCTGCAAAGGCTTTTCCGCTCCTGTTCCTTCCTGCTTAAAACCCTTCCAAGACTCCCCTTTGCTCTGAGGACAGACACCTGAATTCTTATAGCAATTCAGCATCAGCTGCCCTGACTTCACCCACCCCCAGCCCGCCCCATGTTGCTCTGCCCCTCCCTCATTTCCCCCTATACTCAGTCTCTCTGACACTGCATGCCTTCTCCCACCTCAAGGTTTTGCCCAGGGCTGGGTTCTCTGCGTTTCTAGAAAGCTCTTGCCCCTCTACCTTGCCTCTGTGTGTTTAATGTCTATGCATTCTTCAATGATCACTTCCTTGGGGAAGCCCTGTCTGGCCCTCCAGACTAATTGACGGTTCCTCATTCTATGTTCCTGAAGCGCTTTTTCTTTCTGGCACTTATCACAGCTTATGATTATGCATCCTTAGCGTATCAAATTAAGGTCTATCTCCACACTTGCTTCTCACCATTGGAACCTTTGCAGCTGGGTCCAGGCCTGGCGCAGGGTATCCTCCTATGGGCACTAAATAAATACTGATTAAGACTAAATGCCCAAGTATTGCAAGGACCCAATGGTGAAGGGATAGGGTTGGATTATGGTGTGAATGGGGTGAAAAGGAAAAGTCAGAAAGAAGAGATGTTGAGAGGACAGACTCGACAGCGTTTGGTTAAGTGGATGGGAGAAGCAGTCCAAAAAGGAACTAAGTCGCATGGAAAGAAATCTGACTATTTATGTTTAAGACATACTGAATATGAAGGCCAAGAATGGTCTGGTGGAACTGTCCAGTGGTGGTGGGAAATGTCGGGTGTTCAGGAAGGAGCTGACCCTGGGTGAGGGCAGTCTCCAAGGGGAACTGGTAGGGAGAGAGGAGCACGCAGCTGCCTCCCAGGAGGAAAGGATAGGGGTCCCCAGGGGCAGTGAAAGACATAGTGATTAGTCCCCGAGATGAAAAGTAAGCGACCACAGAGGGTGAAGGAAAGCAAGGGACAGGCTTTAAGGAGGAGAGGTGGGTCGGCAATGTCAAAGGCTGCAGAAAGGCTAAGAAGAAACATTTTCACAATAAAACAGAAGTGATGCAAGTTAAGTCCTAGCATGAATTTCCTAATACTTTACTATTTCTTAACAGCCACTCATCTTTTCAGGACAAACTTCAGAAAGACAGCCAAGATAGAAGCATCTAGGATTTGGGTTCTTCTGAACTGTGAAAAAAAGTTCTTTAATTAAATTATACTAGAAGTTTTCAGAGATTAAAAAATAATGCATAGGGAAGTGGCTGTGGCTCAATTAGTTGGGTTCCCATCTACCATATGGGTTTGCATCCCAGGGCCTCCTTGGGAAGGCAGGCTCACCCACGCACCTCAGAGCTGACGCCGAAGCCCGGGCCATGGAGAGCTGATGGGCCATATCGCAGAGAGCTGACGCAGCAAGATGACACAACAAAGGGAGACAGGCAGACACAGAAAAAATGCACAGCAAATGGACACAGAGAACAGACAGCAAAACAAGCCACAAGGGTGGGGGGATAAAGAAATAAATCTTTAAAAAAATAAAAAAGAATACATTGAAGGAGAAAATGCCAATTATGTTTGGGAACTCTGTCCTGGAATTATCTGGATGTTTCTGTGCATGTCCTTCCCCCTCTACTGTTCATCCCCCAACAGCTGTGCTTTGGAACCTATGTTGTTTGAGCCATTCCATTTCTGGTTCTAGATACACTAATCCAGTTTTATATATCCAATATCTTATAAATCATTTACATAAATCTTATAAAGCATACTTTCTACTCAATAAAATAGGTCTTGAGAAACTACACAGGGTAAATTCAGTAATTCTCTCCCAAAATAACTCTTCAAGTAGTTGATCCTGCTTTAATATCAGAAAAACATAAAGCACCTCCCCCACCAAGAAAAAATGTATCACTGCTACTTATACATATAAAGAAGGAAAGAGAAAGGTACTTTCTGAGCAAGCTTAATGCTTAAAACAGTGGACTTTACTAAATATAGTGTAGGGGGCAACGTGCTTCAATAGGAATCTACATTGTCCAGAGCACACGTCTCCAGATTATCTGATTCTAGCCTCTCCTTGCCCTTGCACTATTTTACAAATCTGTAAATGAATAACAATAGAAAATAAAATTATCTACACATGCAAGTTTTGTCCAGTAAAGGTTCAATTGACTTCTCTCCCCTCCTGTGAATAAAAAACAGCTTTGCTTCTATTTGCACATTCATTTCATTATTCTTCATCCATAAACTTATCTGTTCTTTGGCTTTTCCTTTGGAATGTTTGGAATATCTTACCAGTTTCATTAATAATGAGTTAAATAACAATTTTTAACATATATTCATTATATGTATATATGTGTTATGATTTCATTGTTTATTTACTTATCGATTGATTTTGAGGTACAGGGGCCTGGAATTGAGCCCAGGACCTCGTTTGTGGGAAGGTGGCACTTAAACCACAGAGCCACGTCAGCTCCTCTGAGTTGGTTTTTTCATTTGTTTGCTTCTTGTTTTTTTGTTGTTTTTTTTTTTTAGGAGGCACCAGTAATCAAATCAGAAACCTCCCACGTGGGAAGCAGGTGCCCAACGGCTTAAACCACACACACACACCCCATTTCATTGTTTTTAAAAATTATTCTTTAACAAGGAAGTGAGGGAATACTTGCCCCATGAGTTCTGAGAAACAATGGACAACTGATGAATATGCACAAACCACCCCCATGTGTAGAATGTCAGCTGTGATCCCAGCTGCCTGTGGTACAGTCCTGGGAAAAGAGTGAAGAATTGTTCCTTCCCACAGCCCAGACCTCTAGCCTATCTATATGGGGCATCTCAAAAGCAACACTCATCCCAAACCTGTGTCTGTTGACGCAATGGACATGTAAATGAATGAATGAATGAACGAAGCCAGCATACCTACAAAAATTTGGGATTTTATTTACTCCCATTAGGAGCAGTTCAGACTGGCTCCAGATTAAAACATGACCTCTCCCTTTTAGTTACAAATTAATCATCCCCTTCCAGAGTGTCCATTCACAAGCCCACACTGCTCACCCCACTTCTCTGCCTGTTCCAGGAAATCCTTTGAGTTAAAATTCTCAAGACCTAACTGCCCCCCCCCCCACTGAAATGGGAGCCTGTGGTGGGATCTGATAGCATCAGAGAGATTGCAGCCAAGTCACTCTGCAAAGCATCAGCCCAGGGGGACCTTGAAGGGAGAAATGGGTCAGCTGGAGGTGGCCATTCAGACCTTGCTGACTGAGGGGGATCGAGTTCACTTATTATTCAGCATTCTAGAGCCCTTAGCATTCATTTCTCAGCACCCTTTTGCCAGGGAGACAAAGGGCAGCCATTTTGCAGTAAAATGACCCCCCATTGTCCAGGGAGGCTGATTTAGTTTTCATCACAACCGACTTCAATGAGAGCTAAGTGTGCCCGATGTTTTTGAATTTGGAGCCACTAGCCTGCAAGGAGCATCATGGCCAAGAAGGCAGAAGAAGTTCCACTTCGACCCACAAGCACCACCGACACAGATCTACCAGAGCTCATTAGAAATCATTCTCATCTACCCATTCTCGCCCGTCCCTGGAAAACCACCCTGGACACCTGCAGTAAAATCAACTCACAAGTACTTTTCCATTTTTCATATATATTTTTTTTTTAGATTTATTTTTTATTTTTTATTTAATTCCCCTCCCCTCCCCCGGTTGTCTGTTCTCTGTGTCTTTTTGCTGCGTCTTGTTTCTTTGTCCGCTTCTGTTGTCGTCAGCGGCACGGGAAGTGTGGGCGGCGCCATTCCTCGGCAGGCTGTTCCTTCCTTCCCGCTGGGCAGCTCTCCTTATGGGTGCACTCCTTGCACGTGGGGCTCCCCTACGCGGGGGACACCCCTGTGTGCCACGGCACTCCTTGCGCGCATCAGCACTGCGCATGGCCAGCTCCACACGGGTCAAGGAGGCCCGGGGTTTGAACCGCGGACCTCCCATGTGGTAGGCGGACGACCTATCCATTGGGCCAAAGTCCGTTTCCCCCATTTTTCATATTTTAAACTCAGCCCGCTCGCCCCACTGAGCGAGACTGGGTGCGATTTTCCCCATCAACGGCCCTACCTCAAGGATGGGCAAACAGAGAAAGGAAGTGGCCTGAAGGGGGAGACTGTGCTGAGAAAAGGGTCCCCAGGTGTGAGAGAGGATGGCCGGGAGGTGGGGGGGGGCTGATGGTGTTGGGGTTCTGGCGGTGCCTAAGGGAGCTTCCAAGCCCATCTGGTGTCTGCACAAATACTCCTGGGGCCCGAGAGCACCTGGCCATGCTAGTAGACGTGGCTGGGTAGATACGCCAACGAAAAAGATCTTCAACAGGAAAGCCTCCCCAGGCTTCCAGAGCCCCCCGCCCACGCCCTGCCCTGCCATCCAAGCCACGTCTCCCACACTCTGCTTTGCCCACTCGCATGGTCTTCTTCCATCCAGTTGTTTTACTTTTCCAAAATTGACCAGAAGACCCATCTAAATGGCACGTCTCACATCAGTGGGTCCAGGCGCTGAGGCTGCAGGCACAGGGCAGCAAGAAGTGGTGGCCTGTTGCTGGCCCATGGGGGGGTGCGCCTGTGGGTTCCCACCTAGGTCCCTGCGTTGGGTGGTGCAGCACCCTCAGCCACTGAGAGGTAGCTGCTAATGCCCCTATGTGGCCCCCTTCTCCAGAGAATTGCCCTCACCGAGAGGAGCCACCTTGCCTGGTAAGGGACACCACCTCCGTGCCAGAGGCAGCCAGTGGCCAGTGAGTGGCCGGCATGGGGGACTAAAGGGCCAGCCCCCGTGCCCCAAGATGAGATCGCCGCTGTGAGGCAGGGTGCTCTGGAGCGCCCCGTGGGAGGCACTGGCCCCAGAAGATGCCACAGCCGAGGTCAGCACTCACCCTAAGCCCATCCTGCTTAGCGTCCCGGGGCAACACGTCACTCGCCCAAGGACCAGAGTGTGCCAACCAAGGGCAGCGGTGCTGTTCTCCTTCGCGAGGGAGACCCAGCTGCACCTCTACCACCCACCCGTTTCCTGGGGCCTGCCTGCACCCATGCACACAGCCCCCTGCAGAGTGCTGCTGCTCCTGGCGCTCCCAGCAGCTCAGACTAGAGTCTGCCTTTACCATGCCAACCTGTGCTGCAGATGTCAGCCCTGCCTGGGGGGTAATCCCTGAACTCCAGGACCCCCACAGTAGGTGAAGTGGTATTGGGTGGGCACACTTTTCAAAATAACAGAAATCTCAAGTAAGCCTGTGATGACTGATGAAAATGCCCCTGCTTCTGCTTTCAGCTGCAATGATACAAACTCGCGTGGTAATGCTAGTTACACAGGGCGATGGAAAGCCCTGACAGGCAGTCATTATGGGTTTTTAATGATTTCATGGGACACTGTGCACTGGGGGCTGTGGCACCCAGACAATCCCAGGGGTGCACTGAGAACTGAAAGAGCAGGCTGCTCCGTCATCAAGGCACGGGGCCCACGCCCACTGCAGGGAGAGAGGGGCTGCTGATGGTGACACAGAGCTGACTGGAGGAACTCTTGGTCCTTGCTTTACTTTGCATGGTCACCCCAGTATGGACCTCTCCCCTGGACACAAGTTTGGGTCCTGTGCCCCCAACGAGAGCCAAGGCTGTTGGCAGGGGCCCCCGGTCAGTGTGGTCTCCTCCCCCAACACCGCCCCTTGGAAGCACAGAGCTGACTCTGCAGAGGCCCCTGTATCACTTCCTGAGAATCACCACCGTCTCCATCTCCAGTAGGCTGAGGCCGCCCCACGGAGGGCTGGACACAGTGGGCAGGAGGGCAGGGAGCAGGAAGGGCTGGGCACGCAAGTATTCTATGAGCCATGGGACCAGGGCCAGACAGCTGCAGCCCCCCAGCAGCAAGCGAGGTGACAGGGCTGTTACGGGACCACGAAGAGCCTGGTACGTCCCTGCACATAACAGGAGCACACTTGAGGCCTGTCTGTGGTTTCTTTGCTGCACCCCCCTGTGATGGTCAGAAGCTGCAAGGACCCCAGAAATGTAAGCTGAAGTTAATCCATTCCTGTGGGTGTGGACCCATCGTTAAGTAGGGTCTTTTGATGACTAGGATCTTACGATGTGACCCACCTCAGTCAGGGTGGGTCTTAGTCCTCTTACTGGAGTCCTTTATAAGAGAATGAAATTCAGGTGAGAGAGAGAGAGCCACGGAAGCAAGAAGCTGAAAGCAGCGAAACCCAGAAGAGAAGGTGAGACCAGCAAACGCCTCCCCGTGGCAGAGGAGCCTGGATCACCGGCCGTCAGCCTTTGGGGAGAAAGCATTGCCTTGATGACGCCTTGATTTTCCCCAGCCTTGAACTGGAAGCTTGTAAGCTAATAAATTCCCTACCCATTTTATGGTGTCTGCTTGGAGCCGCTTTAGCAGAACCCGGCTGAGCGGAGGCGAGAAGGCACAGTCACCTGCCGGTGCACCTGCCCTTCAGGTGCTGACCGAGGTCCTGAGGACCCTCCTCAGACGGGCAGGCCGGTCGCCTCCAGCCGCAGCCTGCCCACCCCGGTCCTCCCGCAAGAAAGGACCCGCCCCACCCCAGTCCCGCCTTGGAGGACGCTGCCCCCGAAGCCGCAGGGGGTGAGGGGGGCAGCTGAAAACGGCCAGAGAGCCCACACGCTGGGGTTCCTGTCGGCAGGTGCGGGGTGCCCCTCCCTTCGGCAGGATGCGTGGCGAGTGCCTCGGGGCGGTCGTCCTGGGCCTGACCTCCTGCGGCGCCGAAACCGGCCAGACGCGGTGATTTTGGAAAGACTGGTTCTCGCTCTGTTCTGTTTCTTTTAGATAAGCTCTCCTCTGAAGGGCTCCCATCATTGTGCCTGCGCCGCCTCCCGTATAATTAGCACTTGGCTCCGCACTGTGATGCCCCTGCTTCTCCTGACTGCCTCCCAAGCTGGTCCTCCCGCCCGTGTTTGTGTGCACGTGTGTGTGTTTGTATCGTGTGTGTGCACGTTTACCTGTATGCATGGATGTGTGTAGTGGGTTGTGCATGTGTGTGCACTGTGGTGGGTGGGTGGGCAGGAGTGGATATATATGTGTGTACATATGTGTGTGGGTGGGTGTACATGTGTGTATGTGTGTGTGCTGTAACAAAGCAGCACAAACTAGGTGGCTTACAACAAAAGACACTGATTACCCCATGCTTCTGGAAGCCAGAGCCTGAAATGAAGGCTGCAGCAGGGGTTGCTTCCCCCTTCCCTGCCTCTGGACACCCCTTGGCTTGCGGTGGCTTCACCACCATGTCTCCTTCGTGCTCATGCCGCCTCCTCGCTGTGTCCATGTGTCCCAATCTCCCCATTGGAAAAGGACACCGGCACACTTGGTGAGGGCCATGCTGATCAAGCTGGGCCTCAACTTGACTAATTATACCTTCTACATACCTACCTGGGGATACAATTCAGTGCATACCAGTGGGGGCAGTGGAATAAAATGCCCTTTGGGAGATGGTCCAAGAGGAGAGAACGGAAGTCTATGAAGAAGAGCAGGAGGGAGAGAAGAAAGGGAAGGAGCAGGAGGACGCGGACACGACAGTGCTACGACTGTCGTCATTTCAGCCTCAAGAGAACCAGCGCGGCCTTCGTCTGGCTTCCACCCTGCATGCCGCAGGGACCTAACGCTAAACCAGGGCGAGAGGCTGAGATGGGACAGTGACGCGCCTTCTGTGGACACAAAGGGCCAGGCCTCTCTCGGTCAGGCTTGCCAGTGAGGGCTTTCCATCAATAAGCAGGACTGTGACACTCAAACGCAGGGCACTGCTCTGCTCTAAAACCAAGCTTACCCTGGAAATAGGCACGTCCACTCTGGAGAACGGTTTACTAGAATCTACGAAGGCTGAACAAAGGAATGCCCTCGGCCCGGCCATTCCACTCGGAGGGCCAGACTAACCAAAACGCACACGTGTGATCGTAAAAGAAGAGTCCGAGAAGATTCACCGCTTGGCTCATAACACCCAAGTCCTGGCCAATACCCTTCTGCCCACCAATTCTCACAGTAAAACACTAAACAGCAATGACAACAAATAATGTAATATAACACTAGACACAACGATGTCAATGAATGGCACTAGCATTTAGTTTTTAATTGATTTATTTTTAAAGAAGCTTTACATTACATAAATGTTACATTAAAAGATATAAGGGATTCCCATATACTCCACCCTTCTCCCTCCCCACTTTCCCCCATTAACCACCTCTTTCATTAGTGTGATACATTTGTTATAACTAATGAACACATATTGAAGTACTGCTACTAGCCATGGTCAGTAGTTTACATTATAGTTTACACTTTGAACAATTTTAGATTTTGATAAAATGTGTAACGGCCTGTATCCATCATTGCAATGTTATGCAAAACAATTCCAATGTCCCCTAAATGCCCCATGTTACACCTATTCTTCCCTCTCCCTCCCCTCAGAACCTCTGGAAGCCACTGCCTTTATATGAACGACACAAGTTCTACCATTGCTGGAATACTACTAAGCCTACTTTAGTCCATCGTTGCAATCCCCCTCATGTTTATTCACTCCTCAATCCTGAGGGTTTGGGGATGGCGATGGCCGCTGTTTCTGATTGAGAAGGGGCATAAGCATTTTAAACAAAAGAACACATGCATAGACGATTACATTTAAATAAAGTACCCAAAACAGGCAAAACTAACCTATGCTGTTTGAAGTTGGGCTAGCGGGTACTTTGGGGGGAGGGGGGGTGGAAGCGGGCAGCTGGCCAGGACCAGGCTGGAGGCTTCAGAGGTGCTGGTCAAGCTGTTTCTGGATCGGGCTGCAGCATTTTGCAAAAATTCATCAAGCCATATACTTTTTCTAGATACACTGGGTGTGTGTGTTTTAAAAAGTCACAAAATGAATCATTCTACGTAGTGAAACCATCCTTGTCACTTCCTATTTCAGTTGAAAATAGAAAAGGCGGCAGGAAAACGGAAAAGTGGCTCAGGCTCTTAAAGTAAAATCAACTAAAGACTCAGGCCCAGGCTTATACCAGAGGGCGAGGTGGAAGCTGGATGGGGAGTGCTCGGTGGGGGGGGGGAGGTGGGCCGGGCTTGGTGGGAAGAAGGCCCAGCAGAGCCCCCTGGTGAGAGCTGTGTGCTGCCCGTCCCCCACTCCCCCACCCAACACACACCCAGTCTGCCCAATTCTCTCCTGCAGGGCAGGTCTCAATCCAGCTTATTCAACCATACATCAAAGCTGAAGCCATTAATCCTGCATTCAAATTAGAATACATGTGCAAAGATATGACAGAGCCAGAGATCTGAGGGACCGCACAAGGGGGACGTCTGAGGAACCAACTTTGCACCCCGAGTTCCAGCTCGGCCAGTTTTCAGATGTTTCAGAGAGACTCGAGCCAAGGAGCTTGCGTGTGACCTGACAGATGTTGAACCCTGGAGAGCAGGGATGAGCTTGACTTCAAAGGCACCCCAACAGGCCTCCTCAGAAGGTGACTTTTATGAAGTCCCTTCTCAGGATTATTACCGATGGTCAAGTGGCTACAGGTGGGTTGGCCAAGTGGCTACAGGTGGCTGGGTTAACCAAATCTGGACCCCAACTCGGACCCCTGAGCACATCACCGTCACCCCACACTGACCGCGTCCACCTTGCCAGTAGCAGCAGGCACTGCACCTCAGAAGCTCACATCATCTTCCAATGCAGATCGAACTTGGCCTTGGGAGGTGCGTTAGTTTTCTGGGATGCTCAAGCAAATGCCATGTAAAGGGTCAGCTGAAACTATTTTAATGCCTTATGGTTTTGAGGCCAGGAAAATGTCCAAATGAAGGCGATGCTTTCTCTGCAAAGACTGGGTGCTCCAGGGCTGGCTGCCAGTGCTCTTGGACCCGGCCCCTCCGTCACATGGCCTCTCCTGGTCCCTCCGTTCTCTTCTGGGTTCTGCTGCATTTCAGCTTCTCACTTCCCGTGGTTTTCTCTCTGTCTGAATTTCATTCCGCTTAAGAGCCCTCCTGACAGAGGTGGGCCACAGCTTACCTGAAGTCAACTCACCCCAAGGTCCACCTTACAATGGTTCACACCCCCAGGGATGGATTCAGCTTAAGAATAAGGTTCCACTCCAAACCACCACAGGAAGGAAAAGGAAGATCGATGGCCCACGCAGCACCTGAAACTGGGCAGTGACCTAAACTCAACATTGAAAGACTCCCACCAAAAAGGGGCACAGCATGACGACCGTCCTGTGTGTGCACGAACATCATGCTGTTGTCAGAATTTCTCACGATCACCATGGCAGGGTAACTTCTAGATACCATGATTATGATTTTTTTTAAGTTAATTGCAGGTTTTTGGAACTATCTGGAGCCTCGGCTGTTCCTTGAGATCTAACAGTCCAGGGAGAAAGGCGGAAACTATCAGCTCATACCATCCAAAAATAAGTAAAAGTAAGGTTTACAGCCTGCAGATGCTAGGCGATCAGACAACCCCCTGTCCCAGGGGACACCCCCTCCCCTTCCCACACAGGCACTCCTGTTTGCGGGTCTTCCATCACATCTGTTGGCCTCTCAACATGCCCTGGATGCTGATTTTAAGTTCTGTTTTCTAAACTAAAACATTCTGGGGTAGAGGACAGAAGCACTCCCGGGGATATGGACTGGCCTATCCCCTCTCTTGGGAAGGTATAATAGATTGAATTACATACCCCAACAGAGACATGTTTCTAACCTTCATCCACTTTGCTGTGAGTGAGAACCCATTGCAGACCCTGAGGATGTTATCTTTCTTGAAGCTGTGGCCCAAGGAATGAGGGGCGGGGTCTTCATGCAGATACTGGAGGTCTTAGAAAGAGAAGAAACCGGAAAAGCAGACACGAGGAGAGAGAGCACACATGGGAAGGGAGGCAGAGGTACGGAGCCAAGGAACCCCAAGCCTTTCAGCAAACTAGGGCCAGAACAGTAGTCTTCAAGGAGAAAGCATGGTCTTGCCAGCACCTTGACTTTGAACTTCTAGCCTCAGAGCCCTGAACCAATATATCCCTGTTGTTAAGCCAACCCATCATGTGGCACTTGTCTTAGCAGCCCTGGCAAGCTAAGACAGAGGGACAGAGACCCTGTGCACCCCCACCCCAAGCTGCTCACTTCCCCTGGAGCTATTTTGTGGTGTCAACACGTATCACCCACAACTCTAAGCCTCCATCACCCTCAAAGACACAAACACCTTCCCAATAACCCAAGCTTCATCAGAGGGAAACTGGATTTTTTCTTTAGCCCTCAATTTGCACCAGCTGTGATACTCACACACTTGCTTATTCAATCAGACCCAGCTCCTTGTTCAGCTTCTCAAGAGCACAGGGCTCCCACACACAACTTGGGCTCTGTTCAAGGTGAGAAGGTGCAGGCACGAGGTGGCAAGAACCTGGGCCTGAGGGTAGAGGGGGTGAGAGGGAAGCTGAGCGACAGCTGGGAGAGACGCAGTGAAGGAAGGCATAAGAGAGGTCGGCTTCCTAGATGCTGGTGCAATGAAAATACCGGAATCCAGGATGCTCAGGCATTAAACCAGGGGGCCCAAACAGGAAGGGACCCTGGTTTAGGAGATGAGAGGTTTTGCTTTTTCAGCAGACACACTTAAGGCAGAATACTTAAGTGAAAATAAACGTTTCCCTTACACCTGCCAGGGATCCAAAGGCATTGCTAGTCCAGAGAGCACCTTGGTACAAATCAGAGAGAACAAATTAGAGTACCACCTTCTGGGAGGGCACACAGACCAGTGGATAACACACTTAGGCAAATTTGCAGAGGGCTGCTGTTAGTCTGGGTAGCTGCTGCTCAGGCCAGGGTCTCAGCCCCACCCCAGCCTAAGCTGGATGTTCTTATGCAGGGCATGGCTGGGCAGTCTATGAAGTGGCGCTGGCAGGGGCAGTGTGGAGTGAAAGCATCAGAGAGGATATAAGCAATGAGTCAATAGCAAGCAGTCAAAGAGGCAGGGGCATGAAGCTCCTTTACGATGGGAGAACAACTCTAGAGGCTCCCACACTGTCACTCCATATCCTAGGCAAGGGCCAGCCAAGGCTAGACCTTCACGACGCCCAGCTTGGGAGGCTGAGGATGAGGTGCCCGTGTGTCTATGGGCATGCCCGTGTGTACTAGGCAATGTCCATAATTAATTACAGTGCTGTGGTTCACTTGTCCATAAATGAGCAATAAGGAACCCGCTGGACCTCCCCTAAGCTCAGGGCAGGCTACCTGAGGTCATGCTGCAAGCACCTTCCTCCGCGCTGGCAGACAGGAGGCTGGGGGTCTGGCCGCCACCACCGGGCTGGGAATCAAAGCCCAGGGTCAAAAATCAGAATAAATACCCACACAACAGGCGTGGGAGAGCTAGCATTGATCGTGTCGGCCCCTTCACGGTGCTTTCAGAAATGCCCTTTGTCCAGCTACCCCACGGCTCCGTTCTGCCCCCAGCACTCCCTCCCAAGTCTGCACAGGCCCTGTCCCTGGGAGACCCCCACAGCCATAAGCACAGGACCAGGGCAGGCAGGGAGGGGAGAACAAGGGGACACAACCCTGGGGAGCCCAGACGGCAGATCCCACGGTGTGACAGCCTGACGTTCTTTTATGAGTCCCCAAACGAGAAAGACCATGTTTTTGAACTAAACCATTCCTCTCGGTGTGAGACCCTTTTAAAGGGCCACGTCAGGGAGGCGTGACTCGGGCTGAGTTCGCTCTCTTGCTGGGTTTAATCTAATGGAGACACACGGAGACAGACACACGCAAGCAGGGACACTGCCACTCTGGAGCGTGCATGTGAAAGGAGGACTCGAGGCGTGCTAGCCGCCAAAACTCAAGCACGAATCCAGGAAGAGGCTGGGCCCACAGAGCAGCTCAGGGTTGAGGAGACCCATATGCTGAGAGCTCACAGCTGAGCTCGGGAAGAAAGTGGAGCAGCTGAGACTGAGAGGAGCGGGGTCCAGAGATGGCCCCCAGCTGAGCTCGGGAGCTGGGCTCTGAGACAGGGAGCCCGGAGGACAGGCAGACACCACCACCTTGCTTCACCACGTGGCAGCTGGCTCCAGGGAGCAAGCATCTCCAACGGTGCCCGGATTTGGACACATCCTGGACTCGGAACTGTAAGCTTTGACCCCAAATAATAGAAAAGCCGACCCATTTCTGGGACTTGGCATCGGCAGCCCTGTGGCCAGCTAAGACGCATGGGATCCCGTTTTCTGTGACTCTGCCTGATGAGGCTCCTGTCTGGTTCCCTAAGCACCACCCCGAAGGAGAGGGAATCCATCCTCCTTTCTACCCCCAAGCAGGTCCTCCCTGTGGGTGCTATTAGGCCTTTGATGAGGCTGCAGTTGCTCCACTAACCCAAAAGGGTCTCTGTGTTGGCATTTCTGATACAGCCAACCATTAGGTGTGAGGAGCCCCCTGAGGAGCCCCCGTGCAGGTTTGTCCACTGCAGAGGGCAGCGTCGTGGCACCCGTTTACTGCGCTGGCTGCCAGCTGTACGGCTCAGACATGCACACGCAGGAAGAGAACCAGTGAGAACTAAGTTTGCCAAGCCCCATCTTGGTTGGCTGGGGTGGGCCTGTGCCACTGCATTTCCAACAGGCTCGGAGGGGACACCGGTGATGCCAGAGGATGCCAACACTTCAGGTGCAGGGATCTCACTGTGCAAAACCCCAGCTTGCATGATGCGCAAAAATGTATGGCAGGTGGAAGAAATTCATTGAGTTGTGCAATCTCAATGGCTCTGGGAAACCGACAGAAAATCACATTTACAAGAGTAATTCTCATGAAATAAAAATGAATAATGATTCAGGGCATGCTCAGAAGCAAAACTATCTCAGTCTGGCTGTAAATTAGCCTTGGAAGGAAACATATTTCCAACATCATCCAGAGGCTAGCATTTTAAAATTAAGATGAAATTAGAGAGATTTAGTGCAACAAATTTGAAGATAATTTGGTTTAAATGCTCATATTTTACAGATGAGGAAACTGAGCATAACACAGAGGATGAGAAGCAGAAGTGGGACAAAAACCCCTGTCTCCAGTCTCACTGTCCAGTGCTCCTTCTCTCACATCGTCCCTCGCCCTTTTGCTTCCTATCAATGAACATTTTCATGGTGGAAACTAAAAAGGTGCAGGTGCATCATGAAGTTTTACTGTCCTTCGCAGCAGAACAATTTGGATCAGGGCTGCACAACATCAACATGAAAGACGTCATCCCTGGTGTCTCTGAAAATAAACCCTCATTCTGTGCAGACATGCAGAACATGCAGCGGAAAAGAGCGCGCCCCGGCAGGTTCCCTCTGCTGTCTCTGCTTTCTCCTTCTCTCCTTCCCACCCTACATCCTGATGGCCTAGAAAAACTCAGGAAAACATACACCAAGGTGAAAGGATCATCAAAGGGACACTTGGGGGACCCTCAGAAGCCCCTGGGAGCATCCCTTCCAAGGCAGGACAAGTGGTAGCCATGTATGGATTTCTTGGCTCAAGAGGGAAAGATGATTTCTTGCCATCTTAGGCAAAAAGACTCTGAGGGCGCATCCTCATCAGCGCCTTAGAGCCACTTCTGCTGTAATTCAGTGAGTGGGGCAGACTGCGAGAGCCAGGGGAGCTGGGAGGCCCTGCCCCCTCCCTCAGACTTGCCACTGCTCTCTGGAAATCGAAAATCAAAGCAAGAAGGAGAGCAAAATGTTATCAGAAGAGAAAAGCTGAAGCAACGGTCAGGAATAAAAGATAAGACAAACAAAAGGGCTATTAAAGAAGTAAAGGGAAACGGACTTGGCCCAGTGGTTAGGGCGTCCGTCTACCACATGGGAGGTCTGCGGTTCAAACCCCGGGCCTCCTTGACCCGTGTGGAGCTGGCCCATGCGCAGCGCTGATGCGCGCAAGGAGTGCTGTGCCACGCAGGGGTGTCCCCCACGTAGGGGAGCCCCACGTGCAAGGAGTGCTCCCATAAGGAGAGCCGCCCAGCGCGAAAGAAAGTGCAGCCTGCCCAGGAATGGCCCCGCCCACACTTGCCATGCCACTGACGACAACAGAAGTGGACAAAGAAATAAGACGCAGCAAACAGACACAGAGAACAGACAACCGGGGGAGGGGGGGAATTAAATAAATAAAAATAAATAAATCTTTAAAAAAAAAAAGAAGTAAAGATCACCCTGTGACACCTTTTAAGGAGCTACCTTATCGTGATACAAGTAAGCCCCGGGCTTTGTTTCCCAACTTGTTGTTTTCTTTTGCTTTGTTGTTTGTTGTTGTTGTTGTTGTTCCTTTGCTTTTTGGATTTTTTTGGGGGGAGGGGTGTTGGTGGTGTTTTTGTTTATTTGTTGTTTTGTTTGTGTTTTTACCATCACCTTCCTATCACCACTCTGGGTTTGCCTCTACTTGCAGAGCTGGGGCTTTCTGAGGAGCAAGTTTAGGTAGACCTGCAAGATGCCGTTGAACAGATAAGGCCTGGAGGGTTAGTGCTGGGCAGAGAATGCCTTCTGAATACATCGAAACAAAAATTTAAAGGTCATTTGAGAGAGGACAGACATCTACAAAGAACATGTGACAGCCCTAAAACTCCACAGGTGGTTCCAGCAGCTTTACCAGTTAGCACAGACCTACTGGATTCCTCCAAACTGAGTAATAATTAAAGACGTAAAGTGACTTATAACACTCGTGCACAAAAATGTTGAATCAATTGTAATAAAATATTTTAAATAACCTACATGTCCAAGAATAAATAACTAATTGTGATATATAGTCAGTGGAATATTAACCAGAGCCTGGAAAATTGGTAATTATTAAAAAACAGAGTTACTTTTGTGTAAAATATGTTGCCATTTTTTTTAAAAAGTTACTTTTCTTTAAAATATTTTAAGTCATTAAACAATCAACCCGAAGTTAAACCATGAACTATAGTAAAAAATATATGTGTCTCACAAATGCAACATGGAGCACCACATTTATAAATTGAAAATAGAATATGCCACATCATATTTATTTTGTGATTACCACCTCTCATTTCAAGACAGGGCCACTGAGTATAGGAATACTTACTTCCTACATGAGAAATATTTATGCATATGATCAGCCCCTAGAAGGGAACAATGAAAGTCAATAGTTTGATTTTTGAGGGTGGCATGATTTTAACTCAATCTCTTCTGCCTTTCCATTTCAGCTATTACTTACATAGTTAGCAATATTCAACCAAGGATATAAAATTAGGTTCTGTCAGTACAACTTCATCTGGGCAAAAAGTAATAATCCCATAAATATTTATTGAGCTTCCCCTCTCTACCAGGTGCTGGGCATACATCAGTGAGTGCAACAGACCACATTCCTGCTCTCAGGAGGTGGGAGGCTGATGTTCCAATCCGGAGAGAGTTACAATAACAAAATGTGTAATAAATAAATGCCCGCATGATATAAACGAGCCCATCATTCCCAGACTTCTTTGTTTTTTTAAAAGATATATTTTACTTATCTCTCCCCCTACCACCACCACACCCCCCCCGCCCCCGTTGTCTGCTCTCTTGTGTCCACTTGCTATGTGTTCTTCCGTGTCTGCTTGCATTCTCAGCGGCACCAAGAATCTGTGCCTCTTTTTTGTTGCGTCATCTTGCTGTGTCAGCTCTCTGTGTGTGCAGCACCACTCCTGGGCAGGTTGCACTTTTATCATGTAGGGCGGTTCTCCTTGCCGGGCGCACTGCATGTGGGGCTCCCCTACGTGGGGGACACCCCTGTGTGGCATGGCACTCCTTACACGCAGCAGCACTGCGCATGGGCCAGCTCACCACATAGGTCAGGAAACCCTGGGTTTGAACCCTGGACCTCCTATATGGTAGGTAGATGCTCAATCAGTTGAGCCACATCCGCTTCCCCCAGACTTCTTGTTCATGCTTTTCAGAAAGTAAGACCATGGCCAATATTTGATACACGGGGTTTATTAATTTCCTATGGCTGCTGTAACAAATTACCAAAACTGTAGTGGCTTAAAACAGCCTAGATTTATCCTCTTAAAATTCTGGAGGTCAGAAGTCTGAAAAGGGCCTTACTGTGCTCAACTCAAAATGTCAGCAGGAGCACGATGCTTCTGGAGGCTACAGGAAAGACCCCATTTCCTTACCTTTGCCAGCTTCTAGAAGCTGCACACATTCCTTGGTTTGTGGTCCCCTTCCATTTTCAAAGCTCTGACCTTTGCTTCCATCCTCACATTGGCTACTCTGACCCTCCTGCCTCCTTCTTTAATTTATGAGGATACCTGGGATTATACTGTGCCCACCCAGATAATCCAGGGTAAGGGCCATCTCAAGGTCAGGTGATGCCACCATAATCCATCTGCAACCTGAATTCCTCCTTGCCCTGCAAAGTAACATATTCACAGGTGTCAGGGATTAGGAAATGGACTTTCATTTTTTTTAGTAGGGGTGCATCATTCTGCCTACTACACTGGGATAACTTCTTGTTAGGAAACGGTCAGTAACCACCTTCCTCAGAGATGTTTAGCACAACAGAAAGAGTATAGGATTTTTTAAATCAGAAATTCAAAACTGCCATCATCTATCTGTGAGACTTTGGGCAAATCCTGTTAACTCAAAGGAGGACAATAATACCTAAGTCACAGTTCTTTGTAGATAATTATGTGACATATATATATCAAAGAGTTGTGAACCTGGAAAATGTGATCACAAGTTGATTATTATTAGATACAGTCAGCTGTTCCAGAATCCCTCTAGATGTCACATTCCATTAATTATATTTCCTATTCATTTGTTACAAACTAAGTGTTTCGAGCTAAAATTTGAACAGGCATTCTGGGGATATGATGGTAATTAGCTAGGGGCAGCTGGTGCACCCTTTCCCAGATTCTCATCACAGGAAATAGAGAAACACATCAGAGGCCAACGAGTAGACCCAGAAGCACAAGGAGAAGGCAGGACAGGCAGACTGAGGGAGAGCCCTGGACCCCACGAACGAACCCCAATCTCAGAAACAGGAGGCATGTGGTGCTGAAAGGAACTGCTTTCAGGGTACTGTCACCCCAGGAATCTTTCCATATCCACCCATTCAGAGATCACAATTCCTAGAGATGCAACTCCACCAGGGAAGAGGGAGAATGGAGGGTGGCATGTTGTCATCCGGAGTTATCAGAAAAGAAGAGAGACCAACAGAACCATGGGAGGGACACAAACTAGGGTGGCAGATCTTCCCGCACTTTCTCTAGGTCTAAGAACTGGAAGAACTACGTTGATCTACATTGAACTACAAAATTAATAGCAAATAAAGCTCCCTCTACATGTTCAAACTACCAGACAGCAGGAGCAGGAGATCCCCTCACAGTCTAGCTGTTGCCCTGGACCAACCAAGGTAAGCTCCGGGCATGTGGCCAAGGAGCACGCATACCAACCAGGCCTGTTGCCCAAGCAATGCCAACGGCAACTTGATGCGAAGCCACCAGAGAAGTAGTGAGGGCCCCAGAGGAAGCAGGGTGAGGGGCTCCCAAGCGAACATGTGGCCTGGGTCTTCTCTTCCATCAAGAGATAACGCAAAAGAACTTTTATAGGACAAATACTGTGTGATCTCACCAACTTGAAACAATCAGAATAAGCAAACTCGTAGAGTCAGAATCTAGAATACAGATTATCAGAGGATGGGTGGGGATAGGGAATGGGAAGTTAAGGCTTAAAATGTATGGATTCCTATTCAGAATGACGGAAATGTTTGGATAATGGATGGTGATAATGGTAGCGCAACATTGTGAATGTAGTAACAGCACTGAAATATATATCTGAATGTGGTTTTAAGAGAAAAGGTTAAATTGGATATCTGGGAACAGACTAAAGTTTTTTTAAAAAATATGCATGGAACTGTATTACCCAAATGGTGAACCCTAAGTTAAACCATGGACTTTAATAGTACAATTATAAAAATGTGGTATTATCAATTATAACAAATGTTCCCTACCAATGCAAGGTGTTAATAATGGAGTGGTATATGGGAATCCTGCATTTTATGCATGATTGTTCTGTATCCCACAACTTCTCTAATAAGGAAAAAAAGAGTATTAACACCAATCTTGCTAAAAAAATTTTTGTAAAGAATTTGAAAATTCTCCACAAAAAAAGAACATGTCTGAAAAGAAATTATTCTAGTGAGTCGAAGTAAATCTTAGTAAGAATCTATTTAGTGCTCTCAACAAAGTGTAAGGAAAGCTGGACTGTAAGAAAGAAAAAATGAAAAACTGGACAGAAAGTCTAAGATTACAAAGGGAGCTAGAGAATACAGAGGTGGACAATTTATGGAAAAGCTAAAAAAAAAAAAAAAAAAAGAAATGCAAGCACAAAATATAAAGGGAATAAGAGGCAGGAGAGAGCTGACCTAATCATTCTGAAAGTCAAATCACTGAGGAGAAAAGAAACTGAGAGACTCATGAAGCATGAAGAGGAAAAGACAAATGAGATAAAACAATGGAAGAGAAGACAACACACATGGAAGACAGACAAATAGATATTTAAATTATAAACAGTTTGTGTTCCAAGAAAAACAACCAAAACAAAGGAAAAACCCCAAAGGTAATATTCTCCAAACAAAATGAAAAGATAATTAGAAATTGATATTTAAAAATACAGGCAAAGAAGCACTTGATCAAGTTAGAAATTTTTTAAAAACACTCTACTAAATAATTAATTGCAGAAAAAAAACTATAATCACAAGACTATTTGAAAAGTACCAATTATAACTGCAAGAAATTTTAAATTTTAAAACTTATAGAGTAAGTGTAAAGCTGTCCTCAAAGGCAAAAAAGAATAAAAATAAATAAGGCACTTAATTCAAGAGATTAGAATTAATTAAAACAAAAGAATTAACAGAAAAGTTTAAAGAAATATTAAAACTGAAATTGCCCAGAAAACAGAATTTTTAAAAAATAATAAAAGAAACCAAATACAGGCTGGGTTCATCAAGGAAAACTGAAAGAGAAACACATAAGTTAGTAATGATGAAAGGTTACATAATTATAATTACAGAGCAAATTAAAATAAGAAAACCATTTTTCTTTCATTTTTCAAATCTTAATGAAATTGGCACTTCTCTAGGAAAACTTGTTACCTACATAGAAAAAGTATCAATGAAAGACACTGAAAAGTTTGTCCAAAATTAATCTTCAAAGAAGACTACAGGTCAAGCAGCATTGAAAGTGGTCTTTCAAATTTTCAAGCTACAGAAAACTTCGATGCTTCATAAAATATTCTAGAACATCCTGATATCAAAACCTGTCAAAGAAACTGTCAATTTCTCTCATAAATATAAAAGCAAAAAATCCATTAAAAATGCCAACAAATCAAATCCAACATTATATTAAGAGAAAAATATATCACTACTCTCTGGGGATTCCTTCAGAAGCAGTTTAAGTGGATGTCTATTTATATTATGTTATATTAAACACTTCATTAAGTGCTAATAAGGTACTTGATCATGTTCAACATCAATGGCTATTTACAAAAAAGAAACAACTTAGAACATTAAAATAAAGGGAAACTTTCCTAATGAAAAAGATACTAACTTAAACAATAGCCAACGTAAAAAAAAAAAAAAGAGAGAAACTATTTAGCTACAACATTAATCTAAAAATTCCCTATCTAATAGCAAATGATAGGAAAATATGAAGGTATTGGTTTGTATAATAAATTCGTTTTCATTATTACGTTTGTTAAAGGTAACATTCTAATAAAATGTATATTAAATCTATTTATGTTACATATATTTATATATAATATAGTATATAAACATATATTCAACATGCTAAAAAAATATATAAAAATAAGTTATACAAATATAAAATAATGTTCATATAAAATATATATAACTTATATTAAAATTGTTATGAAAGTTTATACTATAATATAAAGAAATATTTTGAAAGGCTATGTAAGGAATAAAACATAACAAAATTAAAAAATAATTGCCAGAGTAACTTTAACAATAAATGTAAGAAACAGATATGGAAAAAATCATAAATCCTGACATATTTTTTCAAAAGCCTTTATAAAATGAAGCAAAATATGAATAAGAAAAATCAAGTCTGTAAAATACCATTTTCCCACAAATTATTTATAGGTTTCTCAAAACCCAGAGGGATGTGAGAAAAATTTAACAAAGGAATTCTAAAGTTCACATGGAAGGATAAACAAGTCATAAGAGCAAATGATATTTTTTCAAAAGAAGAGGAGTCTTGCCCGACTAGATAATTAACATGTTAATAAACTAAACAATCAATTACTAAGTAAAGAGAGCAAGATAGCTACCACATAAAACACCTCTGGTACATAAAAGCAGTAATCACGGAAGAAAGGTGAAACTACAAATTTGTGGGTAAAGGAACTATTTATTACTCATTAAACAAAACTGGGAACTTACAGTTCATCATTTAAGTTAAATCTTCATCTTATGCTAAAATAAATTCCAAATGAAGCAGAGTTAATTTTTTTTTAAATGTTAAGCAATAGAAACAGAAAAAAAATACAAAGAAAGTTATGTGGAATACATATACAACTGAGACACTAAATCTAAGAATAAAGTAATGAAAAATGCATAAAAAGATATACTTTTGACTAAATAAAAATGGAAATCTTCTGGAGGCCAAAAATCTGAGTAAAACATTTGAAATAGTATAAAATATTTATATATCAAGTATATATGAAAAGCTCTTAGAAATCGTTAAGGAAAACATTATTATACCATTAGAAAAAAAAAAGAGAAAGGACATGAACAAACATTCTCACAAAGAAAGAAATAAACTAAAGGCCAATATTTATAAAAATATTCAGATTCACTATTAAAGAAGAAAGGCAAGCTAAAGTAATGAGACACCATCTTTATGCAGTCAAATTAGATTGAAAATATGTAAAATAACGATAATATTGAATCCTGGCAAAGGAACATTCAATTGAACACTGAAACATTCTTGGTGGAATTTCAAATTTGTACAAATTCCTAGAAAGTTATATAGCAGCATGTTAACCTTTAAAATGCACATGCCCTTTGATCCTGAAATACCACTCTAGAAATCCATCCTAAAGAAGTTTTCAGAGATTGTCAAGGATTTCTGTAAAAGAACACCCTTACAGTGGAGCCACAGAAAAATACCTAAGGATCCCAGAATGGAGGCCTGATTAAATAAATTATGATATACGCAAAGGATGCAACAAAGAGTTAAGTGGGATCTGGGATCCAAACGCTTAGTTTTAAATCCTATTATCATCAGAGTACATCTTTGGTATAGATGCAAGAATATTATATTATTACTGCTAACCACAGTCCACAGGTCATTCCAGTTGTATTTTTCCCATGCATTCCCAACACCCTGCAGTAGTGATATACATTTGCTCTAGCTCACAAAAGACACTCTTGCATCTGTACCATCAACCACAATTCTCATCCACCTCTTGGTTTACTGTGATATTCAGTTCCTAGATTATTCTCTAGCATTCTGCCAATTGGCATTTACATCCCTAGACTACCATTTTCAGCCACATCCCTATTTATAAACTAGCTATTACTATTTTTACCATCCATTGTATACATTTCCACACCTTTACAATAAAGCTAATTAAAACTTCTACATTTTGGGGGAAAATACTTTGGTTAGTAGTAATATTGTAAGAATGCTCTTTAATCATTAGTTAAAAATGTTTAACAACAATGTAAGGTATTGGTGGTAGGGTGTGTTATGAGAGTCCTGTATGATGTTACATGTGTGTGTTTTGTAAGTCCACAACTATTACTATACACTTATTGTTTATATATGTTTGTGTATGGGTAATATATTTCAATAAATTAATTTTTAAAATAAATATATAAATAAATCCTACTTGGCCACTCAGAAGCTGTGTGACCTCAGGCAAGTTCATTAAGCTCGCTGTGTCTTATTTTTCTTTGCTTGTAAAATAGAGATAATAATAGTATCTAATTCACTGGATTGTTATGTAGATTAAAAGAGTCACTATAGGTAAAGCATTTAGAAGAGGTCTCAAACAGGGTAAGTAATCACTAAATGTTACTTGCTATAATGTTAAGAAAATTATTATTAGTATTCAGACATTAAAAATTATTTTCACGTTTAATACTAGGGAGAAGTGTTTATGCATTTAAAAAAAAAAAAAGCAGGATCCACCAATTCTATACAATCTCTTCCAGAAAACAAAAGAGGATGGAAAATTTCCTAACTGATTTTATTATGCCAGCATTATCCTGATAGCAACATCACACAAAGAAGAGAGTATAGGAAGAAAAACAAAATAAAACTGCAAACTGGCATTCCTCAGGAACATAGGTGCAAAGCTCCTAAAAAAAATATGAGCAAATATAAAATGAAACACAGAACATGACCAAGTGGGGCTTATCCAGGGAAAGCAAGGATGGTTCAATAATTGAAAATCAATCTATGTAATCAATGAGATTAGGTCCAAAGAAGAAAAATCACATGATCATTAGTCAAATGCAGGATTTCAACACCATTTGATAAAAATTCTCAGCAAACTAGGAACAGAAGGGAACTTCCTCAAACTGACAAAGGGTATCTGTGAAAAACCTATACAAACATTATACTTAATGGTAAAAGGCTTAATGCTTTTCCCCTAAGACCAATGACAAGGCAAAAGTCAAAGATGTCCATTCCAATTGAACATCCTAGCCACTGGACATCCTATCTAGTGGAAGAATAACTCAAGAAAAATAATTATAACTCTGAATCTGAGTGTTTACAGCAGCTCTACTCATAATAACCAAAACTGAAAACAAATGTTCTCCAACAAGTAAATGGATACACAAACTGTGGTACACCTGTAGATTGAAATACTATTCAGGCATTAAAAGAAAGAATAAACTATTGATACTTGCAACAGCTTGGATGAATCTCAAAGGCATTATACTGAGTGAAAGAAGCCAGTCTCAAACTATCGCACATTAGGATCCCATTAATAGGACATCATCACAAAGACAAAACTATAGTGGCAAGAACAGAACAAGGGTTAGGAATGTGGGTATGGTGTGACAGCAAAGGGTAGCCTGAGGCAATTTGAGGGGGGTGATGGAATTGTCCCATATCCTGCCAGTCATTTTACTATTAATTTCTTAAATAAAACCTAAAAGCAGGATCCAAAACACTTTATATAGTATGGTATCAATCTTAAATATCTGGGAGGAAATACATCAAAATGCTGGGAAATTCCTGGAATCGCCCTGTCCTCATGCCCATAATTATTAAAATGAAGATTCAATGAGTTTTCTTTCTGGACAGGTCCCCAAAAATCACCAATAAGTTCAAATGCCTATACTATGCAATCTCACTCAAAAAGTCCTTCCTATTAGGTTTTCCTAGGTTGCCTTGGTGTTATGGTCCAAGAAAGTTTTATTTCTTTGGAAGTGGTGCTATTCAGGTCATAGTACAGAATTGCAACAACAGCTGGAAAACTGTAAGCTTAAAGACACCTAACAAGAAATATAAATGGCTGTTCATTTTCAAAATGGCAATCATTTCAATGGTAATATAAGGTGACTGTGCAGGTAGAAAAAGGTAAAACGACAATGCAAACTCCCTTCTACAGCAAGCTCAGAGTATCCTAACAGGGTCTCTGATTAGACAGATCTCTTCTTTCCTACACCCTGAAATTCCCTAATTTTTCTAATGTAATGACTACATTGAATGTCAAATAATTCCAAAGAAGATTCCAGCACTTCAGAAATATTTCAGAATTAGAAATAATTTCACCAAGGATTCATTCACACTAAATACATTTTCTAATCTAAACCTGCTATTTTCCTTAAGAATTTTCCAAGCAAAGAATTGGAAACCCTGGATTTTGGCTCCAACTTAAATTCTATCTTTCATGTCCATTTCCTCAAGTACAAAATCAGAAGTTAAGTTTTGATGGTCCCCAAGTTCACCTCTATCTCTACAACTATAGGAGACAATTCATGGTGAAAATAATACTGCAAGAGGTGTGGCTAAACTGCTTGAAAGAACAAACTATTTGGATAAACTACTTTCAAGGGGTATGCATTCAACGATATTGTGCAAATGACAAAAAAAACAAAGTATTCCTCGAAGAAGCCATGAACAAACCCTGCATGGTAAAAGCCCAACACTTCACTCGGGTTACCATACCTGAAAGTAATAAAACTGCAGTGACTGAGAAAATTCTCCGTCCTACTTTTCTCGCATTTAGATAGATGAATTCCCCCACCTCCAACTTAAAAGTAGGAAATTAGTCTTTGGTGATAGAGTGGAAAATTATTGGTAGTGGAATGCCCCTGAATTCTTCAAGTTACAATTTTTAAGTGGACTTTATTTTTGGAACAGGGGATACAACTTACTTAACTTGATGGTGACTTTGGTACAAGAAAGGTGTATGGAGTGTGGCAATTCAAGCGCAGCATGAGCCATCCTGGCGGGCTGAGTTGGTCCAGGATCTTGACTGTTGGTGGTGGTGAGTGAACCTCCACAGGTGAGGACATGGAATAGAATTCAACACACACACACAAAACTGGGGGCATCCAAAGAACACTGGTGGATTGCATCAAGGTCTCTACCCTGGCTACAATATTAGAATTTTTGCAAAATGTTACCTTTGAGGCATACTGGAAAAAATGTACATGAGATTGCACTGATTATTTCCTACAACTGAGTGTGAACCTACAGTTCTCTCAATAAAAATTTTAACAAAAAATAAAAGGTATATGAAGACAGTCTTTCCTTGACTGTGAATCCTCCCAGGAGGCAGCAACTCTTACCAGTGTCATGAATGTCTATACAGGCTAAAAGAGAGAGGAAGGGAGTGAGTGGGGAAAAGGGAAGGAGGGAGGGACGGCACTTAAAGATGGTGGGATGCCATGCTGTGATTCCAAATAAATTCTTCAACTCCAACACCGGTACTCCCAGCTGTGAAAGCCAAGGATCCCTTGAGGCTAGGACAGCCCTTCCACTGAACAAATCTCCCCACTCCTCATCCTGGCCTCCGTCCTTCAGCGGCCCTGGCCCCATGTCCCTGCCCCCGACAGCCCTAAACTGGGTTCACACCCTGGAGCCCCTCCATGCCTTTCCTTCCCACTTAACCAGTCCTGCCTCAGCCGGGTCCACACCATCGACTTCCTTCACTCCAGTTCCCACTGGCTCTTTCTGGAATAAGGATAAAGCCATTATGGGTCACACACTACGATGAGACTTTCCAGAAGAGGGCCATCTGCTCTGCGGGCAGGCAATCCTTTTATTCACCCCCCATTAATTTCCACAGTCAAAGTCCATCCCCAAACTCTATGCCACCTGCCTCTCTCTGCAGATGTACAGGTCTATATTCAACTGAGTATATTCATTTGGTGTCCTCCACTTCCCTAGGACTGGCACACAGTAGACGCTTAATACATATTCAGTAGGTCAAAGAGTGAATCCATTAAACTGGAAGTGAAAAAACTATTTATTGGGAAGCTGGATGTGGCTCAAGAAGTTGAGAGCCTGCCTACTACACGAGAGGTCCCAGGTTTGGTTCCTAGTACCTCCTAAAGAAGCTGAGCGAGACACCAAGCCGATGCGATGGGCTGGTATAGCAAGCTGGCACAACGAGCTGATGCAACAAGATGATACAACGAGATAATACAATGAGGAAACATAACAAGAGACACAACAAGCAGGGAGCAGAGGTGGTTCAAGCAATTGGGCGCCTCCCTCCCACATGGGAGATCCCAGTTTCAGTTTCTAGTGCCTCCTAAAAAGACAAGCAGACACAGAGAGTGCACACAACGAATAGACACAGAGCAGGCAGCAAGCGCAGACAATGAGGTATGTGTATGTGTGTGGGGGGAGCAATGAATAAATAAAATAAATCTAAAAAAACCAAACTATTTATTGGGTTCTGGTATCTTAGTTTGCCAGGTCTGCTATGACAACCACCACAAATTCCTTGGCTTAACAATAGGAATTTTTTGGCTCTCAGAGTCAGAGGCTAGAAGTTTGGCTTCCTCCCAGGGTCAGTATGTTCTGACTGGCTGCTAATCTTTGGGGTTCCCTGGCTTTTCTGTCACATGTAAACGCACATGGCAGATCTTCCTTCGATTGCAGGTTACGCCGACTTCTAGCTTCTGGCTGTTCTCTGCGGCTTCCCTTTCTGTGTGCAATTCCTTTTCTTATAAGGACCTCAGCCATACTGGATCACAGCCCACCTCATTCACTTTGGCCTCCTCATAACTGACACCATCTTCAAAGGTCCTGGTTACAAATGGGCTCCCACCCACAGGACACAGGGTTGGGAGCTAACATGCCTTTGTCGGGGACATGATTCAATTCCCAACACAGTTTGGAGGCTGCAAGTCCAACTCCAAGGCGTTGCCAGCCACACCTTCTCCCAGATCTGTACCCTGCCGGTGAGGGCTTGCCGACACTCCGTGGCGTGCCTTGGCTTGTGGATACATTTCCCCTCCATCACATGGCGACCCCTCTCTCTCTGCCTTCTCTAACTCAGCCTGAATGGCTGTCTAGAGTTCCTCTCTTTATAAGGAACCCAGTCATCTGGGTTAAGACCCACCCTAACTCAGTTTGGCCTCAACTAAATAGGATCTTCAAAGAGCCTATTCACAAATGAGTTCACCCCCACAGCACCAGGGTGTAGCACCCGAAGCTCTGATGTACAAATGTGTTCACTCCCACCGCATCGGGAGCTAGGGCTTGAACATGTCTTTGTGGGGACATATCCAATCTACTGCCCAAGGCCAGAAAACAGGGCTTTCAGCATAAGGGACAGTCCAGAGGAACATCCAGGATGAAGCAGAAGGAGAGCTCCATCTGACAGCTGGGCAGCAAGCAACCAGTACAGACTGAAATGGGCCCAAAGAATCTGGTAAAGATTTCTTCAAAAAAAGAAACTGAGTAAGTAACTAATGTCATTCTACATAGTAAGAAGAGATTAAGGTAAGTGTTGGAGAGTTAGGGCTAAAATTAGTGGTAAAGTCTTAGAATCTAAGCAAACAGAACGATTATGAATTCATGGTCAGGAAAGGAAAATGAATCATTGCGTATTTCACAGATCAGCTACGAAGAACAATTACCCGGCCATGATCTAAGATAAAGACCGACTCTTAAGCTAACCTAGCAGTGCTCGATCTAGGACTGCAGAGCTTTCAAAAAAAATCCCAATGCCCGGGCCACACTCCACAGCATTACGGCAGAATCTCCCGGGCCATAGGACCCAGACAAGAGTAATGACTTGAAGCTCCCCAGGTGATGACAATGTGCAGGTAAGCTGGAGAACAAGGATCTAACTACAGATACAATTTTCGCCCGCATGGATGCTCCTCATAAATCTTTACCTGTAGTCTCAATTTATAATCTTGACTTTCGTCTACCATCTTTATACTCCACCAAATGTTCCACCAGCTTTCAAAGTCCAAATGTCCAAAAATGCATTTTTCACATTCTTTCTTTAAAAGTGATATTGGATTCTTGATGTCCACTTGGGGAACCCCCATTTTCCTGGTCACCCAGGCCCCTCTTCATCCTTTTGTTCTCCTGGCAAAGTCCTACTCAAGCAACCTCTTTGGACTTCTTGTTCTCCCCATAGTCAAATCCCATGGCAGACTGGCTTACCAAAGAGAAAATCACTTCTGATAAGATCAAGCAATACAGAAATGCGGAGGGAAAAGCAAAGAGAAAGACATGCATTGCAAATGTGAAATTCCCCAAACCAAGGCCCAAAGGACAACGCAATCCCAACCAATCCCAACACAATCTTTCAGCAGGGCTTTGTGCAGAAATTGACAAGCTGATCCTAAAATTCATATGGCAACTGAAATAACTTAGGAGAGCCAAAAGAACTTTGAAAAAGAAGAGAGTTAAAGGATTAACATCACCTGATTTCAAGATTTATTTGTCCACCCTCTCTAAGAGATGAACAGTTATTTGACAAGCAAAGCATAACTGCTCTATTTTGCAATTTAAATAAGCAAATTTGTTGGTTTGGGCAACTCCAGAAATGACATATGGCTTTCCCCTTTTCCTTCAAATTCCCACATACTTTCTAAACTCTGGAATTGAGAGGGTAATTATGACGGTTTGGAGCAGCATGGATCCAGAAAAATACGTTCTTAAAGTGAATCCATTCCTGTGGGCATGCAGCCATTGCAAATAGGACCTTTGGGTGAGCTACTTCAGTTAAGGTGTGACCCACCTTAACTGGTCTTCATCCCATTACTGGAGCCCTTTATAAAAGAATGAAGTCCAGACAAGGAGAGCAAGAAATTGAAGCAGATCCTGGAAGAGACCAGGAGATGCCTGGATGTTCACTGCCATGTGACAGGAGACAAAGACGGCTGGCGGCCAGCCCAGAACGCCACAGTTCTTGGGAAGAAAACATCACCTTGATTCTGCCTTGATTTGGATGTTTTCCCAGTCACAAAACCGTGAACACATAAATTCCCATTGTTTAAGCTGGTATTTGCTTGAGCAGCCTTGGAATCTACAGCAGTGATGATCGATATTCTCACTCATGAGTCCAGCTAAATTGAGTTTCTATCTGAGTCTCAAATCTCTACATATTGCCATTCTAACCCTACCTTTATACACCATCAATCTCATTAAAAGACCAAAGCTTCACTTGGGGTCTATGTCTAAAACTTCATTACCGCCATAGTCTTTGGGGCACCAATCTCCATCCTTGAGGAACTATTTTTCCTCTATCACATTGTTTTCATTTCTTCATTTCAGCCAATCAATGGATGAAAACTTGCTACTCATTCATTTTTCATTTCAATTTCCCTGATTACTACTCAGGCTGAGAATTTTTCCTTGTGTCTATTGGCCATGCGTGACAGTTTTTATTGTAAATTGCCTGCCTGTATCTTTTGCCCATTTTTTTATTGGTCTGCCTTTTTTTCCTCCCATTCTTTGCCAACCTGGTTCCTTTTATTTTGCAGGTTCTAGCCTCTCCTGATCGCCAGACCTCCCTCGTGCCAGGCAGCACTTCTCACCTGTATCACTGATAATTCTTGAAAACTATCCCATCAGTGCCCTTCTCCTCCTCTGAAGAAGAAGAGGTGCCATGAGGAGCTCAGGTATCTTTCTCAGACACCACCGTCATCCCAGCAAGCAGCTGCGTTTTGTCTGAATGATGGTCCCTGTGAATGATACCGTCGAGCTGCAGGCAGGACTCACTCACGGGGCTCCACTGAAGAGAATTTCATAAATAGACCATTTACAAAGGTGGGTGCAGAATTAGGGGAAACCCACAGGAATGCTGACACCCCCCAAGCCGAGATGCCTGGAGAGGGAGGAGGCGAGACGGGCAGGTGGAACCAGAGACCTGACACTACAGGAGCACACTGGAGGGCCTCCCCTGAGCCACGTACATCTGACCCAAGGATTCAAACTCCCCGGATGGAGCCCATCACCACCTCCTCCACCTGCATCCTTAACACTTCAAATCCTAAAAGCCTCCAGGGCAGCACCAGCACCACCACTGCAGCCGACAAACATAAATGCGACACAAGCTCTGCAGGAACAGAAGGCAGGAGTAGGCCAGAAAAACCTCAATTACCTTCCTGGCTCCACCACCCATTTTGCTACACAACTTTGGGAATGTTTCCTGAACTCTCCATACCTCAGTTTCCCCATGCTAAAAATCCATGTACTGTTATCCCTGCCCCCCCCCACAACCACAAAAAAATTCCTTCACTCAAGAAAAAGAAATCTCCTTGAAGAAACACAGAGTTGCCAAAATCTTGTCCTCACAGCCAACTTCCACCAGGCCTTGGAATTCTCAGCAAATAACTGGTTTTGCAATTCTTTTGGCTTTGCCAACCCTCCGGGGTAAAAAAAATCTTCCCACAAGGATTTGAGGCTTGCAAGTGAAGGCAATCGTTGAGAAAAATCTGGGTTGATGAACAGCTAAGAAAAGCCAGGAGGAAAGAGACACATCTATATATGTTTATGCAGAAAATAGAAAAGGTTGAAAAGCAATGTGTTTCTAAAATACTGCTTCTATGAAACCAACCTTCTGCTACTCCTTTACTCCCCAATTGACTGAAAAAGGCAGCGTGATTCCCATCTTCTCTGCCGGTCCTTCACCGTCGAGGCCTGGAGAGAAGGCCTGCAGGCTATGATGTGGGTAGGCTTGGGCTAAAGTCCTGGTACTTAAAGTGATCAGGGCACATCACTTCCCCTTTCTGCAGCCCCCTGGTATCCCATGACAAATGCCTAACAGCGTCTAATTTGCTTGACAAGGGGCAGAATATTAAATCGTCAAAATAAAGTGTGTGCCAGCTAGGGGGCTCCTCGTACACGGTAGCTGGCTTTTATCACTGGCGCTATATAGTTCAGAATCAACAGAGCTCCTTTATCTAACAGATGTCCCTGCACATCTACTCTGGGCTGGTGCCTGGAATGAGGAAGGTCCCTGGGGTGTCTGGTGAAGGAGATGTTAGTCAAATCAAGACCTAATTTAAAAAAAAAGACCCAATAAATACTTAATTACCAACCATGAAGGGAAAATATTATAGAGTGTGTTGGGGGAGTAAATTGGGGAGTCAGGCAGACTGTGGCCCCAGAAGCCAAGGAGGAGGCGGTGGGAGCCTGTGGGCCAGTGTGGGCCAGCTCTGACGCCAGCGGGGGCAGGCTTTGGAAGAACAGAATGAAGGCCCACGTGGCGGCAGCTTTGAGAGGAAAGGCAAGGGGAGAGTCCAGGGGGCCTCCCCAGAGCCACGGAAGGCCCGTGGTCCCAGCTCTCTGAGCAACGGAAAGCCACAAAGGCAAGGCTGGGGTGTCAGCTCTGCGGGGTACATATGCAGCTCGAATCCCACCCATAGCTTTCTTTCTCAACTATCACCACTGGCTCCCAAAGAAGTTAAGATGAAAAGCAGTGTTTTCATAATTGGGAGGTATTTCAAAAATAATGTGCATGCATGTGTACGCACATATACACATATATTTTTCATCATTTACCACCTGGGGAAATGTCTTCAATCACTCCTAAATTGGGACCCCTGGATTTTCCAAAGATGACCACAATAATCTTTCCCATCCCAGGTGCACGTCTTGTGACCTGAACCTGACACACCCCTTGCAGTGGTGAACCTGGGCTGACGTTTGCCACTGCCTTGATCAGCAGAAGAGGGCAGAGTGACGACACGTGACTTCTGAGGACAGGACATAAAGACACCATGCCCTTCTACCTTGTTCTCTTGGAACCCAGCTGCCGTACTGTGACGAAATTCAAACTAAGTCACGTGGAACACCACAGGGCAAGGGCAGGTAAAGGTGTTCTGGGTGAGAGCCCAGCTGAGGTCCCAGCCACTCGCCAGCACCAACCACCGGGCCAGCGAATGAGGTGCCTCCAGATGGCCCCAGTCCCCAGCTGTCAAGACCCGAGTCCTTGAACCTTTTCAGCTGCGGCCTCAGACACACTGGAGCAGAAACAATGCCCTCCTACATAGGCCATGTCCACCTTCCTATCCTGCAGTACCCACAAGCATAATTCACAAAAATGGCTGCCTTACACCACTAGGTTTTGGGATGGCTTGTTACACAGCAATAGTGACTGAGACAAGGTTTTATATTATACACATACAGATACGTGTGCAAATGCATATGCATACATGTAAGTGCATGTATAGATGTGTGTGTGTATTTTTTCTTTTTCACAATTCACCTCACTTGACACTTTCTAGAGGAGATGTCTGTACTAACTCTTGAGTTAGCATCCCTGGGCTTACTCCACACCACTTCTGGAAAAAGATGACCAGGTTCTTTACCTGAAAGAAACATTAAGCACTTTTAAACACTCCTAATATTCAAAAGTAGTCCCCTCTCACTGCAAAAATAAAGAAAACTCTCATTAGCAAAATTAACACCTAACTTCAATTGACTTTGAAAACAGGGATCCCATATGAGCTCTTCACTGGCAACAACTAAATAGGGCACCCGAGGTTCTTCTTTCTTTCTTGTCTGAAGCCACAAATGTCTGCAAAAAGCACTTGCAGATTAAATAAGGCAAGGCGTATAAAGCACTCAGTAAGTGACTGGCGCCTAAAGCCCACTCAGTCTTAGTTTCTATTGGTGCTGCTGCCCATTGATGGAATTAACATTTCTCTTGATTTCATCACTAAACCTTCCTGATCTCAATTAAACAATCCCCTTGCTCCATCTCAGCAGTAAACAATCTATACGGCAGTTAAATGTCAAGAAGGGAAGTTCAGACTCCATATGAAAAGTGTGAGAAGTGTTAGACAAAACTACATAATTGCCACGCATGTCTATTTTTGTTTGGTAAAATAATTTTTTAAAAACAAATGTCAGTACGTGTTAGGAAACAAACTTCTGAGAGTCTACATTTAACCACCGCTGCATGAATATCAAGGTGAATAACCAAAGATGTTACCTTTGTCCATTACGAAGGTATATATATATATATATATATATATATATGCAAAAGTACAGTTTGATTATAAGTGATTATATAAAGATAACAAACCTGTGCCAAGATGGTGGCATGAACACCAGGGAGCGGAGGTGGGACGAGAGCGCCAGGATTCCTCAGTTTGAGTTTTTATTCTTTAAGCCTCAATTGCTGTGTGACCTTAAACAACTCTCCCAGCCTCTCAGAGTCACAGTGTCTTAAAACAATGCTGAGTCCTATTTAGTCCATATTGAAAGGACCATTGCTTAGAATGGCACCCAAGTTTCTAGGGTGGAAGTCCCTACTCAAGTGCTTAATGATGCTGGATGACAATTCCCCAAGCAACAGTTTGCAGATTCGCACCCATTCATTAATAGATTTAAAAATGATCTCGAGAAACCTGTACCTTGCTGCAAAATATTTCTGTGGGTCATGTTTGGAAATCCTCAATATCTAATGGAAGAAAAGGTGATTAGAGGCAGAAGTGCAACTAGCCTGTCATTTAAGGAAAAGAGAGGGAGGCTTTATTAAAGGGACCACAACCTCTTTAGCACTGTTGGCTCTTTACTGTTAGAGCTCCAGTTGCTGGAGCTGAGTCTTCTTAAGTCTTACATTTTTGGCAATGAGAGAGAGGCAGAGAGAGCTAGACAGATGGAAAGACAGAGAAAGAGAGAGAAAGGGAGAGAGACAGAGAGAAAATAAATACGGAGGGAGAAAAGGAGAAAGGGAGGAAGGGAAGGAATGGGGAAAGGCTAGGCAATGGAACGAAATCTGACTTGGAGGCACCTGGACCGAAATGTCAGGGCCAGGGAAACCATTTCCAACTGACAATCTCGGCAGGTTTCAAGTTTACGGAGTGTTCTTCCTTTCCCCCTGGAGCATCCCAAGCTTTCCAGGAGACCAGACAGCCCCCTACAGTTGACTGACTCAATTGTATGGGTTACATTCCCCAACCAGAAAAAAAAAAGGCTAACCTATCCTGGAAAGTAGTGCAAACAGGCACCCGATATTCAAAAAAAAAGAAAAAGAAAAAAAAGGGGGGCAGCAGGAGATGACCCTTTTCCAAAGGTGGCCTGAACTGTAAGCTGGCTTTTCACACACAAAAACTGGGAATGTTAAACAGGGTCAACAAAAGCCCCCCTAAGGAGAATCAGCCAATAGGCCAGTGCTTGGCAGGGCTGAGGCTGTCCCTGGAGAGCCATGCGCTGTCCCCCCTGTCGCCCGCACAGTTTCCTTCCTGCTCTCAGTCCCCACGGCCACATCTGGGATTCAGGAGCAACGCAGAGAGGCGTGGAGCCTTAGCTGCCGCTCAAGTCCAAGAGGGACTCTCTCCTATTACCATATATGAGGAAGTCTGTCAGGAGAGCTGCTGAGACCTGCGCCAGGACCGACCCTCTGGTTTAACTGCTGAGCCCACAGCCAGCCCGTCTGGGGGCGAGCCCTTCTTAATTGACCCCTTCCAAAAGGTCTGGCCGTCACCACCAAAACGCCTTTACCCCGCTCGGCACAACCCCTTGTATTAGAGCTAAAGCCAAACTGCACACCACAGTGCACCTCTGTGACTGCTTTTTTTCTCACCATCATTTAGAGGCTGTACTCCCAAGAACTGTAAAGCCGTTTTATAACAGGTATTTGCCCTCAGATTTTTAGACAGCAGTTTTCAGGGGACAACGGTTCTGAGCACATTTTCCCACACGGTCGATTTCAGCTCACGAAAGGCCAAGGAAAAAGATAAGACTTGGGGTTAAATGCAGACCCACTAAAAGGGCACCGCACGGCATGGACAATGGGCAGCCCAGGCCAGTCATCGCTTCCGGGGCTGGAAATCGGCAAAAGGACCTGGGGTTTCCAAAGGAATCCATGCCCTCCCAGCGTCTGGGTAGTTTAGTAGCACAAGCCCCTTCCTGAGCCCTAGCTGGATGGCCACTACTTTTTTTCTGATCCCAAGTTCCTGGCACCTGTTCTGGAAAGGCGGGCATGGATCTTTCTCCCTGGTTCATCCACCTCTTTTCGGAGGAGAACCTAGGGGGAGCTCTGTTAACCTGCCCCCTTCATTCCTTGAACAAGCCCAAGGGGGGTTGAGGTGGTTACCTGCACAGGTGCAGACTCTGACACGGACAACTTTACGTCTGGCCGTGGCGGGACTTGCACAGGGTAAGACCCCACCCCCCACCCCCCACCGCCACCACGGGTCCCTTCACTCCGCGGGTAAGAAGGGCCGAGCCGAGAGGCACAGGTACAGGTTCCCAGGGCAGCGAGGCACCCGAGCGTGCCGGCCACCTCCCCAGGCCCCAGTCCGGGGCGCCAGGGACCCTCGTCCCGAGCCCCTGCGGGCGGTGGCCGGGGTCTCGGTGGCCCGCACCCGCGCCCGCGGGCCCGGTCCGCTCCCTCCCGCCGCTCCGGCCCGCGGCCCCGCCAGGCCGAGCGCAGCAGCCCCGCGGCCAGCGCAGGGAGCCGCGGGCGGCCGGAGCGCAGCGCCCACTCGGGGCCGGCAGCGAGCACTCACCCTTCTGCTCTCGCAGGCTCGACAGCGACCAGAGCAGCAGCGCCACCAAGGCCAGGAAGCAGAGCTGGCTCAGCAGAAGGTCCCTCCGGCGGCGGCGGCGGCGCGCGCGGTCCTCGTCGCCGGGCGGCGGCATCCTCGGGCGGCCGGGCGGCGGCCCCGGCGGCAGCACGGGCGGGCGGCGGCCGCTCCTCTCGCGGGCGGCGGCGGGCACCGCGGCGGCGGGAGGCAGCCCTGCGCGCAGCAGCCGCGCGTCCTCGCTGCGCTCCCAGCCGTCCTCCTCCTCGCCGCTGCCGGTCTCCTCGTCGCCGTCCTCGTCGTCGCTGTCGCTCACTCCCGCCTCCCCTGCCTCCACCTCCCCTGCCTCCACCTCCTCCTCCTGCTCGCCGCCCGCCCGCGCCGCCGCCTCGCGGTGCTCGGGGTCCCTCTCCTCGCGCGCCATGGCTCCCACGCTCCGCGCCCGCGCTCGGCCTCGGGCGGCGGCGCGGCGGGCGCGGCGGGGGCGGCCGGGAGGCGGGGGCGGCGGGGAGCGGGAGGAGGAGGAGGAGCGGGGAAGGACCGGCAGGAGGAGGGCCCCTCCGCTGGCCAACTCCGCGGCTGGCGAGGCCACCGGCGCTGGCTGCGGCCTCGCCGCCTGCCGGACGCGTCGCGGGGCCGCCGCCTACTCCGTGGTCCGCGAGCGGGCAGCCCGGGCCGGGGCCGGGGCGCGCGGGAGCACTGTGCGGGCCGGGGGCGCCGCAGGAGCGCGCGGGCGCGGGTGGGGGGCAGTGCCTGGACTCGGCCGGCTCCCGGCAGCACGGCGGGGAGAGGGGCGCGTGGGGAGGGAGCCCTGCGAAGTCCTTCCGAGGCGGGATCCAGGGGGGTGGGCAGTGCAGGGCCCCCCTCTCGGGAAGCTCACGCGTGGGAGAGACGCGGGGTCTCCAGGACGAAGGATTCGCCCGAAAGTTTCGGGGAACCCCAGGGTCTCTTCAGCTCCCCCCTCCCCACGCCGGCAACCCACTACCCAGAGAAGGGGCGCGGCGGCCGCACAAGGCTGCCACCGGCCTCGCCTCCTCCCGCGGGCCTCCCGGGTTTCCCTCCGCCCCCTTGCGGGGATCCCCCGGTGCGCTGAGCTCGGGACTTGGAACAGGCCTCCCTCGAGGCCTCTTGGCTCGCTGAGGGTGTCCTGGCTCCCCCCTCTGGCCCGGGCTCACACTTCACTCCTGGATCTTGCTGGCCCAAACCCAATGCTGTGGCTGGGGGAAGGGACAGCTGGCAGCGTCCCTGGGAGAGGAGGCCTGAGGGTATGAAGCATCAGCCTGTCCCTGCCCCTGCTGCCAGCGCCAAGGCCCCCGCATTCCCCTGCCCCCCACCCACCAAAGGTGCGGGCTGTCCTCGCAGCAGAAGGTGCCATCTGGAGATCGCCCCGACTGGTACCAGCCACAGCACGCCCACCGTCCTGGGGCTTCCCTAGGATACTGCCCTGGGAGGTGCAGGGGGCAGGGGCGTGGAAAGCAAAGGGGCTGGTTCCAAAGAGGATCCCGAGGAAGGTCCCGTCTGGGTGACCTGCATGGAACCGGATCACAGCGTGGAATCAGCTGCACACATCTGCAGAGGTGAGGAGGAGAGAAGAGTGCTTCTCCCCTTTAGGTCGGGGAGCACCCAGACTCCAAATATGTCCCCACCTGTGGATGCCCTCCTGCCCACGGCCTCCCAGATGACCCTGACGGCATCAGGGCCCAACAGGTCATGGCAAAGGACAAAGCGGGGGGTGCTAGGGGGCCTCCCTCCCCCAGCGAGCACTGGAAGGGATTTCTTCCCAGGCAGATGGTTTATTTACTCCTGTCCTCAGCCTGGCGTCTTCCCAAGCGCAGCACACCTTCCCTTGAGCAGGTGTGATTGTTCCTTTGCTGTGGTTACCAGGTACCGAGAAGGATTTAGAAATATGCAAGTGCGTCCAGGCTGGAGGGTGCCTGGAGGAGTCCCCGGTCGTGTTAGTGCCATCAGGCATTTGGAGAAAATGTCTAGGAGCTCAGAAAGCTGTCTTTCACTCAACTATCTGGGACAGACATTCAGATAGCTCTTCTGGAGTCTAAACTAGCGCAAATAAAAGGTGGGAGATGGACTCTGGAATGAACTGGGTTAAGGAGCGAGCACTAGCTTCGGGGGATGTCAGGCAGGAGGAGGTGTGTGATTGGAGACTGGAGATGGGGAGTGTTTAGGGAGCAAGAGGAGCGGGGAGGGGAGAAACCAGGAATGGGCGATTTCCTGGAAATTATCTCAGCACCTACAGTGAGAGGGAGAGCGAGCCCAGTCCTGTTGCCCCTAGGAATGGTGATTTTTGTTTATGCTCATTTTGACAGGTCTCAGTGCCCCCGGGGAGGGGGGGGGCGTTGTTGATGTAAAGCAGAAGGAGCCCTGAGCAGCCACCACCACTAGGGAGGGTGCACAGCCGACCGGGAGGGTCCCTGGCGCCAGGAGACAGGAGACTCCCCTGCAGGAACCTGCCCCTCCCCCGCAAGCCCCTCTTCTGCTCCCCCCCCCCCCACAGTTTGGGGGTGGAGCACATGCTCCTGTCTGTCCTCTGTCCTCCCCACCACCGCCCAGGGAGAAGGGGAAGGGAGACGAGGCAGCCAGGGGGCTGCTCTTCCAAGGCAAACAGTTCTCTTCATCCTACCTGCCCCCTCCCTGGCTTTGGAAGTGCCCCACCCCCCACCTGGAAACTGAATTCTGGAAGGAACCAGAACTGAAATGAGTAATGGGCCTTCTGTCTTTCCCCATCACGCTTCTCCTCCATCCTGCGTGGCTTTCACCTTTTATTTCTTCACCTCCCCTGTGGTGCAGGCAGCACTAGGGAGAAAGTTGCAGGGCCTTCCTCAGCCATCACCCCAAGATGGGCGGGGAGAGGCTACTCGTAGGGATGTGCCAAAGCATTTGCAGACCCCTCCTCACCCTAGGGCCCCTGTTTTAACCTTCTAGAAATTCCAGTCCTGTGCAGAGGCATAGGGTCTCGTCTCAGGCCTAGAGTGGTCCATCTAGGTCACATCCACCTTTATAACAGAATAAGGACCAGGCAAGGGCTTCCATCACCCTGCATGGGCTTTATCGTGCCCTGACAACACTATCTGCGCACAGAGCCATCTGCCGTGCCCTTCTGCTCAGGTATTTCCTGGTCTCCAGCCTCTCCTCACCCACAGTGCCCAGATCTGACGGAGCTGTTTCCCAGGCAAGGCACGGTTGTGTCTCCATAAGACCAAACAATGCCAGTTGTGTCAGACAAGCCACCACTTTATAAGGGAGGAGGTGAGAAAATCCGAGAACCCACTTGCTTGGCCGAAGCGACACGCCTGCCTTGCAACAGTTGCTGCGTAGCACGGGTGCACATGGTCCCAGCAGAGGGAGGAAAGAGCACTGGAGCTTCACACAAAAGCTTTAAATGCAAAAACATGACCAAGTGTTGGCTGATGGGGGATAAAAGAAAGAGGAACTCTCCAAGGCATATGCTGGGCCGGTCCACCCATGTAGCATCCCCACTTCGTGCCTAAAGAACTTCAACTTCCAGGCCTCTTGACTAAAATGCAGCCTCTGGAAAATATTGCACTGACCGTTTATTGATCAGTGGCTCCTCGCCTCCAGGTGTATCACCCCTGCATGCAGTCACCCGGATTTGGAACAAAAGCCCAGTTTCACTGAGGAAGTCCCATTCTTGTCATCTGCCTCCGCATGTGCTGATAAAGCTGCTTGGTTAGTCTCTCCGGGAGCTGGCAGCGATTCAAAGGAAGACCAAATCCACACTCCAGGTTGAGGTATTTGAGAACACCGTGTTGGGAGGTGGGGCGCACATTGTCCGCTGTGTTCAGTTTATGGCTGGAGTTGAACTGCTTTTGTCACTGTTTCCAATTTGTTTTCTTTTTGCCAAAATGTGTTGCATTTGTTTGGGGGTTTTGAATGGGTACATGGATATGGTCACAGACTTTTGTTTCTACTATGCCTTTGCATATTTGCAGTCACACATCATCTTTTTTTTTTTTTAACTTATTGAGATATAGTAAACCAACAGTGAAATGCACATAGCTTAAGCATTTAGCTCGATGGCTATTTATATGTTTATATATCCAGATCAAGATAGAACATTCCCAGCCCCGTGAAGCCTCCCTTGTACCACCTCCCAGGCAAGAAGCCCCTCCCCAAATATCAGGGCTTTTCCCACATCTTTCACCCCGGATCGTGGTGAGTGGAGGCTCCTTTTGCTTATTTCCATGAGCTTCGTCCACACTGCCGTGTAGGGCTGCGATCCCTTCTTTTTCATGCTGCATAGGTGTAGATTTTTTTTTTTAGCCCAATGCTTCAGTTTCCAAGTTTAGTGTAAGCCAAGACTAACCAAACTACTGCAGAGGGATCAGAGAAAAATGACTTTCCCGTTTGGCTAATTTTATAAGGAATATCAGCCAGAATTGAAACAGTCACCAGCTACTTCTCAAATTGGTTATGCTCTGCTGCAGTATGCAAGGAGGGGCAGAGGTGGCCTGTCCAATGACTGCCTGCAGGCCAACAGGCCAACTGACAACGGTGAGGGGCTCAAGCTTTTAAAACCAAGAAAAGAAGAATTCCTAAGACTTCGGGGGAAAAAAAAGTTGAGGTAGCTTTTAATTGAAAAAGTCGGTACAAACCATTTCCTGAGCATTCTTTCCATCCCCTCTTCTTTTAAATGAGAGTAAACAGAATAGAAATCATCAGAAAAGAAATTCACCCAGTGCACGACAGAGACATGGAACAGCCTTTTTGGTCAAATATTGGTGGACTTAAAAAGTATCTGGGGAGCCTGGTGGAAATACAGATTTCCAACCCCATCCTGTAGAAATGGGATTCAGGAGAATGGGGTGAGGTCTGGAAATCCACATTATTAGCAAGCACCCTGGGATTCTTACGTATTAAGGTTTCAGACCTCCTGGTCTAGGGAAAGGGACAATTTGGGATATATTTTTGGTGGATCCTGGAGGGCAAATCTAAAAAGGAAAACTATATTACCTAGTTCTTTTTAATCAGTGTTTTAATTGACTTTTTTCAGATGTTTGGAAGAAATAAACAGAGTGCAAACTCACAATATAGCTATCTCTGCATCTACTTCCTGTTTCACGTGAGTACTGGTTTTTGTTAGTTTAAAAAATGACTCCTATAAAAAATAAGTTGGAATAAATAAAAATGAAGCATTAAAATTTTAAATCCTCAGAGGAGCAAAATTAAGTATTCACAATTTGAGCAATTTGCTCCTTCTTTCAGTATCATTCAGAAAGAAAACATGAGAACCCCACTAATTTTATTTTGTAAACTTGGGCAGGCAGAATGCTAAATGTGGCAGAGGGGTCCAAGATAGGCTCTGGCATTTATTGTTGTTAACATACAAATTTTAGGCTTAGGGATCCCATGGTTTGTAATCAAGAAAATAGATTTGTAAAATGTTTTAGCATGTTTCAATTTAAAAACCTCATCCTGATGGACCATAATTTATTCCTAAGTGAAAAAAGCAAGCTGCAAAATGAGTTGAATAATCTCATTTTTGTAAAGTTAAGCAAAATCATTTGTGTATCTCTCTCTCTATATATATATAAATAAAGTATATTTTTAGGTGGTTAATAATGGTTACATCTGGAGGTGGGGTTGTGCAGTTTGGGAAGGATTAGTGAATGAAGAGAGGCTTTTTTAAATTTTCACTCCTCTATTTTTAGATTTATTTCTCTGCCATTAGCAGGTCCTATTTTTTATTAAAAAAAAATAAAGTAAAAAATCTGTTCGTGTGTAAGCTGTTAAGTTGACTTAAATGAAAGGAATCGACGTGGTTTGATGGGCAGGATGGAGCAAACTGCAAGGCCTCCCTCCCCACAGGAGCCTTCTGCCCCGAGCTCGTGGGCTGCCCTGTGGCTGGAGGCTTGGGGACAGGAAGCAGCGGCTCAGGCCAGCCTCTGCTGCTAGAGCAGGAAGCGGCCCTTCTGATCCTCGTTCGGCCGCAGTGCTTAAATGTGGTCTCTTTCTTCCTAACCAACAATTAGGAAGACCAGACATTCTTTCCTCAGAAGGATGTTTGCAGCAATGAAGCATTCTGAAAATACAAACATGCAGAAGAAAGAGATGCGAAGGCCAGGAGCTCTCCATCGTCCGCAGCCCCAGCCCTGGGTTATTCCGGGGAGGTGATCACGGCAAACCCCTCTTGCATCGCTTTTAATCCGATTGCATCGTCAGTGTAACGATCCCCTGGACCCATCCCTAAGTCGCCGCCCGCAGAGAGACCTGAGGTCTGGTTCTAAAACGGAGAGGTGTGGGGTGGCCTCGCGGCTGTCTAGAGCCGCATCGGCTTCCTCATCTCATTTCATCCCCCACGCAACTAACGCCGACTCCCCCGCCAGCTCCTTTTCTCAGTCCAACGCCGACGACCTTGAAAAGCTATGGGGGTGCGCCCCCTGGCGGCAGTGGCAAACGTCCTCGGGAGATTTTGTCCTCCCAGAAGCGCATCCAGTCCACCTGCCCTGGGCTGGCTCAGCTTGATCCCAGACTGGATCCAGCGCCTACTCCCTTTCCCGCTCGAGCAGTGCCTGACGCGGATGACTGGCGCGCCACTCGCCGCACTTCTTGTTTCTAGAGCGTTTCATCAGAGAGATTTCCTTATCACCCATACCGCCTTTAGGCACTTACACATTTCACTTGTTTAACATTAACTTCTTTTCTAGAGAGGTTCAAGTCTGAGGTAGACAGGACCCATCCATAAACTCCTTTCCAGTCCTTTTGGTCCTTGCTCCCCTAAGGGTGGTCCGGGGGCCGGCACGGTGGGCCTCCCCAGGGAGCTTGTTAAAATGCAGAATCTCAGGTCCCTCCCAGACCTGCAGAATCAGAACCTGCATTTTAACAAGAACCATGGAAGATTCTCATGTACATTAAAGACCAAACAGCATGAATGTAATTGATATGTCCTCACAGATGAGATGTCAAGGACTTCATAACTTCCCATATTAATGGCAAACTATGACAAGCTTATAACCGCCATTTACCATTTATGTTTTCAACTCTGTCTCATTTTTATCTTAAACGTCTCTTAAATATGGGAAACCAACAAAAACATATTTCAACTGTATAAACACATCATCTACAAGTAATATATCCTGAAGTCCACAAGGGATAAGAATTCCAGCTCCAGCATCTCACATTAACTACAACTAGCGAGGCTCTCCATTCCAAATAATATTCAGAAGAATTTCTAAGTAAAATCCCATCTCTAGTGTGTGAGTTCAACAATGATACCAGTGTGTAATGTATTAAATGGTACACGGGGTGTAAATTAAACTTTGAAAAAGTGGCATGAGACTTTGAAAATACAACCCTGTGTGGGTATATTCCTTTTAATATTTTTTCAGTTTGCTTCTACCCATACTGTGCATTCATCAGGTTCTCATTAAATATTTTGTCCAAAAAAATCTCAAGTCTTTGAGTACGATGACAAAAATTATTTAAGGAAATAAAAAAATTAGTCCTCTGAGGAAATGTTAAAATTGAGTGCAACTATTATTTTTTAAATGTTTTATTTCAAGATAATTTTAGGCCTTCATAAAAGTTGCAGAAATAGTACAGAGTGTTCCCTCACAGAGTTTTTCCTAATATTACCATCCTAGATAATTATAGTATGGTTATAAATCTTTGAAATTAACAAGGTACAATACTATCTACTAACCTACAGCCTTATTCAAATGTCATAATTAATTTTCTTCTTATGTCCTTTTCTGTTTCAGAATACACCCAGGAAACCACATTGCATTTAGCTGGTTTTCCTCCTTAGTCTCCTCTAATCTGTGAGAGTAACTCAGTCTTTCCTTGTCTCTCATGATTTTGGTACTTTTGAAGGGTAATGATCAGACATTTTGATAAAAGAGTCTTCAATTTATATGTTTGATATTTTTTTCATGGTTTGCATGAAGTTATACTTTTCTGGCAAGGAAATTATGTGTTTTTCTCAGTACATCATGCCAAAAGGTTTGTGATGTCATTGTATTTCATTACTGGTGATGTTAACCTTGGCCACTTGATTAGATGGTGGTGTCTTCTGAATTTCCCTACTGTAAAATTTGTATCTTTCCCTCTGAAATTGATAAATACCTTGGAGGAAGTACTTTGCAACTATGTAAATCTTTTTTTTTATTTTAATTTTAAATTTTTGTCTTTATTCATTTTTTTAATATTACATTAGAAAAATATGAGGTCCCCATATACTCCCCACCCCCCTCACCCCACTGCTCCCCCCCAATAGCAACATTCTCCTCCATCATCATGAGATATTCATTGCATTTGGTGAATACATCTCTGAGCATCGCTGTACCTCATGGTCAATGGTCCACATCATAGCCCATACTCTCCCACGTTCCATCTAGTGGGCCATGGGAGGACATACAATGTCTGGCAGTTGTCCTTGCAGCACCACCCAGGACAACTCCAAGTCCTGAAAACGCCTCCGCATCTCATCTCTTCCTCCCATTCCCCATACTCAGCAACCACCATGGCTACTTTCTCCACACCCACACCACATTTTCTTCAATTACTAATCACAATAGTTCATGAATAGAATATCAGTAAGTCCACTCTAATCCATATTCTATTCCTCCATCCTATGGACCTTGGATTGGTTGTGTCCTTTCCACATCTATGTCAAGAGGGGGCTTAGATTCCTTATGGATGCTGGATGCAATCCTCCTGCTTTCAGTTGTAGGCACTCTTGGCTCCATGATGTGGTGGTTGACCTTCTTCAACTCAATGTTAGCTGAGTGGGGTAAGTCCAATAAACCAGAGTGTAGGAGCTGAAGTCTGTTGAGGCTCAGGGCCTGGCTATCATATGGTCAGTCCAGAGAGTCAGATCCCCTGGGTATATATTAAATCCCAGGACCAACTACAATTCTGGTAAAGTAACAGTAAAGGCTTGTGAAAAGAGATCATATCTGAGTCCAGCTCTATCACACAGAAACACCAACTCCAAAGTAGGGCCAACTGACATGGCACTGAACTCCATCTGCCATGACCATAAAACCTGTGGGTCTCTGTAGCCCTCAGAAGAACCAATACCTGGGGCTGTATCTACTTTATCTGTCTCTGGGACTCTGCTCAGGTGTGCATAAGGGCAGCCCTCTGATAACCTCCAGGCTCTTTTTTAGAGACTCATAGCCATATAAACTCATTTGTCCTTTCCATTTCCCCCTTGATTTAGGTCAAAAAGCATTTTTAACTCCTGTTATTATATGTAGACAGAGATATTCTGCTGGTCCAAGTTGACCCTTTTATTCAAGGTCATTTTCTAGTTACATCATCAGCTGGTACTTGGTAGTAATCCCTCAGCACCAGGGAGGCTCATCCCTGGGAGTCATGTCCCATGCTGGGGGGAAGGCAACGAATTTACATGCTGAGTTTGGCTTTGAGACTGGCCACATTTGAGCAACACAGAGGCTCTCAGGAGGGAACTCTTAGGCGCAACTATGTACATCTTGATCCTCCTCAAAATCTCACCCCGTTTTAGCATTCTCTGGTGGATCTTGTCTATAATACTTATTAGTTTGGTGTTCAATATTTTATAAAGTGTAATTGCTATTTCTCTGAAGCATTAAATAACTATTTGAGAAGACTAAATTGTGTGTGAGTATGTTGGGAATTTGGGGGAGAGAATTTGTGTTCCAACAACACATGGTGAGGGATTGGGGAAGGAAAATAGAAGGACCACTCCATAGATTGTATTCTTTTCCTATTTTGGTATCCCAAGGAACTGCTTATATAAGTGTAGCAGTCAACTTGAAGGCCTCCTAGATAAGGTTTCATGGTGTATCCATAGATCAGCATCTTCCAGTCAAGGACTAGAGGATTATAAGAATTAGAGTTGTGTCTTTGAAAGAACAAGGGTGCCTCCATAACTAACCATACTCAATGGTGAAAGACTGAGCGCTTTTCTTCTAAAATAAGGATCAAGACAAAGATATCACTGTCACCACTTTCATTCAACATTGTACTGGAAGTTCTGTCAAGCCAATTAGACAAGAAAAAGAAATGAAAGGCATCCATCTTAGAAAGGTAAAATTAAACTATATTCACAGGTAACATGTTCTTATACGCAGAAAACCTTGAAGTATCCACAGGAAAGTTACTAGAACTTAGAAACGAATTCAACCAAGTTGCAAAATACAAACTCAACTCCCAAATATCAGTTATATTTCTATACACTAGAAATGAACAATGCTAAAAAGAAATTAAGAAAACAATTCCATTTAAAAGCAACACTGAAAAGAATAAAATATTTAAGAATGAATGTAACCAAGGAAGTCCAACACTTTTTCAATGAAAACTAGAAAACATTGCTGAAATATATTAAAGAAGAGCTCAGGAAATGGAAAGCAATCCCATGTTCGTGGATTAGGAGAATTAATATTATTAAGATGACAATACAGTTGAAAGTGACATACAGATTCAATAAAACCACTATCAAAATCCCATTGGGGATTCATTCATTAAAACAAAACAAAATGATGCTGGGGGGAAGCGGACTTGGCCCAGTGGTTAGGGCATCCGTCTACCACATGGGAGGTCCACGGTTCAAACCCCAGGCCTCCTTGACCCGTGTGGAGCTGGCCCACATGCAGTGCTGATGCACGCAAAGAGTGCCCTGCCACACGGGAGTGTCCCCTGCATAGGGGAGCCCCACATGCAAGGAGTGCGCCCCGTAAGGAGAGCTGCCCAGTGCCAAAGAAAGTGCAACCTGCCTAAGAATGGCGCCACCCACACGGAGAGCTGACACAACAAGATGACGCAGCAAAAAGAAAACACAGATTCCTGTGCCGCTGACAACAGAAGCAGACAAAGAAGGCGCAGCCAATAAACACAGAGATCAGACAACCGGGGTGGGAGGGAAGGGGAGAGAAATAAATAAATAAATAAATCTTTTAAAAAAAATGATGCTGGGTTCATTCATTAAAACAAAACAAAACAAAATCATGCTGGGTTCATTAGTAGAGAATTTAAACATCCCATTGGCCAACTAAGATGGCAGCATAAGATACACCAGGGTTCCAATCTCCCAAAGAAATTTTGGACAACTAGAAACAACTGCAGAACCATCTTCCTCAAAACTCTGGAAAACAGTTAAAAGGCAGCAGCAAATGCATGAGTGCTGAATCAAGAAAAGGCAACTTAAATCCAGAAGGAGATGGTTCTGGTGCTCTTGCTAACCCTTACTTCACCCCCACCCTGGTGCTGTGTGGAGCCAGCTTACAATCTCACTATGGATCCCTGGCCCCATTCCAGAAGGAGCAGAGTAATCCCTATGCACATACTCGGGTGCCAGTATTTCAGTGCCACCCTACTGGGGAGCAGCTTGAAAGACTGAACCAAGAAATTCATCCCAGGCTCATCCGCCCAGAACTTGCCCTGGAGGCATAAGCAGCTTGCAGACAGCTAAAGCAATATAAGAATGAAGTTAAAGAGGCCTGGGGCAAAGGGTTGGTTACCTGTTTAAGTCATACAGTGGACACCCAGGAGGGGAGGAAGGTCTGTTTCAAAAGGAGTAGAGGGGGCATTCAATTCCTGTAAATGGGGAACTTCCTAAGGCCACTAGCAAGCATAAGCCCAGGGCAATGCTTTGGCTCAGACAAGATGGAGACGAACCTGCACTTCACATTTGCCATAGGCTGATCTTAATAGGAAGGCCAAACCCTAAAGAAGAATGCCAGCAAACAGCAATTTGCAAACACTGTGAAAGGAGTTTTTTCTCTTGTTTCGTTTGTTTTTGTTAGCTCCTGACACTCAAGGAAATCTATTTTATATCACTAACCAGTTACACTTAAGGAACAGGCAGCTCAGGGTCTAAATCCCAGTTTTACAACTTGAAAATATTTAAATATGCAGTGTACAACAAAAAGTTACAAGACAAAGAAACAGGAAATGATATCTGTCCGAAGTCACAAGATAAAAATCCACAAACCATAAGTGAAGAAACCCAGATTTTGGACATACTGGACAAGAACTTAAAAAAAAATTATTCTCAAAATGCTCAAAGAAATAAAGGAAGTTATAGAAAAAGAACTAAAGGATATCAAGAAAACAATGAGTGAACAATATGAAAATATCAAAAAGAGATAAAAATTTTACGATGGAACTAAGCATAAATACTAAAGTTGAAAACCACATTAAACTGAAATGAAATATTCTCCAGAGGATTTCAATAGCAGATTGGATTGTCAGAAGAAAGAATCAGGGATCTTGAAGATAAGACAACTGAAATGGCGGAGAAAGAGAAAGAGGAAAGAATTAAAAAAAAAAAAAAAAAAGCAAACAGAGCCACAGAGACCTGTGGAGCAACACCAAAAGTACGATATAAACATTATGGATGCCCCAGAAGGAGAAGAAGGAAAGAGGCAGAAGTACTATTCAAAGAAATAATGACAGAAAACAAAAGACATGAATTCAAGAATCATTGAATCCCAAACAGGACAAACTTGAAAACCACACCCAGACACAATGGAGTCAAGATGTTGAATGCCAAGGACAAGAAGAGTTTTGAAACATGCAAAAGAAAAATCAATGTGTTACATATAAGGGAGGCCCAATAAGATTAAGTAACAATTTCTTATCAGAAACCATGGAACAGGAAGGCAGTGGGGTGAAATATTTAAAGTGCTGAAAGAAAACAATTGCCAATTGAGAATCTTATATCTAGTGAGACTGTCTCTCAAAAAATGAGAGAAAGAGATTAAGACATTCCCATATAAACACAAGGCTGAGGGAATTCATCACCACTGGACCTGCCTTACAATCAATGCTAAAGGGAGTTCTTCAGTTGAAAAGGAAAGGATACTAGACAGCGGCTTGAAGCAATTAATAAATAAAATCCTCCAAAAAAAGGTATACAGTGGGTAAATATAACTACCAGTATTATTGTACTAAATTTTTTGGTGCATAACTCCATTTTATACTTCTTACAGGTTCTAAAATGCAAATACATAAAAATAATGATAAATCGATGGTTTTGGACATACAATGTATAAATATATAATCTATAACAAGTACAATAAAAAAGAGAGGGGTTAGAGGAGCACTGGAATAGTATATATGTATGCTTGAAGTTTTGGTTGGTATCAAATCAAACGTGATTGTTCTAGACTTTTGGTGTTAAATTTAAGCTCCATGGTAACCACAAAGAAAATATATAAAAAATATGTACAAAGAGAAATGAGAAGGGACTCAATGAGATACATTGCAAAAGAATAAATAAATATGAAAGTAGAAAATAACAGAAAAATTGAGGGACAAAAAAGGTATAACACTTAAAAAGACCAAATAGCAAAATGGCAGAAGAAAATAATGCTACAAGTAGTTACTTTGAATGTAAACAACAAGCCGAGGTTGGAAAAATGAATAAAAAATTATGACCCAATTATGTACTGTTTACGAAAGACTGTCCTAAAATTCAAAGACAAAGTAGTTCGAAAGTGAAATAATGGGAAAAAATAAACCTTGCAAGTAGTAACCAAAAAAGAGCTGGGGAACTACACTAATATCACATAAAACAGACTTTAAGTGAAAAACTGTTATGAGAGACAAAGGTGACTATATACTGATAAAGGAGTCAATTCAACAAGAAAACATGATTATTAATATATATGCACCTAATGGCAAAGCCCAAAATATTTGAAGTAAATATTGAGATTTGAAGGAATAAATAGAAGACTGTATATTAATCGTAGAAGACTTCAATATGCCACTTTCAATAATGGATACAACATCTAGACAGAAGATCAATCCTTACTGAAGATTTGAATGATACTATAAACCAATTAGACCCAACAGGCATTTATAGATACTTTACCCGACAGCAACAGAATACATATTCTTATCTAGTACATAGGGATCATTCTCCAGGATGGACCAAATGTAAGGCCATAAACCAAGTTTCAATAAATTAAAAAATATTGAAATCATACAGTCTAACTTTCCAACCACAATGGAATGAAGCTAGAAATAAAAAACAGAGGGATGACTGGAAAATTCACAAATATGTGGAAATTAAACAACACACTCTTAACCAATCAATAGGTCAAAGAAATCACAAGGGAAATTAAGAGAGCTCTTGAGGCAAATGAAAATGAAAACACAAAGAACAAAAGTTATGGGATGCAGCAAAGGCAGCTCTGAGAAGGGTATTTATGGGTCCAAATGTATACATTACAAAAAGACGAAAGATCTCAAATCAGAGATTGAACCTCATAGCTTGAGGACTAAGGAAGAGCAAACTAAACCTAAAACTGAGCATAAGGACATAAGTAAAAACAATTATGGTGAAGATAAATGAAGTAGAGAATTTAAAAATAGAGAGATCAATGAAACCAAAAGTTGGCTTTTGAAAGCTCAATAAAATTGACAAATCTTAAGCTAGACTCACAAAGGAAAAAAAAAAAACAAAACAGAAAGAGCATGCAAATCACTAAACTCAGAAATGAAAGTGGAGACATTACTACTAACTCCACAGAAATAAAAAGGATTATAAATGGTTACTATGAACAATTTTATACCAACAAATTAGATAACCTAGAAGAAAGGGACAAATTCCTAGAAATACATAAGCTACCTACAGTGACTCAAAAATAAATAGAAGATCTCAACAGGTAATAACTAGACAAAATTGAATCAGTAATTAAAAACCTCTCAACAAAGAAAAGCCAAGGATCAATGAATTCATTGAAGAATTTTACCAAACATTCCAAGAAGAATTAAGAGAAATCCTGCTCAAACTTTTCCAAAAAAATTGAAGAGGAGGGAACATTCCCTAACTCATTCTATGAACCCAATATTACCCTAATACCAAAACCAGATAAAGATACCACACACACAAAAAAATTACAGACCAATATCTCTTATGAACACAGATACAAAAATCTTTGACAAAATACTAGCAAACTGAATCCAACAGGATATTAAAAGAAGTATACACCATGATCAAATAAGATTTACTCCAGGTATGCAAGGTTGGTTCAGCATTAGAACATCAATCAATGTTGTACACCACATTATAAAACATAGGGGAAAAAAAGACCTATACAACCCTCTCAATTGATGCAGAGAAGGCACTTGAAAAAATCCAGCAACATTTCTTGATAAAAACATGTAAAAAACTAGGAATAGAAGAAAACTTCCTCAAAATGCCAAAAGGCATCTATGAAAAGCCCACAGTTAACATCATACTCACCCAATGGTTAAACAATGAAAACGTTCCCTCTAAGACAAGGGAGTCTGGCTATCACCACTGTCAGTGCTAAAAGTTCTAGCCAGAGCAATTAGGTAAGAGAAAGAAATAGAAGACATACAAATTGGAGAGGAAGAAGAAAAACTTTTTCTCTTTACAAATGACATGATCCTGTACATAGGAAATCCTGAAAAATCCACAACAAAGATACTGAGCTAATTAGCGAATTCAGCAAGTGGTGGGATACAAGATCAACATGCAAAAATCAGCCATGTTTCTATATACTATTAAGGAACAATCTGAAAAGGAAATCAAGAAAAAAATTCCACTTACAATAGCAATAGAAGAATCAAATATCTAGAAATGAATTTAACCAATTATGTAAAGGACTTACATACAGAAAACTACAAAACATTGCTAAAAGAAATCAAAGGAAGACCTAAATAAATGGAATGACATGCCATGTTAATAGATTAGAAGACTAAATATTTTTAAGACGTCAGTTCTGTACAAAGTGATTTACCAACTCAAACCAATCCTACTAAAAATTCCAACAGCATTTTTTTCAGAAATGGAAAGGGTAATCATCAGATTTATAGGGCCGCAAATTGCCAAATCCCTCTTTTAAAAGAAGAATGAAATTGGAGGATTCACACTTTCCAATTTTAAAACTTACTACAAATCTTCAAAAATCAAAACAGCATTGTACTGGCACAAGGACACATATATAGACCAATGTAATCAAATTGAGAGTTCAGAAATGGTCTTTGGCAATGGTTTCATAGACATTACACCAAAAGCACAAACAACAAAAGAAAAATTAGGTAAATGGGACTTCTTCAAAATTAAACATTTTGTGCAGCAAAGGACCTCCTCATTAAAGTAAATAGACAACCTACAGAATGGGAGAAATATTTGGAAACCATATATCTAATAATGGTTTAATAACAGAATATATAAAGAAATCCTACAACTCAACAACGAAAAGTCAAACAACCCAATTTTTTAAATGGGCAAAAGATTTGAACAGGCATTTCTCCAAGAATATAGACAAATGGTCAAAAAGCATATGAAAAAAATGCTCAACATCATTAGCCGTCAAGGAAATGCAAATCAAAACCACAATGAGATACCATTTCATACCCTCCAGAATGGCTACTATTAAAAAAAAGAACAGAAAATAACAAATGTTGAAGAGGATATGGAAAATAAGAATACCCATACATTATTGGTGGATGTAAAATGGTACAGCTGCTATGGAAGACAGTTTGGCAATTTCTCAGAAAATGAAGGATAGAACTACTGTATGACCTAGAAATCCCACTTCTAGGTATATACTCAAAATAACTGAAAGCACATCAATGTTCATGGTGACATTAGTCACAATTGCCAAAAGATGGACGCTACACAAGTGTCCATCAACAGATGAGTGGATAAACAAAATGTGATATATACATGCAATGGAATATTATTCATCCGTAAAAAACAATGAAGTTCTGGTACCTGTGACAACAAAGATGAACCTTGAAGATCTTTTGAGAGAAATAAGCCAGACAAAAAAGGACAAAGACTGTATGATCTCTCTGATAAGAAATAATTAGAATAAACAAATTCAGAGTCAGAAACTATAATGTAGATTACTAGGGGCCAGGTTTGGGGTAGGGAAAAGGGAGGTAATGTTTAAAAGGTAGAGAATTTCTGTTTGGGGTGATGGAAAAGTTTTGGTAATGAATAGTGGTGATGGCAGCACCACACTGTGAATGTAATTATACTACTGAATTATGTATTTGAATGTGGTTTTAATGGGAAATTTTAGTTTGTATATATGCTACATAATAAAAAAGTTTTAAAAAACTATAGGACTATGGAACACAAAATGAACTCTAATGTAAACTATGAACTATAATTGATAGCACTATTATCATAATATTATATTATTTTATCAACTATAATAATAGTATCACACTAATGCACGGTCTAATAATAGGGAAAACTGTATGTGTGTGTGTGTGGGGGGCGTATTTGGGAAATCTGTGTTTTCTGAATGATTTTTCAGTAAACCTACAATTTTCCTAGCAAAAAAAATGGATCAAAATCCTAAATTTAACAGCTAAAACTATAAGTCCTTAGAAGAAAACACAGGTTAAAATCTTCATGACCTTGGATTTGACAGTGGTTTCTTAGCTATGACAACGAAGTACAGGCAACAACAGAAAAAAATAGGTAAATTAAATTTCATCAATATTTTTTAAAATTGACACTTTCAAGAGAATGAAAAGACAACCTACAGAATGGGGGAAATATTTGCAAATGACGCATCTGATAAGGGTTTAATATTCAGAATGTGTACAACCCAACAACAAAAAGACAGACAACAACCCATTGAAAAATGAGCAAAGAGGTTGAATAGACATTTTTCAAAAAATATAAAGGTATACAAATAGCCAATAAGCACATGAAACATTGCTCAACATCATAGTTTTTAGGGAAATACAAATCAAAACCAATTCAAATCCACTAGGATGACTATTATCAAAACAAAGAGCAAAATGAAAAACAAGAACAAAATGAAGGAAAATAAAATATGTTGGAGAAGATGCAAAGAAATTGGAACTCTAGTACATTGTTGGTGGGAATGCAGAAATGGTGCAGCCACTGTAGAAAAGTTTGGCAGTTCCTCAAAAAGTTAGGCATAGTGTTATCCTATGACCCAGAAATTCCACTCAGAGGTATATGTCTCTAAGAATTGAAAACAAGGACTTACAGATACTTGTACAATGGTTTTCAAAACAGCATTATTCACAATAGGCAAAAGGTAGATAAGATCCAAGTGCCCATCAACAGATGAATGGATAAACAAACTGTGGTTCATCCATACAATGGAATGTTATTTGGCCCTAAAAAGGAATGAAGCTCTGATACACGTTATAACATCTCTGAACCTTGAAAGCATCATCGTAAGTGAAAAACACCAGCCACAAGAGGCCACGCATCGTACGATTCCATTTCTATGAAGTGTCCAGAATGGGTAAATCCATACAGAAAGTAGATTAGTGGTAGCAAGTGGTTTAGGGAAGAGGGGAATGGGGATTGAATGCTAATTGGTACGTGGTTTCCTCTAGGAGTGATGGAATGTTCTGAAATTAGTGGTGATAATTGTATAACTTTGTGAATACTCTAAAAATGCCACTGAACTGTATAGGTCATAAAAGCGAATTTTATGATATGTAATTGTATCTCAATGCAAATAATCTTATGGGAAAAAGTTAAAAATATATGCCCAGGGGCAAAAAAAAAATTTTCCCAAGAGCAAGGAGCCACTGAAGACTTGGTAACACGATTCTTGGAGTGCTTTCCCATGAAACCACCTGACAAGTGAAACCACCTTCCAACAGCATGTTTCTGATATTTGCGTAAGCACATCTTGAAGGGTGGCGCTCAGGGGTGGACTAGCCTCAAGGGAAGTCCTATCGCGTGCCCGTGTGATCGGGATGGACCTGCCATATGATTCCTGTGACTGGCCTGGCTTGGGATAACCTGGCTGGGAGGTCGTTATGTTCTGAGGGTCAGTGACCCACCAAAGGCCCTTTGAAAGGAGTCTTCTGCAAGTGGGGCCAGCATTTCCTAGTAAGATATTAAAAAAAAAATTCTGATTGGTATCTTGTCTCAAAAACGTAAACAATATGAAAAAAGTCGATATCTGTATCTATTTGTTATCTTATATGAGAATCACTACAGTAGAGTGAGTACACAGGAAAGTCTCTAGTCAGCCTACCTGATTTTGAAACCCAACTCCACCACATACCAGCAAATCCTTAATCTCTGGGTGCCTCAGTTTCCTCATCTGTAAAATGGGGATAATAAGACTACCTCTTCACAGGGTTGTGAAAATTAAGTAATAATAAGTATATAAAACGTATAATGAAGCGGCAGACTTGGCCCAGTGGTTAGGGCGTCTGTCTACCACATGGGAGGTCCGCGGTTCAAACCCCGGGCCTCCTTGACCCATGTGGAGCTGGCCCATGCACAGTGCTGATGCGCCCAAGGAGTGCCGTGCCAGGCAGGGGTGTCCCTGCGTAGGGGAGCCCCACACATATGGGGACGGAGTGTGCACCATAAGGAGAGCCGCCCAGCACGAAAGAAAGTGCAACCGCACACGCGGAGAGCTGACACAACAAGATGACGCAACAAAAAGAAACACAGATTCCCGCGCTGCTGACAACAAAAGCGGACAAAGAAGATGCAGCAAATAGACACAGAGAGCAGACAATGAGGGGGTTGGGTGGGAAAGGGAGAGAAATAAATAAATCTTTAAAAAAAAAAGTATAATGACATACAAAGCAGATGAAACAGATCTTGACACATAAAAATTGTATAAGAGTGTTAGATATTGTTGTATTTAAAACATTTCACTTATAATAATGTACCAACTCTTAAACAAAAAATCATGTCAAATATAAGGCATTCAGTTTTCAATGAAATTCTATTATAATACTGTTCACCTCCCAGTTTAACCTTTTACTAGCTGTGCGACCTTAGGATAGTTGCTTAGCCTTTCTGCAACTCAGTTTCCCCATCCAAAAAATGGGAATCCTAACCATACTTACTGTACAGGGTTGTTAGGAAAATTTAGTCTACTGTATGAAAAATACTTAAAACAATGTCTGGCACATAAACACTCAATAAATACTAGCTGTTATTAGCAATCATTTACATCACATTTTATTTTCATAGCAGTATAAGAAAGAGGGTCTTTCTTCTAAACATGTTTCTTCATCAGTTTTCTGAGAGCCCCTCTTAATCATTCTTTATTGACGTGTGCCTTTCTGTCTTCAGTCTTTCAGTTTTCCATTCCTTGCCTGTTAACATTACACACGTGGCCAGCTCCTCATTTGTCAATGACCTCGCAGGTGTTCTCAGCAGCTCACCAATATCACTCTCATTGACTTCCTAAAATCCTGCAGCTTTGACTAGGTTTGCGGTTTCGCTTAGCATTCGAATTGCCCTGTAGGTACATCAAATTGCTGAGTTTCCAAAAAAAAAAAAAAAAGAATCAATGAGCCAAAATCCAAACAGATGTAGAAGTTTGCCTGAGAGATGCTAATTTTAAGTCGGGAGGGATGTTTGAGAAGGAACACATTTTTAAGCAGCCAGTTTAATCATGAGTGTTTTCATGTTGTGATGACTTTGCTCTCCTAGCCAAACTCATGTCTCAGAGGAAGTTGATAATGAACATGAGATGGCAGGGGCTCCTTAGACCTCCTCATCTCTTCTCATCCTCCTAATGAAGTGAAGGGACACCAAATACACATTCTGGCCGAAGGCAGAATGGCTCAGTGTTAAAAATCAATATTTTGCTGAAACCAAAGCAAAAGCAACAATCAGCATTATTTACAGTGATCTTCTAGCATACAAAAGGAAATCTGAAACTTTATCCCAAAAGAAGTTCTATTACCATTAAAAATGGGTGGTCACATTTCAAGGTTTGACAGCACAGAGCTGGAATATGGTACTGTCACTCCTGGGTTGTTCCTGAGGTGACCGTGAGCTGTGATATTAAATCAATGCTTACTTTTAATTGAGAAGTAAAAATTTTTGGATGGATTTACCAGTATAGGTCACTGCTGACAGTGATGTTGCCAGCAAGTAATTAAGTTTTCCTTAGTCTTTGATAATTACTGACTAATGTTTTCTGCCTTTCAAATCTTGGGCTTGAAGTTTCCATCAATGGTGATTACTCAATTTCACTGAAATAATCTTGCGAATTTAAAGCTTCTCTGCTTTAAGAGGATACTTTCTAAAATTTTTCAGAGACAGATTTGAGACGGTGCCCACATTTAGATATAGATATCAAGATTATTTTTACATGCACTTGCTGCCACATGCAATCTCTTGAGAAAATTTTGTCCCTCAACATGAATGTCAAAAAGAGGTAACTAAGCAATATAATTGGGTTTCAGGATAACAAAATAGAGAGTTTCCATTGCCATCTTCCATTTCAGTATTTTGCTTGGACTGAAATGATACGAAGGCTAGAAGAGGTATCATGTTAAAAAAAATAAAGTTTTCAAGGTGCACCATTTTGTAACTACTTGAACAGTTTCCTCCAGATGAAGTACTTGCTCTGCAAGTAACCACTGTTGTTAGCGATTCCCTTCTATGTGGGTTTTGTACACAGCAAAATTCAGTGCCGAAGCCTTCTGGCCGGGCAGCCTTTGTAACCTGTAAAAGGGCCCTTCTCCTGGTGTGAGTGTCTTGTGCAGGTGCTTGACAGGATGGGTCCAGAATCTCTTTTACGGCTTGTTGTCAGCCTGTGTCTGAAGAGGAAGGATAAACGAGGCCCATGTTTTGTCTCCCTCTAGCCAGTAATTCTCTTTCATTCCTTTCCCCTTTATTTCTTTCTGAACATACAACGGGAGGGTGTGCACAAGCTTAGCATGCTTGTGAGTTTCTCCTTCACTCAAGCCTTCAGCACGTTTGTTGTATTGTGAGTTTCCTTGGTGTTTCCTTTACTAAACTCCCTTTCTGTGAAGATTTCTTCAGCAGATTGAGGCACTGTTAGCTGAGAGAACCCCAGCTATCTCTCGGTAAGCAAGTTAACCCACCATGGTAGCCAATGTAATACGGACCTCTGTGTTGTGGGGTTTTTTCACGTGTTCAAATGCCTGATGGAAAAGATAAAAAGGAACGTATTAAATAATACTAGCAACCTTCTTTGAGTATATCATTTTATTATTCAGTGCAAGATTTTGGAACATGGTTTTTAGAAGCAACTTTGAACATAGGATCCATTTCTATAAACCCTGAGAATGACTACAACCTCAAGCCATCATTCTGACATTTTTTTATTTAAAATTTAAGCTCATTATAAAGAATTTTCTTCTTAAAGCACTTGTAGCTCTGTTGTTTTGAATTTTTATTAATAAGAACAAAATGATTGTTCTCACATGGTCCTCAAAAATATTTCTTTTCTTGGTTTTCTTTTTCTTTTTGGGCTTCATCTTTTTCTTTCTTTTTTTCTTTCTTTCTTTTTTTTTTGATTGAAGATGATTTACCACAGACGTTTGGGATCTTTTTCTTCCTTGTGAAATCTTGAGGTGGCAAAGTTGAAGTTCTGCTTTTTATTCGTCCTCATAAGTATGAAGATTTCCCAAATGAGACTTTTTCTTAAAAGCCTCTAGCTTAAATGGCATTAAATAACTGAAAATGAAACTCACTTCTTAAGGATTTAATTCCATGGGTGCTAGTATATCAAACAATGGTATCATCGTTAATACTGTGCCTTATATTATTATTATATTATTATTCAAATTTTATAAACATTTTGCTCAGAAGGGATGAGATGGTCTTATTGAAGCTATTTTACTAACATCTTCTCTTTTCAACTTCATGAAAATTATCAATCTATTTTCCTGTTAACATCTTTGAAAATCTTAATAATTGCTTTTGACATAAATTTAGTGACTCACAATCATCATTAATTAGCACAACACTTTACTTTTGTAAATATATGTATATCCTTGAACTAGCCAATAGAATTTCCGCATTTGGAGACTTTTCACTCAAAGTTACATCTAGAATACTTGCCTATATTTAGAAATAAATATTTAAATATTAAAAAATAAATCTAAAAGACATGGCTTATTCAGATTAGATGTAAGTGTATCCTATCCAGTCACATGATCACTGAGCAAATTCATGGTAGTGTTGTAAGAGTGCTAAAGCAGGAAAATTAGGCTATTTGGACTTCCAAAGAGTGAGGTCAGACAAAGCCAAATAGCAGACTAGGGCCCAATAGAAGCCTGCGGCGGCTTGCTCGGTCAGTAGAGGTGGGGTCTGGCTGCGGACGAGGGGTCAGTCCAGCTCTGGACGAGGGGTCGGTCCCGCTTGGGACGAGGGGTCGGTCCGGCAGCAGATGAGGGATCGGTCTCACAAGGGGTTGCGCGGTTCGGCTGACGGGGTCGCCCAGAGAAGCAGGCGACGAACTGGGGACAAGGGAGGCCAGGCCCTTGTCGGGGGCTCTCAGGACTGGAGGGCGCACGGCAGAAGAACTACCGCGGAGACAAGGTAAACACGCAAGTCCAACTTTATTGAGGGAGAGGCAACAGTTTTATAGGGGCTGGGGAAGGCTGATTGGTCGAAGCCACGCCCTGTTCTGATTGGTTGCTGGTGAAAGGTCAGTGGGCGGTACTGGACGGGGGAGGGGTGGTGGCTAGGGATTGGCTGTCGCTGTTGCTGGGGGAAGGGGCAGGGTTTAGGGATTGGTGGCTGCTGTTGCTGGGGTGGAGGGCAGACTTGAGTTTCCCGCCCACGCCTGGCTGTTGCTGCTGTGGGAGGAGGGGAAAAGGGCAGACTGGAATTTTCCGCCCTGCGCCTGCGCAGGGAGAAAGAAGAAGAAGGGTGCCGCCCTACAGGCATCGTGTGGCGCCATCCGGGAGGAGGGGCGGCCGTGGAAGCATGGCTGCCGAGAAGGGGAGACCCGAGGGCACTCTGCGCCCATGCCGAGCTTCCTTCAGGGGTGGCGGTGAGTCCGACCAGCCACCCTATTATGGGGGCAGCGGCTTGGCCTACCGCGGCCGCTCCCCTGCCAGGCCAGCAAACCACGCTTCAGCCCAAGGGGTGACCACAGAAGCCAAAACTAAACTTTGGCACATCCCAAAGTTTGGTGCCAGCACATCCTATTAAACCCAATTAAATACAAAAGGTCTGAATGAGTACTAGCAGACCTGAGATTCAGATCTCAGTTGGGAATGAATGACATTTTTAGACTACTTCTAATGTACAAGCTGAAAAGTTTTGCAGCTTTGTGGGGGTGTCTATAATCAAGAACAGCTAGTATTTCAACATTCTGAACAGAACAAGCTCTAAGGAGGCGTTCCTTCACTCTGCAAGAACTTACTCTCTGAAGCTTTCAGTTGCAGCGTGCCTGCCACTCCCCCCCACCCCCCGCCCCAGATCTCATGAGGCCCATTTGAGTATGCTAGAATTAGGTAACAGCTTCATCAAAGAAGTATCCTCATTCCTGAAAGAGCACAAGCTGCTCTCTGGGAGTCTAACGTGGTGGGTATATCAGTGGGGAGTCTATGTTCAATAAGTTGTATTTTCATATTCACTTAGTTCAAAACATTTTTAATTTCTCTTGAGACTTTTTTTTTCGGCCCATGTGCTGTTCAGAAGTGTGTTGTTTAATCTCCAAATATTTTAGGACTTTCCAGCTCTCTTTCTGTTTCTGATTTCTAGTTTAATTTATGGCCCAGAATGTGCTCTAGATTGGTGAATGTTCCACTTAAGCTGGCAAAGAACATGTATTCTGCTGTGGTTGGATGGAGAATTCTATAAATGTCCATTAGATCAAGTTTTGATTGATGATGCTGTTTAGGTAAATTCAGTCCTTACTGATTTTTTGCCTTTCTGATCTGTCAATTACTGATAGAGGGTTGTCAAAGTCTCCAACTCTATTACTGGATTTGCATACTTCTCCTTGCAGTTCCAGGTTTTGCCCATGTATTTTGACACTTAGTTGTTAGGTACATACATTCTTAGATTGTTGTGCCTTCTTAGAGAATTGACCCATTTATCCTTATATAATGCCTGTCTTTTATCTCTAATAATTTTCAGTTAAAGTCTGTTTTAACTGAAATTAATACAGCCAGTCCATTTTTCTATTTTTCTTTTGATTACTGTTGGCATAGTATATCTTACTCTATCCCTTTATACCTTTGTTTTAATTAACTCTTATTTTGATATTTTAAGGACTATTCTTTTTTTTTTCCAGGAGGTACTGGGAATTGACCTTGGACCTTGTACATATGAAGCAGGTGTTCAACCACTAAGCTATACTCACTCCACTATCTCTTTACTTTAAACCTGAGTCTTTATATTTAAAATGTTTTTCTTATAGAGAATTTAATGTTGGATCTTTTTTTTTTTGTGAAGATTTATTTTATTTATTTCTCTCCCCTCCCCCCCGCCCCAGTTGTCTGTTCTCTGTGTCCATTTTACTGTGTGTTCTTCTTTGTCCACTTTTATCCTTATCAGCGGCATGGGAATCTGTGTCTCTTTTTGTTGCATCATCTTGTGTCAGCTTTCCATGTGTGCAGCACCATTCCTGGGCAGGCTGCACTTTCTTTTGCGCTGGGTGGCTCTCCTTACGGGGCGCACTTCTTGCACGTGGGGCTCCCCTACACGGGGACACCCCTGCGTGGCATGGCACTCCTTGTGCGCATCAGCACCATGCATGGGCGAGCTCCACAGGGGTCAAGGAGGCCCGGGGTTTGAACCGCGGACCTCCCATGTGGTAGACGGATGCTCTAACCACTGGGCCAAGTCCACTTCCCCTGGATGTTTTTTTTTAAAGATACTCTGACTACCTGTCTTTTAAAGTGATTATTGAGATATTTGGATTAATACCTAACATGTTTGTAACTGCTTATTTGTTGTTCTTTTGTTTTGTTTTCTTCTTCCCCTCTTTCTTGCCTTCTCTGGTTTTAACAGAACATTTCTATAAAATTCCATTTTTATCTCCACTCTTAAAAAAACAATTATCTTTATGATTTATTTTTTAGTGGTTGCCCTAGAGTTTGCAATATATATTTACAACTAATCTAAGTCCTCCTTCAACTAATGCTAAATTGCTTCACATACAGTACAGATAACTTATAACAGAATATTCCCTGTTCCTCCTTCCCATGACTTGTGATATTGCTGTCATTCGTTTCACAAATCCATAAGTTATAATCACCCAACATGTTCTTACTATTACCTTAAACATTTATCTTATACATTAATTAAGAAAAAGAAAAAGAAGAGGCTTTCACTTTCTCTATGTAGATCAGAGTTTCTGACTGGTATCTTTTCCCTCTTTGAAGAACTTCTTTTAGCAATTTTTGCAGGGCTGGTATGCTGGCGATTAATTCTCCCAGTTTTTCTTTTACTGAAAAAATCTCTATTTCTCCTTCACTTTTTAAAAAATTGTTCTTGAGATGAAATTCACATAACATAAAATTAACCATTACAAAGTGTGCAATTCATTGGTATTTAGTACCTTCACAATATTGTGCAACCACCACCTGTATCAATTTCTAAAACATTTCCATCACCCCAAAAGAAAACCCTGTACCCACTAAGGCTTCACTTTCCATTTTCCCTGAACCCCTGGCAACTACCAATCTGCATTCTGACTCTATGGATTTACTTCATGTAAATCAAATGATACACTATGTAACCTTTTGCTTGTTTAATTTAGCATAATGATTCTGAGATTATTCCACTTTTTATCAGTCCTTCATTCCTTTTTATGGTTGAATAATATTCCATTGCCATGTCTGGACGACATTTTCTTTATCCACTGATGGACATTTGGGTTGTTTCCACTCTGCCAATCATGAACAGTACTGCTCTGAAAATTCATTTACTAGTTGTTTTCTTCCCTATTGGTTTATATATTTAGAGGTGGAATTGCTGGATCATATGGCAATTCTGTGTTTAACTTTTTAAATTGTTGAGTAACTGGCAAACTGTTTTTTTCTCATGACTAGCCCATTTCACATTCCCACGAACAATATGAGGGGTCTAATTTCTCTACATGCTCACCAACATTTATTATATTCATTTTTTTCTTTTTTATTATAGCAATCCTAAAAGATGTCAAATGGTATCTCAATGTCATGTTAATTTGTATTTCCCTAGTGACTAATGAGTTGAGCATCTTTTCATGTGCTTATTAGCCATTTGTGTATCTTCTTTGGAGAAATGTCTATTCAAATCCTTTGCCCATTTTTAAGTTGTATTGTCGTTCAGTTGTTGAGTTGTAGCTATTCTTTATTTATTTTTGAGATTAAACCCTTACGAGATCTATTACCTGCAAACTGTCCTTTGATGCATAAAAGTTTGTTTTCCTTTATTATTATCTTTTTTTAAAAAGATACATAAATCACATAAAATGCTACATTAAAAATATAAGAGATTCCCATATACCCCACTCTCCACACACCCCACTCCTCCCACATCAACAACTTCTTACATTAGTGTGGTACATTCATTGCATTTGATGAGTACATTTTGGAGCACTGCTATACAGCATGGATTAAAGTTTGTGCTGTAGTTCACACTCTCTCCCAGTCCTTTCAGTGGATTATGGCAGGATATATAACGTCGTGCATTTGTCCCTGCAATACAAAAGTTTTTCATTTTGATGAAGTTTGATTTATCTATTTTTTCTTTTGTTGTTCATGCTGTTGGTGTCATAGCTAAGATTCCATTGCCAAATATAAGGACATGAACATTTACCCCTAAAGTTTCATTTTGTGTTAACTTTTGCATATAGTAGGAATTAGGTGTTCAGCTTCAATATTCTGCATGCAGACATTCCTTTGTCCAAGCACCATTTGTTGCAGAGGCAACAAAGAGACTGACTACAGAATCCAGAGTGGTGTTTTGTTTTTGTTTTATCAACACTGCAAGTATTTTTACTCCATTCTCTTCTTGCTTACATGGTTTTCAACAAGAAGTGCCCTGAAATTCTTATTCTTTGAATTACTTTTCCCCTATATAATGCCTTATTTATTCTAAAGACTTTCAAAGACTTTCTCTTTGTCATCGTTTTTCTGCAGTTTGAATATGCTACACCTAGATATTGATTTTAACGTGTGTGTTTATCCTGCCTGGAATTCCCTGAGTTTCCTGAATCTGTGGTTTGGTCATTAAAAGTTTTGAAAATTCTCAGCCATTATTACTTCTAATATTTCTTCTGCTTAACCCTCTTTTTCTTCTTCTTCTGATATTCTAATTAGTATGTATAATATATTTTTAAATCAGATAATCATTCTTGGATATTCAACTCTAGGTTATTTTCCTTTTCTTTTCTCTTTGCATTTGAGTTCGAAGAGTTTCTATTGATGTCTTCAGGCTCTCTGACTATTTTCTCTAATATAATGAGTCTATTGCGAGCCTTTCAAAGGCAGTCTTCATTTCTGTTATTGTGCTTTTAAAAATGATTTTTAGGGAGTGGATGTGGCTCAAGTGGTTGAGCACCCACCTCCCACATGGGTGGTCCTGGGTTCAGTTCCCTATGACTTCTGAAAAACAAAAACAAAAACAAAACAACACACAAGCAAATGAAAGAAGAAAAAAAATAACTTAGGGAAGCCAACGTGGCTCAGGGGTTGAGCCCTGGCTTCCCATATACCAGGTCCTGGGTTCAATCCTCAACTCTGGTACCTAAAAAAACAAAAAGCAAAAACAAAAACAAAACAAAACAAAATTATTTCTAGCATTTCCTTTAGATCATTTCTTAGAGTTCCTATCTCTCTTCTCACATTACCCATCTGCTCTTGCATGTTGTCTATTTTTTCATTAGTCTTTAACATTAATCATACCTATCTTAAACTTCATGTCAGATAATTTCAAAATCTGTGTCTGACTCTGATGCTTCCTTTTGTTCATCAGTGTTTTTGCTTGCCTTTTAGCATGCCTTGCAATTTTTTGCTGAAAGCTAAACATATTAGGTTATAGGAATGGAGGTAAAAGGCATTTAGTGTGAACTTTTATGTTAATTTGGCTAGGAATTGGGCTGTGCTTTTAGTTTGCTGTAGTTATCATTGTCAGAGGCTTAAAATTCTTCTAGTGTTCATGATTTCATCTCTTCTGTTGCCTTTGGGCTTCCCTAAGAACTTCTTAAAAAGAGTTTTACCTTGCAGTTCTTTCAGCTATAATCCACTATTACTGTACTGGAGCACTATTGAGGAAGCATTCTATAACAGTATGATTAAATATCAGTCTTTTAGTGGGTCTGTGTCTTTGGCCTTCCCAAATGTTTCTTAGCTTTTATATTACCCTTAGACTCTGGCAAAGTCCTTCCGCCTGGAGAATAAGCATTTGGATGGGTAACTCTCCAGGAATATTTCACAATAGTTATTCCTCCCCTCTCCCCTTCTAGAACTATGATGGGATCTTTTTTAACTTTGGTGGGATGCCTGGAAGTAAAACCTGCAAAAGTGTGGGGGTCGCCCTAAGAGTGGAAACCCCAGGAGTTTCTCACTCTCAAGCTACTCCACACTCCGTCTCTAGATACTCATCAAAACTGCCCTATAAGTGTCCTACTCGTTTATGGCTCCCACGGCTTCTGGTCCTGCTAAACAGATCTCAGCTTCAAGTTTCTGTATTCTCCTGTCTCTCCAGATTTGGAGTTGGCAGTTTGTCCTGTGATCTCAACTCTCTGATAAGTCCAAGAAACATTGATTATTTTCTGTTTGTTCAGCATTAGTGTTTTTCTAAGGACAGGAGTGACAGCCTCCTAGCTCTTTACAAGTTGAGCTGAAACCAGAAGTCTCAAATCTTCTTTTTTGAAGTAATGGAGTATCCAAATCACATTGGCTTAATAATAAGGCAATTTGTTGCTTATGTAACTGGGAAGTGGGAAGTTCAGAGGTAGTGAAAGCCTCATGTTTGGTCTGATCACTTGACTCAAAAGCATCAACAAGAACAGAGATTGCTTTCATTTCTACCTTCTTAGTATCATCTACAACCTGGGAACAAGATAGTTGTGAAAAGCTTCCCAGGCTACATATTTCTTTTTAAAAAACCTTTTGTACTGAACTTTACTGTTCATACATGAAGATGCATAAACAATAAGTATACAGTAAAAGTTGTGAATTTCAGAAACAAACATCCATATCATCCTAAGGGCTCCCACACATTACCCCCCCACCACCACCTTGCATTGTTGTGAAACACTCCAGGCTGTGTGTTTCTTAAAGGAAAAGAACAACTCTTCCTCAACATTTAGAAAATGTCTAGGGTTTCCATCTTGATTGAACAATCTCAGGCCCCTTGCTTATTGTATTAGTTAGCAAGTGCCACAAAATGCTGCATAGCAACCACAGAATCTAACAATAAGTATGCTTCATGTGTCTGAAGGTTGTCTTGGGGCATCTCTGCTAATGTCTTTGGGGCTCTCTCACACGTCTGCAGGTGGGGTGGGGGGTGGCTGATTTGGGTTGGGGTGGACTGGGTAGCTCTGCTTCAAGCTGGGGAGGGTCTGCTTCATGATTCTTTCATCTCCTTGGATCTGAAGGCAGCTGAGTCATGTTCTCATAGAAATGAGAGTGGAACAAGGGGGCAAATGGAAACACAGAAAGCTTCTTAAGGCCTACTCTTGAAACTGGCATGCTGTTCGTTCTGCCCACATGCAATGTCAAAAGCTGGTTGCATGGCCAGGGCCAAAATTAGGGAGAAGGAAAATGTACTCTTTCCACAAGGAAGCCAGGATGACAGTGTAAAAACAGGTAAAGATGGAAGCCAAACAATCTATTGCACTCACAAATAAACCATCCACTGTATTCATAGGAAAGTGAATACCCTGATTGGTAGGCTCCTTCAAATACCCATCTCCTATTGCTGGTAATGGATTCGTACCATCCAATTATGGACACTACCCATGGAGGATGGTAGAAGGGATATAGAAAAATTAACTGCAAATGTCTACTGCATGGAGGGTACTGAGGGAGAGGAGTTGTAGTTAACCATTTCCAAACCACAGGAGACACCACCCAGGAACACAGGCAGGGCCAGCTTTTCTCATGAGCTGTGAGAGCAGCGTGCCTCCTCCACACTCGGGGCATACTGGGCTAGGAAGCACAAATTCCATACCCTGCACGGGCAGCTGGAATTTCTTCTTTACAGCAAGGAAATATTTTGCTGTCTATTCATTGAGAATATGGAACAGCACTTTTTTTACTGTTGTTTCAAAATCAGAGAAAGAGGGCAATAACCCACGAAGGGATCTAATGACCTCTCAGCTGTTTTCTCGGACAGGCCTCCTTCCAAGCATACCTGGATTTTTTTTAAGATGACAGCCTTCCATTGGCATCTCTAAAACAACATGGAGTTTGCTTGTTTGTGACTGCTGCTTTTCTTGGCACACCCGAGGCATTCTTTCCAGGTGAACGAACTTCACAACCATGCTATGGATGCACTTAAGTTGACCTCAAGTTGACCAGGCCATGAACAGTCAACAGTGGTGAGCACTGTTGATAGAGGTGAGCAACGTTCCTGTGCTTGTCTATCCTGGGCACTGCCATTAGCCCTCCCTGTGGACAGAACAAGTGTTGATGAAATAACCAAGGCCCAGCAACCACATAGACCGTACATCTTATAATAAATGTCAATGCAGATTGGTGGCTTCACATCAGGGTGATATGTAGCTAAATAATCAACAGGAGGGACCGTAATGTTATCTGGGTCCTCATCGTGGTTACAGCTTGAACCAGGGGTAAGAAGTTAGACTATCTGAAAGAGCAGATGTCCTTGGAACAATCGTGCCTGAGTACTGATTTTCTAAACTGAGCTATTGATACTCTATGATTGTACACTGTGGTCAGGGCTCACAGAGCAGCTGTATTCCTGTTGAATACAGACCCATGCATCTTGACAGGCAGAGTGGAGACTCCACGTGCCTGAAGAGGAGGCCATCCCGTGTAGGCTCAGAATTGAGCTGAGGGAGCATCCAGTAGGTTGTTTTGGTGGTAAATAATAGAGACAGAGTCGATATGTTTAAACAAAAAATATAAGGAGTTGTTTATAAGGACCCAGGGTGGTTCCCAAACCCAAGGGCAGCAATGTGGAAATCCAGGAACAAGGACTTGGTGTTCTACAGGAACTCAAGAGGTGTTCACTCTTTATTTCTCACATTCCTCTCAGCTCTACTTCATCCTCCTCATTCATATTTTTTTCTTCTCTTCCTTTTCCTCCTCCTCCTTCTCTTCCTCCTTCTCCTCTTTTGTTTTCTTTTTCTACTTTTCCTATCCTGTCTCTCTACAAACTGTCTTATTCTGGTTTTCCAATTCACATGCTGAAACACAAGCTCCTTGGTATGGCACATCTAAGAAGGCTGGGGAAATAGATGAAACAGCTTTTAAAATGCTGAATTGAGTTGAGAAAGCAAAAGAATTTCTCTGAGTATAGTTCTTCTAAGCTGCCTGTTATTGAATACACAACCATGTGTCTTAGCCAGCAAAGCACAGAGGCTGTGTGCATGAAGAGAAGGCCATCCCACATGGGCTCAGAAATTAGATATGGGAGTATCTAGAAGGTTCTTTTGGAGGTGATATATGCTGAGGCCAGAAGTGATGAGAAAGTGCAAATCCATTGGCATGAGAGAGCACTAGAGCTGGTGTGCTCTGGTTCTCTGCCCATCCTCAGTGGTTGCAGCCCAAGTTTAATGCCACGTGTACGGTGGAGGAGGAAAAGGAAAGGTCTTGGGCCCAAGCAAGGTGGATGGAAGATTATGCTGGAGACCACTGACAAAGCTGGGACCCCAAAATTCTCCAAGAATGACCCAAGACCCCTCTACCCCCCACCTCCTCTCCTGTGCAGAGGAGAGCGTATTGACATACACCTAGTTTAGCCTTGGCTCTGGGTACTCTGAGGATTCCTAACCACAAGCTCACATTTCCTGTGGGTTTGGGGCTTAAGTTTATACCCCAGTGTGGTATGAAACAGCAGCAGACAAAAAATAAGTTATAAGGTGTTCCAAGTTGGTGGATATGTCCAGGAACTTTGTAGGAGGAAATGAAAATTCTCTCTAAATGAATCCTCTTTAAAAACAGACCTCAAAGAATTCACGCAGATAAAAGTCCAAGAACCATGCATCCCCCACCTCTCTTTCTCTCTCTCTCTCTCTCTCTCTCTCTCTCTCTCTCACACACACACACACACATACACCACATATGTACAAATCATGAAACCCAAAAAGAAACAAACATAAGTATCAACAAAACATCAAGTCATAGTATCAGACTCACAAAGGCTGATGTTAGAATGATCAGATACAAATATAAAATAAATATGTTTGATATGTTTGAAGATATAAGAGAGTTTTTTGAAAGAATGGGAGAGATAGAAGAGACTCTCAATATTGACCAGGAAGATTTTCCAAATAACCAAGTTGTGCATGGAGAAATGAAAAGTCAAATAATGGAGTTTGAAACTCACTGGAGATATTAAACAACAGAGAAAGAAAGAAGGAAAGAAAGAAAGAAAGAAAGAAAGAAAGAAAGAAAGAAAGAAAGAAAGAAAGAAAGAAAGAAAGAAAGAAAGAAAGAAAGAAAGAAAGAGAAAGAAAGAAATGGAAGATAGAAATGGAAGACAGAAAGAAAGAAATGGAAGATAGAAAGAAAGAAGATAGAAAGAAATGGAAGACAGAAAGAAAGAAATGGAAGACAGAAAGAAAGAAATGGAAGACAGAAAGAAATGGAAGACAGAAGAAAGAAATGGAAGATAGAATTGCAGAAGTTAAACAGACACAGAGACAAAAACAAAACACAGTTTCAGATACCCCAATAAATTCCATGCAAGATAAGTTAAATGAAGTCTGACATAGTCATAGAGCAAGGAAAGGCAGAACACAAACACAGAGAATGGGAAGCAGTCAGAGATAAAAGGTAGATTCTTAACCAAGAAACAGAAAGTAAACCTACAGCTAGCTTTTCACAAGCAACAAAGAAAGCAGAATGGAGTAAAATCCTATGTTCAGGATGCTAAGGGAAATAACCCAAGGAAATTGTCCTTCAGAAATGAAGGCCAAGTAAAAGGAGTGCATTCTAATAAATAAAACACTGGGAGATTCTTAGTAAAGGAGTATTTGAAGATAAGTTTCAGGGGAAAGGAAAATAATCCCAGAGAGAAGCATTGATATGCAAGAAGGAATGGTGAGCAAAGACTATGGAATGTGGTGGGTAAACTGAACAAACTTGACGGTACTGAAGATAACCATAAAGGTTAATTACCTGTGGGGTTAAAAACTCAAGTGAGAAGTTAAATCTTTTAAGGTGTAGCATATCAATCTTGAGGGAAAAATTGAAGGCAAAGGATTATAGGATCCCTATATTGCTAGAAAACAGCATAAAAATGTTGATTAACATTGGCCATTGCTAGGGAAAATATGCAGGTTAAAATATGTAGGTAATCACTAAAGATAAAGGTAGAGTAAAACTGAGTGAAAATCACTAAAAGATAAAAAATTGAATTAAAAAAAAATGATAAAAATTCCAAGCTTACTAGAGGAAAAAACTGGAATGATGAGAAGAAACACAATCAATCAAAAAGAGGCTCCAAGTGGGAGAGAATAAACAGAAAAGTGAGACAAAGAATGAAAAATGGGATGACAGAAATGAATCCAAATGCATTAGTGATCACAAATAACGTAAACAACCTTTCCAGAAAAAAATAAAGATGTTCATACTGTTTAATGTTTTCAGTCCATTTATTTATTGTGTAAGAGACACTTCCAAAATATAAAAAAGGCAGAAAGTAAAAAAAAAAAAGGAAAAGCAATATAACAGACTAACTCAAAGAAAGCTAGTTAACTATAATACTATCAATCAAAATAAATTCAAAGCTAAAGACATAAAGGGTAAAAGGGTCATATCCTTTTAGATTCTATTTACCAGGAAGTGATGAAAATTTCAAACTTGTAGATACCTAAAATCATAACTTCAAAATTAAACATTTTTATCCATAATCCATCCTTACACCAGAAGACTTTACCATACCTCTCCCAGTAATTAGTACATCAAGGACACAGACAATTGATAAGGTCAAAGAGGATTTAAGGAAGTCAATTATAACAATCCAAAGATATCATCTTTTTTCTAGAAAACCCATAAGAGAGAGAAGAAATGATAATGAAAATTAGAAAATATTTTAAATAACTATGAAATATAATATGAAAAATTGCAAAAACAATAGAGAGGCATTTATAAACTTATAACCTTAAAAACACTTATAACAGGGGAAAGCAGCTATGGCTCAATCAGTTGGGCTCCCATCTACCATATGGGAGGCCCTGGGTTTGTATTCCAGGGCCTCTTTGTGAAGGCAGGCTCACCCGCACGCTGCAGAGAGGCACCCAGCCTCAGCAAGGTAACTCAACAACAAAAAAAGTGAGACAAGCGAAAACACAGAAGAGCGTGCAGTGAATGGACACAGAGAGCAGACAGCAAGCAAGCCACAAGGGGGGAGGGGAAATAAAATAAAATAAATACAAACACAGAAGAACGCACAGTGAATGGACACAGAGATCAGACAGCATGCAAAAAAAAAAAAGCCACAAGGGTGGGGATAAAAAAAACAACACATATTACTGGGAAATGATGTGGCTCAAGTGATAAGGCCTCTGCCTACCATATAGGAGTACCCAGGTTCCATCCCTGGGACCTCCTCCTGGTGAAAAAGAAGAAGAGAAAGCATGCCTGCATGGTGAGCCAGTGCCTGCATGGTGAGCTGAGTGCCTGTGTGGTGAGCCAAGTGTCCATGTGGGTACCTGAACGACGCATAGTGAGCTGCGTGCCAACGTGAGTGCCCACATGGTGAGCCAGTGCCTGCGTGATGAGCCGAGTGCCCGCACGGAGTGCCTGCGTGGTGAGCTGAGGGCCCATGTGACTGCTCACATGGTGAGCAGTGCCCGCATGGCGAGCTGAGTGCCCACACAGCAAGCCGAGTGTCTGTGCAGTGAGCCAGTGCCTGCGCTAGTGAGTCACACAGCAATATGATGACGCAACAAAAGAGAGATGAAGGGGAGAGTCAAGGTGAAGTGCAGCAGAGACCAGGAACTGAGGTGGTGCAATTGACAGTAACCTCTCTCTACATCAGAGGTTCCCAAGATTGAATCCCAGTGAATCCTAGAGGAGAAATATAAGAAGAGAAGACAAAAAGAGAAATAGATACAGAAGATCACAAAAAGAATGGGAAAAGACAGCAAAAACAGCTGGGCAGGGGAGGGGTGGGGAAGGGAGAGGGAGGGAAAAAAGCACATAAGAAACAATGCTGAAAAGAAGTGAGCTTAGCATCCAGTTTAAGAACTTAGTAAAAGAACAGGAAAGTCAGGTAACCTAAAAGGAAATAAATAGTAATGACAAAAATAAAAATGAATGAAATGCAAAGCAAAGAAAGAGTTATGCCAAAATTTGGTTGAGGGAGGAAGGGAGGGAAAAGATACCAATAATAACTAAAATCAGGAATGAAAAAGAGTACCTTGCTCTTAATGCTGCAAACATTAAAAGGCTAAGAGGATGTTAGAGTATGCCAATAAATTTGGATAAAGTGGACAATTTCTTGGAAATATATGATTTACCAAGGCTAACTCAAAGAAGAAATAGATATGATGTTATAATGATGATATTAATCATTAATTGAGAATTTTCTACAAATAAAATATTTGGCCCAAACATTTAAGGAATAGACAGTTCTACTTCTGAAGAAATTCTTTAAGAGCCAAACGGAGACAAAACCTTGGTAACAAAACCAGACAAGCACGGTGTGAGAAGGGAAAATTATAAACTCAGCACAAAGCCCTAAACAGAATATTAGCACATTGAATCCAGGAATAGAAAAAAAAAAAAAAAGATAGTGTTGGAGATTGAATCATGTCTGCCACAAAAGCCCTCTTCAAGGTCCCAAGCTTAGTCCTGAAAGACATAAATATACATGTCACATGTCTAAGAATCTCAACATAATCCAAACAGAATAAATCCTTATAGACTTACTTCTAAGACAAAACTAATCAGAATGTCAAATGCCAAAGATAAGCAGAGATTTCCAAAAGTGGCAGAGAAAAGTGATTCATCACATACAAGGGAGCCATAATAAGACCAAATGCCAGTTTCTCACCAGAAAACATGGAGGCGAGAAGACAGTGGTATGATTTATTTAAGGTACTGAAAGAGAAAAACTTCAGCCCAAAATTCTTTGTCCTTCAAAAATGAAGGAGAGTTTAAATATTCACAGATAAACAGAAACAGAGAGTTAATCAACAAGAGACCTACCCTACAAGAAATACTAAAGGTAGTTCTGCAGGTTGAAGGGAAAATACTGGAGAAAGTGGCTTGGAGCAGTGTGATGAAATGAAGATTATCAGTAAGGGTAACTAAAAGGGTGAATGTAAAATCCTATAATACTATACCCTCAATATACAACTCTACTCTTCAATTTCTGTAAGAATCAGAATACAACTGAACAAGAAAAAGTCCTATTTCCTGATAATGGACTTGCAGAATATTAAGCAGTAAAGTAGGATAAAAACAACAAAAAAAGGGAAACAGAGATATTGGAGCAGAGAACATGTATGCTATTTAAACAAAATTGGTATCTTTTCAAATTAGTTAGGTTATAGAGGTTGTGTCCTATAAATCCCAGGCTAACAACAAAGAAAGTATTTTAAAATATAAAGAAACAGAAATGAGAAAGGGATCACCAGATACATTAAAAAAAGATAAACTATGCAGAAAAGGAGTTTGCAATAAAGGAAAAGAGAGACAAAAAAAATGTGACCTATATAAAACCAAGGACAAAATGACTGATGTTAAGTACTGCCTTTACAGTAATAACACTGAATGTTAATTCAATAAACTCCCCAATCAAATGACAGAGTGGGGAGGCAGCTGTGGCTCAATCAGCTGGGTTCCCGTCTACCGCATGGGAGGCCCTGGGTTTGCGTCCGGGGACCTCCTTGTGAAGACAGGCTCACCCACATGCTGCGGAGAGCCAACCGGCCCACAAGCGCTGCCAAGTGCTGCCCGTGGAGAGCCGATTCAGCAAGGTGACACAACAAAAAGGGAGACAAGCAAAAAAAACTGCGGTCACCCCTCAGGCTGAAGTGTGGTTTGCTGGCCTGGCGGGGGAGCAGCCGCGGCAGGCCAAGCCGCTGCCCCCATAATAGGGTGGCTGGTCGGACTCACCGCCACCCCTGAAGGAAGCTCGGCATGGGCGCAGAGTGCCCTCGGGTCTCCCCTTCTCGGCAGCCATGCTTCCACGGCCGCCCCTCCTCCCAGATGGCGCCACCCGATGCCTTGTGGGGCGGCACCCTTCTTCTTCCTTCTCCCTGCGCAGGCGCAGGGCAGAAAATTCCAGTCTGCCCTTTTTCCCTCCCCCGACAGCAGCAACAGCCAGGTGTGGGCGGAAAAATCCAGCCCGCCCTTTTCCCCTCCCCCGACAGCAGCAACAGCCAGGCGTGGGCGGGAAACTCAAGTCTGCCCTCCACCCCAGCAACAGCAGCCACCAATCCCTAAACCCTGCCCCTTCCCCCAGCAACAGCGACAGCCAATCCCTAACCACCACCCCTCCCCCATCCAGTACCGCCCACTGACCTTTTGCCGGCAACCAATCAGAACAGGGCGTGGCTTCGACCAATCAGCCTTCCCCAGCCCCTATAAAACTGTTGCCTCTCCCTCAGTAAAGTGGACTTGCGTGTTTACCTTGTCTCCGCGGTGGTTCTTCTGCCGTGCGCCCTCCAGTCCTGAGAGCCCCCGACAAGGGCCTGGCCTCCCTTGTCCCCAGTTCGTCGCCGGCTTCGCCGGGCGACCCCGTCAGCCGAACCGCGCCACCCCTTGTGAGACCGATCCCTCGTCTGCTGCCGGACTGACCCCTCGTCCCAAGTGGGACCGACCCCTCATCCCAAGCGGGACCGACCCCTCGTCCAGAGCTGGACCGACCCCTCGTCCGCAGCCAGACCCCACCTCTACCGACCGAGCAAGCCGCCGCAGTTGGCGCCCAGCGTGGGGCAAAGCAACCCCACCACAGCACAACGTGGGGCAAGGTAACTCCACCACAGCCTCACTCTATAACCTGGCGGCCCCCCCCCTCCTCTCTTCTCACGTGGGACTTCTCTCGTGCAACATTGCTGCTACCTGAGCCTTGGCTACCTCATATGATCCACGGCGGTCTGGGAGAATCGCTGGATGGCTTTCTCCTTCCATGTCGGGGGCTTATACCGACCCGCTATGATTAAGAGGAGCCTTGGATTTCTCGGGAGCGCGCACTTGCACGTCTGAAGTAATCCTACCACAGCCCTACCCCCTCCTCTCTTCTCACCGTGGGACTTCTCTCGTGCAACATTGCTGCTACCTGAGCCTTGGCTACCTCATACGATCCACGGCGGTCTGGGAGAATCGCTGGATGGCTTTCTCCTTCCATGTCGGGGGCTTATACCGACCCGCTATGATTAAGAGGAGCCTTGGATTTCTCGGGAGCGTGCGCTTGCACGTCTGAAGTAATCCTACCACAGCCCTACCCCCTCCTCTCTTCTCACCTTGGGACTTCTCTCGTGCAACATTGCTGCTACCTGAGCCTTGGCTACCTCATATGATCCACGGCGGTCTGGGAGAATCGCTGGATGGCTTTCTCCTTCCATGTCGGGGGCTTATACCGACCCGCTATGATTAAGAGGAGCCTTGGATTTCTCGGGAGCACGCGCTTGCACGTCTGAAGTAACCCTACCATAGCCCTACGCTCTCCTCTCTTCTCACTCCTATCTTTTCGCTCTGCATTGCTGCTCCTGAACCTTGGCGACCTCATACGATCCACGGCGGTCTGGGAGAATCGCTGGATGGCTTTCTCCTTCCATGTCGGGGGCTTATACCGACCCGCTATGATTAAGAGGCGCCAATAAAACTCTCAGGAGCGCGTGCCTGAGCACCTCCACCCCTGCCTTCACCTCTGCCTCCTCCCCTCTGTGCTTGCTCCCCTTTGCCTTGCTCCACTGCTCGTCGTCCCGCCCTCCCCTCGTCGGGGCCTTCTCTTGGCCCGCGACCACCGTCGGAGTCCCATCGGCTCCGACCCCTCGTCTCACCGCGCACCTCGGCTCCCATCGCCGCGCTCTCAAGGTAAGGGCCCCTTTTCTTATCGGCTCCAAAAGGCCATTAGCAATGGGTAACATCCTATCTGCTAAGCAAGCCCCACAAGTTCGGGCCCTCGCCGGTCTCCTAGACACTCACCGGTGTAAGATCTCTTTCAAACAGCTTCAAGTATATCGGGACCTTCTTCTCCCCTTTAATATTATATATTTCTGTTAATGTGTTGTAATTGTTCTGTGTTTGTCTGTCTGTTCGCTCAATGTCAACATATATTGTGATACCTCCGGATGGTAAATATAAATTACTGGAAATCTTTAAAAGAGCTCTATTCAAATGGCCAAAAATTAAATAAGCGCTTATATTAATACTTAAGTTTATTATATTAATACATAAGTTTAAATGTTGATAAGATATCTACAATTTAAAAAAAAATTGTAAGTCTTAATTAACAAAATTAACTGTACGTCTTCATAAAAAGTTGTTCTTGCCTAGATTAAAATGAATAACTTATTTTTCTTCACAGGATAATATAAAGAATGTAAAACTTATATGAATATTAAAAAGGTTAAAAGTTTGTAAAAATGCTAACGGAAATGTAATAAGTTTTGCAAAAAGACGTATTTTGTCCTAAAGTAAGATGGCTAATTTTTCATAAACTCTTGAAATTTAATTTGCATGCGGCAAGTGTAAAAGGTATTGTGATAACTTTACGTAAGGGAATGTGTTCTGTAAGGATAAAATTTATCTTCAATAGTTTACATTAAGGTATTAAATGGCTAATTCCAAAAGGTCATTCTTAAATATATATATATAAAACTGAATTGATGATAATAATAATAAAAGGTAATTTTATAACAGGAAAGATTAACAGCAACCAAGCTCCCCTACCAACTTGCTTTTAGGAAACGGTTTCTAATATTGCATGCTACTAAGTATTTAAAGAAAAGTTATTTTTGAGGAAACAGAAGATGATTTTGTCTTTGCAGCTATTGTCTATTTAGCAACACCCCTCGCTATCGGCCTAGCCACTGTTGCGCCGGACGATTGGAACCTTAAACAAAGACTCCTCCTCACTGTCATCTTCCTATCTATCGTTATTATATTTACTGCCCTCATTCTCCTTCGTTTATAAAGCAGTCTCCTACAAACCACAAAGCTTCTGTCTTAAACATACCATTCTCAACCCTATCCTCTAAATGATCTTCTCACTTCCCCCACAGCCTTTAATACTCTATTTCTTTCTCATAACCTTTGCTTTCTTGATAATATTTTCTGCCATCTGTCTAGCCACTACCACCCCAGAAGATTGTAACCACGGCCCCCCATGCCGCCATCGCTCTCAAGCAGCTCCAGCCCCGCGAAACGGCCCGCAACCTGCTTTCCCCGGCCTGCGGCCTGCTTTCTAGCATCTAATAACGTTTCTGCTTTTAACAGCTCCCCATACTTCTGCGGAGCTTCCTCCTGTCTCGACCTCACTCCTCTTCTCAGCCATCCAAAGCGTCCTTTCTCGTCCCCCGCCCCCCTCCTTTTTTCGCTTGAACCCCTACTGCGTTGCAGATTGGGCCGCCCATGTCGGCCCGCCCCATTAACATCGGCCTCTCTCGCACCCGTGGAGACCTTGGCCTTCTTGTCCTCGCCTACGTCTCCACCACTCCCGACGCTGCTGCCACCACCGTCGCTGGTGCCCTGACGCAACTTGTCCTCACCACTGTGATCCTCCAGACCATCACACAGTCTGCCTCTGCCGCTCTTCGCCACCAAGAAGAGATCAACCACCTGTAATGCGCTATCATCCTGGACTTTTAACAACAGATAGACCTTATAGCCACCGAGATCAACGGGAATTGGACATTGGCCACCCTTGCTTGCAACAGCAAGATACCGCCCCCCAAATTGTACATTTGTATCCCCATCATACTCACCTCCCTCTTCAGCCCCGCTTCCCTCATTGCTTACTGCCTCTTGGGCCTCAGCTACTTGTTGCTGCTGCCATCCTGGTGCTTATTTGAAAAGAAGGGGGAAATGCGGTCACCCCTCAGGCTGAAGTGTGGTTTGCTGGCCTGGCGGGGGAGCAGCCGCGGCAGGCCAAGCCGCTGCCCCCATAATAGGGTGGCTGGTCGGACTCACCGCCACCCCTGAAGGAAGCTCGGCATGGGCGCAGAGTGCCCTCGGGTCTCCCCTTCTCGGCAGCCATGCTTCCACGGCCGCCCCTCCTCCCAGATGGCGCCACCCGATGCCTTGTGGGGCGGCACCCTTCTTCTTCCTTCTCCCTGCGCAGGCGCAGGGCAGAAAATTCCAGTCTGCCCTTTTTCCCTCCCCCGACAGCAGCAACAGCCAGGTGTGGGCGGAAAAATCCAGCCCGCCCTTTTCCCTTCCCCCGACAGCAGCAACAGCCAGGTGTGGGCGGAAAAATCCAGCCCGCCCTTTTCCCCTCCCCCGACAGCAGCAACAGCCAGGCGTGGGCGGGAAACTCAAGTCTGCCCTCCACCCCAGCAACAGCAGCCACCAATCCCTAAACCCTGCCCCTTCCCCCAGCAACAGCGACAGCCAATCCCTAACCACCACCCCTCCCCCATCCAGTACCGCCCACTGACCTTTTGCCGGCAACCAATCAGAACAGGGCGTGGCTTCGACCAATCAGCCTTCCCCAGCCCCTATAAAACTGTTGCCTCTCCCTCAGTAAAGTGGACTTGCGTGTTTACCTTGTCTCCGCGGTGGTTCTTCTGCCGTGCGCCCTCCAGTCCTGAGAGCCCCCGACAAGGGCCTGGCCTCCCTTGTCCCCAGTTCGTCGCCTGCTTCTCCGGGCGACCCCTTCGTCGCCGGCTTCGCCGGGCGACCCCGTCAGCCGAACCGCGCCACCCCTTGTGAGACCGATCCCTCGTCTGCTGCCGGACTGACCCCTCGTCCCAAGTGGGACCGACCCCTCGTCCCAAGCGGGACCGACCCCTCGTCCAGAGCTGGACCGACCCCTCGTCCGCAGCCAGACCCCACCTCTACCGACCGAGCAAGCCGCCGCAAAAACCAAAACAAAACGCAGAAGAGCTACGGACACAGAGAGCAGACAGTAAGCAAGCTGAAGGGGGGAAGGGAAAAAAAAAAGAGAGTGGCAGAATGGGTAAAAAAAGCATCATCTAACTATATGTTTTTTACAAACGACTCACCTTAGAGCCAAACACACAAATAGGTTGAAAATGAAAGGCTGGAAAAAGATATTCCATGCAAATAGTAAGCAAAAAATAGCCGGGATAGCTATCCTAATATTGGACAAACTAGATAATAAGTCAAAACTGTTATAAGAGACAAAGAAGGACAGTTTATATTTTTAAAAAAGGGACAATCCACCAAGAAGAAATAAAAATCATAAATATTTTTGCACCTAACCAAAATGCTTGAGGCAAACACTGGAAAAACTGAAGGGACAAATAGACACCTGTACAATAATAGTTGGAGACTTCAATATACTAGTCTTATCAATAGATAAAATTTCTAGATGGAAGATGATAAAGTAACAGAGTATTTGAATAATATGATAAATGAGCTAGACCTACAGACATATACAGAACATTGAACCCCAAACAGAAGGATAAACATTATTCTCAAGTACACATGGATCATTTTCTGGATAGACCACATGTTGGATCATAAAACAAGTTTTAATAAATTTTGAAAGGATGATATTATGCAAAGCATCTCTCCAACCATAATGGGATGAATCTGGAAATCAATAATAAGCAGAGAACTGGAAAACCCACAAATATATGGAAGATAAATAGCACACTCAATCAGTGGGTCAAGGAAGAAATTACAAGGGAAATCAGTAAATATCTTGAAAAGGATGAAAATAATTCAACATATCAAAACTTACAGGATGCAGTAAAGGCAGTGCTGAGAGGAAAATATATAGTCCTGAATGCTTACATTAAAAAAGAAGAAAGCTAAAATCTAAGACCTAACTGCATACCTGGATGAACTAGCAAAAGAATAGCAAACTAAATCCAAAGTAAGCAGAAGGAAAGATATAACAAAGATTAGTGCAGAAATAAATGAAATTAAGAATAGAAAAACAATAGAGAGCATTAACAAAACCAAACATTGGTTCTTTGAAAAGATCCATAAAACTGGCAAACCCTTAGCTTCACTGACAAAGAGAAAGAGAGAGAAAGCAAGTAAATAAAATCAGAAATGAAAGGGGGGACATTACTACTGATGCTACTGAAATAAAAAAAAAAACATAGGATACTATGGACAACTGTATGTATACCAACAAATAAGACAACTTAGATAAATGAATAACTTCCTAGAAACACATAAACAACTTACTCTGACTCTAGAAGAAATAGAAGAACCCAACAGACCAACTACAAGTAAAGATATCGAATCAGTCATCAAAAACCTCTCAACAAAGAAAAGCCCGGGACCAGATGGCTTCACAGGTGAATTTTACCAATCATTCCAAGAAGAATTAATACCAGCACTGCTCAACCTCTTGCAAAACACTAAACTGGAGGGAACACTACCTGACTCATGAGGCCAACATCAGTTTAATACCAAAGCCAGATAAAGATATTACAAGAAAATTACAGAACAATTTTTCTTATGAATATAGACACAAAAATCCTCTACAAAATACCTGCAAATGGAATCCAACAGCACATTAAAAGAATTATACACTGTGACCACACAGCTTTTATCCCAAGTATGCAAGAGTGATGTGGTACTTTGAGGCTTTTGTGGACCCAGAAAATTATGTTCTTAAATGAATCCATTCTTGTGAGACCTTTGATTAGATTATTTGGGTAAGGTATGACCCAGAGTGGATCTTAGTCCTCTTACTGATGGCCTTCATAAATGGGAGGGATATGGAGAGGAGGAGCACAACCACAGAGGAAAAAGACATAGAGAGGAACCCCAGAACCTAAGAGAGAAAGTCACTGGAGCAGAGAGAAAGCCCTAGGAAGCCAGATGCTGAAAGCAACAAGACAAGGAGGAGAATAGAGATTCAGCAGCCACTGCCATTGTGCCTCACCATATGGCAGGAGTCCAGGATCACCAACAGCTGGTTTCAGGGAGAAAAGCATCACCTGATAAAGCCTTGATTTGGACATTTTCACAGTCTTAGAACTCTGAGCATATAAATTAATAAATCCCCCTTGGAAAATCCAACCCATTCCAGGTGTATTGCCTGGACAGACTTTTTAAAATTTAATTTTTATTATTTATTTATTTATTTGCTTTTATTTTTTAAAAGATACTTAGGTTACATAAATGTTACATAAAAAATGTAAGGGATTCCCATTTGCCCTACTCCCTCCCCCTCCCACACTTTCCCACATTAACGACATCCTTCATTAGTGTGTACATTCACTGCAATTGATGAAAACTTATTGGAGCATTGCCACTAAGTGTGGATTATAGTTTACATTATAGTTTAAATTCTCTCCCACAAATTTTTGTTAAGTTATGACAAGATATATAATTGTTTGTATCTGTCACTGCAACATCATTCAGGACAATTTCAATGTCCTGAAAATGCCATCATATTACATCTATTTTTTTTTAAAGATACTTAGGTTATATAAATGCTACATAAAAACATATAGGGGATTCCCATATGCCCCACTTCCCACACCTCCCACATTTTCCCACATCAACAACATCCTTCATTAGTGTGGTACATTCATTGCAATTGATGAACACATTTTGGAGCATTGCTATTAAGTATGGATTAAAGTTTACATTGTAGTTTACACTCTCTCCTTCCCAATTCTGTAAGTTATGGCAGGATATATAATGACCTGTATCTATCATTACAATGTCATTCAGGACAATTCCCAAGTCCCAAAAATGCCCCAGTGTTACACCTCTTTTTCCCTCTCCCTGCCCTCAGAACCCTCAGTGGCCACTGTCTCCCCATCGATAATATAATTTCTTCCATTGCTAGAATCACACTAAATCTGCAGTAGAATTCCAGTAAAACTACTTTAGTCCATAGTTCATCCCCCAATCTTGAGGATTCTGGGATAGTGATGTCCACTCTATCTGAGAGAGGGCTGCAATCCATTTGGGCCAATGGATGGGACTCTCTTGCTTGCAGTTGTAGACTCTCCCAGTTCCTTGGTATGGTAGTTGTCCATTATCGCCACCTTATTAGTTATCTTAGGTTAGACCAATGAACTGGAGAGTAGGTGTTGCAACTCTGTTGAGATTCAGGGCCCAGCCAGCACATGGACAGCCCAAAGATTTAAGTTGCTTGGATGTGTACCTACCAACTCTAGTACTGATTATAGGTTAAAATAGAAGGACAGAAGAGCCATGTGTTGGGAAACCACAACTGAGTCACCCTGGGGAGCATAAATACCAAAGTAGGACCCACTGGCAAGGGACCAAACTCCTGAGCTGTCTGCCCTGCCTATACGCCTGGATGTCACCAGAGCCCTCAAGAGCTCTGCTATCTGGGGTAGTGTCTACTTTGGCAGTCAATGAGACACTGCTGAGACATGCATAAGTGTAACCTCCTAATTCACTTTGAAGTCACTTAGCCATATAAACTCATTTGTCTTTATTTTTTCCCCCTTTTGGTCAGGGTCTTTTTCCAGTTGCATTGCTAGATGTTGCTTGCTAGTAATCCCTCTGTGCCAGGGAGGCTCATCCCTGGGGGTCATGTCCCATGCTAGAGGGAAGCTAATGCATTTACATGCTAAGTTTGGCTTAGAGAAAGGCACTGGCAGACTTTAGCTAACTAAATCAGGTAGTTCAACATAAGAAAATCAATTAATGTAATACACCACATTAAAAAAAAGGAAGGTAAAAAAAACCCACATGATCATTTCAATTGACGCAGAAAAGGCATTTGACAAAATCCAGTACCATTTCTTGATTAAAAAAAAAACAAAAACAAAACAGAACAAAACAAAAAACACTCCAAAAGATAATAGAAGGAAACATTCCCAATTGGTAAAGGGCATATATGAAAAACCCACAGCTAACATTATACTAAATGGTGGAAGACTGAAAGCTTTCCCTCTAAAATCTGGAACAAGACTAGGATGCCCACTGTCACCACTGTTATTCAACATTATATTAGAAGTTCTTCCCAGAGCAGTTAGGCAAGATAAAAATATAAAAGGCATCTGAATTAAAAGGAAGAAGTAAACTTTTCAGAATTTGCATATGACATGATCCTAAATAGAGAAAGTCCCCAAAAATCTGCAATGAAGGTACTAGAGGTAATAAACTAATTCAGTAAAGTGGTGAGATACAAGATAAACATGCAAAAATCATAGTGTAGCTATACACTAGTAATGAGAAATCTGAGGAGAAAATAAAGAAAAAAAATCCATTAACAATAGAATTAAAGAGTCAAATAACTAGGAATAAATTTAACAAAGAATGTAAAAGACCTATATGTAGAAAACTACAAAATATTACTAAAAGAAATCAAAGAAGACCTAAGTAAATGGAAGGATATTTCGTGTTCATGGATGGCAGACTAAATATCATTAAGATGTCAATTCTAACCAGAATGATTTACAGATTCAAGGCAATCCTAATAAAAATTCCTTCTTTGCAGAGTGGAAAGGCCAATTATCAAATTTATTTGGAAGGGTAAGGGCCCTGAATAGCCAAAAAGTCTTGAAAAAGAAGAACAAATTTGGAACACTCACACTTCCTTACTTTAAATCTTTATACAAAGCTACAGTGGTCAAAACAGCATGTACTGGTACAAGGATAGATATATAGACTGATGGAATTGAATTAAGAGTTCAGAAATAGATGTGGACATCTATAGCCAATAGATTTTTGACAAGGCTGTCAAGTCCACTCAAATGGGAAAGGATAGTCTCTTCAAAAATGGTATTGGGAGAACTGAATATCCATATGCAAAAGAATGAGAGAGGATACCTATCTTGTACCATATATAAAAATTAACTCAAAATGGTTCAAAGACCTAAATGTAAGAGTCAGGACTATAATTTCCTAGAAGAAACTGTAGAGAAGCATATTCTGGATCTTGTGTTAGGCAATGGTTCCTTATATTTTATGCCCAAAGAAAAGCAACAACGACAACAACAACAAAAAAACATAAATGGGACCTCATCAAATTAAAAAACTTTCATGTAGCAAAGGACTTTATCATGAAAGTGATAAAACAGGCTACTCAATGAGAGAAAATATTTGGAAACCACATGTCTGACAAGGGTTTAATATCCAGAATATATAAAGGAACACTACAGCTCAATGATGAAAAGTAAAAAAATAACAATAAAAAATTGGCAAAAGACTTGAATAGACATTTCTCCAAAGAGGATATACAAATGGCTAAAAAAGCACATGAAAAGATGCTCAACCTCAGCAGCTACTAGGGAAATGTAAATCAAAACCACAATGAGATACCATTTCATACTCATTAGAATGGCTGCTGTTAAAAATAAACAGAAAATTACAAATGTTGGAGAGGATGCGGAAAAATAGGAACACTCACTCATTGCTGTGGGGAACTTAAAATGGTGCAGCTGCTATGGAAGACAGCTGGTCCTCAGAAAGCTAAGTATAGAATAACTATATAACCTGGCAATTCCTCTACTAAGTATTTACCCCAAAAAATTTACAGCAGAAACTCAGCAGATATTTGCACACCAATGCTCATAGCTGCTTTATGCACAATTACCAAAGATGGAAGTGATCAAAATGTCCATCAATCAATGAATGGATAAACAAAATGTGATATATACATACAATGAAATGTTATTCAGCCATAAAAAGGAATGATGTTCTAATACATGGAAACCTGAAGATGTTATGCTGAGTGAAGTAAGCCAGACACAAAAGGACAAATATTTTTTGATCTCACTGATATGAAATAATTAGAATAAGCAAATTCATAGTGTTAGAATGTAGACTATAGGTTACCAGGTGCTGGGTTGGGGGTAGAGAATGGGGGTTTAATTTTCATTTGTACAGAATTTATGTTTAGGTAGATTGTAATGTTATGGAAATGGATGGTGTACATGGTAGCACAATGTTGTGAGTGTAATTAACAGCACTGAATTATATATGTGTATGTGGTTAAAAGGGGAAATTTTAGGTCATATATATGTTACTGGAATAAAAATTAAAAGATACAATGTAGGAATGTATACCACAGTGAACCCTCTTGCAAATGATGGACCATAGTAAATAGTACAAGTATAAAAATGTTCTTTCATGAATGGTAGCAAATGTACTGTACTAATGCAAGGTGCTAAAAATAGGGTGATATATGGGGAAAAAACACACCTAATGTAAACTATGGACAATAGTTAATTACACAATTTTAATTTTCTTTCATTAATTATAGCAAAGGTACCACACTAATGCAAAGTGTCAACAATAGGGGGTGTATTAGTTAGTCAGCCAAAGAAGTGCTGATGCAAAATACCAGAAACTGGTTGGTTTTAATAAAAGGTATTTATTTGGGGTAGAAGCTTACAGATACCAGGCCATAAAGCATAAGTTACTTCCCTCACCAAAGACTATTGCCACATGTTGGAGCAAGAGGCTGCCAATATCTGCCAGGGCTCATTTCTTTCCAAGCTCAGATCCTCTGTTTTCTCCACAAGGTCAACTGTAGACTATGAAGCTCTCTAGGTTTTGCCTCTTTCTACAAGGCCAGCTGTACATTATCAGGCGAATGGTTCTGTCTCTCTCCCTGGGGCTCTATTCTCTCCAGGCTCATCTCCTCTGCTCCTCTGTGTGCTTACTTCCTCAGCTCCAGCTCAAAAACCCTAACCTCCCTTCTCTGCTGTGTGGTTTTTCTGTGGGTCCCCACCCACCAAGTGAGCAGGGACTCAATGTCCTACAGATGTGGCCCAGTCAAAGCATTAATCATTATTTAATCAAGCAAACCTCCGAATCCAATATAACCTAATATGCCCAGAGGAAAAGACAAGTTCACACACATAATCCAATATCTATTTTTGGAACTCATAAATAATGCAAAAGTGCTACAGGGGGGTATATGGGAAAGTTATATTTTTACATGATTTTTCTTTAAAACTACAATTTCTCTAATTTAAAAAAATTAAAGAATTTGAATAAAAATATATAAATGTTTTACAAATAATAAAAAAGAGCATAATAGGAAAATGAATAAATATGAACAGATGATTCACAGAAGAGTAAAAACAAAGGGCTAATACACATGCAAAAATATCTTCAAGTTCATTAGATATCATGAAAATGTAAATGAAAAACATGAAATTAAAAGGTCTAACAATATTAGTTGCTGGTGAAGATTTGGAGAAATGGGGATGCTTATACCTAACTGTGGAGTATAATTTGGTAAAAAATTATTTTATGTCATCATTTATCTTAAGAAAAAATGTAGAAATAAACTTTCTGTCTATTGATAGTATACTGAATGAGTAGATGCGGGACATTCATAATGCAGTAAGGAAACAAACAAACTCTCTATGGAAAGAGAATAGAATTATTTCTGCCTAAAATCTAACTTCTTGTCAAGTGCCCACCGTTGAATCAGTCACCCAAATTGGAAGACAGGGCAACAGCAAGATAATAAAATATACAGGTAGGAGTGCTTCTATTGTTCCTATAACCATGTGAGGGGAAGATAAAGAAAAGAGATAAGTTTCCAGAATCCAGTGGAGGTGGGGCTGCCTTGGAAGATAACCCCAAATTTGTCCACAAGTTTGTGCTAGATTACCTTCAGATTAGGGTTTGAATCTTTGAATTTTTAACCTGGAAAATCTTCTTAGATTCAAGCATAACTAAATGCTCATGGAGAGGCAGAGAAATGGTTAGGCAAGCCCAGCCATTTCTCAGCTTCCTTACCCAAGGGATTTTGGACCAGTTTGGCCAGTGGGAGGCACTGGCAGGAGATAAGCAGAAGGGGTGAAGCCAGCGTATTTCTCTCTGCTACCGTCTGTCGTAGGTGTCACTTTTCCAGCAGTGGCCATCTCTTCCATCATCCCAGGTCCCAACAGGTAGCTGCCTTTATGGTATCATCCTCTGGATAGCTAGGAGGAAGGCATGTTTATCTGTTATATAGGATTAGAGGAGATAGAAAACATTTAGGATCCTGTAGGACAAGAGGCAGGAAGTCAACAAGGGAAAATAAAGAATACCAGAGTGACACTGAAGGTCCAGCCAAAGATGAGTGAAATGAATATGGATTTGGCTCAATTATGCAAGAAAAAACAACTGTAACTTGGAATCAGAAGTGGGTTTGAATCCCAGTTCGAACACTGTTGTGTGACATCAGGGCTTAACCATACTGAGTTTCAGTTTCTTCATCTGCAAAATGGAGGCAGTGATTCAATAATGCCATCACAGGGATGTGATGAGTACTGAGGATGAGAATATGTATAAAGGACCCAGCAGGAGTCCCCAAAATCCCCCAAGGGCTGAGAAGTCTCAGCTCAGTTTTCATTCCTCTGCCCCTTCAGCAATGCTTGCTGACATGGTTGGTGAAAGGAGAACATCAGAGCTAGGCAGCTGATGACAAAGACTGCTTCTACCTGAGAGGTAAGGCACGGCTGGGTGCAACCCCCCAGAGCAGATCAATACCAAGCAATGTTCATATCAGGTGGACAGACAGTGAAAGATGACCATGTAGTGGTTATCTGTTGTTTAAGGCACTCCAAAACTTAGTGCCTTAAAACAATAATAATAATTTACCAAGTCTCATGGTTTCTCTGGGTCAGAAATTCATTTATGAACATCCAAAGTTCATAAGGATGGCTTGTCTCTACCCCATAATATCTGGGACCTCAGTTGGAAGACTCCAAGTCTAGAACCTAGAATCATCTGAAGAATCATTCACCTATAAGTATGGCTGTTGATTGGAACACCCCCATGTGACCCATCCATGTGGCCTGGGCATCTTCACAACATGGTGGCTGAGTTCCAATGGCAAGTGGAATAAGAGAATGTGAGAGAGAGAGAGAATTACCATTTTGGTTGAGAACAAACAAAATGCACGTACCCTCAAGGGTCTGAGGAGAATTTTAGACTTTGCCAGAACACTTGGCCAGCCATTCATTATCTGAATAAAAGGGGGGTTTGTAAACAAGAAGATAAACAAGAGTGGTGCCTTCCATACACAGAGCATTCAGCACCATCCAAAATACATTCTCCTCCACTTTTCTTCTTTGTCCTTCAAACACCTCCTCATGTGGCGTTTCTGCTCCACCCTTGTCAAAGTCATCCAAGAGGTTTCTAGAGCAAACATTTGCTTATTTCCTTCCCCTACTCTCAGAGGCCCTCTCTACCTTATCCATCCATATTCCCTTTGGCTTCCAGATCTACCATACATCTCTCTTTCATGTTCCCTGGCTACTCGAATTCCTATAGTGCGAATTATTTGTACATCTCTTTTGACTTGGCCTTTAGAACTGTCTTTTTTATTTGTTTTTACTATAATATGAATCCTTAAAGAATTATGTGTCAGTCATGTCGTATCTGGATTGAAGACTCCAAAATGTCAAAGACTACATCTTAGTAATAATAATATATAGCAGTTTGGAGTGCCCACTACATACCAGACACCATACTAATAAGTGTTTTACACTCATTACATTTTGAACTAATAATAATCGTAGATAATACTTAATAAACACTTTTTATGTTCCAGACACAGTGCTAAAAGCTTCTCAGATTCATTCCATAGAATCCTTCCCCTCCCCCACAAAAGCAGGGACAAAACAAAAACAACAAACAAAGGCTGAAGATAAGTACTATTAGAGATGTGGAGCTGAGATTCAGGGAGGTGGTATAACTTACCCCAGGCCCCCAACTAGTGAACAATGGTCCAGGGATGCAAACGCCTAGTCACCTGACCTCAGTGCCCATGCATCTGACCAGCAAGCCGTACTCTTTCAGGTGCATCTTGTTCTAGCTCCCATATATGGCATCTCAAATGAAAAGCATCCAAAAAAAAGTCTTGACCAAAGTGACTCTTTTAGAACAAAATGCTTCTTGCTATTCTATACTTTTAAAATAGTTCTAGTGAATATCAGAATACCTCTGAGATCTGCGTTAAATCCAGTCAGACTGCTGGCATCAGCCACTAGCATCTGAATGTGTGACAGGCTACATGAAGTGAACTCTAACTAGAGAATAAAAAGAGGTGAAGATGTGCTTCCTGCCTTCAAGGAGTTCATGGTCACTGTGAGCACTTAGAACATCCAAAGAGAACAATAGTTTCTGCTTTCATAGAGCAACTCAAATGAAAAATAAATAATACATTTACATTGGTGCAGCAGTGGGAAAAACATTGAACTTAGGTTTAAAAATCATTTCTGCCACAATTTCTCATAAAACTTTGAGGACATTTCTTAACCTCTCTGAGCCTTGTTTTTTTCACCCATCCAACAAATATCATTAATGCCTGACACATAAGACCCAAATAAATTTTAAAAAGTATGTAAAGGAGCCAGAACAGATGGAACTGAATAAATGTAGATTCTCTTGCTTTTTGTGGAGGACACTACAAGTTGGGGGCTTACATCTTTAATGGAAAGTGTATGGCCATTTAGATGGAGGAGTAGGCTTGAATCCATATCACAGAGATACATAACCTCTTTGAAAATTGATGTCCTTCCTTTCTTCATTTGACAAATCCTTATTGAGCATCTACTATGTTCTAGGCATTGGGCTGGCAATGGGCTAGGCCAGCAGAGTCAAGGCTGACACAATTCCCACCCTCGAGGGGCTGACAGTCCTTGTTTGCAATAGGTTGAGCATAGTCCCCTGAGGTTACTAGAAAACAAGAAACACTGTAAGTAGCAAAACGCCCAGCATGTAGGAGGCTCAGTACCTGGACTGCAATGCAAACTCAGTCCATGAAAAGTCGGGGAGTGTCAAATAAAAGGATTGGGGTCTGCATTGGTTTCCTTTTGCTGCTACAACAAAGTATGACAAATGTAGTGACTTAAACACAAATTTATTACCCTGTAACTCTGGAGGTCAGAAGTCCAACATGGGTCTCACTAGGCTAAAACCTAGATCCCCAGCAGTCTGTATACTTTAATGGAAATGCAAGGGGAGAATCTGACTCCTTGCCTTCTCCAACTTCTAGAGGCCACCTGCATTCCTCGGCTTGTCACTTCTTCCACCTTCAAAGCCAGCAACATCATATCTCTAAGACCCCAGTGGGAAAGATTCTCTGCTTTAAGGACTCATGTGGTTATATCAGGTCCACCAAGGTAATCCAGGATAATCTCCCCATCTCAAGGTCCTTAACCTTAATTCTATCCCAAAGTCCCCTTTGCTGTGGAAGACAATAGTCATAGGACTAAGTCATGGACATCTCTGGGAAGGCTGTTGTTATTCTGACTGCCACGATGTCCAATGGGGACTCTTTGGAGATGGGGCACGACACCCCAGTGAAACATCGGAGAGAGATGGTAAGCGAGTGACTTGTACGTCACATCTCCAGTTCACTTGGTTAATTGCTTTCCCTCTCCCACAGCAAACACACTCAGTCAAACAGGGAACCGAGGTGGTCTGATCAGACCTTCACCCCTTCTAGATATGGTTGTGCAATTCATGCAAAAGACCTCAAGACAGCAACTTTGGTTTCCAGTTCCCTTTCCGTAGTGTACATCCTCTTGATTTTGTTCTTTGGCCAAAGATCATGAGGCCATGATTTTTTTAAACTGCAGCTCCTCCTCCTCCTCTTTAATTAGCAAAAAGCATTACTCTAGTAATGGTGTCCTAATGGGGCGCTTCAGTGGAAATTAAACCCTAAGATTTTCTAAATCTATGTAACCTTCATAGCCTCAAGCCAACCTGATTGTCCTCCCCCCACCCCACTTTTTTTAGAATCGTTTTTTCTAAAGATACATAAATCACATAAATGTTACAATAAAAAAATATAAGAGGTTCCCATATACCCCACTTCCCACACACCCCCACTCCTCCCATATCAACAACTTCTTTCATTAATGTGGTACATTCATTGTATTTGATGAGTACATTTTGGGGCATTGCTACACAGCATGGATTGTAGTTTACAGTCTCTCCCAGTCCATTCAGTGGGCTATGGCAGAATATATAATGTCCTGTATCTGTCCCTGCAATATCATTCAGGACAATGCCAAGTCCCAAAAATGCTCCAATATCACATCTCTTCTTCCCTCTCCCTGCCTTCAGCAGCTCCCATGGCCACTGTCTCCACATCAATGATATAATATCTTCCATTGCTAGAGTCATAATAATTCTATCGTAGAATACAGTAAGTCCCCTCTAATCTATATTTTATTCCTCCATCCTGAGGACCCTGGGGATGGTGATGTCCACTCCACCTCTCAATCGAGAGGGGCTGAGATCCCACATGGCTGATGGATGCAGTTCTCCTGCTTTCAACTATAGACTCTCTCGGTTCCCTGGTGTGATGGTTGGCCATCCTCACCTCCCTGTTAGCTGATCTGGTTAAGTGCAACGAACTGGAGAGTAGGTGTTGCAACTCTGCTGAGGCTCAGGGCCCAGTTGGCACATGGACAGTCCAGAGAAACAAGTCTCCCGAGCATACACCAATCCTTGCACCAACCACAGGTTCAGTAAAAGTTACAGAAGAGGCATGTGTAGAAATCACAACTGAGTTCACCTCCATCACACTCAGGAGCACAAATTTCAAAGTAGGGCCCCCTGACAAGTCGCTGAACTCCAGAGCCATGTGTCCTGACCATAGGGCCTGGGTGTCTCCATAGCCCTCAGGAGCACCAGTACCTGGGATTGTATCTACTTTGGCTGTCACTGAGATCCGCACGACCCCTCTGATGACCTCCCAACTCATTTTGAAGTCTCTTAGCCATATAAACTCATTTGTCTTTACCATTTTCCCCTTTTGTTCAAGGTTGGGCTTTGCATGCTTGAGCGGGGCCTGGGTTGGGAGGATGAGTCAGGTGGTCCAAGGAATGGGGGGGATGGTTGGGGAGGAGCCAGTGAACATGAGAGATTGTTGGGTATGTGATTGAAACTATAATGTTGAGAAAACTCCTTAGAAAATAGAATAAGGAAGGGTTACTGGTTTAAAGTGTTTGCAGGGGGTGGGGGAAGCATCTGGCACAGGGTGCACCTGGGGCAGGTTTCTAGGGAGTGTGTGAGTGCTCATCATGTCATAGTGTGTTATATCAGTGGGCAGAGACCCAAACAATGAGCAGATTGTCCTTTAAAATCCCAATAAAATGGCTCAGGCCCTAAGCCATGAATGGTGGGAATTCCAAGGACCCTGGTGTGGGGAGGGTACCTTTCTGTGGTCACCTGCCCCTCTACATTCTCCTCTCCTTGAATTCTCCCTCACCTCCTCGTTGAGTCACCTGCAAAAAAAAAAAAAAAAAAACTCTCAAAATTTCTGTTTATTTATTATTCAGAGCTCTTTTTTTTTTTTATTAAAAAAAAAGCTTTTCCCATTTGGACTATTCTCAAGAGCATCTCACTTTCAAAATCACATGTCCCCATTATGATTCTTTAACTAAATTAAAGGCTCTCTTCTTTCCCTAGGCTAAGTGCCTCAAACTACAACCAGCCTTAAGAAGAGTGCTTTTCCTTTCCCTATAACCCTAAAAAGTCATTTATGGTCTCAGTCACTCCCTGACCATAAGAATTAGAATGTGATTATATTCTGAGCTGGAAATCACCACAACGGCCCTCTGAGTCGGACATAAATAAATCAAACGTCCTGGTCCTGTGTTCTCAGGGGCAGTCACTGCTAGCCTGGGGCTGATGTCGGGAGCGAGGGGCTAAGTGTGCTTTTGGGGAATGTTAAAGTTAATGCATGTTCTAGCAGATTTTTACCTGTAGGATTTGTTGCTTCATTGCGACACTTATTTGGGACACTGGGCACATAGCGGAAGCTTTAAACTGCCTCCCATCATTGCCTGTTCATAGGGAGCTTTGTGTAGTGTTCTATGAGCAGAGCTAGGAGGCGCTGTGGGCCCGGAGGCCTGTTTTTACCTCACATTGAAGTCAAGGGTGAAAATTGGCTGAGCCGGGCTTGGGAGAGGCCCTCCGGGGGAGCCCCTCGGGGGGAAGCCCGCCTGGGCGGTCCAGGTCCGCGCCCTGGCCTTGGCTCAGCGTCTGTGGTACCTTCTACGGTGTCTTGTGAGGGGAGAGATGGCGCTTCTCTGAGGGAATGGGTGTTCACACACCCAGCCCTGGAAGGAGGTCCTCGTTGGCTAGCACCGGTGGCCTGGGAAGGCAGGCCTCCACGGGGTGAGAAGCCCGAGCTCCCTCGCTGGGCCGTGTGGCTGGTGGCGCCTGAACAACGAGCAGGCGCGGAAGCAGTGCGGTTCCGGAAGGGGGCCGGCCCCGGCAGGCAGCCAGCAGGGGGGTGCGGCGAGCAGGCTCTCAGAGAGACCCAACTGGCCTCGTCATGCTCAGCAAGTCGGCACCCTTCACCCCTCCATTGTTTCCGTTTGCTCCTCTTATCTGTCACAGTCCAGGAGGAGACAGAAAGTACATTTTTAAAAAACATTGTGGTAACATAAATACATACCATAAAATTTGCCTTTAAAAAATTAAAAAAAAAAAATTTCACAAAGACTTTATTTTGAGGAAAATTAAAGCATTTCACTTAGTACTAAACCCAAAAGAAAATGATCCAATTTATATTTGTAAAAGACCATTTACTCACCACCTGCTATATACCAGGATCCCAATTAGATAGGAAGAAAACTGTGTGTTCCCTATCCTCAAGATATATATAGTCTCCCGGGCAATTTTCAGATTATTTATTTATTTATTCATTCATTCATTTTTAGATTCTTTTTAACAGGGGTGGCAACATCATACATTTTCAAGGGCCACATATCTAGCCAGGAACCTAACTAGTGGAACAGATCAGTCTAAGGGAAGGACTAGGAGGGAGAACTACAGAATGTATATTCCACCTAAGTAACTCAAAAATCAATTTAAAAATGATGGCAGAAAGCAGATGTGGCTCAAGCGGCAGGGCACCCACCCACCACATGGGAAGTCCCAGGTTCGGTTCCTGGTGCCTGCTAAAGAAGACAAGCAAGACAGCGAGCTGACATGACAGGCTGGCACAGCGAGCTGACTCAACAGGAGGATGCAACAAGGAAACACAATGAGAGACTTAAGCAGGAAACGGAGGTGGCTCAAGTGATTGGGTGCCTCCCTCCCACATGGGAGTTCCCAGGTTTGGTTCCTGGTGCCTCTTAAAGAGAGGGCAAACAGACACAGAGCGCAGACAGTGAGTGCAAACACTGGGGGGAAGGAAAGGAAGAAATCAATCAATCAATAAAATACTTAAAAAAATAAGGCCATCAATCAATCAATAAAATATTTTTTAAAAATAATGCCATCAAAAAATAATGCTGTCAATGCAACAGAAAATATTGTAAGAAATGCTTAACCACCCATTACATAAAGTTTTTTTTTTTTTTTAAGTTGGTAATGGCATGGCTAGACCTCCCCATTTCTGGTGATAGTTTACACTGCTAACCTTTCTAGATGGCAATCTGGTAATATATATCAAAATGAAAAATATTTATTCACTTCAACTATTCAACTATTAGAAGTTACCCTAAAGAAGGCATGAGCACTTGGCGCCTGTGTGGCGGCGGATGTCGCCATCCTGGGTTGTGACTCTCACCTCCGAACCGTTTACTGTGGTGCTTGAGGCTACAAGCTCAAGTATTTCAGCTCAAGAGGAGGTTAGAAGGTGAATGCCCCGGCTGCCTGGACATCAGTGGCGAGGGGACCCCAGACACTGGTCTCCTTGAGTGATGGTGGCTGGAAAGTTGGTTCACTCCACGACGCGAGGCGATGGCTTTGTGCACACGGACAGCAAGTTTCCGGAGCCGCCATCAAAGCCGCCTTGGATCAGGGGTAGAAGGCCCCGAAGGCAGAGCCCAGCAGCCTGGGCCCAGCCACCTCAGCAGATGCTTCACGAAGGGAAGTACCCAAATGCGTCGTGGGTGCCTGGTGTTTCCCTGATGCTCCTGCAGCTGCTGAATGGGGCAGCGGTCGATGTCCCTGGTCTTGGCCTGTGTGTGCGTGTGTGTCCTGGAAGTCTATTCACACCTGCTGCCCTCCTGACCCCCACTTTCGCCATCTCCCTGAACTCCCGTGTTCTCCCTGTGCAACTTCCCCCCACCCCAGAGCTTTTACCCCTGGAGCATGCTGAGAGCAGGTAGGAAGGTCCGGATGAGTGGGTGAATGTCTCAGATTACAGCAACGGTTCATAACTCAATAAACATCAGAGCAGTTAAACAATTTGAAAAAAAAGAAGGCATTAACATGCATTGTACATACAATGCATACCTCTACAACATATAATAAAATTTATACTATTTAGCATCCAACAATGGGTACATTTAAAAATTATGGCACATCCAATCAAAAAAATACTTAAGGCCTATTAAAAAGAACAGAATAGATGCAGATGTAGTGGCATGGGAAACTATCTAGTTATTAATTTTAAAAAACACTCTAAGAGCAAGGATGGCTTTGCCTGCTGAGTGTCCCATGTTTTCAGTCACGCCTGGAAGCACGATTCCAAGTCACAGCTGAGACCATTCGGCAGATGTCAGTGGTGTAGGGGTTTCTAGAGAATCACTAGCTGTGGAGCCAGGCTGCAGTCAACAGGTCCCACAGAAACAAGTTGGCCAGGAACCTGCCACAGTTATAGAATCTACTTGAGAGGGACCTTCTGGACAATGGAGGAATTTCCACAGCAGTATAGCCACACAAGTACAGTGTGGAGGAACAAAACATTTTTAAGTATACAATTCAGTGGCATTAATTACATTCGCAGTGTTGGGCTACCATCACCGTGGTCCACTATTGAGCCTTTTTTAAATTTTTTATTGATTTAAAAAAATACTTAGATTACATAAAATACTACTACTACTACAAAAAAAAATATATATATATATATAAGGGATTGCCATATACCCCACTCCTCATACCTCCCACTTCTCCCCACATTAACAATTTCTTTCATTAGTGTGGTACAGTCATTGCAGTTGATGAACACATTTTGGAGCATTGCCACTAAGGATGGATTATAGTTTACATTGTAGTTTACACTCTCTCCCACTCAATTCTGTAGGTTATGGCAGGATATATAATGGCCTGCATCTGTCATTGCAATGTCATTCAGGACAGTTCCAAGTCCTGAAAATGTTCCCTTATTACACCTTTTTCCCTTTCCCGACTTCAGCATCTCCAGTGGCCACTGTCTCCACATCAATGATAGAATTTCTTCCATTGCTAGAATCATAATTAGTCTACAGTAGAACTTTAGTCCATATTTTATTCCCCAATCCTGAGGATTCTGGAATGGTGATGTCCACTCCACCTCTAATTGAGGGGGGGCTTTGATCCCATACGGCTGATGGATGGGACTCTCTTGCTCGCAGTTGTAGACTCTCTTGGTTCCTTGTTATGGTGGTTGTCTATCTTCACCTCCTTGTTAGTTGTCCTGGGTGAGTCCAATGAACTGGGGAGTAGGTGTTGCATCTCCACTGAGGATCAGGGCCCAGCCGGAATTAAGCCTTTTCTACACCTCAAACAAAAATGTTTATCCCCTAAGAAATAACTGCCCATTCCTCCCTGCCCCAGTCCCTGGCAACCTCTAATCTACTTTCTGTCCCTATCAATTTGCTTTTGTCTCTGGCCTATTTCACTTGGCATTAACTTTTCAAGGTTCATCCAGGTTGAGGCATATATCAGAACTTTGTTCCTTTTTATGTCTGAATAGTATTCTATTGTATGTATATACCACGTTTTGTTTATCCAGTCATCTATCGAGGGACACTTGCCCTGTTTCCATCTCTTGAGTATTGTGAGTAATGCCATTATGAACACTGGTGTACAAGTATCTGCTTTGAATTACTTTGTGTATACATCTAGAACTGGAATTGCTGGGTCATATGGTTCTATGTTTAACTTTTAAGGAACTGCCAAACTGTTTTCCACAGTGGCTGTACCTTTTGTACATTCCTGCCAATAGTGCACAAGTGTTCCAATTTTTCTACATCCTCATCAACACTCATTATTTTATGTTTCTTTTTTATTAAAAATAGCTATCCTTGTGGGTATGAAGTGATATCTTATTGTGGTTTTTGATTTGCATTTCCCTAATGGCTAATGATTTTGAGCATCTTTTCATGTATTGGTCATTTGTATATCTTCTTTGGAGAAATGTGTATCTAAATCCTTGTCCAGATTTTAAACAGGTTTTTGTCTTTTTCTTGTTGAGTCATAGAAGTTCTTGATATAGTCTAGATATATGTCCTTATCAGATACATGATTTACAATTATTTTCTTTAATTAGGTTGTCTTTTCACCTTCTTGATAATATCCTTTAATGCACAAGTTTTTAATTCTGAGGAAGTCCAATTTACTTATTTTTTCTTTTGTTGCTCATGCTTTTGGTGTCATATCTAGGAGTCCAAGGTCCTGAAGATTTTCTCCTGTTTTCTTCTAAAAGTTTTATAATTTTGGCTCTTATATTTAGGTTGTTGGGCCATTTGAAGTTTGTTTTGTTTTGTTATGTTGTGAGGTAGGGATCCAATTTCATTATTCCTTATGTGTACATCCAGATTTCCCAACACCATTTGTTGAAGAGACTATCTTTTCCCCATTGATCGAACTTGGCACCCTTGCCAAAAGCAACTGGCCTTAGATGTTTGGGTCACACTAGTTCCTTTAAGCAAGAGGATTTAAGAAAGAGAATATAAGAAATAATTAACTGGTATTAAAGAGTAAAAAAGGAGTTAGCAACTACAGGAAGTCCCCCAGGACAGGAGGCATGAAGAGAAGAGGTTGGAATTATTAAAATATAGAAAGGGCCCATGGAGATAAGACCTCTGGGGTCGAGGCATCAGGTGTCTGGAGCCGGCCTCTCTGAACTTGCAGGAGGGCCCCATGTGACTGGGACCCAGAATTCTGGCCGGCTTCTTCTGGTGTCTCTGGGCTAAGAGGAGTGTCTCCAGGCTAAGAGGAGTGTCTCCATGGGGTTGGATGATAAACTCCAAGGAGGGGCATTGGCCAGCTGGTGCTGGTATCCCTGAGAGGGGTTTGGTAAGGCTGGTTCTATGAGTACTGGAAAAATTGCAGCCACTGCTACAAGAATATACTGTTGCTGTCAGTATGACAAAGGCTGGGTAATACCACCAGGAGCACATTGTATAAAGGGAACCTAACAGAGCAGCTGGCAGAGTAGAAATGTGGTTTTTTGAGTCCTGGCCCTCACCCTCACAAGGCAGAGTAGAGAAGGGTGAGTTGGGAGCTGAGAGATAATAGCTTTGTATCTGGCAAATTTCATGCCTTTGGCTACTCAGCATCCACATACATTCTCCTATAGGTATTTGAAGCTCTATCAAGTAAACATCTATATTTCTACCTAAAAAGATTCAACTATCCTTCATACAACCCAGTTAGTCTAATACTCTCCCTAAAACAAGGATACCCAAAATCTTAGGAGTCATTGTATCCATCACTAAGTAGTTAGAGCCCAGGGCCTTGACAGCCTGCAGACCTCCAGGCAGCCCTGGGCAGGGCAGCAGGGTGGCACCAGGTATCCCATTTGATCTTGAGAGCTTTTTCCATGCAATTTCTAATTATTTTCTTGGTGATTCTCTTTCTGCTTTTTTTTTCTTCCAATTTTTGCATTCAGGGATCAACAGGGGAGTACTCTAATTTAATACCTCTAAAAATGTCTCACAGCCCATTTCTCCTAGTGAATAAGAATGTGGACCTGAAATTTCAAAGGCTCTAAACTCATCTCTTCTTTGGCTGGACGTTTAATAGTATCTGATCCTTTCTCAAGTTAGCCTAAGGTTCTTATGACCCCCAAACCCCTCACAGCTTCAGATTGGCTCATGAAAGGACAAGTAACATGAAATGAAAAGAAGTTGTTCCTATAGCCAATAGTTTTAAAAATTATTTCTACATTATATGTCTTAAAAGTCCTAAACCTTTAGCTGTTAAACTGAGTGTGCAAGCTGGCAGTCTGGATACTTTCCACAGTCACTTGTGTCTTTTTAGCACAATGTCTTGCTTTACTGATTGATTCATTGATGAATTTAAACATTATTGAACAGGGCAGTTTAGCTATAATCACCACAAATTCCTTGTCTATTACCTGCTTGCAGACTTTTCAGCCTGCAACTGTTAAACCAATACTGAAGGTCAATTTTTCTCTAAAGCAGCCTGTTACCAACTATAAACACATTAAACCAGAGTCATCTGGTCAACCTCCTGCCTCTAAGCAGTGTACTTTCTGTCATCCTGGGCATACCTCTGGTAGGTCCTGTCCCTAAAAGTCCTCACATCAGAGCTCAGGGAAGAATTTTAAAGAAGAGAAGCTCTGTGGGTACATACCTTAGGCCAGTCAAAAGGATACAAGAGACCCATTCCTTGGTGTGGACTTTGAGCTCACCTAAATAAAACTTTGTGCAAGGTCACAAATCAACACACTGCACATCCAGATGGGCAAGGAAAGTGTGGCTTCCTTATTAATAATAACAGATTTGATCTCCTAGTGAGCATCTCTGTCCCCATCCTACTGGGTAAAGGGGAAACAACCTTGACAATAAACAATAATTCTGTCTTTTGGGGATTCATCATTCTTCTTTTAGTTTATGATTGTCTCTTTCAGATAAGCACTTGGATCTTTCAAATTCTGCCCCTCCAACTTCTCCTCCCTAAGATGGTACCTAGGAATATGGAAGTGTTTATCTTTTCTTTGGGGAATTGGGGGTAACAGGGCATCCTTGTACTGTTGTTCTCTGGAGTTACCTGCCTTTGCTGTTGACACATGTCCAAAGCAGTATGGGGCAAATGTCCCTGTGTTTGCAGTTTTGCCCTCACCTTATCCAAGAATTCCACCTAGAGCGCAGAGGTCAGGGTACTCATAGTCACTACTTGCTTCCTCATGAAACAAAGTTACAAGTTCACATTCAAAGTATGTATCTTCCACATGATGCCACCACTCCACTTCACCAGGTACCTAGAATAAATTAAATTACTCTGGTCACCTCAACTTGAATCAGCACATTGAAAAGTTTCTTTAGTTAGCTCAGTATGCTTTGGGTGAATGCATTGTCTTCTAATTCTCTGTTCCTTCCAAGGTATTTAAGGATGGGGCCACTTGTTGATGGAGAAGAGAGGATCTAGAATCCATGCACCCATGTCCAGGTTTTCTGTGGCACCCCTAACTTCCTTGGTGAGGTCCCCAGTCCAAATGTCCTCTAGGCACCCTGCATTGGAGGCTAGGGTGGTGAACTCATGGTCCAGTTTCTTGGCTCCATCTGAGCCCAGTGTCCTCTCCTCATAACTTACCCCTGTGCTCCGCCCCTCCCCCCAGACCAAGTCTCTCTGGTGCTGAAGTCCATCTGGGACTTGCATTTGGTCCCAGGCCTGGGTGACTTTCCTTAAGTTCATGGCTACAAGTCACTTTGTCCCAGTACAGCAACCAATTTGGCAAGCTTCCCAAGCTATTCCTACTGATTCTCCACCCTCAGGGTCCTATAGGTATGTGTGGATCCTTACTATGCCTTGTGGGAGCCAAGGAATCATGGAAATGCTAATCGAAATTCTCTTCTTCCTTTCTGCCTAATCAGAGGACCTAAAACTCCAGGTGGGAAACATGGTTCTAAGTTTCCCTTTGATGTAGGGCAGCTGAAGGATCAGGCTGTGTCACTATCTTCCCCATCACCAACCTTTCTCCTTCCCACAATTCCCTGGGGGCTTTCATTTCTATTTCCTGTTAGTTAAGACATTCCTTACATCACATCCTCCCTACCAAGCAGGTATCTTTCCCACCACCACTTGCCCTTCACTTGCCTATTTTTGCAAAATGGCTGCTCTGTAACACAAGGGAGAGAAAAATTTTACTCCCTTTTCACTTTCGAAACATTGTTGCATGAAATCCACAGAGATGGCAACAAAGCTTGGACCAAAGACTCTGGTTATTTTACCATGGAAAATAGTTATCCCCCTCAAGATAACATTTCTTAACTCCTCCCAGCCCCACATATACACACACACCCCCAACACATTCAGTGTACATTCGCAGCCTATTCTGGCACTCCTGCCCTCCCCAGCAGCCAAGTCCGTCTTCTCTTGTTCGCGCCCTCCTCGGAGGCCTCCTGCTCTGCCTGCCTCAGAGGAGCCAGCGGAAAGCCCAGAGGTAATCAGGCCAACCATACTCCCAGCACAATGGCTAATCTCCACGTTCAGGAAATGACTCCCGAGTGGAGTGTTTACGTTTTTAAATACATTTTCCAGATGTTCCTAAAACCTAGAGCTTCTGCTGGTTCTGAAGATCAGAATTTGGTGAATACACTCGGTCCAATGCTAAACTATATCTTTTTAGTTTTGTCACTTGCTGGCAAAGAAAAGGATGGCCACTCCTCAGTAATACTGAATTTCAAGATTTCTCTCTTAAATCCCTGTATTATTCAGCCAAAGGGATGCTGATGCAAAATATCAGATATTGGTTGGTTTTTATAAAGGGTGTTTATTTGCGGTAGAAGCTCACAGATAGCAGGCCATAAAGCATACGTTACTTCCCTCACCAAAGTCTACTTTCATGTGTTGGGGCAAGATGTCTGCGAGGGTTCAGGCTTCCTGGGTTCCTCCCTTCCAAGGTCTTGCTTCTCTCTGGGTTCAGAGTTCCTCTTTTCCCAGGGCTTGCTTCTTCCTGGGCTCCCTTCCTGGGGCTTGTTTCTCTTTCCTCTATGAGCTTACTTTCTCAGCTCCAGCTTAAGCCTTCAGCATCAAACTCCGACATCAAAACTCCACATCAAAAACCTTCAACTTTGTCCTTTGCCATGCCTTTTATCTGATGACATGGCCCAATCAAAGCCCTAATCATAACTTAATCACGCCCAGGTACAGACCAGATTACAAACATACTCCAATATCTATTTTTGGAATTCATAACCATATCAAGCTGCTACAATCCCTGTTCCATTTTTTCCCCAAGCTACAATTTTTAAAATGTATTTTTCCCAAAACTGAAGTCAAGTTAAACCTTCTTGCTCCCCCTCTCTCTGCATATGCCTGTAGAACATTTGTGCCAACACTTTGCACTGCATTGCTGGTCTCTGCTTGAATGGAAAAGCATCTCTCCGCATCCCTTGCAGCTGCATGATCCAACCATTTATATTTTCGTTCACACAAGCCACTTGTATTCTGAGCCTGCCTGTCTTTTATCTTAATTATATATAAAAAGGCACCAGGTCAAAGACCTACAATCCCCTTCTCCTTTTTAATTATTCATTATACATACGAAGCATTAAGTAAGAGAATTTGACCTATAATTTCCTTCTCCTCCTTAATCACAGGTGTCGATAGCTAATTATATATAATGTTGGGATAGAAGAATGTGGACTTTGGAAAGAGGCAAATCTGAGTTTAAATTCTGGCTTCACTATTCACCAGCTATGTAATCTGGGCAAGTTGCTTTACCCTCTCTTGGTCTTATGTGTCTCAGCTGTAAAATATTATCATGGTGAGATGAACAGAACACTTCTCTTTTTGTGAGACAGAAGAAGCTTGCTGAGGCTAAGTATGCAGATCCTAGGTGGCTAAGAGTGGTGAACTGGGGCTAGTGTGGAAGTGGGTGTAATGCCAGCGAGGCTCAGAGTGTCAGATACTCCTTTGCCCAATGATGCTCCTTTGCCAAGGTCATGGTCAACATCATGTTACAAAGAGGAGTATCCTTTCTTTGTTTGAGATTAGACTTTGTCTCTTGGGGCGAAATAATGCCTATTGTAGTTAGGAGTGCTTGCTTGTAGGTTAATTGTCTTAGTTTGCCAGAGCTGTTATGACAGATATCACTCTGGAGTTGGTTTAACAACAGGAATTTATTGGTTCATAGCTTTGAGGCTAGAAGGCTTGCTTTCTCCTGGGGTTGTTGGTATCTTCTGATTGACTGGAAATATTGGGATTCCTTGGCTTTTCTATCACAATGCACAGGGCTGTGTCTTCTTTTTCTTCTGGGTTCCACTGACTTCCAGCTTCTGCTGCTTCCTGTGGCTTCTCTCTTGGTCTGACTTTCACTGTGCTTATAAAGGACTCCAGTAATCTGTTGAACAGTAAAGCCTAACCTGACTTAATGTGGCCTCACCTTAACTGAAGTAACATTTTGAAAAGATGTTATTTACAAATGGGACCTGAGTTTAAATTCAGGACTGGGAGCAAGAACACCTCCAAACTGCAGTATACAAATAAATCCACATCACCATGCCAGAAAGTCTAACAATACAGTTTATGGTGGGAGCTTTGAACCACATGGTATCATCTCAACCTCCAGGGGGGCTGGAGCCTGAGGTTGGCAGAGGGCAGTTGACCATGGAACCCCAATAAAGACTCTGAACACCTAGGCTCAGGGAAGCTTCCCTGGTTGGTGATACTCTGTGCATACTGTCACTCACTGACACAGAGAAAGTAAGGCTGTCCACGACTCCATGGGAAAAGACAAATGGACCTTCCACATTTGCAACGCTCCTTGACTCTGTCCTATGCACATCTTCCCTTTTAATCTACTATCCTTTCCCTGTAATAAACCCTAGCTATGAGCACAATAGCTTTCAGTGAGTTCTGCAAGTCCTTCTAGTGAAGGATTGCACCCTAAGGTGGTTTTGGGAACTGCCCTCTCCAATTTTGCAGCTGGTGTCAGAAGTGAAGTTGCCTTGTGGGTACACTGTGCCTTCACATGATGCAGATATATACTGAGATATATTTATAAGTGAAACGAAATGATATAATGTCTGGAATTTGCTTCAAAATAATAGGTTAGAGGGGTATGTGGATGAGGGTGTGGAAGGAACAGATTAACAAATCGAAGGTCATCATATAATTAATATTCTATATAATCAAAAATTAAGCATTATTTAGCTAATCTGGTTCAGGTGATAATTTGCCTTCCATAACGTCCATCCCCTTAGGAATCCTGGGCACCCTCCTCCTTTTCTCGTGTTTACAGAATGGAAGGGACCATGTGGCTGAAGTCAGAGGGCACCAAGAGAGAAGCCTTGGGCACAAGCAGCTGTCAGTTCCAGTCATCAGAGACTCAGTGACTGCTAGCTGTTGCTGAAGGAAAGCCCTCACCAAACATCAATGATAATTAATAAAAGTCGTGATGCAGGTCATGAGTGGTGCTTGATGGATGGAGCTGGGGTATGTGGTATAACTGACATGGCAGCTCACTGCTCCCTGATGCTTGAACAATGCCCACAGAGGTGGCTGGGGAGGACACTCTTAGGGTGTTTTGCTCTGACCAGCATCTTCAACCATTGGGAATCTGCATTATGTGAGTCTTTGTGGGAAGCAGTCTACCTCCCATTAGATAAATTACAGAAGCCACATACTCATGATCTCTGGTAAGTGGAGAATGGGCATGGTCCCAGAAAAGCCAGTTCTTTTCTGGGAAGCTCAAGGACACAGAGGTTGTTTAGAATCCATTTCAGCTGCAGTAGAAGTATGCTATGTAAGTCCAGGGTAAGTGGCAATTCAAGGTGAGAAAGTTCCAGCATCTAACTTCCATGGGCAGCAGTGGTGGTGGTATCAGTTCCAATGTGTAGGGTCCAAGGTGTCAGCAGTGACGCTAGCTCCAGCATGCAGGGTCCAGGCTTCTCAGAGGTTCTTGTTCCATCTCCAGTATCCAGGGTCCACAATGATGGCAATGGAGGTGGTGGCAGCTCCAGCAGTGACAGTGGGAGTGGTGCCAGAGCCAGTACCCAGGGTCCAGTGTGGCCATAGTGGCGGTGTCAGCTCCAGCATTTAGGATCCACCTACCATAATATCTTACCTTACCAGCTGCTCCTTTGACATGACCTTGGTCAAGGGTACAATCTCCTAAGTTCCTTTGGCTTCCCATTTTCTGATCATGGCTTTTCAGCCTTACTCTTCATTTTATTAGCTGCCTGATGCCCCACCAATAAGAGGGACCCAATAAGTACCTTGGCTGTTTAATTTAACCAAACTCATTTTCTGTTTATAGCCAGCCAAAAGACCAGCTATACAGCCCTTTGCTCAAATTTCTCCCATTCCTGGCCATGTGTCCCCATCAAGTTCTGCCTGTTTCCTCTGGGACCTACTGACCCCTGAGCGCTTCTCTATCTCCCTCCATCTGTCCTTACCATTCCCACCCAAGCAAACTTTTTTAATCTGGGCAGAGAAAGACCTGTCTCCCCTAAGCCTCAGGTATTTCAGTATGCTTCTTTGTAGGGGCATCACTTTTCAAATCAAGGCCAGAAAACTTCCTTTTCCTGTTTTCAAGCTGTCCAAAAACCTACCAAAGTAGAAAAAGTAGAATGAATGGAGTGAAGCAGGGAGAAAGAAAAAATTATCTGGGAGAAAAGAATTGGCCTATTCAAGAATTTGTACCTGAATGTCCACAGAAACTTTATCCCTAATAGCCCCAAACTGGGAATAATCCAAACGTCTACTAATAGAAGAATGGAAGCAAACTGTGCTCTAGTCATACTATAGTATACTGGACAGCAATGAGGAAGATGGAAGCATTTCTACACTCAACAGGGTGGAGGAATCTCACAGTGTTAAAGTGAAGACCACAGACACAAGAGTACATATTTGTACATATGAAGTTGTAGAACAGGCAGAATTTAATGATGTTCATGTAAATCAGAAAGTGGCTGTGTTGGTTGTTTGTGGCCTTGGAGGCGATTGACTGGGAAGGGCACAAGAAAACTTCTTATGGTGATGAAAATGTCATTTTTGTGATAAAGGAGTACATTACAAAGTCTATATTTTTGTCAAAACAGTGTTTATTGAATATAAATTATGTCTCAGTTTCTTAAAAGGTAAGGGGGGAAGGTGGGCAGACATGCTCAGACTTGGCACCCTACCACACTGGCTTCCTGACAAATCTGCCCACTTATCCTCAGAGTGATTGAAAACAGCACACACCTCCCAGGACGTCCAGTTCTCTGTGTGCAGGCAGAGCAGGTCTGAGTGGTCACAGGCAGGTCGTGAGTGAAGACAAGATGCTGGCTATGTGGGGGGACCACACACTGGTGTGCCCCAAATGGTGGAGAGATCCCAGGAGTGTGGGCGTGGCACGGGCAAGAGGGCCACCTCTGGTTAGCACCTCAGACACTGCCCTGCTGCAGGTGCTGCCCCAGTCCTGCTGTGAGGATTAGGGTGAGTGACAAGAGGTGGGGCCTGGCACGGGGAGATGCTCCATAAACCACAGTCAGCATAACTCTTGTTCAGAGATGAGCCTTCAAGAGATCACCCGGAGCCCTTAATGAGCAACAACAATAAGGGCAAAGAGAAAGATGGAGACAGAGAAAAGGAGAGAGAGAGAAGAGAGAAAGGGAGAGGGAGGAGGAGAGGGAGGGAATAGGAAAGAAAGGAGAGGGAGGAGTGAAGCTGAAAAAGGAAAGAGGGATAAAGAAGATGAGGGTAAAGAGAAGAGAGCAGGGGAGAAGAGAACCTAAAGGAAAAAAAACTAAATGAGAAATTGCCAGACCTGAAAGACAAAGCAGCCACAACCAGAGGCCCACATTGAACAGACACAGTCCCAAGCCAAAAGGTCTCTACAAAGCACAGGGAGGCCTTGTGCCCCTGATGGTGCTGACAGTGAAACACTAACCTCATGTGGGGACTGATACCCAGCAAAAGCAGGTTCCTGCCCAATGCATTTTGAAGACCAATTCCTGAGACACGGGGTTTCACAGAAAGAGCTTTATTTGCTAGTACATAGCAAGGGGCTCAGACAGCCTACGGGCCTAAAAGTCTGTCCAAAAAGTTTGAGGAGATTAGGGTTTGTATGAATTTCAAACAGGGGAGGGTGGAGTGGTTACCATTTCAACAGCAATAACCATAAACAAAGGTAAGATCAGTCTAGAATCATCTTCACAATAGCAGGTATACACAAGCATGAGCCTAGTTTGAAATGACCACAAACAAAGGGTGAGGTCCATCTAGGTGGTTTCAGTAATTCCAGGTATTAGCTTTTGCTTATACTATAATTTACTGGAAGTTAAAAACCATCTATGTAATGATTCAGTGATCATGATCATTTGTTCATTCTTAACTCTCAGTTACAAGCCAAGTACCGCCTATGAGCACACACACATATATGCACATGCCAGCACACATGCACAATGCAAACCCACACATGCACACGTGCACACACAATTTCATTCACCTGGCGGCCTAACTTAAAGCTCACTCTGCCTGGTGAAGCCTTCCCTAGCGATGGCCTTTCAAGCTCATCCGGAGGTTAAACCCCTCACGGTGCTTCCACACAGCACTGTGGGAATCCAGGCTGGAAGATTCTTTGAGGCTACCATCATTATTTTTTCAAATGGACAAGTTCTATTTTCAGAAGGAGCCTAGTTGAAGGTTGCTAAGTATCTCAGGTCACGAGGGTTTCCCAGTGCACCCCATGGAAGTAGCGTCCTGTTAATTGGCTAAATGGAAGTTTTTAGCTATTCTCGGGTGAGCCAACTGGAGCCAAACTACAGAATATGGCAGAATGGGTTGGAGAGGGGGGTGGAAGCCCTCATTGGCAGAACTTTAAAAATCAGGCCTTTTAAAAATCTGACTGGAGGAGTTTCAGTGAGATCGGGAGGAAGGAAATACATGGAGAATCTCCCACCTTTTCTTGCTGTTCCTAAAGGAATGCCCTTTGAAGGTGCAGCCCTATGAAGTCCTACAGATAAGCTTACAGCTTGTTTCTTTGAAAAGTTTTGCTTTTAGTGCCTTAAATACACACATTTAAAAAAATCACACACATACATGTATATTTTTAAAAGAATGTGATATTATATGCATAGCTCACATTACCTACCCCATCTTCCATGGGAAACTTGCCCCCAGACCCTGATGTGGGACAGGAGCCCACCTACCACCTCACCACGTTTAATCAGGACACACATGGGGTGGGGGTGGGGGAGGGGGGCACAAAACACAGGACAGAAATGCCAGGGGGGAGACTGTGGCCTGAGGAGGTGGATTGCATTTCTGCCTGAGGTGTGGATTCAATTTGCACCTGAATCAGACTCCCTCTCGCCCAGGGTCCACCCCCACCCCCGGTCCTGTCTGCTGTGTTTATGAACCCTGGAGACACCACATTCTTCCTGCATTATCCATTTAAGATGGCAACGCCCATTGAGGGCACCAGGACCCTTGACTCTGCCGTTTCTAGGGCCTGAGTGGTGCGCCCCGGCCCTGGGTTTAACTAACCCAGGTCGGGGGTAGAAAACTAGAGCTGGGACATCCCGCTGGGAACAGCCCTGAGACGGCACAGGCAGGCCGTGCTGTTTCATCTGTATGTCCCTCCTGCCCCCCCCTCGTGTACGTTACCGTTACCTTCCCCAGCTAGAGCTTTGCCTCTCCCCCCGACCTTGACTTCTGGCATCGCTATGAAGCAGGCTAGTAAGATAGGGAGTCAACAGACGGATCTAGAACCTGGCAAGAAGCCCACGTGGATGTCGATACCCCCAAGACAGCTGCTGGAAGACCCTCCCCAAGATGCTGCCACTCAGAAGAAGACTTCCTCCGAAAGGCAGGAGAAGCCCCAATATTCCCCAGGGACTTTCTCATTGGGCCCTCCTGGGGGACTGATGGGAGAAATAAGCAATCAAAACGGTGAACAGGCACAAGGCCTGAGCATTCTCTCTCTCTCTCTCTCACCTCTGAACCCTCAAGTCTGGTTGTCTTCCCCCCTTCCCCCCCGCCCCCGCCACCCTTGGATCACTACGCAAGTAAACCTGGGAATTTATAATCTATAATGGGAACTGTAGCCTGTAAATTAGCCCACTTTATCACTTTTCAGCCCCTTGCTCTCTACCTGGGACCCCTGATCTGTTATTTTCTCCCATTTCTTGTCCCCTCCGTACCTGAATAAATTCCTGGCCTAACTCACCTGACATACTCTTGAAATTCATTTCTGCAGCACAGTCAAAAACCTAGACAAAATCCAGTAACAACTACAGGTGCCATGGAACAGGCATGGCCCATGGGGCTGAGGCAAGCTGGGGGGTGAGACTAAGCCTCTCTAGTCCTAGAGCAGAGGAAGCTGTGACCCACACCTGGGCCAGAAACCAAAGCGTGTTTATGTCTAGAGCCAAGAGAGGCAGACAGTTAATCCTCAGTGAATTCAGGAGACTGCAGATCTTTATTTTAAAAGATGGGCATCTATTGATAAAGCTACCGTTTCTAATTATGTGCAAAGTTAAGGCTGAATTAAATGATATCTAAAGGAGAATAAATTCATGAAGTAAAAAATGTGTGTCTGTTTTTAAACACAACTACTGTCAAAAGCTCTGTTTAATTAAATATTGGCTTTTCTTCTACTTTTAAGAAAATCCTTTTGATTCCCTTGATTGTTGATCAGAGTCAAGGATGAAAACACCTTCCTAATACCTTCTTTTAGCCTGAATCTTCTTTTCCCCTATACACACTGATTGTCAATCAGGGGGCAAGTTCATTTAAAAATGAAAAGTATCCATGCAATAAATTATCTTACTAGTTTATGTATATAATGAATATAATGTAATAATGTATTTTATGTGTAATATAGAATAATACTGACTATAGCAGTTTGATATTATTGATGAATTCCAAAAAGTAATATTGGATTATGTTTGTAAATTGATCTTTCCCTCTGGGCATATTAGATTATATTGGATTCATAAATTTCCTTGATTAAGTAATCATGTAAACCTCTTGTGCCAGTAGGGCATTGAGTTCCCACCCTTTGGTGGGTGGGGACTCACAGATAAAAGGCATGGCAAAGGACAGAGTTGGCAGCTTTTAATGCTGGAGTTTGATGTTGGAGTTTGATGCTGAAGCTGGAGCCCTGAGGAAAGAGACAGAGCCGTTTGCCTGATAGTCTGCAGCTGACCTTGTGGAGAGAGGCAAAGCCTAGAGAGCCTCATAGTCTACAGCTGACCTTGTGGAGAAAACAGAGGAGCTGAGCCCAGAGGAACCCAGGAAGCCTGAACCCTCGCAGACATTGGCAGCCATCTTGCTCCAACATATGAAAATAGACTTTGGTGAGGGAAGTAACTTATACATTATGGCCTGGTATCTGTAAGCTCCTACTCCAAATAAATACCCTTTATAAAAACCAACCAATTTCTGGTATTTAGCATCAGTACCTCTTTGGCTGACTAACACTCTGGCTTTAATTTCAATTCGTATCATTGTGGCTTTTTTTTTCTTGAAAAGCATTTTAGAGTCTAGGGAAGCAAAATAACTGGGAAATAAAGATTAAAGAAAATACTGAATTTCTCTTGAAAAAAAGTGTGAGGAAATTCTGGAGTTGCTAGTCAGAGTTGAGCTGGGAATAGAAGATGAGGAAAGTAGCTGGAGGCTGGACCCCAAACTGGGAGAAATAGACAGGGCCTATGTGACAAAACAGAAAATTTAATCTTCAATTTAAGATAGCATTTGTCTTTATGTTAGGATGGCATTGAACACTTCTAAACAGTTTATTTTTCTCACATGCAAATAAGTCAAAATTGGAAATTCAGAGATGACCTAGTCACTCTACAATGTACTCAAGAACAAACAAGAACAAAGAGTCCTTCTGTCTTTCTTAGAATTTACCTTTGTTCATTATGGTCACAGAGTGACTGCTGTACCTCCAGCCATCACATTCACCTTCTAGGCAGGAAGAAGATGGAAGAGCAAAGAAGGAAGGAGGTGACATCTGTATCAGGAAAGCAAAGACTCTCCCAGAAACTCACTCTGTTAGCAAGAACTGTGCTACATTCCTAGGTATAAGGGAGTCTAAAGAAATGACTCTTTTTAATTAAGTAGTTGCCACTGCAAACAAAATTGAGGTTCTGTAGTTAACACAAAAAAAGAGTTGACCTGAATAAAAGGGGGAAATGGAAAGGACAAATGAGTTTATTGGCTATGAGTCTCCAAAAAAGAGCTGGGAGGTTATCAGAGGGATTGCCCTTACGCACACCTCAGCAGAGTCCCAGAGACAGATAAAGTAGATACAACCCCAGGTATTGGTTCTTCTGAGGGATACAGAGACCCACAGGTTCATGGTCATGGCAGATGGAGTTCAGTGCCATGTCAGTTGGCCCTACTTTGGAGTTTGTGTTTCCATGTAATGGAGCTGGACTCAGATGTGATCTTTGTTCACAAGCCTCTCCTGTTACTTTTACCAGATCTGTAGTTGGTGCTGGGGTTTAGTGTATACCCAGGGGACCTGAATCTCTGGACTAACCATGTGATAGCCAGGCCCTGAGCCTCAACAGATTGCAACTCCTACACTCTGGTGTATTGGACTTACCCTGGCCAGGTAACAGGGAGGTGAAGAAGGTCAACCACCACACCAGGGAGCCAAGAATGCCTACAACTGAAAGCAGGAGAATTGCATCCAGCATCCATGTGGCATCTAAGCCCCCTCTTGCTATAGATGTGGAGTGGACACAACCATTCTAAGGTCCACAGGATGGAGGAATAGAGTATGGATTAGAGTGTACTTACTGATATTCTATTCATGAACTATCGTGAATAGTAATTGAAGAAAATGTGGCATTGGTGTGGAGAAAGTGGCCATGGTGGCTGCTGGGGGTAGGGAGTGGGAGGAAGAGATGAGATGTGGGGGTGTTTTCGGGACTTGGAGTTGTCCTGGGTGGTGCTGCAGGTACAGTTACCAGACATTGTATGTCCTCCCATGGCCCGCTGGGTGGACTGTGGGAGAGTGTGGGCTATGGTGTGGACCATTGACCATGAGGTGCAGTGGTGCTCAGAGATGTATTCACCAAATGCAATGAATGTCTCATGATGATGGAGGAGATTGTTGTTATGGGGGGAGGATTGGGGTGGGGGATATTTGGGGACCTCAAAGTTTTTGAATGTTATATTAAAAAAATAAAGACAAAAAAAAAGATTAAAAAAAAAAGAGTGAGTCACTGTTGGGTAGGAGGTAAGTGAATCTGCCACAGTGTTGCAGCAGTGTGGACCCCCATGCCTCCCTGAACCTTCAATAAAGTTTGCCATGCCTACAAAGATCTTCTGTGAGTGGCTGGGTGGGGGGAATCAAGATAAAGAGATTGAGCACCATGTCTACACTGGAGGAGAGCGGTCATGGGAGGCGAGCTAAAACTTGCCCAAAACTCCCTCCGAAGCAAGAGCACAGAGCACGAGAGGAATGAAGCCGGCAGCCCTGGCTGTGGTGGTAACTGCGTTTTGTTGCTAATAATAGTAACAACAATAACAGGTAGCTAACATTTATTGAGCACCTACTATATTCTTAGCACTGTTCTATGGGCTTTTTCTATTTTATCCTAATTAATCCATGCAAGAAATAAAAAAACAACACAATTATTCCCATTTTACCAATGAACTCACAAAGACTGAGAAAGGTTCTTTTCTTGGTTAATTGCCTGCAAGTTCTCAGCCCAGTTTTCGTGTGCACAGTCAAAATGCCCAGCTTGTTCTTGCCTTCCTCAGCCAGCCACCAGGTGTCCTGGCATGCTGTGCCTGGACTGCAGAAGGTCTGCCTGACTCCTCAGGGAGGGCGGCCTCCCTTTTCTTCTCTGACCATTCAATCCTCAGTGAACAAAGCCTAACTCCACAGTGCTTTCCTGACAGACATCATTTAATTTACCCTCAAATCTGTCCCCGTGGGATGGGAAGAGGACCAAGCCCGAGAGCTGACGTGGGCTGGCCTGCAGTCAGGTCTTCTCTCTCTCCGCCCATCCCTCCAAAAGACTATTCGAGGAGCCAGAACAGCAGCCCTGGGCAATTGGTGATATTCTTACGTGGTCAGTCTTTCCGGAGGAGAGAAAAGGGGCGAAGTCCTGGTAAATCTTCACCCTGAGATGCTAAAAGGCACAGCAAAGTCACACAGGGTGATGACCTTGCCAAAGCACTGCTTCGTGCTCAATTCCCCAGCTTGGTTCACTGAATTACAGAATCAGTGTCACAAGCCCAACAGTAGCAGGTGACAACTAGCCCTTGTGCATAAGCTGCTTCATGGAAGGAGAAGAAGGAGTTAAGGCTAGTTCTATGTCATACTAGTTCTACATCTACGTCATACTAATACAGTGCGACTTAATTAGTCAAGGTTCTCTGGAGAAACAGAGTATATGTGTGTGTGTATGTATATGTCTAGAGAGACAGAGAGAAAGATTTATTATAGGAGTTGGCTCATGAACCGTGGGAATTGGCAAGTCCAAACTCTGCAGAGAAGGCTGCAAGCAGCAATTCTGATAGAGGTGAAGTTGTATTCCCCAGGAGAAGCTGATTGGCTGAAGGAAAGGCAGAAATTCTTCTTCCTGACTTCTGAAATCCTCAGTTCAAATTTTAAGACCTCTAACTTATTGGAAGAGGAGATTCCCCTCACTGCTGCGGGCAATCTCCTTTGTTAGTTACAGATGCAGTCAGCTACAGATGCAACCAACTGACTAATGATTTAAATCCATCTGCAAAATAGTCTCACAGTAACAGGCCAGTGCTTGATTTGATCAAACAACTGGACACCATAACCTAAACATGTGAATATATGAACTTAGCCATCACAGTGAGCTTGGGCCTCAGTTTCCTTGACCATAAAGTGAAATGTTTCTGATTCTTGTCCTAAAAGGCTATGTTCTCCACAGAGTTTCTAAGAACTAGAACTCTGTTGCTACCTGCTTAGCACCAAAAACCAAATATTTGTTTTTCCTGTTACCCTGATGCTGCTGACATATAGCAGTCACAAGTCCAGAAGAGGTTAGTGACTCTATTTTTGGAAGGATGGTCCCCAGCTGAGGTGTCAAGAAGAAAGAGCAAATCACCAGCAAATAATTCAGCCTGTGGTATTTCAAACACATCATAAAATGAATTGAGAAGGACTTTTATAGACTTGTCAGGCTGATGGAATCTGCCTTATATGCAGAAGAGCTAAAACACATCATAAATTTTTTTTAAAACTTGCCAAACTCATAAATAAGCATCTCTAAGTCCTGATATCATGTCAGTGTACATTCCCCAGTGTTGCTGGCCATAGTGGGTTAATGCTGAAACCCAAATTTCACATTGGCTTTGAGCATTCCCCCAGTCACCAGTAAGGTTCAGTTTTAAATTGGACACTCAGGTGTTTGGTGGGTGACAGGGTAGCACCAAGCCTGTCCTAAGGTTTCCCTTGTGGACCTTCACACATCTCTGCCAGCTCTGCCTCCTCCCAGCGGAGTCGCAGTTTCACCCACCTGGCCAGAAGTGCAGGTGAGACTGGGCAGGTGGTATCAACCAGGAAAGGCGGAGCCTTGCCGTGGATTCTGCTGGCACCCGACCCCAGGCGCCCTGCACTCACTCACTCGGCATTTCTGTGCATGTCAACCCAACACCTTCCAGATGCAAGTGCTTGTGAGTCTTAAACCAGCCCAAGGGCCTCCTCTGGCCCCTGGTCCCCACTCTGCCTGAGCATGTGCAGGCTGGACATGTCAGGGAGGTAGCACCCTCTGGGAACAGCCAGACGGCCACCAACAGCAGAGGGAATTTGGGGGGCAAATACCCCGGCTCCCTCTCTCCTCAGGGACCATAACTCTGAGGCCTGTTCCCTGCTCTCTCAGAGGTCCCCAGGGGGCCTGGCCTCAGTTTCTCCCACGGTGTGCTCGATAATCACACTGTAGAGTGTCTTCTACCTCCTGCCTCACTTCCCTGCTCCTGTTAGTGCATCCTGGAATCATCTCTCAAATAAACCCTGCCTCCTGAGAGCCATCCAGTGCACTGCTCATCACGCTTGTACACACACATGCGTGCAAGCACACACATGCATGTATTTATACACAGTATTTCCACATGGGAACTGTTTACTGAACCTCTTATACATGCTTAGTGAGGTGGGACCTAAAAAAAATTAACTCAAAGAAAATTACAGTCTTGCATTACATTTTTGTTCCTGTCTAGTAACTTTTATTTATCTTATTACAAAAGTGATAGATGCTTATTGCAGAAAATTTAGAAATTGTGGCTCAGTAAATAGGATAAAATTAACATCATCAATAATTCTTACCACCCAGATTGTACCACCGCTGACATTTTGGTGAATTTCTTCCCAAATATGAGGATGTGTGTATGTGTGTGTAAAAATGTTCACAAATAGAATCATACTGTATAGACTATTTGGAATTCTATTTTTTCCATTTAACATCTTGTCACAGAAATACTCTGCTACAGTTGCATTTTAATGTCTGAATGGCATTTCATTGCCCAGTTCTGCCATCATTTATTTAATCAGTTGCCCATAGTTGGACCCTCAGGCTGACATTGCATATTGAAAGCATCATCACCTCCATGGGTTCTTTTTATCATCCGAACACTGCGGAGAGGTGGGTCAGATAGTGACCATTTGACAGATGGACCAACAGGGCCCAGCTCATAAACTAGACAAGATTAAGACATATGAAGTATTACAAGGATGATTAAGTATTACGCTCTGGGGAATACGTTGTATTAAAGGAGCCGATATCTCCCTGTACTCCATGCATCCCTGCTGAATGGACAGCATACCATGTCAACCTAATCTTTCAGGTCACAGTTGACTGAGCCATGATGGACAGCTGGCTCAGGGGAAGTCCATTCATTGAATGGCCCAAGACCCACTGTTGGTGTGCCCTGTTTGAAAAGGACGAGCTAGATTAATCAAAGCCTTCTTGTCCCAGGAATTAGAACTAAGGCAAAGAGGAAGGTTTCTGGTCGACTGTGCATGCACACGGGCAGATACTTGAGGACCACAGAGCCATGCTGGGGTGACTGGCACACTAAAGATATAAGAAAATAAAGCTCAGGGAAGCAGATGGGGAAAGAATAGATAAAAATAAGAGACAAGCAAAGAAGTAGTGTGAGAGATGGAACGAGCTGGAGATGCTGGTGAACCAATGCCACTCTCAGAATTGACTAGTTCATACCCATCCTGAAGCCTTGTTGTTGAGCCATTTCTAGATTTCTGTATGCTTGAATAATTGTCCCAAACCTCACTTTTAGTTCGTTTTTCTTAACTTGATCTTATCTGAGTGGCAGTCTAGTCTTTATAAATGAAGGATTTCCAGGCTAAGGCATAAAGAGTACAGAAATGTATCGATGGGGAAAGTCAGTTTGTACTGGGATAGTCAGGGGAGATATTCCTAAACGAAGTGAGAAGCATGAAGCCTTAGAAGATGTGCAGGATTTGGAGGAGGATGATAAGTAGAAAGAAGACAGGCATGATGGAATAAATTTGGTATATTTGAGGGATATTGTGAGGCCCCATATCAGGTTCCTGTTTGAAGAAGGAGGGACATGACAATTGAGGAGGAAGAGCCTCAGTGAAGACAAAGTGGGACTTTCATCACTTGGACGACACAGTTATATGTCATTGTGTTTAGGTTACAGTGTCCAGTTTTTTGGTCAGGTAAGCATGGGCCTGATTGTTACTATGAGAGCATTTAATAGAAGGATCTAGATCATTAGTCAGTGGATTGCATCTACAGCTGACCGCATCTACAATCAACAAAAGAGGTGGCTCTCAGCAGTGAGGGGAGTCTCCTCATCCAGTCAGAGGTCTTACAGAAGGACTGAGAACTTCAGAAATCAGAAGAACAAATGTCTATCTCTACTTCAGTCAGTCAGCTTCTTTTGGTGAATTCAATGAAACTTCAGTGGAGTTTCCAACTTGTGGTTTATCCTAGGGTATTCAATTTAATTTCACCTCCTTCAGAATTTCCAGCTTCTGACCTGCCCTATGGAATTCAGACTTACCAATCCCTAAGGTCAGGTGAGTCAATTCCTATAATGAATATCTTAATTTATACGTAAGTTTTATATACATATATATATATATTCCTGTTAGTTCCCTGGAGAATCCTGACTAATATAATCCCTAAACAGAATGTGAAGAAACTAAGTGCCTAAGGAAGAGGCCCTCTACCCCAGCTCTATCACAGCTTCTCTTGGACTGATACATAAGGCACAGAGGGCTCTGACCTCTCTAAGTCTGAGGTAATTGAGTAGCTTGGTAAGTGAGGAGGCACCCGAAAAAAGTATGGGGTAGCACATTATGTAAGAACTACACATGGGAGCTGGAAGTCTCCTGCGTTAGTTCGCCCCTCCCCCATTGCCTCAGTTTCCTCACCCATAGACTTGAGTCACTGATATTTCCCTCAACCATTCACAGATCAACTGGAGTTCTTTCCAAGAAGAACATCCACACTAATTACATCACAGCTCTGTTAAAATTTCATCCCAGTGCTGATTTTCCCCAGGCTGAGAACTTCTCAGAATTGCTGAGGAACAACAATCAAAGGAGATCAAAGAGAGCAGCACAGCTCTGTCCTTGAAAGCATTAGAAAGTCAAGGACTCCACATTTTCTGTGTGGTAAAAATGTCACAATGGAAAATTTCCAGTATGCAGGCAAGGACGTTAATGCTCATGAGCATACATTGGTTGGAAAAAAGATGATTTGCTCAAATTCCTTCAATTGGACTATTACAAAATACCTAGGAATGCAAGGCGTTGCCCCCTCAAGAAATTGAAAATACATGTCTGATCCACTGCCAATCAATTCATCAAAAATCTGGGGAACCAGCTTTGCCAAGGTGAACTTCGGTGAAGTGCTCCCCTCCCAGGGCGGGGGACCAGTACTAACGTCACGTTTTGTCTAGTCAGGCTTTGCGCGCTGGGCTAGGCCTGGCGCAACTCGGGAGAAGTGAATTTAAATTGTTGAGGGAACCTAGGCCCCCTCCCTCGTGCTTTCCCTCGGGACTTCTGCTCCACCAGCTCACGGGGGCGGTGTCAGCAGGAACGCAGCTGGCCTGTCTCTCCAATCCGACTCCACTGTGCAGGAAGCTGATGCTACGGTGGAGCTGGTTGTTATAATGCAGACACTGTATTTACTCCCTCCAGCAATCCCCTTACGATGGACCACAAGGCCCAGGGATGTCACCCTCACGGGGCTCTCTCCGCCCTTAATTCCTTTCCCTCCGTCCGCCGTGCCACGCTGCCCTTCAGACAGGAAGCTCTTTCCAGCCTTGGGGCCAGGATCTGGCTGCTCCAAGATTGTCCCATGATCTTGGACAGCCTGTTCTGCTATAACACAACCTATGTGTTCCTAGAATTTACTGTGCTATGCAAAATCATGCCATAAGAAACCACAGGATTGTGGGGAAAACGGGATTAGGGGCACAGCGTTCAGAACTTGGTCAGTGACACATAAAAAGGATAGAAGCCTAATAAAAATGGTTGCACAGTTTTACACGTGTAAATGGCTATAAAATACATATATATGACAATGAATGTGGCATTTTTCCTTGAAAAACGCCTGAAGTTTGCTGGCCGAAGGGGCCTCGGGAGGGTTGCAGCCTGTGTGTTATTGTGAAAGGTGGAAGGGGAGTATGTGAAGTTGGGTCCAGTTGTCTGATGTGTGTGGCTCATGGCACACATGGTACACTGAGGGAGCCGATAGGTGTTATAGGTGTGTGCATGTGCATGCATGTGTACGTTTTGTGTAGGCCTGCCCAGCTCAATTCAGCTGGGTGCCATTTTCTGTGTTTGCCTAGTGTTTCTGGAAGATAAGATGCACATGAACAAATGTGAAATTTGATTCCTAATATAGCAATCGCATGAGAAGAAATTCAAAATTTCAAAACAAGCAGTATAGCAAAAATCAGTCAGTGTTCTACAGAGAGACAGAACCAACAGGATACATGAGTATCGTGTCATATCTTATCATATCTGTCTGTCTATCTATCTATCTATGTAGCATCTATCAATCTATCTGCATCAGTCAGCCAAAGGGGTGTTGATGCAAAGTATCAGAAATGTGTTTGGCTTTTATAAAGGGCATTCATTTGGGGTAGAAGCTTACAGTCACAAGTGTAAGTTACTTCCCTCACTAAAGTTTATTGCCATGTGTTGGAGCAAGATGGCTGCTGACATCTGCAAGGGTTCAGGCTTCCTGGGTTCCTCTTAACGCTCTGTGGTCCCAGCTTCTTCCAATATCAGCTGTAGGTTGGGCTAAGTCTCGACTTTCTCCCGGGGCCTGTTTTCCTCTGGGCTCGGTTGCTCTGCTTTCTCCACAAGATGAGCTATAAACTGTCAGGCAAATGGCTCATCTCTTTTCCTGGGGCCTCTGCTGTGTCTAATGGAACCTTCTCTCTTTCCTCATGGATCTGCTTCTCTGTGTATTTACTTCCCCGGGTTCCAGGATCAAAACTCTGTGCCCTGCCATGTTGTTTTCTCTGTGAGTTCCTGCTCACCAAGGGGCAGGAACTCAGCATCCGACTGACAGGACTCAATCAAAGCCCTAGTCATAATTTAACCAAGTAAAAGTGCAACCTCTGAATTCAATACAATCTAAGGGAATCACTAGCCTAGAAGAACAGACCAGTTCATGAACATAATCAGTCATAATCTATTGGTTTATTTTGAGGAATTGGCTCATATGATTGTCGGGGCTGGCAAATCCAACATCTGTAGGGCAGGCCACGGGCTGGAACTCAGACAGGAATTATTGATGTAGTCTGGAGGCAGGATTTCTCCTTCTCTGGAAACCTCAATTTTTTGCTCTTAAGACTTCCACTAATTGGATGAAGCCCACCGTCATTATCAAGGGTAATTACCTTTACTTAAAGTCAACTGAGGCAGCGGACTTGGCCAAGAGGTTAGGGCGTCCGTCTACCACATGGGAGGTCCGCGGTTCGAACCCTGGGCCTCCTTGACCCATGTGGAGCTCGCCCATGAGCAGTGCTGATGCGTGCAAGGAGTGCTGTGCCATGCAGTATGTCCCCCACGTAGGGGAGCCCCACTCACAAGGAGTGCACCCCGTAAGGAGAGCCTCCCAGCACGAAAAAGTGCAGCATGCCCAAGAATGGTGCCGCACACACGGAGAACTGACACAAGATGACACAACAAAAAGAAACACAGATTCCCGTGCCGCTCACAACAACAGAAGCAGACAAAGACGACGCAGAAAATAGACACAGAGAACAGACAACTGGGGCTGGGGGGGAGGGGAAGGGGAGAGAAATAAATAAATCTTAAAAAATAAATAAATAAAGTCAACTGAGTATAGACTACATCTACAAAATACCTTTAGAGCAACATCTAGAGTAGTGTTTGACTAAACAATTGGGCACCATAGGCCAGCCAAGTTGACACAGAAAATTAGTATCACAGAGTGGAACTGACTGTAATTCAGATTTCAGCCAAATGGTGGCTCTTCAGACAGGCCTTCACTTGCCACCCAAATAGAAGTAGCCTCTTTTCCACCACCACAGTGTTTCAACAAACTACCCTGTTTTATTTTCCTCACAAGACTTATCACGATTGAAAATCTCCTGGAGCGGAGCAGGTGTAGCTCATTGGTTGAGCACTTGCTTCCCATATACAAGGTCCTGGGTCCGATCCCTGGTACCTCATTCTTGGTTCCCCCTCACTAGCCTCTAAGCTCCATGAGGAGAAAACTTTGTCTCCTTTGTTCAGCCCTGAGTCTCAGGGAAAGTACTCAATGAATACTTTTTAAAATGCATTTGGCTCCTTGTGTTTTTCATCTCATGTTGGAATTGCTGGGGAAGAGGTATGTGATTAGCCTCTCTGTGCCCATCCCAGCCCTTAAGCAAAGGTGAGTGAGGAAATTTGGCATTTTTTCTTCCTTTAGACTTACCACAGTTAGTATTGGGGCATAATATATTACCCCCAAATCAGAGGCCCAAGACCATCATTTTGTTATGCTTTTAGATTCATGGGTTAGGAACTTGAACAGGGCACAGTAGGGAAGGCTGGTTGCTCCTCTACTATGTCTAGGGCCTCAGCAGGGAAGATGTGAAGATTGGAGTGACTCAGTGGCTAGGGCTGGAATCATCTACAGTGTAGTTTGCTTATATGTCTGGAGCTTGGCTTGAGATGACTCGGAATTTAGGACCCCCAACCTGAGTGCCCACCTGTGACCTCTATGTGTGACTTGGGCTTTCTCAGAGCATGGTGACCTCAAGGCATTTGACTTCTTACATGGTGGTCCAGGGCTCCAACTACTAGAACTGCAGCACACAAAGAGAAAGGCTGCATTCCTCTCTTATGACCTAGCCACAGAATTCATAAATTATAATTTCTGTCCCACTCCATCAGTCAAACCTCTCACAGTCAGTGGTAGGTAGAATTTCAAAAAGCAAGTAGAAGAATTGCATCCATCAGCCATGTGGGATCTAAGCCCCCTCTCAAGTTAGAGATGGAGTGCACATAACCATCCCAGGATCCACAGGATGAAGGAATAAAATATGGATTGGAGTGGACTTACTGATATTCTAGTATAGAACTATTGTGACTCTAGCAATGGAAGAAACTGTGTCATTGATATGGAGACAGTGTCCATGGGAGTTGCTGAGGGCAGGGAGAGGGAAGAAGAGATGTGATGTGGGGACATTTTCGGGACTTGGAGTTGTCCTAAATGATATTGCAGGGACAGATGTTGGATTATATATCCTACCATAATCCACTGAACGGATTTGGGGAGAGTGTAAACTACAATGTAAACTATAATCCATGTGATGCAGCAGTGCTCCAAAATGTATTCACCAAATGCTATGAATGTGCCACAATGATGAAAGCTGTTGATGTGGAAGGAGTGGGGGTGGGGTAGGGCTTGGGGTATATGGGAACCTCTTATATTTTTTAATGTAACTTTTTTTGTGATTTATGTATCTTTTTTAAAAGGACAATTTAAAAAAAAAAGTGATCTCCCCAAGATGTCCTGCCCTAATCCCTGGATCCTGTGAGTAGAATGAGCTATTACTTCCATAATTGTGCTATACTGTGTGCACAGTTGACCTTAAAACAGGGAAGGTTAGCCAGGTAGCTTGGTCTAATCACATGAAATCTGGAAAGCAGTGAGCAGTTTATGGCTGATGAAGAGGAAGTCACAGAGATTAGAAATTGGAGGGGAATTAAACACAACCCCTGCCTTGAAGGTGGAGGAGGCCACATGAAATGAGTGCAGGTGGTATTTGGGAGATGAGAGAGGCCCCCATCTGGTAACTGGCACAGAAACGGGGACCTCAGTCCTACAACTGCATGCCAACAACGCGAATGACTGTGGAAGTAGACTTTTCCCCAGAGCTTCCAGACACAAAAAATCATTCTGGGTGACATTTTGATTTTAGCTTCATGGAACTCCAAGCACAGAAAACAGCCAGGGCAGACTTCTGGCTTAGAAAGCTGTGAGCTAGTAAATGGGTCCTGTTTAAGTCACTAAATTTGTGGTACGTTATTACCTAGAAAGAGTAAACTAATACCAAGCCCATCCAAATTCAATATGGAGAGGCCTGGACCCCACCTCTCAATAGGAGGGGTGACAGTGAATTTTGTAGCCATTAAAAAAGAAAGCCATGAGATTATTTTGAGATATCTGTGTGCCTTCTTTTAATCCATCTATACAACAAAGGCAGTCTAATGACTCAAGAAAACCCAGTCAGTACCTGTTTCTCTGTATTACCAAACCCAAGTACTGGCTCGCCTTCTTCTCATCAGCCATGTCCAACACAGCTGCGAAATACCCAGTGCTGACCTGGAAACCCCACTGCCAATGGGTAGGAGTCACCAGGGTTATTTACTTAAAGCCAACATTACCCAACATCTGTAGATCAGTGGTAACATGTATTCCGCAACCAATAGGAATCCCAGAGATGCTGAAGTTATGATTCTTACCAAAGCAGTAAAAGTGTCAAAGGCACAGTAGAAATTTGGGGAAATTTTGAGTAGGGGTCATGGAAGGAATAAAAGAACAACTTGGTAAAAGATGATTGTTCTAGTTGGTTCTGATTTTCCTTCCATGTGGTAATACCTTCCTCTCCCCACCCCAAATGACTTACAAATTCTTAATGCATCAGAAGTATCTCATAGAGCATTAACCTTCCAAGGAAAAAAGAAAGGGCAAAGCATTATTATCCATGGTCTGGGGATTGATGGAGCTTCCTTAGCAGGTGGGTGGTAAAATGGTGGACCAATTATTAGCTCAAACAAATGCTCGCCTTGTTTTTTTGGTGCATACATGTGTGATCACATGAGATATTGCTGAGGATTAAAAAAAGCCCCGGTTCCCATGCTTCCCAGTTCCCACAGAATCAAGTAGCAAGAAGGCTTTTGTAAAACCATTTTGTTCCACCATCCTGGTGTCTTAAAACGCTGCGCCTGAGAGTATCTGTGAAAACTTGACTTCCTTCCTCCACCACACACACACACACACACGCACACAACACACATGCACATGCACGCACACACCACACACAAGTGCATATGCATGCACACGCATGCACATATGCAGACACATAACCACATGCATACACATGTGTACAAATGTACACATATACTCCAGTCAACTTGACAGCCAACAAGTAACTGAGAGCTGCTATTCTGAGACCAGACAAGAGACTGTATGGGAACATAAGCCCCAGGGTTTACATTTCCACTCACTCAGCTGACAAAGCTTTCCTTTCTTCTCATTAAGAGTTATGCCGGCGGAGATACCTGGCAGAAGAGTTCAAGCTAAGCCTCTAGGGAGCTCCAGTTAGACCCAGGTGTTCAGCCACCAAAATGAAACAATAGGACTCAGAGAAAAAAGGTAAGTTTATGGAAGCATTGTCTCAATTTCATGGTTTTCTCTTAGAAATGTTCCTTAAACCTGTAATATAAGCCAAGCTATTTTTTTTAATTAATTTGTTTATTATCCCCTCTTCCCCTCCTCCCACTCTGCTGTTTTTGCTGTCTGTGTTGTCTTCTCTTCTCATTTTCTCTCCTCTAGGATTCACCGGGATTCGATTCTGGAGACATCTGATGGGGACAGAGGTTCCCTGTCAATTGTGCCATGTGGGCACACTTTCTCTTCTTCTTTTTCACCAAGAGTCCACAGGGATCGAACCCAGGTCCTACCATATGGTAGGCGGAAGCCCTATCACTTGAGCCACATCCACTTCCCTATGCCAAGCTTATTTAAACTGGAATCTACTATAAGGTGGTATTGGATTCACACTGATATTCGGATGTGTCATGGGGAACCACAAAGGGTGGTGCAGTTTCCTGGTGCAATGCCCCTTGACAAGTCTGAGAACCACTGAATTGGCATAAACTTGATGTTTAAGAGATGTCAGCTTAATGGGTCTATGAGGTCAGCTTGGTCCTTGTTGTTTCATCCTATTGAGCCAACAACCCGAAATGGCCCGGTTCATTCTGGAGGGCTGACACTTCTCCAACACTGCCCAACCCGAAGGTCCCAATGCGGTTTCACCTCCAGGGGAGGTGTTGGTTATAAAGTGAGGATATGGATTCCAGTAAATGAAATGTAAATGGGAAAAGAACTTCTTGGAAGCTAGAAACCAGGATCCCATCCAGGCTGTAACCAGCCAAAGGGCTTTGGACGAGTCAACTCATTAACTGTGCCTCATTGCTGTTACCATTATTAATATTATTTTTTAAATATAACCTTCTGCAATGGAAAATAACCCTGGACAGAGTCATGGACTCTAGGAAGGAAAAAATGTATACCCTGTATACAGGATTTTTAATGGTTAGTGGTTTCAATGAAAATGTTTTGATAAGTTTGCTTCTGTTAAAGCTGAAAAAGTAAAATTATAATAAATTTTGACTTTGGAATAAATAAACAAACAAGTAAATATTTAAGCTTAAAACAATATCATGAGTTGTAATAGACCTGTTGATTTTTAAAAATATTTTTTCAATTTAACGTTCTAGAAAAAAATTGACCATAAAAACCACCTAAGACATGTATATAGAGGTGCTCATTTTTCATTTTGCTTCAGGTTCCAAATGGGTCAACATGACACTGCCAGATTGCACCTTTACTTGTAATTTTGATATTTTGACCACCATGAATTTTTGGCATTAATTTTTATTTAAAAAAATATTGTATTATGATAGTACATTTCTTAATTACTGAGTTTTTTGGTGGCTGCTTAAAATTTGTGTCAAAGACAAGTGCCTTACTGACCTCACTCTAGTCCCAGCCCTGCTGAAGAGAATGGGGAAGAGCCTATATTTAAAGAAAATTTCCAGAACTAATGAAGAAAATCAAGGAAGAGCAATATTCCGAGCAGGATTAATAACAAGAAAGTCACACACAATGGTGAAGGTACAGAACTGCCAAAGACATAGAGAAGAAAATTGAACCAGCCAGGAAGAGAAGACAGATGAACTACAGAAATAATTTGACTGATGTTTTACTTAAAATCATCAGCAATATAAGCCAAAAGACAATGTAATAACATTTTCAATATGCTGAGAAAAAAAATAAAAGTCACCTGAGAATTTCATGTGTAATAAAACTATACTTCAAGAATAAGATCAAAGTGAAGACATTTTCAGACACATGGGCACATATACACCAATATGCATTTGCTAAGAGATATACATTTGCGGAAGGTTCCAGAAGGAAGGTCTGGAGCATAAAAAGGAATGGTAGACAAATATGATTTTAAAGTATGTGGGTAAACCAAATCAAAACTTGATTACATAAAATTATTTACATATATATATATTTTAAGAGATTGCGGGAATTGAACCTGGAAACTTGTACATGAGAAGCAGGTACTAAACCATTGAGCTACACCCACTCCCCAATAATATGTATTTTTCAATCTCCAATTTTGGGAGATTGAAATTTAAAAATGAACTTTAAAATACTGGAAATCAAGTGCATATAAGTGGGAATGAGTTAAACTGAAGTGTTAAAAGTCCTCATACTGCTCAGGAAAAAGGTAAAGGTTTGGATTGATTTCAGACATTTCTAAGTCCAGTAATAAGTTACCATTTCTAGTGTAAGCATTACTAAAACAGAGGGCAAAACTTCCAAACTAGTTGAAAGGGTAAAAAAAATTGGGGAAAAATACAAAAGACTCAAGAAAAGAGAAAAAAAGAGAAAAATTGGACAAATAGGAAACATAAAATTAGACGGCAGAGAGTATAGCATTTAGCAGTGCCAAAGAGTGGACCACGACAACTCGAAACAATGTGGGAGACTCTTAAAAACAGAATGTCGAGGGGAGAAACAAGTCCCAGAGAAGATAAAAAATATCTCATTTTAAGATTCAAAACCATGCAAACTAAACACACATTGATTAGGGGGGCAAAACTGTTTATAAAACTATAACTAAAAGCAAGGGAGCAAAAAACACAAAATTCAGGATAGTTGTTAACTCTGAGAAGGGTAAAGAGGGGAATCGAAGCAGAGAGGGGCACAAATAGGACTTCAAAGCAATTTTAACATTCTAATCCTTAAACTGAGTGATGAGCATAGGGTCTTGTGCACTTGCCACTCCTCCTATTATCAAAAATATTTTGCATTTATTTAACATTAATTTTAAAATTTTAAAAGAAATGGAAACTGAGGGACAGGTGCTCAGAAGCCCCTCCACTTAATGGTTTAGAAATCGTATCTTTCCCAAGGACACCCAGGTAACAAATAAATGCCACAACCAGAACTCAGGTACCCTAATTCTAGAAGAGTATGCAATTATACCATGGTACTCCCTGGCAAATTCTAAATATCTGTGATGTGTGTGTATAGGGGTGTGAGGCCAATTAAAATAATGGTTAAGTGGTTGCGTATTTTAAACCCCTAAAGCCTTATTACTTTCTAGTTAAAATAGTTGGAATTCCCTATTCAGGGTTTTCAACACCTCAGAGTTGCAAAATTCTCCAAATAAATTTTTACTGAATAAGTTTCTCTCCTTAAATAACGAGGTACCATGTGTGACATTGAGAAAGCTGGCAGGGAAAATGGATGCCAGGGTGTGTAATGGCTGGGGACACGCTCCCTGCACAACCTTGACCAAGAATGGTGGGAGAACTCTTGGACGAGTTACCTCACCCGGGTGTAGTCAGGGCACTGCAGTTTCAGTCCTGGGGGCATCTGGGTAGGACACATTTACATTAAAACCCCAAATTGCAATGGCTCCAGGCTCACGCCTGCCAGCTTTGCAGGTAGTCCAGATTTCCCTCTTGGGAATTTTTGAGAATTCTCAGTGATGTTTCCACAGCCCTGGGAACAGATCCCACCATCCCCATCCCCTGAGGCAGCAACTCTGCTGTGCAAGATGCTGCCAGCGCCCCTTCCTTGCCCCTCCAAACTCGCTATTCCCACCCATACCCACACAGGAGGTGGCCCCAGAACCTGCTCAGCTGGAACATGGGACCAGCCAAAAGCCCTGGGAAATATCACTCAGGAGAATAGTGGCTCCACGCAATGCTTTTTCGCAGGGATCATCTCTTTTAAACTTCCTGATAACTCTGTCAATTATTCCCAATTGACAGATGGCAAAACTGAGGCCCAGAGAAGTTAAGGAAATTGCTTCATGTCATCCAGCCCATAAAGGGCGATACTAGAACTACAACCCAGATCATCTGAATCAGGAGCCTCAGCTCTTCAGCATGAGGCCAAAGAGAATTTTCCCAAATTGAATGTGTGAATCACTTAAAAGGTTAAAAGCACATGTACCCACCGTCATTTGCAAGAAACACTGTGGAACTTGCAGAGTTGGAAACATCTGCACAACATGCCATGTACCCACACAAAAGCACATGCGCACACGTGCATGTTAGCATTCTGCTCATCAAGCCACCCGCACCAGGTCCAGCCTTCAAGAGAAGAACTCTTTTCTCATTGTGGTGGAGTGGAAAGATATCAGCATTTAGGGTGAAAACACCAGGGTTTCGATTCCAGCTCTGCCACATCCCAGCTTCTCCCAAACGAGCAAGATACAAAATCTGTCTAAAGTTCAGCTTTCTCATCTGTACAGGGTGGTTTGGAGGACATAGATGATTAAATCAGGAGTTGTAAATGTTGAACAGTAATGGCACTATACAAATGATAATGGTTTAGTGTATTGTTCCTTAGGAACCTTCTTGTAACCTGAAAGTTAAAAATGAAAGCTTTTGGGGTAAGACAGATATTGCTATGAGACCTTGGGAGATCTTTGGAAATAACTCTACCTCTGGCCATAATTTTCATCTGAAATACCCCCAACCCTGTTAAAGTGAGATGATGCATGTAAATCAAAGGTAGATTTAGTAGCAGCTGTTGCAGGGATCTTACTCCTTGTAGGAACAGAGACTCTGTGTCTCTATGGCTTTACACGTAAGTTTGGTGACTGGTATTTAGAGGCATCATATCAACACAATTTCTAGCAAGAGGAAAATGCAGAAAGGCCAACTTTCTCCCTCCCATGCTCAGCGGTTGCAGCATTGCAACTCTGCTCCCAATCCGAGTGGCCTCGTGCACTCTTGTCCAGCCCATCCTGCCATCTGGCCTGGCTATTACGGCAATGAATTCGTCATCACAAATTTCAATCCATGCTTTTAAATAATTACCGTGAAGAAATAATAATCCTTCAGTTTGTCCAGGACCCTGAATCCAAAGGACATAGCAATCTCAGCTTCCCGACCTGCCCCCTCCCAGGCTATGTCTATGGACACCACCTCTTGCATATACATATGGATGTATTTACGTATATAGGTGAAAGATTTCTAACAGTGGTCAGTGCATGGCCAAGTGTTGCATGCTGTTCTATCTCCCCCACTTCAAATGATCGGCATCTCCTATCCCCTGATCTGATGTGAATCAATGAAGTCTGAGCTTTTCATTGTCCAGATGAATGAGTTGTAAAGGATTTCTCCAATACACCAATCTGCTCTACCATCTTTTACAATGTGTGAGGGGACATCCAACCTCAAACTACACGTCTGTATTTTAGTCCATCATACTGATGCAGAGAGGGTCTGTAATAATTTTTTATGCACGACCCTGCAGGGTTTAACTTGACAGAGTCAGGTGTCAGCTATCGTACTGATCCATGCTGTGCTTAATACTGGTGGGATCCCCTCTGCAGACCTCTAGAATGTTCCTTCTGAGCAGCTCTCTCACACCTGGTACCCTGATCTGATGCTATGGTCACCTTGGCCCCATTCAATCTCCAGTTCCATCTCCTCAGGTTGCGGAGTCCACTAGGCTCTGTCTGTCCTGTACCCCAATTGTGTCACTGCCTGGAAGGTTTCCCCAGGCAGTAAATCGGGGTGATCATGCTCTTACCTTATTTGTATCCTATCTCTCAGGGATTACTGTCCTTCAGTTCCTGGTGATCAATGTCTTCGGTCTTGAGAACTTTTTTTTTTTAATATTCTATCCATTTCTTTTTTTTTATTTTAAAGATTTATTTATTTATTATATTTTTAAATTTATCCTCCCTCCCCACCCCCACCCCCCCCGATGGTTCTCTTGTCTCTCTGCTCATTGTTTGCTTGCCTTCTCCAGGTGGCACCGGGAACCAAACCTGTGACCTCCCATATGGGAGGGGAATGCTCAATGGCCTGAGCCACATCTGCTCCCCATGGGTTGTGGGGTCTGCTGAATTGTGGCATCTGCTCGTTTAGGTGTCTGCTCATTGCAGCGGGTGTGTCTACTTGTCTTCTTTAGGAAGCATCAGGACTCAAACCCAGGACCTCCTATGTGGTAGGTAGGCACCCAAATGGTTGAGCCATATCCACTTTCCCACCCATTTATTTTTCAGCTATTTCAGGTGAGAGGGTAAATCTGATCCCTTTACTTGATCTTGACTGAAAGTAGAAGTCACTTTCATTGATTTTTTTTGTATCTATACCTAAACTATGTTTGCAATCAAGAAATGAGGGTGATTCCATTATGAATGTGGATATTTTTGTTTACATTAATAAATAAGACTAAAGTGAAACAAAGAAAGTTCTGTGTTTGAATGTCACTTGTTTATTGAGCGACTGCTGAATTGGATAATTATAAATATCAGAAAAATGTTTTTTTAAGTTTTGTGCTATTTACAATATAACACAATGTAACAATTATGGACAACACACTTTTAACTTTAATCTGCTTTATTAATATTTTCTCCATGACTTACTTAAGTTTAGCTAATCATTAAGACAATAAAACAAGTCCTGTTTTGCAGTGTTTGCTAATTTCCATGGTGTAAATATTCCCACCTATGGCTGATTTCAAGCCACCAATGTGACATCACAGAGCATGGAGTTGGAAAGGGAAGTACAGTTGCCACCATTATATAGTATTCCCACCAAGAAGCTGCCATAGAAGTAAATAACACCAAGAACCAGAGATTAGAAAAAAATGAGGAATTGTTGAGTTTTGGATACTCATTTTTTTTAATAGTTTGAAAAAAATTTTAAAGATACATAGATCATACAGAATGTTACCTTAGAAAATGTAAGAGGATCCCATATACTCCCACTCCCCACCTGACCCCCACCCCTACTCTTCCCATATCACCAAGTTCTTTCATAAGTGTGGCATTTTCATTGCATTTGATGAATGCATTTTGGAGCCCCACTACACAGCATGGATTATAGTTTACACTGTAGTTTATACACTCTCTCCTAGTCCATTCAGTGGGTTATGGCAGGATATATGATGTCCTGCATCTGTCCCTGCAATATCATTCAGGACAACTCCAAGTCCTGAAAATGCTCCCATATCACATCTCTTCTTCCCTCTCCCTGCCTTCAGCAATTCCCATGGCCACTGTCTCCACATCTATGATGCTGTTTCTTCCATTGCTAGAGTCACAATAATTCTATAGTAGAATACCAGTAAGTCCACCCTAATCCATATTTTATTCCTCCATCCTGTGAGCCCTCTCAGATGGCGATGCCCACTCCGCTTCTAACTCGAGAGGGGGCTTAGATTCCACATGGCTGATATATGGAATTCACCTGCTTGCAGTTGTAGACTCTCTTGGTTCCCTGGTGTGGTGGTTGACCATCCCTATCTCCCTGTTAGCCGACATGGGCAAGTCCAATGAACTGAAGAGTAAGTTCAGCAATTCTGCTGAGGCTCGGGGCCTGGCCAGCACACAGTCAGTCCAGAGAACTCAAGTCTCCTAGGCATACACCACCCCCAGGGCCAACCACAGGTTCCATAAAAGTGACAGAAGAGGCTTGTGTAGAAAGGTCACATCTGAGCCCAACTCCATCACACTCAGGAGCACAAATTACAAAGTAGGGCCCACTGGCAAGGATCTGAACTCCAGAGTCATCTGTCATGACCATAGGACCTGGGTGTCTCCACAGCCCTCAGGAGCCCACTACTTGGGGTTGTATCTACTTTGGTTGTCTCTGAGATCCTGCTGAAATGTGCATAAGCACAACCCCTCTGATGACCTCCCAACTCACTTTGATGTCTTCTAGCCATATAAACTCAGTTGTCTTTACCATTTTCCCCTTTTATTCAATGTCTTTTTCTAGTTGCATCACCAGCTGGTGCTTGGTAGAAATCCCTTGGTGCCAGGGAGGCTCATCCCTGGGAGTCATGTCCCATGATGGGAGAAAGTAATGCATTTACATGCTGTTTGGCTCAGAGAGTGGCCACATTTGAACAACATGGATGCTCTCAAGAGGTAACTCTTAGGCACCCTACAGTTCTAGGCCTAGTTGAAATTTCCAGCAAACAGGCTCCTAAGCACAGTCATCAGTATCAAGGGCTTATCATGGGACCATCCTTCTTCACTAGTCTTTGCCCTTGCACTTGGTGGATTGTTGCTGCTCCATTGGGGAGTGCGACAGAGTTCCTGGAATGGAAACTCAGCACTCCCTCAGTTGTTGTGTGAAACTCTACCCACTATGTCAATACCCAATGAACATCTGAACATATCTATATGCATGCCCTGGAGAACCCCCTCCCACTCATGCATCCCCCATCAATGATACCCCCCATCAGTGCTTCTCTCTTGCCATAGTTGAATCCCTCTGTGATCCAAAACTTCTTCAAAAATGAAGTCTAATATATTGCCAAATTCAATTGATAGGAAAATGATAGGTTTAAAGATTAGAAATAGAATACACAATAATTTAGAACAACTAAAATAAAGTAAAAAATAAGTTGGGGTATTAAAAAATGAAAAATATCATAATAATAATTTTTAAAAAATGTTTTGCCTTTCATCACTGTAATAGGTATTGCCCTGTACATACAGTGGCAAGGCAATCTCTTCCATTTTTTCCTCAGTGTCTTCATTCTTCTTTATTTTAAAGTCTTCAAAAAATTTCAGGTCACAGTAAAGTCACATATAGAATATAGTGGACTCCCATATATCCAACATCAAACCCTTTTCTGCCTTCCCCAGCAATGATCTTTTTACATGTGGATATTACATTTGCTGCAACTGCTGTACAGATACTGAAACATAGCTATCCCATGGTTCCATTGTGGTTTACATTATGGTTTGCATTTTATACTGTACACTTTTATGAAAATTTGGTTGCATTATGGTTTACATTTTAGACTACACACTTTTATAAATTTTTGGTGAAGTTTAACATTGACTGTATTCATCATTGCAGGATCATGTAGAATACCTCCATTGCCCCCCAGTTGTCCCCTCTTCCAAATAGTCTATACCTCGTAACCCCTCCGCTCAGGGCCCACAGTGATGACAATGCTTCACTGTTTAAAGGACAAGATTGCTAGATACTTGCAATAATGCTTACACACTAGTCTGTCCTCCCCAGTTGGGAGCCACCCATGCTCTTGAGAGACACCCTCCCCTCTGTTTGAAAATATCAGGCCTCCCCAGGATGGAGGTATAACACCTTCCCACTCATTGTATGTGTCTCCACCCACTGACATAATATACTGTAATATGATGAGCACACACATACTGCCTAGGAGTCTGCCCTATGTGCACCCTGGCTGGATGCCCCCCACCAAACACCCTAAACCAGTAATCCTTCCTTATTATATTTTCTAAAGAGTTTTCTCAACACTATAGTTTCAACCACATATCCAACAATCTCCCGTGTTCACCTGCTCCCCTGAACCCTCCCCCCAATTTTGTGGACCATGTGACCCATCCTCCCAACCCTAGTCCCCCCTCAAGCCTGCAAAGCCCTACCCAATAGTATTCCCATGCCTCTGTCTTCTTACTTCACTGTGCAAATACTTACCTCCACTTATCATAGATTTCACCTGTGTGGGCATTAGTTCACTTCCTTCCTCTTCCTCCTATTTCCTGTAAGCCTATCTTCCAGTTTCTGGCTCTCTGAGACAGCTTGATTTGCTTAATTCATATCAGAAAAGTCATGTAGTATTTACCCTTAAATGCCTGGCTTCTTCACTCAACATAAGGTCCTCAAGATTCATCCATGTTATGCCATGTATTACTACTGTATTCTTTCTTAGAGCTGAGTAGTATTCCATAGTAAGTACATACCATATTTTGTTTATCCATTCATCTGTTGATGGACATTCGGGTTGATTCCAACTTTTGGCAGTCGTGAATAATGCTCTATGAACATTGGTGTGCATAGATTAGTTCGTGTCATTGTTTTCAGTTCTACTGAGTATATACCCAGCAGTGGAATTGCTGGATCACATGGCAAATCTATAGCTAGTTTTTCTGAGGAACTGCCAAACTGTCCTCCACAATGGTTGGATCCTTCTACATTCCCACCAGCAGTGGATGAGAGTTCCCATTCCTTCACATCATCTCCAACACTTATAGTCCTCTGTTTTTTTTAATAGCCACTAGTCTAATGGGTGTAAGATGGTATCTCATTGTAGTTTTGATTTGCTTTTCCCTATTAGGTAGTGATTTTGAGCATATTTTCATATGCTTTTTAGCCATTTGTATTTCTTCTTTGGAGAAGCATCTGTTCAAATCTCTTGCCCATTTTTAAAATGGGTTGTCTTTTTATTTTTAAGATATAGCATTTCTTTACATATACAGGATATTAGTCTCCTATCAGATATATGGTTACTAAATATTTTCTTCCATTGGGTAGGCTGTCTTTTCATTTTCTTGACAAACTCCTTTGAGGTGCAAAAGGCTTAATTTTGGGAGGGTCCCATTTATCTCTTTTTTCTTTAGCTGCTTGTGCTTTGGGTGTGAAGTTCACAAAGTCATTTCTTATTACAAGGTCCTGTAGATGCTTCTGTACATTGTCTTCCAAGGTCTTTATGGTCTTGGCTTTTATATTTATATTTTTGATCCATCTTAACCTGATTTTTGTATGAGGTGTGAAATGGTAATCCTTTCTCATTCTTTTGCATATGGATATCCAGTTCTCCAAGCATCATTTGCTGAAGAGGCCATTCTCTTCCAGTTGAGTGGGCTTGGTGGCCTTGTTGAATATCAGATGACAGTATATGTGAGATCTATATTCAAACTCTCAATTCAGTTCCATTGGTCAGTATGTCTATCCCTGTGTCAATACCATGCTGTTTTGACCACTGTAGCTTTGTAGTATGTTTTAAAGTCAGGTAGTGTGATTCCTCCAATTTCACTTTTCTTTTTCAATATGTCTTTTACTATTCAGGGCCTCTTTCTCTTCCAAATAAATTTCATAGATATTATTCCAGTTCAGTAAAAAATGATGTGTTGATTTTTATTGAGATTGCATTAAATCTGTAGATTGGTTTCAATAGGATAGACATCTTAATGATATTTAGTCTTCCTATCCATGAACAGGTAATATTCTTCATTTATTTAAGTCTTCTTTGATTTTCTTTAACAGTGTCATGCAGTTTTCTGTATATAAGTCTGTTACATCTTTAGTTAAATTTATTCCTAGTATTTGAATTTTTAATGTACTATTGTGAATGGTATTGTTTTCTTGATTTCCTCCTTGGATTGCTCATTATTGCTGTACAGAAATGCTACTGATTTTTGTGCTTTGATCTTCTAACCTGAGACTTTACTGAATTCATTTATAAGTTCTAGAAGGTTTGTTGTAGATTTCTCAGGGCTTTCTATGTATAGCATCATGTCATCTGCAAATGTGAAATTTTGACCTCTTCCTTTCAAATTTGGATGCCCTTTATATCTGTTTCTTGCCTCAGTGCTCAAGCAAGTACTTCTAACACAATATTAAATAGGAAGGTTGATAGTGGGCATGCTTGCCTTGTTCCTTATCTTTTAGGATTTCACCATTATAAATGATGTTAGCTGTGGGTTTTTCATATGTACTCTTTATCATGTCCAGAAAGTTTCCTTCTATTCCTATCTTTTGCAGTGTTTTTTATCAGGAACGGTGCTGTATTTTGTCAAATGCTTTTTCTGCATCTATGGATATGATCATGTGATTTTTTTCTTTTGATCTGTTTGTGTGGTGTGTTACACTGATTGATTTTCTTATGTTGAGCAATCTTTGCATACCAGGGATGAATCCCACTTGATGATGGTGTATAATTTGTTTGATGTGTTGTTGAATATGATTAACAAGTATTTTGTTGAAGATTTTAGCATCTAGTTTCATTAGAAAGATTGGTCTGTAATTTTTCTTTCTTGTGTTGTCTTTGTTTGGCTTTGGTATTAGGGTAATGTTGACATCATAGAATGAGTTAGGCAATGTTCTTTCTATTTCAATTTTTTGGAAGAGTTTAAGCAAGATTTGTTTTAGTTCTGCCCAGAATATTTCATAGAATTCACCTGTGAATCCATCTGGCCAGCAGCTCTTCTTAGTTGGGAGCTTTTTAATGACTGATTCTATCTCTTTACTTGTGATTTCTTCTTTTGTCAATGTAGGCTGCTTATGTGTTTCTAGGAACTTGTCTGTTTCCTCTAAATTGTCCTTCTTGTTGGCTTATAGTTTTTCAAAGTATCCTCTTATAATAGTCTTTATTTCTCTAAGGTCAGTGGTGATATCCCCTTTCTCATTACTTATTTTTTGTATTTGCATCTTCCCCTTTTTTTTCTTTGTTAGTCTAGCTAAGGGTTTGTCAATTTTATTGATCTTCTCAAATAAACAGCTCTTTGTTTATTATTTTTTGAGTGCTTTCTTATTTCTATTTCATTTGGTTCTGCTCTGATCTTTGTTATTTCTTTCTTTCTTCTTCATTTATGGCTAATTAGTTAGTTTGTTTCTACTAATTTCTCCAAGTGTGCAGTTAGGTCTTTGATTTTAGCTTTTTCTTCTTTTTATGTATGAATTTATGGCTATGAATTTCCCTCTCAGTACAGCTTTTGCTGCACCCCATAAGTTTTGATATGTTGTGTTGTCATTTTCATTAGTTTCAAGGTAGTTACTGATTTCTTTTGAGATTTCCTACTTGACCCACAGTTTGTCTAAAAGTATGTTGCTTAACTTCCATATCTTGGTGCCTAACCTGGGTCTTTGACCCTTGCAGATTTCCAACTTCATTCCACTGTGGTCAGAGAAATTATTTTGTATGAGTTCAATCTTTCTGAATTTATTGAGACTTTCTCTGTGGTCTAGCATGTGGTCTATCCTGGAGAATGAGTCATGTGTGCTTGAGAAGAATGTATATCCTGCTAAATTTGGGTTAGTGTTCTGTATATGTTTGTAGCAGTTTGATATAGTTTTGAATTCCAAAAATAGATATTGGATTATATTTGTAATCTGGTCTGTACCTGGGTGTGATTAAGTTATGATTAGAGCTTTGATTAGGTCACATCATTAGGGTGTTGATAAAAGGCATGGCAAAGGACAGAGTTGAGGGTTTTTGATGTTGGGGTTTTGATGTTGGAGTTTGATGCTGAAGCCTTAAGCTGGAACCCCAGGAAGTAAACCCATAGAGGAATGAGAAGAAAGCCCCAGGAAGGGAGGAGCCAAGTAAGCTTGAACCCTCACAGACGTTGGTGGCCATCTTGCTCAAACACATGAAAATAGATTTTGATGAAGGAAGTAACTTATGCTTTATGACCTGGTATCTGTAAGCTCCTACTCCAAATAAATACGCTTTATAAAAACCAACTGATTTCTGGTATTTTGCATCAGCACCCCTTTGGCTGACTAATACAATGTCTATTAGGTCCAGATCCTCTAATGTATAATTCAAAGTCTTTGTTTCTTTATTGATTCTCTGTTGAGATGTTCTGTCTAATGGTGATAACAGTGTATTAAAGTCCCTCACTATAATTGTAGAGTCATCTATTCCTCCACTTAATTTTTCCCGTGTTTGCCTCACTTATTTTGAGGTGCCCTGATTAGGTGCATAAATGTTTATGATTGTTCTTTCTTCTTGAAATATTACCCCTTCTACTAATACGAAGTGTCCATCTTTGTCTCTCAAAATAGTCTTGCATTTAAAGTCATTTTGTTCAATATTAGTATACCTACTCCTGTCCTTTTTTGGTTATTGTTTGTTTGTTAGATTATTTTCCAGCTATTCACTTTCAACCTCCTTGAAACCTTGGGTCTAAGGTCGGTTTCTTGTAGACAGCATATAGATGGGTCATATTTCCTTATCCATTCTGCCAATCTGTGTCTCTTGACAGATGAGTTTAATCCATTAACATTCAGTGTTATTACTCTCAAGGATTTGCTTACATTGGCCATATTTTCTTTGGATTTGTGTATGTCATATATTGTTTTTATTTCTCTTTTTGTCTTTTTGGTTGTTCTTACACTCTCCTCCAACTCTGTCTCTCCTTTTTTTTTTTCTTTCCTCCCACAGAACTCCCTTTAGTATTTCTTGAAGGGCAGGTTTCTTATTGGCATACTCTCTTAGTTTCTGTTTATGTGTGAATATTTTGAACTCTCCATCATTTTTGAATGCCAGCTTTGCTGGATAGAGTATTCTTGGCTGGAAATTTTTTTCATACCTTGACTATGTCATACCACTGCCTTCTTGTCTCCAGTGGTTTCAGATGAGAAATCAGCACTTAATCTTATTGAGCTTTCCTTGTATGTGATGGTTCTCTTTTCTCTTGCTGCCTTCAGTATTTTCTCTTTGTCTTGAGCTTTGGATAATTTGACAAGTATATGCCTTGGGGTTGACTTATTGGGATTTATACTGTCTGGGGTGCACTGCACTTCCTGGACATGTACATCCATCTCCTTCAATAGGTTTGGGAAGTTTTCAGCCATTATTTCCTCCAACACCTCCTCTGTCCCCTTTCCCTTCTCTTCTCATTCCTGGATGCCTATAATGCATATGTTTGTGCATTTTTGTGTTGTCATTCAAATCCCTAAGTCCCTGCTTGATTTTTTCCTACCCTTTTATCTATTAATTCTACAATCTGTTTGATTGCAGATGTACTGTCTTCCACATCACTAATTCTTTCCTCTGCTTCTTCAATCTGCTGTTATTTGCTGAGAGTGTATTTTTGATTTCTTGAATTGTGCCATTCATCACCATCATATACATTATCTTTTTTGCATATGTTTACAATTTCTTCAGTATGCTCTCCAAGTGTTTTCTTAATATTGTTAATCTCTTCCTTCACTTCATGAAGTTGGTCCATGTAATTTTTTTGGAAAGCTTTGATTAGTTGTTTGATGCTTTCCTCCTTTTCCTGGTTTTTAATTTGTTCATTTGACTGGGCCACGTCTTCCTGATTATTGGTATGGTTTGTAATTTTTTGTCACTGTCTGGTCCTCATTTTTTCTAGGTGGTTATTTCAGTTGATTAGCTTCTCCCTCTAGTCTTGGGGTTTTTTAGGTGCTGTTTTTGTGTGTGAGTTAAGTTTTCTCTTTGACACTTTGTTCTTCATATTCTATTTCCTTGTTGTTGTCTAAGTTACCTTGAAGGAAAAAGATTAGGGCCAGGCTGAGCAAAAGAGGTAAGAAAATAAAAAGTATAATAGTAGTATTGGAAATAAATGTTAGCAGAAGAACCGTATAAGACCTAGGGGAATAAATATTAAACTCATGTAAGCATTGTATAATTACAGGAATAAGAAAGTGGAGTACCTAGATTGAAATGGGAAACTGAATATGGAGAAGAATATAGTATGAATTAAAAGGTTAGCATGATCAAGAGAGAGGGAAAGAGAAAAGAAAGGACAGTAATATAAAGAGTTAATGAAAGATAGAAAACAGAATAGAAGGGTTAGAAATAAAAAGTCAGAAAAATTGGGGGCTAAACAAAGAGAGGTAGAATGTAAGAGCAACAACAGAAGGTGGAAGGTGGAAAGATGGAAGAAGGAAAAGAGAGAGCATTGGTAGCCAAAATCAGTACATACAGAAAAGAGGAAATTGAGGATAAGGAAGCACAGCAAACAATAAACAAGCCAGCAGCAACTAATTGAAAAAAGAAAAAAGAAAAAAAAGAGGGTGAGAGGATAAAGAGGAAGAAAAGCAAGATAACAAGGAAAAAAGCAAAAAACAAAAACAAGCCCTTGAGCAAGGAGTTAACCAAACAATAAAAACAAAAACAAAAACAGACTTCCCTCTTAACCTCTTATTTAGGGAAAGTAAGAGATGCTGGGGAAGCAAATACAAGGATAATATCTATGCTTTCCCCGTCTCAAAGTATCAGCTAATATCCCAGTGGGTCACTCTAAGAGGAGCTGGGAACTGAACCAGAGACCTTGCACATTCAAGGCTGAAACTCCTCCACTGAGCCAAACCCTCCTTCAGGGTCAACCTGCTCCTCAAACAAAGTCCCCTTCCAGAGGCAGGGTAGAGACTGCAATTGAATAAACTGATTAGGAATCTGTCCTTCCCCCTTTCTGCCTTTCTCATTTCCCTCTCTCTCAGGGCAGCAGGAAGCCCATGTGCGAGCTCCCCTCCAAAATTCAAATGGGACTCTGGTGAACCAAATCACCACAGAAAATAATGAATCTCAATCTCTCTGAGAGAGAGCACCCACACCTTGCCAGGAACCCTAAATATGCTCTTGGAAGCCTACCAAGCACTTCCTACTGTCCCCCTCCCTGTGTTGCACAGGATTAGTTAATTGCCCGGCTCCACCTTCTCCCAGATGTAACCCACAGAGGTTAGGTAAATCCAGCTGCCTCAGCAGATTCACCTCTCCCCTCTTCCTGATTTCTCCTCAAGCCAGCTGGTATGCTCCTCAAAGCCCAAAAAGAGGGGGCAGACAATTGAACCCACACTCATAGGACTCCTCTCCACCCTTCACCAGAACTCTCCCACTCTCGGAGTTTTTCTCCTCTGGCTGTGTGACCAGCGAGGTTGGAGGTTTGGGGAAAGCTGTGGCTCCTTGCCCTGGGGGATGGGCAGAAACCCATGGTGTTACCTTGAGCTATCACTCGTTTTTTGTCTTGCTCTCTCCGGATTGATGTCCAGCAGCCTCCCGCTTTGTGGGTTCCCAAAACAGCTCACTCAGTCAGGGTTTTGTCCCAACTCAGCCGTTTTATTGTAGGAGCAGTGAAATGGGTGCACTTACTCTGATGCCATCTTGCCCTGCCTCCTCACTCATTTAATTTTAATAAGATATATTTAATTACAATTTTGAATAACTTAATTTTTAGCAATGGCTTGCAAAATTGCTGTAAGCTTACGCAACAGCTCTGTGAGCCAGCACGAGCTGGCATTGCCTGTCACTGGATGTAGCCTGTGACTGGGGCTCAAGTGCAGGTTCAACACAGGCAGAGGCCTCAGGTGTGGGTCACAGCCCAGGCAGGGGCCTCAATTGCAGGTACAGTACAAGGAGGGGCCTCAGGTATAGACATAGGACAAGCTGGGGCCTCAGGAGTGGGTCACAGCCCAGGCAGGGGCCTGAGGAGTGGGTCACAGCACAGGCAGGGGCCACAGGTGCTGGCACAGTCAGGCACATACTCAGCCTTGAGGCAGAGGGTTCCTGTTCCCGCCCGCGCAGGAGAGGCGTTCATTTGCTAAATGGAAAGCAGACACGGACAACCCCATAGAGAGCAGTGCATGCTAGAACAAATAGGAGGCATCTCTCCTAATTTTAAACTCCCCGTCCGAGGGGTGTTAATAAAACTTCAAGGCATCAAGCCAAGGCTCTGGAGCCAAAATGCCAGGGCTGGAATCTCCATCTCACCCCTTACCTAGTTGTGTGGCCTCAAGCAAGCCATTTAACTGTTTGTGGCTCAGTTTCTCCACAGAGTTGTGTTAAGGAGTGTGTTAATGCATGCTTAGAATCGTGAAAAATGCCTTTTGTGTGGTAACTACGGGGGGGGGGGGTGGGGGGGGCGGGGAGTCGTTAGCGCGTTTATTTTTAAACACCTCAGTACCAGAAAAAGGCCTTCTGTCAACCGTCTAGCTTCATCCTGGCTGATTTTAACTTCTTAAAAGTCTACATAGGGCACAAGTGCTGACTTTATGAACACCCAGAAAACTCACCCACCTTTCCCATCTCAGCAGCCCAGCAGCATCGGCAGTGATGTGGTGAAGGCATCTGTGTGCAGATGTCAACACCTGGGCAGCTGGAAATCCAACATAATGGGGAGCATTTATGCCTCAGAAATGACAAATGCTACAATTCAGAGCATTTTCTTCCAGAGAACTCATTGTTCAAGCTTTTACCAGCACACCACTGCTCCTTCTTCTAGCCTTCCTGACCTAAGCAGTTTCATTTGTTTAATGGAAGGGCTGCATCATCCTTCACATCAAGAAAAATCGATCTCTCTCTAGCAAAGCATTACAGGAGATAATGTAGCCTGTCCAATTCTATCACCAGAATACCCACCTACCAAAGGAATGAGCCAAACAAGCCTGACACAGCTTCTCAGGGTATCTCTGAGAACAAGAACACAAATGCAATGTGAGATAACCTCGTACCCAAAGCACTGCCATTAATGTTGTCTTCTCTGGAACTTTGCAACGTGCAGAGTGCAACTTGGAAAGAGGCAAGGCCTTGCTTCCAGAGAGTTTATGATAGAGCACTTCAGACAGGTCCCAACTCCAGCTTTTGGTGCCCTTCCACAGACAAGTGCCTTATGAGTGTAGCCCATTTGAGGAAGGCAAAGCCCACAGAGGTGAGAGCTGTTGCAAGATCACCGAGTTCAGCTGAGGAGAAAGCCCTAAGCAGAAGTGGAATCTATCCATGTTAAATGAGAGAGGATTTGTACAAGGCAGACATAAGAACACTCACTGAGTGTGGGACATTGCATTATTGGCTCCTTTTTTTCAAGTCCCTCTATGTGCCTGTTCTTTGTTCTGCAACAGTAGCATTTGTTGCTCCTCGATGTGCGAGCAACAAATCCTAGTTGTATGTGACTGAGACTTTTTGGTTGTTTTCTTTTTCTTGAACATTATTATGACAGTAGCTAAGTGATACAAGGAAGAAGAAAGTTATTTTTCTCTTACTACAAGGAACAATTTCTTCAAAGTTGAAATGAGTTTATGCCATTGAAGCCTTTGAAGTTTCAGACCAGGAATTCTTAACAAGGGGTCCGTGAACGTGAATTGAAATTTTTAAAAAACCACGTTCTTATAGGGAAGTGTTGGTGCGGGTTTGAAATATTTATTAAATAACACAGTATAACGTGGACTTAGTAAGGGGTCTTTGGTTTTCACCTGACTGGGAAAGGGGTCCATGGAATGCAAAATGTTAAGAACCCCTGTTTTAGAGTGTCTTATTTATTTTATAATCTCTAAAACCTGCTCCAGCACCTGGCACATAGTATGTGCTCAAGAAATGTGTGCGTGTATGTGTGTGTGTCAGGGAGGTTGCCCTCACAAAAGCTATCCTATGAAATGCCTCATTGGGTAGAGAGTTTTCCGTCACAGGAGACATATTACCATCAGTTGTTTTTCATTGCTAGCATACAATTAAAGGCATTTTTATGAAGTGGATAAATGAATTAAGACTCATTAACATGAAAGTAACAAAAGAAGGGAACTGGAACTGGCTTGATTTGCTGGCTCACAATCTAAAATGTTCTGGAGTAGATCAGGTTTGGACCACCTTGTTGGGACTGAGCCCCCTTCTTCTCTCTGGGCAGTAAGGAAAGGGTTAAGTTTAGTTTTGACATGAAGGTGAAGCCAAAGCTGGCTCTGCAGTTGGAGGAGGGAAGGAAAGGGGGTCTAGCAGCTTTGGCACCAATTTTTTTTAAAATTTTTATTTAATTGTCTTTTTTTAAAAGATATATAGATCACAAAAAAATGTTACATTAAAAAATATAAGAGGTTCCAAAATACCCCACACCCACCCCATCCCCATTGCTCACACATCAACAACCTCTTTCATCATTATGACACATTCATTGCATTTGGTGAATACATTTTGGAGCACTGCTACACTGCATGGATTGTAGTTTACATTGTAGTTTACACTCTCCCCCAGTCCATTCAGTGGGTTATGGCAGGATATATAATGTCCTGCATCTGTCCTTGCAATATCATTAAGGACAACTCCAAGTCCCAAAAATGCCCCCACATCACATCTCTTTTTCCCTCTCCCTGCCCTCAGCAGCTATGGTGTCCACAGTCTCCATATCAATGATACAATTTCTTCCATTGCTAGAGACACAATAGTTCTATAGTAGAATACCAATAAGTCCACTCTAATTCATATTTCAGTCCTCCATCCTGTGAGACATGGGATGGTAATGTCCACTGCACCTCTAACTTGAGAGGGGGTTTAGATCCCACATGGCTGATGGATGAGATTCTCCTGTTCGTAGTTGTAGACACTCTTGGTTCCCTGGTGTGGTGGTTTTCCATCTTCACCTCCCTGTTAGCGGACCTGGGTAAGTCCAATGAACTGGAGGGTAGGTGTTGCAACCAGCTGAGGCTCAGGGCACAGCTGGCACATGGCCAGTCTAGAGATTCAAGTTTCCTGAGTATACAAAAACCCCAGTGCCAAACACAGGTTCAGTAAAAGTGACAGAAGAGGCATGTGTAGAGAGGTCATATCTGAGTCTAACTTCGTCACACTCAGGAGCACAAATTCCAAAGTAGGGCTCACTGGCAAGGCACTGAGTTCTAGAGTCATCTGTCATGACCATAGGACCTGGGTGTCTCCATAGCCCTCAAGAGCACCACCACCTGGGGTTGTATCTACTTTGGCTGTCTCTGGAATCCTGCTGAGATACGTGTAAGCATGACCCCTCTGATGACCTCCCAACTCATTTTGAAGTCTCTTAGCCATATAAACTCATTTGTCTTTACCTTTTCCCCCTTTTATTCAAGGTCTTTTTCTAGTTGCATCACCAGTTGGTGATTGGTAGTAATCCCTCGGTGCCAGGGAAGCTCATCCCTGGGAGTAATGACCCACGCTGGGGGGAAGGTAATGCATTTACATGCTGAGTTTGGCTTAGAGAGTGGCCACATTTGAACAACATGGAGATTCTCAGGAGGTAACTCTTAGGCACCCTGCAGCTCTAGGCCTAGTTGGAATTTCAAGCACACAGGCTCCTAAGCATAGTCACCAGTATCAAGGGCTCATCATTGGACCATCCTTCTTCACTGGTCTTTGCCCTTGCACTTCAGGGATTGTTGCTGTTCCATTTGGGAATGTGACAGAGCTCCCTGGCTAGGAACTCAACACTCCCTCAGTTGTTGTATGTAATTCTACCTACTATGACAATACCCAACGAATATACGAATATTTTTATATACCCTATATATATGCCCTAGAGAACTCCCTCCCATGTGTCCCTCATCAATGACACCCCACACCAGTGTTCCTCCCCTGCCATAGTTTAACCCCTCTGTGGTCCAAAACTTCTTCAAAAATGAAACCTAATACATGGCACAAAAATTTGAAAGTGGTGCCAAAGGGAGGGTGGGGCCAAAGGAAGGGCAGGGCCAATGGTGCAAAGCAGTGCCAGGAGTGAAAGTGGAGCCAAGCCCACCAGAATATTGGGAATGGGGAGCAGCCACTCAGAGTGGGAACCCACGTAAGTTAGACTGCTTGGATAGACTGTAACCCCTGAAGTATCCAATCAATGGGAAACAGGGGAGGGACCTTTGTGTTAGGTTTAGGGTATAAATGTCAGTGTTTCTTATTGTTTGATGCACCAGCCATTTTGTCAGGTCATGTGCCTATCCTTGCAAGATTGTTAGTAAAATTCTTTTCTCCTTCACAATTGGGTGAGCTTTTGTTCTCTTACAGGTACAGCTTTCTTTCTAACAACTTTGGGGGCTTGTCTGGGATCCAAAGCTTTGGAGGGGGATCCCCAGGGTGGAGGAGGGGAAGGCATGCCCCACTGATGGAGCAGTCTCAGACTCCACTGTTGGGGGCCCACCTTTGACAGCTGGAAGGACCCAAGATCAGATGTTTAGATCTGCCAATTGTGGATGAGAAAAGGAGAAGGGAAAATCTGCCTCTCAGTGACCAGACAACTCTGTGCACAGACCAAGGTAAGAAAAGGGACTATTAAGTATTGCCTTGTTGGTGGGGAAATTCTGATGAGCTTGGGCTTAAAAGAAACCCAGACAAGACACAGAATGGGGAATAGAGGCAGTTAGTTGACCGGGGAAGGGGTATCTGTAAGATCCCCCGGGGACATTCCTCCGGATAGTCCATTAGGGAGGATGTTGGAACATTGGACTGATAATGATCAGTCCAAGGGAAAGGAAATGACTGTCCAATGTATTCTGGCCAAGACATGGGGAAGATGAAGAGTGGCTCTGTGCTGACCTTGCTTTCATAATTCTTTTTGTGGTTGTCTGTTTGTTCAGTATATGTTTTAATACCTCTGGGTGGTAATATTAAGTTGACAAATGAAAATTTCTTAAAAGAGCTCTACTCAAATGGCTAAAAATCAAATAAGAGCTTATATTGATAAATAAAGTATGTAAATTCCTAAATTGAGATTAATAGTTTATTCTTTTTTCACAGAACAGAATGAGGGATATGAGACTTAAGTAGATATAGAAAGATGTAAAAGTATTGTGGGAGTGCTGACTAAAATTTGATAAGTTTGTTTAAAAGAATGTGTTTTTTCCTAAGATAAGATAGCTGGTTTTCATAAAATCAGAATGGAAATATGTAGGACAAAACTTGAATGTATATGGCAACTTGTAGAAGGTATTGCAGAAGGTAGCATTAAGTAAGGGAATGTGTTTTGTGAAGGCAGAATTTGTCTTGAGATGAAGCAACTATTGTCTATACAATTCTGGATAGTTATAAGTTTGTAGAAGTAATGTTTAAACCAAATATTTGAATGGCTGATTCCAGTAAGCCATTATTAAACAGAAACTGATTTATACACTTTTATAAATTTTTGGTGCAATTTAACATGTCCTATATCCATCATTGCATGACCTTGTGGAGCTCTTCCATTGCCCCCCAGTTACCCTGCTTCCATCTATTCTATTCCTCTCTCCCCCTCCCCTCAGGGCCCACAGAGAACCAAGCCTCACTGTTTAAAGGACCAGATACTTACAACAATGCTGAGGGCTTGACACACTAGACTGTCCTCCCCCATTGGGAGCCATCAATTCTCTTGATAGACACCCTTTCCTCTGTTTGAAAATATCAGGTCTCCCCAGGATGGCGGTACACTGTCCCACTCATTGTATGGGTCTCCACCCAAAGATATATCACACTATGACAAGATGAGCACTCACACACTCCCTAGAAGCCTACCCCTGTGCCAGATGCCCCGCATTAATCACCTTAAACAAGTAACCCTTCCTTATTATATTTTCTAAAGAGTTTTCACATTATAGTTTCAACCACATACCTGACAATTGCCCAGGTTCATCCACTCCCCCAAACTCTCCCCCCAATTCCTTGGGCAATCTGAACCATCCTCCCAACCCTAGCCCCTCTCAAGCCTGCAAAATCCCACCTATTAGTATCCTTATGCCCCTGCCTTATCCCTTCCCTGTACAACTACCTACCTCTACTTTATCATAGATTTCACCAATGTAGATGTCAGCTCACAACCTTCCTCTCCATCACAATTTCCTATAAGCCTATCATTCAGTCTCTAGCTCTCTGAGACAGCTTGGTTTGCTAATTTCATGTCAGAGAGATCATGTAGTATTTGTCATTCAATGCCTGGCTTCCTTTACTCAACATAAAGTCCTCAATATTCATTCATGTTATCCCATAGGTTTGTACTGTATTCCTTTTTACAGCAGAGTAGTATTCCATTGTATGTATATACCATATTTTGTTTATCCATTCATCTGTTGATGGGCATTTGGGTTGATTCCAACTTTTGGCAAAGGTGAATACTGCTGCGATGAACATGGGTGTGCATATATCGATTTGTGTCCTTGGTTTCAGTTCTTCTGGATATATACCCAGCAGTATAATTGCTGGGACATATGGAAAATCTATAGCTAGTTTTTTGAGAAACCACCAAACTCTCCTCCAGAATGGCTGGATCCTTCTACATTCCCACCAGCAGTGGATGAGTGTTCCCATTCCTCTACATCCTCTCCAACACTTGTAGTCCTCGTTTTTTTAATAGCCACTAGTCTAATGGGTGTAAGATGGTATCTTATTGTAGTTTTGACTTGCTTTTCCCTATTAGCTAAAATGATTTTGAGCATCTTTTCATGTGCTTTTTAGCCATTTGTATTTCTTCTTTGGAGAAGCATCTGTTCAAATCTCTTGCCCATTTTAAAAATGAGTTGCTTGTCTTTTTATTTTCAAGATATAGCATTTCTTTATATATACAGGATATTAGACTCCTATCAGATATATGGTTACCAAATATTTTCTCCCATTGTTTAGGCTATCTTTTCACTTTCTTGACAAACTCCTTTGAGGTGCAACAGGCTTTAATTTTGAGGAGGTCCTATTTATCTATTTGTTCTTTTGCTGCTCATGCTTTGGGTGGGAAGTTCATGAAGCCATTTCCTATTACAAGGTCCAGTACATTGTTTTCCAAAGTCTTTATGGTCTTGGCTCTTATATTTAGGTCTTTGATCCATCTTAGGTTGATTTTTGTATAAGGTGTGAGATGGTATTCCTCTTTCATTCTTTTGCATATGGATATCCAGTTTTCCAGGCACCATTTGTTGAAGAGGCCATTCCTGGTGGCCTTGTTGAATATCAGATGACTGTATACATGAGATCTATATCCAAACTCCTAATTCAGTTCCATTGGTCAGTATAACTCTCCCTGTGCCAATGCCGTGCTGTTTTAACCACTGTAGCTTTGTAGTATGTTTCACAGTCAGGTAGTGTGATTCCTTCAATTTCATTTTTCTTTTTCAATATGTCTTTGGCTATTTGGGGCCTCTTTCCCTTCCAAATAAATTTCATAGTTAATTTTTCTAGTACCTTAAAAAATGCTGTGTTGATTTTTATTGGGATTGCGTTAAATCTGTAGTTCAGTTTGGGTAGGATAGACATCTTAATGATATTTAGTCTTCCTATCTATGAACAGGGAACATTCTTCCATTTATTTAAGTCTTCTTTGATTTCCTTTAACAGTGTTGTATATTTTTCTGTGTATAAGTCTTTTAAATCTTTAATTAAATTTATTCCTAAGTATTTGATTTTTTATTTACTATTGTAAATGGTATTTATTTCTTGATTTCCTCCTGATTGCTCATCATTGCTATACAGAAATGCTACTGATTTTTGTGCTTTGATCTTCTAACCTGAGACTTTACTGAATTCATTTATAAGTTCTAGAAGTTTTGTTGTAGATTTCTCATGGCTTTCTATGCATAGCATCATGTCATCTGCAAATGTGTAATTTTGACTTCTTCCTTTCAAATTTGGATGCCTTTTATATCTGTTTCTTGCCTCAGTGCTCAAAATAGGAGGGTTGATAGTGGGCATGCTTGCCTTGTTCCTGATCTTAGAGGGAAAGCTTTTAGGATTTCACCATTATAAATGATGTTAGCTGTGGGTTTTTTATATATACCCTTTATCATGTTTATAAAGTCCTTGTATTCCTATCTTTTGCAGTGTTTTTATCAAGAAAGGGTGTTGTATTTTTCTAATGATTTTTCTGCATCTATAGATATGCTCATGTGATTTTTTTCCGTCGATCTATTTATGTGACGTATTATATTGATTCATTTTCTTATGTTGAACCATCCCTGCACACCAGGGATGAAACCCACTGGGTCATGGTGTATATAATCTAAAATGTAAACCATAATGTAACTAAAAATTTAGAAAAGTGTGCAGTCTAAAATATAAGCCATAATGTAAACCAAAATGGAACCATATTTGGTAACTATGTTTCAATATTGCTACATCAACTGCAGCAAATATAAAATGAACATGTAAAAAGATCATTGCTGGGGAAAGGGGAAAAGCATTTGATGTTGGATATATATGAGTCCCCTATATTATATATGTGATTTACTGTGATCTAAAACTTTTTTGAAGACAATTACAAAAGAATGACCATCGTCCTTCAGCACACCTTTACCATTGAAGGTGTAAGCTCTCAGAGCTCTCAGAGGGATATGGAGGCTTTAGAGGGGCTCAAATGGACATTGGTGCAAGGTCATGTTCCGGCCCTCTTTTTCCTCAAGAAGCCTTTCCACCTGTATGTTACAGAAGATAAAGGGACAGCCTTGGGGGTTCTGACCCAAGTCTGGAGAGGTCAAAGGAGACCTGTAGCCTTCCTTTCCAAAATCCTGGATCCTGTCTCCAGTGGATGGCCTGGATGCGTTCAAGCTTTGACATCAACTGCCCTCCTGGTAGAAGAGAGCAGGAAGCTGACTTTCGGAGGAGCCTTAGTTGTTATCACCCCTCATCAAGTCAGAACTATTTTGCCTCAGAAAGCGGGAAGGTGGCTGACTGACTCCAGAATTCTGAAGTATGGAAATAATGACTTGGTATTGACAAAACACCATAGCCTACCCCCAGCCTCCTTCCTTCAGAAGGGACCTGACCAAATGCGGCTCCTGAGCATGACTGTTTAGACCTGGTTGAGTATCAGACATGAGTCCAGTCCAACCTAGGAGAACTTCCCCTGCACTCGGGGGAAAAATTATTCATAGACAAGTCCCCCAGGCTACTAGAAGGAAAGAGGCATAATGGCTATGTGTTGTAGATGGACTAACTTGTGAGGTGAAAGAAGCTGGCTGATTGCCCAATGACTGGTCAGTTCAAACTTGCATATTGTATGCATTAAATCAAGCCCTCAAATTATTAGAGGAAAAGGATGGTTCGGTCTACACTGACTCTAAGTATGCCTTTGGGGTAGTCCACACCTTTGGGAAATGGAGAAAATGAATCAAACTTTAAAGAAGCATCTTTCTAACAAAAATGTGGATTGGATTAATTATATATATTATAATCAACAAAGATTTATCAATTACACTAGGGATGCAGTTAAGCGAATAGCAGAACAGTTGGATGCTGCTAGCTGAATGGCATGGGAGAATAGGATAGCCCTAGACATGATGCTAGCAGAGAAAGGAGGCATCTGTATTATGATTCGAGGTAGTTGTGTACCTTCATCTGCAATAATATGGCCCCAGATGGGACTATCACCAAAGCCTTGCAAGGCTTACCAGCCTTATCTGAAGAGTTGGCAGAAAATTCTGGCATTGACAACCCACTCACAGGATGGTTAGAGAGCTGGTTTGGAAAATGGAAAGGAGTGGCACTGTCTGTCCTGACTTCCCTTATCATCATGCCTGGGGTACCCACAACAGTTGGATGTTGCATCATCCCATGTGCCCCAGAGTTAGCTCAAAAACTCATTGTAAACTACAATGTAAACCATTATCCATGAGGTGCAGCAGTGCTCCAAAATGTATTCACCAAGTGCAATGAATGTCCCATGATGATGAAAGAGGTTGCTGATGTGGGTGGAGTGGGGTGAGAGGGGTGGGTGGTATATGGGGACCTCTTATATTTTTTTAATGTAACATTTTTTTAAAAAATAGAGAAAAAAAGAAAAAAAAACCTCATTGAAATGGCCCTAACCAAACAGATGCCCATACAGTACAAGCAAAACAACTTGTACCCCTTCAAAGAGGAAGATCTCTATGTTGAAGAATGTGAGGAGGCTCTTAGCAGATTTGAGAAACCAAATTGTGACAACTAAAAAGAGTCTAAAAGAAAGAGGGGGGATTTGTAGAAAGGGTTAAGTTTCATTTTCACTTGAAGGTGAAGTCAAAGCCAGTTCTGCAGTTGGAGGAGGGAGGCACCAAAATTTGGCTTTGGCACCAAAATTTGAAAGTAGTGCTAAGCCAAGGGCAGCACCAAAGTGAGGGCAGGGCCAATGGTGAAAAGAGGCGCCGAATTTGAAAAGCGGCACCAGGAGTGAAAGCAGGGTTCCCTGAGCCCACCTGACTGAAGGGGGGCTGCGACTCAGAGCAGGAACCATGAAAATTAGCTAGACCTCCAAGGTAGGCTGTGAGCCCTGAAGTTCCCAATCAGTGGGGAACAGGGGAGGGACCTGCATGTTAGGTTTAGGGTGTAAATGTCATTGTTTCTTGTTGTGGCGCACCGGCCATTTTGTGCAGGTCGCATACCCCATTCTTACAAGATTGTTAATAAAATTCGTTTCTCCTCCACAATCAGGTGAGCTTTTGTTTTCTTACAGGTGCAGTTTTCTTTCTAACGGGGCTGCTCTATTCTCTGCATAAAGACAGACTTTGCCTGTGGAGACAACATGGCCACCAGCCACTCCTGACCTCAGCAAGAGACTCCCTGCTCCCTACCTCTCCTGAAAACACCCTCTAAGGGTCCACAGATGACTCAGTTTGAGGTGGGTGGGATGGGAAGCCTTTGTGTTGCTTTATGGTCCAGTCATTGTTTGTGGGTTGCCACCTGAGAGGCAGTGTGGCCTCAGCGAGGTGGCAGTCTACAGTGGAGGGCAATTCCCAGTAAGGGTCTAAGCTGTGAACAACCAGCTACTGGGAGCCAGGGGATGGACACCTCGGTCCTGCAGATGGGATCTGCACAGAGCACCTCTGCATCTGCTAAAGAGGGGCCTCAAAGGATTCCAGAGGCTCCTGCCAAGCCGAGGGGCACAGGCACTGCACACCTGTCAGGGCTGACCGGAGGACGGCTGAAGTCGCCCCGATGTCAGTGCTGTGATTCCATGGGTGGAGAAGGAAGGGAGCACACTCCAACATCCAGACTTTGGTTCCCTCTGAGATGTGAGAACCAGCTCTTTTCAACAACTGACGTTTCACACCTCGGAAGAATGTAACCTCTAGCCATGCACAAGCAAGTTCATCCCAGGCAGGCTGAGCAGGAAGGGCTTTCAAAGAGAAATGGCAGGAAGTGCACACTTATAATAAGGGCACGCCCTCTGCAGAGCCCACCTTTAGCCTTAATTTCAAAATCTTAAAATTCACAACCAAAAAGTTTGCATAAATGATAGACTATAAAGAAATACCCTGGAACGCTAACCGTGGCTATATTTGGATAGAGATATTTGATTTTTTTTCCAATATCTCTTTCCCAAAATGTTAGTGAGCATATAGTGTTCTTACAATAAAGCAAATTCAAGTAATGTAAAAGGCAAAGAACCTGCATGATCCTCTCATGTGAGGCAGTCCATGATGCCGTTGGGATGGGGATCAGGGCTGTAGGCCACCCCACCCTGAAGCCAGAGGGAGGAGGGTGGTCCTGGTGAGCCCCTTACACTGGGTGCTCAATTCCCAAGGTGAGGGCATCAGCAGGGACAGAGGGTCTGGCCAATGAAAAGTTGCAAACCAGTTGGAGTAGAAGTTTGAAGCAAAGGGTGTGCAATGGGAGGTGAAGTCAGACAGGCTGCTTTAGCTTTACAGCTGGAGACACAGGAAATCAGGATGGTTTAGCCACAGACTGGTTTGACTAAGGCACGCATGGCTGAGAGAAGACCTCAAGACTTTCCAGAAAGGGAGGGGTTTGAAAAGTTCCCTCCTTCCAGTCTCTTTCAGATTCTTGAGTCCAGGTGTCTGGTTTCTGTTGAAATAGTTTTATCATATTCCCTTTCATAGACACAGAAAAGGTTGGACTTTAGGGTGGGGAGAGGTAGAGACTGGAAGTGGCCATGAGGGACTTCTGGGATCATCTTCTGTCCAATTTGGGAAAGTTCGTTGAGCTGTAAACTTGGGATTTATGCACATTTCTGGACATACATTATACTTCAGGAAAACATTTTTTAAAATACGGTAACAATTTAAATAGCCAAAGGCCAATTTCCAGGCACCTTAGATTTTCTAGAACAGGGGTCCTTGATCTTTTTTGTTCCACGGGCCCCTTTGCAGACCCCTTTGAGAGTCAGCTGAAATGAATACTACTGTAATTTATCTATTGCATACATTCATAAGTAAAGGAAATGCTAGAATTTTTTAGTTAGAGATGAGGAAAAATACAGATAATAAGTTGGGTTTTTTTCCCCAGGTCAAGTTCACAGACCCCCCCGAAGGGTCTGTGGACCCCTGGTTAAGAACCCTTGTTCTAGAATATTTCAAACAACTTGGAATTAAATGGAAAAGATTTCATGGTTGGGTTTCACATTCTATCTAAAAAATATCTATATCTGTTTCTACATATGCACACACATGCATTCAGTTTGGGTTTTGATTTCTTGATTTCTTTGCCCAGGATGTATGTGAAGCCACAAAGTGGAAGGCAAGGAAAGTGACCAAAATGGCAAAAACCAAAAGACGGTTTACAGCAGCACCACAAGGGAAGCTACAAGAGCCTTATGCACCATCTCAAAGACCCAGAAATTAGAGCAAGGGAACTTGCGCTCTTAACTTCCTACTCATGCTCAAGGCCCCGGTCAGAACCCTGCAGTGGTGTGAAAGGAATAGGGCCAGGACAAGCAGGGTCTAACAGGAAGGACGAGGCACCCCTGCAGAGATTTGCATGGCTAGGAAGAGGGAGGTCAGCACAAGGATGAGACCAACCTCAGATTAAGTGTTTTCAGGTAACAGAGGGAAGGAGAGAGGGAGCATTTTGCTATTTTTCTGCACCCCTGGACATGTCACTTTGCATCTCTGGACTTCATTCACTCACTCACAAATTCATTCACTCATTCAACAAGTATTTCTTGAGCTATGAGTCGCACTGTGAGACATGCAAAGATGAGGGAAACGGATGTGTCTCAACTGGAAATGGATGTGGCTCAACCAATTAGGCTCCCATCTACCAAATAGGAGGTTCAGGGTTCGATGCCCAGGGCCTCCTGCTGAGAGCAAGCTGGCCCATGTGGTGAGCTGGCCCACATGGAGTGCCCACCCATGTGGGAATATGGCCCCGCACAGGAGAGCCGCCCTACGTGGGAATGCTGCCTCTTGTGGGAAAATCCACCCCATGCAGGAGTGCCGGCCAACACGAAGAGCTGGCACAGCAAGATGATGCAACAAGAGACACAGAGGAGAGAAGATAAGAAAACATAGCAGAACAGGGGAGCTGAGGGGGCAAAAGAGAGTAATCACCCCTTTCCCACTCCAGAAGATCCCAGGATTGGTTCCCAGAGCCGCCTAATTAGAATACAAGGAGACACAGAAGAACACACAGAGAATGGACACAGAAAGCAGACAATGGGGGGGAAAGGGGGAATGGGAGGGGGAAGAAATAAATAATAATAAATCTTTAAAAAAAAATAGATGAGGTTCCCACCCTCCAGAGATCTGTGTAATCTAGGGGTGGAAGAGAGCAGACACACATGCACCCTCTAAACAGGGCTGACCTTGGTAAATGTCATAGTTGAAGGACACCATGAGGTCTTTCCTTGTCTTCTGATCTATGGCTTCAAATATGCCCTAAGCAAAGAAATCAAGAAGCCCAAACCCCAAATGATGTACTTAAATATTAAAAAGGAAGACAGAATTTGAGTTTCCACCTAAATAGGGTTCTAAGCCTCTCCTCTAAACAGGGCTGACCTTGGTAAATGTCATAGTTGAAGGACACCATGAGGTCTTTCCTTGTCTTCTGATCTATGGCTTCAAATATGCCCTAAGCAAAGAAATCAAGAAGCCCAAACCCCAAATGATGTACTTAAATATTAAAAAGGAAGACAGAATTTGAGTTTCCACCTAAATAGGGTTCTAAGCCTCTCCCCTAGTTATTAAATGTATGGACCATATATATTTAATCTGGCTTCACGGGCTGGAAGACTAGATGGGGATATGATGGATGGAGGAGTCCATGCAGAAAACGGGAGCCCTGGGGATCAATTTGTTGGGTTTGACAATTAGGTTCCAATCTGCCAGGCCTACACCTTAGGAGCCCATGCTCCATTTCAAATCTTGATGAGGCAGCTAGTGTCTTCTGCATTCTAGAAATGGGAGAAATGAGACTCAGAGGTAGTGTCTTTTGCTAAGGAAGAGCTGGAGCTCCAGAATAGCAAGCCAGGCCTCCAAGCCAACAGCTCAAACCAGTCCTGGATTGTAGGAGAGGTAAAAACAGTCCTGAAAATCACAGTCCCACAGGCTGCCTATTGGCAGAAGACAGTTATGTTGACTAGAGAGAAGGTTAAAGAGAAGAGACCACAGTCATTCCATAAGGCCCTCCCCAGTTAGCTGAGCCTCCTGTGCTACATGAAAGCTCTTGATAAGTCCCTCCTACATAGTATCCCAGCCTGCTTCGTGTTGTGCTAAGCCCGTGGTTTTCAACAGGGACAATTTTGCTCTCCAGGGGATAATGGGCAGTGTCTGGAGGCATTTTTGGTTGTTACATTAGGAGGTGTGACATCTAGTCGGTAGAGGCTGGGGATGGTGCTGGACCTCTGAACTGCACAGGATGGCCCCCACAACAAAGAATTACCTCACCCCAAATGTCATTAGTGCTGCTGTTAAGAAACCCTGACCAACAGACCAGATGACATAAGGTCCAGACACAAGGTCAACCTACTTGCCTTCAACCCTTGAGGAGGAAAGAAGATCCAGCCCTGAGTGTGATGGAAAGCAGGTGGAGGCAGAATGAAGATTTCTGAATGATCCCACTGGGAGGACTGGCTATGTGTTCTTCATTAGGGGAATATTTTCAGGAGCACAAAGTCATTTATAGCATTTAGAGATCAATCACCACTCCGGCTAGACTTTCCCGATAAGAGGCACTTAGGGTTTTGGTGTGTGTCCAGTCTCTTCCATGGAACCAGAAATGAGACCTGCATATATGTCAAACTCTGTGTTAACAATGCTACTGAATGTGGTGCTTCCTATTGCAGGGGTCAATGCTGCCTTTGAGTGGGGGCTGGTCAGCATCACCCCACTGAACACAATGCATTGTACTGGGGTGATACAGGAATCCTGGGATGTCACCTGGCTATTGAAGAGCTCAGATTGCCGTTTGTAAACTTGCCTTGGATCTCATACCATACAGCTCATTTAAATTCTAACCACAAATTCAAATTGTTTAATCACAAATTTAAAGGCTTGCCTGGTGACCAGGAGAGCCAGAAATGTACAAATCTTCAGCATAAGATGGTTGGTGGGCACTGACCTTTAGAGCCAGGTGGACTCTGCCATGTACTACCTGGGGGTCTCAGAAATCCAAACTGTCAGCACCTTAATTTCTTGTCTGACAAGTAGGCAAAATAAGAACCATTGCTAACAGTTCTAGGTGAGGATGCAATAATACAACGTATAGGGAAATACCCAGCATAAAGTCAGCAAAGGGGTTTCAGGTGCAAGGACCCTGGATGAGAGAGAGCTGCATTAAAATACAAGCTCTGCCACTTCCTAGTGGCCTGACCTTAACCTCAAAGCCTCAGTTTCCCCACCCATAAGGTAGAGATGAAAATGTTACCCACGTTCCTATCTCACCAACTGCGATCATTCAGGCAAAGCATATAGCAACCCATTAGTAAAGGCACATCCCCCAAGGGAAAGTGGAAATATTCTTTGGAAGTGACTTCTTGTATTTGAATCAATGTCACCCCTCCTGCCAACCCTCACATTTCCCTAGACCCTCCCCACGTCTCTTACCCTGGACCCCTGGTTTCTCCCTCAGCAGCTGCCCTGGTACCAGCAATGGTAGGCGGCCAAAGGATCTCAGACCAGATGCATCCATAGATTGTGTCTGCCTTGCACTGACTTTCTAGAAGGTCCTGCAAGCCCTCTGTAGCTGCTTCTCAGGAGACGAGGGGCTTTTCTTACAGGTAATGAAAAACAGAGGAGTCTGAGGTCTCAGACAATGTGGAATTTCTCTTAATTACATTTTAAATCACTTTTAAGCTGGGAGGCACAGCTCTTGTGGATAAGACATGTTCAAATCTTAATCCGTGTTCCCGTGGCTGTGAACCCATTTGTAAACAGGACCTTTAGAAGATGCTGTCATTCATTAAGGTGTGGCCAAATTGAATCAGGGTGGATTTTAATCGTTAAGTATGATGGGAGGCCTTTTAAAGAGAGGTAATTCATTCAGACCAAGTTGGTCAGAAGAAGCCAGAAGTCAGAATGAGCCAGAGCGGAGAGAGAAATTTCATGTGACAAAGGACTGCAAACCCCAGAACACTACTGACTTGGAGAAAGCATGACTTTGGCAACAACTTGATTTCAGACTTCTAGCCTTCAAAACTGTTGTTTCAAATGCTTGTTGTTTCAGTCAACCCATTGTGTGGTATTTGTCATAGCAAACAAAGATGCTATCCCCAGCATGCTGGCCTTTGAGGGAAGTTACTATTTACCACACCCAATGAGTTTAATACTCAGCGAATACTTCACAAACACTTACCCTGAACTAGGAATGATGATGGGACAAAGAGATCAGGCGTGGTCCCTGCTCTCATAGGCCAGCTTGGAGCAGACAGACATGCCTTCCATCTACCCTGGCTTCAGCTGTCCTCAAGAGGCTCTGCACAAAGACCTTGCCCTAGGAGAAATGAGCACTGGCTGAAGCCCTACTGCGTGCCCACCTCTGGGAACCTCAAACCCCATAGAACTTGAAGGGAATGGAAAGGCCACACAAAAAGAAGTCAAAGGCCAGGTTCAGGTCTCTGCTGCAGCCACCTTTACAAACCCTTGGCGCCTCGGGCTTCTCTTCTACAAAAATGGGGACCAAACCTACTTGACTCATCTCCAGGAAGTTACTGTGACACAAGGTGAAAGGAGATAGTGGGAGAGAGAAAGCTTTGAACACTATAAAGTCCCAGGCCAATGTAGATCCTTTAAAAAAATTTATAGGCAGTTCAAAGCTCAGAGGAAAACTGGAACAGTTGCCCAAGTCCTATTATCAAAAGAGATGAGATTCCTAGACACACAAATTTCCTTTCCTTCCAAATCAGGACAGACGGAAGTTTCAGGGGTTGGTGTGGACAGTCCTTGAGGTTTGTGGAAGTCAGTGGTCTCTTCCAGGGACCTGTGCAGAAAAACGTCTTCCATGTTGAGAGTGGAAGGTCACCAGGAAGCGCCCTCCTGACCCAGTGTCCCTTCTCACCTGCCTCACCCCACTACCTGCAAGCCTCAGAGTCCATTGCAGCACTTTAATTTTGTCACTCACTGCGTGACACAGTGTATGTAGAGACTTTGGCAATACTTAGTACTGTTGACCACTGACTACATTAGTGGAATTCATTAAGGGTCCCTGCAGCCCAGGAAAAGTTCAAAATCCCACATTTCTTCTGATTGGGCTCCACTAATTAGACTCCACCCCCTGGGACTCCAAATTAGAAACGAACCATGGAAGAAGTGGACTGCTGGAAACTCATGCAGGGAGGGTGAAGGCGCTGTGTCTCATTTCCAGGACGATCAGCGGCAGAGGGCGAGGGGTCAAGCCCATTGGCAATAAGGCTGCGGGAGCACTTCTGTGGCTCCGTCGGGCGCCTCCAGACCTGGCCTTCTGGCCGAGCGGCCCACGTCCCCCGGTAAACTCCTGCTCGGCTCAAATGAGCGGGAGTGGGTTTCCGATGGAGCTGTGGGCAAGGCCCCTGACTGAGGAAGCAGGCAGTACTGCTGCCTGTTGGACCCAAGATGGGGAAAAGAACACCAGCCTTCCTAGGGGAGAGGGCCTGGAAACGAGGGAACTGCAGAAATGGGAGGGGCTGGAGGCGATGGGCCAAGGCAGGTGTCTGTGGCTATGGCTGTATGTGACGAAAAGAGGCTCAGCTGCCAAATCTCTTTCATATCCATTTTCTGTCCTTGCCGTGCCCTCTCCCATATCGATGTTTGTTTGGTAGATTTGGCCAACAAGGGGCCTGGTGGAAGAGCATGATGGGGGAGCAGGAGGAAGACAGCGGGTTTCTCCTCTCCCCCCACCACATGGTTCTGTCTGTCTTTGTCGGTCTCTCTGTCTCCTCCCACCCCACCCCACCCCCATCACTTTTGGTCTGTCTGCCTCTGTTTTTCTCTCTCCTTCTGTCTTTCTTTGTCTTCTCCCCCTCTCTGTCTCTCTCCCTGTCTCTCCATCTCTCTGTGTGTCTCCCTCTCCTCTCCTCTGTCTATGTGTCTGTCTCTCTCCCTGCCTCCCTCACCCTCCAGGGGCTGCCCCTCCTCCACACCCACCCCGTGTGGGGCGGCCCCAGCTCTGGGCCCTGCATCGCTCACCCAGGGGTGGTGCCACCTTCCTGCTGTTGCTAAGCTCTAGGTGGCCTCCCAGCCCCCTGGTGGGCCCCCCGCTTCTGTCCTGGCATCACTAATGCCCAGTGTCCGGGGTTCTTTCTAGCATGGTGTCTGGTTTGGGGGCCGAGCCCTGACTGATGGAAGAGTTTAGACAATTCATCAGTTCGGGTTCCGCCTCAGGCGGGCTTTTTGTGTCTTAAGTGGCATAATGGTTATGACTGTCAACCGTGATAACATTCAATTTATTCATATGCAACTACTTCCAAATCGGTGTGCAGGTTTACAAAACAAAAAGACAGCGACAGCAAAACTGTCAGCCATGAAATAAAGAACATTAAACAAGATTATGCATGGGAACAAATGCTGAGAGATTTCACTGAGTCTCTCTACCGGTTGCTCTAGCCCAGAGGTTTTCACAGACCCCCGAGGGGCCCATGGAAAGATTTCAGAGGGTCCTTGAGTTTGAACTGGAAAAAATCAACTCATTGTCTTTATTTTCCCTGACCTCTAACTGAAATTTAGCATTTCCCTCACTTAAGAATTAATGCAATAAATAAATTACTGTAGTGGTCATTTCGCCTGACTGGCAAAGGGGTCCATGGAACATAAAAGGTTAAGAACCCTTGCTCTAGAGGTGCTCCAGTAGTGCAATTGGTTAGTGCTTGGTACTTATAAGAACTTTGCTCTAGCCAGTCAACTTTGACTCTGAGAAGCAGACCTGGTCCGGTGGGCAGAACTCCTGGGAGGGAGAAATCAGCAAGGAGACTCCTTTGTGCTTCCAGTTTTTTAAAAAAGGAGATATATATATATACACACACACATCTTCATCTTCTTCATATATATAATATATACATACATACATACATACATATATGAAGAAGATGAAGATGTAGAATTTCTGGGCCTGTTTTATTCACTTTCTACGTTTAATGATGAGTTCTTATGACCACAAGCACACCCTTAATTTATAGCAACCTGGTGCCTCTGCAGGATATAAGTTAATCACTCTGAAATTTTTTATAGTGCTGCTTCTTTCAACATACAGCTGACCCTCAGAAGCAGCACCTTGAACTAACTGTTGAAACAGCCAAAGAGACAAGGGTGCCAGGCTGGAGCGATGTCTCCAAATTAGGCGGTGGTTGGGGGCCAGGGGCTGGGCAGGGGGACAGTGGCGCCTTTACCTCTAGCACGGACTTCTAGAGGGACCCCTCCACCCACTCCATGTTTCCAAGGCCCCCTGGGTGGTGGTGCCCGGATGCTGGATGAGGGCCTCCCTGGAGAGCAGGACAGGGAAAGTGGGCTTGCCTGCACACACCCTCGGAGCCATCATCCTAGCGTGCTTTGGCAGCTCTGCCCTGCATCTCTCTTTTTAAAACAAATCCATGATTTCGTTTATTTACTTTTCAGTTAGTTTAAATCCTTGAGGGATACACGTCACAGTGATTCTTTGTCCAATGCCCTTTGCTGGAAGTTTGCTTTGGAACGTGGCACGAACCACACCACTGATCCGTGGACACGGGTTACCTCTCCCCAGATTATTCTGGCTTTGTTAGGTTTGCCGCCAGGAGGCGCTGTGCTGTTCTTTGCTTTGCATGAGCCCATCTCTTGTCCAAAGAGAACTCGGTTTCATCTTGGGCACAAACGCCTTCAGTTTTAAGAGCTGTGTGCTCCCCCTGGTTCTGGAGTCCCTAGGTATAGCCAGCAAAAGTGGCCTTGGACCACAGTCTTCCAGACACATTTGCCATTTTAGATGTTCTGTTCCCAGCAGGCCTCCACAAGCTCCAAGAAGGCGGAAAGAGAAAGGTTGCTCGGGCCCCGGGTGCAATGGGAGCAGGGTTTTCCTGTTTTAGCTAGAAGGTGCTGGGGCCGAGTTTACTGTCTTGGGCTAAGTTCCCTTACAATACACCCTGGAACAATGGTATGAGTGCAAATGGTTTATTTGGGAGCTAAACCCAAGTAGTTCTAATAGGCAAGAGGGGAAGTGAGGAAGAAGAAAAACAAGCACACATGCTAATGAGCAACTTACGGCAGTGGCTCAGTACCATTGGGGACCTCTGGAAGGTGGTGAAAATTCACCTAAGATGTAGCATGAGAGCCGGGATGTTTATCCCCAACTCCTGTCATTCATCGGCAGTAGGGACCAACCTCCGGGCACTTCCAGGTGAGGAGCTGCAGGTACTCACCGTAGAATGCTGTCAGCACCTGCAGCTATGGCAAGTGTTGAGCAGAGACAGGTCCCAACAGTATCCACCCAGTTGCCTTGGTTGGCAGGTTTCCTGGCTGCTGATACTTTGGCCAGATGTCCTTCTTCCTTGCATTGCACCCACTCTCTTGCCCTGACCTCACACCTCTACGTACTTCCTGATCCAGCACTGGCGTGAATATCATCTGCTACTCATTTCTGTAGTTTCTCTGGCCTCTGACCACTCACAAGACCCCTGCTTCATTCTGACCCCAGTTATGGACATTTCCTCACGATGCCCCTTGACCAATCACTTTTGAATATTTACTACTTTCATTTTTAATACAATGCATTTACTTGTAACTGTATAATTTAATTTGTAATAATAGCCATGTTTGACAACTGGCTCACAAATTCCTGACTATTTTACAAGTGGCTCTCAGAGGCTGTTAAAATTTGACAGTTGGGTCAAAACAGATTAAACCTCATGGCTAAGCCCCAAACAGGCTGTGCCATCTAGCTGGGAACTGTGAACCTGGGACACAAGCCCCTAGTCCATGATAGCATCCAAAATTCCTTAGGTACTGAAGCCCAACAAGCAGCAGTGGATACTGAGGCTTCAGTTTGCCTCTTTTGTCCTTTGCCTTACTCAAAGCAGTCAGCATTGTCAGCTTCCAATCAGAGAGAATGAACTTGGTCTATATTTTTTAACATATTTTTATTATAGGAGTTGTGAACTTATAAAACAATCATGCACATGTGTAGAACTCCCATACAACAACCCTTTACCAACACACCACACCATTGTGGAACGTTAGTTACAGATGATGAGATAATATCATCAGACTATTACCACTAACTGTGGTCCATGGCATACATTTGGCATATTTTTCCATACCCCCTATTAGTAACATAGTCCATTTTTGGCAGTGATAAAAGAATATGACAGTATTGCTGTTAACTACAGTGCATAGGTTACATTAATTGTATTTTTCCCATTCTTCTCCACATTCCCACCACTCTGCAAGTGGCATACAACTGTTCTAGTTCACAGAAGGACACTCTTGTGTTTGTACTATTAACCACAACTCTCATCCACCTCTGGGTTCACTGTGTTATTCAGTCCCTAGATTATTCTCTAGCTTTCTTTCAATTGACATTTATGTCCCTAAACTACTCTTTTTAGCCACAATTCCATTTATAAACCAGTTGCTACACACTCTAAGGGTTACCATCAACTCTATGCATTTCCACACTTTTACAGTCAAGTTAATCAAAACTTCCACCTACATTAATCACTGCAGTCTTCTTAACCCTCCTCTTATCTCCTAATAACCTATAGTCTAGGGTTTAACTCTATGCGTTCATTCTTCAAATTAAGTTCATATTAGTGAGACTTGGTCTATTTTTGTTTGGAATTTTAGATTCTCTGCTCTAGAATCTAGAATCTGCCTTTTAAGAGATGGGATAAGGTATGAAATGAGGGACGGTCAACAAAAAAATTCATAGCTCTCTGATGACAATGTCCTGTAAAACCCATTCTCGGACCAGAGTTGAATAGCAGTTATTTGTACACTAGCAAATTTGAGTAACTGCATTTCCTCTTTCAGGCATAGATGCTACCAGTGCCTTATTTATAAATTCTTCTGGCTAACAGTTCAGGTCTCATCATTACTCTTCTCTGCTTGTAGCTATGTGAGAAGCCAACTCTTCTGAAAACTGGGCCATTGTGAGCGTTTCTCCTTTTCTACAAATTCTTTCATCTGGGTTGCCAGGCATCACAAAATGGGGACTCTTAAGATTCAAGACATCATTTTGGTGGGGAGAAGTATAAAGGGGAAGTGGTAGGTACCCCTAAAAACTCAAGTCTCAGCCATTTCCTCTAAGACAGCTTTGACCACAATTTCTCTGTCAGAGGGTCAGCAGGCCATTGACTGGGTGGTAAAGTTATCACTGGATTCCACTTTGGCTAATTCCCTTGGGCATTATTTTCTCAGTAGCCTTGTGGGATCAGAGGGGAATTTGGTAGAAGAATCTGATGTTTCTGGGTTCTTGGTTATCATAACAGAGTACCTCAGTCTTTTTTTATTTTTAAGATTTATTTGTTTATTTAATTTATCCTCCCCTTCCCCCAGATGGTTGTCTAATCTGTCTGTTCATTGTTTGCTCGCCTTCTCCAGGAGACACCAGGAACCGAACTCAGGACCTCCCATGTGGTAGGTGGGCACCCAACTGGTTGGGCGACCTCCACTTCTCAGCCTTATTCTTGACATAAGACAACAGTGAGCTAATGGCTCAAGTTTGCAGAGGAAATTTGCAGATTTCAGGCTCAAAGTAGGTCACTCACTTGGCTTTTGGGTAAGGTCACTCCTGTTTTCTGCCTAAACCTCAGTCCTACTTCCCCTCTCTGAGTATATGATGGAATTTTCTGGAAGAAGGAAGCCTGATTTGGTTGAAAAAGAAAGAGGAAAAGAGAATGATAAGAATGCTGTTACATGTAGGGAGTTCTCCTTTCTCCTGATACCCCAATAATCCCACTCAATGTTGTGGTAACTAGTCTCCAAAGATGGCTCCCCAATGAACCACATCGGCGGGTATTCACAGTCCTGTGTACCCTATCCCCCAAACCAGGCAAACACACCTTTTGACCAATAGAATGTGACAGAAGTGACACTGTGTGACTTTTACAACCAGGTCATAAAAAGCCTTGCGGCTTCCACCTGGAATCTTGTAACATATGTTTGTTCTGGGGGAAGCCCACCAAGATGGTAAACTTCTGACTACCCTGGGAGGAAGTACATGGTAGATGCATGGAGAGAGAGAGAGAAAGACAGAGAGAGAGAGAGATGCCCAGCCAGTCAACAGCTGCTCCAGCATCCAATGGGAGCAGCAGACATGTAAGTGAAGAAACAGATTTGACTGTAGGTGCCAGATGTTAAGGAATGCTTCCAAAATTTCCTAAGCATCAGATACAGCCACAAGGTTCAAAATCCATGGGAAAGGTCAGGACCTGGGGATAGCATAAGCAGGACATCAGTGTTTGGCCAGTGAAAATTGATTCCTTTCTATGGCAGTTTGAAGTTCTTTTGTGAATCCCCAGAAGAAAAAGATGATGTTTTCAATCTAATCCATTCCTGTGGGTATGGGGCCCTTTTGATGAGACTTTGCCAGTGAGGCATGACTCAGGTTGGATCTTTGCCCTCTTACTGGGGCTTTACATAAACAGAGACACACAGAGAGAAACACAGAGAAAGGAAGTTTCCATCTTTATCCTGCCATGTGAGCGAGGACTCAAGGATCACTAGTAGCCAAAGCTGAAGCTCAAAGCCCCCAAAAGGCTGGGCCCACAGAGATGCTCAAGGCTGAAGAGACGAGCAGTGAGCCTGGAAGGGAAGGCAGGGACCTTGGCAAAGACCGGACGCCATCTTCTTTACATGGCAGGACCCAGGATCACCAGCAGTTGACTCTGGTGAGAAAGCATCTCTGATGGTGCCTTGATTTGGACATTTCATGACCTCAGAACTCTAAGCTTTTACCCCAAATAAAATTCCCATTATAAAAGCCAACCCATTTCTGGTACTTTGCATTGGCAGCCCTGTGGCAAACTAAGACACCTGCCCTGCTGGACTGTTGGAAGGACTGGTTGATAACATAGAGGTCCACAGCAAAAGCCCAGAACAAAGGAATCCCCTGCCGTCTCTCCTGTGGCTGCTGGAAGGCAAGATGATTCCAGCTGAGCAGCCCTCAGCTCTCCAGGAGAGGCCCCTGGTGGCAGCTGACAGGCAGGGGGCACTGTGGAGAATGGATGGATGAGATTCGGGCTAGGGGGTACCCCAGGGCAGAGGAAGCCAACACCTGGCATCTGGTCCCCATCCAATCAAGCATCAGTTTCTGCTAAGAATGCTGAGTATAAAACAAAGAAAACGTCCCTCCTTCCTTACACACGTCAGGTCACCTTCTGTTTTCATTTAAATCTGTCTTCACCTAACTGTCAACGCAGCCCGCAAAAACAATTCAGCCCCTTGAGTCCCACTTCAACAGTGTCACCTGAAGAGCTTCCTAAAATCTTAAAATTCTGAGCCCTAGCCCCCCACACCAATATTTAAATCATAATCTCTGGGTTGGGGTCCAGGTATGAAGACTTTTTGGAGAGCCCTGGGTGATTCTAGTGTGTAGACAAGTCTGGGAACATGGATTTATCCATATAATGGCCTTTAAGAAATCCATACCACCTAAGCCAGTACTGTTCAGACTTGAGCCTGAAGATTTATGTACAGGGATGGTTAGCCCCAGCACTGTTTATGCTAGTAAACATTTGGAAGCAACATAAATGTCCAATAGGGATTGATTTAATAAATTATGGTTCATCCTAGAATGAAATATTATGTTGCATGCCAGTCATGCATTTGAAGACTATTTTAGCACAGGAGAAAATGCTCATGACATATAATATATAACCTCAGCTTTTTAAAACAGATACATGCAGGTATAAAAAATTTTTTTTTAAGTTAACAGGAACTGTAGGACTACTTCTGGGTCCTAGAATTACATGGGGATATTTTTTGTATTCTTCTTTGAACTTGTTAAGCTTTTACGGGTTGCAAGGAACATGGCCACATTGGTGGGCAGGGAAGTAGGCAGGGAGACTTAAATAAAAACATAAAAGGAAGGAAAGATGATGGCTAATGAGCTCAGCCGCCCCATGGCCAGGCCTCAGGAGACTGGATAGACAGGCAGGAGTGAAGGCATTTAGGGCAAAACAAGCTCAAGCAATGTAACGTCCGTCCAGTTGTCCCATTGCCCACTGACTCACTAGTCTGATGTTTTGCCATTTTGGAGAGACAACCACTCCTATCACAGACTCTGCCTTTCCTGGGTTTATTAACTAGAAGTGTGTCTCCAATTTGAATAGAATGAGAGGATCTAATTGGGATGGCCAGTTGACATCCAGGAACTGTATTGGTAGGCAGACCGCTTAAGCCAGCTACCCTATTTGATGTCTGCTTTGGGTTAGATGCTCATCCCTGCTCCAAGCAGTGGCCCATCAGTAGGGTTTCATGTTTCTGTACATGGAAATGCCTCTCAACCCATTATCAGTGGTCCATGGATTCATAGGAAAGTGATTTATTAGGAAGTAATAAATCTGGTTGGGAATGGGATGGTGGGACCAGGAAGCCGGTATATAGTATCAAGCAATGTCTCACGGAGGATGGAGAGATTTGGACTCAATCCCCCAAGGGAGCTCAGGAGAGGCATCAGAATTGTCCAAGTTGGGGGCGGGGGCTAGGCAAGAGAGCTAGAGTATCTATACTTACATACCCATCAGTTGTGGTCAAGAACTGCCCCTGGAAGGTTTATATTCCCAGGTACTTCTGGGGGCTCAGGGAAAGCACGCTTGACAGCCTGGGGGCAGCTGGCCAGCAGAGAGGCAGGTGCTGGCAGCGGGATGTGAAAGCCCCCCAGGTGTGAGGTGGGGTGTGCAGAAAAATGACATGGTCTGCTGCAAGGGGTCCGGCCCACCTAAAGTCCACAGTGGAGCCTTCCAGGCACTTGGCCTTAACTCTTTGCCCCAGGACTCTGGCTGTTCCCTGAGCTTGTCTGCCTGCATGGAAACTGTGATCGCCTGATCTTCATCACAGGACCACTCATGGCACCAGTGGTGAATCAGAGGGGAAATAACTCAGCGCCCCCAGGTCGCTCCCCTGCTGGTGGGATGGCTCCAAGCTGTGGCCCGACCAGTCTCGCTCACACACCCAGCAGCCCCATCTCATTTCCCCCAGGAATGTTCGAGTACCACACATCCTTTCCTCCTCGCTAAACCCTCCCACTCAACTTTTGTTTCTGTTGGAACAACATTATTCACCGCCCACGGGTGGGTGTTCATCGAACCTTTTCTTCCATTTTCTGTTCTAAGCACAGATAATTATGTGCGTCAAGTTAACATGCGGAGGTAAATATGGTAATTTGGCTTCAGGGCTATTACACATAATGTGGTTTTTGTTTCCTCTGCCTCACCAGCGAAGCGGAGAGCATTGAGTCTCCTCCTCGAGGGGCTTAGACTATTCTGGAGGACACATAAATTAGGTTCCAAATTTTAAAAAAAGAAAAAACCCTCTTCTGAGTCCTGCCAGGAGCATCCTTTCTCTCTTGAATAGCAGCATTATTTGTGACATCCGGTGGCAGGCCAACTCAGCCGGTGAGTCACGCACCAGCAAAACATATGCTCCAATAGCATCATGAAATGATGCGCGGCCCCACAATCGGCCACCTAACACTTTATTTGTAGGTTAAACAGGAAGCAGCCTCTGCAGGCTCCTAAATCAGCAGCGCAACTGGTTATTGACAATCAGCATTTGTGCTCCCCAAACGCTAGACTACCATCTATCTACATGTGAATTCTCCCTCACTCCGGACGGGGAGAAAGCAGGTGGCAGCAGCCTGACTTCTCCCTCTGCCAGAGGACAACATTTAGGTAGAGAGAGCCAAAGGGATCGCCTGGCATTACCCGGATAGCCAACATCAGTGCGGTGTCCGTTCTGCACCCCCGCTGTCCCCGGGAATACTTAGCTGTATTAGCAAGGACTGAGCACTGGAGCCAAAGGAATGGCTCCTGCTTCTTTCTGCCTCTGGTCACCCTGTGAGTGACCTGGAGTAACACCGTTGATTATGAATAATTCAAAAGCTATAGAGACAGTAGAAAAGATAAGTGGTTGTCAGGAGGAGGGAGGCGGGATAAGAAGTCAGCAGATTTTTAGGGCAGTGAAAATATTCTGTAGGATGCAGCAATGGTGAATACATGACATTATGTGTTTGTCCAAACCCATCGACCTGTCTAACACAGAAAGTGAACCTTAATGAAATTAATATTAGTTAATAATATCAGTATTGGTTCATCGATTTTAACAAATGTAGCATACTAATAATGCAGGATGTTAATAGTAAACTCCATGTGTGTATGTATGAGAGAGAGTGAGTTAGAAAGAGGAGATGGGGGTACATAGGAACCGTCTGCTCAAATTTTCTGTAAATCTAAAACTGCTCTAAAAATTAAATCTATTTTTTTTTTTAAATGGGCTTCCATTTCCCTACGTACTTGCCAAGGAATTGGGGCCAGGGTAACGGAGCAACCTGGGACATTTACTGAGTGCCGGGCTAACCCACCCACGGGTAACTGGAACGGGGAACAGGGAGGGTGCCCCTTCCTCTCATCACTGAAGACTAGCTCTTGGGGAGCACAGCAGTGAGGCAAGACCCAGTCAGCTTGGATTGGAGCTGTGCCTTTACCACTGCCAGAGCTCTGTACCGTCCACAAATGACTCCTCGTTCAATTCGCAAAACCCTGCCTTTGGGGATGAAGCCGCGGTGCCCGTCTCTGGCAATCGACCCTGTAAAAAGCAGAGAACAATTACTTCAGCGTTGAAGGAATGCTATGATTTTAAAAGAAAAAATAGGGCACCGGGGAAGAGAAATAACCACATCATTTTAAAGTTTAGTTAAATATGTTCTATTTAGTACCTTGTGGTACAATATAGTGTAGGGAATAAAAAGTTCAATAAATCCCTGATATTGGGGGGTTTGTGCTCCAGAAGGGAAAAGAGGTTTTCAAGGAAGCAGACAAAAGAAAGGACAAGGGGAAGGGGACTGGGGAGCCCAAACAGCTCTGCAGGTTGCAGAGCCTGGAGAAAGCACATCCACTGTGGGACAGTCACGAGGTGGCAGCCTCTGGCAGGGACACGGGAGGAAGAAGAACTCTTCTCCAGCACTTTCTACGTACCCCGAGCTCTTGAACTTCACAGTACAAGTGGACAAAGTATTACCGCCTCTTTACAGATGCGGAAAGTGAACCACGAGAGGAAAAGCAGCACATTCTCAAGTCCTGCCTAGAGAGCATCACCTTCTTTAGGATGACATTCCCCCTCTTTCACATCTCTTCATTTCTCTTCAAGTCAGGCATAGGCTGCACCCTGCAACTCAACTCAACAAGCGTTTATCAGATTCCAAATGGTGCGAAGCAGGACAGCAAGGGGGTCAGAAGGGCCAACACGTGGCCGCCACCACTAGGAGCTCATAATCCAGCAAGGGAGATGAAGCTGAGTGTACACCATGTTGGCTGGGACAAGGGAAGGACCGTGTCCTTTTAAGACAGGCAAACGAAATGGTAATCAGAAGTTGAGTCTATCTTTTTACCTTCTCCTATTTTCCTTGTCTACCTTTTTAAAAAATAATGCTGGGCAGCGGACTTGGCCCAGTGGTTAAGGCATCCGTCTACCACATGGGAGGTCCACGGTTCAAACCTGGGCCTCATTGACCCGTGTGCAGCTGGCCCATGCGCAGTGCTGATGTGCACAAGGAGTGCCCTGCCATGCAGGGGTGTCCCCCGTGTAGGGGAGCCCCATGCGCAAGGAGTGCGCCCCATAAGGAGAGCCACCCAGTGCGAAAGAAAGTGCAGCCTGCCCAGGAATGGTGCCGGCACACATGGAGAGCTGACACAGCAAGATGACGCAACAAAAAGAAACACAAATTCCCATGCCGCTGACAACAACAGAAGCAGACAAAGAAGATGCAGCAAATAGACACAAAGAACAGACAACTGGGGTGGGGGAGAGGAGAAATAAATAAATAAATCTTTTTAAAAAAGTAATGCACTTTCTTTTTTGATCGTGAAAGTAAAACTCTGTAGTTTTGGATAATACAGAGAAGAATGAAGAAAATAAAAATTATCAACAATTTCCCTTTCTAGAGAAAAACATGATTATATTTTGATATACTTCATTCCAGTCTCTTTTATATGCAAATGAAGGTTTCTATAGAAAAGTTACATATAATTTTATATAATACATTAAATATTATTTATGTTTTATGTAACATACACTAATTTATGTAATTGTGTATCAACATTATATTATGAATGTTTTCCATGTTGCTGACAATTGTTTGAAACATGATTTTAAAATGCCACATAATATACTCATGCTTTGACATGCCAGGATTTAACCAACCTTTTACTGTTAGATATTTCTCTTTTGCCAAGTTTTGCTATTAAAAGCCATACTGCAATATCTATCTTTGAGTATTATTATTCTCAAATCTTGTGCTGAATTTTCTCTCTGTAAAGATGGTTAAACATTACTAAGGAATTAGAAAATACCCATTTTGGCCATACTTACTCTTTGTATTTTAACATTGCTGCTTTAGGAAAAGCCACATTTGCACCCAGCCTTGTGCTACCTGGGAGAGGCCATGTAGTAGGTGCAGGGCCATCCCTGTGTCATCTCATCAACAAGAGCTTGTCAGCACCATCTTGCCACATAATAGCAAAGTGGTCACTGGTAGCTCCCACCTATCAGCAATCCAAGTGGACAAGTATCCCTTTGCCAGCCAACAGTCCAAAAAAAACCCTAGAATTGGGCCTCAATGTTCTGCTTTAGAGTCACAGGCCTATTCTTCAACTATCAAGGCCAAGGTTTTATCTTGTGACTATCTGCAAAGAGGCCCAACTTTGCAAAAAAGTGGCTGAGTTATGCCACTTTTGCATTAAGGAAAAGTAAAATGGGTCAGGCTGGAGCAGATCCAACCATAGTCTTTTGGGCTAACCCTGTCAACACCTCAAATTCAATATGCCCAAAACAAAATCTACCATCCCCACCAAAGCAGACACTTCCTTCTGTGTCTCCATCTCCCTGGAAGCCATGACCAAGTGTGGCATACCTTGTGTCTCTGCATATCCAGATTTCATTTACATTCCCCTTTTTCCTTGCTTTCCTCTACAGTGAATTCTAGAAAGCTAAATGCTCAATTTCTTAGCCTCTCTTGGGGCTAAGGGTGGTCCCACCATCAGTTCTAGCCAATGAGAAGTTAAGCAGATGATAGCTAGAGGTGCTGCAGCTAGCTAGTGATTATATGAACCAGAGATATACACCAAGGGGGGATGAGTATGAAGACAGAAGGACTCTGGGTCAGTGAGGATGTCTCTATCTGCTGAACCAGTCCTGGGCCACCCACCTCTAGACTTCCTGTTACAGAGATGAGTGAGCCCCTACATTGTTAAGCCACTGTTACTTGCAGCCAAATGGAATTTCTAACAGATACACTATCTTCCCACTCAAAAAGATACCCCTGTGTTTCTTCATCAATTCATGTAGTGTTGCTCCCCACCACAATCAGTCATCAAGCTGTACTGATTTTACTTCTGAATGACCTTGGGGAGAAAATATAGATGAAAGAGGAAGCCAGAATTTAGGTTGAATATAAACTGTCAAAGCTGTCTGGACCTGTCAGATAAGCAAGGTGGTATTTATGATAGGTCAGCAATACACTTGGTGGTAGGTTATAAAACAATAGACTCAAATCTTAGAAAGGTAATTAGTAACATTAGTATTGTTAGAAAATTTTTAAGATCCCTTCCACCTTTGAAATGCTAAGATAATTCAATTCAAACCACCAAGCATGGCTTCTAGCCATATGAAATAGAACAAAATATCTATAACCCAAACTGCCTAATAAAGAGAATGAATCCTATTAGGGAGGCTATTTGCCCAGGATGTGTAAACATTTTGTTGTATTTGTTTAGGAGCAGAAGCTTTGGGCAACTGAATGGCCCTGCTTAATAGAGAGAAAGAATTTGAAGCTCAAGAGCAATCCAGAAGGACGCAGCAGAGGGCAGAGAGAAAGAAGGGGGAGGAGAGAGTACCAGTGTAGGGGAGAATGAGGCAGGGCCACAGAGGAAATCCAGGGATCTGGACAGCCAGAAAGCACACACAATACTTTGCATGAGAATAATTTATAAATTATAGTAAGAGCTGGGAAACCTCAGCAGACTTAAAAGGCTACTTGTGTTAGAGACAACTGTTCTCTTGATAGCGTCACACTCTCCCCACAAAAGACAGCTAACAGGAGCAGGCAACCCATATTACAGACTAGAAATTGTTTTTATTTCCTTGAACACACTCTTTCTTTATCAACTCTTTCTAGTTAAAACAAAGAGGTACAAGAAGAGATGAAAACATGAGTGAATCAGTAACAGACTTGGAGGCTAAATTGAGGAGGTATAGTGTTGATCTGAAAGGAGTTCCAGAAGGAAGGATCAGAGAAAATGGAAAGGAAAAGGAAATAAAACAACTAAAGACATATGAATAGAAAATTTACCTGCACCAAAGAAGGATATGCATCTTCAGGCTGAAAAAACAAAAACAAAAAACCCTACTAAGTTATCACTTAAAAAAAAAAATCAGTATAGACCTATATTGGTAAAATTTCTAAACTGTAAGAATAAAGAGAAAAATTCTAAAAGTTTCCAAGAAAGAACTATTTTTTAAAAATGATAATCTAGGGGCTAAAAATATCTCCGTATGCAAGACACAAATCTCCAAAGTCACGAAGGAAAGTTTTGATATATTTGACTACATAGAGACTGAAAATTCCTACAGTATGCCATTTATTTAAATCCAAAGTGAAACAAAACTATATATTTATTTGATTAACATATATGTAATTTTTAAAAAAATGTCTAGCATGATACCTGTTTCAGTTTGCCAAAGGCTGCCGATGCAAAATACCAGAAATGAGCTGGCTTTTATAAAGGGAACTTATTAGGGTAATATATTACAATTCTGAGGTGAAAATGTCCACATCAAGCAGACCCTGGAGTCCTGCCATGTGGCAGGGCAAGATGGTGGCTGGACTCTGTCTTCTCCAGGGCACTTTCTCCTCCAGGTCAGCTGTGGGCAAACAAGCACATGGCAGGGCTCATCTCTTCAGATTTGAGGTGCTCTGTGGGCCTAGCCTCTTGGGGACTTTGTCGCTTCAGCTTTGGCTGCTAGCGATCCTCGCATCCTCTCTCATATGGCAGGGTCAAAATGGCAGCTGAATTTCTCTGTGTGTTTCTGCTTAGTCTACGTAAGACCCCAGCAAGAGGGTGGAGACCCACACTGGGTCACGCCTCATTGACATAGTCCAATCAAAGGCCCCAAAGTGATCTAATCAAGCCATCTAATTAGAGATCTCTTAAATGGACCTAATCAATAGGCCCCATCTACACCACGTTTAGAGGCACAGGTATGGCAAGCTTAAGAACATAATTTTCTGGGGTCCACAAAAAAACCAGGACAATACCAAACAAACTTAACAGAGTATATCTCTGGGGAGAGGAAGGAAGTGGTATGAAAAGAATTTTCACTATTTTTATCATGTATTCCTCTGAGTTGTTTGAATTTTAATTAGAATACATTATGCTAAACTTGGATTTTTACAAAATATGAAAACATGTCACAGTAATAAACTTGTATTTTCAGAGTGACAGATGAACTGCCTACTTCATATTTGTCATCCTTCATTCATTTATTCCACACATGTACCAGGCATTATTTTCAACACTAAGACCACAGCAAACAAAACCCTTCCTTGCCTTCATAGTATTTACCGTTTAATGAGACAGACAATACAAATAGTCAATAGTAGCATTAACCAGCACTCACATGATGCTACGTGCCAGATCTTGTTCTGTGCATTTCGTATACATGAACTCACTGTGAGGCAGGCAACACTAGTATCTCCCCATTTTACAGATAAGGAAACTGAAGCACAGAAGGTTCAGTGACTTTCCCAAGGTCCCCCAGCTAAGACACAACGAAGCTAAGCTCTGAGTGTACCTGGTCTATCTCCAGGGTCCACAGTGTCAGCCATATTGCTCTATAATGCAGCATATCCAGAAAAACTAAAGCGGGGAAATGGGAGGGCTATGTGTGGCGGGGGGAGGGGCCCAGGGAGTTGCAGTTTTAAATTGGGTAGTAGAAGCCATCCTCACTGAGAAGGTGACATCAACTGGGAGGGAAACAACCTTGTGAATTCCCAGGGGGTGCTACAGACAGAAGGAGCAGCAAAGGCCCTGGGGCCAGGTGGTAGCTGACAGGCTCCAGAGCAGCAGCAGGGAGACTAGGGCAGAGCTGGCCAGGCGCAGAGGGGCTGGGGTGATGTGGGCCAGGTCGTGCAGGGCCTTGAGGTTGTGGGAAGGGCTTTGGATGTCATCTGATGGCGACAGGAGCCGTTGGAGGGCCCTGGGCAGGGAGCAGATTCGACCTGCCACATTTTAAAGCGGCCACTCTGGGGGTTGAATGGAGCATAGACAATGGGGGGCGAGGGGTGGAGGTGAGGGATGGAAGCTGGGAGATCAGTTCTGAGGTGGCAAGAACTCCAGGTGAGCGATCAAGGTAGCTCAGATCCCGGTGGTAAGTGGAGGTCTCAAGATGCGCTCGGGTTCATGATTCATCTTGGGGTGTGAGAGAAAAGCTGAAAAGGAGTAAAAAACCAACGCCAAGCATTGACACCTGAACTCATGGAAAGTGAGAGTTGCCATTTTCTGAGGTGTGGAAGGCTGCAGGAAGGGTGCTTAGGGGGTGGGGAGCTCAGGAGTCTGGCTGTGGACATGTTTGTGTTGAGATGTTTATTCAACAAGTGGGGACAGTGACGGGCATTGGGTATTGAGTCGTGCTCAGGAGACAGGTCCTGAGGTTCATTCCAGGTAAGGGCGGCACAAGGGAGCAGATAAATGAGCTAAATCTCCTTTTTTTTTGTTGCAACACTGGGTTCAAAGTAGTCAACATATCTGTCCCGTTATCTCAAATAAGAGGGTTCTATTGCAGCCGTGAAACCTCCGGTCCATCTCTAGACCTGGCTGTGCTCCAGCGTCCACGCCAGGGGCCCTTCCTTGCTCTCCAGGGCTCCGGGTGGATGAGTTGCACCTTCTTTGTCCTGATCGTGCCCCAGTGGAGATGCCACGGAGCGCAGCAGTGGCCAGAAGCTGAGCTGGGTGGAGCTGGCCAAGCGGAGGGGGAGCCCACCAGGTTCCAGAGGGGAGGGAAGAGCCACGGCGCCTGACTGTGCCCAAGATCCTGCCTCCCGCCTGAGTCGGGTGGCACTACGCGATGACCGGCCGTCCCCTCGCTGTCCCTGTAAGGAGCCGGCTCAGGGGTCTCAAACCAGGAGGAATTCCTCGCCACCCCAAACAAGAGCCCTGGACCCTCCAAGGGCCATCCCTGCCGTCTTTGGTGATGTGTGCCATGGTCCCCTGAGCGTTTTCCCCAGGGTGACTTCCACGTCCTCACGTGGACAAACTTAACTCGTGTGGCAGGAAAAACACGGAGCTAAGGAAAGGGGGCAGAGTAAAGAGGAACGAAACCACACACACTTCACGGTTTATCCAGGTAAGTGTGCTGCCACCACTTTCGCTACAAAATTTCAAGTCATCTCAGAGAGGTATGCTCTTACAAGGTACTCACATGAGAGGACAGAAAAGAGTTAAATGAACTCCGGCAAGGGAGAGAACAAGTCCTTTTACCACCCGCCGCTGCACTTGGGCTGGAGTGGGCTGGTGATCACAGAGAGAACAGGACCACGATGTCCTCACCGGCTCACAAGGTAGGGGGGCTTTCCACGGGCTGCCCCCAGCCAGCGGCCTGCTGATGTCCGAAGGCGTGTAAATACCGATGAGTAATAGTCCTCTATTAAGAGCTATTGTAGTCATTTCCTGGGGCTGCCAGAACAAATTGCCACAAACTTGGTGGCTTAAAACATCGAAATGTATTCTCTCTGCATTCCAGAGGCCATACGTCTAAACTCGTTTTCCCCTGTGGAAATTGGGGTGTGGGCAGGGCCAGGCTCCCTGTAGGTCAGGGGTCCTTATCCACGGACCCCTTTGCCAGTCAGGTGAAAACCACGGACCCCTTACTAAGTCCACATTCTACTGTGTATTATTTAATAAATAGATCACACCCGCACCAACACGTCCCCACAAGAATAATGGTTTTTTGAATTTTGATTCAAGAGCACGGCCCCTGGTTAGGAACCCAGTATGTAGGATCCCGGGAAGGACACCCCCTCTCCGCCCAGCCCCTTCAGCTTCTGGTGGGGTCAGCCGTCGTGGGCACGACCTGGCTCCATCTTGGTCCCCGTCTCACCCCCTCTTCTCCTGGGGGCACCAGCTCTGGGGTTGGGGCCCACCTCCCTCCCAGATGACCTCATCTTAACCGCACCAAACCTGCAAAGACCGTTTCCAAAGAAGCCCACATTCCCAGGTTCCAGGGTTTAGGACTTGAGCATCTTTCGGGGTGGGGGGGACACAATTTAACCCACAACAGTTATTAAACCATTAAGAATCATTGAAGCTGTTAATTGATACTCAAGAGAAGGAGGGCGACAGCAGCACCCAGTGCTTGGGCGGGGGGGGGGGGGGGGGGGGGGGGGGGGGGGGCTCTGCGTGCTGATCACGGATAATCCCTACGAATGCAAGACCAGGCCCCCTCCACCTTCCTGACCCCGGGGCCTTCTATTACCTGGATTACCCCTCCCCGGCCCCCTGGGAACACTTCCTTCCCCCAGCGCAGGGTCTCCCTCCTCTTCCTACTCCAGAAAGAGGGTGGTCTCCCAACTGAGCCCCAAGTTCCGCCTCTTCTGGCCCCACCGAGATGAGTTATCTGGGCCCAGGGCTTGAAATAGATGCCTACAGGGAAAACTCCCAGAGTCCTCGAGTCCTCGTTCTGCCTTCCCGCTTGCATGCCCGATGGGCGCTTCCCATTTCCACGTCGGGCTGTCTGGGATTCCTTAGGAAAGGTTCTCCTCCCCAGGATCCCCCAGCTCAGCCAGGACGCCCCCACCCTTCCAGCGGCCAGGCTGAAACGCTGACAGGCGGTGGCCCTCGGCCTGGGGCCCCGCTGCCGCCCGCAGCACACCCGGCTGCGCCCCCTTAACTCCCCCTTCTCACCTCCGCCGTGCACGCCGGGCCCAGGCCACCCTCGCCTCGCGCTGGGCTCCTCCTCGCTGAGCTCTCCGGCCTGCACCCTTGCCCCCCCCCCCCCCGACGTAACTCTGTCTTCGGCAGAGCAGCGGGGGGGGGGGCGGGTTCCACCACCACGTCCAGGTCTTCCCCCTGCCCAGGTGGGCGCCCCCCAGGGGCGCCATCTTCCCCGAGTAACATCCAGGGCCCTCGCGCGCCCGCAGCCCGCCCCTGCTTCTGCAGCGCCGTCTCCTACTTCTCCCTCCTCTCCGCCCAGCACGGGAGCCCCTTCCCTGCGCAGGCAGCCCACGCAGGGGTGCGCTCACCGCTCACCCCTCCAGGGCCGCCTCCCCCGTCATCCCCCCACCTCTCACGGGGGCGTGGAGCACTCGCTGACGAATTGCCTAACTCGTCCTTTGTTACTCTCTGTCCCACTCTGCCTCCCAGGTATCCGCTCCCTAAAGCCAAGGCTCCGCTCACTTCCAGAGCCTCCTGTCCGGGTCGGCCCCACGCACGGTGGTGCCCAGGAAATGTTCGTTGAATGACTGCAAGAGCAGCCCTAGGAGGCGGCGGAGTCCCCCCCGGGCAGGGCGGCGAGAGCACCCTGCCGAGCGCAGGGTGAGTAGATGCACCGTCAGGAGAGAACCTCAGTCAAGCCGACGGGAAGCTCATCTTTTTTATGATGTCCGTGCGCCAGCAATTCTAAACAGTGACAGAACGCTCCTCCCTGAACGTCCGGCTGCATTCTAATGATTGCCGGAGTTACTGCTGAGTTTTAGTAATATACACGCAAGCTTCAAGTGAGCACGTTTTCGTGACTTACCCTTTAATAAGCATTGCATTCTCCGTGGAAGTTAATCTGGAGGATTTCCAATACCAGAACCGGCCTCTGACACAGGCAGCCCCGCGCTCCCCGAGAGTGTAGGCTCAGGACCATTTGGCGACATCGGTGCTTGGAGCTCGGGGCTCGGTCTGTCTCCCCAAATCAGGTCCAGCATGCACTTGCACTCAGCCAGAAGGTTTTAAATAAATACGGCCAGCCCAGTGGTTATGAAGACAGAGGCACGGAACTCGAGTCCCTTCAATTCGTCTGACCCTGGAGTTGTCGGTTGTGCTTCAAATCTAAAACAATGAAGCAGTGTCAAATGCAAGGCAGCCTGGTTTTGCTAGATGTGTGAACATTTTAGTTCCTGCATGAAATAGCTCTGTAAATTTGAATGATATCTTCAAAGCTGAAATTTAATTCTTCTAAGTCTTTCCTTGCTCTTTTAAAATTGAAGAACAAATGAAGGGATTGATGATTATTATTGATTATTCCATATTAAGTACTGAAGATTGTCATAGAGAGGAGGGGGTGTTAAAACACTCTTCTTTGGGTGTCATATGGGTGCAGCACTACTTGACAGTAGGTACTAAGATCATTATCAACATTTTACAGAGGAGGAAACTGAGGCACGGAGGGCTTACATAGCCTTAAATAAGTGACAGATTCAGAGCCAGAAACCCTGTAGCCATCACCTCACCTTCTTGTTAATGAGTTTTCCTTGTGCCTGCATTTGATTGAAACCTGGGACACTCATGTTTTAGGGATAGCTAAATGCTATTTGTTGTGCCTACTCACACACCCTGAAGTTAACGGGATTAAAATAAACTCTTCAAATCTATAGCCCTGTGATTCCACTCCTAGGGATGTACCCGAGAGAAAGTATATCTGTGCCCAAGAACAGACATATACAGGCAAGTTCATAGCAGCTTTCCCAGCAGGAAGATGAATACATGAAATGCTACCCAGACAGAAAAACAAACTACGAATGCACACAACAAAAGGGATGCATCTCACAGACATAATGTTGAGGGAAAGAAGCCAGACACAAAAGCATGTATGCACGTGATTCTGTTTGTCTGATGTTTGAGAACAGGAAGAATGCACCGATGGGGTTAGAGGTCAGGTCACCTGTGGGGATTATTGCCCAGTGCCTTCTGGAATGCTCTAAAGGTCCTGAATCTTGACCTCGGGGCTGGTTATGAGGGGTACGCACAGGTAAAAATGCATCAAGGGGTACACTCTGCAGTGCACTTTAGGCAATTTAGGTATGTTACGTAACAACAGAAAATAAAAGAATCCCTCCAGGCATCACAAAAGACGCCTGGACCAAGTAAGCAGCTGACGTACAATGGTGTGGCCGACCCACCCCCAGAGAGTGGAGGAACTGGCCAGGCTTGAAGGACAGAGCAGGCAGGGCTGGCCCTACACCCTGAGGCTGCCGGCCATGCCAGTTGTCACTGTCACGCAGGCGAGGTGCCCCCAGCAACCTCAGTGGAAGGAGCAGCATTTGTCAGTAGCTGACAGGAAGGGCAGGCTCAGTGGCGGCCAGCGCTATTAAGTGCCACCCAACCCTGAAGGTGGAGCTGGGGGTGGACACTGAGCCAGGCAAGTGCTGGGGGGACAGGGAGAGGAAGGTGCTGCCGAGTTAGCACCAAGAACAAAATGATGAAAAGTGCACGTCCTTTGACTTCAGGGAAACAATCTCCTTGCCTGTTCTACCCTCTTCAGAGTCTCAGTATGTTTCATTTTTTCTTGCCCCAACCTGAGAATATAGCACCATTTTCTACTTGCAACTGATTCCCAGATCATCTTTAGCAATCAGAATAAAATTTTACTTTGATAATTTCCACATGTATTCTCACTTCCTCTGAAAATAGGAAAGAATATGCAACTAAGAAACAAGTTTCTGAGCACAGAATGAGCATTAGGTTTTGCTCAGATATTCTCATATTTGAGTGTAGCCTATGTTGAGGAAGTAGAACAAATTTATTTGTTTGGCAAATATTTATTAAGTGTTTGTAATGTAGAAGGCTCTGTAACCAAAACTATAAAAGGTATCTGTAGAAAGTAATCATTTATTTCATAAAAGATTCCTGCTAGCTTTCTTTGTGAACTTAAAAATATACTGATTATTAGCTAACTGACTAAATCACTGGGGGAACAAAAGACAGAAAAAGTAAAATAAGACAAGCTTGGTATCTACCAAGATGAAAGCATTACGGATAATATAAGTCAATGAGAAAGTGAGATGCTCTTTTTAAAAGTTTGATTTACACACTTTTCCAGAACCCATTTTTGTGTAAAGTGAGGCACATCTCTATACCTAAGACAAAGCCATCCATTTCCATCAGGTGAAAAGTCCATGGTATTCTTAAATTACAAAGAAAAAGAGTTTCATTTTATAAGTAATTACTGAACTTAGTCACAATATTTCATATTACCAGGAGACAACAGTGTGAAACAATGAAAATCACTTACACTAAATTAAAATATCAACCATAAGTTTCTACAAAGAATTATGCTTTTTTCTCCTGACCCAACAGTCAATGTAGAACTCATGTGGCCTCATTCTAATGAATGTTGTGGAGGTCAAAAGCTATGCAAATACTCTGCTTCAACATTTCCTGAAATGTGTCCCTGGAAGCGTTAGTGAGCAAAAGGCAAGGGGGTTCCCAGGATCTAAGAAGGTTGGTTAAACAAAGTGACATAGTTTGTATCACTGTGCATGCTAAATCTCAAGAGAGGAACGGATTTTCCAAGCTAGTTCAGCCTTCGAACTCTTTAACCACAGAGTGCCTTGGGAGACTAACAGCTTGAGAGCACATGCTTTGAGGAACACTTTTGGATCAGTATATGTCAGAAGAAGCAAGTAGCATGAAATGGATGCTCTGCCAACTTGGGCTACCTCAGCCATGAAAGGCCACTATAGTTTCATAATATTATAGTCAAGAGTGCAAAGGCTGCCTTTTTTGGGACAGTCTGGTTTCCATTTCAGGGTACTGTTTCTGGGCCCTTATGTCCCTTTGTGTTTTCCATGATATCACCTAATCTGACCTTTGTCTTCTGTATATTACATCTGTGACCTGGGTGACAGAAACTCCTTGAAGTAGGATAGGAGACTCAGGAGTCTCACAGAAGTGAGGGGTGCAGGGAAGCATGGAAAGAAGAAAGACACTGGGAGAGATGGGCTGAAGGTGATGATTGCAGGTATCCAGGAAGCAGGAAGACCTACCTGGAGCAGGAATGCTCAGGAGATGAGGAGAGATGAACGCTCTTGATAGTCAGTTTCAGGTAGGGTTCTGCTGCAGTAACAAATAAAGCTTAACATATCACTGGCTTAGTATAGCAAATATTTTTCTCACCCAGACCACAGTGTGCTATAAGTTGATGACTCTCCCTAGCCATTCCCCTCTGTGTGATGATGCAGGATCCAGAATTGTCCTATCTTGTGGTACTGCATCTCCAACATGTGGCTCTGGGAGCCACTGAAGAAAGAGAAGATCACAAACTGAAAGTAGTAAAGCCAAAATTCCTAACCAAACAATCTTACTCCATAATCCCATATTCAACAAATCTGTATTCTACTTCTCCCAGGATCTGGAAAATGGCCAGCACTCAATAGATGCTAAATAAAGAAATGTTGACTGAATAGTTAATTTTGGGGGAGATAAGCAGATTTCGATTTATAAATATATAGTCTTTGCCATTTTTCTAAAACATTTACAATGTAATTCAAAAATAATATAGCAAGCCACTCTTAGTAGGCAAAATAAATCCATGGGAGGTGAACTAATTGTGGCTTTGTATAAGTACAAGGATAACTACAGGATTCTAGACTTTTTCTCTGACTCTTTTGGTCAGAGACCAAAAGACAAAAAAGGACAGACTAGCCTTAGAGCTTGACTTTCTCCTGATCTAATGCCAACATGTACCCTTATGTCTTGCAGGTGCTCCAGAAATCTCTGCCAATTAGCCCCTGGTGGCAAAATTGGGTTTGCCCCACAACAGATGAGCAGAACTTCAAGTAAGATAAGAGAGAAAATGAAGACTCAAGATTTTTCTATTCATTATGGGGCAACCACACTTAAAGGTTAATAAATATAAAAGGAGAAATTTGAGAATGAGATAAAGGAATGTGACTATTTCTGCCATACTTGGGGTTGTTTAATCAGCCGCTGATCCAACCACAACTGCCCAAGGACTGGGGCACTGAGACACTCTCAGGCTCAGCTCATATCCTGAGGAGATTTCCCTCCACCATTTCTATTGTCTAGAGGAAATCCAGTCATTTCATAAAAAACCCTGGAGCAACAGGGAAGGAGGGGAAAATAAAACTACCCATGGGAAACAGCCTATTCCATTTTCTTGGAATCCCCCCTGGTAGCATTCTTATGCTGGTAAAAGATGTTCATTATTGTAAAAGAAGACATTTTATAGCTTAAAAGGCAGTGTTCCCCAGAGCACGGGCATGGCAGTAATTTGACAGAGGTCTCATGCTGTCACAATTAGCATGACTGAGTGATTTTCTAATTTGCAGAATGCCTTGGGACGAAAGCAAGCAAAGAAAACCCAGCCCCAAGCACACCACTCAGAAATAATCATGAGGAGCAATATCCGATATCTGCCTCCCTCTTATGTCTTAGGTGGCTTCCAGAGCATCCTTTCACAGGCTTCCTGGCAATGACTCGGAGATGGTACAGCATCAGGCAAAAAGGCCTCCTCTCCTGCCCTCTAGCGGTCAAGCAAATGGGCACAGACGCCCCTCTGGTGTAAACAACCCTATCATTTGCTTGCCTTGACTCATACAAACCTTCCGCAAATGTTCATTACGATATTCCCAGGACCTTGCTTAGTGCCTGGGGCCTTGGATGGGCTCAACAAATATTCGCTGAGTCAAACTGAAAAATAAAGTTTGATGCCCACTCAGAGGGTAATTAGAGAACTGTGACAGACAGTTCCTGCCTGTGATGCGCTTACACACTAGCTGGGGAGATGAGGAACACATGGGCACCCTCCACCATTTTCCCAAACCATGCTGGTCTAGTGAGAACCTGGGGGATAAAACAGGAGTTACAGGCTTAATCTTCACGAGCAAAATACCAAAACTAATCTCTATTTCCTCTTCCAGTTTTCTAAGATAGCCTTGTCCAGCCTTCCTGGGGACAAGAGCTGCCCATTTTCTAGCATCCATGAAGCACCAGTCCCCAGGTGCCTGGCCCCAGCACAGGCTACTCTAAATAAGGGTGGGCCTGGGGTCAGTTTAGCAGCCTGATGGCACCACGGCACAGACCACCTCCTCTAGAGTTTTCTCTGCAGTTTCTCGTAGTCCCAAGAGGGCAGCCGCAGCTGCCAGCAACTTGTCTTCCCATGACTGTTTTCAAAGGGGGAGAGTGGGGCAGAACCTTCCAACTCACTTATTTCTCTCTTATTAGGGAAGAAAAAATATTTCCCAGAAACCCTCTGGAAAGCTTCCCTTTATATCCTATCATCCAGCATAGTTTTTAGGCCTCCCCCCCCCGCCATAGCACAGAGAAGCTGGGCTCTCTGTCTCCTTCCAAATGAATAAAACCATGATTCTTTGAGCAAGGGGATGTGAAGGAGTACTTTGGCAGAGGCAAACAGCGGTGTGTGCCACCTCAACTAAAAGTACCTGCAATCATAGGGTATTGATTTTATAATAGAAGGAAGTTCAGATGTAGCCTGCTGTGGGGCTGGCTAATTCAACAACTAAACGATGTTTAAGATGCTGGTATGGCTTCTTAGAGAGTCTCTCAGCTTTGCCCTCTTGGTCATGGGATAGCTGCTATCGTACCCTCACACACACTGCCAAACACAGGACAGAAGGTGTTCCCTCCCTTGTGGTACTCTTAGTACAGAAGAAAACCCTTCCCATAAGCCACCAGTAGATTTCTCCTCTGCTTTCATTGGTTAAGATTAGGTCACATGCCCTTGTCCAGGCAACAAGGGTGTATGGGAATGTGAGCATAAGGCCTTTCTCAGGGGGGAAGGAAAGAAGTAAGGGAGGGGGTGAGGGAGGAAGATGTGGGGGAGGGGGAGGCTGTTGGGTAGGCATAGTAGCAATTATTATGAAGCTACCCTAAGAATTATAAATTCAGAATAGAGAGCTCTCCTTAAAGGTGTGCCAGTTAGGGAGAGGTTCAGGAAGAGTCAGATCATTTAACCCCTTAGTTGGGACACAAAACCCAGGTTGTTTGTACATTATTAAACTCTGTGGGGTAATGCACAGTGAGATTGCTCAGTTCAAGCTATTTCCCAGTCATGAAGGTGCAGCCATTGGCCCATATTCCTTGAGGAACACCTGCTCCTTGACTTTGAGCTCCACCTTAGTCTGTTTTTCTTGCTGAGGGAAGCAGGATCACATCTTAGCTACAAACCACAATTCACTAAACAGTTCACATTTATCTGGCTCTAGGAACTGTGTCCAGGCTGGACACACATGGCTGAGCTTGACTGGATTGGAGCAATGGCTGGAAGCTTTATCAATAATCACTTGGGAAGCAGATTTGGCTCAACTGATAGAGCGTCCACCTACCAGGGTTCACACCCAGGGTCTCCTGACCCATGGGGTGAGCTGGCCCATGCGCAGTGCTGATGCACACAAGGAGTGCTGTGCCATGCGGGGGTGTCCCCTGCGTAGAGGAACCCCACGCACAAGGAGTGCACCCCGCAAGGAGAGCTGCCCTGTGGGGAAAAAGTGTAGCCTGCCCAGGAGTGGTGCCACACACGTAGAGAGCTAACGCAGCAAGATGAAGCAACAAGAAGAGACACAGATTCCCAGTGCCACTGACAAGAATGCAAGCAGACACAGAAGAACACACAGTGAATGGACACAGAACGCAGACAATGGGCAGGGGGGAGGGTGGGAAGGTAAGGGGAAAGGAAGGAAGGAAGGAGGGAGGGAAGGAGGGGAGGAAGGAGGGGAGGAAGGAGGGGAGGAAGGAGGGGAGGAAGGAGGGGAGGAAGGAGGGAAGGAGGGAAGGAGGGAAGGAGGGAAGGGAGGGAGGGAGGGAGGGAGGGAGGGAGGAGGGAAGGAAGGGAGGGAGGGAGGGAGGAAGGGAATCATTGCTCAAATCCATGGAGTTAATAACTAGACTATAAGTCACCAGAAAATGGAATTAAATTAGAGAATGGAAAGCTGAAGTTTAATCTGTGCAGAATTGGTAAAAAGTTTATTCGAAAATGAATGGAAATGATGAACGCACATCGTAGTGTTTGTAATTAGCAGTGGTAATATATGTGTATAATAATGGTTGAAAGGAAAAGTCTAAGGTGGTTTATATCACTAGAAGGAAAGCTGAAAAATGAAACATGGGGCTGTAGAGCATAGTGAACCCTCTTGTGAAAAATAAGTATGGTTAATAGTACATATATAAGAATGTTTTCCTCTGAAACAGAACCAATGTACATTAATGTTATGTTAATATCAGGGTGATATTTGGGCAAAAATACAACTAACACAAACTATGGACAGTAGTGTAAAGAAATATATTAATAACTTTCCAACAATGGCAAAAAAGGAAGTATGCTAAGTGAAAGAAAGTAGACAAAAAGTACTAAATATTGTTTGACTCCATCTATACAAAATTAAATTCAAATAAATTATAGAGATGGAAATGATTAGCAATTACGTGTGGCAGGAGAAGGATAGAAAGATTGAGAGGTGATTACTAAGGGATAGGTTTTTTCTTGTTTTTTTTTTAGTTTTTTTTTCCTTTTCTCTTTTTTTTGTGGAGTAATAAAAATGCTGTAATATTGATTGAAGTGATTAATGCACAACTCTGTGATTATACCAAATGCCAGTGATTGTACACTTTAGATGGATTGTATGGTTTATGAACATGTTTCAATAAAATTGATAATAAAAAAGAATCATTGCTCAGAAGTAATTGCATCATCCTGAGAATGATGAACTGTGTCTTCGCAGATTCAAGTAGTGGTATTATGTGGTAGGAAGAGCTTGACCTAACTTCTCTGCTTTTAGTGCCCAGTTTCCTCTTTTGAGGCCCAAACTCGAGACTCTTTTACACGACACATAGCCATCAACTAAGCAGATTGGTGAAGGTGTGGGGGATGACTTCTGATAATCTGGCCAATCACCAGCACAGAGTATGGGAATGAAGGAGTATGAAACTACCTATAGAGTAGTCACTGTTATTCCTGATTTATAGATAAGGAAAGTTGGTTCTCCCGGAGGATTTGTAACTCGCCCAACATCATACACTCTTGGACATGGCAGAGTCTGGCTTTAAATCCTATATTTCTAAATCCAGAGCCATATTTTTCCTCTTTCACTCATCTTATGGAAATCTGCCAAGAAATGCTGCAAATCAGGTTTCTCCTAAATTTCTTTGTGAACCTCAGTGGGGTTTCCACAGCCATCCAGGTAGCAAATCATCTATCCCAGGTGTGGTTTTCAAGAGTCCAGAAGTCAAATCCAAAAACCCTCTCTTCTCCCATGGGTCCAACTTTGTGGTAGCAGAAGAATGAACCATGCTCAACACGGTAGCATTTTAACAGTAACGGTAAAATCCATACACTCTTGGAAAGGGCAAAGGGTGCACTATATTCCCACCAAGGGGGTAAAGATCATTAGAAGCGTTCCATTGTGATAAAGGGAGAAGAGGTGGCCACAAGGGCCTAGAATGAGTCCTAGAGCTGAGGATTTCATGAACTACCTGTCTATCCTCTCTACCCTTCTCTACCTGCTTCCTACCCTGTAGGTTGACATGTATGGTAACATCAAAGAGCTACTTTACCTCTGGCTTCCTCTTGCTTTCAGCCAATAGTGAACATGGCAGCAGTCAGCTACCTGGTGGCAAGTTGATTACACTGGACCCTCCCATCATGGTAGGAGCAGTGTTTTGTCCTTATTGGAACACACATACTTCGAAGACATGGATTTGCCTTCCCTGCCTAAAGATCTTCTGCCAGAGCCACTGTTCTTCCACTTAGAAATTGCGTTATTTATTGCCATGGCTTCCCACACAACATTGCATCTGCTCAGAAAACATGGGGCATTGGGCTCACATATATGGAATTCACTGGTCATTCCATGTGCCCCATCACTACGAAACTTGACACATGGTGGAATAACCAGCTGAAGGTTCAGGTATAATACCAGCTGGGAGACACCACAATTTGAGATTGAGGTGTGGTCCTCCATAACGAGGCTTAAGCATTAAACACCCATCTGATATATAGTGCTATCTCCTCCATAGTCAGGATGCACAGGTCCAGGAATGGTCCTTCTCTCTGTTACCCTGCGAAGAACTTTTGCTGCCTGTTCCCATGTTTAGGGGGCATAGAGGCACACAAAGGAGGAATGACTCCTCCAGAAATGCAGTCATGGATCCATTCAATTGGAAGCTGAGACACCAGTGGTGGATAGCATAGTAGGTTACAATGGGGAAGATAACCAAATTGACATAATCCCGTATTGATGTAGTTCTTGACAGGACTTTGTCTGTTCCCTGAACTTTTCACCGACATGAGAGATGAGAATGGATGCTGAGAGACAAAGGGCGGATTGTGTCACGTACCTTCTGTTTGCCTCTTCACCCTTTGTCCTGCTCTCTGCTCCAGGAGGTTGACCTGTACAGACCATATCCAATGGCCCCCGAATCCTCTGGCTTCTTGTTGCATTTGGCCAACAGAGCGACTCAGCAACAGAATGGAAATAAGGAGAGGCTTGAGAGAGAATCCCTTCAAGCTGGCGATGTCTTTCTATGAAAGCTCATAATGCCTTCTACGGTGGTCTTTTTCTCTCCTTCCAGTTTCTAGAAACTACTCCCTCCCCTTGCTTCTCCTCTGCTTTCTAACCCCAGGGTTCTGCACTACCCACTGTGGCTTTCTCTGTCTCCCAGCATACCTTCTAAAATAGTCCCTTCTCAAATCATCCTTCGGGTGATTGATAGTACCATTAAAGTTAAAAATAAATTGTAGGGTTGGCTTAAAGTTGTAAACATTCTAATTTTCAAAATTAATTCAGTAAAGTAAAAGGACTACTAATTATATTTATTTCATAAAAAGAATTGAATACATTTTACTTCATATAAGGCTCTATATACTCCTTTTTATTCTCTTTATTGTGGGCCACTGATAATGTCATCATGGAAAGACACTCCTGTGGGAAACAGCTTCTAGGAATAATTGTCTTAGATGTTACCTGGTCCAACAGCTCATTTGAGGAAAGAGGAAGAGATACTTTCAACACACATTTCTCTCTCTTTACAATTTTATCTCTTCCTAATTCAGTTCCATGACCTGACTGACCCCTGCCATCCCAGTCTTTGTCCATTTCTGCACAAAACTGTTCAGTTAATGAGAGCTCTGTTGAAAGTAACTTTGAAGGAGAGACTTTATTAAATCTCAAGGTCTCTCTGGAAAACCCCAGAGAGCTCAGGATCTTGGCCCTGCCACATGGATGTTCGTGTGTCAGGATACCCAAGGGGGTGAGCAAGACCACCAGATGCTTGGGGACCAGGATCATGGTGTGTACACAGAGCCAGCCTCATGAGAGGACCTTTCGCTGGGCTGAGGCTTCCTTCAGCTAAGGCCCACCCAGGCGGGATTATAGGGCCTACAGAACCAGTGAGCTGAGGAATCCCAGAAGGAGAGGAAGGAGGGAAGGGTCCCAACTCTGTCTCATCCTTCTAGATGTAGGGTTGGCCAGAGAAAAGAGCAGTGCATGTGTTAGGTCTCTGAGATTGCAAAAAAAATCACCTCCTTTTGGGTAACTTAAGAAAAATATAAATTTTGGGGAGGGTGCTAGAGAGCCCACTAAACTGAAGGAATGACTCACCACCCAGGCCTCAAGAGGAGCTCTTGGATGCTCTACTTGCAGAGCTGCCATAGGAATGATTTAGCTCTGCTCACCTTTCCTCCATCTTACTCCTTTCAAGACTGAAATCCTAAAGCAGTGACCACTGTGGGTGCTACCCAAGTCTTCCCAGATCATCCTGCAGATAACCCGCAGAGGTGAAGGCTTCAAGTGGCTCCTGGCTAGAGTTGTTCTCAGCTGAGTGAGCAAACTTGGTCTTGAGCAGTCAGCAAGTGCCAGGAGATAACACTCCTGCAGCAAGCCCCATCCAGTCTGGAATGGGGGTTGCTGGGTGAATACTCAGCATCCTTGCCTTTCTGTGGGGTAATTCTTTTTTTTTCATTATTCATTTTTTTTGTCTTTATTTTTTTAATGTTACATTAAAAAAATGTGAGGTTGTGGAGTAATTCTTGGGTGTTTTCCATACAACTTCTCAGAAATCCCCAGTGAGCTGCCCTCAGTTGCCCAGACTTGCAACCCGTTCAATGACATACCTTCTATTGACTTCTTTCCTTCCCTCCTCACTCTAACCACACCCTCACCTGCATTTCTCAAATAAACCACCTGCACCCAAACCTGTGTCTCAGGGCCAGCTTTGGTGGGAACCCAAAACAAGACCCTGAGCTTCAGATATATATACATATAATTGAGGTACCCTAAAGTCAACCACACTCAGACCATATGGAATGAAGAGTGGTAGTACCCCCAAAAGAGAGGCAGGATACCACCAGAAGAAGGGAAATGGAGGCTAGACATGTGAAAGTAAGGCATGTCCCCTGCAGCCAGTGTCAGAGGCAGACACAGGGGAGGTGAGAGCTGTTAAAATTGGAAATGGGAGGACTGATGCAAGGCACAGGTGGGCAGGACCCAGAGGACTGGAGGGCAGAATTTGTAGAACAGAGAAAACACCTCAGGTGGTAAAAACAGGATGAGGTCACATGGAAGCAAGACTGGTAATGGTGTAAATAAAAGAAAATCTTACAGCACACCTACTGTATGTTAGATGCTCTATAATCCATCACGGTGCACAACAGCTTTCTATGCTATTGCCATCCTCATTTTGTTCTTGGAGAAACTGAGTCACAGAGAGGTTGCACAATGTTCCCAAGGCAAATAGAGTGAAAAAGAGTGAAGATATGTCAGGTAAAGTAGTTTATTCAACTGGTCTGTAACTATATGTAGAATAGAGACATAGGTTGGTATTTGTTTGGGGGTTGTTTGTTTTGTTTGTAGGACTGGCAGTTTTGTTGTCTGATTTTGGTTTTATCTCTTTTTTTTTCTTAGATTTTATTTTAATTTTATTTCTCTCCCTTTCCCACCCCTCCTCCACCCCAATTGTCTGTTCTCTGTGTCCATTTGCTGTGTGTTCTTTTTGTCTGCTTCTGTTGTTGTCAGCAGCACAGGAATCTGTGTCTCTTTTTGCTGCGTCAGCTTGCTGCATCAACTCTATGTGTGTGTGGCGCCATTCCTGGGCAGGCTGCACTTTCTTTCGCACTGGGTGGCTCTCCTTACAGGGCATGCCTCTGACAACAACAAAAGTGGACAAAGAAGAACACACAGCAAATGGACACAGAGAACAGACAACTGGGGCAGGGAAGGGGAGAGAAATAAATAAAATAAATCTTTTTAAAAAAACAACAACCTGGGAATAACAAACATTTTCATGCATTTTAACTTTCTTTCAAGTCTTTTTGTCTTTTATACTTTTAATATTTAGTAATGAAAATCCAAAGCAACAGAAAAGCAGAGAAAATAAGAGAACACACTTTTTAAGGTTGTTTAAAAAGTATTAACAGATACTTTTTATCTGTTGGATTTACAGGAAAATTGAGAAGATAGCACAGAGAGCTCCCATATTACACACCATTCCCCCACCACATGGTTTCCCTATTCTTAATATCTTACATTAGTATGATGCATTTGCACAACTAATAAACCAATATTGAAATGTTGTTTTTAATTAAAGTCCATAGTTTACTTGGATTTCCTTATTTTTACCTAATGCCCTTTTTCTGTTCCAGGACCTCACCCAGGACACCACACTACATGTAGCTGTTGTGTCCCCTTAGGCTCATCTTGGCTGTAACCATCTCTCAGACTTTCCTTATCTTTTACCAGCTTGGCATTTTTGAGTAGTACTGGTCAGATGTATTGTAGCATGTCTCTTGCCTGAAATTTGTCTGATGCTTTTCCATGATTAGAATGAGTTTATAGGTTTGGGGGAAGAAGATCACAAAGGCCATTTTCATCACATCATGTCAAGGATATGAGCCATCACCATGATTTGATGACTGTTGATGTTGACCTCAAATGCCTGGATGGAACAGTGGTCAGGTTTCTCCACTGCAAAATTACTCTCCCCTCACCTCCTCACTCCTGCCTTTCAATACTGTACTCTCTGGAAGGAAGTCACTATGCACGGCCTACACTTATAGAATGGGGAGTTAAGCATACATAATTTATTTGAATTCTTCTGCATGGGAGATTTGTTTTCTCTGCATTTATCAATGTATTTGAATCATTTTTCTCAGAATGGATTCTTGGATATTTATTTTGGTTTATAATCCAATACTAGTTTATTTATTTCATTGCTCTTATTGTTCCAACTTTGACCATTGGGGCCTCTTTCAGTTGACTCCTGTCTTGCTTTGATATCCCTTCATCAATGTGGCTTTGTTTTTTAGCACATTCTTTTGGGCACTATAAAATGCTCCAGCTCACCTTGTATATTTCCTGCCCAAGTCCTAGAATGAACTATTTCTCTAAGAAACCCTGGTTCTTTTTATTGGAGAGTGAATGGTATTACAAACCAAAGTTTGTGCGCTAGGTGTGCTAATTGCTTCTGGTTGTTTCTTTTAGGCCATCTCACTAACAGAGAAAAGAAATAGATAACCCATATATATACACATACCTATAAATATCTCTATATGTAAATATCTGTATCATACATTAAATTAAGCATGAATTCTTACTAATGTCTCCAACTCCAATACATTACCACATAGATCATTCTAGACTCTTCCTCTTGCTTATCTGTAATTCCCACTCCAAAGGTATGAAACTTGGCTTCCACCATCTGCCATTCATTTACTTAATTTTTCAATTCCATTATACCTACATGGCAGTAACATTATCAGTTAGAGTACAATGCTAATATGCGCTTTATTTTGTCTTTAATCTCATACACTCTATTAGTTTACAAAGTTATTTAGGTCACCACATCCCTCCATTCCCTTCAGTAAGACTGATTCATACATTTGCAATACAATTTGATTTGTTGTCAATCTGAATTTTTCTTGGGGCTTCCAGTCTCCTAAATAACTTTTTTATTTGCATACATTAAAGTATGCTCTTTCTGTTGCAAAGTTTCATGGGTTTGAACAAATGCATAATGTCACATATTACCTAAAGAGAATAGTTTCACACCCTGAAAATCCCATGTTTCACTTATTCATCCTCCACCTTTCCCTTAAATCCCTAGCAACCAATGATCTTTCCACTGTCTCTGTAGTTTCACCTTTTCCATATTGACTTCTTTCACTTAGCAATGTGCATTTAATGTTCCTCCGTATATTTTTGTGACTTGCCAGCTCATTTCTTTTTATCATGAAGTAATACTCTGTTGTATGGATATACCACAATGAGTTTATCCATTCACCTTTTGAAGGGCACCGAGGTTGCTTCCAGTTTTTGCAGATAATGAATAAAGCTGCTATAAGCATTTGTGGGCAGATTTTGGCATGGTTATAAATTTTCAACTCAATTGCACCTATGAATGCAATTGCTGGATCGTTTGGTAAAACTATGTTTAGATTTATAATAAACTGCCAAATTGTCTTCTAAGGTGCTATAACCTTTTGCATTCCCACCAGCAATGAATAAATCTACCTGTTCTTCTTCATCCTTACCAGCATTTCATTTTGTCATTTTTGGATTTTAGCCATTCTAATGTTTGTAGTCGTACTGCATTATTGTTTCAATTTGAAATTCTCTGATGAAAACAATGTTGAGCATATTTTCATATGCTTATTTGCCATCTGTATATCTTCTTTGGTGACAGATCTTTTGCCCATTTTTATAATGGGTTATTTGTTTTCTGATTGTTGAATTTTAAGAGTTCTTTGTATATTTTGGATGTAAATCCTTTGTTGGATATGTGTTTTGGAAATATTATTTCCCAGTTGATGGCTTGTCTTTTCATTCTTTTCATGGTGTGTTTTGTTTTTTTTGCAGAGTGGAAGTTTTGCATTTTAATGAAGTCCAACTTATTAATGCTTTCTTCATGGAAAGCATTTTTAATGTCATGTCTAAGCAGTCACCACCAAACCTAAGGCCACTTAGATATTTCTCCTATGTTATCTTCTAGAAATCTAGATATCTTCTAGATAACTTCTAGAAGTTTTATAATTTGCATTTTATATTTAAGCCTATGATCCATTTCGAGTTGATTTTTATAAAAAGTGTCAGATTTGTGTCTTGATTCATTTTTTTTTTTTTTGCGTATAGATGTCAAATTGTTCCAGCACCATTTGTTGAAAAGAAAAACACCCTTTCCTCATTGAATTGCCTTTCCTCCTTTGTCAAAGATCTATAGCTATATTTTTGTGGGTCTATTTCTGGACTGTATTCTATTCTATTGATCTAGGTGTCTATTCTTTGCCAATACCATGCTGTCTAAATTACTGCAGCTTGATAGCAAGCCTTAAAGTCAGATACTATCAGTGCTCTAACTTTTTTCTTCTTTGTCTGTTTTGTGTTTGCTATTAAGGGTCTTTTGCCTTTTCATATAAATTCTAGAATCAGTTTTTTCAATACCTACAAAATTGCTTGCTGGGATTTTGTCTTGGATTGCATTGAATCTATAAATTAAGTTAGGAAGGATATTGAGTCGTCCAATCCATGAGCACAGACTATGTCTCCATTTATTTAAATTCTTAATTTCTCTAATAGACTTTTACTATTTTTTTCTTTCTTTTTTTGTTCTGATATAAATGGTGATATGTGCTCTCCTGCCCAGCCAGCGGGTGTACAGAGACCACGAGGACAACAGGGTACCCGAGAGAGGGAGTGGGCGGGGAAGAACCACTCAGAGCCGCACCATGGTGTGTCGTCTTCTTCCATTTATTCTTTTTGTACAGAGCAAGCTTATATAGCGTCTTAAGCATTCGTGTTGCAAGGGGATTGGTCAGGGCTGAAACAAGACCTTATATGGCTTGGAAAGGGCTCTGGGGGAAAAAGGGGTGGGGAGAGGGCAGGAAGCAGGGGGAAACAGTGCTGAATCATGCCGCCCGCCATTTTTTCTACTGGTGTGGGGTGGTCCGCAAAATGGCGGGCGCGCCCCCAACAGGTCCCCCTTTTTAGTTTTATTAGAAACAGGCTCGTGTGATAACAGAAAGGAGGGAGACCGTGCCTGTCTTAGGTCGAGGCTGCACCCAGTAAGGGATTTGCCTTACCCGGTATGCGATCAGTCTTACCCGTCATCGGGGAGCCATGGCAGCAAAAGGCCATGTCCCTGTCTTAGGTTGACTGATGGGTCAGCCCAGTTGCCCGTCGTTGGCTAGCCGGCCTAGTACCTCAATGACCACGACCTCGGGGGGTGTGCATGGACAAATGCAGAATTCTCTGTGGCCTTACAGTAGCGCCTGATCTAGGCTGCCCTCGGCACCCTGAGAGCTGTATGGATTACACCTCTCCTTTTTGGCAGCCTTCTGGGCCTTATCACCTGTTTTTGGCTGCTAACTGACCTTTACCTAGTCCGTACAGCTGCGCCTGTCTTAGGTTGTCTCCCAGGAGATCTTACCCGTCTCTGGCTGCCAGCTGGAGACGCATTTTGCCCAGTGACCCCGAGGACAATTCTGGTGTCCATGAGCCTGGGAGGGGGCCATATTGCTAAGGAGACATTGGGCTGGCGGCTTTCCTTACACTATAGGCACTGCTTTTATTAAGGTTGGGGGAGTAGGGGCAAAGGGAAGGGAGAGAGCGGTCCACTAGACAGCCGATTCTGCGACGGGGGCGGCAACGTCTCGGTAGTCGGACCCAGGGGTGGAAATGCGCTGATATTGTCGGGCAGCAGTGAGGAACATGACTTGAGTGGAGATCTGCCGCATTCTTTCCGCAATGATGAGTGGCAATAATCTTCCCATCGTGCGCCGCAGGATTGGTGGTGGAGGCATGAACAGTGAAGGTGGCGGTATAGAAATCTTGAGTTACCAGTCGTTTTGCTAAGGAGGAGATGGCCTGCACGAGCAGGAACCCCAGGATGTGGGTGGCCGCCGTAAACATAATCTTCCTTTCCCTGCAAGAAAGCAGAAGGGGAGACCTCAGGGCGGGTGACTCCGTTCCCTGGGTTGGTTAACTTGTTTGACCAGTCTCTCGGGTAGCCACCGCGCAGCTTCTAGTTCTTGGGAGTAGACGCACACTGATCCTCTGCCCCAGATAAGGACTGGGTCAGGACCGTGCCAGGAATTATCTAGAGGGTCCCTCCACCCGACTGTGGTGTGCTGTGTCATGGTACCAGAATGCCAGAAGCGGTCAGCGGCTGAGTGGCCACTCTGGTCTAAGGTTTGAAAATTTAGAATAAAGAGAGCGTGGTTTAGTAAGTTCCGAGGGGATCCCCTGATGGGGTACCACTCCCCATTCTTTACTTTATGAATAGTGTGCTTTAGAGATAAGTGTGCTCTTTCAACAATGCCTTGGCCCTGGGGGTTGTACGGGATGCCAGTGATGTGGGTAATGTTAAGACGTCGGTAGAAGGTAGTAAAGACACAACCGGTGTAACCGGGGCCATTATCTGTCTTAACCTGGCGCGGGGAGCCCAGGAGGGACATGGCAGCTAGGACATGCGCAACTACATGCTTACCAGCCTCACCCGTCTGGAGAGTCGCGAAAAGGAAACCGCTGAACGTATCAACGGTAACATGTACGTACTTAAGACTCCCGAAGTCTTGGATGTGGGTTACATCCATTTGCCAAAAAGCGTTGGGGAGAAGCCCACGGGGATTGACCCCGTAGTGTGGGGTGGGTAAGAGCGTGACACAGGAGGGGCAGTCCCTAACAATTTGGCGCGCTTGCTCACGAGTGATATGGAACATAAGGCGCAAGGTGTGGGCATTGACATAATGCAGCTGGTGAGCCTGCATAGCCCGGTTAAGAGCGCGCGGCGCGTTGTGCGGGGCTTGTACAGCGGGGCATAGGATCCTTGTGGCCTGATCGGCCACATGGTTCCAGTGGGCAAGAGGGCCTGGAAGATTGGTATGCGCCCTGAGATGTCCAATGAAGAAGGGGAGAGGCCTAACGCGAACGGCGGATTGCAGCTGGGTGAAAAGCTCAGCTGCCTCGGAGACTGGTTTTATTTGCGTGGCCTCTCAAGCAAAGGAACGGACTGGGCTATATATAAGCTGTCCGTAAAAAGATTGAAGGAGGTGTCATGGAAGGCGGCAAATACAGCCAACACGGCATAGAGCTCAGCAATTTGCGCAGACTTAGAATGCGTCGGAAGTTGGACAGTTTGGCCGTTGCAAGTATATGCTGCAATACCCATGGATGACCCGTCAGTAGAGACAGACAGGGCCCCGGAAAGGGGCTGGTGAGAGGTGACGGTGGGGAAAACAAAGCTGTGCAAGTTGACGAATTGTAAGAGCTTGTTATTAGGATAATGATTATCTATTTGGCCAGCATAGGCCGCACAGGCGACGGGCCAGCACAAGGTTGTTTGGAGCATCCAGTCAACTTGCTCTCTAGCATAGGGTTGGAAAATGGTATCGGGATCCTTTCCGAAATAGCATCTGCTGTACTCTCGACCTAACCGTATGAGGTCGGCAGTGGCCTGGTGATATGGATAAATCACTCTGGCACGGGTGAAGCAGGCAGATGGATCCACATGATGGGCGCTGTTTGCCAGAAGACCGCTGTGGACGTAGGTGCGGTTTTACAGATGACAAGCAGTAAGGGCTTGCTATAGTCTATGCTCGTGACAAAATGGGAGTGGGTGGCTTCCTCTACCATGCGAAGTGCCTGACGGCCCTCCAGAGTAAGGGTTCTGGCAGAATTTGGGTCCGGGTCACCCTGCAGAATGTTGAATAGGGGCTTTAATTGTCCACTGGTTAACTTAAGATAGGGTCAGAGCCAGTTTATGTCACCCAAAAGTTTCTGAAAATCGTTAAGAGTTTTTAGGGAATCTAGCCTAATGCAGGCCTGTCGCGCGGTGATTCTATCGCCCGTGATGTGGAAGCCAAGATAGGTATAGGGGTCCTGCAGCTGTATTTTGTCAGGGGCAATTTGAAGGCCGTGATTGTGCAAGGCTTGCTGCAGGTCCCCATAGCAGTCAAGGACAGCCTTGTGATCAGCACCCGCAATTAAGATATCGTCCATGTAATGGAGGATATAAAGGGACTGCCAGCGGTCTCTAGTCTCTTTGATAGCAGAGGCCACAAATTTTTGGCACAGGGTAGGACTGTTTGCCATTCCCTGGGGCAGAACAGTCCATTGGTATTGCCTATTGGGTTCCTTGAAATTGGTAGAGGGGACACTAAATGCAAAATGCACCTGGTCATCGGGGTGCAAGGGGATTGTGAAAAAGCAGTCCTTTAGATCTATAATGATTTTGTAGAAACCAAGAGGAATGGCTACAGGGCTAGGGAGGCCTGGCTGCAGGGCACCCATAGGGACCATGGTCTTATTAACCGCTCTGAGATCTTGTAAAAGGCGCCATTTTCCTGATTTCTTTTTGATAACGAATATAGGGGTGTTCCAGGGGGAGCTACTCTCCACAAGGTGTCCAGCCGCCAGCTGTTCCTGTACTAACAGTTGGGCAGCGGCCAATTTGTCAGTAGATAGGGGCCACTGGCTGACCCACATGGGGTTTGAGGAAATCCAGGAAATCCTATCCGCATGGCACACAGGAGGACCGGCAGCCCCTAGGAAAAATACCCCAAACCTGCGCTATTAGAGCGTGGGGTAGCAGAGATGGGTTCAAGGACACCCGATTCGGTTCTTCCGAGGCCCTTCCTGGGCTTGAAGCCCTGGTTTAGCATTTGAGCAGTGACTATTGGACTAGGGCTCCCGATCACAGTTCCCAGTTGAGCGAGGAGGTCTCTGCCCCAAAGGTTGAAGGGGATGTGAGGGAGGACGTAAGGTTTTATGTGTCCTCGGTGTCCCTCGCCGTCTTCCCAGGAAACGAGTTGGGAACTCTGTTCCGGGGGTGAGGACTGTCCAATGCCTTGTAAGTGAGTGGCTGAGGGGGTGAGTGGCCACGCAGGGGGCCATTGTGCCTTTTGAAGAATGGTAACATCCGCCCCGTATCAATAAGGCCCTCGAATGCACGGCCATTAGGGCGTATGGTTAGCATGGGCTTAGAACGGGTGATTCTCTGAGCCCAAAAAACGTCAGAGGCGCCTAAAGCCTGACCGCCTCTATGTGGACCAGCAGAGGAGCTGGGAGAAGGCACTAGGGGAGCAGAAGAGGTTGAGCTATGCGCGTGCCGGCGCGGAAAGGACACTCTTCGGAGCAGAGGCCAGAATCGTGATCTCACCAGTAAAATCAGCGCCCACAACCCCGGGTGTAATGTGGAGGCCCGAGAGGGCAGAGGATCCTCGACCGAGGATAAGGCCAACACAGCCGGACGGCAGAGGACCGAAGATACCCGTAGCTAGAGGCTGAACCCCCGTAGGGGGCGTTAGTGCCGTGTGGGAGGTGGTACAGAGGTCCAATCCTGCGCTCCCAGGGGTAGCCCGCTGGAGGTGGAGGAAGGATGGAGGTTTGAGGCCTGGATTGCCCCGGTTGTTTGAGGGGCCTGGGGCTGGCCCCTCCTCCTGTTTCCCTGTAGGGGAGGGAGTGGATGACCGTCAACATCCATTTTTGACCGGCACTCGTTGGCCCAGTGCCTACCCCTGCGGCATCTAGGGCAATTATTAGGCGGGCCGGTAGGGAGGGACCCTCTTGCCACAGGGGTAGGGGCACCAATGGGGGGGGCAGAGGGGCGACGCGGGCAACTACGCACCAAGTGATCAGGTGCTCCGCAACCAAAACAGCTCCGCGGGGGGCGGTTTTGAGCGGGTAGGTTGGCGGCGACGACGGGGCGAAGAGCAGCCGCAAGCACCTCCCCCTGGTTTTGTAGAGCAGTGGCAAAAACCTGCGCCTGCTGCTTTGCGGGCGTGACGTCTGCGCACAGCCGGATATATCCGGAGAGAGACTCGGAAGTTTTGTGTAGGCACAAGGCTTCTTGACAGGCCGGGATAGCATTTTCAAAGGCCAGCTGCTTGAGAAAATCAGAATCTGTGGCCTCGCCAAACAGGCGCTCGGCCGCTACTCTCAGGCGACCGACATAGTCTGAAAAGGGCTCCTCAGGGTTTTGGCGCACCGAAGTGATGGAAGCGAGGGGCTGGCCTTTGGTAGGCAGCCTGCGCCAGGTTTTAAGAGCAGCCATGCGGATTTGGTCATATAGGGAGGCCGGATACTCTGCCTGTTCCAACGTAGACTCATAGTCGCCTGTCCCCAAGAGCATATCACGGGTGTCATTCTGGCCTGTTTCTCGGTTACGAGCGGCTGCATCTTTGCAAAAAACCTTGTACTCGGTGACAGGGCCGCACGAGTGAGTGTAGTCCAGTCATTGGGAATAAGCCAATTGTTGGTGAGACTATCTAAGACCGAGAGAGTATAGGGGGCAGTGGGACCATAGGTGCTCGCTGCAGTTTTCAGCTCCTTCAGATCTTTTAGTTTAAAGGCAAGATGGCGGCGGGAATGAAATGGCCCCCGTTTACGGGAGGCGCCGCCGCCCTCTGAAGCTTGGCTGCCCTCGTCCTCTGAAGAGGTGACCTCTATTACCGGGAAGGCAGAAGCGGGGGCAGGTTTAGAGGAGAGCCGCTTGGTGAAAGCGGTGCGGAGCCGGGACTGGTCCCAACTGGCCCCTGTTGGGGGAGGGGAGACGAGACGGGAAGAAAGACGGCGGCACTGAGAATGCAGAGCCATGTGGTCGCGCGGCTGGGCGAGCCGGAGCCTGAGGTCCAAATTGGGATCCTCTGGGGGTGCGGAGGGGGCATGGGGCGGGGGGAAACAAATGGTTGGTTGGCAGAGGGGCGGATATGCCCTCAGAATCGGACTCCCCAGAGTTAGACTCCGAAGTAGACCCTCCTCTTTTGCTACACTCTGAGGAGCGGTCAAAAGCCTCCAACCTCTTTGTTTTAGTCTTCGCCGTCTCAGGTTCACTGTCCGCGGTGGGGGACATGGGCTCACCCTCCACGGGGGAGCCAAGGCCGCCAAGGGCGGGCGAGAGCCAGCCCGAAGGGCCTCTTCTCCCCGCGCAATAACGCGGGCAGCGGCCTTGCTACAGTGACAGACCACCAGGAGGTCTTGGATGGCATTCCAGTGAAAAAAGGTGCTGACCAGGACTCGACCAGAACCAAGGGTCTTGTAAAAATCCTGTAGGGCATCCCCGACCCTACGCCACACTCATTCATCTATGGTACCCTCATTAGGGAACCAGGGACAGACCTCTTTCAGAAACGTGAAGAACGATCGCAACTCCCGATCTTTGACTTTCACCCCCCTCACCACCAAGGCATCTTTCAACCCTTGGATAAAAAGGTCGTGCTCGCTTAGCGCCTGCCCCATATTGCTGCCTATACTCTCGTGCTCTGCAACTCTACTTACCCGGCACCGCTGATGGCGTTACCTCAGCTGCTGCTCCGCAACTCTCAGCTTTTGGGGGCTGCCTCACTGAACTCCTCGTGCTCGGGCCCCATGCTGGGCGCCACCTGTGCTCTCCTGCCCTGCCAGCGGGTGTACGGAGACCACGAGGACAACAGGGTACCCGAGAGAGGGAGTGGGCAGATGGCGGGGAAGAACCACTCAGAGCCGCACCATGGTGTGTCGTCTTCTTCCGTTTATTCTTTTTGTACAGAGCAAGCTTATATAGCGTCTTAAGCATTCGTGTTGCAAGGGGATTGGTCAGGGCTGAAACAAGACCTTATATGGCTTGGAAAGGGCTCTGGGGGAAAAAGGGGTGGGGAGAGGGCAGGAAGCAGGGGGAAACAGTGCTGAATCATGCCGCCCGCCATTTTTTCTACTGGTGTGGGGCGGTCCGCAAAATGGCGGGCATGCCCCCAACAGTGATACTTCTGTTTTCACAAAAAGATCAAACAAATATCTTTCCAAGAATTAAATTGGCCAAAACGGTTTTCTGTTTTTCTTTTCTTTTTTCTTCATCTCTTGTTTTTGAAATCGTGTTTTTTAAAAATATAAAATAAGGCCTTTTGGTGGCTTGGGTTTAATTAAACAAGGACAGAGAAAGGGGTTCAGGAAGGAGAACAGGGGTGCTGGATAGGTTGCTGCTTAGCCTGAAGCTTCTAGAAGGAGGTGTAGGTTTGTTCAGGTTGAGCAGGTAGTGGGGTGGCAAGTCTGAGGTACCCCTTGGGTACCCCTTAATATATCCAAATACATCCAAAATATTAGAAATTTTGGCAAGGAAAAGTATCAATGAGGTTATTACTACCAATAAGCCATAATTTCCCAAGGCCAAATAGAAAGTGACTTTGGTTACCCATCCAGCTGGTAAAACTCCATTCCTTCCTTACCCATTTCCTAATTCCAGAAACTACAGGGACACACCATGAGTTGGCACAGAATTACTTGTAAAACTTACTTCGGTAGTCCAAAAGCTGAGTAAGAGGGGTCATATTTTTACAGGTATCCTCAAATTCACTACAGATTTGTCCCTTGTCTTAGGAAAGATGGTTTAATTCAAGAGATACAGAAGCCCACTTGAATTAAGCAAAAAAGGGAGCTACAAGGCTCTGTCATAAGCATAAAGCCATATAGTATCTTCAACGGTTTCATAGGGTCTAGGACCAGATTGGGAAAACCACAAGGAGCCCAGGAGTAGTGGGACACTGCAGGGGAGTCTCTTATTGGGGTCTGAGATGCTCCTGACAGTCACTTTCCATGACTTTTCCTATTCAGGGAAAGATGATAGAATGAATGTACTGTGACTCTTAACCATTGCTCTAAAGTGAAGCATGCATGGGTATAGGTATACTTTCACAGAGGACTGATAATTTGCATTTCTAACATGTTCCCAGGTGATGCTCTTGCTGCTGGTCTGGAGGGACTCCTTGAGGGACTGTGTGGGTTCAAGTCTTGGCTCTGCCACTTAAGACCTGAGTGACCTTGGCCAAGTTATATTAGACCCTACCCCAGGGTTGGCTGTAGGAATCAATGGAGTTAGACATGTATATGCTCATTATGCTTATCATTTTACATGCATATCTCCATTAACTTCTTACATTCACCCTATATCATAGATATTATTATTGCCATCTTATGGATGAGAAATTTGAGATTGAGGTGAAGACGTTTACTGACAGGATTAGAACTGTAGGTCCGTCTCATGCAGTTAACGTCCATGTGAGGCTCTCTCTCCAGATTCTGTATGTCAGACACACCATTCCAGGAACTTGCAAATATTCTGTACCATTTAATAACAGGCCTGCATTATATAAATATGAATATGTGTAAGGATATAGTTAAAACTCTAAGTATGCATGGTGAAAACACGGCCATGCCAGCTGATACCTAACAGCAAACAGGTCACAGTGTTTCCAACCAAACATAACTTTTACAGAAAATAAATAATAATCAGACAAGGCCAAACAGCAGCCATGTTGGAAAAGGTCAGAAACTAAACCCCCATATAATATCTGAACCTAATTAAAGATAAGGACACTGCAACGATGAAATCAACAAATAACCAATTTCTCCTCCCTTTATTGTTTTAATTTGCTTTGCTCCTGGGTAACAATTATTAAGATACACAACAACCAAATTGCCCCAACTTCCTAATAACACAACTTAAAACTGGTCTCTGCTTCCTTAAACTTTCCTTAGAATCATCCAACAGGAGGCCCCTCAATGAGCCCCCCCCCACCAATGTCCTCTTACTGAGACACTGCAGAGTCCCCTGGTATGTGTACGTTCAATAAACCTAACCTTGTTTGATTACAGTGCTCTTGGCACCTTTGACTGGGTGCTTTGACAACACACACACACACATATGAACACACACCCTTTAAAGGGTTAAATAGTGCATTCAAGGATAAAACTTGCTGTGCCCTCCAAAATCACCAACCTCAGGAAGTAATTCAGAAAACAGCAAGCCGGACTGCTGCCCTAGATTCTGAGCTTGCTTGGCCCTCTGTCCTTTACCTGTGCAGAGCGTATTGCAGGATCCTCAAACCTTGAAGCTCAGAGTCATGTTCCTCAGCAAAAGCTCCAGTACCCAGACTAATTTCCCACTACCTCATACTCTTGCAAACCTCTGAGGCTAACACGGGGATTACTGAGGTCTGAGGAGAATTTAGGCTTCATTGCTCAAAACAAGGATATGCCCTAATCAAAATATGTAATATGTATCACAGGGAAGCAGAAGAAGAGCTACCATTTGGAAATTTTTAGCTGAGACAGAAAACCAGAATTCCTTCTGTGACAAAGAGGAAAGAGCCTTGGTTTAGGAGAGAGATTTCCTGACCTAGCTCTGGCATTGTGACCAGAGTGACCTTGAGCTGGTCTTCTCATCCTCCCAAGATGGAAAAATGAAGAAACTGGACTGGATACCTCAGACTGACATGAATGGAAATCCCTGGGAGGAGCTGAGAGGGTTCTGGGAATACCTTCGCTTGCTGCTGAACAACTCTGCTCCCATCTGTCTCAAGTTTTTATGCTTCTAATTTAGACAGAGTTTGAAGAGGAACTTTGGCAGATAAAAAAGAGTTTGAAAGATCACTGTATTAAATAAATCTCAAAAATCCACAATTTTATGTCAAGAAATGAGCGATATAACTATTAAATACAAAAGGAAAATGCTTAGCCTACTCTTCGAACTTTAAGGTCCTATGCCAGTTGAGCTCTTAAGCCCAGCAGATATACATGAGCTCCTCCTCTCCCATTCCTTGGGCTTGCTCTGGACAACTAACAAAACAATAATGGACCAGCCCCATTCCCAAAGCAAGGAGTATCTTCAACTACAAGCAAAACAATTCCATTCCTCTGCCCCATGGTATCTAGATATCTCCTCAGCCTGAAGTTGCAGAATGGACATCATCCCAAATCCCTCAGGAGTGAGGAATGAACAGAAATAAAGGGGGAGTATAACTGCTGACTAAAGTAGATTTATTATTAAAAACAATTTTCATATTAATACAATGATGTCATTTATGTTATCATGAAATGTGTTCTCCATGGATATCTTCAACTGAATTGATAAATAATTATTTAAATAAACACAAAAAACCTTTACGGTCACTAGTCTGAACTTGAGGGCATTGGCTGAAGTTCTCTAGCTCACAGGGAAATTTAATGAAAAGTCTGACTGATGGAGAGTTTATAAAACAGTATCAATATGTCTCTTCCATTTTAACCTTCACAATTAAGTTGAAATGTTCAATGCCATAATCTAAAGGAATTAGTAATATGCGGATTTCAGATTCCATAGATATATGGAAAGAAGGTGTTTTGTTTTGAGGTTCTCGACATGCACCAAGGGCTGATGATGTGTACGATGTACCCCATTATAGGCTCTGGACCATAAGGGACAGCAGTCAGAACAATGGATCAGAAGTGTTGGTGTTCCTTGTAGAGGAGGGTGTTGGAGGAGAGGCTGGTATACATCTGTGATGGAGGGGTTAGAGAGAGGGGGCAAGGGTGGGTTTAGGGTTGAGAACTGGGGAATAAGGTGGGACCTATTGGCTAGGGGGTCCTACCAAGGGCAGTGAGCAAGTGGGGAAGTTGCCAACAACTCCTCTCTCAGCCAACAGTCACTTTGTGAGAAAAGGCACTGCAAGATGTCAATGATTCCTTCTGATGTATGCTCTAGGTGGAAGCTCAGATGCACCAGTGATTAGGCTTATAGTCTAAGAAGGGATGACTTTGCTAATGATGAATCCAATGTAACTTCAGTTAAACCATCCCACCCTAGGGCCCAGCAGAACAGGTGGTGACTATACCATGCTCACCAAGGCCAAATTAGGAGAGTACGTGATGGATGGGAGAGACCAACAGAGAGTAAAGTTGTACTTTTGATTTCTTCCCCCTATAAACATGTCATTAAATGGTTACTCCTAGTAGAGAAATGATGGTTTATCAAAAAATTGGGCTGAACCAGCAGTCCAGACTAGTAGTAACTTGATGGCTTGACTGAGCTTAGCAATTGTTCCCATCAACAGGACTCTCTGCTGAGGATGGGAATTTGTATGTGAGTCTTGGTAACTGCTACCAGAAGTGGGGGTGGTTGGAGTCAGAGCTATCATAAAACATTACAGTTTGCTGGGTTTATATACATTTGATTTCCTTCTAGGTGTAAATGGTACGAGATGTCTGCATTCTCTCTCTGCTTCAGGATGAAAGAAAAGCAAAACTAACTCTATTTTTAGAATCTGGGAGAGAGAGGCTGGATGGGGATAAGAGTGAAAACAAATTCCAGAGACCAAGTTAACAGATGCTTTTTCTTAAATGCAAATATTCCATCAAATCACAGGGAAGTTATATACTGTATGAAAATGGATTGCAATGGTTTGCAATGGAATCCTTAGTTACCATCTCTTTTTCTTTTCTTCATATTACTAAACAAATTTGGAAGAGAGGGCAAAAATCTTCAAATAAATAAATGAATGAAAACATGGCCTCTGACTGGTATGGTTGGAGTAGACTCAGAGAGACAAACAGGATGCACATCTCCCAAGAAGATGGCTTTGGTGAATATCAAATAATCTAAATGACAGGGAGCAAGAATGGTAATTATTGGTGATGATCTTTCCCCCTCTCAACTGCATTTTTTACTTCTTGTTTCTAAATCATGTGCTTAAAAAAACTTAATGAATTCTTTCTATGTCCCAGATCTCTAGTGAAGTATACAAACTTTCCAGTTAATTAAAGAAAGAGAGATGAATAAGAGAGTTCCCCCTCTCCAAGGAACTGGGAATCCAGTAGAGGAGAGAGAAACATGGTAGCACAATGGGGTAAAGAGGGAACTACAGGTGACTGTTGTGAGATTTGTTGTCAAGAGTGTGGGCTTAGAGTTCCCATCCCACCTTGGCTACTTATCATCTATGTACCTGGAGGAATTCCTAGTCCTCTATATTGGTACAAGAATTAAACAGAATCACATACATAAAGCCCTGGAATGTTACCTGGCAAATAAGGAACATGCAGTGATATTTGTCGTCTGAATTGTCTTTTGAACATCTGGCACCATCCCATGTCCCATCTATGCCTGGGAGCCACATTTTCCAGCATTCCCTTCCCTGGGAGACTCCAGGTTTGAGGTGACCAATGAGAAGAACTTGAGTGAGAAGGCAGACTTAAAGGAGAGGCCACAGTTCCTGGAAGTTCTGTTGTCAAACAGGGTAGGTTAGCAGACCTCATCTCAAGCTCACATTTGGCCTCTGGACATGGCAGCTTCTCAGACATCCCTGTTCCAGCCTTTTCAGTTGTGACTGTTCCTTTCCTCCTTCAGTTCCAGCTTTAGCCTTCCCTCTCCAGCTCGTCCCAAGGTCATGGGAGCCTAATTGTTACAGGAAATTCCTTATTCCTGCAACACATTTAGCAACTGCATTTCCCTGACCAAACCCAGATGGATACATTTTTCATCCCAAAGGCATGGACAATAAGAAAACACAGGTTGTCCCTGGGGACTAGTTCATAGTCTGGCATGTTTTCCAAACACCAGAATATTTTGGAGAAGAAATCAGACCAGGTAATTTTGAGCAGAACTGCTCAGAGAATGTTTATGTGCAGCTGAGTGTCTCTGTGTTAATAACTCTTTCTAGAACTTAGGATAGGAGGGTGCAGGAATCCTCAAGGCTGGAGTCAATGCTAACAAAGTCACACATACACATGCGAACGCTTGTCATTTGCCACCATAGATTCTATATCAGTCCAGTTTTGCTGCAACACTATACATGGATCAGCAGGTCTTCTGTGGCTCTGCTGGGTTCAGGGGGGGCTGGATTCAAGGCTGAAGATTGCATTTGGTTCTTGTTTTATGTGTCTTTCATTCTGTAACCCAGAATGAGGGACCTATAGCTACCTGGGCTTCTGAATTACTCAGGTTCTGCCGCAGTACTGCCATATAACCAATACAACTGTCTTCCAGAGACTTCTAGGATTCCATGTTTGCCCAGCCTTTTGCTACTATATAAATTTGACTTCATAAGCACCCCCCACACACATACACACACACTATTTCTCAGTTCTCAATTCAAAAGTTAAACTGGCATGACAACTCAAGGAAGATAAAGAAATGTAGCATTTTCTAAACCAATTATCTCCAAAATGAAGTGTCCACAGCCCAGGAAATATGGCAGGCACTACTTTGGGGTGTGGAAAGAAAATATTTAAGTATTTAAAATATATTTATATTATTTTTATTAAAAATCATAAAAAATAATCTCAGACTTATGATATATGGAATGGCATGGCATCCCCAATGGCTCCATATGTCACTTATGTACCCTGGGATCTTGAAGGAAGGCTGGGAAGTCTATAAAGCAAAGGGGTTGACAGTGATTTTTCTATGTCTTTAACCAGTCTATTTAAAATAAATATATATACCTATTCTTGTTAATGATGAACCTAACCCTAACTCATATTTTCTCTTAAGATTTTTATAGCCCTTCTCAACTAGTGTTCCAGGAAATTAAGTTCTAATGACCTAAAATAGCCACTGAGTGTAATGAATGGGCATCTCTCGATGCATCTAGAATGGTACTTGCTGTGCCCCTCCACTGGAGGAATCAAGAAGAAATTCCTCAAGTCATTTTCTCTGGGGATTAATTCGGTTGTGAATGGCTGGGTGAAACCATCATGTTTAGCAAGATTTAAAAGCATATACAACAAGGAGACAAATCTAGACATTTTTCCAATGATGTTTAAAGTATCTAGTACTTTACAAAACTGTTTAGTTGACACTTGTGACACTTGTCATTCCTGTAACAAGAAAAATGACTAAAATAATGCATGGAAAATAATGTGGCAATACAACAAAACACGTCAGCACACACATTTGGAATCCTCACAGAAAGTACAGCTAAAGTAATGAGCATTTGAATAAGCATGCTGGGCGGGAGGTTATAAACAGCTGGATCAAGGACAGATGTTTCTAACAAGTTTTAACTTAGGGGATTTGCCGAATTAGTTTCAATAATGAAATCCACAAAGAAATACTTTGGGTGAGTCACAGCAGTAAAGATGTGCAAGGAGAGATGTAATCTCAACCGTTGATTTCTTTATTAAATATAAGATTTTATGGGATTCAAAAGGAATTCTGGGGTAGGGCTGCCAAGATAGTCTCACTCATGAAACACACTCTTGGCATCATTCATAGGCAAACTCTTGCAGCTAGAAATGTGCCAGGGGCTCCAAGATGTCGACAATGTTGGTAAATTTATAACCTCTAGGTTCTAGTAGAATTTTTACAATACTTCACAATAGATGGGGACTGACCTTGAAACTTTTTTTGTGCCATAAAAGTATTTGGATGTTATCTCATAACAAAGTACTTAAAAGATTTGTCTAACTTAAAGATGAGTTCTACTTTTCTTTTACAGAAACACATGCTTACAATTCGCTGACCTTTCCCGTCATGACAAGTGGCCATCCCTGCTCTGCTATAAAATAAAAAAATTTTTAAAAAGAACCACCTCATCTGTCCATTCAAGGTAAAGATGATATTTAAGCAAAGAGTGGGAAGAAACTGCTTTTTGAAAGAAATATGTGCTATGAAGAGAGCATTTTAAAAAGAGATATTTAGATGTGCAGTGGACACAACCATTCCAGGGTCCACAGGATGGAGGAATGGAGTATGGATTAAAAAGTGGACTTACTGATAATCTATTCATGAACTATTGTGATTAGTAATCGAAGAAAATGTGGCATTGGTATGAAGAAAGTGGCCATGGTGGATGCAGGGGGTAGGGAATGGGAGGAAGAGATGAGATGTGGAGGCATTTTTGGGACTTGGAGTTGTCCTGGGTGATGCTGTAGGGACAGTTACCGGACATTGTATGTCCTCCCATGGCCCACTGGGTGGAACGTGGTAGAGTGTGGACTATGATGTGGACCATTGACCATGGGGTGCAGCGGTGCTCTGAGATGTATTCGCAAATGCAATGAATGTCTCATGATGATAGAGGAGATTGTTGTTATGGGGGGAGGAGTGGGGTGAGGGGGGTGGGAGGTATATGGGGACCTCATATTTTTTTAATGTAATATTAAAAAAATAAAGACAAAAAATAAAAAATAAATAAAAAGAGATATTTGAAATTGTCCCCAGTGTTATGTGGTTTTGTTTTTCTTGCAAATTATGTATGTTACCTACAAAAACTTCACTATCTCTACACTTGAAAAATTTGGGAACATTTTCTAACCTGTTAATCTCTCAAGTGAAAAGTGTCAGTGGTTGAGAAGCAATTTGTTCAAAATATACAAACCTGGCCCTTCCTGGTCAGTTGGCAAGTACAACAAATGGTCATCTGGGAAGAATAAATTTGCTCAAAAAATTTCAACAAAAAACTTGCAAAGGTGGCAGATGGTTTGAAAAAACATACAACTTAGTACGTGTAGTCACACTGTGTTTATTCTACTCCATTCAATTAAGTATGAAATTGCAACTAACCAACCAGTTTTGGCCTACAAAAATGGTAATTCCGTTTGGTTCAACTGAAGACGTATCTTTGTGGGGCATCTAGTGGTCTAGACCCTCATGACTTTCCTGAGAAAGAGACTTGTATCCCACACATTTCATTAGTAACTGAAACTACAACCTGTGTCCTCGTTACTGGATGGGCCTGGGAACATGGCCACTGCAAGCAGAAGACACTGCAGGGAGGGGTATCTAAATAGATGGGCCCAAGACAACCTTGAGATTCCTTGCCCAACAACTGGGATAACTAAAATGTTTCTGTGTGATGGAGAGAGGGAAGGGAAGGGAAGGGAAGGGAAGGGAAGGGGAGGGAAGGGGAGGGAAGGGGAGGGAAGGGGAGGGGAGGGGAGGGGAGGGGAGGGGAAGGGGAGGGAGGGGAAGGGGAGGGAGGGGAAAGGGAGGGAGGGGAAGGGGAAGGAGGGGGAGGGGAAGGAGGGGGAGGGGAAGGGGGAGGGGAAGGGGAAGGGCCAGATGGGCACAGTGTACAGTGGAGAAAATAGAAGGGAGAATGGTATGTGCTTCCTGCATCCCCCAGCCCTGGACACATTGGTCCTCTTCTGCTTCCCAGAACTTAGATGCAACCCTGAAGTAAAATGAGAGGGAACGGAAATTACAGAGATAAAGTGTCCACCCTCCAGTCACTCACAAAAGAAAAAGAAATTCTGTTAAAGATCAGTAAGGAAAGTTATGTTTCTTGCTCATTCAAGGGTGTGGCCTGAGCTTGCAACATTTCAAGGGACTTTGAGCGTCCCAGGGAGGTGGAGGCGTGAGGTCCATCACCCATCTTGAACAAGAATTTCTCGGGAGCATAGATTTAGAGGAGAATGGGGCTTCTCCATCTATTCTAAGCTTTTACAAGATAACTTTGACTTGGAATCTGAAGGAGAAGAAATGTGATTTCGAAGCAGGTATAGGTGAATGGATCTTATTTGTTCAGGTACAACAGCATTAGAGAAAGGGCCTGAGTGGTCATTTCTCTTATCTTACCCCCAAACCCTGCCTTCACATTCCTCAAAATAAATCCAGCATTTGATTAAAACAGACAGTGTTTTGAGAGTTAAAAATCAGAAGAAGCAGGGCCTCCATAGATCTTCCCATCTTTCCTGGCAACATTTCCTCTGGAAAGAGACAGCACAAGAGCAGTCGTAATCAGAAGTATTGATTCTAGTGCTGAAAACATTTTTCATCAGTCTCTGAAATTATATTGTCAAGCAAGGACAGCAAATAGAACAAGCTTTCTCGTTGATTGCAGCTATAAAAATGGATGAGATGTTATGGACTGTGGTTTTTCCAAGGAACTCATTTCTGTCTTCTCAAAATACCTTCCTTGAGGTACCCATGTTTCAGGTTAAGCTCTGCAGTCAAACACACATGTTCTAGTGCAAGGATTTTGCAATTAATTTCTAGGACATTTCCTGACTTTCAGGGGAGTCCCGAAAGGTTTCTGAATATACAAGAGGTGAATGTGCTGGATCGTAGCCACCTTAGCTTTGCCAAGTTACAGGTAGCTCAATACTTAGAACTGCGTTAGGAGACGGGGAGATAAGATGAAACCCCTGCATTTGTTGAGCTTATAGTCTAGCGGGGAATAAAAACACATGAACAAGCCACTGAACACCACGTAAGGGGGGCTGCATAGCAGTACCCATGGTGCATTAAGAAGCACCAGGAGGTGTCTCACAGGGATACAGAAGGCTTCCCAGACGAGGAGGCATCTACTCCAGGTCCTAAAGGCTATACAGGAATTTCTTGGCAGAGCAAATAGAGTAAACAAAGGCTGAGAGGCCTGGAGGCTTTGGAGGATCTGCAAATAGTTCAGGACAATGAGATTTGTTTTTTCCATGAGGGTTTATTGAGATATAATTTATACACAGTAGAATGTACCATTTTAGCATACAGTTTTGTGAGTTTTGATAAATGCACACAAACATGTAACTACCGCTGCAATCAAGACTTAAAACAGTTCCCTCATTCCCAATTTTCTCCTATGCCCCATTGCTGTCAATCACTTCCCTGACTCTTGGTCCCTGGCAACCACTGATCTATTTTCTGTTCCTATAGTTTGACTTTTGCAAAGTGTCAAAAAAGTGGAATCATGCCATATGTAGCCTTGTGAGCCTGGCTTCTTTCACTTAGCATAATGCATTTGTGATTCATCCATGATGTTGTGTTTATGTACATGAGATTTTTGATGCACCCAGTCTTAGTCTGCTAGGGCTGTTATGACAAACACCACACTATGGATTGGTTTAAACAATGGGTATTGTCTCATGGTTTTGGAGGCTAGAAGTCCAAGTTCAAGGTCTCCCTAGGCTGTGCTTTCTCCTGGAGTTGGCGGTGTCCAGGTGCTGGGTGGCTGTAAACCTCGGGGTTCCTTGACTTGCTCCTCTGCCTCCCTCACATGGCTGCTACCTCTGCTCAGTCATCTGTGTCTCTGTCTCAGTTTCCTCTCCTCATAAGGATTAAGCCTTATGGGTTAAGGGCCACACCAATTCCATTTGGCCTCATCTAAACCAGATCTTTGATGATCCTTTTCACAAATGCTATTAACTAATATTTTCAAAGGTCCTATTTACAAATGGATTCATACCACAGGAATGCAGACTAAAACCTGAATGTGTCTTTTGAGGTTTTGGACATTTTGGCATTAACACCTGTTGAGAAAAACAGCGTTCACTGGGACAGAGAGACTGATCTGACCACAGGAGAGACTGTATTGAGGAGCTCTCCCAACAGAGGGGGTCTGAAGAACAGACTTCAGCGCCCCCACCAGCATGGTGGGGGTCCGAAGAGATACTTCAGCCCACTCCTGAATGGGCAGGATTTGAATTTATACAGAACTTTCCTAGGCGGGGAAATGATAGTTGGTGAGAGGGGGTTGAGGGTCCGAGTGAGGTGCAGGGACCAATAGGAAGCCCTAGAGGCGAAAATTTTCCCTGATACAGACTAGAGGATAGTGGGTTAGGGAGTTATGGTTTCTTGGAATGCTGCAGGAGCAGATGTTTCTTTGATCTGTAGGTATTAAAGGGTTTCTTTATCTCCCTCTGATATGCAGGTAGGGAAGGTCTCCATTTCCCTTTACTACTGTCTCTATGTTGTTTCTTTGTTTAACCTGTGGGGAAGTGCCATGCCCTTAGACATGTAGGCTTATGGGGGATGTGGTTAGCCTTTCCCCAATGCATATCAGGGGAAACAGCTACAGCTTGTTAATTATTTCAAGCCTCTAACAACACCTATCATCTGATTCTAAATATAAGAATTGTGATAAAGTTTAAATTACCAAGAGGAATTTCATCAGGTAGGATTCTGGAAAGATGCACAGTTTTGTTTCCCTCCTTTCCAACTCTCTATCTGAATAGCACAACAAGCAAGGCACTTTCAGAGAGCAAGCTCACCCCTGTTACTTTTCCATGTGTGGTCCTAGAGAAGGCCTGCCAGCCCATGGACTACTGTGAACGTGGAAATCTTCATCCCATTGTGGTTGACACCAATCCCTGTGGATGGGAGAGGGCGGTCACTTACCCCCAGAGAGACCTAGGGACAGAGATTCCTCCCGCTCCCCAGCAGAGTGAACACAGTTTTCCAGCTTTTTCACTGTAACCTCATAAAAGCAAAAGCTAATGTCCTTTCAACCATCTGCCAGTTGAAACACCAGAGCTATAACCTCTACAAATTCTAAGGGAAAACACACTTAAAAATAAACCTAGAAGCCTTTAAGGCAGAGATGCTTACTCTTGGCATTGTATTCAACTGGGGAGCTTTAAAACATACTGATGCCTGAGTCCTACCACCAGAGATTCTTCATTATTTGGTTTGAGAGTGGCCTAAAAATCAGGATTTTTAAACCTCTCCCCCCTAGAGTGATTATCAGATGTGACCAGGGCTGAGAACCACTGAATTAAAGATAAATTTCACCCGAGGGAGAAGACTAAGTTTAACAAGGAGAGCTGGATGACTATTATTACTAAAACAGAGCTAATGGGAAGGAGATGAGCTTTAAAAGTAATGAGAACTCCAAAGGGCATTCAATTTAACACAGAACAAAATATTTTCTAGAATTTGTATACTTTTTCTGAAATTACAAATTCAAAAGATTAATTGAGAAGAGGATATTTTCTGCTGAGAAACAAATTGCTATTTTGGAAGGTCAAGCCAAAAAATTATTATATAAAAGATGTGAAATTCATGAAGAATTAAGAAGAGACTTGGAGGACAGTTCCAAGAGGTATGAATGTGAATAAAGTTTACTAGGAGGGGAAAGGGGAATATATTGAAAAGTAACAAATAAGGAAATCATAAAGGAAAATTTCTCTGAGCAGAAAAAGTTTTGACTCTTTATGTTAAAGGGAGTGGCTGAACCCCCAAGTAAAATTAATCATTTTTTTTTTTAAATCCAGACCCTTAGTAATATATTCTGATGAAATTCCTGAATTCCCATTATGGAAAAGATAATCTTACAAGCTTATAGAAAGAAAGGGCAAATTATTTAGAATAGGAAAAAAGTCCAACTAGCATAGAGGCATACTAAAGATAAAAGCTAGTGGAAAAAGAAGTAAAGATAGTAGAATGAGGACAGCATACCAAGATTCCTATTCCCAGACATAATATCAATCACCTATCAGGGCCAAAGAAGAACATTCTTAGACATGTAAAGACTCCAGAAGTCTGTAGATAAAAAACACATAATTTCTATGTTAAACCATTCCAGACCATAGAGGGAAAAAAAAAAAGAAAACTTCCCAGATTCATTAAATGAAGCTAGCTTAATCTTACTAGCAAAACTTTATATAGGCTGTTAAAAAAATAATCACAACTCTAGGCCAACTTTATTTATGAATGTAGCTGAAAAAAATTATAAATGAAACACTGGCAAATTGAATATTAAAAGGATAATTAATACACCATGACCAGGGAGAATTTATTCTAGGATTGTAAAGATGGTTCAATTCCTAGATGAACACATTTTTTTTTTTGGTGGATAAGTTGATGACATATAGAATTTAGGAAGTTTAAATAAAATCGCAACATAGTTTTTGTAGATATAGACGCACTGATTCTATAATATATATAGAAAGAAAAATGAACTAGAATAACAAAAAAAAATTTTTAAAGAAGGATAAAATTAGTGGACTCATATTAGCTGATATTAAGGCTTACTCTAGGGAGTGGATGTGGCTCAAGCAATTGGACGTCCATCTCCCACATGGGAGGTCCCAGGTTTGGTTCCCATGTGCCTCTTAAAGAAGACAAACGATGAGCAGATATCAGGCAGACATTGAGCAAAAACAGTATCAAGCAAAAACAACAAGCAGACATGGAGCAGACATAGAGCAGGCACCAAACGCAAACAACAAGCACAGACAACAATAGATGAGCAAAAATAAATAAATAAGCAGGGAACAGATGTGGCTCAAGCCATTGGGTGCCCATCTCCCACATGGGAAGTCCTGGGTTTATTTCCTGGTGTCTCCTAAATGAAAACAGAAAACAAAACTGAGCAGACAAAAAGTGCAGACAATGAGCAAACAGATAAGGGAGCCATCTCAGGGTGGAGGGGAGAATAAATAAAATAAAATAAAAAATATGTTTAAAAAAAGACTTACTCCAAAGCTGTAGTAATCAAGAATGTGAGACAGGATGAGATTCCAAAAATACATCCACAAATACCGCCCACTAATTTTTGAGAAAGATGCAAAAGCAATTCAAGACAGGAAGGATAATCTTTACAAGAACTGGTGTTGGAACAATTGGACATCTATATACAAAAATATTAACCCAACCTAAACATCACAACTTACACAATACAAAATTAACTCAAATAGATCATAATTCTAAAAGTAAAATGTAATGTGATGTGAGGACCCTACTTTATGCCTGATTTTTTTGATAAATTTTTAATAAGTGAAAAAATATAATGTGAAAGTATACAACTTTTAGAAAAAATGAGGGGAGAAAATGTTTATGACCTGGGGTTATGCAAAGAGTTTGTAGTCATGTCACCAAAAGTCAAAATTATGTATGTATTTATTTTATTTTATATATGTAGTAAAATGAATAAAAATAATGAGAATTCTCAAGGATATTCAATTTAATGGAATTTACCAACTAAATTTATTAAATTATGGTACATAAATATTATGTTATGGTATATTGTCATTTGAAATGACTATGTTGAATAAATTTGCAATGGCATACAAAATAGGATTTTTTTTTTAGTAGTTGGGGGAAATAACTTTTCTTTTATCATTTTTAACTAGTACCTTCCTATTCCATTTATGCTTAGACCTTTATAGGCCCTGGATATGGAATATTATCAAATGACTTTTTAGCATTTGCTAAATATGATCTTTGGTAATCATATTTTTCTCTACATTGCTCACATAATGAACTATGTTAAAGACTCTGGAATAGGACAGGATTGCCTCATATAACCATTATTACACAACATTGTTTTGGAGTTTTGTCCCCCCAATGCCGCAAGACAAAATAGGATATTAGAGATAAAAAGGCAAAATTAATTTCACTTGAAGATTATGTGCTTGCATATATAGAAAACCTAAAAACTATGCTAAACTATCTCTAAAATTAATAAGAGGATTTAGTGATATGGTAATATAAAAGATAAGTACATGTTATTGGTGGAGTTATTTTTTTAAAATGCTGGGTAGAGCATAAACATGAACTGTTTTTATTATATTTAATTACAGCCTTCAACAATATTCTGTTGAATCTTCCTTTCCCATCTCTTTGCATTTTGGGTAGCTTCCATGGCTTTTTGGTTCCTTTCAGGAACAAAAAGTCCAATCCAGACTAGTTAAGTTTTAAAATTATGCAGCAATAGATAATTGATCCATCATCATATTGTAAACATTTTATATGCTGCAACATAATATTCAAAATATTCATTTTAAATTACTATATTCCATAACATAATATTTACGTACTATAATTTAATGAAATATTCCCTGGTTTTGATACATTATGTTTATTTCCAATGCCTGGCTATTAGAGATAAAATCCCTTAATAAATACATTTTGAGTATATGGCTTCAATTTTAAAGCTATTTCCTTGGTAAAAATTCCCAAATATGTATGACTGTTTTAATATTTTCTAGGTTTTTTTCCAAACTCCTTTCCAAGAGGACTGTACCAATTTGCACTGCTATTAATTTAACAATTTTGGTTGAATATTTCTCCCCTTCCATTCTGACAGGGTAGGTTGTTATGACTGTGTCTCGTCATTGCCTTTATCTTGTTCCTATTATCCATATTAAGAGATGGGAAATGGCCAGTGGTCAGCAAGGCCCTTTGTTCCATCCCAGGCAAAGGCATTTCCACTGCTGATCACACGGTCAGTCGAGCTCCCCCACGGATTCTGCACTAGAACCTGGCTATTACCTTACGATGCCTTAGGATGAGATGAAGGAGCAGTACAATACATGTACTTTTCAGTGGCGAGGGAGGAGGGAGAGTGACCCCCAAAAGGCATAAAAAGGACTTAGGACAGGTTCCAGTTTGGGAAAAGATGGAGTAAGTATACTCTACCCTGTCTCTCCCACTGAACACAGCTATACGCTGGACAGAATGCTTGGAAAAGCTACCTGAAGACCCTGAGAAGTAAACAGTAGCAGGAAGATTGAGGAAGAGCAGAATTTGAGTGCCATGAAAGCAAGAGTGAATTACCTTTTCTTTTTCCTCCAGGATTCCCTGGCCTGAAACCAGGCTGTGGGCATTGACATGGGCAGACAGAGTTCCTAGAGAAGTCCTCTAGTTCTGACATGGAGAGTGGGAAAGGAAGAGAGAGAATGTGGACATCCTTTCTTTCATACTCCAGCACCAAAACAATCTGGAAGCAATGGTGGTAGCAGCAGCAACTGCAACAAGAGCCCAAAGGAGCCTAAAATTCTGAGGAAGGGAAACTTCCTCACCGATTAGAGGAGCCGTGATCCCCAGAGGTTAGGGTGAGCCACCATTGCTTCTCTCTCTGTCCTCCTGTTGTTTGGCTGAAGACATGGGTACACTTGTGGAAAGAGTGGGGCAGAGCAGAATAAATAAAGCCCCCAGGTTTGGGCAGGAGGGCTGAAAAGGGACCCCCCATGGAATCAGAGAGCACTTCAGGGAGGAGTTCACAAATACAGAGGAGCTCAAAAAAGCAACTCTATAAGGTGTTTATGACTACCTAGCACACACAAAAGCTGTGCATGAATGGAGCTGACTATAGAAAGCATATCCTAGACTTCAAGAACTGGACTATGGGATAGAACATCATGCAGTTACCAGATGCATCACTGAGTGGGACACAAATCCAAATAGCACTGTAACAATTTGAAACTGTAACTGACATTGAAAGCACAACCTAAAGACACTTATAACTTGCAGCCAAACGAGGTCAATTGCCTCCAAAATATCAACATTCTACATATGATTTAAACAAGATCCAGAGTCCCATAGCATGATTTTCAAATATCCAGGATACAAATAAATATTTCTTGGCATATGAAAAGCCAGGAAAATCTCAATTCTTATTAGAAAAGACAATGAACAGAATCACAATGCTAAAAATGACACAGGACCCAGAGTTGGAATCATCTGACAAAGACTTTTAACAGTTATTATAGAACTGTTCCAACAAGAAAATGTGAATACTCTTGAAATGAGTGGAAAGAGAAATTTTCAGCAAAAAAATAAAAGCCAGAAAGAAGAGCCAAATGTAAATTACTAAATGAAAAAATGTGGTAACCAACTAAAAAAACAGCAAAACAAAACAAAAAGCCCTCACTGGAAGGGCTTGAAAACAAAATGGAGATGACAGAGGAAAGATGAGTGAACTTGAAGGTAGATGAATAGAAATTATGAAACAACTACAAAGAGAAAAAAAAACTGTAAAAAATCAACAGAGCCTTATTCTGTGGAAACTGTGGAACACCACCAAAGATTATAACATGCATGTCGTCAGACTCCCAAAAGGAGAGTAAAAGAGAGCAATGAAGAAATAACATGTGAAGAAATAATTAGTAAAAATTTCTCAAATTTGATGAAAGATAAAAGCCTATAGATTTAAGAAACTTGACAAACCCTAGTATAAATTGCTTGTGTAAGTAATTACAAAAGGCCTTAAATCAAGTATTTAAGCTTCTATCTTAAGAAACTAAAAAGAAGAGAAATCCTGTATTTTGTATATATATATACCTATTTTTGTAAAGTCACAACTTCTCTAACAAAAAATATTAATAAAAAAAGAGCAAAATAAATTCAAGGCAAGCAGAAGGAATGAAATGATAAAGAGCAGAAAACAATGAAAAATCAGAAAAGAAATAGGGAAAATCAGCCAAATGAAAGGCTAGTTTCTTTAAACAGTAAAATTGATAAACTTTTAGTCAGTCTTATAAGAAAATAAAGTGAGACATCACAAAATGCCAGTATCAGAAATGAAAAAGGACATATCACTACATATCCCACAGACTTAAAGGTTGATGAAATAATACTCTAAACATCTCTATGTATAAATTAGATAATTTAGGAACAAAGGAAAAATTCTCCAAAAACCACAAACTTTCAAAATTCAAACAAATGAAACTGATAACCTAAGTAGTCCTATAAATAGGAAGAAATTGAATTCATAGTTTAAAATATTCTGAAAAAAAAAATCCCCAGTACAGATGGTTTACCTGATTAGTCCTACCAAACATTAAAGAAATTCTACACAATCCTTTCCAGAAAATAGGGGAGGAGGGAACACTTCTGAACTCATGTTATGAGGCCAGCATTACCCTGACATCAACATGAGGCCAAGACAGTACAAGAAAAGAAAACTGGAGACCAATGTACCTTATGAACATAAATGCAAAATCTCAAACAAAATATAAGAAAATTGACTCCAGCATTATTTAAAAAATAATACTTCATGACTAAGAGGTTTTATCCCAGAAATGCAAGACTAGATCGATATGTGTAAATGAATCAAAGTAATTTTAAAAAAGAAAAATCACATAATTATATCTATTGATTCAGGAAAAGTATTTGATAAAATTCAACATCTATTCATAAGTTAAAAATAAACCAATCACTCATATAAGGAATAAAAGAGAACTTCCTCAACCTGAAAAGGGGCATCTACCAAAACTCACAGCTAACATCACACTCATCGATGAATGACTGAATGCTTTCCCCCTAAAACTGGGAAGGAGGCAAGAATGTTGATTCTCACCACTCTTACTTAATATAGTACTGTATGTCCTTACCAGTGCCATAAAGCAGAGAGGCAAAAAAAGCATACAAATGGAAGGAATGAAATAAAACTAATCTTTTTCACAGACTACATGATTGTTGGCCTCCGCTGCTGCACTGCAGGCGGGTCACTGCAGGCGAGTCGCTGCCGGGGATCGGGCCTACGCCACGGCCTGACCGGGGCGGCAGCGGGCGGCTCAAGGCTTGGTGGGGACGCGTGGTTCGATGGAGGAAAAACCACGGAGACGAGGTCTATGCGCAGGTCTGATTTTATTCGGGAAGTACATGGGGTTTTATAGTGTCATGGAGGCGGGGAGGTTGTGGGAGGGGCATGTCCGCGGGGCAGCTGAGGATTGGCTGCAGAGGCAAGGGCGGACCTGCGGTTTATGACGTAAGCCATTGATGGCAGAGGGGGTTGTTTCCGAGGTTGTGCCGGGGCGGATACGGGATGAGGGCGGTTGAAATGAGGTGGGGAGAACAGCGATCGGCTGGGAGGGGGAAGATAACAGTGGCTGGGAGGAGGGGCGGAGGGAGGCAGCAGCACAATCTGCTGCTGAGAAGGGCCATAATACAGGGAGGTTACGAGGAACAGGCGGGCAAAGTATAAGGAAGCGAAAGGCAGGGTGGGAGCAGGGGACACATGATTGTTCACAAAAAAGCTCATAGAGTCTCCAAAATAGTTTTATTTCTCCTGGGACTCAGCTGTGAGTAACCAGGCAAAGGGTTGTCTCTTTCCATGCCTCCTCTACCAGTCTCAGCTGCTCTGCTTTCTTCCTGAGTTCAGCTGCAAGCTATCAGGCAGATGGTAACTCTATTCATCTCTCCCTGGGCTTCAGCTCTTTGAGCCTCTTGGGGGACTTCTTGGAGGCTTCTCTCCTTGCAGCTCAGCTGTGGGTAAAACTAGAGTCCTTTCTCTCACATTTCAGGAAAGATATGGAAGCTATGGGAAGCGGCTGTAGCTCAATCAGTTGGGCTCCCATCTACCATATGGGAGGCCCTGGGTTTGCATCCCAGGGCCTCCTTGTGAAGGCAGGCTCGCCTACACACTGCGGAGTACCCCCCAGCCCGCAAGCACCGCAGAGAGCCGACTCAGCAAGGTGATGTAACAACAACAACAAAAAAGGGAGACGAGTAAAAAAACACAGAAGAGCACTCAGCGAATGGACACAGAGAGCAGACAACAAACAAGCTACAAGGGGGGTGGGAAATAAATAATAAAAAAGAAATACAGACACACAGAAGAACACACAGCAAATGGACACAGAGAGCAGACAGCAAGCAAGCTGCAAGGGGGGCGGTAAAAAAAATATGGAGGCTACCTTTTTGTGTGTCTGTCTCTCTTTCAGTGCCTCCGTTTTTATCAGACCCAGCAAGAGGGCAGAGACTCAACCTGAGTGGCACCTCACTGATGCAGCCCAACCCAAAGGATCTCACAAGAATGGATTAGTAAACACAAAATCTTTCTCTTCTTTGAATTCACCAAATTCAAACTGCCACCCTCTGAATCCCAAATAGATAAGTCTTTCCATATGCAAAATACATTATTACATCACAATATTCCAAAAACCTTAAATTATTTCAGTAACAATGCGAAGTACAAAATCAAACCAAAATCAGTTATAGGAATATAGTTTGTCTTGGAGCAAAGATCCCTCTGACTGTAGACCTGTGAAACTTACAAAACAATTTATCTGCTTCCAATATACAAAGAAGGGACATAGGATAAACATTTACATTACCATAGGGAAGAATTGGAAGGAAAACAGGTGCCATAGGTCCCAAAGAGTTCCAAAAACCTGCAGGGCATACTCCATTAGATTTCAAAGTCTGGAAATCATCTCTAGGACCATGTTTTCTTCTTTTGGGGGCCATGAGGCCCCCTTCCAAGGGCTTGCCCAACAGCCATTTTCTCAGCTCCACGCTCATCAAGCACCTGGGTGGCAGTCGAGCTCTACACCTTACCCTCCAAGAACATTGGGGTGATGGCCACACTTTGCCAAATCTCTGGGGGACAGTCTCAAACCCCCTTAGAGGTGGTGGCAACATTCTCCGTAATCTCTGGCATACATGCCCAACCCCCCTCAGAACATTGGGGTGGCAACCTAACTCTCTCCGATCTTTGGAGAATATGCTCCACCCTCTTTGTAACCTGGGACAGCTAAACTCTCCCTGAACAACAGGGTGATCCACCCTCTTCAAATGCCAGGCAAAACTCACCCTTTCTGCACACATGGGTGGGGTCACTCTCTTGGCCCAAGGAGACATCTTAAATCTAGACCTTAGTTTTCTACAGTTTTCCTCTTGGAGCCATTTTTCCTTCAGTCTCTTCCCTCCTTGTCCCTTTTAGTCCAGACTGACAGTGGTTTCATTCATACAGATTTCCTAAAAAACTTGTTGGTTTAGCATGCAGGAAACAGGGGCCCAATCCATCCAACAGTAAAACTTTCCACAAGTCCTTCCTGGATAACTGAATTTCCAAACCTGACTTACAAGTTCTAAGTTTAGTTAAGTCCTCACATGCGGCACTATACTCTTGGAACTTCCCGAATCACCAGTCTCTGGTTTCTTTGTGCCCTGCAGTTTACTTCTCATCTTATCTCTTTCCTGTCACATTTTGTTATAAGCTGCAAGGAGAAACCAGGCCACATTTTCCACATTACTTTGGAAATCTTCTCAGTTAAATGTTCAAGCCTATAATTTTCAAATTTTGCCTCCCATTTAAAGTCAGGAGTCAATTTTGCCAAGACCTTTGCAACTCTAAGACAAGGACCACCTTTCCTCCAGTTTCCAATAAGAGTTTCATCATTTCCTTCTAACGCTTCTTGGAAATAACTTTAGGGTCCAAATTCTTACCAACAGTCTCTTCATAGAAATCTAGGCCTGTTCTATCAAGCTGCTGATACAAAGTACCAGAAATGGGTTGGCTCTAATAGCGGGGTTTATTTGGGGTAAAATCTTAGAGTACCAAGGCCATGAAATAGCCAATCAAGGTACAATCAGAGATGCTTTCTCACCAAAATCAGCTACTGTTGATGCTGTTGTCCAGCCAAATGGCAAATCAAGATGGCCACAGATCTCTGCTGAGGTCTCTGCCTTCCCCTCCAGGTTCACTGTCTCTTCAAGCCCAGCTCTGAGAACTCAGCTGTGAGTAACCAGGCACAGAGCTTGTCTGTTTCTGGGCTTCTTCTATCAGTCTCAGCTGCTCTGCATTCTTCTTGAGTTCAGCTACAAGTTATCAGGCATATGGCACATCTCTCCCTGGACCTCATCTCTTTGGGCCTCTCTGGGGCTTCTCTCCTTGCAGCTCAGCTGTGGGCAAAACCGGCATCCTCTCTTTCATGGCAGGACCAATATGGCAGCTTCCTTTTTCTGTGTCTATCCCTCTCTCAGTGTCACCATTTCCTTCAGGCCCGGCAAGAAGGCGAAGACTCAACCTGAGTGATACCTCACTGACATATCCAAAGAATCACACACCCACAGGAGTGGATTAGTTCAAACAAATAATCTTTCACTTTTGATTCACCAAATTCTAACTGCCACAACTAGCAGTAAACAATTGGAAACTGAATAGCTCCAAAAGTAAATAAATACTTAGGTATAAATCTAACAAACCATACGCAGGATCTGTGTACTGAAACTGCAAAATGCTGAAGAAAGAAATCAAAGAAGTCTTGAAAAATAAAGATATATGGATTGGAAGACTCAATAAAGTAAATCTCTTACTCCCCCCGCCCAAATTTATTTAATTCAACTCCAATCAAACTTTCAACAAGGATTTTTGTGGATGTAAACAAATTGATTCTAAAATTTATATGAAAATGCAAAGGACAATAGCCAAAATTATTTGAAAAGAGAAGAATGCAGTGGTAGGAATAATTCTACCCAATTTCAAGACTTCTTCTACAGCTACAGCTACAGTAATCAAGACAATGCGGTATTGACTGAGAGATAGATACATAGATCAAAGGAACAGAATAATAATAGAATAAAGAATCCAGAAATAGTCCCACACAATTAGGGACAACTGGTTTTGACAAATTTGCAAAAGCAATTCAATGGAGGAGGAGAAGCCTTTAAAAACCGTGGTGCTAGAATAATTGAACATTAATATCCAAAATATTGAACTTTGACCTAAACCTCACATTTTATGCAAAAACTGACTCAAAATGGGTCATAGATTTACATTTAAAATATTTAAAACTACAATACCTTTTAGACAATTTTTTGAGAAAAACTTTGTAATCTAGATCTTGGTAGAGTTCTTAAATGTCACCAGAAACATGATTTATTTTTAAAATTGCTAATTTGGACTTCATCAAAATTAAAAATTTTTGTTCTGTGAAAGACCCTGAAAAGAGGATGAAAATACCAACTACATCCTGGGAGAAAATATTTGTAAATTACATATTTAACAAAGGATTAGTACCTAGAATATATAAATAATTTTCACACTTAACAGCAAAATAAACAATGCAATTAGAAAACAGTGAAAGAAATGAATAGACATTTCACCAAAAAAGATATAGGCATGTGTTATGTGTACTTGAGAAGATGTTCAACATCACTAGTCATCAATGCAAATTAAGACCACAATGAAATATAACTGCCCACCTATGAAAACAGTTAAAATAAAAATGTCATATTACCACATGCCCGCAGAAAACTGGATCTCTCATACATTGCTGGTGGAAATATAAAACAACATAAAATAAGCAAACATTTACCATATGATCTAGCAATTTCACTCCTAGGTATTTATCCCAGAGAAATAGAAAACATATCCACACAAAAGCCTGTACATGATTGTTCATAGCAGTTTTATTTGTAACAGGGTTGTGCTAGAAACAACCAAAATGTCTTCGAGTAGGTAACTGGCTTAATAAACTATGGAGGATCCATATCATGGAATACTACTTAGCAATAAAAAAAAGAACAAACTATTAATATATACAACAACTTGGTGGAGCTCCAGGAGATTGTGCTGAGTGGAAAAAGTCAATCTCAAATGGTCACATATTATATAATTCCATTGAGAAAACATTTTCAAAGTAATGAAATTATAGAGATAGGGAACAAATTAGTAGTTGCCAGGAGTTGGGCGTGAGATGGTAGGCATTGCTATAAAAAAGAGTAGCACAAAGGAGATCTTTGTGGTGATGGAATAATTCTGTATTTTGATAGAGATAGCAGTTACACAAATCTACACATGTGATAAGATGGCACAGAATGATACACACACATTCAATCAAATCAATGTCCTGGTATTGATTTTAGATCACTGGGGACCATTGGATGAATGGTACATGGGGTTTCCCTGTGCTAGCATTACAATTGCCTGTGGACCTATAATTATATTTAAATAAACTGTTAAATAAGTAATACTGGCAATACCAAGTGCTGACAAGAATGTGGAATACCACTACAGAGAGGAGTGAAAACAACTCAGCCTCTTTAGAAAATAGTTTGGCAATTTCTTATTAATTTAAACATGCACTTACTACATGAATCAGCAATTCCACTTCAAGGTATATTCATACCAAATGTATGTTCATACCCAAAAATAAACAAAACCCATACATGAATGTTTATAGCAGCTCTATTCATAATCCCCCAAAAGTGAAAACAGTGGGTGAATGTATTCAGTGGGTGAAGGTATAAACAAATTAGTACATCTATACAGTGGAACTCTGCTCAGCAGTAGAAGGATGTGAACGATGGCTACTCACATCGGCTTGGATGAACCTCAAAGGCTTTGTGTTTAGTGAAAGAAGACAGGCTCAAAAGGTTACATCATGTGTTCTTCCCTTTACTTGACATTCTCTAAAAGACAAAACTATAGTGATGAAGAACAGATCAGTTGTTGCCATGGGTTAGGAGTAGGTGAGGAGTGTGACTGTAGAGAGGTAGCATGAGGGAGTCTGGGGGGGGGCATGAGAATGTTTTATACCCTGATTGAGGTGCTAGTTACATGAATCTATACATATGTTAAAACTCATACAGTTGAGGTTCTCTCTGCCTAGAGGAGTCCACACCAAATCTTGGTGTGCGTATCTTCTTTCTCTCCCATTTCTCAGCAAGCTCTGTTCTTTCCCCCATTTCCCAAATAAATTCTTAAAAAAAAAAAACAACTCGTACAGTTGAGTTCCCAAAATGCCAATGTTATTTTTATAACAAGTTTTTAAAAGGTAAACCCAGAAATAAAAACAAATGAAGTTTCAGACAGGAAGGAAGGAAGGTAGCAGGGGAGGGAGGAGGGAGGAAAGGAGGGAGAAAGGAAGGGAGGAAGTTACCCAGCAGAATTCACATGACTCCAAGGCCAGAAAGTCTGCTGGGAAAGCAAGGGAAACTTGCAAGTAAAATTTACATAGATCACATATTTACCCAAAAGGAAACACACATGGTGCTGCCAAAACAGCCTGTGGTGGACTTTGTGATGAACAGAATGTAGGGGATATGGTGACTGGGGTCATTCTGTAGGATCACGTGGCTGCTACAGGCAAGAGGAAGTTGGAAGGAAAGGTGGCAGCCATGGTCCTATTGCATTTCCAGCAGAATACACGTGGATGATAAAAGGATGGAAGAGGCTCCTGGGCTCTGCGCTGCATCTGAAGTTTGCCAGGGAGAGAACAGGAAGGAAGGCTCCTTCTTGCACCCTTGTGTATATACCATACACAGTGAGAGAGAAGAGGAAAGTGAATGAAAACACGACCACCTCAATCATTCTGACTCCATACTTTCCTTCCACAAAAAACCTCTTCACCCTGGCCCTGGCTGCCCCTAAGAACATGAGTGAGTGAGTGAACAAGGGAAGAGGAGAGCCAGAGAAGGAGACTTAGGACCAAGCAGAACAGGGCAGCTTACAAGGCAGGACAGGAAACCCCTCAAAAGTGATCCAGAGCCTCTGACGTCTGACATGGTATGGAAGCCTGCTGGCATCGATGGTCCCAATGAAGGAGCCCTGCACCCCTGCCCTTTTCTACATGACTTTGCTGCTGCTCCTCTCACCAACAGATGGGGTCTATTTCCTCACTTTTGGACAATGGGCTGGTCTTGTGTCTTGCTTTTCCAGCTGCTAAAACACCATACAATGGGTTGGCTTAAACAATGGGAATTTATTAATTCACAGATAGGAGGTTAGGAGGAGTTCCAAATCGAGAAGTCAGCAAGGCGATGCTTTGTCCATGAAGATTGTGGTTCTGGGGCTGGCTGCCAGCAATCCGTAGTCCTTGGCTTTTCTCATCACATGGCTGTGCACACAGCAATGTCTTCTGTCGCCTCCAGATTCTGCTGACCTCTGACTTCCTCCTGTGGCTTTCTCTCTCTATGTCTGTATTTCAGTCAATTTATAAAGGAGCCCAGTAATCCTGATTCACTTGGGGCACACCATAACTGAAGAAACATTGTGAATGGACCCCAGCCTTACATCCTGGTAGTTATTACTTGCCTTGCAGCCCTCCTGTGTTTTCCTGACAGTATTTATAATGAGTCAACACCCACTATTATGCAAAGCAAGATCAAGAACATGTCCAACATGGGAATGTGGGGTACACAATTCAATCCACCACACCTCATGATGGATTCAATTCACCAATAGAATGTGGCAGAAATGATGGGGTGCCAGTTCTGAAATTAGGCCTTCAGAGGCGTTGTAGCATCTGTTCTCTTTTGATCCCATGTGTTGCCATGAGAACAAGCCAGGGATAGCCTTCCCTTGGATGAGAGACAATGCAGAGATTAGAGAATACCCAAGGCTGTCCTAGCCCGCCAACAGTCACCAGATTCCCCATCAAGTGAAAGGACAGAGCGAAGATCAGCTTATCCAAACTATAGCTGGTGGGCAGATGCCTGAGTGAGGCCAGCTAACAATGGAAGAAACATTCTTCTGTTCTGAAAACTCATGACCTGGAGACTTTGAATTTTGGGGGTGGTTTGTTACTCAGCAACAGTTGACTAATATGTATATATATATATTTGGGAGGTGTCAGGAAAGGACAATTCCTGAAGTGGAGAAAAAGCCACCAAAAGAGAGGAGAGCACACTGAATTCAGCCTTCTCAAGCATCTCTTCTCTTCTTGAGAGGGAAAGAAGACATCATGAATGGACCCCAGCCTCACATCCTGGTAGTTATTACTTGCCTTGCAGCCCTCATATGTTTTCCTGACAATATTTACTCACAAGTAGGTAGAATGAGACCAGTTTTCACCAGCCCCCTTGTCCTGGCAGACGTTTTCACAGGTTTAGTTCTACAGAGAAAACAATCATTGAGTTAGAATTTGGGGAATAATTTATATATATATAAAGGATCGATACTATAAAAGGTAGGGGACAAAAGTAGGATTGGGCAGAAGGAGAAATAAAATCATAAGGCAGGTCCAACAAAGCCTCAGCCAACCTGGCAGGTAGTTCTGGAATGAATATTGCCTGTCAAAGTTGTCCCACGTATGGCTGAAATGGCCTGGCCTTTATGTTCCAGCCTCACTCTGTCATTAGGGGTAGGTCATCCCTAGAAAGGCATGACCTCAGATGAGGGGGCTCTCTGTAGCTGAGGCAAACCTGAAGTTGCTGACAGCTGAAGGCTGCCTGCTGATCATACTCCCAAAAGTTGGGAAGTAAGTCCTTCCTCGAGGAGGAGATGGGCATGTATCTCTGCAAACCACGGATATGAATGAGTTCAGTAACCATGATGGGTCTTTGATCATATTTTATAGCCAAGGGACCTAAAGACAAACATTGTATCAAAACAACCAATGTTTGTGGAGTGTTGTTATGGATTGAATCACATCCCCCATAAAGCCATATTCAAGTCCTAACCCATAGTCCCATAAATACGAACCTATTTGTAGGATCTTAGGAGATGTTATTAATTAAGATAAGGCCAAACTGAATCAGGGTGGGTCTTAATCAATTATAGCTGGAGTCCTTACAAGGAGAGGAAATTTAGACAATCATCAGATGGAAGGAGGATGAGTAACAGGAGACAGAAGGAAGTACGTTGTTAAGTGACAAATGCAAAGATGGAATTATGGATTGCTAGCAAGCCACCATCAAAATGCTACAGTTCTTCATAGAAACATGATCCTGCTGATAACTTAATGTTTGGCTTCTGGCCTCCAAAACTGTGAGACAATAAAATCCTGTTGTTTAAACCAACCAATAATAATTGATTTAAGCCAACCAATAAAGTGCTGTTGTTTAAGTCGGTGGTAGTTGTTATAGCAGCCCTGGCAAACTAAGACATGTTCTTGTCGCTGTCAGGGCTACAAAAACTGTTTCCCTATTCTCAAGCAGCCCATAAGCTAGAGGAGGAAGGTATTTCCAAATACCTTTAATAAAGACAAAATAATACAGTTGCTAAATGGAAGCAGCAGTGCAGTGTTCTGGGAACAGAGAAGATACTCACAAAGAAGAAACAAAAATGTATGGCAATATTGAGCTAAGGGTACAGACATAAAAAGATCTGAGTTTAGTGAAGAACTTGGGGAGGCTTTCTTGGGGAATTAGACCCTGAAAGATGTACAAGATGTACAAGAGTAAAAAGTGGTATTCCAGTGGAGTGAGCAACATAAATGAAGTTGGTGGGTAAACAGACTCCAGCTAGGATCTCGGTCCTCAGACCCAGTACAGCTCTCCCTCATGCACTGAGATTCCCATGTCATCTGAGCTGCGTTCACACAGAGGGCAGGGCTGAGCAGGTACAGTCTTCCTGTACCATGGCTAACATGATGTCATCTCGGGGAAGAAAGGGAAAAAAAGCCCCACGGGACATTATTAATAAGCATGGACTAGTCAGCTTGGGACCCCGGACTATCTCAGACTTAACATTGAACAGGCACGACAAGGACTGTGCTGCCTCCTGTTATGTGGTACCCCTTGTGAGAGGTGAGCTAGGGCTGGACCCACCTTCTCCACCTCTGCTGGAAGTGAGAATGATAGCTTCCTTTCTGAAATGCCTGAGAGCCTAACCTAGGGCTCTAACTTTGAGACTCAATTCTGTGACCAATGACCTTGTTTCTCGCCCAACAACCCTTGAAAGAGCAGCCCACCCTGGAAGCTGCCATCAGGATTGGGAGCCTCTGAGATGACCCAGCCCTGGAAGAGCCTTGGGTCCCAGGCCCCAAAGACCAGCATCCATGGCTGTCCTTGGACCACCTGGAATGTGCCTGCATGCTCTCACTTAGTCTTCACCACCAGATGACCACCTTGCCAAGGGGTGACGTGCTATTGTACTCCAAGAGAAATTAATGACATCTATAGAAGAGAATGTGAATGGAGCCTGGGAAATGTCTCCATTTCACACATCGAGGAAACCAAGTTCATTTGAGTAACTTTCTCCAGGCCATATATAGAAGGCTGTGCAGGGATTTGAACCCAGATTTCTTTGCCTGACCGCCAGACCAAAGCTCTTAAACAGGCCTAAACTTTCTAAACCTCTCCCTGAATCCTAAGGCAGGGACAGCAAGGAGAGGAGGCCAGTGATGAAGGCAGAGAGCATGTCCCACCTACCCAGCTCTTGTCCAACCTGAGAGCTGAAATGGCCAAACCCAACACAGAAAAGCACCCAACTTTCCCCTCTGTGAAAAGAAGGTTGCATTTGGAAACATGCTATTCTAACATTGGAAACACAGGATTTTGACAGGCTTATGTTTGAGATCAAGCCTATCACCTGTCAGAAGGTTTCCAAGCCACACTGTGTGTGCTTTCCCAAGAAACCCCAATGATTAGAGGAATTCCCCTATTTGACTTGCTCAAGCACTACTTAATCACCTTTATGATGCAATCTATAGCATGTGGGATACGATTTCAGGACTTCAAGTGGCAGAGCAACTGAGCCACGCTTATTAGCAGTAGCATTGCCACCTCCTCCCAGGATTGTCCCCACCTTAGCGCTTCCTGCCTTTAATACGTTTCCCTGCCTGGTCTAATTCTTCCCATTCTTATTAACCCCATGTCTTATATTTATACAATGTATTAAGTCATGAAACGGTCTTCTGTATATGACATATCTCCTCTGGGTTGTTTGCAGAAAACTTTGGAAGTGGGAATGTGTAGTGGGTGGTGTGTTTCAAGAGTCCTACAGGGGCTTCAAAGGTGGCAGGTATAAATGTCCAGGTCCAAAGTGCAGGGGGCAGGCACAGATATAACTTTTTCCCTATAACATAACTTAATTTTGGAGGGGAGGATGCTGAATTTTCTCAATTCAGGAAAAATTCAGTTATTTCAAATTTAAGCTGGATTTTCCCCCTCTCCCTCCTTCTCCCTGGGGAGCTGGGGGGAGGTGAACATCCAGATGGTCTCACTATGGGGCAGGAGCTCACTCGAGTTCCATCTGCACCCGTCCACTCCAGTGTCTATGGGCTGCACACCCCTGGCCTGGTTAGCATCCACTGCCACATTCCACTGGCCTTGGGCTGATGACCCACACTCTCCAAGAGGACACCCTCAAATGTGCACGCGTCTCAGGGGCCCAGAAAACTCCAGGAGATGTGGAGGGACATCTCAGGACCTATCCCTGTGTCTACTGGATTGCTTTGGAACCTCACTGGCGCCCAGTGGGGGTTAACCTATTTTTAGTCCCCTTCCCCCTCCAATATATATGTATATATTTTTTACCCCAAGTCCTAACCCCCAACCCCCAGTACCTGTAAATTTGACCTTATTTGGAAATAGGGTTTTGAAGATTTGATTAACTTCTGAATCTCAAGAAGAGATAGCCCTGGATTTAAAGCCAGGCACCATGAGATGAAGTGAGGACATAGAGATGAGAATGCCACTTGACCACATGACAGGCATTGGAGTGCCACGTCCACAAGCCACAGAGCACCAAGGATTCTGGAACCACCAGAAGCTAAGAGAGTGGCATGGAACAGATCCTCCTTTGGGGCCTCCAGAAGAAACCAACCCTGCCAACATCCTGATTCAGACCTCTGGACTCCAGGTCTGTGCCGTGATAAATTTCCATTGTTTCAGGCCACCCAGTTTGTGCTAACTGGTCACAGCAGCGCTGCCCGCGTTGTTTGCTCTCTGTGTCCATTCATTGTGTGTTCTTCTTTGTCCACATACATTCTTGTCAGTGGCTCTGGGAATCTGTGTCTCTTTTTGTTGTGTCATCTTGCTGCGTCAGCTCTCCATGAGTGTGGCGCCCCTCCTGGGCAGGTTGCACTTTTTTTTCACATGGGGCGGCTCTCCTTGAGGGGTGCACTACTTGCACATGGGGCTCCCCTACGCGGGGGGCACCCCTGCGTGGCACAGCACTCCTTCCGCGCATCAGCTCTGCACATGGGCCAGCTCCACATGGGTCCGGAGGCCCTGGGTTTGAACCCTCGACCTCCTATGTGGTAGGCAAATGTTCTATCAGTTGAGCCAAATCCACTTCCCAAATGTAACATTTTTTTGTGATCTATATATCTTAAAAAAAAAAAAAAAAGACAATTTAATGAAATAAATAAAAATATTGTGCTACCATTTTTTTAAAAAGTGTACTCAGCAACCCAAAAAGCAGAGCCTTCACATGTGTGCCAGGAAGGGACACATCTGTCGAAGTTCTCAGTAGGAGCCGCCTACCCCAACATCCAGCACCCTTAAATCAAAGAAGCTGCTCAGCACCCCCAGCCCTCTCCAGGAACACAGCACTGTTCACTGAACTCTCAGCCAAATTCTTTGCACATGGTAGTCCCTTCAGTCCTCATAACAAAATAGGCACTATTAGTAGCTCCTTTTGACAGCTGAGAAAACTGAGGCGTGGGGGACGCAGCTGCTTTTGCACCTTCCTGAAACCACCTGCCTGGCCTCCGTCGCCTCACCCTGACAGCCCTCCCAGCTGACGCGGGCTGGGTGGGGTGTGCAACTGGAGTGAGCGCTGTGTCTGCGCAGACCCCTCCCCACGCCAAGGCACTTGTTCCCCTCGTGCCCTCCCCAGCGGCTGGAGAGGCAGCTGACAGGTCTCACCTGAGTCCTCTCCTCACCCAGGTTTGTAGCCCTCCCCAGGGGAAGCCCACCGCTGGTCCACCCAGGACAGCCCCAGAGCGCCTCGTGCACCTGGCTAAGGTAGCTGTAGGCGGGCTCCACAGGAGCTCCGCTTCTCCCTCTGCCCTCCCCCTCCCCCTGGTAGGCACGATTCCTGAGAGCACATCTCGAGCACAGAGTCCATTTCCCAGGTACCCTGGCTAAGGCAGCGGTCATGCAAGGTGATGGTCCTGCTCTTGGGATGGCTGCAAGGCAGGCCGTCTGCCCTAGCGTCTGAGCAGGTCAACCCTGGAGAGGCCCACGGCAGGGACTGCTTCCATCCAGGGCCTGGGCAGGGCTGCCAGCCGCCTGACAAAGGGGCAGCCGTGGCTCCCGCACAGCGGGGGGGAGGCTGATGGGAGCGCTCAGTTACTCAGGATGTGTTTTGTAAACTCAACTCCCCACACCTTAGGTGGTAGGTGGAGAGCCTCGGGAAAAAATCCCCAAGCATGGCAGGTAGGTGGCCTGTGAGGGAGGCTTCCCCTCAAATGCAGTGGGGCAGGGTCAGTGGGCCTCCTGGGGGCCAGGGATTTCTGTTGAGGCTTGGGTTGTCACCAGCATGCAGGGTGAAGTTGGCAAATGGCTCGCCTTCCCTGGAAGCCTCCCCTTCACATATAAGATGAAGGTCTGTGAAGGTTACATATACCCAGGAGGGCTTGTGGAAGGTTAAGCCTTGCAGGGGCACTCAATGAGGTTCAGCCTCCTCTCCTCAATTAGAAGGAAATATGGAGAGACAAGTGATCTATCCCAGCGACTCAGTCCCAGACAATCAGGGATAAGTGAGAAATCCTCCCACAGGGGCTCCCGAGGACTCCTAAGCCTGCGCCACATCATGGAAGGTGATTTTCAGCCAAGACTGCAAATAGTGGCTGGTGGCCTGTGGAAGCAGCCCTGTGTGGGGTCTGGTCGCCCACTGGGTCACTGCACAGCTCCCCACCTTCCCAGAGTCCTAGGAGCCTCAGGGCATTCCCAAGAAACCAAAGCTGCCTCCTCCTCCCACACACCCTTGGCAGTTTCAGGAGGTGGCAAAGAAGCTTTATACCATCTCAACATCCTAAGAAAGCAGTTTCCAAACTCAAGATGTATCAGAATCCCCTGGAAGGCTTGTTAGAACAAAGATGGCCAGGTCCCACCCCACAGTTCCTGATTCAGTAGGTTTGGGATTGGGGCCTGAGGATTGGCAGTTGTAATAATTTCCTTTGAGAATTGCTGACCTGAGGCTGGCAACTGAGGCTGTTTATCAGAATCACCTGGGGAGTGTTTAAAACACCAGTGCCCAGGTCATACCCCAGACCAGTCAAATCAGACTGAGGTTGAAACCAGGTGTTAATATTTTTAAAGCTCTTCAGGTGTTTCTAATGTGTAGCATTAGCTCAATCAGTGTAGAATTAAAGACTGGTTAGAAAGTAGAGATATGGGCACATAGATGCCTCCAGAAGCCTCTGGAATCCTAGCTAGAAGTAGCCCCTTAGAGCCCCAGAGGGTTCCTGGGCTGAGTATAATGGCCGTGGACTGCTAAAATGGACCCCATTGTATCCCTCCCATTTAGAATATGTTCTGGGACCAGCAGCATCAGGATGACTGGGAGCCCCACTCCAGAACTGTTCAAATCCAAATCTGTACTTTAACACATCCCCAGGGGACTCACGTGCACATCACAGTTTCAGAAGCACTGACTCGGAGTAGGCAGGATCTTGGCAGGACCTGAGCAGGGGATAGAGGCAAAACCCACTCAAACCCAAGGTTGTCCCCAGGCCCATGGTATCAGCTTCCCAAATACAGGAAACTTCTGCAAGTCCAGGGTGCTCCTGTTTATTTACACATACCTACATGCACACACACACGCACACACACACACACACCCTTCAGAACTAACAAGGATTGGCAGTTCTGGGGTTCCACCAGGCCCTCTCCCCACTCCAATGATCTGGCCGAGCCCACCAACCTAAGACCATCACCTGTTCCTAACCAGGGTCAAGCTCAGTGATCCTGAACACAGCCTACACATTAGGATCATCAGGATAGCTTTTTAAAAACTCAGATGACCAGGCCACCCCAAACAATTAATCCAAAGTGCTGGGGGTGGGACCCAGGGATCAGGATTTCAAAGCTCCCCAGGTGATTCCAGTTGAGGACCCTGTGCCCCATAATCTGTATTATTCCTTCTGCTGGCCTCCCTTGCACAGCCTTTATCGGCTGCCTACCTGCTTCTTCACCTCTGCATGTTGTATACTATTGTCTGGGATACTGGATTCTCCTGATCAAAAAATACTGTGAGCTTCCTTCCAGAGAGGGCATTGTATTCTGCACACAAAGCAAATTTGGTTACCTTGGCTGAGCTTGCAAAACTGCAAGAGAGTTACAACGCTTGATTATTTTAATCTTATCTGTATGGGGTCTCAGCAAAATACCAATAGTTTGCAGCTGCTGCTGCTCACAGCATGGTGGTGACACAAGCAGAGGCCACCAGGCCAGCAACACCCAGGGGACCAAGGCCAGGACAAATTCCTCTTGTGCCATTCCATAATTCAGCAGGGGCAGGCATGCAGGCAGCCTAGCTGTCAGCGCAAGAACTCATTTTTTGTATTGCCTTTTGCATTATTCTAAAAGTCACCAGGGACAAAGACTGAAAGGGGATTGCTAAATTTCAATGCAGTAACCTACTGCAAATCTCCTTGGATCTTGCCAACAGTGGTATGCCATGAGCTAGGCAGATATTGTGATTCCCAGCTGTAGTGGGCTGAACTGTATCCCCAAAGATATGTCCTAATCCCTGGGCCCTGCCAATATTATCTTATATGGAAAAAGGTGAGTAATTTATGGAACTTGAGAGGAGGTGCTTCTCCTGAATTACCTGGATGGCCCCTAAATGCAATCACACATATCCTTATATGAGAGAGCCAGAGAGAGTTTTGAAAGTAAAACATAGAGAGGAGAAAGCAACCAAAGAAAGAAGCAGAGATTGGAGGGAGGCAGCCACAAGCCAAGGAACACTGGTGGTCACGAGAAGCTAGAAAAGGAAAGAAACAGATTCTCCCCTACAGCCCTTGAAAGGGGTGAAGTCCTTCTGACACCTCCATGTGGCCCAGTGCTACTGGTTTTGGACTCTGGCTCTAAAGAACTGCAGGAGAATAAATTCCTGTTGTTTGTGGTTGTTACAGCAGCCCTAGGAAATGAAGACCATTCCAGATGTGAGAAATGAGACACAGACAATGAACTTCTTTTCTAAAGTCACCTGGCTAATAGCAAAATTGGGGTTCCATTTCCCTTCCTTGGCTCTGTGTTTGGGGCTCTTCTAAGGTAGAAGGATATACTGACTGTGTATAGCCAGTCTGAGAGTGGAGGCAGAAGAAAAGTCCACTCAGGACTTAGAGGGTTTCTCTCGGAAACTAAAGCTTACCTACCCCCAAAGGGCATACAACACATAGTATGACTGAGAGGAAAAAAGGATGGTGGCAGGACAAGGAGAGGGTTATGGGAAGATGGTGGAGTGGGAAGCCCTCAACCAAAACAACTATTGGACTTTCAGGAAATGTCTGAATCAACTATTTTCAAACTCTGGAGTCTAGTGGAACAACGTGAAGAATCCAAGGAAGAGTTGGATGAAGAGACTAAGTTGTGATAAATCTCCATTAATTTCACCCTCTATGTATGGTGTCATTCCCCATTCCCTAACCACATGGCAGGCAGCAGTAAGGACTGCAGCCTGGGCTCTGGGTCACTAACTGATGTTGTAAGGGCTATAAGGACTTAGCCCTCCCAAAACCAGGGTGTCTGGTCTAATTGCTGATCACAGATTTTGATCAGTTACTTCAGACCACTGGGGAGCTGGCTCTGACTCCCCTCAAGCAAAGGTGGCAAAGGTGTCTTAAAGAAGAAGTGCCTAATTTTTTCCTTTTTAAGACAGTTGATTTAAATTTTGACCAATCATTGCAATAAGCTTTCTCAGGGATGGTTTCTGTCAAATTCCTTTTTATTCCTGTAAATGGGCTATATTTTCCTTTTTCTTTGTATTTCTGTAATTTTTTATTTAGAACTGAACTTTCTGAGTTTTACATTGTTATAAGCCTGGGAATCTAGTTTTCCTACTCACCACTCCTCTAGGATTGCTAGCTGATTTTTGTTGTTGTTGAAGACCGGAATCATTGGTTTGTGACTTTTTCAAATTATTTTTGCTCCCAGATATTGCCATTATACCAAAGTCAAATAAAGAGAGCACAAGAAAAGAAAATTACAGACTAATATCCCATAGGAATATAGTTGCAAAAGTCTCAGCAATATACTGAAACAGAATCCAACAAAATATTGAAAGGATTTTATACCATGATCCAGTGTGATTTATTACAGGAATGCAAGGGTGGTTCAACATAAGAAAAATCAAAATAATATACCACATTAACAGAATGAAAGATAAAATCCACATGAGCATCTCAATTGACTAAGAAAAGGCAATTAATCAAATCCAACATCCTTTCATGATAAAAACACTCAGAAAACTAGGAATAGAAGGGAGCATTCTCAATATAGGGATTTTATGAAAAACCCACATCAACTATACTCAATAGTGAAAGACCAAAAGCTTTCCCCCTAAAATCAGGACAAGACAAGGATACCCTCTGTAACCACTGTTATTCAACATTATACTGGAAGTTCTAACCAGATCAGTCAGAAAAGAGTAAGAAATAAAATGCATCCAGATTGGAAAGGAAGAAGTCAAATTATTCCTATCCATAGATGATATCATGTATATAGAAAATTCCAAAGAATCTATAAGAAAGCTACTAGAACTAATAAATAAATTCAGCCAAGTTACAGAATTCAACATAAACATGCAAAAATCAGTTGAGTTTCTATACAACAACAATGAACAATCTGAAAAGGAAATGCAGGAAATAATTTCATTTACAATAGCTTCTAAAAGAATACAATACCTAGAATAAATTTAACTAAGGAGGTGAAAGACTTAAACAAAAAAACTACAAAACATAGCGGAAAGATATTAAAGAAGGCCTAAATCATGGATTGGAAGACTTAATATTCTTTTGTTTTTGTTTTTGTTTTAAAGATTTATTTATTTATTTCTCTCCCCTCCCCCCCACCCTGGTTGTCTGTTCTCTGTGTCTATTTGCTGCGTGTTCTTTGTCCACTTCTGTTGTTGTCAGCGGCACGGGAATCTATGTTTCTTTTTGTTGCGTCATCTTGCTGCGTCAGTTCTCCGTGTGTGCGGCACCATTCCTGGGCAGGCTGCACTTTGTTTCGCACTGGGCGGCTCTCCTTACGGGGTGCACTCCTTGCGCATGGGGCTCCCCTACATGGGGGACACCCCTGTGTGGCATGGCACTCCTTGCGTGCATCAGCACTGTGCATGGGCCAGCCCCACATGGGTCAAGGAAGCCCGGGGTTTGAACCGCGGACCTCCCATGTGGTAGATGGATGCCCTAACCACTGGGCCAAGTCCGCCGCGTTAATATTGTTAAGACATCAATACTTCCTGCAGTAGTCAGCCAAAGGGGTGCTGATGCAAAGTACCATAAATCTGTTGGCATTTATAAAGCGTATTTATTTGGGGTAAAAGCTTACAGTTACAAGGCCCTAAAGAGTCCAACTCAAGCTGCTTTCTTACCAAAATCATTTGCCAAATGGTAAAGCAAGATGGCAGGCGATCTCTGCCTGGTCTCTCCTTTCTTCTTCCTCTTAAGGCTCTGTGGGCCAGCTTTTTCTGATCTCAGCAGTAGGCTGGCATAGGGCTTGTCTCTCAGGGCTTTCTATATCTGTCTGGCATAGGGCTCATTTCTTTCTGGGCTTTCTCAGCTGCAAACTTCAGGCAAATGACTCGCCTCTCTTCCCGGGGCCACAGGGTAAATATCCTCTCCTCTTCCATGTCTGTGGAGCACTCTCTCTTCCTGTGTCTTCTTCTGTGTGTCCATTTATATCATCCCACCAAGGGGACGGGGACTCAATCCTGAGTCATACCCTACTGACGTGGTCAAATCAAAGGTCCTAAATTGATTCTATTCAGTAAACTTAAAACCTTTGAATTTAATACAAACAAAGGATATCAGACACAGAGAAAACAGGCCAGTTTACAAACATAAATAACATCAATCTGCCAGACTCCCCAAAGCAATCTACAAATTCAATGCAATCCATATCAAAGCTCCAGCAGCTTTTTTTTTTTTTTTGCATAAATGGAAAAGCTGATTCTCAAATCCTCAAATTCATATGGAATTGAAAGACGTTTCAAATAGCTGAAATCATCTTGAAAAAGTTGGAGAACTCTCACTTCTTGATTTCAAAACTTACTACAAAGCTACAGAAATTAAAATAATTTGGTCCTGGCACAAGGACAGACATATAGACGAATGCAGTAGAATTGAGAGTCCAGAGATAAAACCACACATCTAGGGCCAGCTGATTTTTGACAAAGATGCCAAGTCCTTTCAATGGGGAAAGAAATGAACAACTAGAAATCCACATGCCAAAAAAATAATAATATGGCCCCCTACCTCTCTCACTATATTACAAAAATTAATCCAAAATGGATCAATGACATAAATATAATAGCTAAAACTATAAAACTCTTAAGAAAAAATATAGGGAAATATCTTCAGGGTCCTGTAGTAGGCAATGGATTTTTAGATATACCAAAAGTGTAAGTAACCAAAGAAAAAGAGATAAAATGGTCTTCATCAAAATTAAAAAACAAAACAAAACAAAAAAACCACAACAGCCTTTGTACATCAAAAGACATCACCAAGAAAAAGAAAAGACAACTTAAGGAATGGGAGAAAATATTTGGAAACCAGATATCTGATAAGGATTTAAAAGCCAGAATGCAGAACTCCTACAACTCAACAACAAAAATACAAGCCAATTTTAAAATAATGGGTCAAGGATTTGAGAATCTATTTCTTGAAAGAAGATTTTCAAATGACCAATAAGTATATGAAAAGATTCTCAACGTCATTGGCCATTAAAGAAATACACATTAAAACAATGAGATAGTGCTTTACACCCACTAAGATGGCTCTATTTTAAAAAACTGAAAGTAAGTAAGTATTAGAGAAGATGCAGAGAAATAGGACATTGTTGACAGGAATGTAAAATGGTGCAGCTGCTGTGGAAAACAGCTTGGTGATTCCTCAGAAAGTTCAACATAGAATTATCACAACCCAGCAATGCCCCCCTTATACCCAATTTATATCCAAAAGTATTGAAAGCAGGGAATCGAAGTTATTTGTACACCAAAGTTCATTACAATGTTTTCACAATAGCCAAAAGGTAGAAGCAGCCCAAGTGTCCATCAACAGATGAATGGATAAACAAAATGTGGTATATCCATATGATGGAATATTATTCAGCCATAAAAATAAGTAAAGTGATAGCACATGCTACAACATGGATGAGCCTTGAAGACATCATGTTGAGTGAAATAAGCCAGACACAAAAGGACAAATAATGTACGATTTCTCCTATATGCAGTACTTAGAATAAGTAAATTCATGGAAACAGCAGAATAGTGGTTACCAGCAGTGGGAGGAGGGGGCATGGGGAGTTATTGCTAAATGAGTATGAGTTTTAGTTTGGAATTATCAAAATAGTCTGGAAATAGAGAGTGGCAAAAGTTACACAGTACTGTCGATGCACTTAATTTCAAAGTGTCATCCACTTTAATGGTTCAAATGCTGTTTAGGTTATGTGTATTTTAGCATAATTAAAAATAAATTATTTAATTCTATAAAAATTTTAAGAAAGGATAGTGGGGCCAAAGGGTCAGAGCTGAATCTCCCAGCCCTCTTTTCTCCACATTCATCATCTATTTATTCCACAAATGTTCACAATGAGCTAACCACAGATCAGGTCCCAAGGCTGCAGGAGTGAACAAACCAGATTCAGACCCTCTTCTCTCAGAGTGGTTGTCCCAGGGAGGAGGATGGATGAGAAGCAGGCTTGCACACTTGTAAGTAATTCCAGAGAATGACACACACGTGAAGAAGATAAGGCAGGGGAAGGGGCAGGTGGCAATGCACATAGTCACAAAAACACTTTCTGGGGAGAGGGCAGGTGAACACAGAAGCTGGGAAGACTCCAGGCCTGGAAAGAGGAGCACAGGAATATTCCAAACAGGGGAGATACAATGTAGAACCTCAAGGTGGGGTGTCCTCAGACAGGGGACAGAGGATGAGCAATGGATGGGGGAGGAGGTGATGGAGAGGGGGAACCGGGGATGAGACCTTTATTCTAGGGGTACCATGTGTTAGCAAGGGGTCACATGACCTTCCCGATCAGAAGCACCCCATAAGGCTTAATGTTTCCCCCATAAACCCCCCACAAAACACAGAGCAAAAATTTTAAAAAGGAGCCTGAGGAATGGTTGCTTTTAGGGGCCGCCTCCTCCTAGACAGTCATTCAGAGCCATGGAGCATCCGATTTTTTAAAAATACATTTTTAATTTATTTTTTTAAAATACATAGATTACATAAAATGTTACATAAAAAAATATAGGGGATTCCTGTATGGCCCACTAAGATGGACAGAAGGTGGTGGGCTGGGGGGCCCAGGAGGTGGGCGGAATGAAGGCTTACCTCCAGAAGGCAGAGGTTTTCCACCAGCTCTCCCCAGGCTGGCAAGGAGGTTTGGGGAGCGAGGCAGATGCTGCAGGAGCTGCAAGGCAAGCTCCATCAAGACCTCTGCCCACACCTGTCCTCCTCCCGCAGATGAAGGAGAACGCGGATTCTGGCCCTGAGCCTGGTAGGGTCCTCACTCCAGTCCCTTCTTAAGCCAACTGTTTCCACCAGCCCTTTACATGGCATCTCCTGACTCAAGGAACTTTTGCAACTTGCCATTTGGTGGGGGCAAGAAATCTGCCAGCTCTCGGATACTCCGCCAACCCATCCTCCCTCCCTTCACTGGGCAGAGTTCCAAACCTAAGGCAAGACCAGAGCTGAGAAAAGGAAAGAGCCATTTCAAAGAGGTAGAGAATAGAAGAATCTAGAATGGTGTTCTAGAGACAGTAGCACACGGCGAGTCTCAAGCTTACAGGAGCATCAGATTGCTGCCCTCCGCAACCTCCTGAGTTTCTGATTCTGAGGGTCCAGGGAGGAATCCCAGAATGCGCCATTCTAACAGGCTCCCGGGTCTGCTGATGCTTACTGAGCCAAGAACCACGCTGTGAGAACTGGAAGCGCAGAAGCTCAGAGAAAGAAGAGCCCCGGGGGCACTGGGGCCAGCTGGGACATGGGGAGAATTTGAACCCTTTCCTCACTGCTTTCATCAGGTATAAAGTCAGTGGCATGTACCTAACTTGACGCTGCTGCTTCTCTGCAGCAATGGATCAGTTTGACTTTATTTCCAATCCCCTGTGCTTTTGTGAAATATGAAATCACAAGATTGGATGTTGAGGCAGTGTTAAGATGATCTAGAAGTTTCTCCATGCTTTTCTCATTATGAACTTGTAACAAAGAGTTCCTGGAGTGGCACTGGCCCCCAGACCAGTCTTTGAAGGGCACAGCCTAATAATTCACACATCCCCAATAGACCTTCATGCATCCTGAACACAGCCGAGCTCCCGGCACAGTCTAGCAAGCACCAGGGGACAGCTCTCTGAAATGCGGTCGCGACCCCACACACACACTGGGAAAGAACAAAGGAAAATGGCAGCATTGTGTCCACTCCCATAAAGGGCAAGCAGGTGCCAACCGTCTATTCCCAAGCCCAGCCCCTGGGACATCTTTCTCCTGTGGCTAAGGAGACTTGCTTCTGGAGGCAGCCACAGACTGTGGGACTCAAGGAAGCTGCACTGAAAAGGTCCCCTGAGAGAAACTAAAGCAACAGTGGCCACATCTCTCTCCACCTAAGTCCCCACGTCCCCAAGCTGTGCCCAAGTCCCAGAGAAGGGTCAGACCTGGTCAGGATGTGCTGCCTCAAAGGCCCCTTCAACTCAGCAAAATCTGGCTGAAGGCCCCACGATGCACCTCCTCCCCAACTTCTCCTACCAGCTCTTGTCCTGGGATCCCCCAGGCACCCACCAATGCTCTCACCTTTAAGGAAGTTGCTCTATCTACCACTCCAGGCCTGGCATCTTTGGCAATGCCAGGTGAGCAATGCCCCAGGAAAACTAGAGAAATCAGAATCATACAGTGATGGTCACACGAGGCCGGCCTGTGACCCTGAGCACCTTACAGAGAATTTCCCCTAAATGTCCCTGCTCTGAGCAGTTGTCTGTGCCTGGACCACAGGCAGTGAGAAACAGGAGGCAGCATCAGCAGAGGCCAACAAGGGGCCAGATGTCTATGTTGCTTTGATTTTTCTTGAATGTATTTCCAAATAATAAATCTCCACTTCTTGCCTTTAATTGGTCTGGACAACACTATGATTTTCACTTCTCTTTTCCTTGGCATTTAGCATTTCTCCAGAATTCTCCAAATTCCCACTTAAGCACCACACATATAGGGGTTACAAATGTGAACCCAAGCCAGATCCTACTCCTGGGGCACTTAGGGTCTAGTGGTTTGTATCAGTTAGCTATTGCTGCATAAGAAATCACTCCCAAGCTTATTGGCTTAAAATACAAACAACCATTTGGCTTAAAAGCAACAATTCATGATTCTGGGGATCAGGAATTCAGGAAGGGCTCCTTGGGGACAACTCATCCCTGCCCCATATGGTCGGCTGGGACTGGAGAGACTCACATGTGTGAACGCTCAGCTGGGATGGGCCTTGGTCCTCTTCTATGTGGCCTCTCTCTCCACTGCATATCTCATCCTTAGTGCCTCCCTCTCCAGCAGAAGGGTGAAGCCTTCTTTACATGGTGACTGGATTCCAGGAGTGTGAGAACAGAGCTTTAAAAATAACTGACACCTGGGTCCCACTTCCAGAGAGTCTGATTTCATTGGTTTGGAGTACAGCCTGGGCTTTGGGAATTTTGGGGTCTTTCCAGGTGCTTCTCTAGAGGTGAGATTGGCAACCCTTGCTACTCAAAGAGGGGTTCACAGGCCAGCAGCAAAAGCACCACCTGGAAGTTTGGTGGAAATGCAGAGTCTCAGGCCCCAGCATGAGAGGAGTACAGGTGGTGTACTTAGAACAGCTGTCATTAAATGATGGCAATTTCAGCCAGAAGAGACAAACATTGGAGCTGTGTCTCTGTGAACCTCTCTCTTTGGTCACAGGTGTCCTAGAACACAGACACTCCAGGTGACGCTTAGCTCTGTTTATCCCATGGAAAGGTTTTCCCAATACAGAGGAGAGCCATGTGGAGAAATGTAAGAGACAAGAAATATCCATGTTCATTAGAAGTACGAGGAGGTTCAAACCCAGGACCCCCTGGCCCGTGTGGTGAGCTGGCCCATGCACAGTGCTGCCGCATGCAAGGAGTGCCATGCCCATGCATAGGAGAGCCCCATGTGCAAGGAGTGCCTTGCCCCACAAAGAGAGCCACCCTGTGCAAAATAAGTGCAGCCCACCCAGGAATGGAGTGGCACACACAGAAAGCTGACGCAGCAAGGTGACGCAACAAAAAGAGACACAGATTCCCAGTGCCACCGAGAATGCAAGCGGACACAGAAGAACACACAGTGAATGGGCACAGAGAGCAGGCAACGGCGGGGAAGGAGCGAGAAATAAATAAAATCTTTGGAAAAAAAAAAGAAGTTACAAGGAGAACCCAGGGCAGAAGGCAGCCAATCCTTTGTGCTGGGACTGGAGAGAGAAGGAGAGAGTAGTCTGAGGCTGGAGCTGGTGACAAGGGTGCTTGGAGGTGATTCCAGCTGCCCTTTATTAGCCCCCCTGTTTCTGCTTATCAACCAGAGATGATGTACTCCAAAATTCCTGACCATCTACTTTGTCCCAAGGTGGCTGAGCATTTCTGCGAAAATAAAAACAAAAAAACACTCCACCTTGCATATCTGATACAACCCAGAGCCCAGTCTTTGATCTCTCTCCGCCCTAGAGCACCACTCTCCCTCTCCTGCCCTCTTTCAAACCCTAACATTTCTCTCCTGCTCAAGCATGAGTCACTTGCCCTGTCTCTCTGCCTCAGCCCCTCACATCTAGCTGTACAGCCACTTTAATCGTCCACTGAAAAGCAAGTCCCCGAGGAACATAAGTTGCAGAACAAGATCCAACCATCTTGGAGAGGCATGCGAGGCCACCAAAATCTGGCTGTCGCTCCTCCCCAGTCTAAACTCTCCCACCAACCCTCCCCTCTCATAGCTCATGCTCACAGTTTCCCCAACAGGCAGTAGCCCTGGGAGACTCTGCTTTCACCCTATCATTCCCACTGCTGGCACACCCTTCCTGCCTCCTCGTCCTACTAACCCCTAGGCCACCCCTGGTGCTCCCAGGTGCACCAAGAGAAGAAAGACGCCCCCTGGAGTTGGGCACCTAGTGGTGTTACCCTCAGCATCTTGTCCCTGAGGCCATCACTGACACCCAGGCATTGGCTGATTGTGCTCACCCAGCTTCCATAAAAACCCTACATGTGCCTCCCACACTGCACATCCAATTTTGACAATGTATTTTTTTTTTTACAAAAAAAATTTTTCATGAATAATTTTTATATTGATTACATGTTGAAATGATGATATTTTGGATATATTGGTTAAATAAAATATTAAAATCGGTTTCTCCTATTTTTTATTTTAATGTTTTAAATGTGGCTACTAGAGAATTTAAAAACGCACATTTGATTCATATTACATTTCTGTTGGACAACACTGGTCTAACATTATTCTCCCAGGAAACCAACCCCCCCCCCCAACTAGTTGTAAACTAAAGCAAATTATTGAACTTCTTCTCAAAACCTCAGTTTTCCATTACCATGAAGTGGGAATAAACTTGCTCACTGCAATGGTAATCAAGACATTATAGTTCTGGCACAAGAAAAGACATATAGTTCAACGGAATAGAGGTGAGAAATAAATCACTCCATCTTCAACTGAGTTTCAACAAAGGCGCCAAGACCCTATTCAATAGAGAAGGAAGAGTCTTCACCAAATAGTCCTAGCACAACTTGATAGCCAAAAGTAAAAGAATGAAGTTGGGACCTTAGCTCACATCATATACAAAAATTAACACCATTGTTGAGAGAAAGAAAAGAAAAGCCACAGACTGGAAGAAAATATTTGCAAAACACATAGCCAATAAAGGATTTGTATAGAAAATATACAAAGAACCCTTAAAATTCAAAGATAAGAAACGACCCAATTAGACACTGGGCAAAAGAACTCAGCAGACGCTTCACTCACAGAAGATATACAGATGGCAAATAAGCATATGAAAAGATGCTCAACATCACATGTCATTAGGGAATTCCAAATTGAAACAACAATGAGATACCACTACACTAAAATCCAAATGGCTAAAATCCAAAACGCTGACAACACCAAATGCTGGTGAGGATATGGAGCAACAGGGACTCATTCATGGCTGGTAGGAAAGCAAAATGGTACAACTACTTTGGGAGACATTCTGGCAGTTTCTTACAAAACTAAACACAGTCTTATCACTAAAGCCAGCAATTATACTCCTAGATATTTATCCAAGTGAGTTAAAAACTTATGTCCACACGAAAACCTACCCACAAAAGTTTGTAGCAACTTCATTCATTCATAATTGCCAAAACTTGGAAGCAACCAAGATATTTTTCCATAGGTGAATGGATAAACAACTGTCGTATATCCATACAATGGAATATTATTCAATGTAAACAGAAATGAGCTATCAAGCCAGAAAACGACATGGTGGAAACTTAAATGCCTATTGCTAAGCGAAAGAAGCCACTCTGAAAAGGCTACATTCTATACGATTCTAACTACAAGACATTCTGGAAAAGGCAAAACTATAGAGATAATAAAAAGATCAGTGGTTGGGAGTGAGAGAGGGATGAATAGACAAAGCACGGGGCATTTTTAGGGCAGAGAACTGTTCTGAATGATATTCTAATGGGGATAAGTGATATTATGCATTTGTTAAAACCCAAAGCTGTACAACACAAAGAGTAAACCATAATATGAATTATGGACTTCAGTTACTAATAATATATCAGTATTGGTTCGTGAATTTTAACAAATGAACTACACTAAGGCAAGGTGTTAATAATAGGGAAACTGTGAGTAGAGGGGTTATATGAGAACACTCAACATTTTTGTGCAATTTTTCTGTAACCCTAAAACTGCTCTAGAAATTCAAGTCTTTTAAAAGTTAACTCCAAAGCAATCAAAGAGCCAAAAGTAAGAGCTAAAACTATAGAACTCTTAGAAAAAAACAGGAGTTTTCTTCATGACCTTGGATTTAGCAAAGGATCCTTAGATATGACACCAAAAGCATGAGCAACAAAAGAAAAAATAAATTGGACTTTACCAGAATGAAAAACTTTTGTTCTTCAAAGGGCACCATCAAGAAAGTGAAAAGGCAATCCACAGAATGGGAGAAATTATTTGCAAATCATATATCTGATAAGGGATTTGTATCTAGAATATGTGAAGCACTCTTAAAACTCAATGATTAAAAACAAACAAAATGATAAAAAGCCAAACAATTTAAAAACAGTCAAAGAACGTGAATAGACATTCTCCCAGGAAAATATGCAAATGGCCAATAAGATAAAAGCAAGTCAAAACTACAATGAGATCCACTTCACACCCACTAGGAAGGCTAGAATCAAAAACATCCGCCTACCACATGGGAGGCCCGTGGTTCAAACCCTGGGCCTCCTTGACCCGTGAGGAGCTGGCCCATGCGCAGTGCTGATGTGCACAAGGAGTGCCTTGCCATGCAGGGATATCCCCCACATAGGGGAGCCCCACGGGCCCCACGCACAAGGAGTGTGCCCCGTAGGGAGAGCTGCCCAGTGTGAATGAGGGTGCAGCCTGCCCAGGAATGGCGCCGCTCATGTGGAGGGCTGACACAGCAAGATGACCCAACAAAAAGAAACAGATTCCCGGTGCCACTGATAGGGATGGAAGTGGTCATAGAGGAATGCACAGCAGATGGACATGGAGAGCAGACAACTGGGGAGGGGGGAGGGGAGAGAAATAAATAAATAAATAAATAAATAAGTAAATAAATAAATAAATAAATAAATCTTTTTTAAAAAGTCAGATAACAAGTGTTGGTGAGGATGTGGAAAAATAAGAACACTTACACACTGAACCACTTTGGAAACATACTGGCCATTCCTCAAACAATTAAACAGAGTTACCGTAATACCTAGATGAAAACGTATGTCTACATAAAAACTTGTACATGAATATTTATAGCAGCATAAGTCACAATAGCCAAAAGGTGGAAACAACCCAAATGTCCATCAATGGATGAATGGAACAAAATGTGGTATACTCATATGTAATGGAATATTATTTGGACATAGGCAATTTAGGGCTGATACATACAATAATATGGATGAACCTTGAAAATATTATGGTAAATGAAAGGAGTCCGTCACAAAAGATCACATACTCTGTATCATATGAAAACCCAGAATAGGAATATGAATAGACAGAAAATAGTTTAGTGGTTTCTTTGGAATTGGGTGTGGGAGGGTTGGGGATGGTATATGAGTTTGTAGCTAAAGGGTTCAGGGCTTCTTTTGTGGTGACGGTTGCACATAACTACGAATGTACCAAAAACCATTGAATTATATGCTTTCAGTGGGTGAATAGTATGGGATGTGAATTATACTTTAATAAAGCAGTTAAAAATAAATAAAAACTAAAATAAAAGAGACCTAGCTTCTGTAACAGGACCTTACACATCCTAAGTGCTCCAAGCTTCAAATTTGTAAATGAGAGAGGAGGGCATGGGTCTCAGTCTAGGAGTCAAATCAGTGAAGGGACCTGGCACAGGTAAGTGCTCCTTCAGGGCAGGTTTTCCCTCCTCCCTGATTCCCAGTGCTCTAAATCTGAAATCCATCAACCCTCTGGGTATCCACCTGTCTGATCAGTGTACCTGCAACCTTCAGCACCCCCAAACCCCTTCCCCAAACCTCCCTTTCCAACTCTCCCCCATTTAGCTTTCAATATTTACTATATACCCTGAGCCCAGCAAAGCCCTCCAAGATGGAAGAGGGAGGTCTCCCTGGGACCCATGAATCATTCCGCCTGCTTCTGTTGTTGTCCCAGGCAAGCAACAGATAGATTTTCTTCTCCAGCTATTTCTGGACCTTTTCCAGAAATGTCCTTGTTTTCAAAGATGAACTTCTAAACCAAGAACAAATCACTCTATACAGGCTAGTCATTTGGATTTCTAGGGAAGAAAAGTCCAGAGTTGGTTTGCAGAAAATAAATGCCATATTGTTCGGATGCCCCAGGAGCCAATTTTGGGACTTCCCATATTGCCAAAGCTCAATACCTGTGGAGTGATCCTGAATTTGCCCCTGGAATGCCATTGGGATTTGAGGGAGTTGGACTTGAGCTTACAACATGGTGTTTATGTTCTAGCAAGACCTTCTCTCACCCTGGCAAAAGGGGATAGGGTCAGCAGTGGTGGTGGTCACTAGGGGGAGATCAGAGGACCAAGAGCCAGAGTCACTGAGGAAGTGGTTGAGAACTAAACTCTAAATGGACTTAATCAGACATGTATTGGCTCTAATCCCTCCCACTATCCTTCGCCATAGAGCTTTGCAGCCCCTCCCACTAAAAGCAGAGTGGACCTCCCACCCATCCATGATTTGAGCTCAGTCTTATGCCTTGCTATGACCACTGGAAGGTGGGCAAAAAGTGATGGTACTCCTGACCCCAGCCTCGGGTATTGCCATGATACTTCCACCAACCCCTTGAGGAGAGCTGCCCCCATCCCTGCCTGCACCCAAACATGATCCCACATGAACTGACCTGAGTCTGACTGACAGCACAAGATGGTGGGAGGAGGGGAGGCAGAGGTCAATGCCAGCTGCCAAGTCCCTTATCAGATACATGATTTGCAAATAATCTGTCCCATTTTCTCCCATTTCTTCCATGTGAATTGCCTTTCCACTTTCTTGATGCCCAGGTCCACTTCTGAGGGTCGGTGAGATTTGAGGACTGGAAGCAGCCAGGTGATGGGTAATTCAGGCAGGAGGAGGATCACAAACAAAGCAGAGGTGGGAAAGGACTGTGAGTATTTAAAGAACAAGGGGTTCCTGAATGTCTCTGTCACTGGAGACAAACCTGAGCCTCCTTTCCCCCCACAGCCTGATGGTGAGGGCAGCCTCTGGTGCAGCTCCAGAAAAGGGGCCGAGGGGGCAGCTGTGAGCCTCCCAACAGCACTCCACAGAACACAGTTTTGATGAGAATGAACTAATCTACAACAGTTAACCTGACAGAGAGACTGGGAAAACACAAACCCTTTGTGGCAGTATAAAAACATGTCTGAAAATTCTTTGACCCTCCTTCCATGGAAAAATGAGGCCTACATCTGGGCAGGCTCATGGCCCACTTGTTACCAGGGATCAGAGGTAGAAGTGACACTGTGACTTCCAGGCTAAGGTCAGAAAAGGCCACATAGCTTCCATCTCAGCTCCAGGGACTCTCACTGTAGGAGGCTGTCAGAAACCCAAATACACCAAGGCCACCATCTTGGGAGGAAGCCTCTGCCAAACAAAGAGCCAACACGCAGAGATTCCGGTGGACAGCCCCAGTAATGATTCCTGCCAACATCTAACACTAACAATGAGATCTGTAAGGAAGTCCCTCAGAAGATTCCAATCCCCCCACCCTCATCTCAGAGGCTTGAATTCTTCCCAGCCGAGGACTCAGAGATCATAAAACTGAGACAAGCCGTCCTGACTGTGCCATCTGAATTCTTGGCCCCAGCATCTGAGAGCATGATGAGATGGTTATTTTTGCAATAAGTACCTGGAACACCTTTCATCTGCTAAATATTTATTGCACATGTACAACGTGTCATGCGAAGATGAGATAACACCAAGCTCTGTCTGTCTCTAAGGGACAGACTTATGTCATACACAAGGTAGGGCAGGTTAGTGGTGCTGTATGTGTGCAGAATCCAGTGGCTGGGTCTATCAGGGGAATCCAGATAGATTTCCTGAAAGAGGATTCTGGAAGTCTGGAAAGGTGGACACTGCAGTGTTTTCTCCAAACATGGTAAAAAACTGCACAGCAAAGTTAAAAATTTATTGAGGTCCAGGTTGCAGCAGTGGCTGCAGGGACAATAAATCCTGCTGAATGTGTGGCCAGGCCAGGAGCCCCTCACCCTTGTCTATGATATCTTCCTCCCCCAGAAGCCATCACTCAGTTCCTTAAACTTACCCACCTCTGGCCACCTTGGCAAACTTCTCAAATGCTCTTCCCTCTGTAGAACACTGTTCCCCAGACCTTTCTTCTGAATCAGTCCCCCACCACCACCCCATATCCTCAGAAAAGCTTCCCTGAGGTCTCCTCTCCCAAATGTTCTCTTTCATAGCACATCACAACCCATAACTGTCTATTTGTTAGCTTGTCTACCAGAAGTCTTCCCTACTGGACTGGACACTTCTTGAGGGCAGGAACAATGACCACTTAGCTCCTTCTGTGTTCTTATGCCTAGCATAGCCTTGGCCTCAGGAAACAGTTGCTGAAAAAATGAGTTCATTAATGAATAAATGGTCTCACCGTGGACATCAGACCTTCCCCAATCACTGATACTGTGGTTAGCTTCTTCTGGGTTCCAAACCAAATTTTGCCCCTAATCATTGGTGTTCTGGATCCTTCTCTTGGAATATATTTTTGCCACTTTCCCCAAACCCTGTCTGTGAATGCAGCTGCCGCATAGCCCTGCAGGTGTGGAGGGAGCATGCTGTCCACTGCCCCCTGGACCTCCCAGGCTCTTGGCCCAGAGCTGCACACCCCAATTAGCAAGGTCTTTCTCAGGCCAGCCCCTATTCAGGACTGAGTCAGTGAGAAGGACTGAGTGAGGGAGGGATTTCCCGAAGCTGAAACAAAGGAGAAATGTACAGACAAGCCATGGAGAACTTCTGCAGTTGCCAGAATCTTAACCTCCATATTTGGTGCATGAATCACATGCACCAAATACTTATATTTAGATGGGAAAACATTTCACCGGATTTGACAAGGTTATTTCACCAGAGCAGTTCCAGAGATAACAAAATACAAGAGTGTCCAGGGAGGTTGGCTTCTCCCTGGAGACACCAGGAAGCTTGACATTTGAGAAGGGAGGAGAGGAAGAGGGACATGCAAGGAGATAGGATATTGGGTCCTGCTTGCAGTTGGTGGCTTTGGAGACATTGTCTCCCCAGGGCTGTGTCATCTCCTTAACAAACACAGAGATAGTGTGTCACATCTAAATATAGCCAGGAGGATATTATACAGAATTATTCAACAGGGAAGCAGAAAGCTGCTGCTCATCACCATTCTGCCTGGCTTGATTCCACAAGCAAATGAAGAACCTTTGTCACTTCCAAGTGTCCCTTACTGAATATTGGTGCCAAGAGTACCAAGAGAGACAAAGAACTCCCCCTACACTGGACTTCCCACAGTTTTCTGACATTTCCCTTCTCCCCATAGGTCTTTCTGGTAAAAAGAAAACAAAGTCAGTTTGAGAGATAAGCTATTTCAAGGGAAAACTGTGGAACCAGGGAGAGTCACTGATTTGGCTTGAGAATCGAGGCAAGACCACAATTACAGATCTTTGCCTGCCTCCGTGTGCACGGAATTTCTTTCCTGGTGTGGAATTAGTTTCAGATCCACAAAAAGTACATCAGAAACCACAGCACTGTAATACATATCTGAATGTGGTTAAAAGAGGAAATGTTAGGTTAATAATATTTAAAAAAATTTTTTTTCTAAGCCATGGACTCTCTTTGCCTCATCTACTGTGAGAATGAAGGCCATTCTCCGCAATTGGACTGTCGACATTCCAGAAGATGTCGACATCACACTGAAGGGACACACAATATTGTGAAGGCCCCCAGGGGGACCCTGTGGAGGGGCTTCAATGACATCAGTGTAGAACTCAGTCTACTTGGGAAGAAAAAGAAGAGGCTTCGGGTTGACAAGTGATGGGGAATAGAAAGGAGCTGGCTACAGTTCGCACTCTGTGGTCACGCACAGAACGTGATCAAGGGTGTCACTCTGGGCATCCATTACAAGATGAGGTCTGTGTCTGAGTTCCCCATCGTTGTTATTCAGGAGAATGGGTCTCTGGTTGAAATCTGAAATTTTTGGGGTAAAAAATATGTTTGCAGAGGTTGGATAAGGGCAGGTATTGCTTGGTTTTTGTGTGTGTGTGTGTGTTTTTTTAATGATAATTTTTTTGTCTTTATTTTTTTAATGTTACATTCAAAAAATATGAGGTCCCCATATACCCTCCACTCCCACCTTACTCCTCCCCCCACAACAACAACCCCTCCATCATTGCACTTGGTGAATACATCTCTGAGCACCACTGCACCTCATGGTCAATGGTCCACACCATAGCCCACACTCTGTCCACCCAGTGGGCCATGGGAGGACATACAATGTCCGGTAACTGTCCCTGCAGCACCACCCAGGACAACTCCAAGTCCCGAAAATGCCCCCATATCACATCTCTTCTTCCCACTCCCTACCCCCCAGCAGCCACCATGGTCACTTTCTCCACACCAATGCCACATTTTCTTTGATTACTAATCACAATAGTTCATGAATAGAATATCAGTAAGTCCACTCTAATCCATTCTCTATTCCTCCATCCTGAGGACCCTGGAATGGTTGTGTGCACTCCACATCTATATCAGGAGGGGGCTTAGATTCCACATGGATGCTGGATGCAATTCTCCTGCTTTCAATTGTAGGCACTCTTGGCTCCCTGGTGTGGTGGTTGACCTTCTTCACCTCCATGTTAGCTGAGTGGGGTAAGTACAATAAACCAGAGGGTAGGAGTTGCAAGTCTGATGAGGCTCAGGGCCTGGCTATCACATGGGCAGTCCAGAGATTCAGGTCCCCTGGGTATACACTAAACCCCAGCGCCAACTGCAGTTATGGTAAAAGTAACAGGAGAGGCTTGTGAACAAAGATCACATCTGAGTCCAGCTCCATCACACAGAAACACCAACTCCAAAGAAGGGCCAACTGACATGGCATTGAATTCCATCTGTCATGACCATAGAGCCTATGGGTCTCTGTAGCCCTCAGAAGAACCAATACCTGGGGTTGTATCTACTTTATCTGTCTCTGGGACTCTGCTCAGATGTGCCTAAGGGCGACCCCTCTGATAACCTCTTGGCTCTTTTTGGAGACTCATAGCCATATAAACTCATTTGTCCTTTCCATTTCCCCCTTTTATTCAGGTCATTTTCCAGTTACATCATCAGCTGGTACTTGGTAGTAATCCCTCGGCACCAGGGAGGCGCATCCCCAGGAGTCATGTCCCATGCTGGGGGAAGACAACGCATTTACATGTTGAGTTTGGCTTCAAGACTGGCCAAAGTTGAGCAACACGGAGGCTCTCAGGAGGTAACTCTTAGGCACCCTGCAGCTCTAGGCCTTGTTCTTATTTCAGGTGCACAGGCTCACAAGCATAGTCATTAGTATCAAGGGCTCATTGTTGGACCTTCCTTCTTTTTTGGTCTTTGCCGTTGCACTTGGGGGATTGTTGCTGTTCCTTTAGGGACTGTGATAGAGCTCCCCTGGCTAGGAACTCAGCACTCCCTCAGTTGCTGTTTTTAATTGTAACCACTATGAAAATATCCAAACATTTTTATATACCCTGGATATATGTCCTGGAGAACTCCCTGCCAACCATGTGTCCCCTGTCAATAACATCCCACACCAGTATTGCTCCCCTGCCATTGTTGAACCTGTGATCCAAAGCTTCTTCAAAAATGAAGCCCAATATATAGCCAGTTTCCATTAATAGTAAAATGTAATATAGTGATGAGTTTAAAGGTTAGATATAGAATACATATTAATTTAGAAAAATTAAGGTAAAAATAAATTGGGTATCAAAAAATTTTTAAGTGCAAAAGCTTTGTTGTTTTTTAATAATTTTATATTTTTAATTCATTTTTTTAAAATGTTACATTCAAAAAATATGAGGTCCCCCTTCACACCCCACCGTCCCCACCCCACCACTCCCCCCACAGCAACTCTCTCCCCCATCATCATGACACATCCATTGCATTTGGTGAATACATCTCTGGGCATCGCTGCACCTCATGGTCAATGGTCCACATCATAGCCCACACTCTCCCACGTTCCATCCAGTGGGCCATGGGAGGAAACAATGTCTGGTAATTGTCCCTGCAGCACCACCCAGGACAACTCCAAGTCCCAAAAATGCCTCCACATCTCATCTTTTCCTCCCATTTCCCACACCCAGCAGCCACCATGGCCACTTTTTCCACACCAATGCCACATTTTCTCAATTACTAATCACAATCGTTCATGAATAGAATATCAGTAAGTCCACTCTAATCCTTACTGTATTCCTCCATTCTGTGGACCTTGGATTGGTTGTGTCCATTCCACATCTATGTCAAGAGGGGGCTTGGATTCCACACAGATACTGGATGCAATCCTCCTGCTTTCAGTTTGTAGGCATTCTTGGCTCCATGGTGTAGTGGTTGATATTCTTCAATTCGATGTTAACTGAGTGGGGTAAGTCCAATAAACCAGAGTGTAGGAGCTGAAGGCTGTTGAGGCTCAGGGCCTGGCTATCATATTGTCAGTCCAGAGATTCAGATCCCCTGGATATATCTTAAACCCCAGCACCAACTACAGTTCTGGTAAAGTAATAGGAAAGGCTTGTGAAAAGAGATCACATCTGAGTCCAGCTCCATCACGCAGAAACACCAACTCCAAAGAAGGGCCAACTGACATGGCAGTGAACTCCATCTGCCATGACCATAAAACCTGTGGGTCTCTTTAGCCCTCAGAAGAGCCAATACCTGGGGTTGTATCTACTTTATGTGTCTCTGAGACTCTGCTCAGGTGTGCATAAGGGCAATCCTTCTAACAACCTCCAGACTCTTTTTTAGAGACTCATAGCCCTATAAACTCATTTGTCCTTTCCATTTCCCCCTTGATTTAGGTCAAAAAGTATTTTTAACTCCTGTTACTATATGTAGACAGGGATATTCTGCTGGTCCGAGTTGAACCTTTTATTCAAGGTCATTTTCTAGTTACGTCATCAGCTGGTACTTGGTAGTGATCCCTCGGTGCCAGGGAGGCTCATCCCCAGGTGTCATGTCCCATGCTGGGGGGAAGGAGTGCATTTACATGCTGAGTTTAGCTTTGAGACTGGCCACATTTGAGTAACACGGAGGCTCTCAGGAGGGAACTCTTAGGCACAGTGCTGCTCTAGGCCTTGTTCTTATTTCGGGTGTATAGGCTCACAAGCATAGTCATTAGTATCAGGGGCTCACTGTTGGACCCTCATTCCTTCCTGGTCCTTACCGTTGCACCCAGGGGACTGCCGCTGCTCCCCTAAGGACCGCGACAGAGCCCCCCTGGCCAGGAACCCAGCACCCCCCCCCAGCTGTCATTTTTAATTGTTTCCACTATGAAAATATCCAAACATTTCCATGCACCCCAGACACACGCCCTGTATAACTCCCTGTCAACCATATGTCCCCTGTCAATAACATCCCATACCAGTATTCCTCCACTGCCATTGTTGAACCACTCTGTGATCCAAAACTTCCTGAAAAGTGAAGCCCAATATAATGCCATGTTCCCTTAATAGTAAAACGGAATATAGCGATGAGTTTAAAGGTTAGATATAGAATACATATTAGTTTGGAGAAGTTCTACACCCTATCTTTTTCTTTTCTTTTTTCCTAATTATTAAGCTTATCTTCACAAGAGTTTTAGATCACAGTAATTCAAATATACAATATACAGTACTCCCACATATCCAATATAAAACCTTTTCCCTTCCACAGCAATAATCTTTTAACATATTCATACCATATTTACTAAAACTGATGTACAGATATTGAGACAATAGCTTTCAAACAAGGTAACATTTGTGTTTACATTGTGGTTTATACTTTAGGCTATACAATTTTCTAAATTTTTAGTTATCCTATGTTTTACATTATGATTTACATTATTAGTCTGTTGGACCCTATATGTTTTTTGGTGTAATATTACATGTTTTATATCCATCCTTGTGTACTCTTGTGAAACACTTCTATTGCCCTCACAGTTACGTTGGTTCCATATATTCAATATCTATTTCCCCATCCCCTTGGGGCCCATAGTGACAGTCAATCTTCATTTCTTGAGGAGCCATGTTCAGAGCTACTTGCAGCAGTGTTGAGGGCTTGACATGCTCAACTGCCCTAATGCCCTGGGAGCCACCATTTCTCTTGAGAGATACAGTTCCCTCTATTTGATGGCATTAGTCCTTCCCAGGATGTGGGTCTACCTTCACTCTCATATATGGGTCTGTACCCAGTGATATAACCCACTCTGGCAAAATGAGCATTCACATATTCCCTAGGAGTCTGTCCTACATCAGATTATCCCCTTTAAGTACCTTAAACAAGCAACTTTCCTAATTATATTTTGAAAAGGTTTTCTCAGCATTATACTCTCAACCAACACCTGACAATCTCCTATGTTCATATGTTGCCCCACCCTCCCCCCAATTTCTTGGGCAATATTACCCATCCTTCCATCCCTAGCCCCCCTCAAGCCCACAAAGCCCCACCCAAAGGTAACCCTATGCCCCCATTTTATTCCTTCCTGTACACATACTTACCTCCAGCTTATCATAGATTTCACCCATGTAGATGTCAGCTTACATCCTTCCTCTACCCCCCAATTTCCTGTAAGCCTATCATCCAGTCTCTAGCTCTCTGAGGCAGCTTGGTTTACTTATTTCATACCATTGAGGTCATATAGTATTTGTCCTTCAATGCCTGGGTTGCTTCACTCAACATAAGGTTCTCAAGATTCATGCATGTTATCACATGTGTTTGTAATGTATTTGTTCTTAAAGCCGAGTAGTATTCCATTGTATGTATATACCACATTTTGTTTATCCATTCATCTGTTGATGGGCATTTGGGTTGATTCCAACTTTTGGCAATAGTGAACAATGCTGCTATGAACATTGGTGTGCATATATCAGTTTGTGTCCTTGTTTTCAGTTCTGCTGGGTATATACCCAGCAGTGGAATTGCTGGGTCATATGGCAAATCTATGGTTAGTTTTTTGAGAAACCGCCAAACTGTCCTCCAGAATGGTTGGATCCTTCTGCATTCCCACCAGCAGTGGATGAGTGTTCCCATTCCTCCACATCCACTCCAGCACTTGAAGTCATCTGTTTTTTTCATACCTGCCAATCTTATGGGAGTAAGATGGTATCTCATTGTAGTTTTGATTTGCATTTCCCTAATAGCTAGAGATTTAGAGCATTTTTTCATGTGCTTTTTAGCCATTTGTATTTCTTCTTTGGAGAAGTGTCTGTTTAAATCTTTTTCCCATTTTTAAAATGGGTTGTTTGTCTTTTTATTTTCAAGATATAGGAGTTCTTTACATATGCAGGATATAAGTCTCCTATCCGCTATATGGTAACCAAATATTTTCTCCCATTGTGTAGGCTCTCTTTTCACTTTCTTGACAAACTCCTTTGAGGTGCAGAAGGCTTTAATTTTGAGGAAGTCCCATTCATCTATTTGTTCTTTTGCTGCTCGTGCTTTTGGTGTGAAGTTCATGAAGCCATTTCCTATTACAAAGTCCTGTAGATGGTTCCCAACAGTGCTTTCCAAAGTCTTTATGGTCTTAGCTCTTATATTTACGTCTCTGATCCATCTTGAGTTTATTTTTGTATAAGGTGTGAGCTGGTAATCCTCTTTCATTCTTTTACATATGGATATCCAGTTCTCCAGGTACCATATGTTGAAGAGGCCATTCTCTCCCAGTTGAGAGGGTTTGGTGGCCTTATCAAATATTATAATACTGTATATATGAGGAGCTATATCAGAACTCTCAGTTCGGTTCCATTGGTCTGTGTGTCTCTCCTTGTGCCAATACCATGCTGTTTTCACTACTGTAGCTTTGTGGTATGTTTTGAAGTCAGGAAGTGTGATTCCTCCAATTTCATTTTTCTTTTTCAATACATCTTTGGCTATTCGAGGCCTCTTTCCTTTCCAAACAAATTTCATATCTAGTTTTTCTAGTTCCTTAAAGAATGCTGTGTTGATTTTTATTGGGATTGCATTGAATGTGTAGATCAGTTTTGGTAGGATAGTTATCTTAATAATATTTAGTCTTCCTATCCATGAACAGGAAATATTCTTCCATTTATTTAGGTCTTCTTTGATTTCCTTGAACAGTCTTGTGTAGTTCTCGGTGTATAAGTTTTTTACATCTTTAGTTAAATTATTCCTAGGTATTTGATTTTTTTATTTACTATTGTAAATGGTATTTGTTTCTTGATTTCCTCCTGAGTTTGCTCATTATTGGTGTAAAGAAATGCTACTGAATTTTGCACATTGATCTTATAACCTGTGACTTTACTAAACTCATTTATGAGTTCTAGAAGCTTTGTCATAGACCTCTCAGGGTTTTCTATGTATAAGATCATGTCATCTGCAAATAATGAAATTTTGACTTCTTCCTTTCCAATTTGAATGCCTTTTATATCTGATTTTTGCCTCAGTGCTTGAGCAAGTACTTCTAAGACAATGTTAAATAGAAGAGGTGATAGTGGGCATCCTTGTCTTGTTCTTGATCTTAGGGGGAAAGATTTTAGGATTGCACCATTGTAAATGATGTTGGCGGTGGGTTTTTGATATGTACTCTTTATCATGTTCAGAAAATTTCCTTGTATTCCAATCTTTTGCAGTGTTTTTATCAAGAAAGGGTGCTGTATTTTATCAAATGCTTTTTCTGCATCTATAAATATAATCATGTGATTTTTTCCCATCAATCTGTTTATATGGTGGATTACATTGATTGATTTTCTTATGTTAAACCATCCTTGCATACCCAGAATGAATCCCACTTGGTCATGGTATATAATTGGCTTTAATGTGTTGTTGAATATGGTTAGCAAGTATTTTGTTGAGGATTTTTGCATCTAGGTTCATTAGAGAAATTGGTCTGTAATTTTCCTTTCTTGTGGTGTCTTTGTTTGGCTTTGGTACTAGGGTAATGTTGGCATCATAGAATGAGTTAGGCAATGTTCCTTCTGTTTCGATTTCTTGGAAGAGTTTCGGCAAGATTGGCATTAGTTCTTTCCGGAATGTTTTGTAGAATTCACCTGTGAAGCCATCTGGCCCTCGGCTCTTCTTAGTTGGGAGGTTTTTAAGGACTGATTCTATCTCTTTACTTATGATTGGTTTGTTGAGATCATCAATTTCTTCTCTCATCAATAGAGGCCGCTTATGTGTTTCTAGGAATTTGTCCATTTCGTCTGAGTTGTCAGTTTTGTTGGAATATAGTTTTTCAAAATATTCTCTTATGGTAGTCATTATTTCTGTGGGGTCCGTAGTGATATCTCCTTTCTCTTTTCTTATTTTGTGTATTTGCACAAATACACAAAATATGTTGTTAGTCTAGCTAAGGGTTTGTCAGTTTTATTTATCTTCTCAAAGAACCAGTTCTTGGTTTTGTTTATCTTTTCAAGTGCTTTCTTATTTTCTATTTCATTTAGTTTTGCTCTTATTTTTGTTATTTCTTTCTTCTTCCTGCACAGTTACTTTGTTGTTTTTTTACTAATTCCTCCAAATGTACACTTAGTTCTTCAATTTTTGCTCTTTCTTCTTTTTTGATGTATGAATTTATGGATATGTTTCCCTCTCAGTACTGCTTTTGCTGCATCCGATAAGTTTTGGTATGTTGTGTTATCATTTGCATTAGTTTCAAGGTAGTTATTAATTTCTTTTGAGATTCCCTCTTTGACCCACTGTTTTTCTAAGAGTGTGCTGTTTAATTTCTCTATCTTGGTGTGAAATCTGGGCTTCTGGCCCTTGCAGATTTCCAGCTTCACTCCACTGTGGTCAGAGAAATTATTTTGTATGATTCAATCTTTCTGAATGCATTGAGCCTTTCTTTGTGGCCTATCATATGGTGTATCTTGGAGAATGATCCATGTGCACTTGAGAAAAATGTATATCCTGCTGTATTCAGATGTAATGATCTATATATGTCTATTAGGTCCAGCTCCTCTAATACACTGTTCAAAGTTTTTTGTTTATTTATTGATTCTCTATTGAGATGTTCTGTCCAAAGTCGATAGTGGTGTATCAAAGTCCCCCACTATAATTGTAGAGGCATCTATTCTTCCACTTAGTTTTTCCAGTGTTTGCCTCACATATTTGGAGGTGCCCTTGTTAGGAGAATAAATATTTATGATTGTTCATTCTTCCTGAAAGATTATCCCTTTCACTAATATGTAGTATCCATCTTTGTCTCTCACAATTTTTTTATTTAAAATCTATTTTGTCTGATATTAATATTGCTACTCCTGCCTTTTTTGGGTTATTGTTTGCTTGTAAGATTGTTTTCCAGCCCTTCACTTTCAACCTCCTTGAATCCCTGAGTCTAAGATGTGTTTCTTGTAGACAGCATATCCAATCTTCCAGTTTGAATCTTTTGACAGGTGAGTTTAGTCCATTGACATTCAGTGTTATTATATTCAAGGAATTATTTATGTTAGCCATATTTTGTTTGGACTTGTGTTTGTCATATTTTGTTTGTTTTTTTTCCTTCTCTTTTTGTCTTTTTTGTTGCTCTTACACTCTCCTCCAACTCTGCCTCTCCTGTTTTTTTTTTCTTTCTTCCTGCAGAACTCCCTTTCGTATTTCTTGAAGGGCAGTGTTCTTGTTGGCATACTCTTATAATTTCTGTTTATCTGTGAATATTTTGAACTCTCCATCATTTTTTAATGCAGCTTAGCTGGGTAGAGTATTCTTGGTTGGAAATTTTTTTCTTTTAGTACCTTGACTATATCATACCACTGCCTTCTTGCCTCCATGGTGTCAGACGATAAATCAGCACTTAATCTTATGGAGCCTCCCTTGTATGTGATGGTTCTCTTTTCTCTCACTGCTTTTAGAATTTTCTCTTTGTCTTGAGCATTGGATAATTTGAAAAGTATATGTCTTGGGGTAGGCCTGTTGGGATTTATGGTGTTTGGGTTGCATTGTGCTTCCTGGACATGTACATCCATCTCCCTCAGTAGATTTGGGAAGTTTTCAACCATTATTTCCTCCAACACCCCTTCTATAAACTTTTCCTTCTCTTCTCCTTCTGGGATGCCTATAATGTATATGTTTGTGCATTTTGCATTGTCATTCAGGTCCCTAAGTCCCAGCTGGATTTTTTCTATCTTTTTATCGATCAGTTCTACTATCTGTTTGATTTCAGATGTCCTGTCCTCCATGTCACTAATTCTCTCCTCTGCCTCTTCTAATCTGCTGCTATTTGCTGCGAGTGTATTTTTGATTTCTTGTACTGTGGTGTTCATCACCATCATATCTGTTATCATTTTGTGTATGACTGCAGTTTCTTCCATATTCTCTCCAAGTGTTTTCTTCATATTGTTAATCTCTTCCTTTACTTCATTAAGTTGGTCTCTAATATATGTTTTGAGAGCTTTAATTACTTGTCTGATGTTCTACTCCTGTTCCTGGTTTTTAGTTTGTTCATTGGATTTGGCCATGTTTTCCTGATTATTGGTTTGGTTTGTAGTTTTTTGTTGCTGTCTGGTCATCATTTTATCTTGACAGGTTTAATCAGTTTCTTAGCTTCCTTGTCTAGTCTTGGGGATTAATTAGTTGTTGTTCATGTGTAAGTGTTATGTTTTCTCTTTGTCACTTTGTTCTTCTTACTCTATTTTCTTTTTGCTGGCTAAGTTCACTCTTGTAAGACTCTCTTCTGTCACTGTCTCACCAAATTGACGTCCAGACACCTCCTGCCCTACAAGCCCCCAAAACAGCCTGGTTCAGCAGACTCCCACCCTACTCAGCTGCTTCTTTGCAGGAGAGATTATGAGGTGCACTCACTCAGATGCTATCTTACCCCACCAGGTATTGCTTGTTCATTATCTCAAGCCCAGAAAGATAACTTATTCCTGAAGGAAAGGATATTGAAATTAAATTCAGCTGCCTTGATTCAACAAGCCACAATAGTTAAAAACAAGGATATAAGAAAAATTGGGGGAGGTATCTGAGTCTCTGAAAAAGGAACTGTTTTCAATAGGCTGATGAAGAAAATCTAAGAGTTGTACAGCTAATGGAAACAACAAGATGCCAGACCTATTTGTGACATTTTAAAGATGCAATAAAATTCATGTTTAACTTGGGGAAAAAGCCACAGAATGACACAACACAGTGAACCCTAAGTTCAACCATGGACTCTAATTAATAGTATAATGATAAAAATATGCTTTCACCAATTATAACAAATGTACCACACCAATGCAAGGTGTTAAAAATAGGGTGGTGTTTGGAAATCCTGTATTTTCTACATGATTGCTTTGTAAACTTCTCTGTGCCTTAATTTCTTATCTGTAAAATGGAGATAATAGTACCTTTCTCAAAGGGTAGATGAGTAAATAAAAATTCATTCAGCATTTAAAAATTATTAATTGAGCATATGTCATGTGCCAGACACTATTCTAGGTTCTTAGGATAAACCAGTAAAAAAGTCAACATTAAAAAAAGAGAGAGAGAGAAAAAAAGTCAAAAAGTCAGTAAAAAAGTCAACATTAAAAAAAGAGAGAGAGAGAAAAAAAGTCAACAAGGGCCTCGTAGAGCTTATATTCAAGTGCTTACTGCTTATATTATAAGCTGTAAGCTAATAAGTAGATTGTGTAGCACATTAGAAAACAATAAAGGCTACAGAGGAGAGAATGTAAAGCACGTGAGGGATATTGAAGATGGCCATACATTCTTTGCTACGTCTTCCATTGAAAGGTAGGATCTAATTTCCATCTCCTTGAATTAGAATTGCCTTTAGTGACTTCCTTAATCAATTAGAAAATGGCAGGGCCATATACTTGACCCAGTGGTTAGGGTGTCCATCTACCACATGGGAGGCCCACGGTTCAAACCCCGGGCCTCCTTGACCCGTGTAGAGCTGGCCCAAGGACAGTGCTGATGCGTGCAAAGAGTGTCGTGCCACACGGGGGTATCCCCCGCATTGGGGAGCCCTATGTGCAAGGAGTGTGCCCCATGGGAGGGCTGCCCAGCGTGAAGGAAGGTGTAGCCTGCCTAAGAATGGTGCTGCACACACGGAGAGCTAACACAACAAGATGTTGCAACAAAAAGAAATACAGATTCCCGTGCCGCTGACAACAACAGAAGCAGACAAAGAAGAAGACGCAGCAAATAGACACAGAGAACAGACAACTGGGGTGGGGGTGGGGGTATGGGAAGAGAAATAAATAAATCAATAAATCTTTTTTAAAATTTTTAAAAAAAGAATATGGCAGAAGTGCTTTTCTGGGAATTCCAAGGCAAGATAATAAAAAGACTTGCACCTTCTATCTGGATCTCTTGGAAGTCTCTCTGGGAGCCATGAGCCACCATGTAAGACATCTGATTTCCCTGAGGCTGCCATGTTGGAGAAGCCATGTTTAGTTCTGGTTGACAGCTCAGCTGAGCCCAGTCTTCCAGCCATCCCCACCAAGATGCCAGACATGGGAGAGAAAATATCTTGGACTCTCCAGACCAGTCCATCCACCAGCTGCATACCATCAAATGAATGGAATCAAACCTGGGTGGAGCAAAAGAATCACCCAAGTGATCTTGGCCTGGATTTTGACCCACCAAGACAAGGAGATATAAGAAAATGTATGTTGTTTTAAGCCACTAAATAACCAGTAGCAGATAACCAGAACAGCTGGGCAAGGGGTTTGCTTGGGTATAATGCATATATAGCTCTTAGCCCAGCTACCACAAATGGCATCAAATATTATTATCACCATTAGCATTTTTCACTAGCTTTCCCTCCTTTTAGCAGGTACAATTTCAAAGTCAGGGCTTTCTGTTAGTCACTCCTCAAATGGCATTTGGCTTTCATGCATGGGCAGCTGGTTCTGTGTCTGCTATCATTAGATGGTGTCTCATGGAATAAGCAGTTGGAGAGATGCTCAGTCTTCAGAACTCAAGGGATAACAGGATAAGGACAGGGCTACAGATGCCCTTATGGGCCAATATTGACTTCTGCATTGCAACTTCATCACATACCCACAACTTTTCACACCTCCAAATTCCACAGCCTTCACTCCTAAAGAAAGAAAGGTTTTCCTGGTGATCACAATATTATACACTTTTAGGAAAACAATTAAAATGGAGTCTCATTAACCCACACAAAGTTCTTGTGAGAGCACCAAGAGAGAACCACAGTCATACATATTGTAAAGGAAAACAGTCAGCTTCCCAGGAGAGTATGGCTGCAGGTTGCAGAGCTGCAAAGTCCTGGAATTTTCCTTTAAGTGAATTAAGGAATATTATTATATTGATTAAGTATTTATTTCATCAGAAGCAGGATCTTAGTAAATGATTCATGGGAATAAAAAGAGAGAAAGAAAACACCTTGCCCTAAAAGGTAAGTTACCTCAGGTAAGCACTCTAATCAGTAATTAAGGGTCATAGGATGGTAAGAGTTATTTGGAAATGTGGATAAAATGTAAATAATGAAAAGGCTGAAAACATGTAACTTAAATTATCAAGTGCTGGACAAGAAGAAAATTTTCTAAATAATTATATACAATGTTGTTTTAATAAATGTGTCATTTTTCCCATACCAGGTCAAGGGTGAAAATCTCATACCAATTCCCTATGCCTGATGAGGGACTAAAAAACTGCAATAGTATTTTATAGCACCATACCACCATCTAATGGCAGCTATTCAAATTGCAGGCACAGTACCTGAGAAATTTTGCCACTTCTGGGGGCACATGCCTTGAACACTCAACCCTATTTGAGAGATTGTAGTCATCACTAGTGGAGTAATTCAAATAAATCCATATATATTGAACATTTATGATCTGATCAGAAAGATGCTGAAAAACTATGAAAAATGCAATCCCTATGCTCAAGGAGCTTGGGTAAAGAAGCAATAAATTTCTAAAGGATAATTTTTACAAAGATTACTACTATGTGTCAATGGAGTTCACAGAAAGGAAATATCAATATCAAGCAAGAGGATCTTTTGTTTACCATGATAGGAAAGAGAAGAAGGAATAACTTAGTCAAGTGGAAACCTAAGTAGTTATTGATCTCTGGTCTCGCCTGCTGGACTTTTATCTCAAGTTGGGGGAGGAAGGAAGAAAAAGAGGAAGGGAACTAGCAGCTGTTGAGTGCCTGCTATGTGCTGCTATTTCATTTACTCTTCACAAATATCCTGCAAAGAAGGGTTACTATCAAATAATTGAGGTTCAACCACCAGAAGTTAAGTATTCAGGCAAGGTTTCATGGGCTTGGAGCCTATCGCAGGTCTGGCAAAGTCAAATATCCATTGCTCTCTGACAAGTCACAACACTTTAATACACTGACCCTCTCCCTTGGGTTCCAAAAATACCCTGGTTTTTGAGAGATATGCATGTAAGTTGGTGCCTTGCCAAGATGAGTCAGTTGTTCCTCTTGGAGTTGTCCTATATGGTGAGAAGACATTTTCTTGCTCAAAGAGATCATAAGCTAGAGGCAAAACTAAAATTAGACCCATAAGAAGCACACCTGGGCCTCTGAATGATTCATGCCATTGGCTCAAATGTCAGGGTTCATATCAACCTCTGGAGGAACTTGTTTAAATTGAAAATTCCTGACCCCTAGCCATAGAATTTCATTCAGCATTTTGTGCATGGCACTTTCCAGGTGATTCAGATGCAGGTGAGCCATGGACCACCTATTAGAAGTTCTGTTCTGGGTGCTTCAGTGCAGGATATGACCATGTCTTCCCCAGGAACCTCCATCTCTGCCTCACTGTAAGCCATATGCATCATCTCATGAGGGATGGTCAAACTGCCATTTGATAGATGCCTTTCATTACATTTTACTTTGTGTCAGTCAGGGTCTCTTCAGGGAAAATTTCAAGCAGAAGGAATTCATTAGAGGACTGGCTACATAAGAGATGGAATGACTGGGAAGACCTGCAAAGACTAGCGACAGCTAGAAGCCACTCTACCCACATGGCTGGAAGGAAAAAGAGAGGAAATGGTGTTACTGGAGCTCAGGATCTGGGTCACCTACAGAAACTGAAACTATGCTTGTCCTGAGCAATGGGATCTGGAGCCATGGAAGGGAGCCACAGAGGAAATGCTACCCAGAGCAGAGGTTGAAAATCAGATGCTTTTCAAGTCCCATTGAGGAGCCAGTGTGGAAAGACTGAGGGTCCACATAATACCAATGTTTGGGATGTGCCTTTTCCCAGTGGTTCTCAAGACTAGATAAGCATCACAATCACTAGTGGTGTCATACAGAAAACTGACCCCCAGCTCAGAGATTCTGATGCAATTGGTGGAAGATGGGGCCTGGGCAGGGATATGTTTTTAAGTGACTGTAATGTGCAACCAGTGTTAAGAAGTGAGGTACTGGAACATAAGCTTCAAGAGGGTAGGAATGTGTTTACAATTGCATCCTCAGCAATACCATAGTGTCTGGCATGAAGGAAATATATAAATGTTCAATATATATGTGTTGAATGAATGAATAAATGAATGAATGAATGAACGAACGAATGGCAGTTACCCAGAGTTCTTGGTGAACCAGGTAGACCAGATGGACACTACTGCACAGCAGGGAGAACACAGAGACTTTGTAGTCAGAGATAAGTAAGTGTTAAAAGAGATGAACATGAGTACCAAGACTATCCCAAAATGTCTGTAAGCCCAAAATGCATCAAATGCCAAGAGAGGAGCAGATTCCCAAAAAGATGTGCAAATAATTACATCCAGAAGATGAAAAATTAGCAATAGATCCACTTTGTCCATTAGAGTTGCCATCCCCTGGATTCATAAAAGCACCAGCCATGAGTCTGCTGACTACCCATTTTATATGGCCTCAGGTTTCTCACAAGCAGGGAACCCCACCTCTCTCCTTCCATTTTTCTTGCCAGAATCTAAGTCTTGTATGTGGCAGGCAACAATCAAAGCACTTTCTACTCTGGTTCAGCTAATCAGTTGCATGGTTGGAGCTGGCATCCACCTGATGAGTTGGAGAAAATGGCAGATACTGTATCCCACCTGGATACAGGAAAATAGCACCTGCTTTGCTAGTAGCTGCCTGTGGAATCTTAAATAAGGCCCAAGTGCCACTGCCTCCTCTGTGTCCCTTTCCCTTTATTTCTTTTTCCATTCCCTTCACCCTTTCATTCTCTCCATACCCCTCTTTCCTCTTGTAATAGCTCTCCCTTCTCCCTCCCTGTTCCTCTCCTATTTCTTCATGCCCTGGAAATTCACCTCCACTTGGAGCAAAGCCTTCCTCAGTCTGCGTTTCTATTTATTCCAGGTTGAAACAGGACTGAGTGCAGACACATACTTGAACAGGGAATAGGGATGATACAGGGCTTTGTAGAAGAGAAAGGAGAGAGAGTCACCTTGGGGGCTCCCCTGGGAAATTTTAGAACTTGGGACATTTCAAACTGACATGAAAGAGCTGCAGGCAAGGTCATTTGGCAGCTATTTCAGGCTAATCTGGGCTTTAACCAGCTCTTCTGTCCCCATCACAGGGGACTCCTGCCAGTGAACTCTGGTGTCTTTTCTTTATTACAAACATGAGGGCGTCTCTGTTGCCCTGGCTCTTGGGGGATAAAGGATACACCACAGCTGGCCATTCATAGACTTCAAGCTGCTCAAATTGGCCATGGTGGTTCCTGCCATTGAATGACCTAATAACAAGGCAAAAGAGCTCCAGTGCAGCAATGATTCCCAAGCCTGGTTGCACACCAAAAAAATCTAAGGAGACAGAGAAAAACTTGGATGCCAGGACCCATCCCAGGCCTTCCAATTTAGACTCTCCAGGGATGGGATCTATGTGGCCAGCCTACTGCCCTCCAGCTAATCTTTGAGAACCACCATCCTGAAGGAAGTTTGCACCTAGAAATGGCAGGAGTTTAAACCCAACACACAGAGATGCCTCTGACCATTGTTTTTCAACTCCATTCATGTCACCTATCTGACAGTTAAGGTATGTTTTAAGCAAAAATCTCCCACCACGGCCAACCCCTCCCTACCTACAGACTCAGAGTTCTCCATCACTTCATTTTGGGCAGCAAGGTACATTTGGTGACTTCTAGTATTCTATCCCCCTTCCTTGTTGTGCCTGGTATTTGCCCCAACCTGCTCTTAGATGAACAAAAATGCTGTGGAGAGAACACCATTCAAATTTCTCTTAGCCTTGGATTTGAAGGGATGACTGGCTCAGCAGATGACCATCTCTGAAGACCCAAGCCTTCTCTCCAACTCCATCAGACAGGATGGGAGAACATTCTAAGCTAAGCAGCTCAACTTCCCATCTGGACCCCAAGGACAATGCAGCCCCTTCTTCTGGCCAATAGTGGCACAGACACAGAGCAGATACACAGGGGTTCCTTTTAATATTGGCTTTCGGGGAAAGGGAGGTTTTGGGGCCCAACCCAGTTATTTTGGAATTTTTAGTAGAATTATGTATTTACTTTTTCACTTGGGAATCCCATACCTCAGTGCTGTGGTTGACACTGAGGTCTCTTTGTTCTGCTTCTTGACTCCCACCCCCAATGCACACAGCAGCTCTGAGTCCTGACATGTATCTCTAGGCCTCCATGGATCCTAGTTGGAAACAATTGTCTCACTTAGGTGTCCTCCTTCCTAACCCAGTGATTGCTGTACTTGGCTTAAAGGCTGTTGAGACTCAGGGATGGGTCTCTAGCTCTGATGATGGCACAGCAGGATGGAGGGACACAACCACTGAACACCTTCTGGCCACCCAGAAGAGGCTGCACAAACCATACTGCCTCTCTTAGTGTGGGTTCCCCTCAAAGCAAGGACTTTTGAGGCAAGGATTTGGGTACAGGTCATTTAGGAGAGTGATCCTGAGAAAGTGAGGAAGCAGGTGAGGGAGTGAAATGAGGTGGGGTGGGGAGGAAAGGGCTATGGGAAGTCCCAGCAGTGAGCAATGGGAAGTTCACCCCGCTGGGAACCTCCCAGACATGGTGTGCCCTAGAGAAGGGCAGCTGGGCAGCTATCCTCTAGCCCTGGAAGCCACTGAGTGAGAGTTGCCCCTAGGGTCATTCCTCCCTGCCCCCCCCCCCCAACCCATCTCTGAGCTGCACTCATACCATGAAGCTCCCATGAATTGTCCCCATAACTGCAGTTGAGATCAGACATGAGCTTCTCTGGACCCCTTGGGGTTGCTGGGGATTCTGCAGGGCTCTCTTTCAAGGCTGCCATATACTTTATCAAAAGCCATATAGAAAATGGAATTAGACTTTTCAGTGTTAGCATCATGCAGAAGTATATTCCCTGTGGATACACTTTTGGAATTCAAGGAGGTGGCCCTCATTGTCGCACTAAGCTCTCCATGCTCCCAACTTGCACTTCAGCACTGACCACTCCCCTCTCCCTTCTCCTTTTCCTCCAGGCTCCAAGGAGAGGGACAGGAGAATACAGGCTGACCCTGCCCATGCACCTGACTGCAGAGAGCCCTTGCTTGGTGAGGTGGTGAGGTGCCTGTAGGGTAAAGCTGAGGCCATGGCCATCCTCATTGCAGCATCCATCTTGAGCAGAGCCCAGCAACAAAGACTGGGCCCCACCTCACCCTGAAGACCTCGGTGCTCACGTGGCATAGCCAGGCTTGGGCAAGCTGGGCTTTTCCAATCTGAACTCTCAAACTCACTTCCCGTAAATTCTTGTTCAGAGAAGGTAAACCTTTTCCCATGAATTCTGCACTTGAATGAGGTTTAACTTCAGTGCTGGCCTGCACCTGGCTTGGAGAACCCCCACCACAAGGGCAGTGGTTGGTGAAACCACAAACACTAAATGGTGTTTGCAGCATGGTGTGTGTGTGTGGGTACCAAGATTGGAAAGAGAAAGAGGGGGAAAGAAAGGGGAGCTGAAGGGAGGGGAAAGGGAGAGAGGATAAAGGAGGGAGGGAAGGGGACACAAAGATGAGGGCAGAAGGCGGGAGGGAGAGAGAAACACTAGGGAAAAATGACCATGCAATCAAGGGTCAAGGCTTGGTTTAGGTCAGTGATTCTCAAAGTTTGGTCCCTGGACCAGCAGCCTCAGCATCACCTGGGAATTTATGAGAAATGCTAATTCTCAGCATCCATTCCACCCTAGACCCTGGATGCATGGAATCAGAGGCCCTGGGGTAGAGCTCAGCAACTTATGTTCTAGAAGACCCCCCAGGTGATTCTGAAGCACACTAAAATTTTAGGATGACTGACTCAGACTGATTAATTCCACAAATACTGCTCACTGTGCTTGAAGCCAGGAGAAGACAGAGTTTCTGGCAGGTTGTGTTATGTCAGGAGGATAAAACAAGTGGCCACAGCAACAAAACACCAGGGAGAACAGTTCTGTGGGCAACATACACACAAGCAAGGGGTCAAGGAAGATGGTGTTGGAGGCATCTGCAAAAGAGAAGAATCAAAGAAAGGGAGAAGCAAAAAAGAAAAAGAGACAGAAGAGAGGGGAAAAAATCCAAAGAGGACAACAGAAAAAGGAAGAAAGAGGTTCTGGTTGGGCCAGAAGCCAAGCTCGTTAAAGTCCTTAGTGGTTCACCAGCTCATTACTCTGCTAGCTAGCCTGCTCGCTAACAAGCCTCAGGCGTGTGGGCAGACGCTAGTTTGCATGGCTGGTTTACAAGGCAAGTGCCAGTGGTGGACAGCTGGAACCTCCTTGTGGTCTTTGAAGTCTCCAGGCAAATGGAAATTTGGAAACCCAAACATTTCAATTCTACCCCTATGTCAGTAACAGGTAGCAAAACAGCTTCTAGACACCTCGGCACCATCAGTAGAGAGGATACGGTGTCTGGGGATGCTATAGGGTTTTGATTGCTATGAATAGTAAAGCTATGAGTTGCATATGGAGATTTTCCTAAGAAGGCATTAATTAGAAACCTTATGCTCCACATCCCCCATCCAAATGGCACTTTTTGTTTATGCTCATATATGGTGCAGCTTCTAAATCCTCTGTCAAGTTCCTCTAAACTCCCCACTTTGCAGTGCATTAGTTACCATGGAAACAATGAGGTCCTAGTGGGATGGATACAGCTTAATTGATGGCTGCAGAGAACCGTATATATGCAATATATATAAAATCACGAACTCCAGGACTTGGGGGAAGTGCTGATAACTTAAGGAACTTTCCAAAAGAAACACAATGCACCTTGAAGTTAAAGCTCTAAGAATGTGAGCCCAGCCCAACACAACACCTGGGCTACACATTAGAACATGGCCTATAAGAAGGGAATTTGGGATGAGGGACCAGAAGGCAGAATGGAAAGAAGGCGAGCATGGCAGATGGGAGAGCTGGATCCTTGCCCTGGGCATGCCCCTAGGTCTGCATGGAATTGCCTGGGTGACCTTTCCCCTCGCCAAGGCTATTTCCTCATCAATGAGCAAAAGGAACAAAGTGGTTTCTAAAGCCTCTGTGTGCACGTTCGGAGATTCTAACCATGCTTAATTAATGGCCTCACCAGTTTAGATAGTAGCAAGGATGAATTCACTCATTTATCCATTCATTTACTCATACTGCGGTCATCTATAAAGTATCTACTTTGAGCCAGGCTCTAAAACTGGGTGAATTTTGCATAAAGTTGTGATGTTGAGACTTCTGTTCAGCAATATTTTGGGAATAACGAGGTATAGTGTATGTGGAAACATGGCCTTATTTCTCAGTAGTTATCCCTCTGATCTATTAGCCAAAATGCAAAAACAGACCTGATCCCAAAGTACAGTCCACAACTCCATGAGTAAACATTGGGCCTCCGATCTTCAACTCCTGGTACCCACTTCAACAGACCCACTGAGGCCATAGAATTTATTTTCCTAAACTACACAAATTTCCCTCCACAATGCAAAAGTCCTTGCTTAAGAGACAATCAGCTGGGCCTGCATGGTTATCCAAAAGTTCAAGATTAGAGAGACTACCTCAGTGTAGATATTTCCCTGAGTTTCTTTGATCCCCTTACCTCTCTTAAAGATCAAAAAATGAAAACTGCCAAAATGATGTTCCAGATTCAAAGGTTATTTCCTGATGGTAAAATTCCTTCTGTTTTCCAAGCAGGACATCCCAAGACTTTCTATCTGGGTGAGTTGATGATTTTGTCTCTGAGATCCAAGGTCTTGAAACACACAATATCTCCATAAAAACCACACTGGCCCAAACAAACATCAGCTGCCTCGCTTTCTCCATTTGCTATTGATAAAGATGAAGGTAGGGCAATAACCCCCATTTATTAAGGAAACTATTAATTATCCAGTGGCAATCCATATCAACTATCCTGCTAGAGAGGAATTATTTCACCACGTTTCAGGTAAGGAAGATGATTCTCAAAGAGATTAAGTAGCATGCTTCTTGTTACTTGTGGTTACTATGCGGCTACTCTGAGATCTCTTTTATCTCAGAGCCCAGGGTGGTGTGTAGAGCAAGGTTTCAGTTATTGATTGCCTCAATAATGCTGTGTCACAAAACACTCTAAAATCCAGTCACCTAAAGCAACTATTTATTATTGCTCCTGAATCTATGGGTCATCTGGGCCTTTCAACTCATCTTGGTTGGACCTGCGTGTGCATCTGGCCAGCTGTGGGTTGGCTGGCTAGTCTTAGTTTTCATATCTGTGATTGGCTGTCAGCTTGTCTTCCATGGCCTCAGCTTGAATGAAGGAAGACATGGGTTTATCCCATGTGTCTCATATTCTACAAAGCTACTTTAGGCATGTTCTCATGGTTTTTGCAAGAGCATTAAGAGAGCAACTCCAAAACAAGCATTTCTCAAGACTCTGCTTATATTATGTATAACATGTGCTTACATCCCATTAGCCAAAGCAAGGCACTGAATGAGACAAGTGTCAAAGAGTGGGGCAGAAGGACCTGTCTACAAGGTGGGGGTGGTGAATATAAGCCATCAATGCCAGCAATCCCACCACAGGTGGCTCTCACATTCTCAACACACTATCTACTTGACTAGATGAAGACAGCATTGATGTTAAGATTTTTATTCTGTTTGGCTTGCCTTTTGGAGAAATACTTAGCACCATGAATTCCATTTGTGAATAGAATTGAAATAAGCCTATTTCTAAAGAAGATGAAAAATGAAATTACTTTGGTGAGTATGTAGATGAAAAAAACTCAATGGGATCCAACTTTAAAATATTTTTGTAATCTTGAAAGCAAATAATTTATTTTCTTTTTTCTTAAAGGTAATTCCAGAATTTCCTTTGTACTAAGTATGTTCTAAATAAGGAGCCAGGATCTAAATTTGCACCATTTAAAAAGTCATATATTTATAAGATCCTAGTATTGCAAATCAACTAATTTCAAAGCTACCATATTTTTTTAAAAATATTTTTTTTATTTATTTTAAAAGATACTTAATTATATAAAATGAGAATTCCATCCATCAACTATGTGGTATCTAAGCCCCCTCTTGATTTAGAGGTGGGGTGAACATAACCATCCCAGGGTCCTCAGGATGGAGGAATAAAATATGGACTAGAGTGGACCTACTGGTATTCTACTATAGAATTATTGTGACTCTAGCAATGGAAGAAATTATATTATTGATGTGGAGACAGTGGCCTTGGGAGTTGCTGAAGGCAGGGAGAGGGAAGAAGAGGTGTGATATTAGGGCATCTTTGGGACTTGGAGTTGTTCTCAGTGATATTTCAGGGACAGATGCAGGACATTATATATCCTGCCATAACCCACTGAATGGACTGGGAGAGAGTGTAAACTTACAACATAAACTGTAATCCATGCTGTGTAACAATTTTCCAAAATGTACTCATCAAATGCAATGGATGTACACTAATGAAAGAAGTTGTCAATGAGGGAGGATTGTGGTTGTGGGGAGTGGGGTATATGGGAACTTCTTATATTTTGTAGTATAACATTTTGTGTGATCTATGTATCTTTAAAAAAAAAAGATAAGGAAAAAAAGGAAAAAAAAAGGTAAGGGATCCCCATATGCCCCACTCCCCACACCTCCCACTTTTCCCCACTTTAACAACTTCTTTCATTAGTGTGGTACATTCATTGCAGTTGATGAACACAGTTTGGAGCATTGCCACTAAGCATACATTATAGTTTGCATTGTAGTTTACACTCTCCACCACTCAATTCTGAAGATTATGCAGGATACATAATGACCTGTATCTGACCTGTATCTGTTGTTGCAATGTCATTCAGGACAATTCCAAGTCCTGAAAATGCCACCATATTATACCTCTTTTTCCCTCTCCCTGTCTTCAGCATCTCCAGTAGCCACTGTCTTCACATAAATGATAGAATTTCTTCCACTGCTAGAATCACACTAAGTCTATAGTAGAATACCAATAAGTCCACTCTAGTCCATATTTTATTCCCCAATCCTGAGGATGTTGGAATGATGATGTCCACTCCACCTCTAATTGAGAGGGGGTTTCGATCCCATATGGCTGGTAGATGGGATTTTCTTGCTTGCAGTTGTAGATTCTCTCAGTTCCTTGGTGTTGCAGTTGTCCGTCCTTACCTCCTTTTTAGTTGTCCTGGGTGAATCCAATGAACTGGAGAGTAGGTGTTACAACTCCACTGAGGGTAGGGCCCAGCTGGCACATGGACAGCCCAAAGATTCAAGTTTCTTGTACATACACCTACCAGCTCCAGCACCAACTACAGGTTCAAATAGAAGAAACAAAAGAGTCATGTGTAGAGAAGTTACAACTGAGTCCAACTTTGTCACACTCAGGAGCACAAACTCCAAAGTAGGGGCCACTGGCAAGGCATGAAACTTTGGAGCTATCTGCCATGACTGTAGGACCTGGAGTCTCCAGAGCCCTCAAGAGCCCTACTATTTGGGTTATTATCTCCTTTGGCAGTCTATTAGATCCTGCTGAGATGTGTATAAGGATTACCTCTGGGATGACCTCCCGACTCAATTTGAAGTCTCTTAGCAATATAAACTCATTTGTCTTTACCATTTCCCCCTTTTATTCAATGACTTTTTCCAGTTGAATTGCTAGTTGGTGCTTGGTAGTAATCCCTCGGTGCCAGGGAGGCTCATCCCTGGGAGTCATGGCCCATGCTGGATGCAAGGTGAAACATTTATATGCTGAGTTTAGCTTGGAGAGAGGCCACATTTGAACAACATGGAGGCTCTCAGAAGGTAACTCTTAGGCACCCTACATCACTAGGCTAAATTGCAATTCCAAGAGCAAAGGCCCATAAGTATAGTCAATATCAAGGGTCCATCAATGGATCATCCTTCTTCACTAGTCATTGCTCCTGTGCTTGGGGAATTGTTGCTGTTCCATTAGCGAATGTGGCAAAGTTCCCCAGGATGGGAATTCAGTATTCTTTTGGTTATTGTGTGAATCTTTCCCACTATGACAATACCCCATGAACATTTAAACACATTTATATATCTTATATCTGTGCCCAGGTTAACTTCCTCTCATGTATCCCCCATCAGTGACACCCCAAACCAATGATCCTCCCCTGCCACCTGTGTTCCAAAACGTCTTCAAAAATGAAGTCAAGAATATCACCAAATACAATTAATATAAAATGAAATAATAATAAGTTTAAACATAAGAAATAAAATACATAATAATTTAGAAAAACTAAAACAAAAATAAAATTTTAAAATTAGGATATTGAAAAAATGAAAAATATCTAAAAATATTTTTGACATTTTGCCTTTGTCACTATAATAATGGTTGTCCGGTATGTATAGTGACATTTTCTTCCATTTTTTTCCCCAGTGTATTTTTTTTTTCATTGTGTCTTCAAAGAACTTTTAAAAGCTACCTCCTTTTTAACCTCCTCAAGTAAGGATAAAATTTTTCTGAGGAGAAGAAATTAGTTAAAGAAAAAAGTCTGGATTATTTTTCCTGGGTTGCCTGGTTAAAATCAAAGATCCCAGTGGTAGGGCCATTTGTGACTTTATGACGCCCACATGCTTTGATGGCACTTTGCCCTCTCAACACCAAACATCTGGATGTCTTGGGTGTTTTATAGACCAAACATTTGGATGCTTATCCACATTTTTTCATTTTCCATCTGGGAAAGAATCAACATAGTCTGAGATGTCTCTCACTTACTAAGAAAATGACCTTGGATGCCTTAGAAAATGCAGCAGTCCCGACCAGCACCAACTGCAATGACTGTCTTTATGATTAGCTACCTAAAAGGAATCCATGTTATGCTGTTCATGCATTGGAAAGAGAAATTAATTTTGAAGGAATAAGGGTGGAGTTGAGAATTCATGATGTGCCTTCTATGCGATGGGCACATCTATATACATTGACATAACCTAGGATGCAGATATCATTGGTCCCTATTCTGTGCTTAAGGTAGACAAAGTTTCATGTGGTTCTAAGATGCACTCAAAGTCACACAGATAGTCTGCAATCAGGCTTCTTTCATGCCCCTGAGAAGTCTGCAAATATGGTATCTGCAACCCAGATACCACCTTTCAAGCATCTATTTAGATACACACCAAAACCAAGTTTGAAGAGCTATGAAAAGAAACTGCTCTCTGTCATGTATGCGTGGTTGTACCCTTACATGTATGCTCACCCTCCTTTCATCCCAGCTCTGCTCTGCCTTGTCTAAGCAATAGTCCTCTAGTAAAGTTAGTGACACAATCTCAGCCCAGTCAATACACATTCCAGTACCGAAGGAAGAAAACAAAAGCCACCTTCCCCTCTCAGTCCCCCAAATACCAACCACTGTCCTTCAGACCAGGGTCACAGTGAAGAGCCCAAGAGCAAAAGCTCTCTCATTGAAAGGAAAAACCAATCAACTTGAGCTAATTCCTTTTTCCATTGCTGTAGGCATTGCTGCGGAAACATGGAAAGAGGATCAAAGTGACGGGTTGGAAGGGACAGAATAAATGTGTATGCCCGGCCAGAGGAATGCACTACATTCCTTCAGCTCAAGACTTGACTATGAAGTCCACAAACCCAGACCAAAGGAAGTGCCAGCTCTATACCTTGAATCAGCCAAAGTTAAAGGCATGACCTTGGCAGTTTTGTTTCATTTCAACATGAGACTTGTTCATTTAACTTTCAGCCTGACGCAACAAATTTTGACCACTGTCATATCCTTCCAACCACCTTCCTATGTTGGTGAGAGAATTTTTTTAAGAGTTGGCTTCCTTTTTATGAACAGCATCTGGCCTGAACTATCACAAATTGTCTGGCTGACCTCAGTTAGTGTTTCTCACATATCGTTAGACTCTGCCTGCCTAGATACTGGAGAGGCTGTGATGAAAATGGCTTTCACTCCATCAGGAAGGTTACAAGCACCCAGGCAACCAACAGTATCCATTCTCAGCTTTGTCTCTGCCGATTGGTCAAAACAGGAACTGTATTTAGGGTGGGATTTGCCCACTGACTTGAACACATTTTCTCCTAGAGTGAAACAGACCATTAATAACTAATAATACCATTCTATAACTTCTCCAAAGCTAAGTTTCTTGTAAAATAGAAATATACACCAAACTCATAGCAGCGGAGTGAAGATTAAACTCATAATTTAGGTTATGGCACACAAATGTCTGTTATTTACTTTTTTTTTTTTTTCTTTTGAGTGAATGAAACCAGGTGGGACACTGAGGAGTGATGGGTTAAATCATAGTAACAGCCACCATTTTTGAGGACCTACTCTGCACCAGGCATGAGGCATGATGGCTCCCATCTATCCTCTCTTTCGGTCTTCATGATGCAGAAATTTTAGAGAAATGTCCAAAGGCTGCTTAATCTTCTATCTGGAGGAGGTAAAGATTTACTTTTAATAGAGATCATTAGGATGGTTGGGGTGGTAAATATTGAGACCCAGTACTCCTGAGAGTATCACCCATTCTTGGGCCAATAGGCTTCTTCTCTTCTTCTGAAGTCAGATACTTTCAAATGGACAAACCACTTTCTTAGATTGGAATGAACTACTGATGTCTGGATGGCAATATGGTTCTACAGAGACTACCCTCCTCGGGGTATTTAGCATTAGATGCCTACTCTGTACTCCATAGAATACCAGATAGTAAAGTGCTTTAGATAAGGAGAAAGCCTCCCCTTGAGGAGTTAAAGTGCATCCATCCATCCATCAATCCATCTGTCCAACCATCTAACTATTCATTTTCTCAAACACATCTTTTGATCTCCTGACATGTGTCAAGAGCAATGCTATGTCTGGAAATAGAACAAACAAAGGGTCAGAGAGGGTTGCTGCCTTCTTGGATCTTACATTCTGAGAGGGTTGCTGCCTTCTTGGATCTTACATTCTAGTGGATGTACCTTCAGGATATAGTTACAAAACAAGGGAAGATCATTTAGAATCAATAGATTTGGAGCTATATTCCCAATAGGGGAATAACTAGTCAACCTTTTTGTAAGGCAGCCCTGCAATGGGTATTAAAAACTGTAATTGTAACATTTTATATTTCCTTCAATCCAGTAAATCTATTTCAAGAAATTCATCCTAAAGAAATCACCACTTATGTGCATGTTGGATTGAATTGTGCACCCCACTTTGGATATGTTCTTGGTCTTGGTCCATATTCTGGTGGGTGTGGACCCATTGTAAACAGAATCACTTGAAGATGTTACTTCAGTTAAGGTGTGGCCCTGCTGATCTAGGTCTGGCTTTATTCCAGATTCCTGGGATCCTTTATAAGCAGAATAAAATACAGACAGAAAGAAAAAGGTGTGGGAAGAAGCCGGACTCCAACAAAACCTGGAAGATAAAGAGAGGACATTGTCATGTTAAAGAAAAGTCAAAGACCAAGGGTCACTGGCAGCTAGTCCCAGAACACCACAGTCTTGTGGGAGAAAGCACAGCCATGCAGACACTTTGATTATGGATTTCTCCCAGCCTCAAAACTGTGAGCCCATAAATTCCCATTGTTTAAACCAACTCATTGTATGGTATTTGTTTTGGCAGCACGGAAACTAATACAAAGTACATGAAAATTTACTGATAAGGTTTTTCTTTGCAATATTGCTGAGGACAGTAAAAAATAAATTAGAAATAATCCAAATGACCAAAAAGGGTTGATTTTTTAAAATTATGGTACATTTGCACACTAGAATTTTATGTTGCCATTAAAGTTTATGTTCCACATATACTGTTAAGTGAAAAGGGCAGATCATAAAATGATATATATAAGATCTTCCTTTGATTTTTTAATAATATGGTAATATACAGATGGCTATAAATATCTCAGATAAAACTGGGTCATCGTCAGACTTTAAAATTGCTTTCCTCATCAGGCCAGAATTGAAGAATAATGCATGGCTCTGCTGGTGTTTTCTGGTGATGTAGTGTATGTGCTTGGGGGAAGGGGACTAGGCAGCACATCTCCTAACAAATATTTCTTTTAAAAAAATAGTTTTGCCATCTATTCCATTCCTCAAATTCAACTCTACACTACAGCTATTTGGGATCTCTTCCTTTCTTTTTGGTCCCTCTCATCCCCAACCCCCAAAAAGCCAGCATTTGCAGCCCTTTTTACCACTCTCTCCTCTCCTCACTAGCTCTCTCCTCTTTTTCCTCCTCCCCTCTTCTTTCCTTTCCTCCCCTCCCTATCCCTCTTCTCTGCCCCCTCTTTTTCCTCTCCCTCTCCCTCCCTCTCTCTCTGGTTCTCTCCTCTTCTCTCCCAAATTCCTCCTACCCCTTATCTTGTTCTCCTTAGGGTATCTCCATGCCCTTTTTTATATAGATCAGTTTGGTCTTTCTCAGCTTATCACAATTTCTTTCCTATCATTCAGCACAATAAAGGCTTCCCTTCTCCAAAAAGGAGTGGGAGCAATGCAAGCACCTATGATTTAATGTTTTAATATCTTTCATCTATGCACTATAAATGTTGGTTATATATCAATGTTAAGATTTGTGACGATTTTATTTTCTTTATTTGCTTATTTGAAGTTTCTTGGATTTTCAACATGTATTTTTCCAAGTAAGTCAAAAAGGTTTTCATGAATGAGAAACTATATTGGACACTATAGTATTTAGAAGTCTGATCATTTTCTCTGAAACAGTTACAAAGTCCCCTGTGAATATTGCTAAAATCCATGCCACAATGGTAAGCACCCTTCCTGATAGACCAAGACAGTTAAATGAGAGCTCTGGGATGTCTCTAGGACTATCATATCTTCCTTAATGAAACTCTGAAGCCCTATATGCTCTTTTCAGGTAAAAATTTCCATCTCCTCTTCTACAGAGATTGAAATGGCAGGAGTGTCAAGGCAGCAGACAAGCCATGAAAAAGAGATCTCCTTTCTCAAAGTGTGGTGTGTGGTGGACAACTTAATATCAATCTTTCCCACTAAACTTTGATCTCTCCCTTTGTAGCCACACACACATCATCTCAATTTATCAAATGTGGCTATGACATGATGGTATCTTTAACATGTTATTATCCCTCTAAGTATCCTCAACTGTGAACACAATGAGGACCCACTCACATCACCACTGGATTCCTACTAGCTCCAAGCCTTCACCTGCTGTGCAGGGACACAGGTCCTCCCAAAGTCTCCTCTCATTATTTTGGGTTGTGCCCAGAATGAGTTTTTGCTAATGTAAAAGAGCAAATATCCCCCATGTTCTTCCTCTCCAGCCCCTTTTCAGGGTCCCTGGCCTTGACCTCGACTGCCAGTGCCTACCATGTAGATACCACCTTCCCACAGTTCCCCAAAGGTGCCAGAGCAGAACTAGATTCCACACTCCCCATTCTGTGCTGCACCTCATCTCCAGGACCCTGTAACATTGTACTTGGGCTCACCATATCACAGTAAAGCCTCGTGAAACAGGGTCTTTTGCCTTTTGACTCTGGCTCTCCCATTGGGAATTCCAACCAGTCCCAGAGGTTGGTCAGGGAACCAACTTCTTCACCTCCATCTACCTATCTCTTCTCTTCTTCTACTACCAAAATTCTTCCTCTTCTGTAAACAGCAGCAGCAAGGCATGTTTATAAACTCATGCAAGCACTTGAGGTCAGGAGAAGCCCAACTTCCTCCAGAAGGAGAAGGTGGGCCCCAGCTCTGGTCCACACAAGAGCCCTGTTAGACCATCTTTAGCCAATGCCTCTGTTGGTCTGCATGGGTATTTTTCACTGCAGACTCTAAGGTCTTGGCCAAGAGGAACATCACATCAACAGATCCAAAAGCAAAGACATATGGTAGATTATATTGGGCAAAGACAGCCACATATGGTGGACTTTTGTAGCTGCCTCCCACAGGATGTGGCAGAAATGATATGTGATTTCCTACCCTAAGTTGTAAGAAGTGATGCAGCCTTTACCAGGCTCTCTCTTACTCAGGACATGCACCTCTGGAGCCACCATGTAAGAATTCTGGTTCCCTGAAGTCATCAAGCTAAAGAAACCACATGGACAGGCCAAAGAGGGTAGAGAAGTGCCCAAGGAGCCTCTGCTGTTTCAGCCCCACCATTCAAGTCTTTCCAGTATCTACCACAAGACATGGAGTAAACAACAATCCCAGCCCCCAGTCTTTGAGAGGCCCCAGCTGACATGGGTTGCATAGATGAGCTGTCCCTGCCAAGACCTGCCCAAATTGCAGATTCATGAGCAGCATCAATGTGGTTATTGCTTTAGGCCACTAAGTTCTAAAATGAGTTGTTTCATAGCCATAGTTACCAGAACCATCTGTTCTCTAGAATTCCAAGGTCTCCTGAGACCTGAGGTTAACTTTTTTCCTCCATGCAATCAAAGCTTAAATCATTAACTCCAGTGAGGATTGTCCATTGGTATGTGAGAGAAGAGCAGAGAGAGAAAGACAATGTCGGGCCACAACTGGACTTTTTCCTTGACCACCATGAAGTAACTGTTTTCACATTTTTGAAACCTACAGTCACTTGCCATGTGGAAACCATGAGCAGCAGCTTTCTGTGAAAATAAGACTTTGCATGTGGAGCTTGGGTCATAAAGTGCTGACAGGGTCTTGCCATCTGCACTGTCTCCCTGGATGGCTCTCATGCCAGCCAAGCTTGAAGCCATTGTCTTAATTTAGTACCTCCAGAAACAGACCCTGAGATAGGGTTTTGAGAATAAGTGATTTATTTGAAAGATGATCCCAGAGAATACTGGTAGGAAAGTAGGAGGTGAGAAAGCACAGGAAAGGAAGTCTATAACATATGTACTATCAACTTGATCAACACTGTAGGCAACTGGGGTTCATTCCTGCTGGAGAACTCTGGGACAGTGTGGAACATGCCTCAGAGTTATCACATTTAAGGGGTAATTTCCAAGTCCCAACTAGCCTGTCCTATGCAGTCTTGTACATGTAAGGCAGGGAGTGGCCATTGCTTTTAGTAAGAAGCCATCAAAATGCATGGGAATGGGAATGTGGATGGAGCATCAACTGTGTTGGCCATAGTCACTACGAGCCAGAACAAGGCACCAACATCTATCTAACATGGCAGAGATGGAGGCCATCCTTTGGTAGCTCCAAGTGGTTTAGTTCAATGGAACTGTGCAGCAAGCACGAAGGTCCTGATGCAGAATGTAGGAAGTGGGTTGGGACATGAGGCTAGAGAGGGGCTGACAGGCTGGAGGAGTTTTCCTCTGACTAAAATGAGAAGCTGTGGTATGGTTTTGAGCAGAATGACATGAGCTGTTCTGTTTTTAAGAGAATCACCCTGTCTGTGTATAAAAGGTAGATGACAAGACAGGAGACCACTGTAATAATACTGGAAAGAAGGAGATGGTGACTCAGACCAGGATGGTGGCCTTGGAGTCTGTAAGAAATGGGCAGATTCTGGTATATTTTGACGGTCAGCCACTAGTATTTGCTGATGGATTGCATGGACAATGTAAATGAAAGGAGAGTCAAGGTTGACTTGAAGATGTTGTGCCTAAGCTCCTGGAAAGTGACTTCCTACTTACTAAGATAGGAAAGATGGGTAAAGGGAGGTATGGATGGGGAAAGTGTCATAAACTTGCTTTTAGACATGTGAAATTTGGGATGTCCCTGAGATGCTCAAGTGGAGACACCAAGTAGGCAGTTGAGTTGTTGAGACACCAGTGGAGTTCAGGGTTTTGGTTCTGGGATAAACATATCAATTAGAGGGTAAAAAATGTATAATAGCCCATTAAACTGGCAAGTCCTCTACCTCCCTGGTGATTATCACTGGCTCAGACAGTTGTTTTTGAAGTTGCCAATGAAGCCTCCTGGCAACCCTTAGGATTCATTTCTTAATCTTTAAACAACCCGTTAAAGTTCTTTTCATAGGGGAAACATTTCCAAATTATCAGGGCATAAGGTTGAGCTTTCACTCATGCCTCTGTTTCTCCTTTGCTTACCTCTACTGGTCTTTTCTCCACCACCTCATCTTTCATCAGCCAGCCCCATGTTGGTTGGCTCCTCTTAGAGGCACCTGTGAAAATCCACTTTAGTCCTCAACCATCCCTTTGGGAGAATTATTTCCCTGTAGCTCAGCATCCCTTTGGCATCAGACACTGGCCTTTCAACATTAAAGCTGAGGACTCTCAGGGAGGCCAATTGAACAAACACTGCTGTGGCATTCTGAAATTATTTTTGAATCCCAAAATGAGAAAGATTACGTTTGTGAAATAAACCATTCCTATGGGTGTGATACCCTTTCAATTGAACTACATCAGTGAGGCATGAGTCAGGTTGAGTCACTGCCCTTTTGCTGGGTCTGATAAAAACAGAGACACAGGAAAAGAGAGCTGCCATATTTGCCCCTGCAATGTGAAAGAAAGGACTCCAGCTTTGCCTGCAGCTGAGCTGCACGGAAAGAAGCCCCTGAGAGGCTCAAAGAACTGAGGCCCAGAGAGAGATAAGGCACATGCCTGATAACTTGCAGCTGAACTTGGAAAGAAAGCGGAGCAGCCAAGACTGATAGAGGAGGCCCAGAAACAGACAAGCCCTGTGCCTGGTTCTTCACAGCTGAGCTCCAGGATCTGGGCTCAAAGAGACAGTGAGCCTGGAGGGGAAAGCTGAGACCTTGGCAAAGATTGGTGGCCATCTTGCTTCACCACGTGGCAGCTGGCTTTGGTGAGAAAGCACCTCCTATGATGTCTTGAGTTGGACCTTACACGGCCTTAGAACTGTAAGCTTTTACTCCAAAATAAATCCCCTTTATAAAACCAACCCACTTGTGGTACTTTGTGTCAGCAACCTTTTGGCAAACTAAAACAACTGCCCTTGTATAATATGGGGCCCAGCCCAAAGATCAAGTCACATTCTGGGATGCCCTACCATCACTTCCTGCCAGGCCCCTGGGAGACAGATGGAGAAACACACTGTCTAACAAATGAAACACAGAGCTTGTCATCAGAATGAGTGCCATTTGGAGCTAAGCCCTTTGAGGGGTCCAGCTGTGGATAGTGAGGCCACCAGAGCACGGGAGGATTTTGCAAGCCACGTCCTGGTATTAGGAAGCCACATACCCTTTCCAGGGACCATCTGGGTATGCTTCAAGACTTATCAGGAAGTGACCAGGATCTGTAACTTCTCTGATACTTGAAACTGCTGAATTTTCATGTTTTATGTGTGATGTTCCCATCCAAAAAGTCCCAGGTTTCTGAACAAGAACACGGTGCATCTGCCGTGAACATTTGGCCCTTGGAAATGCTCCACATCTCCATCCTATAAACTATGATCTGAAACAGCCTGGGCTGCTCACGTCTGCTTCCAGTGAGATGGAAAATAGGCCATTGGAGGGTTTTGCAGGAGCAATAATGGAAAGTCGAACATGTGCTGCAGAAACGTCATGCATTTCATCTCTCCTCTTTGAAAAGACTGTGCCCTGCCACACTGGATCACCTGGTCCCAGGTATTATTTTTCTTTTAATGATTTTCTTTTTTAGAGTTTAAGGTTTATAGAAAACTTGTGTGAAAAGTTTAGAGTTTCCATGTATGCCCTCTGCCTCCAGTACACAATTTCCCCTTGCATTAGTGTGGCACATTTGGTACAACCAATAAGCCAATACTGATACACGATTACTAACTAAAGTCCATTATTACACTAGGGATTACTCTTTGTTGTACAGTTCTATGGGCTTTGACAAATGCATAATATGCATTTAATCTACCATTATCACATCATAGAGAACAGTTTCAGTGCCCTAAAGTTTCCCTCTTCTCCACATGTTCATCCCTCCCTTCCTCCCTCTCTTTGAACCCCTGGCAACCACTGATCTTTTTACTGTGTCTGCCTTTTCCACAATGTCATAGTTGGAATCATGCCAGATGTAGCCTTTTCAGACTGGCTTCTTTCACTTAGCAATGTGCATTTAAAGTTCTTCCATGTCTTTTCAGAGCCTGATAGCTCATTTTTTTAATTGCTGAAGAAAATTCCATTGTATAGCTGCATCACACAGTTCATTTGTCCATTCACCTTTGGATGTCCATCTCAGTTGCTTCCAAGTTTCGAAAATTATGAATAAAGCTGCTGTAAACATTCATGTGCGGGAAGCGGACTTGGCCCAGTGGTTAGGGCATCCGTCTACCGCATGGGAGGTCCGCGGTTCAAACCCTGGGCCTCCTTGACCCATGTGGAGCTGGCCCACGTGCAGTGCTGATGCGCGCAAGGAGTGCCGTGCCACGCAGGGGTGTCCCCGTGCAGGGGAGCCCCACGCACAAGGAGTGCACCCTGTAAGGAGAGCCGCCCAGTGCGAAAGAAAGTGCAGCCTGCACAGGAATTGCACTGCACACACGGAGAGATGACACAACAAGATGATGCAACTAAAAGAAACACAGATTCCCGTGCCGCTGACGACAACAGAAGTGGACAAAGAAGACGCAGCAAATAGACACAGAGAACAGGCAACTGGGGCAGCGGGGAGAAGGGGAAATAAATAAATAAATAAATAAATCTTTAAAAATAAATAAACATTAATGTGCAGGTTTTTATTTGGACGCACCTTTACCAAGTTTCTCTGTATATACAAACTGACTTCTCAAAGTGCCATTTGGGGGATTCTGGTTGTCTCTTGAGCAATTTTAACCCCAGTTTCCTGGGAGGTTTCGCCTTCATAAATTTTTTTAATCTTCTCCACTTGTTTTCTACTTTCCTAAAGGCATTTCAGAGCTCATGTGTATTATTTACTTCAGGGGTACTCAGATTAAAATTTGGTTTGGTAAAAAAAAAAAAAAGGATGGTATGAAAGGAACTCAAACTGAGAAACAGAGGAAGGTTTCAAGTGGGCTCTGGGGCTGTTGGCAGCTTCCTAACATCTCTGTGACTTTTTTTCCACACCTGCAAAATCTGAGGTAGCAAACTCAAATACCTCAGGGTCAGCCACAGCCCTGTGCTGTGGTGAGCCACATACCCCCACGAGTCCCCAGCACAGACCATAATCACAGTCCTCCTAGCTTAACTGGGCTATGTTGTAGATACTGTGAGGAAGTAACACCTAAGGCAAGTTTCCAAATCCCCGCATTCCCTCCTATCTTAGTTTGCTAAAAGCTCCTGAAAGCAGTATACCAGAAATGGGTCGGCTTTTACAATGGCAATTTATTAGGTTGCAAGGTTACAGATCTGAGGCAGTGAAAGTGTCCCAATCAAGGCATCATCAGGCGATGCTTTCTCCCAAAAGATTGGCACATGGCGGCATCTGCTGGTCTCTCCCTTTCCTTCTGCGTTTCATTGCTTTAGCCTCTGGCTTCCTCCCAGCTTCCGTTGATTTCTCCTCCTGCCTCTTGGCTTTCTCTCTCTGCTTTTTTCTCTCTGCCTCTGTGGGTTTTTCTCCATATTCATCCCATTTATAAAGGACTTCAGTAAGAAGATTAAGACCCACACTGGGCCACACCCTACTACTGAAATAACCTAATGAGAAGAAATTTTCACCCACAACACATTCACACCCTCAAGAATGGATTAGCTCTAAGGACATGATTTTCTGGGGTCCATAAAAGCCTCAAACTACCACACCTCCCTCCCGCTTCCACTTCTAGCTAAGACCTGGCTTTGAGGGACTTGGGAGGTTTTTCCCCTCTCTTAGGAATCCTTGAGAGAAAATTCTTACAATGAAAATGGATTTGGGGGAAGATGGGCAGGCACAGGAAGAAACTGTTCTGTCAGTACAGCTTCTGACAGAAGAGAGAGCTGAGAGAGATGCCAGGGGTCAGGCTGGCTGCCCTTCCTGAGGACAGTCTCTAGCTAGCTAAGAAAAAGGACAGAGTGGACTTTGTTCATTTAAGGAATATCCATTAAGTGCCCATTGTGTGCCCAGTCTGAAGATCCAGAAGTGGCCAACACAGACACAAATCCCATGGAGCTTACATTCTCATGGGAGAGAATGATGCAGTGAATCAATAAACAGAAAATATCTGCTATGTCAGGCAATGAAAGGACTAATGAGGAAAAGTAAAGTAGGGCAAGTGGGGAAGATGGGAAAGGGAAAGGTTCATCAGGAAGGTACATGTGAATCAAAGAAGAAAGGAAGGCTCCCTGATCCTACTCACCTGGGTTAAGGTCAATAGATGGGGCAACTGGGATGAAAGTAGTTATTTTTCTAGAATCATATGGGTACCCTCAACCCGGGACCACCGTGTCTTTCTTACAGTACAGGAAATAGTAATAGAACTGAGTCTACAATGAGGGGCACCAACCTAAGGCCACATTGCAGCTCAGATGCAAGAGGTTTGGCCTGGTGAGTATGCAAAGAAAACGAAGTTTGAATTTCTTTGGGTGGTGTCTTAGTTTGCAGGTATGGCTATAATAAATGCCACAGACTACTTGGCTTACACAATAGGAATTTATTGTCGCACAGTTTGGGAGGTCAGAACTCTAAAATCAAGATGTTGGCAAGATCATGCTTTCTCTGAAGTCTATGGCATTCTGGTGATGCCTTGCTGTCAATTCACAATCACTCTCTGCTTCCATCACATGGCTGTCACCTGTCTCCTCCTGCTGTGTCCAAATTTGTTCTGCTTAAAGGGCTCCAGGTATATTGGTTTAAAGTCCATCTTGATTCAATTTGGCCTCACCTAAACTAATAGCATCTTCAAAGATCCTATTTATAAATGGGTTCACATCCACAGGACCAGGGGTTAGGACTTGAACATGTCTTTGTAGGGGAAAGGATTCAATCAGTAAAGGAAACATGAATGTCCATTCCCTGTTTCCCCACCTGCGCTTCATTCATTTATGCTATGGGTCTGGCCAATGAAGGCTTTTGAGTTCACAATCCATGGCAATGTTACAATATTCAAATAAGATTTTTTTCAGTGGTCTCCAATTGACTTTCATTTGAGTAGCTGCATGAGAATTACCCAGGGAAATTTTAAAGCTAGAGATTCTTGGGTCATCCCCAGAGTCTGATTATTTTAGTCTGGAGTAGAACAATGTGGTAGATAGTTGTAGCGATGGCCCTAATTTGTCCATGCCCTTGGGTAGTTCTCTCTCACACTGACTCAGGACTTGGCCATGCAACTTGCTTTGATCAATGAGACATCAGCAAAAGTGATACTTGCCCTCTTGCCCTCTTGGAACTTGTTGTTCCATATGCATGAGCCCAAGCTGCCCTACTGGAGGAAGAGAGACATATAGCCCAGTTGCATCTGTCATGCCAGCCTATAGCCTGCCAACCACTGGACATCTGAGGGAGGCCATCCTAGACTAGCCAGGCATGAGCCAATCTGTCAATGGGCCACCCTGCCAAACATTAATTTTCATAAGCTCTCCAAGCCTATCCAATCATCCAGTCAGGGTTCAGAACTCACTGTGCATTTACCTTTACCCTCACCACCTCCTACCAGCTTTTCCTCCAGATGTAACTCTGTACATAGCTGTGGCCTTGCTGAAGGAGTGGGCTGTGGTGATGGAAGGCCTCCAGCGGGTCCCCTCTCTGTCGGAGATCAGCTCACTCTCACTTGGCAGAGAGAATGGGACCTGATCTGGATTCAGTGAGCTCTAGGAAATGGTCAGTGGAAAGGTTTGGTGTTTTTTTAAGTTTAAATATAGAGACAAATGACAGAAGGAACCACAGAATAGTTCCAAGTTGGGTGTGGACAAGCAGAAGGTATAGAAATTGGACACTTGGGTTTTCTGTCTTTTAGAAACCTGAGCCTGAGGAAGGATGAATTCAACAAACCAGAAATACAAATTCCAGGGATTTGAAGGAGAGGGTTGGGAGACAAGTAAGGCCCTGGGCTCAGCAGAGATGAGTATGAGAGGGAGAAGGGAAGGAGAGACAGTCAAATAATGATTGTGATCCTTGTCCTTTACCCACTGGTCCAGCTGAGAAAATATTGTGCACACTTTTCAATATTGGAAAATGAAAGTTATCCAAAAATCTGGGGAAGAAAGATGCTTTTCAGTGGCAAAGTCATTTTTCTGAACAATCCCCTAAATACTGAAATAGGTATACAGAACTTTTGGAACACATGGGCTTGGGCAGAGCAGGCCTCCAGAGGCTACTGTCTGGGTCTACCTGCAGGTCAGACCCCAGCTCGGTGTGCTGGGCAGCCTGTAGTCCAATCAAGAAGCTCTTTCTAACAGCCACAAAATTCTTGCCAAAAATGAGAATTTCTATCCTAGACTAAACATTGCATGACAATGTCTGCTTAAATTTCTAAGGCATCCATTCATCCACCAGCAAAAAAAGAGTAATCCTCTGAGATTAAAAAAAAAGAGGGGGGGAGTTACATAAGAAAACATAATTTTAGAAAATGCCCTTCCATCAGCAGGAGAGAGAGTGTGGAGAAAGTACTGCTGCTATGAACTTTGACTCCATAGCTGTGCTGCCTTAGAGCAGGTTTCCTTCTCACTGTAAATGGGGGCTGAGCTAAAGGAATCTTCAGTATCATACACTTCTGATTTTCCATAGTACAAGGATCCCACTATGGGCTCTCCCCAGGATAATCAACCCTGTGTTTGGGACAAGCTGCTCTTCCAGAATAACTGGGAAGGGGAAGAGTCCCATAGCCAACTAATGCCAAAAATGGAGGCTCAAGAGAAACCTCATCATCACACCTTTTTGGCTTTCCTTCATCTGTACAATGGGAATGCCTGTATACCTATGTCAGAGGACAATGTTGACTGAATGAGATAAAGTATATAGAATCTGAGCACAATGCCTGGCAGACAGGAAGCTGTTTAGCTGTTATAGCTGTTAGCTGATGTGAATAAGGTTGTCGATGGGGGCTCAGGTGAGGCATGCAGGCAGTCATCCTCACCTGGAAAGACATGGCCACTGGTAATGACCTCAGTGTCCTCAGGTAGGCAATCGGTCCTCTCCTCTCTGACCCTCCTGAGTTTGACTTTAATTCTATTCACCCAGTAGGTATTAAGGATCTTCTGCCCAGCAGGTCCAGGAGACAAAGAAATGCAAAGGAATCAGATGGGGTCTATCTGTTCAGGTGACCTGGCCCAGTAGGAATCCCAGGAACCGCTGCCTGCAGCCTGCCACACCCAGGTCAGCAGGTGAGAGTTCTATGGGCAGCTTCTGGCACACTGTGAGCAGTTGCTCAAAACTGTCCCTAGAGCCTGATGTCCCCGGGATGAGTCTTTATATTGAAGCTTTGTAGCTGATGCAGTTGGTACCCTCCCCACCGCCCCTCAGGCCTTCTCAATTCACTGCACACAGCCCAACTTCTCACTGCCAGCCCCTGCGCCTCTTTGTCTGAGGGCTTTCCCCGTGCTAAAGTTACCCATGAGGCAGAAGCAATCCATGACCCAGGAGAGCAGCCCTCGATCACTGACTGATGGAAACTGATAGATAAAGAACCCAGTTCCTTCATTCCTCAGTTGGGTAACTGTGAGGCACATTCTACACCAGCTCCCAGAGTTCCCCAGGAAGACTGAACTCCAGTTTCCCACAGGGGTAACTTGCTTCATAGCACAGACTGGTTCCCTTTCCTTTCCTATCTCACCTTCAATCTCCTGGAGTTTTCTTCACCTCCCAAATAAACCACTTGCTTTTGAATCTGTGTTTAAGGGTCTGCTTCGATGGAAACCCTAATAAAGCCCTGCTTGCTTTCTCCCTAGGTCCACTCGGAACCTGAAATCCACCTCTTTGTACTTTCTCCCACTATAGGGGCGTGGCTCCTGTATCCACATTTTCAAGCCCTGGATAGAGCTTGTTATGAAGTGGACTCATCTGCTCTATACCACCTCCAACTCTTCCTCACTTTGTCTGAGCCACTGGCGCGTCCATGTCAGTGCCACTCCTGAGTTTGCTGTACCCTCCAGAACAGTGCCTGGAGGCTATGGGTCCTCAGGGTGAGCCTCTAGATGTAGCTTAGGGCCCCACATGCCCAGCACTGAGTGTTCAGCCTAGCCCAGCACCTGACCCCCTCACCCTGCAGCAAACAGCCAGGGAATGAGTGTGGGACACCCTGGCATGGTCCACAGGTGACATATGAAACTCCAGCCACCAGGAACTTCATTCCAAGCCTCAGCACCTGACCTTCTTTCTCCATTGCACCTTCACTCAGCCACTAGGTTTGACAACCACTCTTGCTTTTCTGACCCTGATGCTCTGGCTGTCTTCTCCTTGATTCTGCATCCCTTTGGCCATTTCAGTGTCCATTTTATCTCCATTCGTCCTGATGTTGGCACCATGCTGGTTGTCAAGACAGCATTGAAAAGGCAACTTCCAGTCTAATAGGGGATTCAGATAAGTGCATGAGCAATTACAACCCAGTGTGACAGCACAGGAGAGGCACCAAGAGAATGACGTCAAACCCGTAACTATAGTTAGCCAGGGAAAGAATAGAAGTATGAAATATGTTTCTGGCTCAGAGAACAGCATACAAAAGCCAAACAGGGATAAAAAAAAGACTCTCCAGTATTATAATGATATATTATTATTATTATATAATAACCATATTATTCTAGAGATGAGAATGAATACAGGGGCCTGACAGTATTTAATGACACATTCTCTTCTCAGCTGGAACTGGAATTTAAATCTGTAAAACTTGGGAATGATCCTCATTTTGTTCTGCTGTGTCTCTCCACTTCTTCAGGGAATAACCACCAACACCCACAGAACCATTTAGGAAGGTGCAGTTTGATTTAGCCCTTTATGCGTGGGCTGCAGCAAATCTGAGCCCTAGGAGATCTTTGCTGAGCCACTTGTTCCAGGTAAAAGGCAGCATGCTTGAGTCAACAGATCACAACACCAGCAGCAGCCGGCAAACCTGGGCCTGATTATCAGCACAGCACCTGTGCCAGCGACCCACCATGGGCCATATGCCCTCATCACTACAAAGGCAAAAGCATGTGCAGAAAGCTCAGGAAAAGAAGACAAGGGCCCTCACCTGGTCTGCCATTGCTCAAGATTCCAGCTGACTTCCTCATGGGATTGCCTCACCCAGCCAAGGCATCAGCCCCATTGCTCAAGTGTGGGACCCAGAAGAAACGCAGGTGGGTCTGCCACCATCAGGACACAGGGGTTTAAAGAACTTCAGTGAACTTCCCTTCTCCTTTAATGTCACTTCTCCAATTTCCATCAACGCTATTGTCCTGGAGTGGGAGTGGGAGTGTATTTGCTGGGGGAAAATACCAATTGGGGTTCTCATAATCTGGAAAGGTAGACAGCAGCAGGCAAAAAGGATGGTAGAAGAAGAGAGTAATGGTATTGGACTAATCCACATTGGATGGAATTGAGAGAATTTGAGTGGGCCCTGAGATTTAGAAGACCATTTTCTAGGTGAGGTTATCATTTTTGGAAAGGGATAGTACCTCTCTCTCTCTCTCTCTCTCTCTCTCTCTCTCTCTCTCTCTCTCTCTCTCTCTCTCTCTCTCTCTCTCTCTCTCTCTCTCTCTCTCTCTCTCTCTCTCTCTCTCTCTCTCTCTCTCTCTCACTCTCTCTCTCTCTCTCTCATCCCCCCCCAATACCCACCCTCCCTCTCCCTCCCTCTTCCCCTACCCACATATTCCCTCTTTTCACCTCCCAGTCATTGCCCTATCCTCCAAAATAGTTAGCCTCATACTACTGGGGAACTTTATACAGTCCCTCAAGGCAGTCATCTCTGAAAGGGTATTGAGAAGTCACAGTCACTGAAGAAAGAGCTAATAGAGATGCCTTTTCCAGAAATGGTACAAAACAGAGTAGGTGTTGATGGTCAGAGTGAATCTGAACGAGAACTGTTGGAAGAATAGGAAATGACCATGATGAATTCTGCCTAGGACCAGGGTTTTATGAAAAATTGCTTTAGCTTGAACTTTCTTGATTGTCATCTGTTTCCATTCATCACACTTCCTCTAGTAGTCTTGGGAAACAACGTGAGTTATTTCCCATATCTCAGCCTTGTCTGTATCCCAGCCTGACCCCGTCTTCAGACAGTCAGTCATTGGCACTCACTGATGTCCATGTTTTCTAAAACTCTAACTGTTCCTGTGGTTGCCTTCCACCACTCCTCCAAATGCCTCACAGCATTTTGTCCTGCAGGCCATTGGAGACACCCCACCCAAAACACTTCCCATTCCTTGTAGAAGAGTCTCAGTCTTCCCACTCACCAAGAAGATGGGCATGGCACCAGCCAAAGAGAGAAGCAAGAAGCCCCTTGGAGTGAAGAAGATGGAGCCTCTGCTAACACTTGACCAAGGCTGTGACACTAATTCCTCTGGGCTACCCATGTGCTGACAATCTAACTTCTTACACTGCCATAAACAAAAGTGTGTGAGTGTATATCAATACATGTATTAAGATAGCTATTATTTACTAAACTCATCCTAGAACTGGAAATACTGTCTAAAGCAAGGGTCAGCAAACTATGATACAGGAGCCACATCTGGCCGGCTGCTATTTTCTCACAGCTTGTGAGATAATAATAGTTTTCATATTTTTTAATTAATTTATTGAGGTATATCACTCATACATAAACACACATAAACAGTAAGTGTATAGTAATAGTTGTGAAGTTACAAAGCAAACATATATAACATCATACAGGACTCTCATAACTCACCCTACCACCAATACCTTGCACTGTTGTTAAACCTTTTTAACTAAAGATTAAGGAGCATTGTCAAAATATTACTACTAACCAAAGTATTTTCCCCCCAACCAACCCTATTATTATTATCTTTATATCATGTATATATGAACATACATAAACAATTAAGAGTATAGTAAAAGTTGTGAAGTTACAAAGCAAACATGCATAACATCATACAGGGATCCCATACATCAACCCTCGACCAACAACTTGCATTGTCATGAGATGCTTGTTACAAATTATGAAAGAATATTGTCAAAATCTTGCTACTAATTATAGTCCATATCTTACATTGGGTATGTTTTTCCCCCAACCCATCCTATTATTATTTTTTAAATATATTTTTTATGATGGAAGTTGTAAACTTGTAAAACAATCATGCACATATGCAAAATTCCCAAACAATGACCCTCTATCAACACACCACACTGTGGTGGAACATTTGTTACAGATAAGAAAATATCATCTCATTGTTACCACATCCATTGTGTACATTTGGCCCACATTTTCCAAACTGCCTCCTTATCAACACAGTACACTTTTGGCATAGATGCAAGAATATTCTGTTATTACTGCTAACCACAGTCTGTAGGTCACTCCAGTTGTATTTTTCCCATGCTTCTCCACATTCCCATCACCCTGCAGTAGTGATGTACATTTGCTCTAGCTCACAAAGGACACTTTTGCATATGTACCATCAACCAAAACTCATCCATCTCTTGGTTTAGTGTGCTAATCAGTTCCTAGATTATTCTCTAGCATTCTCTCAATTGGCATTTAAATCCCTAGACTACCATTTTCAGCCACATTCCCCATTTATAAATCAGTGGTTACTCACTTTTTGCTACCATCCACTCTATACATTTCCACATTTTTACATTAAAGTTAATTAAAACTTCTACATACATTAAACATCAGTAGTCCATCTTAGTCCTCCTCTTATCTCATGTAAGAATCCACCATCTACCACCAGGTCTTAAAGATATTTTCCTATAATTCCTTCTAGAAGTTTTATGATTCTTGCTTTTGTTTTTAGGTTTTTGATCTATTTTGAGTTAATTTTTGGATAAGGTGTGAGGTAGGGGTCCTCTTTGCTTCTTTCAGCTATGGCTATCCAGTTCTTTCAGCAACACTTGTTGAATGGACTGCTCTGCTTGAGCTATGTGGGTTTCACAAGCTAGTCAAAAATTACTTGACCATACATGTGAGGGCCTGTTTCTGAACCATCAGTTTGGTTCCATTGGTCTATGTGTCTGTCTTTATGCCAGTACCATACTATTTTTGCCACTATAGCTAGGTAATATAATTTAAAGTCTGGTGAAGAGGATTCACTTTTCCTTTTTATGATGTTTCTGGCTATTCAGGACTCCTTACCCTTCCAAATAAACTTGATAATCATGCTTTCATTTTTTTTTTTTAATGCTGGTGGAATTTTTATTGGGATAGCATTGAATCTGTATATCAATTTGAGTAGAACTGACATCTTTTTTTTTTTATTTCTCTCCCCTTTTCCCTCCTCCCCCCGCCCCAGTTGTCTGTTCTCTGTGTCTATTTGCTGCATGTTCTTATTTGTCCATTTCTGTTGTTGTCAGCAGCACAAGAATCTGTGTTTCTTTTTGTTGCGTCATCTTGTTGTGACAGCTCTCCATGTGTGTGGTGCTATTCTTGGGCAGGCTGCACTTTCTTTCACACTGGGTGGCTCTCCTTATGGGGCGCACTCCTTGTGCATGGGGCTCCCCTACGCGGGGGACACCCCAGTGTGGCACGACACTCCTTGTGCGCATCAACACTGTGCATGGGCCAGCTCCACATGGGTCAAGGAGGCCTGGGGTTTGAACCATGGACCTCCCTTGTGGTAGACGGATGCCCTAACCACTGGGCCAAGTCCGCTTCCCAGAATTGACATCTAAATGATATTTAGTCTTCCAGTCCATGAGCATGGAATTTTCTTCCAGTTATTTAGACCTTTTTTTATTTCTTTTTTTTTTTAATGTTACATTCAAAAATATAAGAGATCCCCTCATATCTCCCCACCCCCCTCACCCAACTCCTCGTACATCAACAACCTCTTTCATCATCATGGGACATTCGTTGCATTTGGTGAATACATTTTGGAGCACTGCTGCACCACATGGATAATGGTTTATATTGTAGTTTACACTCTCCCCCAGTCCACCCAGTGGGCCATGACAGGACATACAATGGCCAGCATCTGTCTCTGCAGTACCACCCAGGACAGCTTCGAGTCCTGAAAATGCCCTCACATCATATCTCTTCTTCCCTCTCCCTACCCTCAGCAGCTATCATGGCCACTTTCTCCACATCAATGCTACAATTTCTTCCATTACTAATCACAATAGTTCCATAGTAGAATATCGGTAAGTCCACTCAAATCCATACTCTATTTCTCCATCCTGTGGACCCTGGGATGGTTATATCCACTCCACCTCTATATCGAGAGGGGGCTTAGATTCCACATGGATGGTGAATGCAATTCTCCTACTTGCAGTTGTAGGCACTCTTTGAGTTGCAGTTTTCTGAATACAAGTGCTTTACATCGTTGGTTAAGTTTATTCCTGACTATTTGAGTTTTATCTGTCACATTTTATTTTCACCATGCTTTTGAAATAATCTTCATTTCTAGACTTTCTTCCAGGCCTCTCTCTCTTATTTTTTCTTTTCAGGCTCTAGCACACCCTTTAGTGTTTTCTGAAAAGCTAGTTTCTTGCTTAAAATACTCTCAGTTTCTGTTTATCGGTGAATATTCTAATCTTACCCTCATTTTTGAAAGACAGTCTTGCTGGATATAAGATTCTTGACTGGAAGTTTTTCTCTTATAGTCTCTTAAATATATCAGATCACTGTCTTCTTGCCTCCAAGGTTTCTGATGAGAAATCAGCACTTAATCTTATTGGGTATCCCTTATATGTTATGCATTGCTTTTCTCTTCCTGTTCTCAGAATTCTCTCTTTGTCTTTGGCATTTGACATTCTGATTAGTATGTGTCTCAGAGTTGGTCTATTCAGATTTTTTCGGATGGGAGTACATTGTGCTTCTTGGACATGGATATTTATATCCTTCAGAGGACTGGGAAATTTTCTACCATTATTTCTTCAAATATTCCTTCTGCCCCTTTTTCCTTCTCTTCTCCTTCTGGGGCACCCATGACATGTATGTTTGCACACATTTTGCTGTCATTTAGTTCCCTGAGACCTTGTTCAATTTTTTCCATTCTTTTCTTTTTCTCTTCTTTTGTATGTTCATTTTCTCTCTTTTTTTTTTTTTGTCTTTATTTATTTATTTTTTATTTTTTTTATTGATTTTGTAAAAATATTACATTAAAAAAATATGAGGTCCCATTCGACCCCACCACCCCCACTGCACCCCTCCCCCCCCCAGCAACACTCACTCCCATCATCATGACACATCCATTGCATTTGTTAAGTACATCTCTGGGTATCTCTGCACCTCATGGTCATTGGTCCACATCATGGCCCACACTCTCCCCCATTCCATCCAGTGGGCCCTGGGAGGATTTACAATGTCCGGTGATTGCCCCTGAAGCACCATCCAGGGCAACTCCAAGTCCCAAAGGCACCTCCACATCTCATCTCTTCCTGCCATTCCCCATACCCAACAGCCACCATGTCCACTTTTCCCACTCCATTGCCACCTTTTCTCTGAGGTCCTTGGATTGGTTGTGTCCGTTGCACCTCTATGTCAAGAGGAGGCTCAGATTCCACATGGTTACTGGATGCAATCCTCCTGCTTTCAGTTGTAGGCCCTCTAGGCTCCATGGTGTGGTGGTTGCCCTTCTTCAACTCCATCTTAGCTGAGTGAGGTGAGTCCAATAATTCAGATTGTAGGAGCTGGAGTCTATTGAGGCTCAGGGCCTGGCTATGATATTGTCAGTAAAAAGATTCAATCCCCTAAATATATCTTAAACCCCAATACCAACTACAATTCCAGTAAAGTAGCATGATAGTCTTATGAAAAGAGATCCCCTCTGGGTCCAGTTTCATCACTCAGAAATAAAAATATGAGGTCCCCATATACTCCCCACCCCCCTCACCCCACTCCTCCCATAACAACCTCCTCTATCATCATGGGACATTCACTGCGCTTGGTGAATACATCTCTGAGCACTGCTGCATCACATGGTCAATGGTCCACATTATAGTTTACACTCTTCCCCAGTCCAGCCAGTGTGCCATGGGAGGACGTACAATGTCCAGTAACTGTCACTGCAGTACCACCCAGGACAGCTCCAAATCCTGAAAATGCCCCTACATCATATCTCTTCTTCCCACTCCCTACCCTCAGCAGCTACCATGGCCACTTTCTCCAAATCAATGCTACATTTTCTTCCATTACTAATCACAATAGTTCATGAATAGAATATCAGTAAGTCCACTCTAATCCATACTCAATTCCTCCATCCTGTGGACCCTGGAATGGTTGTGTCCATTCTACATCTATATCAAGGGGGGGCTTAGATTCCACATGAATGATGGATGCAATTCTCCTGCTTTCAGCTGCAGGCACTCTTGGCTCTCTGATATGGTGGTTGACCTTCTTCGTCTCCATGTTAATTGAGTGGGGTAAGTCCAATAAACCAGAATGTAGGAGTTGCTAGTCTGTTGAGGCTCAGGGCCTGGCTATCACATGGACAGTCCAGAGATTCAGGTCCCCTGGGTACACACTAAACCCCAGCACCAACCACAAGTCTGGTAAAAGTAACAGGAGAGGCTTGTGAACAAAGATCACATCTGAGTCCAGCTCCATCACACAGAAGCACAAACTCCAAAGTAGGGCCAACTGACATGGCACTGAACTCCATCTGCCATGACCATAGAACATGTGGGTCTCTGTAGCCATCAGAAGAACCAATACCTGGGGTTGTATCTACTTTAGCTGTCTCTGGGACTCTGCTGAGGTGTGCATAAGGGTGACCCCTCTGATGACCTCCTAGCTCTTTTTTGGAGACTCATAGCCATATAAACTCATTTTTCCTTTCCATTTCCCCCTTTTATTCAGGTCAAAAAGCATTTTTAACTCCTGATATTATATGTAGGCTGAGATATTCTGCTGGTCTGAGTTGACCCTTTTATTCAAGGTCATTTTCTAGTTACATCATCAGCTGGTACTTGGTAGTAATCCCTCGTTGCCAGGGGGTTCATCCCCAGGAGTCATGTCCCATGTATGTTCACTTTCAGAGGCCATTTCCTCAAGGTCACCAATCCTTTCTTCTGCCTCCTCAAATCTGCTATTGTATGATTCCAGTGTTTTTGTAATTTCATTTATTGCACCTTTCGTTCCCATAAGATCTGCTATTTTTCTATGTATACTTTCAAATTATTCTTTATGCTCATCCAGTGTCTTCTTAATATCCTTAATCTCTTCAGCCATCTCATTGAATTTATTAAGGAGATTTCTTTGAACAACTCTGATTAGTTGTCTCAACTCCTTTATGTCATCTGGAGACTTATCTTGTTCTTTTTACTGGGCCATAGCTTCCTGTTTCTTGGTGTGGATTGTAATTTTTGGTTAGTGTCTTGGCATCTGGCTTACTAGAGTATTTAGTCTGGCACAGTTTTTCTCTTTAGTTTAGGGCTTCCTGCCCTTTCTCCCTTGCTGGTTGTGCAGTAGGAGCCAAGGGTATAATTGGTGCTATAAATTGTGGAGGCTCAAGTTGCCCTCACTGCCCAAGGGATGGATGAAGCTTCTCCCAACTTTCTCCCTTGCCAGGGGTAAGGAGAGAGTCAGAGCTGTGTGGAATATTGCAAGTCATGCAGGCCTAGACTGTCGTTGCCCAGAGAGACTGATGAAACTTCATGCCCGTTTCTCCCTTGCCTGGAGCAGGGATGGAGCTGCAGGTATGGGCAGCAATCTATGCAGTGTGAATCCAATATGACCACAGTTGCCCCAGTAGACTTCCAATTTTCAGTCTGCACCAGCCAAAGTTACCTGCAGTTACCTGGCTAGGCTTGTGCAGAGCCTGCCAGCCTCCTCCCCACCAGAGGTGGGACTAAAGCCTAGTCTAGGGCTGCAGGCCAATCTGGGTATAAGAAACCATTTCCTAATGTGATTTTTGGTCAGCTCGGCTTGTCCTCATGCTGGGGGTGGAGTCAAAATGGCAGTCTCTGGCCTCTTTCTGACCTGAGCAGATTCACACCCCAGCTGCTCCTAGGGTTATACCTTAGCTAGTCAAGTCTAGTAATTAGTAGTCAAAATCGGTAGCCAACTGTCTCCTCCTCCCCTGTTTTGGGGAAATGGAGCTTCCAATTCTAGCCACAGAATAGTTCCTGTGGTGGCCATGCCACCAGAGTAGGATGATCATCCACCTCTGCAACTTGGCTGGTAATTTCCCAGAGAGGCTGGCACAGGTTCCCCCAGCTTCCTCCCTCCCAGAGATGCCACTGGGACTTAGGCTAGAGCTGCAATCTGATCTGGATGGAAAGCAGTCAGTTCCCACCAGCTCTGTGATTCTCAGTCCACCCCGCTTGCCCTCATGCAGAGTTAAGATGGTGGCTCTCGGCCTCTTTCTGACTTGGACAGGCTCAAACTTTAGCTGTTTTCAGGATTATACTTTAGCCTGCCAAATTTATTCATCAGAAGCTGAAGTTGTGCCCAACTGTCTCTTTCTCCCCCATTTTTGGGAAGTGGAGATTTCAATTCCAGCCACAGAACAGCTCCCAAGGCAGCTTGTGCCTCCAGTGGAGGATGGGCACTGGCTTCCATGGTGTGGAGTGCTCTACTTATGAATCTTCTCTGCAGATGGGCAGTCTCCTCCTTCCATTCCTTCAAGGATGTGGCAGCATACTCTTCTGGCCTCCTGGAGCCCCAAACAGGTGCTTCAGCTAGCTCCATATAGCTTTGGGTGTTTACTAACTGCCCTGTAGCAGGAGCTGGCTCTAGGAGCACCTTACTCTGCCACTTTCTTGCTGGTTGTCCTATATATATATTCATAGTGATTATACAAGTACCAAAAAAATATCTTCAATTTTGCCTCTTGGCCAGCAAAGCCTTAAATATTTACTCTCTAGGCCTTCAAGATAATGTCTGCTGACCTCTCTTCTACAGGCCTCTGGAGCAGCAACTCTCCAGGGGAACTGAGTAGGAGAAAATGAAGAAGAGAATATCAGAATTTTTAGTTGGCAAGTGGTACACACTTGTGTAGTTGGAAAATCATATTCTAGGCCCATGATCCAGCAATTTCAGTTGTAGGGTAACCTAGAGAAACCTAATGCATGTACAAGGAAGTTCATAGCCAGCTGCATTGCTCCTAATGACAAAAAAAGAAATATAAGAGAAAAGAAAAGAAAAGAAAACTAAGTTGTGGTGTACTAGTATGATGGAAATCTAAACAACAGTAAGAAAATTACCTAGATCTAGATACGTATTAATACGTCAATCTCAAAAACATCTTGACTGAAAAACTCAAATTGCAGAATGAACTGTATACTCTGAAAATGATTGCATAAATTTAGAAATAAAATTTCAAAATAATGCTATGCATTGTTCTCATATATATGGATGTTTGTGAAAAGGTGTCAAAAATGGACTGGAAGGATGTACACCAAACTTTCATAATATTGCCTCTGAGAGAAAAGGGAAAGAAAGAGGAAGGGAAAAAAGAAAGGTCAGAAATGAGACAGGGGTGGTGGGGCAAGATGGTGGCTGAGTGAGCTTACCTGATAATATCTTCTGCAAAGAAGCGGCTGGGCAGTGTTGGAGGCTCTTCGGGACCAGGCTGTTTCAGGATTTTTGCAGGACAGGAGGTATCTGGACATCGATTTGGTGGGAAGGTAACAGAGAAAATACGTCTATAAAATATACATGGAGGTCCCGGCTGCATGCAGAAAGCTCCCTCCTTGGGTGGGCGGAGCCGTGGCACCAGGCACTGCCGCTGCGGTTTTTTTTTTTTTTTTGGAGGCTCTGCAGTACTGGGGAATTCATAAGCCCTGAGCAGCCTATTGGGGGGTTAATAGGACAGGAGGAGCTTGCAGACCGATTTGGGGAGACAAGCAGGAGTTTTATTGCGAAGCGGGGGAATTTTTGATTGCGGACACAAACAATAGCGCTTCTGCCTAGAGCCCCACCCCCCCCAAACCCGGCCGCCGCTCTACAGTGGACTTAAATTGATAGCAATAAAGAGATGCCACCAGGGTCTGGCAGGATGGGAGACGTTTGGAAGCTGATTAGGGGAATATTTTGCAAAGCGTGGGAATTTCGGGTTTGGACTCTGTTATTAGCGTTTCCGGCTGGAGCCCCACCCCCGGGCCTGGCTATTGATCTCCATCATTAAATTGGCTGCAGTCTAGAGGCGCCCCCAGGTGGCCGTTCCGGGGGATCACAGGGTGGGAGGGGTCCTAAAGTCAATTGGTGATACATCCACAGAATAGACCCCAGTGAGTGAGTGAATTGTGGGGTACAGAACACAGGATAGAGCTTGCAGATGTGACCTCACCCATAAGGCTGGCACCCAGCTGTGGGGATCTCTGAAGGCTGTGATGCACTGCGGTGCTCCCAGGTTCCCTGTTAACCAGACTTGAGGTTGCCAGGTCTGAGTCCCCTAAACCCTGGTAGCCCACACCCCAGAGACTCACACCTCTTGAGTCTTCAATATCTCAGACTTTCCATCCCTGAATCCATCATGCCCTGAGGTCCATCTGAGGTCCTTGAATGTCCTAACCCTCAACGTTTGCATTTTTTCTTTTTTGTTTTGTTTTGTTTTTATTTTTATTCTATTTTTTATTTTATTTTTTTAATGTTCTGATTGCTAACATTGTATTATCGCCTAGTCTTTTCTCCCAGCGTATCCCCCAAAGTCTTTTTTTTTTCAGTTATTTAGGTTTTTTTTTTTAATTGGTATTGTGGCTGTGGTGGTTGGTGTATATCTTTTTTCTCTTTTCCCTATCTGTTCCCTGCCCTTTACGCACCCTCTTTTTCTTTCTTCCTTTCTTCTCTCTCTCTTTTTTTTTTTTTTCTCTCTCTCTCATCCCTCATTTTCTTCTTATTTCATTTTATCTTAACTATACAATAGGTGCTGCAGGGAACACCTCACATTTGCTGCGTTTCCTCATCCTCCACTACCTCATTTCTGTGAGAATAGATTTTGGCTATCTACACTATCCCCTTTCCCCTAAATCTTGATAGCCTCCATCATCTACTGTCTCTCCTATATTCCACCTCCCTTTCTTTGATCCACAAAGTGTCTAACTCTTAATTTCCAATACCTTTGTTTTGTTTTCTGTCTGTTATCCACTCTTGAAACTATTGCCTTTCTTTTCTCTTTCCCTCTCTCATGAAAACAATAGCTTTTTAATTCATACCATATTCCTCCCATATTCAGTCGACTACCTCATTATAGGTACTCTACCTACTGCTATAACTATACACAATTTACATGAATCTAACCTTCATCCTCCCAGATCTCATATTGTTCCTTTGTTAACATATATCACCAATACTACTTTACACTTTTTCCTTGCTTACACAATTGCCTTTCCCCAGCACTAACACTTTCCTTTAAAGTGAACTCAACCAGCAATAAGAAATTAGAATAAGAAGAACAAAGGGACAAAGAGAAGATACAACACTTATGCAAAAACAACAGCTAATTAATCTCCAAGACTAGACAAAGAAGCTAAGGAACTGATTAAACCCGTCAAGATAAAATGATGACCAGACAGCAACAAAAATCTACAAACCAAACCAGTAATCAGGAAAACATGGCTGAATCCAATGAATAAACTAAAAATCAGGAAGGGGGGCAGAACTCCACACAAGTAATGAAAGATTTCAGAACATTTATCACCAACAAATTTAATGAAGTAAAGGAAGAGGTTAACAACATGAAGACAACACTTGGAGGGGAAATTGCAGACATACGCAATAAGATAACAGATATGATGGGAATGAACACCACAGTTCAAGAAATCAAAAATGCACTTGCAGCAAATATCAGCAGACTAGAAGAGGCAGAGCAGAGAATTAGTGATGTGGAAGACAGTACATCGGAAATCAAACAGAAAGTAGAATTGGTCAATAAAAAGGTAGAAAAAATCCAGCTAGGACTTAGGGACCTGAATGATAATGCAAAATGCTCAAACATACGTATTATAGGCATTCAAGAAGGAGAAGAGAAGGGAAAGGGGTCAGAAGGAGTGTTGCAGGAAATAATGGCTGAAAACTTCCCAAATCTACCGAAAGAGACAGATGTACATATCCAAGAAGCACAGCGCACCCCACTGGTCATAAACCCCAACAGGCCCACCCCAAGACATATACTTGTCAAATTATCCAATGCTCAAGACAAAGAGAAAATTCTAAAAGCAGCAAGAGAAAAGAAAACCATCACATACAAGGGAAGCTCCATAAGATTAAGTGCTGATTTCTCATCTGAAACCATGGAAGCAAGAAGGCAGTGGTATGATATAGTCAAGGTACTAAAGAAAAAAAATTTCCAACCAAGAATACTCTATCCAGCTAAACTAGCATTCAAAAATGATGGAGAGTTCAAAATATTCGCAGATAAACAGAAACTGAAAGAGTATGCCAACAAGAAACCTCCCCTTCAAGAAATTCTAAAGGGAGTTCTTCAGGAAGAAAGGAAAAAACAGGGCAGGCAGAGTTGGAGGAGAGTGTAAGAGCAACAAAAAAGACAAAAAGAGAAGGAAAAAAAATGCAAACAAAATATGACAAACACAAATCCAATCAAAATATGGCTAACACAAATAATTCCCTAAAAGTAATAACACTGAATGTCAATGGATTAAACTCACCTATCAAAAGATTCAGATTGGGACTTTGGATAAGGAAATATGACCCATCTATATGCTGTCTACAAGAGACATATCTTAGACCCAGAGACTCATGGAGGTTGAAAATGAATGGCTGGAAAACAATCACACAAGCAAACAATAACCAAAAAAAGGCAGGAGTAGCTATATTAATATCAGACAAAATAGACTTTAAATGCGAAACAATTGTGAGAGACAAAGAAGGATACTACATTTTAGTGAAAGGGACAATCTGTCAAGAAGATTGAACAATCATAAATATTTATGTGCCTAACAAGGGCACCTCTAAATAAGTGAGGCAAACGCTGGAAAAACTAAGTGAAAAAACAGATGCATCTACAATTATAGTGGGGGATTTTAATACACCACTATCAATTCTTGACAGAACATCTCAAAAGAGAATCAATAAAGAAACAAAACATTTGAACAGTATATTAGAGGAGCTGGATCTAATAGACATATATAGATCATTACACCCAAACACAGCAGGATATACATTTTTCTCAGGCGCACATGGATCATTCTCCAAGATAGACCATATGCATGCTAGGCCACAAAGAAAGGCTTAATGAATTCAGAAAGATTGAAATCATACAAAACAATATCTCTGACCACAGTGGAGTGAAGCTCGAAATTTGCAAGGGACAGAGGCCCAGATTTCACACCACGATTTGGAAATTAAACAGCACACTCTTAGAAAAACAGTGGGTCAAAGAGGAAATCTCAAAAGAAATCAATGACTACCTTGAAACAAATGATAATGATAACACAACATACCAAAATTTATGGGATGCAGCAAAAGCAGTACTGAGAGGGAAATTTATAGCCATAAATTCATATATCAAAAAAGAAGAAAGAGCAAAAATTGAAGAACTAACTGCACATTTGAAGGAATTAGAAAAACAACAACAAAGTAACCCAACAGGAAGAAGAAGGAAGGAAATAACAAAGATAAGAACAGAACTAAATGAAATAGAAAATAAGAAAGCACTTGAAAAGGTAAACAAGACCAAGAGCTGGTTTTTTGAGATGATCAACAAAATTGACAAACCTTTAGCGAGACTAACAAAGAAAAAAAGAGAGAAGATGCAAATACACAAAATAAGAAATGAGAAAGGCGATATCACCACTGATCCCACAGAAATAAAGACTATCATAAGAGGATACTTTGAAAAACTACATTCCAACAAAAATGACAATTCAGAGGAAATGGACAAATTCCTAGAAACACATAAGCAGCCCATATTGATGAAAGAAGAAATTGATGATCTTAACAAACCAATCACAAGCAAAGAGATAGAATCAGTCATTAAAAATCTCCCAACTAAGAAGAGCCCAGGGCCAGACGGCTTCACAGGTGAATTCTATAAAACATTCCAGAAAGAACTAACACCAATCCTGCTGAAACTATTCCAAAAAATCGAAATAGAAGGAACATTGCCGAACTCCTTCTATGATGCCAACATTACCCTAGTACCAAAGCCAAACAAAGACACCACAAGAAAGGAAAATTACAGACCAATTTCTCTAATGAACTTAGATGCAAAAATACTTAACAAAATACTTGATAATCGTATTCAACAACACATTAAACAAATTATACACCACGACCAAGTGGGATTTATTCCAGGTATGCAAGGATGGTTCAACATAAGAAAATCAATCAATGTAATACACCATATAAACAGATTGAAGGGAAAAAATCACATGATTATATCTATAGATGCAGAAAAAGCATTTGACAAAATATAGCACCCTTTCTTGATAAAAACACTCCAAAATATCGGAATACAAGGAAATTTTTTAAACATGATAAAGAGTATATATGAAAAACCTACAGCCAACATTGTTTACAATGGAGAAATCCTAAAATCCTTCCCTCTAAGATCAGGAACAGGACAAGGATGCCCATTGTCTCCCCTTCTATTTAACATTGTCTTAGAAGTACTTGCTCGAGCACTGAGGCAAGAACCAGATATAAAAGGCATTCAAATTGGAAAGGAAGAAGTCAAAATTTCCTTATTTGCAGATGACATGATCCTATACATAGAAAACCCTAAGAGATCTACAACAAAGCTTCTAGAACTCATAAATGAGTTTAGTAAAGTCGCAGGTTATAAGATCAATGTGCAAAAATCAGTAGCATTTCTGTACACTAATAATGAGCAAGATCAGGAGGAAATCAAGAAACAAATACCATTCACAATAGTAAATTTAAAAAAATCAAATACTTAGGAATAAATTTAACTAAAGAGGTAAAAAACTTATACACTGAGAACTATACAAGACTCTTCAAGGAAATCAAAGAAGACCTAAATAAATGGAAGAATATTCCTTGTTCATGGATAGGAAGACTGAATATTATTAAGATGTCTATCCTACCAAAACTGATCTACACATTCAATGCAATCCCAATAAAAATCAACACAGCCTTCTTCAAGGAACTAGAAAAACTAACTATGAAATTTATTTGGAAAGGAAAGAGGCCCTGAATAGCCAAAGACATATTGAAAAAGAAAAACGAAATTGGAGGAATCACACTTCCTGACTTCAAAACATACTACAAAGCTACAGTAGTGAAAACAGCATGGTATTGGCATAAGGAGAGACACACAGACCAATGGAATTGAATTGAAAGTTCTGATATAGAACCTCATATATATAGCTATATAATAGTCGATAAAGCCACCAAACCCTCTTAACTGGGAGAGACTGGCCTATTCAACAAATGGTGCCTGGAGAACTGGATAGCTATATGTAGAAGAATGAAAAAGGATTACCATCTCACACCTTATACAAAGATCAACTCAAGATGGATCAAAGACCTAAATATAAGAGCCAAGACCATGAAGATCTTGGAAAGCAGTGTAGGTAAACATCTACAGGACCTTGTAATAGGAAATGGCTTCATGAATATCACACCAAAAGCACAAGCAGCAAAAGAACAAATAGATAAATGGGACTTCCTCAAAATTAAAGCCTTCTGCACCTCAAAGGAGTTTGTCAAGAAAGTAAAAAGGGAACCCACACAATGGGAGAAAATATTTGGCAACCATATATCTGATAAGAGACTTATAACTTGCATATATAAAGAATTCATATATCTTGAAAATAAAAGGATAAACAACCCATTTAAAAAATGGGAAAAAGATATAAACAGACACTTCTCCAAAGAAGAAATACAAATGGCTAAAAAGCACATGAAAAAATGCTCCAAATCTCTAGCTATCAGGGAAATGCAAATCAAAACTACAATGAGATACCATCTTACTCCCATAAGATTGGCAGCTCTGAAAAAAAACAGAATACAAATGCTGGAGAGGATGTGAAGAAAGGGGAACACTCATCCACTGCTGGTGGGAATGCAGAAAGATCCAACCATTCTGGAAGACAGTTTGGCGGTTCCTCAAAAAACTAACCATAGATTTACCATATGACTCAGCAGAACTGAAAACAAGGACACAAACCGATATATGTACACCAATATTCATAGCAGCATTGTTCACTATCGCCAAAAGTTGGAATCAACCCAAATGCCCATCAATACAGATGAATGGATCAATAAAATGTGGTATATACACACAATGGAATACTAATCGGCTGTAAGAACAAATACACTACAAACACACGTGATAACATGGATGAATCTTGAGAACCTTATGTTGAATGAAGCAACCCAGGCATTGAAGGACAAATACTACATGACCTCAATGATATGAAATAAGCAAGCTGCCTCAGAGAGCTAGAGACTGGAAAATAGGCTTAAGGAAATCGGGGGGTGGAGAAAGGATGTGAGCCGACGTCTGCAGGGGTGGAATCTATGATGAGCTGGCGGTAAGTATGAGCACAAAGAAGAGATAAAATGGGGGCAAGGGGTTGCCTTTGGGTGGGGCTTTGTGGGTTTGAGTGGGGCTGGGGATGGGCGGATGGGTAATATTGCCCAAAAAATTGGGGGGAGGGAGGGGCAACATACGAACATAGGAGAGTGTCAGGTGTTGGTTGAGAGTAAAATGCTGAGAAAATCGTATCAAAATATAATTAGGAGGGTTGCCTGTTTAGGATGCTCGGAGGGGATGGTCTGATGTGGGACGGACTCCTGGGGAATGTCTGAATGCTCCTTTTGCCAGGGTGGGTTGTACCATTGGGTAGAGACCCAAGAAGTGAGAGTTGGGGTGGACCCACATCCTGGGGAGGACTAATGCCATCAAATAGAGGGAACTGTATCTCTCGAGAGAAAGGGTGGCTCCCACGGCATTAGGGCAGTTGAGCAAGTCAGGCCCTGAACACTGTTGCAAGTATCTCTGGGCGTGGCTCCTCAGGAAATGGAGATTGGCTGTCGCTGTGGGCCCCAAGGGGAGGGGAAAATGGATGTAGAATGGATGGAACCAAGGTAAATGTGGGGGCAAGAGAGGAGTTTCACGAAAGTACACGAGGATGAATATAAAACATGTAATATTATACCAAAAACATATAGGGGATGACAGACTAATAATGTAAACCATAATGTAAAACATAGGATAACTAAAAAATTTAGAAAACTGTATATCCTAAAGTATGGACCACATTGTAAGCACAGATGTCACCTTGTTTGAAAGCTATTGTTTCGGAGTCTGTACATCAGTTTCAGTAAATATGATATGAATAAGTTAAAAGATTATCGCTGTGGAAGGGAAAAGGTTTTATGGTGGATGTGTGGGAGTACTGTATATTGTATATATGAATTACTGTGTTCTAAGACTCTTGTGAAGAGAAGCTCAATAATTAGGAAAAAAGAAAAGAAAAAGATAGGATGTAGAATTTTTCCAAATCAATACGTACTCTAGATCTAACCTTTAAACTCATTGCTATATTCCATTTTACTAGTAAGGGAACCTGACATTATATTGGGCTTCGCTTCACAGGAAGTTTTGGATCACAGAGTGGTTCAACAATGGCGGCGGAGGAATACTGGTATGGGATGTTATTGGCAGGCTACATATGGTTGACAGGGAGTTATACAGGGCATATGTCCAGAGTGCATGGTAATGTTTGGATATACTCATAGTGGAAACAATTAAAAACAACAGCTGTGGGGGTTCTGTGTTCCTGGCTGGGGGTGCTCTGTCATGGTCCCTAGGGGAGCATCGGCAGTCCCCCAGGTGCAACGGTAAGAACCAGGAAGGAATGAGGGTCCAACAGTGGGTTCCTGATACTAATCTGCTTGTGAGCCTATACGCCTAAAATAAGAACAAGGCCTAGAGCAGCATTGTGCCTGGGAGTTTCCTCCTGACAGCCTTCATGTTACTCAAATGTGGCCAGTCTCGAAGCCAAACTCAGCATGTAGATGCAGTGCATTCCCCCCAGCATGGGACATGACACCCGGGGATGAGCCTCCCTGGCACCGAGGGATCACTACCAAATACCAGCTGAAGATGCAACTAGAAAATGACCTTGAATTAAAGGTTCAACAGAATATCCCTGTCTACATATAATAACATGACTTTAAAATGCTGTTTGACCTAATGTAAGGGGGAAATGGAAAGGAGAAATGAGTTTATATGGCTATGAGTCTCTAAAAAAGAGTCTGGAGGTTTTCAGAAGGATTGCCCTTATGCACACCTGAGCAGAGTCTCAGAGACAGATAAAGTAGATACAACCCCAGGTATTGGTTCTTTTGAGGGCTAAAGAGACCCACGGGTTCTATGGTCATGGCAGATGGGGTTCACTGCCATGTCAGGTGGCCTTTCTTTGGAGCCGGTGTTTCTGCGTGATGGAACTGGACTCAGATGGGATCTCTTTTCACAAGACTCATGCTACTTTACTGGAATTGTAGTTGGTATGATATGATAGCCACACCCTGAACCTCAACAGACTTCAACTCCTACACTCTGATGTATTGGACTTACCCCACTCAGCTAACATGGAGTTGAAGAATGTCAACCACCACATCATGGAGCCTAGAGTGCCTACAACTGAAAGCAGGAGGATTGCATCCAGTATCCATGTGGAATCTAAGCCCCCTCTTGACATAGATGTGCAATGAACACAACCAATGCAATGTCCACAGAGAAAATGTGGCATTGGTGTGGGAAGGGTGGCCATGGTGGCTGCTGGGTGTGGGGAATGGGAGGAAGAGATGAGATTTGGAGGCGTTTTCGGGACTTGGAATTGTCCTGGGTGGTGCTTCACGGACAATTACAGGACATTGTAGATCCCCCCAGGGCCCACTGGATGGAACGTGGGAGAGTGTGAGCTATGATGTGGACCATTAACTATGACGTGCAGCGATGCCCAGAGATGTACTTACCAAATGCAATGGATGTGTCATGATGATGGGAGAGAGTGTTTCTGTGGGGGTGGGGGGGGGTGGGGGAGGGGTTGAATGGGACTTCATATTTTTTGAATGTAATATATTTTTAAAAATGAATTAAAAAAAAAAAAAGAAATGAGACTGGGATGAAAAGGTACTAGCCAAAGGAAACTTCAAATGCACCAACAAAAATGGTTATTCTTGCACACACAAAGACACACACAAATTGAAGTGAAAATGATGAAATGCAAATACTTAAATTCTGAATAGTTGGAAGCCAGGTCCCTGTTTTGTTATTCTTATCTCCAAAATAATAAAGCATATTCTAAAATTACCATTGTTTTAATTTGCTCTTTCCCATTAAAACTGATTTATTCTGAAATTCTAAATAACTAAATAACAGCGTGAGATTTTTAGTTTAATCAAAAGGAGCATGGATATGTAAAAATTGAGAAATACTGATCTAAAGCAATGGCTTTCAATTTTTAAATCAACTTTATTGAAGTATATTTACATAAAACACATTTCACCCATTTTAATATACAGTTCAATTAGTTTTAAGAAATACACATACCCACGTTACAGCCACAACAATAAGGCACAGAAACCTCCATCATCCCCAAAAGGCTCCCCTCCTTCTTCTCCTCACCCCTAGTTCCCAGGCCATGACTAATCTGATTTCCAAGTGAATTCCAATTTTTTCCTGCATAAAACTCTCTTCAAACAGACACTTGAGGGGAAGTCCAAAAAATTAGATCTGTGAAATCTGAGACGCTCTGGATAAAATGGTGAGGGACAGGGCTAGTAATCCTGTTTGAAAACCACAGAGATTCAGCAATGGTTTCCTCCTTTCCAAATCTGAGTGCCACATTAACACAGAAAATCTCTCATAACCCCACGATAGCAGTTGCCCTTTTATTACCTCCTGAGTGATAAAATGCATACATTCATATAGATTCCAGACCCCAGAATCATTGGCACATCATGGACTTGGGACCACCCATTCTAAGATAACTTATTCTGACCCAGTAATTTTAAAGACAAGAAAACTGGGACCCTAAGTTGAGGAGACCTGCTTAAAACTCACACAGCTGGAGAGTATGAATCAGCCCAAGCAATAGGGTGTATTTGACCTGGTCCATTTCTGATGAGATAACTGGATCTCCTTCCACTCCACCACACTGCCCTAAGATGACACAACACTTTTGTCTACTTTCCCCTCCAGGGCAAGTGATGCTGGGCCAGGGCAAGGGCCAGGGGTGGTATCTCAGAATGCTGGGTGCAGAGCTGGAAGGAGCCTCACTTGCCCAGAAACTGTAGTGATTAAGGTAGAGAGAAAAATCCAGAAGATGATTTCTCTGAAAAGTCTCAAATCAAAAAGGTAACCAAAGAGTTATCCATCTTAGGGAGACTGGTCCAAAAGGACAAGTCAGGGTGCAAAGCCATCAGAACAGGGCCTCGCCCAGTTTTCAGCACATAATAGACATTCAAATAATAGTTTTTCCAGTTCCACTTAGGATGTTGAAAATCTCCTCACACTAAGAATGAGAAAAAGTTTAAAAATCTATAAAATCATAACTTTTCGAGCTCAGAAAGTTCAGGTCATAGGCAATCGACTAAACTGATTCCACAGGGTGACACATTCCTCCACGGAGAGTTGGGTCTCACAAACTGTGTCAGAGCATAGGAAGAAGAGGTGGTCACCATAAAAGTGGACAAGAAGAAAGCTAAAATTGTAATGAATTCTAAAAGGTCAATTGTGGGTCAACTTATCAGTTAGAATTACTTGGAGTCCCAGACTCAAGGAGTGTTCACAGTTACAAATTTATTTCCATGGCATTCACCAAATGCTCATAAGAAAGACTGGGGTATGACAGGAGACTGGAAAGAGTCCCTTGAGGTGGCACAGGTGTGTGGATGGTGAGCTGCTGCCTCTGAAGGAGGGGCACTAAAGTCTACCCAGTTTCTAACCCTTCCTTCAGATGAAGCAAGCCTTGAGTTGCTGAAGTTGGGAAAGGAAATGCTCATGAGCCCAGAATTCTGCACCAACACAAAGCAGAGATTTGCTGCTGCTGGGGGAGGTGCAGAAAACTCTCCCAAACAGATCTGACAGATTTAAATCAGAGTTTGGTTTTGATGGATGGGAGGAGGCAGAGATCAAGAAATCTGATTTAAAAACCCATCCCTGAGACCCAGGTGCACAGACCTCATCTAAGCCTGATGCTAGATCAGGAAGTCTGAGAAGTCTCCCCATCTCCATCTCTGATCCCCATCATAAGCCTAGCAGCAAGTAACAAGCAACGGAAGTCCTTTCCTGGGGAGGCTCAAAATCTTAGAGAAAATGACCATTTAAGGACAGCTGAAAACTGAGGGGGACAGGAATACTGAGGCAACCTTTCCAGGACTCCAAGCCCCACACTAACCACAAGATAACAGCAGCCCATTAATGGAGGAATGCGAAGCCTGTGTTACACTGTAGTAAGGAAATGATAGCTCAAGTCCTGGCTAGATTTTCTCAATCTCCTAAGCTAAAAACCTGAAATAAGAGGCATAACCATTTCTGTATGTGAATATTATTTACCTCACTCTCTACTGTTGTTTTCCATTCAATGTCTGGCATTCAATGAAAATTTTTGAGACACACAAAAAAGCAAAATAGAAGAACCCATTCTAGAAAGAGAAAACAACCAACAGAACCATACAAAGAGATGACTCAGATGTTGGAACAATCAGACATGGACTTTAAAATAATTATAAGTCAGGGCAAGATGGCACTGGTTTAAGTGTGCACTCACCATCTCTCTCTCTCACACACACACACAAAAGGCTGAGTGAAGGCAAGAGCCTGCCCAAGTGAGCTGTTTCGGGAACCCAAAGAGCAGGAGGCTTCAGGGTATAGATCTGGAGAGAACTGGACAAAGAGTTGAATTGCTCAAGGTAAAATCCATAGTTTCTAGCCCCTGAGGCTGGAAACTGCAGGACAGGAAGGCTAAGCCCAACACTTGAGGCAATGAGCCATCTGCAAGCCCCAACTCCCACTGGCCACCCAATGGGAGGGAGCATTCTCTGAGGGTTCTCAGAGGAAGAGGGTTCTGGTGAAGGGTAGAGAGGGGTTTCCTTTCTGGGGGCTTGTTTGTCTGGATCCCTGTTGAGCTTTGAGGAGCATACCAGCTGGCTCGAGGTGGCACTGGGAAGAGGGGAGAGGAAAATCTGCTGTGGCAGCCTGATTTACCTAGCCAACCTGGGAGAGAGGAACCTGGCCTGGGAGAGGGCGAGTCAGGCAATGGACTAGTCCCCTGCTGAAAACTTTCAAAATTTCAACTCTCCAAAGGGAAGTGTCAATAAGAAGCTTTTAATAAGCTCCCAAGAGCCTATTTAAGCTCTCCTGGGAGGAGGAGGTGGTTTGGAAGAGGGTTGAGAGTAATTTTTCTGCTCAGTCACCAGGATCCCATTTGAACTTCAAAAGTGAACTCAACCTGATCAGGACTGGTGAGGGGGGATTCCCTCCCATAGGCTATTGCATCCTGCTGCCCTGGCAGAGAAAGCAATAAGAATATAAAAGGCACAGGAACACAACCGCCTGAGAGAAAGTGACTAGATAGATTTCTGAAGTGCTAATTGACACAATGAGGAAGTTTAGCTCAGTGGAAAGGTTTCTGCCTTGAATATACAACGTCCCTACTTCAATTCCCAGCTCCTCTTAGAGCAGTGATCCATTGGGATATCAAACACCCAGCTGATACGTTAGGACAGGGAAAACATAGACATTATATTTGTACTAGCTTCACTTGGGTCTCTTATTTTTCCTAAAAAACAGGTTACTTTAAAAAAAATTTAACTTAGTTTACTCACTAAAACCCACTTCCAAACCTACAGAGGGAAGGCTGCAGAATAATTGATTGATGAACACCTGTAGCCTGAGAAACTCCATAGGGACCTAAAAGGGAAGGCTGTTCTTCCTTAGTTTTTGTTTGACTGCTTGCTTGTGTGTTTGTTTGTTTTGTTTTCTTGTTTTTCTTTCCTCTTTCTCCCCCCTCCCTTTTTTAAAATTAGGTGCTGCTGGCTTGTTTCTTGTTTTGTGTTTCCTCCTTGATTTCCCCTTTTCTGTGTATACCAATTTTGTCTACCAACACTATCTCTTTCTTCATCTTTCTTTCTTCCACTTTCAGTTGTTGTTCTTACATCCCACCTCTCTGTCTAGTCCTCAGTTTTTCTGTTTTTATATTTCTAACTCATCTACTCTGTTTTCTTTCTTTTATTAATTTTTTCTTTTCCTTTTTCTTTCTTTTCTCTTTCCCTCTCTCCTCATCATTCTGGCCTTTTGGTTCATTCTATATATTTTCTCTAGGATTCCCATTTCATTGTAGGTACTCCACTTTTTTATTCCTATTATTCTATGCTGCTTACATGAGTTTAAATATTCATTTTCCTAGGTCTTATATGATTCCTCTTCTAACTTTTACTATAATTATTACTATTATCCTTTTTCTTTTCTTACCTCTTTCACTTTCTCAGGTCCTAATCTTTTTCCTTCAAGGGAACATAGATATCAGCAAGGAAATAGAACAAGAAGAACAAAGTGTCAAAAAAAAAAAAAAAAACATGCACAAAAACAGCAGTTAAATAAAACCCTAGAGTAGAGAGAAAAGCTAATCAACAGAATAAACCCCTCAAGATAAAAAGATGACCAGACAGCAACAAAAAATTGCAAACCATACCAAGAAAGAGGAAGACAGTCCAATGAACAAACTAAAAACCAGGAAGAGTTGCAGGCCATTGAACTAACCAAAGATGTCCAAACAATTATCATGGACTAACTTAATGAAGTGAAGAGATTAAGGATATTAAGAAGACCCTGGGAGAACATACTGAAGAAATTGTAAACATACACAAAAAGATAACAGATGTGATGGTGATGAAAGGCACAATCCCAGAAGTCAAAAATACTCTGGTAGCACATAAAAGCAGATTTGAACAGCAGATGAAAGAATTAGCAATGTGGAGGACAGTACATCTGAAATCAAACAGATAGTAGAACAGATAGATTTAAAAAATAGAAAAAATATAGCAGGGACTTAGGAATTTGAACAACAACACAAAACACACAAACATATATATTATAGACATCCCAGAGGGAGAAGCAATGGGAAAGGGGACAGAAGAAGTGTTGGAGGAAATAATGGCTGAAAATTTCCCAATCCTATTGAGGGAGATGGGCGTACATGTCCAGGAAGCACAGTGCATTTCAAACAGTATAAATCACAACAGACCTACTCCAAGACATATACTTGTCAAACTGTCCAATGCTCAAAACAAAGAGAAAGTATTGAAGGCAGCAAGAGAAAAGAAAACCATCACATACAAGGGAAGCTCAATAAGATTAAATGCTGATCTCATCTGAAACCATGGAGGCAAGAAGGCAGTGGTATGACATAGTTGAGGTAATAAAAGAAGAAAAGTTCCAGCCAAAAATTCTCTATCCAGCAAAGCTGGCATTCAAAAGTGATGGAGAATTGAAAATATTCACAGATGAACAGAAATTAAGAGAGTATGCCAATAAGAAATCTGCCACTCAAGAAATACTAAAAGGAGTTCTACAGGTTGAAAGTAAAAAACAGGAGAGAGAGCTGGAGAAGAGTGTAAGACCAACTAAAAAAACAAAAAGAGAAATAAAAACAATATATGACACACATAAACCCAAAGAAAATATAGCTAATGTAAGTAATTCCTTGAGAGTAATAACACTGAATGTTAATGGATTAAACTCACCAGTCAAGAGACACAGATTAGAAGAATGGATAAGGAAATATGACCCATCTATATGCTGTCTACAGGAAACCCACCTTAGACCCAGGGATTCAAGGAGGCTGAAAGTGAATGCTGGAAAACAATCCTACAAGCAAACAATAACTAAAAAAGGGTGGGAGTAGCTATGCTAACACTGGACAAAATAGACTTTAAGTGCAAAACTATTGTAAGAAACAAAGACAGAGACAATATATTAGTAAAAGAGGTAATCTTTCAAGAAGAAAGAAGAATCATAAACATTTATACACCTAACCTGGGAACCTCAAAATACATGAGGCAAACACGGGAAAAACTAAGTGGAGAAATAGATGCCTCTACAATTATAGTGGGGGACGTAAATACACCATTACCACCATTAGACAGAAAATCTCAACAGGGAATCAATAAAGAAACAAGGATTTTGAATAATACATTAGAGAATCTGGACCTAATAGACATACAGGACATTACACCCAAATACAGTGGGATATACATTCTTCTTAAGTGCACATGGAACATTCTCCAAGATAGACCATATGCTAGGCCACAGAAACATTCTCATTGAACTCAGAGAGATTGATATTATACACAGTAATTTCTCTGACCACAATGGAATGAAGCTGGAAATCAGTAAGGGCCAAAGAACCAGATTAGGCACAAAGATATGGAAGTTCAACAACACACTCTTAGAAAAACAGTGGGTGAAGGAGGAAATTTCAAAAGAAATCAATAACTACCTTGAAACAAATGAAAATGACAACACAACATATCAAAACCTATGGGATGGCGGCAGACTTGGCCCAGTGGCTGGGGCGTCTGTCTACCACATGGGAGGTCCGCAGTTCACTCCCCGGGCCTCCTTGACCCATATGGAGCTGGCCCAAGTGCAGTGCTGATGTGCACAAGGAGTGCCGTGCCACGCAGGGGTGTCCCTGCATAGGGGAGCCCCACACACAAAGAATGCGCCCCATAAGGAGAGCTGCCCAGTGTGAAAGAAAATGCAGCCTGCCCAGGAATGGTGCCACCCACCTGGAGAGCTGACACAGCAAGATGATGCAACAAAAACATAGATTCCCGTGCCGCTGACAACAACAGAAGTGGACAAAGAAGATGCAGGAAATAGACACAGAGAACAGACAACCAGAGTGGGGGAGGAAGGGGAGAGAAATAATATAAATAAATAAATCTTTTTTAAAAAACCCTGTGGGATGCAGCAAAAGCAATAGTGAGGGGGAAATTCATAGCCCTAAAATGTACATATCAAAAAAGAAGAAAGTGCTAAGATTGAAGACCTAACTGCACACCTGGAGGAATTAGAAAAAGAACAACAAACCCCAAATGGAGTAGAAAGAAAGAAAAAACAAATATTAGAGCAGAACTAAATGAAATAGAAAATAAGAAAACACTAGAAAAAATAAACAAAAACAAAACCTGGTTCTTGGAGAAGATCAATAAAATTGACAAGCCCTTAGCTAGACTAACAAAGAAAAAGAGAGAGAAGATGCAAATACATAAATAAAGAAATGACCCCACAGAAATAAAGAGTATCATAAGAGGATACATTGAAAAATTAGATGCCAACAAGAAGGATAATTTAGAGGAAATGGACAAATTCCCAGAAACACCCAAGCAACCTACAATGAGGAAAGAAGAAATTGATTAATTCAACAGACCACTCACAAGTAAAGAGATAGAATTGGTCATCAAAACCTCCCAACTAAGAAGAGCCCAGGAACAGATGGCTTCACATGTGAATTCTACCAAACATTCTAGAAAGAAGTAAAATGAATCCTGCTTAAACTCTTCCAAAAAATAGAAGCAGAAGGAACATTACCTAACTCATTCTATGGTGCCAACATTACCTTAATACCAGAGCCAAACAAAGATGCCACAAGGAAGGAAAATTATAGACCAATCTCTCTAGCGAACTTAGATGCTAAAATCCTCAACAAAATATCTTCTAATCATATTCAACAACACATCAAATGAATTATACACTTGACCAAGTGGGTTTCATCCTGAGCATGCAAGGATGGTTTCAACATAAGAAAATCAATCAATGTAATATACCACATAAACAAATCAAAAGGAAAAATCACATGATCATCTCTATGGACACAAAAAAGCATTTGACAAAATACAGCACCCTTTCCTGATAAACACTGAAAAGATAGGAATACAAGGAAATTTTCTGAACATGATAAAGGGTATATATGAAAAACGTACAGCTAACATCATATATAATGGTGAAATCCTAAAATCTTTTCCTCTAAGATCAGGAACAACACAAGGATGCCCACTATCATTGTTCCTATTTAACATTATGTTAGAAATACTTGCTCAAGCACTGAGGCAAGAAAAAGATATAAGAGCCATCCAAATTGGAAAGGAAGGAGTAAAAATTTCACTATTTACAGACTCTCCAGTTCATTGGACTCACCCAAGACAACTAACAAAGAGGTAAGGATGGACAACCACCATACCAAGGAACTGAGAGAGTCTACAACTGCAAGCAAGATTGTCCCATCCATCAGCCATATGGGATCAAAGCCACCTTTGAATTAGAGGTAGAGTGGACATTACCATCCCAGAATCCTCAAGATTGGGGAATAAAATATGGATTAGAGTGGACTTACTGGTATTCTACTATGGACTTACTGAGATTCTAGCAATGAAAGAAATTCTGTCATTGATGTGGAGACAGTGGCCACTGGAGGTGCTAAAGGCAGGGAGAAGGACAAAGAGATGTAATATGGGGGCATTTTCAGGACTTGGAATTGTCCTGAGTGACACTGCAATGACAGATACAGGTTATTATATATATGGCCATAACCTCCAGAATAAGTAGGAGAGAGTGTAAACTACAATGTAAACTATAATTCATGCTTAGTGGCAATGTTCCAAAATGTTTTCATCTATTGCAATAAACACATCACAATAATAAAAGTTGTTAATGTGGAGGGAAGTGGGAGGTGTGGGAAGGGGAGCATATGAGAATCCCTTATATTTTTTATATATCATTTTATGTACTCTAAGTATCCTTTAAAAAATAAATTAAAAATATATTTTAAAAAAGAAAAATGAAATAAAATAATTATGATTAATATGTTTTTAAAAATCTAGTGGGAAAAATAAACAACATCCATGAGAATTTCAAGAGTGTTGAAAAAGAGTCAAAGGGAAATGCTAGGAAAAAGGCAATGTCAAAAAAGAACTTCATCTGTGGCCTTGTCAGCAAACCAAACACAACCAAGGAAAGAAACTAATCAACTTTAAAGTAGATCAATAGAATTATCCTTACCTAAACATAATGAGAAAAAAGAAGAGAGCATCCAAAAACTGTGAAATAATATCAAACTGTCTAACATACATGTTGTATAATGAATCCTGTCCCTCACAGAGACATGTACAAGTCCCAACTCTGGTCCAGCAGGTGTGAAATCATTTGTAAACTGGGTCTTCTTCGGTTCTATTAAGGTGACACCAAACCAAATTAGGGTGGGCCTTAATTTAATATAACAGTAGTCCTTATAAGCAAAGGAAAATTGAATCTATAGTAGAAGCCAGAGAAGGAGACAGAGCACAGCAAATCATGATGTGATGGAGGCAGACATTGATTGCCTACAAGTCACCACTGGAAGTCTACAGACTTCAGAGAAGACATGATCTGCCAATGCCCTGATTTTGGACTTTTACCCTCCAAAACTGTGAGACAATAAATTCCTGCTGTTTAAGCCAACCAGTCTGTGGTATTTTTTTATAGAAGCCCTGGCAAACTAAGATACATGCAATTGAAGTCCCAAGAGGACAAGAAAGAGAATGAGGCAGAAGAAATATTTGAAGCAATAATGGCCAAGAATTTTCTAAAATTAATGAAAGACCACAAACTACAAATCCAAGAGGTTCAGCTATAGCCAATCAGGATTAATACAAAACACACATGCACACCCACACACTCATCATAGTCAAATTGCTGAAATCCAAAGATAAAGGGAAAAATTTGAAGGCAGCTACAGAAAAAATAAATATGTAAAGAAGATTAAAAATAAGAATTACGGCCAACTTATCATCAAAAACTATATAAGTAGACTTCTGATTAACCAAAATGGTGGCATAAGGTTTTTGAGGGTGCCATTCCCCCACAGAATATTTGAAAAAAATAGTAAATACCGGTGGAGCCTTCTTTCTCAAAATTCCAGAAAGCAGTTAAAGGGTTTTAGTAATTGGGTGAGTGCTGGATCAAGAAAATGCAGCTTTAAAAGTGGTAGGAGAGGTTCATAACACTTTGCTGGCCCTTCCCTTAACCCCTCCCCAGTCTAGTACAGAGTCAGCCTGCACAACCACTGAGAGTCCCTGGCTCTATGGGAGCAGAGTGACCCCCATGCACATATGAATGTGCCTTCACATCAGTGCCAATCTATCATCTGGCAGCCTGAAAGACTGAGCCAGGACGTGTCTCTGACTCATCCTCCCAGAATTTGTCCTGCAGATAGAAGATTGTAGACAGCCTAAGCAATGTTAGTAAGAATTAAGCCAAAGCAAACTGGGGAAAAGGTTTACCAGCTTCAGGAAAAACAATAAAGCACCATGGATGGGGGGAGTATATTTCAAAGAGAGTAGAAGGAACATTCAGATCCCTGTAACTGGAGAGTTCCTAAGGCCACAAATGAGTTCAATCCCAGGATAAGATACAGACTCAGAAAAGAGAGAAACTGTACTTCATTTTTGTCTTAGGTTGACCTTCTTGACAGGAAGGCTAAATTCTAAAGGGGAGCATCAGCCAATGCAGAGCCAATTTTCAAAGACTGTGAAAGGTGTTTTGTTTTGTTTTTAAATTGCTTTGTTTATTTTTGTTAGCTCTTGGGACTCAAGTAAACAATTGTATGTAACTACCTGGATACAAACTACAGAATGGACAGCCTAGAGACTAAATCGCGGAGTTGAAGCATTAATGTATTAAAACTCACAGTATGCAACAAAAGATTCTTAGACAAATGAAGAAAGAGGAAATGTTGCTCATTCAAGAGAATAAAATAAAAATTCAGAAACCATCACTTAAGAAGACCAGACTTGAACATACTGAACAAAGACTTTTAAAAAATCGTTTCCAATATGCTCAAGGAAATAAAGGAAAATATAATGGATATCAGGAAAATGAATACTCAGGAATATGAGAATCTAAATAAAAAGATAGAAATTTTTAAAAAGGAACCAAACAAATACTAGAGTGAAAGATCACAATAATTGAAATGAAAAATTCTCTAATGGTTTTCAATAGCAGATTGGAGCTGGCAGAAGAAAGAATCAATGAACTTGAAGAAAATACATTTAAAAATAATCTGACTAAGGAGCAAAAAGAAAAAAGAATGAAAAAAATGAACAGAGCCTAAGACACCTGTGGAACACCATCACGCATACCAGAAGGAGAAGAAAGAGAAAGAAGAAAGAATATGCAAAGAAATAATGACAGAAAATTTCCCAAATTTAAAGAAATTTGAAGATTCACCAAAAAAGCCCCAAAAGGATAAACCAGGCCCAGACACACAGTAGTCATTTGCCAAGTGCCAGGGACAAGGAAAGAATTCTAAAAGCTGCACGAGAAAAGCAATGTTCTATGTACATGGGAGCCCCAATCAAAGTAAGTGCTGATTTCTCAAACCTGTGGAGAAAAGAAGGAAGGCAATAGGATTAAATATTTAAGCTAAAAGAAAACAATTGCCAACCAAGAATCTTACATTGAAAAGATAGTCTTTCAAAAAAGAGGAAGAGATTAAGATATTGCCAGATATGTCCCCTGCATAGGGGAGCCCCATGTGCAAGGAGTGCACCCCATAAGGAGAGCCACCCAGCATGAAAGAAATTGCAGCCTGCCCAAGAATGGCACTGCCCACACAGAGAGCTGACACAACAAGATGACACAACAAAAAGAAACACAGATTCCAGTGCCACTGACAACAACAGAAGCGGACAAAGAAGAAGACACATCAAATAGACACAGAGAACAGACAAATGGGGTGGAGGAAATGGGAGAGAAATAAGTAAATAAATCTTAAAAAAAAAAAAAAGATATTACCAGATAAACAAAAGCTGAAGTTCCCAGATAAACAAAAGCTGAAGGATTTCATCACCATTAGATCTACTATACAAACATGATAAAGGGAACTTTTCAGACTGAAAGGAAAGGACACTAGACAATGGATCCTTAAATCCATTTAAGGCATAAAAAAATAAAAGACCTCTGGTAAAGGTAATCATAAAGGTAATTATAAGTGCCAGTATGATTGTACCTTCTTAAAGGTTGTAAAATGCACATGCATAAAATTAAGAATAAATCTGTGGTTTATTCTTTATACAATGAATAAAGATATAATTTGTAACAAGGAAACAAAAGGTAGGAGTATAGAGGAGTATAGGAATAATGTTTCTATATGTTATTGAAGTTAAGTTGATAGCAAATCAAATGTGATTATTATAGTTTATTATATTAAATTTTAGCCCCATGGTAACTACAAAGAAAATATCTGAAAAATATATACAAAATAAAATTAGAAGGGTCTGAAATAGTACACTGCAATTTTTTAAAAATATGGATGGAAGTATTAATGGAAGCCTTGAAGGACAAAAAAAGGTATAAGATGTAAAAGGCCAAATACCAAAATGACAGAAGAAAGTCATGCAGTATCAGCAGTTCCTTTAAATGTAAATGGATTAAATTCTCCAAAGGTAGAGATAGGCAGAATGGATTTTTTAAAAAGCATGACCCAACTATATGCTATTTACAAGTGACATCTTAAATTCAAAGATACAAGTATGTTGAAAGTGAAAGGATGGAAAAAATATACCATGTGAACAGTAGCCAAAAGACAACTAGGGTAGATTTACTAATGTCAGATAAAATAGACTTTATGTAAAAAAGTGTTAAGAGCGACAAAAATCACTATATACTGATAAATAGGTCAATTCAACAGGAAGATACAATGATTATAAATATTTATGTACTTAATGGTAGAACCCTAAAATATATGAAAGTATTAAGTGATTCAAGGAAAGAAATAGATGGTTCTACATTAATAGTAGGAGATTTTAATATACCACTTTTAATAATGGCTAGAACATCTAGATAGAAGATTAGTGAAGAAATAGAATACTTAAATGATACAATAAACCAACAGACATAATTATAAACTAATAAACATATATAAAACACTTCACCTAACATTAGCAGAATATACAGTCTTTTTGAATGTGCATGGATTATTCTCTAGGATAGACCATATGTTAGGTCACAAAAGTCTCAACAAATTAAAAATTATTAAAATTATACATGTATCATCTGACCATAAAGGAATGAAGCAAGATATCGATAACTTAGAGAGAAATGAAAAATTCAAAATACATGGAAATTAAACAACACACTCTTAAACAACAGTGGGTCAAAGAAAAAATCACAAGGGAAATTAGGAAATATCTTGAGAGGAATGAAAATGAAAACACAACATACCAAACTATATGGGTGGCAGCAAAGACAGTGCTGAAAGGGAAATTTATAGTTCTAAATGCTTACATTACAAAAGAAAGATCTCAAATCAGAGCCCTAACCTCACAACCGGAGGACCTAGTAAAAGAAGAACAAGAATAAGAAAGGAAATAACAAAGATTAGCTTGGAGATAAATGCAATTTAGAATTAAAAATAGAGAGACTCAACAAACCAAAAGTTTGCTCTATGAAATGTTCAGTATAATCAACAAACCTTAAGCTACAATGACAAAGGAAAAAAAAGAAAGGAAACAAATAACTAAAATAACAAATGAAAGGGGAGACATTACTACCAACACACATAAATAAAAAAGATTTTAAGAGAACACTATGAACAACTATATGCTGATAAATGAGATAACTAGATGAAATGGACAATTTTCTAGAAACATACAAACTACCCTACACTAACTCAAGAAGAAACAGAAGGTCTCAACAGACTAATAATAATAAAAAGATTGAATCAGTAGCCAAAAACCTTCTAAAGAAAAGCACAGACCAGATGGCTTCACTGGTGAGTTTTACTAAACATTTCAAGAGGAAATAACACCAGTTCTGCTCAGATGCTTCCAAAAAGTTGAAGAGGAGGGAAAATTCCTAATTCATTCTATGAAGCTACTATCACCCAATAATAAAGCCAGATAATTACAGACCAATATCCCTTATGAATTTACATGCAAAAGTCCTCAACAAAATCCAAGAGCACATTTTTAAAATGATATACCAAAATCAAGTGGGATTTACTCAAAGTATGCAAGGGTGATTCAATAAAAGAAAATTAATTAATGTAATATACCACATTAATAGAACAAAGGAAAAACCCACAAGATCATTTCAATAGACATAGGAAAGGCATTTGACAAGATCCAGCACTCTTTCTTGATGAAAACACTTAGAAAACGAGGAATAAAAGGAAACTTCCTCAACATGATAAAGAGCATGGTTTTAGTTTCATAGCTGCAAAAACAAATACCATACAATGGGCTGACTTAAATGATGGGAATTTATTGACTCATGGTTTGGGGCTACAAGAAGTCCAAATTTGAAGCATCAGCAAGGTGACGCTTTCTCAGAAATGACTATGTTGTTCTGGGACTGACTGCTGGTGATCCTAGATCCTTGATTTCTCTGACACATGGCAATATACATGGTGGCTTCTGTTGGGTTCTCTCTCCATCTGACTTTCATTCAGCCTATAAAGGACTCCAGGAATCCATATGAAAGCCCAATCTGATTCACGAGGGCTTAACAGAAGTAACATCTTAAACAGATCTTATTTACAAAGCAGAGATTTTATTTACAGTGGTTCCACACCCACCAGCATGTGGACAAGAACAAGAATATGTCCAAATTCAGGACACAATTCAATCCTCCACAAGTATATATGAAAAAACCCAGAGCTAACATCATAATCAACAGTGAAATACTGAAAACTTTCCCTCTAAGATCAGGAATGAGACAAGGATGCCCACTGACACCATTGTTTTCAACATTGTACTGGATGTTCTAGTCAGAGCAACTAGGCAAGAATAGAAATAAAAGTCATCCGAATTGGAAAAGTAGTAAAACTTCTCTATTTGTAGATGGCATGATATTGTGTATTTTTTAAATCCTGAAAAATACACCATGAAGCTACTAGAACAATAAATAAATTCAGCAAAGTGGCAGAGTACAAGATCAACATGAAAAAATTAGTAGTATTTTTATATACTAGTAATGAACAATGTAAAGAGGAAATCAAGGGAAAAATCCATTTACAACAGCAAGTTAAAATTCAAACCTCTAGGAATAAATTTAACCAAGGATGTAGAGGACTTTACATGGAAAACTACAAAACATGGCTAAAAGTAATCAAAGAAGACCTAAATAAATGGAAAGCATTCTGTGTTCATGGATTGGAAAACTAAATATTGTAGGTTGTCAATTCTACCAAAAGCTATTTACACATTCAATGCAATCCCAATCAAAATTCCAACAGCCTTCTTTACACAAATGGAAAAGCCAATCATCAAATGTATATGGAAGGGTAAGGGATCCCAAATAGCCAAAAACATCTTGAAGAGAATGAGGTTAGAGGACTCTAACTTCCAGATTGTAAAACTCATTACAAAGCCACAGTAATCAAAACAACATGGTACTGGCACAAAGAAAGACAAACAGACCAATGGAATCAAATTGAGAGCTCAGAAATCAACCCTTACATTTACAGTCAATTTGATTTTGACAAGCATGCCAGTTCCACTCAATGGAAAAAGAAAAGTCTCTTTAACTAAAGGTGCTGGGAAATGGAATATTCATATACAAAATAATACCTCATACCAGATACAAAAATCAACAGAAGATGAATCAAAGACCTAACTACAAGAACCAAAATTATTAAACTCCTAGAAGAAAACGTCTTCAGGACAATGGATTAGACAATGGATTCTTAGACTTTCCATCAAAAAAATATGAGAAGCAAAAGAAAAAAATGGATAAATAGGATTTCATCAAATTAAACACTCTGGGCTTCAAAGGATTTCATCATGAAAGTGAAAAGGCAACCTACAGAATGGGAGAAAATATTTGGAAACCACATATCTGATAAGAGTTTGATATCCAGAATATATAAAGAAATCCTACAACTCAATAACAAAATAACAACCCAATTTAAACATGGGCAAAAGGCTTGAATAGACATTTCTCTAAAGATATACAAATAGTCCAAAGTCAAATGTAAAGATGCTCAACATCATTAGCCAATAGGGAAATGTAAATCAAAACCATAATGAAATACCATTTCACATCCACTAGAATGGCTACTATTAAATAAATGGAAAATAACAAGTATTGGAGAGGATATGGATGAATAGGAACACTTGTTCATTGTTGGTGAAAATGTAAATGGTGCAGCCACTGAGGAAAACAGTTCCTTAGAAAGTTAAGTGTAGAACTGCCATATGACCTGGCAATCCCACTTCTAGATGTGTATACCCAAAAGAATTGAAAGGAGAGACTTGAACAGATATTAGCACACAGATGTTCATAGCAGAATTAGTCACAATTGCCAAAAGATGGAAGAAAGCAAATGCTCATCAACAGATGTAATATATTTTTTTAAAGTGGTATATACACACAATGAAATATTATTCAACTATGAAAAGGAATGATACATGTGGCAACATGGATAAAACTTGAAGACACAATGTTGAGTGAAATAAGCCAGAGTCAAAAAGATGCATACTGTATGATCTCACTAATGAAATAATTAAGATAAGCAATTCATAAAATCAGAAAATATAATAGAAGTTTACACAGGCCAGGGAAGGGGTAGAAATGCAGAGTTAATGCTTAATTGGTACAGTTTCTCGTTGGCATGTTGGAAAATTTTGATAATAATGGTGGTGATGAGAGCACAACATTATGAATGTAATTTTAACACCACTGAAATTATATATTTGAATGTGGTTAAAAGGGGAAATTTTAGTCTGCATATATGCTACTAGAATAAAAAACTTTTTAAAAAATCAACCATTGGACTCACAACTGTGAGCCCTATCGTAAACTATGGACTATGTGTTAAGAGCAAAATTATAAAAATATTCTTTCATTCATTGTAACAAAGGTATCACACTAATGCAAAGTATTAATAGGGAAAATTGCATGTCTGAAGAGGATATAGGGGAACTCTATATTTTCTGCATAATTTTTTTGTAAACCTACAACTTCTCTAATTTAAAAATCTATGAAAGCTGAAAGACAGTAGAGTGGTATCTTCAAAGTACTAAAAGAAAATAACTGGCAAACCAGAATTAAGGCAAAATAAAGAATCTGACACACAAAATTTGAGAGAAAACATTGTTAGCAGACCTGCATTACAAAAGAAAAAGTTAAAAGAAGTTCTTCCAGCAAAAGGGGTGTGGATCTACTTAAAGAAACGAAGAGTGCAAAAATGGTAAAAATGAGAGTGCATAAAAGGACATTTTCATTTTAAATTGCTTTAATAGATTATTGGCTATGTAAAGCAAAAACAGTAACAAATGGATTTTGCAGTTTATAAAATATGTGTTAGTAAAATGTATGATAATAACAAAGGATGTAAAGGAAAACATGGAAGTATACTGTTTTAGGGGTCTTATACTCTTCTTGAAGTGGTATATTATTTAAAGGTAGACTGTGGTAAATAAAGATGTATATTAAAAACACTAGAAAACACTATTTTAAAAGGATATTTAAAAATAAACTAATTGTGGAGATAAAATGGAAATATAAATATTAAATCCAAAAGATGGCAGAAAAAGGAAAAAAGAAAAATAAATGGGACAAATAGAATACAATGAGCACACTACCCTTGTTAAATAATATGCCCCAGAGACTTAAATCTGTGGTCTGTTCATGTGCTGGTTGAGTCTGAATCTCAGCAGAGTTACATCTACTCGCCAGTTCATTGGACTCACCCAGGACAGCTAACAAGGAGATGATGATGGACAACACCCATCCCAGGGAACAGAGAGCGTCTGCAATTGTAAGCAAGACAGTTCATCCACCTGCCCCATGGGATCTAATTCCCCTCTCAATCAGAAACAGAGTGGGCATCATCATCCCAAAATCCTCAAGACTGGGACATGAACAATGGGCTAAAGTAGACGTTATTACTCTTTTATAGACGTATCATTATTCTAGCAATGGAAGAACTTGTGACATTGATATAAAGGCAGTGGTCCCCAGAGGTTCTGAGGGGAGGGAGAGGGAAGAATAGGTGCAACATGGGTGCATTTTTAGGACATTGGAATTGTCCTGTAAGACATTGCAATGACAGATACAGGCCGTTATACACTTTGTCAAAGCCTATAAAATGGTGCGGGGCAGAGTGTAAGCTATAAAATAAACTATATTCCATAATTAGTAGCAATGCTTCAATATGTGTTCACCAATTATAACAAACGTACCACACTAATGAAAGATGTTGTGTGGTGGGAAATTGTGGGAGGGAAAAGGGGCATATGGGAAGCCCCTATATTTTTTATGTAACATTTATGTAATCTAAAGCTTCTTTAAAAAAAAAAAAAAGGGAAATAACTAGCAAGATAATAAGTTTAAATTAACCAAATAAATAAGTTAATTTAATGGTCTAAACACTCCAATTGAAATATAGATATTATGTGGGCATACTTTCAACAAGAAATCCACTTTAAGTGTAAGTAGATTAATAATAAAAGGAAAAAGATGCACCATATAAACACTAACTAAAAGAAAGCTAGAATGGTATATTAATATTAAAGTAGACCTTGGAACAAAGAATATTACCAAGGATAAAGAGGGCCATTACATAATGATAAAGGGGCCAATTCACCAAGAAGACATAGCAACTGTAAATACATATGTGCCTTGTAATAAAACTTCAAACTACATAAAACAAAAACTTGTAACATGGAAAGGATAAGCATATAAAGTGCTAAAGGAGAATTTAGCAGAAGGCCTGGAAACCCGCTTACAGTAACTCCTTTGCAGGCTGCTCCAGCCAGCAGCACCAGAGCGCACACTGTGTTCCAGGGAACACGGAGCACCTACCAAAAAAGACCATATTCTGGGCCACAACACAAATCCCAACACATTTATTTACAAGAGTCAAATCCATACAAAATACGTTCTCCAAGCAAAGTAATCAAACTAAAAATCAATAGCAAAAAAGAAATTTGAAAATCCCCCAATATTTATTTGGAAATAAAATAAATAACATTCTTGGAAATAAGGGAGAGAAAGAGAAGGAAGGAGGAGTCGAGGAAGAGAGGAAGGAATAGAGGGTGGGAGGGAAGGAATAAAGAGAAGGAGGGAAAAGAAGAGGAACAGGGAGGGGGAAGGATGCGAGAGAAAGCGAGCGAAAAAAGAAAAAGAAAGAGGGAGGAGGAAGGGAACGATGGGAGGGGCAGAGGGGCGAGCAAGAGAAAGTGTAAGGTAAAGAAGGGAGAACAGAAGGAGGGAAAGAAAGGGCAGGGATGACCTGAGTATTTCCTTTCTCAAAGAATGGGCTACGGTGGCTTTGTACAGAATGCTCTCGATCTCTGAAATACCTGAAGCCGGTGAAAGCAGAGTAAGGAGCAAACAGTCCTGGGAGGTCTGTGTCCCATAACAAATCTCCCAGAACGTTCCTGGAGGAGCCGCACACCGTCAGAGGTTGCCCCTGCTTGAAAGCGGAAGATGCCGTACAGGGCCTTGGATGTTCGCCAGCGCTGGGGGGCAGCTCCCTGGGAGCTCAGCCTCGCCTCAGACAGCTTCCCACCCAGGTAGGAGGCACCTGAGGCTCCGCCTTCCGCCCCAGGACCTTCCGCAATATCGCAGGACCCGGTCAGGCCCAGTGCAGGAGCTGCAAGGACTGCGGGGACGGTCATCCTCACGAAGCGACCCACAGCCAATGGGGTGGGACCCAGTGCGTCAGGCCCGCGCCGCGCCGTCCTTCAGGGGACATCCCAGTACTTCCCGCGCACTCGTCGTGCCCCCCACATAACACTCCTATTTTCAGTCTTTCCCCACCCCTGTCTCAGTCTGCCTGCTTCTCCCTCCTGTTCCCTGGGGTCACCTCCCAGAAAACTCCCTGCCCCCAAGCCCTGCTGTCGGGCTCTACTTTGGGGGTAAACTCAAAGACAGATTCCAGTTCTGAAGCCTCAAGACCTCAGGAGTTTTAGGATTCGTCAGTCCGGAAAGAGCCACTCCTGTTGCCCCTGAGCCCCCACCAGGGAACTGGAGCATTCTTCAGAGATGGGAGAGGGCAGCGGCAGGGTGAGGTCTGCCCTCCCGGGGGCCGGTCATTGGGTTTGTGCTTTTTCCATGGACCTTAATCCCCAGAGGAGCCAAGGCCATCTGGTCATGCAGCCACCTGTCCTCAGTTATCTAATTCCCAGGCCTCCGTCAGACACATCCAGCTGTCCATGCACAATGATGTGCCTAAAAAGGGAATCGAATCGTGACAAATTTATGCTGGACTTTGCACCTGTGTTACGCCTGACCAGTCTTTCTAAGCTTCCAAGAGGAGAGAGGCAGAGTCATGCGCTTCAGAGACTAACGACCCTCAGGGACTAGAAGCAGGCGAGGAGAATGACAGGGCCAACCCTGGAGCGGCTGCCAGGCCGCACAGCCAGCCAAGGCCTCCACACCTCCCTGTCCACCCTGACCTTGGCAATGAGTCATCTCTTCTCCCTCCAGTCTGGCCTCCCATCCATCAGAGGAAAAAAGACAGCCCTCTCCCTTTTAAGAGCAAAATATCCTCTTCAATGCACAGAGACTCTTGGAAGGTTCCCCAGGAAACTGTCAGGAAGACAGTTTGGAGCTCTTCAAGCCATTCAACCCAGGCCTGAACTTCATGGGGATCCTCCTGTCTGCAGGGGACACAGGAGGAGGAAAACCCCAGTTCCTACCCTCAGTGAGACGTCAGTCTAACGGGTAGAATGACACCAACAGCCAGGGAAGGTGATGCCATTGAATTTGCAAAAGGGCCTTCTGTTAGCATCTCTTTCTAAAGTTCATGATACACCTAGAAGACAGAGCTGTGGCAAGTGCTATTCCAGCAGCTGTACCTGTGACCTCCATTTTCAGATGGAAAATTGAGTCCACAAGAAGCTAAGAGCTGTACAGACGAGTGAGATTTTTAACAAAAGTCCAAAGCATGGCTTTTCTGTTGGGTACCGCACAGCTCTGTGCTGGCTCCTATGTCCCAAGGCACAATCTAAGGAAGCCCTTCCTTTCATAAGCAGGTCAGGCCCCTGCTGTGAGCACCCAGGCTGGCCCAGGGAGGAACTCCGCACTCGTTTGTTTTCAAAGCTGTGGGGCCCACACCTCACCTCAGTTGTGATAGTACCCTTAAAAGTTAGGCAACTCTTTTTTTTTTTACAAAAAAGACATCTTAAGCTGAACCTCAGAGAAATGTTTTGAGCAAAGAAGGACTGGATAAACTATGGATTAGAGTGGACTTACTGGTGTTCTACTATAGCATTGTGACTCTAGCAATGGAAGACATTATATCGTTGATGTGGAGACAGTGGCCACGGGAGTTGCTGAGGGCAGGGAGAGGGAAGAAGAGGTGTGATGTGGGGGCATCTTCGGGACTTGGAGTTGTCCTGAATGACATTGCAGGGACAGATGCAGGTCATTATATATACCTACTGTATGGACTGGGGAAGAGGGTAATCTACGATGTAAACTAAAATGTATTCACCAAATGCAGTGAATGTGCCACAATGATGAAAGAGGTTGTTGATGTGGGAGGAGGGGAGGGGTGGGGTGTGGGGTATGTGGGAACCTCATATTTTTTTAATGTAACATTTTGTGTGATCTATGTATCTTTTTTTAAAAAGACAATTAGAAAATTTAATTACAAAATGATGGACTGGGATCTGGACCCTTCTCTCACCCTACAGGATAGCCCCCAAGGCACCCCCAAAGTGTTTAGATATGCTCAGCAGGACTTGGCCAGTCTAAAAAGATTTTCTGCTTCCCCCAGCACATCCCGATGCTGAGGCAGTTTAAAGGTGGCTTTGACCTCTTCAGCATTCCCCCCATGGAGAGGTGCGGCCTCTGCCCCCTCCCCTTAAATCTGGAAGGCCTTGGTGACTTGCCTCTCCAAAAGAGTGTGACAAAAATGATGTCCTGGGAATTCTGAGGTCAGGTGACAAGAAGTCTTGTGCTTCGGCCTGGGTCACTTGGAACTCTTGCTCTTGGGAGATGCCCTTGGAACCCAGCTGCCGAGCCGGGAGGAGCCCAGGTCCCATGGAGGGGCCACCTGCAGCTGCTCTGCGGACAGCTCAGCTGAGTCCCGCCCACCAGCAGCCAGCCAGGTGAAGGAGGCGTCCTGGATGTCCAGCGCGATCAAGGTAACTGCAGCTCCCGCCTCCATCTGGCCACAACTGCTCAAAGGACCTTGAAGTAAACCTGCCCAGCTGAAAGCATGAGAAAGAACAATAAATTACTGTTGTAAACCTCTCCATCTTGGTGTCATTTTAACGCAGCGAATACAAAGCAAGAAATGAGGCTCAAAGTACTGCATATTGTTTGGCCCGATCTATACAAAAAGTAAATACAAACATAGCTATAGAGATAGAAATAGATTAGTGATTATATATGGCAGGGCAAGGATAGAGGGGTTGAGGGGCAACTACTGAAGGGTAGGGGTGGGTTCTTTTTGGAGTAAGGAAAATGCTCAAAGATTGATTTCAACGATGAATACACATCTCTGTATAATTATACCAAATGCCAGGGATTGTACACTTTAGATAGATTGTATGGTTTATGTATATCTTTCCATAAAATGATTTTTTTTAAAAAGCTATTGTGCCTTGAGGGGATAATGAAAGATAGCTCGCAGAGAAGTGGATTATGGAGAGGGGTCAAAAACAAAAAACAAAATAAAACAAAAAGTCCTGCCCATCTTAAATCATCCCAGTTCTTTTTAAATAACAGGTCTCTTTATGAGGCATCTGTGACCTCATTAATATTCTTCAAGATAGTATTTCACCTAAAAATAGAAACACAAAAATTAAGCATGCAAGTTTTCCTTACCAATCCTGGTAAATGAGGTATATTCCATCAGAATTATGAAACAGGTTGACTATTTTCATGGCTTAAAAATAAAGGCATTTGCACCTATTGCAATTATTCCTTGTCTTGAATGACACCACAATGACAGATACAGGCCATTACATACCTCGTCATAACTTAGAAAATTGTGCAGGAGAAAGTGTAAATTACAATGTAAACTGTAATCCACGCTTAGTGGCAATGCTCCAAAATGTGTTAGTCAATTGTAACAAATGTACCATGCTAATGAAGGATGTTGTTAGTGTGGGAAAATGTGGGAGGGGTAGGGAGCAGGGCATACTAGAATCCTCTATATTTTTTATGTAACATTTATGTAATTTAAGTATCTTTTTTAAAAATTTAAAAAGTATATAAAAATGGATAATTGGAAAGAAAGAAAAGAGAAAGAAAGAGGGAGGGAGGGGGGAGGGAGAGAGAGGCGAGAGGAGTTTGGTCTACAGTAAGCGGCGGGTTCCCCTCACCCAGCCACCCCTTCCTTTACTCTCCACTTCTCCTAGGTCCTTGGGGAATTCTGGGGAGAGCCCTTGCTTCCAAACTCCTATAGACTAAAAGAATTGGACACTAGAGTCAGGAAGGGCTGGGGAGACTCTCAAATCCAAGTGCCTCATTATACAAAGAACCCAAAGCCGAGAGATTAAGAGGACACATAGATGATGGGGCCAGGCTGTGAGCTCCATGCTCCAGTGCTAGCCCTGCGCTGCCTCCCCAGCTGTCCCAGAGCATAGCAGGCAGTGTCTTTCAGACAGAGTCTGCCAGCCTCATTCCTTTCCTGGCAAAGTTACTGCAAGGACCACAGGTAGGTTGCTTTCATCCGACCACTGAATTAATCTCCCCACAAGCTCATCATATTTCCTAGAGGCGCAGACTGCCAAATGATGCCCTTTCAAATATATTCATTATACCTATTTTTAGCATCTACTATGTACCAGGAAATGAGCCAGGTATAGACATAAGGAATACAGCATGAATTAAATACTGTCGCCTCCCTGACGCTGTCAGCCTAGTGAGAGTCACAGACACCATCTGCTATAATGCCCCAAATGAGTACTCTGATAGCAGTATGTATGGAATGCCATAGAAATGTTCAAAGGGGCACTGCCAGTGAGAGCAGATCAAGACCTCAAGGGTGATGGCTTTTGAGCTGGCTTTGAAGAATACACAGGAACTGACAAAGCAAGAAGCAACTAGAGAATGAGTGTGTAGGCAGAAGGGAAGAGAGAAGGTAATCATTTGGAGAGGTCAAAGTCAAAGCATGCTTCAGACCTTCAAGTGTTTTGGATGACAAATGAATCAAGGTCATGGTGGCATGCGATGGGAATGAGAAACTGAGCTTGGGCAAGGCAGGACTTACAAGTCATGATAAAGGTCTGGGATTTTATCCTGCAAGATTAATCATATACCAGTAATAGGGATTGCCTCTATGTTTCACAAAGTTGACTTTGGCAGTGGAGAGAGTAGATTAGAACTGTGTATTAGTCAGCTTTTGCTGAGTAACAAATATCCCAAAACTCAGTAGCCTACAACAATAAGCATTTATTTCTCACTCTTGCACCTGCATTTTGGCTACATACAGCTAACCTTGGTTGATATTGGCTGGGCGTGGCTCCAGACTGTGGATAGGGACCAGGTCTGTTCCATTCTCCTTGGTACATCAGCTATCCCATGGCAATAGCAGAGGTGGAAGAGAGCAAGCCTAACTGCACAAGCACATTTCCCCCCTCTGCTTGCATCATACTCATGAACATCCCATTAGCCAAAGCAAATCACATGACCAAGCCCCAATTCAAGGGGCCATCCACCATGAGGCCATGGCAAGAGGACTAAAGAACTGGAACCAATAGTGCCACACCACAAAGCAGGAAAAGCAAAGAGAAAGGAGACCCATGGAAAGATCATTACAAAGGTCCAGACAGGAGGTGATGAGTATCACAACAAAGCCAATGGCAGAAGGAACAATAACCGGAAGATCTACAGGAGTGGAAAGAGCAGGCAGAGGCACCACTTTGGCTTCCAGCTAAGCAACCAGGTAGTAGGTGATCAGATGGGTGAGGTCAGGAACCCAAGCAAAGCTCAGGCTTGGAATGGGGCTAGTAAGGAGTTTTAGATAGAACATATTTAGTCACTGAGGTCAGGGAAGGAAATTCAGCAACCAGCTGAAATTAATGTAGGGGCTCAAGGGTGAGAGCTGGCTCGAGGCAGCAATAGGGTAGTTAAGTCAAGACCTTCCATATAAAATATGGTAATCCCCAGCCATGTTGTACTTGAAAACTGCTAGTTAAATTCATCAAAATACAGTAAAATTTAAATGTCAGTTCCCCCAGTTGTATTAGCCATATTTCTAGTACTCAATAGACATATGTGGCCAGCAGTTGCTACATTGGACAGTGCTGATATGGGACATTTCTAACATTACAGAAGGTACTAAATAGTGACTGAAGCCAGTAGTCAAGAAGGAAGAGTATGAGAGTTGAGAAGGAACCTAGAGCTGGGTTTGGATAGTGGAAATGTCTACAAAATTCACTAAGGCACAGTTTTTTCTCCTGGGTAGAACAAGAATGTTGGTTCCCAACTATTAGGGAAATATGGCATAGTGCAACAGATTTGGGAGAGAGACAAGGTCTATCTTCACCATTTACTAGCTCAGTGGTCTTCAGCAGCTTGCTTAAATTCCCTGTACCCAGTTTTCCTCATCTGTAAAATGTGGATTTCTATGGGGCACAGATAAGATGATGCATACCATTGGGCCCATGGTAATGCTCAATAAATACAGTAATCATGTTAAGCTCCACCCTTTTTGCTTGCCATACAGAGTGACATGAGGGCATTAAAGTCAGGAGCATAAGGGTGCTTTTCTGCATTGGCATGAGGAGGTAAGAGTTAGAATAAGGGTAGTCCCAACTCATGACAAGATGCCCACTGCTGTGGCCAATGCCCAGGGTGAGTTAACATCTTAGATGAGAATAGTTATATTAGGGTTTTCAGGGAAACATCAGACAGGACATATATGTAAATATTAGGACATTTGTTATAGGAATGGGCTGTAATGCAATCATGCAATCATGGGAATGGGCCAGTTCAATTTCCACATGGCAGGCGGCAAGTTGGGAACATGAGTGAAGGCTCTGGTGGATTCCCTAGGAGAAGTGGGCGGGCTTTAGTGTAGAGATGGAAATTCTTCCCTCTGACTGCTGAAGTCATCAGTTCTCCCTTTAAGGCCTTCAACTTGTTGGATGAAACTTCTCTTTTTGCTAAAGGTAATCTCCTTCATTGATTATAGATATAATCAGCCATAGTGCAACCAACTGACTAATGATTTAAATCCACAAAATAGCCTCCCAATAACAATCAGGCCAGTGCTTCCTTGACCAAACCGACATCATAACCTAGCAAAGTTGACACATGAACTTAACCATCACAGTAGCCAAGCCAAGAAAAGCCACCTAAATTCTACATCCCTGAAACTGAGGATTGCATTCTTCTTGGAAAGCCACTGCTCCTTCTGACTCTCCCTACACAAGCTACCATCTCAGACTCACCCATGCATGCTAAGCTAAGTGTCTCCCCTCCTTCCTCTCATCTCCCCTAACCCTTTCTGGAGCTGCTGACAGGTTTAGGATTCACACCTGAGTAGTTCTCAGAGTGGCCCAGCCTCCTAGGCTTTAGTTTCTGGAGAGCCACCCCTAACTTATTCCACCCACGTTTTAAGTTTTTAATCTCCCAGTTCTGAGGCTTTAAGCCAGAACCATAATAAATGCCCACACTTGCCATTTGAAGGTACATTTCTCTGCCTTGCCTGTGTTGTTATCTAGGCCATAGGCAAAGGCTATAAAAATATCCTATTTCTGCAGATATTCAAGGGACTGGGCCAGGCCTGGAGAGAGAGTTCTGTATCCACTAGAACTGAAGTCCCTGTCTTGCTGGCTGTAATTCAGCGTCAGCTCTCAGCTCCTAGAGGCCATCTCAGCTCTTTGCCGTGTAGCTTCCAGAAGCAGTTCATGCAAATCAGCAAGTATCATTAAGCAGTTTCAGACACTGGTTGTTATGTACTGCGGTAGGCAGAATTCTAAGATGGACCCAAGATTCCTTCTTTAATTCCCTCTCCTTGCATGTGGTGGGACCTGTGAATACGATCGGATAGTCGTTCCCTTGATTAGGTGACTCCATGGGAGCAGACGGGAGCAGGATTTGAAGTCGGAGATACACACTCCTGCTGCCCTGGAAGAAAGTAAAACTTCCATGTCAGAGACCTATAATTTTATGAGCTTAGAAACTTGGTCTCAACAGATGGTTCCCCCCGATACAAAAAGACTATGCAATGAATAGCTAAAAGCTTAGGATAACCTGAGATTTCATCTAATTCTAAAACCCTCTTTACTGGGACTCTAACTTGTACCATTATTCTTAAATAATATTTTTTATCCCTCTTATAAAACATATCTGAGGCTGCTTCTGAACGAGACTAAAAGAACCCAGCAAAGGAAGTTTTGGTCAAATTCGTTTGGATTTAGTGTTCAGCTCCCCAGCAGATATCCAGGTCAGTCAATCAGAATGCAATTTGTTGAAAGCCTACTTCTTGAACATGAGCATTAGCCAACACAGGGAGATTGAAAAGAAATAAGACAAGACAGTGGAGTGTTCCGTTTGCAGAAGGAAGCAGCCAGACACTTGGCTAAGATAGGGTATTTTGAAGTAAATATATGAAATTGAGCAGTTTCCTGGTTTCTGTCAACGGAAGATTAGGAGGCAGAAGTTAAATGCAGGCATTTTTGTCCCTCCACAGCTGAAGTGCAGTGTTCAGAAAGCTCTTTGCAAAGCATTCACTAGATGGCTATGATTTATGGACAGTGTCCCTGCACCCAGAAAGCAGGACATATTAAATGGGCATAAGGCATGGATGAGACTTTCTGGGTATATTAAATGGGCATAAGGCATGAATCATCTCCAGCTCAAGAAATCCACAGCCCTTCCAAAATCTCCATGCAGGAAAAGATATCAACAGTGAAATAAACCAATTTACATCGCAGAGGTGAGAGGGGAAGGGGTGGTGGGGTGGTGGTTGTTTGGAGGTTGTTTGTTTTGTTTGTAGGATTGGCAGTTTTGTTGTTTGATTTTGGTTTTATCTCTTTTTTTTCTTTTTAAAGATTTTATTCTTATTTTATTTCTCTCCCCTTCCCCACCCCCCTCCACCCCCGGGTGTCTGTTCTCTGTGTCCATTTGCTGCATGTTCTTTTTGTCCGCTTCTGTTGTCAGCAGCACAGGAATCTGTGTCTCTTTTTGTTGCGTCACCTTACTGTGTCAACTTCAATTGCTGGGGAGGCTGCACTTTCTTTCGCGCTGGGCAGCTCTCCTTACAGGGCGCACTCCTTGCACGTGGGGCTCCCCTGCGTGGGGGGCACCCCTGCGTGGCACAGCACTCCTTGGGCACATCAGCACTGCGCATGGGCCAGCTCCACATGGGTCAAGGAGGCCCGGGGTTTGAACCATGGACCTCCCATGTGGTAGGCGGACACCCTAACCACTGGGCCAAGTCCACTTCCTTATCTCATTTATTTTTTAGCATTCCTCTTGTTTCTCTAACCAAACTTTAAGTCCCTTGCAGTGTAGCCCCATGGATCTTAGGCATCCTAATTCCAGTCCATAAACATATGTCAATAATTGCAGAGAAGGTTCAATTCAACATTTTCCAAGGCACAATGACTCCGCCAACAGCCTCCTCTGTAGAACAGGTGACCTCTGCTCTATGTGAAAAATGAGGAACAAAAGAAAGTCTTCAGACCACAGATTTCTTTTCAAATAACAGACAACAGCCTAAGGCAGCTCTGCTTCCTCCTTCCATCCGGAAAAGCACACCTTGACCTGGCCCAGATGGTTTCATCCAATTCAAGCCACGTCTGCTTCATTTGGAGCCCAGAGAGCCAATTACCACGGAAATGCAGAAGGATGGGTCTGAAGCTGTTTCAGTTTGATGTGACACAGACCATGACAAACTCTGACCTTTTCCTTAAAAAAAGAAAAGAAAAATTACCTGCATATGTGTATAAATAGATCAAAAATAATTACATATTTCTACAAAGGAATGGAACAAACAGCAGGCAAAATATGGATACTTTCTCAGTTCACCTCTCTTTTGTTTTGCTGCAACAGGAAGTTCTGAACCTTTCCACCTCCCTTTCTGCTGTTTGGCCTGTCAGGAGAAACTTGTCTATGTGCTGCCTGAGATTTTACTGTCAGGTGCTTAACTGCTGCTAAGCTAAGCACACCCATCAGAGTGCACTAGTAATAGCCCTTCTGTTCGCCAAAATCCAGAGACTGCAAGAAAAACACAGTTATTTTTTAATGCAAATGGTTGAATCAAATGCTTTATATCACAGATACCAGATCAAAGCAACTACTACACACCATATACCTTTAGGAGATTACATGATGCAACCTCCTATAAGAGTCAGGTTCTTCTGAGCAAATAAATTGGTGCTATAAGATCTAACAATGCGACTCCCAGGGATAAGCCTCCCTGGCACCGAGGGATTACTACCAAGTACCAGCTGATGATGTGGCTGGAGAACGACCTTGAATAAAAGGGTCAACTCAGACCAGCAGACTATCTCAGCTTTACATGTAGTATCAGGAGTTAAAAATGCTTTTTGACCTTGAATAAAAGGGGGAAATGGAAAGGACAAATGAGTCTATATGGCTATGAGTCTCCAAAAAAGAGCTGGGAGGTCATCAGAGGGGTCGCCCTTATGACACCTCAGCAGAGTCCTAGAGACAGCTAAGGTAGATACAACCCCAGGTATTGGTTCTTCTGAGGGCCACAGAGACCCACAGGTTCTATGGTCATGGCAGATGGACTTCAATGCCATGTCAGTTGGCCCTACTTTGGAGTTTGTGTTCCTGAGTGTGATGGAGTTGGACTCAGGTGTGATCTTTGTTCACAAGCCTCTCCTGTCACTTTTACCAGACCTGTGATTGGCGCTGGGGTTTTGTGTATACTCAGGGGACCTGAATCTCTGGACTGTCCATGTGATAGCCAGGCCCTGAGCCTCAACAGACTTGCAACTCCTACCCTCTGGTTTATTGGACTTACCTCATTCAGCTAACATGGAGGTGAAGAATGTCGACCACCACACCAGGAAGCCAAGAGTGCCTACAACTGCAAACAGGAGAATTGCATTCGTCATCCAAGTGGAATCTAAGCACCCTCTCGATACAAAGGTGGAGCAGACATAACCATCCCAGGGTCCACAGAATGAAGGAATAGAGTATGGATTAGAGTGGACTTACTGATACTCTATTCTGGAACTAATGTGATTAGTAAAGGAAGTAAATGTAGCACTGAGATGGAGAAAGTGGCCATGGTAGCTGCTGAGGGTGGGGAGTGGGAAGAAGAGATGTGATGTGGGGGCATTTTCAGGACTTGGAGTTGTCCTGGGTGGTACTGCACGGACAGTCACTGGACATTGTATGTTCTCCCAAGGCCCACCGGGTGGATTGGGGGAGAGTGTAAACTATAATGTGGACCATTGACTATGTGGTGCAGCTGTGCTCAGAGATATATTCACCAAGTGCAATGAATGTCCCATGATGATGAAGGAGGTTGTTGTTATGGGAAGACTGGGGTGAGGGGGGTGGGAGGGCATATGAGGACCTCAAATTTTTTTAATGTAACATTAAAAAATAAATAATGAAAATTTTTTTAAAAACTCAAACTACAGCAAAGATTATAAAATATTTTTTCACTATAATTGATATTTCCCTGTTCAGCTTATATTGATAATCATGATTTATAGTTCATAATAGCAGATCACATATTGTGCCATCACTGAGTGATTTAACTGTGAAAATTAAATGCATTATAAATGTGAAAAAAAAGATCTAACAATGCATTTCAGTCATGACTATTTGTCCCAAAGCGTATGGCTTCCCACTCATGACTGGGAGAGGTTGGCATGACCACAACTGTGGGGACTGGTGATACAGGTATCACTGACATTATTTTACATACTGGGGTTTCCTGTTCTGCTCCAGTTGAATTTCTTCCTTCAGCTTCTACATGGGTGAACTAGAAGGCACCTTAATTTTTATCTTTCTGCTAACTCCTCCATATTCCACTGGACCCCCAGGTGCTAAGGATGGTTTATATGAACTGTGACAAATATTTTTAAAAATTTGAAAAGATAATATGCAAATGTAGATGGATCATATATACCGCACACTGCTCAGATGGGTCTAAAAACATAAACATATCTTCTTAAGATTTCTGCTTCCTGTAATAATTTAAAACAAATTTTCCATATAAAAATGATCTTCTTAAAAGCACCCAATTTTCTAACAAGATAACCATGAATCAATGAGCCAAAATTTAGGAGAAGGCAAGAACTCAGAGAGATAAGTCCAATTCTCAAATCTGAATTTGCCTTGAAAATGTTCATCCTGAGTGCATTTGCTAATCTGGAAACAGCTTCTGTAAAAATGAGTGGCAGCATTTATGGTTCCCAAACTCAAAGAAAACAAACTCAAAGCATGAGCGGGGAGCCTGATGAACCTCCTCCTGCTTCACGCTAGAACCCCAAAGAGGCTATTCCCACAAGCCAGCAAGGTCCTGAACATGGAGTAAGGTGGTCCTAGATTCATCCCCAGGGTATATGGACACTTGGGAGAACTAATCTTCTCTAGCAAAAAATTCCATCCTAGGCCAGAAAGTATCCCACAAATAAAATTTTCAAAAAATGACTAGCACACAGTTAAAGATAACTAGGCACCCAAAGAAATAAGATCCCATAGCAAGAAATGGGGTTAAAAAAAAAAAAAAGACAATAGGAACACACCTTCAAAGACCACAAATACTAGAAATACCAGAAACAGATCTACACAATAAATACATTCATGTTTTCAAACAAATTAAGAAATTGAAGACAAGCATGAAAATTTTCAGTAGGAAAGTGGAAACTTGTTTAAAATTTATAGATTTGAAATATGTAGCTTCTTAATTTTTTATTTTATATAACCTCCTTCAGAAGGTCCCACCAGCAAACTAGTTGAAGGGGGACATGATGCAAGTGATCCATCTTGGATTCAAACCCAAGATAGGCCTCAGATGACAGCAGCCGTCCCAGTGCTCCAGTCAACATCACCCAGTCAACCCACAGAAAAATTCATGAGAGGTAATCAATTGTTATTTTAAGGTATTAAGTCCTGGAGTAGTTTGTTACCATGCATTAGAGATCTAAAAGAGCAATAAAATATGTAAACCATTTAGAAAGAACATTAGTCAAAATTATGAGTATATAGAAAATTCCCTTAGCTAGAAGACTTCACCCTCCTAATATCACTGAGATACATCTGTATTTGTTATTTGTCCAGAAACAGTACTGTAACCTCTGCTTCACTGCATTCTGTTCCTATGGTGCCATTAGTAGATGTTAACAATATAAAACACCCTACAGATGGTCTGGTTCCCCAAAGAGAAAATGAGGAATTAAAGGCATTCACACAATAGTAAGACTGATTTAGCTTGGCATTGCTGTGTCAATCACATTATAGTATGAAGAAGTAATTGATAGGTGTAATCGTGAACACAAGTCATCAAGGAAAGTTTAAACTATGTAGATATTCTGTTTTAGAATCTCATCTGCTTTAGAAAGACTTTGCTCCAAAATGCTCTAAGTTTTTCAAGACATGAAAGTCGCCTTGACAATTAAAGGCTTATATGAAAAATGAATTTTCTTGGAATGCTGTATTCCCAAAGAATACCAGATAAGTGAGTTGTTACTTTGTTCATATTTTGATTAATAAAATTCATACATTGAGCAATTTACAAAATGTGCACTATAGTAAAAACCTCAACATCAGATGGAAAATTCCTGTGAATCTCCCTGTGACACTTCCTATTCCATATACATTAAAGGACATTTATCAATTAAGCACAGGCTGAGAAACCTTCAGGCCAAAGTCCTTTGGAATTTATCCTCCAAACTCACTCCAGGAAAAATATGTACACCACACCTAATGGGGCTGTGTGAGAGAGGTGACGTTTCCCAGACCCAAGCAGGTGGCTTGCCCACCCAATTCAAGCAGGGTAAGGATGTTCATATATGCCCTAGTAGTAGTTACTCCCACGTGCACACAGATACAAAGGTCTATTAGCACGATATTCATACCTAACTCATGCATGGCCCTTATCTCCCTGAACTTATGGGGCTCAGGTCAGAGGATTATACTTCATGATAGGTTTTCTGAGTGAAACCTTCTCAGTTGCCCATCCAATGAAGAGGCCACCATTTTCCTAGACATGGTATATATGATTCTGTAAAGAAGGTAGAAACTAAGAGATCAACCAATGTGGATAAGACATTAGCAGGCACAAATATAAAGGATTCTAGACCATTTTGCTTAAGGATGGTAGGGCTTATGGCCCATTTTGTTCTAATAAAGAATGCATCACAATCCCTCTGCTCTTCTTCCATAATACCATCCAAATTCATTTCAAGTCACATTATTTGATCCCTGGAAGTCTTCCAGCAGTCTCCAATGCATTTCCCTGATTTCAGTCTTGCTTCCTGTAGCCCATTCTCCATAGTTGTCCTTTTAAAACAGAAATTAGACCAGTCACACATATCCCCTGCTTAAAACATCCCATTCTAACCTTTCCATCATTTAGTATGAAATCCAAGACTTTTACCATAGCCTAAAAGGCTCTACCTGATCTGACCCCTGCCTGCCTATCAACACATCTTCTTCTTTTTTTTTTTTTTTAAAAAGATTTATTTATTTATTTAATTTTCCCCCCTTCCCCTGGTTGTCTGTTCTTGGTGTCTATTTGCTGCGTCTTTGTCCGCAACAGAAGCTTTGTCCGCTTCTGTTGTCGTCAGCGGCACGGGAAGTGTGGGCGGCGCCATTCCTCGGCAGGCTGCTCTTTCTTTCACGCTGGGCGGCTTTCCTCACGGGCACACTCCTTGCGCGTGGGGCTCCCCCACGCGGGGGACACCCTTGCGTGGCACGGCACTCCTTGCGCGCATCAGCACTGCGCATGGCCAGCTCCACACGGGTCAAGGAGGCCCGGGGTTTGAACCGCGGCCCTCCCATGTCAACACATCTTCTATCATTCTCACCTCCCTCACACTGTTCCAGCCACATTGGCCTCCTTGGGAGGCACGCCTTGAGCACAGCAAGCTTATTCCCACCTCAAGGGCTTGATAATCATCCCCTCTGCCTGGACACTCTACACTCAAGTAGTTACATGGCTGGAATCTTTTCTCCATACAGTTTTTCACTTAATTGTCACCTCCTCTGAGAGGCTTTGTAACCAACCTAGCCAAAACATGGCTCCTTCCCCCCCATCACCCTCTACCATGTATGTCCTTCTATTTTCTCTGTAACACATAAAAGTTCCAGAAATAATCTTGCTTACTTAAGTATTGACTTTGGCTTGACTATGTCTTCCTCCTAGAATATTAACTCCATTCAATGAGGATGCTTATCCATGTTGCTCAGTGTTGTGCCACCGGCATCCAGAATAGTTCCTGGCACATTTAGTAAATATTTATTGAAAGAATCAATAGATTTCATTTTAGATTCCAGAACACATGCCAATTTGAAAAGTTGCACAGGCTTCCATTTTATAATTTACCATTATCTCTATTCTTAAGTATGCAAAGGCATCACCACAGAGCCCTGGACCATGCTCCGGAAGGGTATACTCTTATTCCCTAACTCTATTCCCAAAATTTCCATGAGCTCTTTCCACAGGCCTCCCTTTAAGCCCTCCTCCAATGGGGTTCTGTCCCCCACCTACCTACTTTACTCCTCTCGAGAGGGCAGTTGAAGCCCATCCCACACTCTTCTTGTATCTTACACACTCTAATGCTTCAGGCTTTGGATGGCCATTCCAGGAGGCATGCTCATTTTGGGTATGGGAGCTGGACAATGAGCTCTGAGCCTGTGGAAGGAGTCCATTGGGATGGGAGGGGAGGCATGGAAGAAACCACTGTACTTGAACTCTGATTCAGTTTCTCTCCCACCAGCAATGGCTTCAACTAGTATGTTCTCCTAAATCATCAAAAGATGAACATTCTGTGCCTCCTTGAGACATTGCTTCCAGAGCTCATGCAGTTATAGCTACATGAGCAATACATATTCCTCCTACTAGCATGACTTGAATCCTCCCACTTGTAAATTAATAATTGTGGGGTTTTTTTTTTTACACTAAAGCTAGAGTCATCTCCCTCCCAGGCCTGCTTCTCATTACAAAGAATCTTCATATTCACTGAAAATTCCTTGCTTAGGCTATATATATTGAAAGACACCATTCTCAAATAGGTTCTTTCTGATCCCCACATATTTTTCTGACAGGCAGAAAGAGGTTTCAGTCCCATCCTCAAAGATATAGGAAAACTTGGCTCTAAACCCAAACTGTGATGCTCCAAAATTTCTGCTCCCAATCATCATGGCCATCTCCGTACCCTACCCTTTCCTGCTTGATCTTCTCTCGCCACTACTGTTCTTTGGTAGCCAGCCTCCAGTATGGTCCCAATGGACCATGGCTGCTGGTATTTACACCTTTTTGTAGTGCACTCCCACATAGTACATGGGTTATTCTGTGTCCAAAAGCTTTGGAGATTAGGCTGTAAAAAACTGCAGTTTCCATCTTAGGTACCCACTTACTCTGTCTCATATCCCTCACTGTGGTAGAAATCATGTTGTGAGCAGCCCAGTGTAGAGACCCACATGGCAAGAAACTGAAGCCTCTTGCCCACAGCCATATGAATGAGCTAGTAACTCAATCTTTTTTCCCAAGTTCAGCCCTCACAGTCAAGTCCTGGGCAACATAAGAGATCCTGAATTAGCCATTTCCAAATTTCTAATACTCAGAAACTGTGAAATAATAAATACTGTGAGATATAAAAGCTACTAAGTTTGGGGGTAATTTGTTACACAGCAACAGATAACTAATACACTCCTCCATCCATGGTGACATCATACAAAATTCAGTCCCATGTTGCCCTCCCCACACCAACTGTGCCATGTTTTTGTTGTTATACTGAAGACACGTGGAGACACAGAGGAGAAGTTATCTGTATGGAAACAAGTAGTAGCTTTCTTTTTCACAGGCTGTCTTCATGCCTTTCCTCTTAGAACAAATACCTTCTAAATATCCACACACCAGCCACAGTATCTCTGAAATCTCTTATAATAGTTTTCAGTTGACCAAAGTTTTTCAAGTATAAAATCATTTGATCTGTAAATGATATCATCTGTAATCTTCCTTTCTAAAAGTTTGCTCTTTATTTTTTGTCATATTACATTGACTAGAACTTGAGAAACAACATTGAATTATAGAAGGGATCGTAGCACCATTTCCTTGTTTCTCATTTTAATGAGAATGTCTCTAATGTTTCTCCATTAAATGTGATGTTTCCTGTTAGTTTAATATCTATGCTTTAATCAGTTACCAATCTTTTATCTGTTTTCAGTAATAGAAAACTAAACTCAAGCTGGCTTATAAAATAAAAAGTCCCACAGATACCAGGCTTCAGTTAAGTGTTGATTCAGCCAATCATCTCTCTTCCCAGCATTAAATTCTAAGGCTGCTTTCCCTCATGGTCCCAAAATGGCTGCCAGAGGCCTCTCTGGGCTACCTGTTTTCTTATTCACATATTACAGAAAGATAATATCCCTTCAGGTAGTTTCTTTCCTAGGACCCCCCATAAAATATATCCTTGTGTCACACTGGCCCAATGGCTAGTCACTTGCCCATTACTGAACTATGTCCAAATGGACAGGATATGCTGATTGGCATATGAGAAAATAGACAAAGAATTACCCAAAATAGTACATGTCCCCTATATTCACCTTTATCAATTTAAGGATCCATCCTTTTCTTTCTGGTACAAAAAGTTTTATCAGAAACAGACATTGATATTCATCAAATACCTCTTCAGTATCTATTTTTTCTTTCCTTGCACATTTAATTAAGGTACTTGTACTTATTTCTACACACTATCAGCTGGGATTTGAACCTCCGGCCACTAGGGGCCTCCAAAGCCTAGAAGCTCTAAATGAGTCAACAGACCCACCTGTTACTTTAAAAAGGCTAATGTCTCAGCCTTGATAACAAAGTCATCATGAATGGGTGCGGATTCCAACCTTCCTTTAAACTTGATTTCCCATGACCCTTGTCTAGCCAAGTTGAGCTTAAAGTTCTTCGTGCATGTCTGGCAATTTCCACCAATGTATCATGGCTTCTGCTGTCCCTTCTCTTCAAATACCCTTTCCATATCATTGCATGTCCTGGCTACTTGGGAACTTACCTCCCCTTTAAGCCCATTTTAGATAGGCATCTGTATCTGATTCATCTGGTATCATGCTTAGCACATAATACTGGAAATTATTTTACTCAGAAACATTTTGAAATATCTTGGTCATGAATTTTTAAAGTCATGAGCTGCTCCCTTAATACATAAGGGATGAGATGACTGAGTTTTATTTTCACCTGGATGTCTCCTAATTGTTCTGCGCTCAGCTCTCCTTAGCACTGTAGGGAAATGCTTGCAAATGGTACCTTCTGTTAGATCTCAGTTTTGATAGGGTCAGTGTGAGTTTCTCCCATCCATCAAAAACCATTCTGGAATTCAAACCTGAGTTTGCTTGTAGTCTTCTGCCCAATCACCCCTGGGCCAAGGTTGTTTCAGGTTTTGCAAACAATAAATTACCCCATGATTCCTGGGAGGAATGTGCATCTAGTTGGCAATACCAACTGGAAATTGCTTAAAATACTGACCAATGTCTGCAGGTGAAGATCACTTAGCATATCCATTACTCAGGCCCCAGTGTAAACTTATTTAGAAAGATATTTTCCTAGTTTAGGACCTTGGCCTTGTCTCTGAGGACAAAGGTCAAAAGTACTGAATCCTTCCTAGGAAATATCAGCCTAAAATTCATTCCACAGTTGTCCAGTGTATCATTGTCATTTCAGGTCACTGTTATGAGTAAAGGGGAGAGTGCACTGGGGCAAACAGATAACGGTAGAAATGAAAACATGACCCTAATTCATAAACGTGCTTATATTTCTTTCTAATTTCTGAACTTTGGCTCAAATTGCTTGCTGACAGATTTAATGGACCCAAAGAAAAGTGGGAAATTATACAATCATCTGAAGAATGTGGCACTGTCTGCTAGAACACCCAAGATAGTGCATTAAAATCAATATTACCCTGATATTTTTTAAATCAACCATTGTCTGAAACCCACAGAATGACTTGCACCTTTTGCCTGTACTTAAGACCACGTTCTTGGCCCCAAGGCTTTCTGAGAGTCACCAAAATGTGTACAGACCCAGAGAAGTCAGAGCTGCAATGGACATCACAGAGCCCCATTCTACAGATGACCACCCAGGCTGGTATCCAGATAGACCACATGACCTACGTAAGCTTATACACCTGGTTGATGCCAACCATAGCACCAGAACCCTGGCCTCTACATGCCCAGAGCAGCTTCCTTCCATAGGACTCAAAGCCGTTACATTAGTTTGTAAATACCCATCGATCTATCAATGGTTGAACAAGCCAGAACCAGGGCTTTTTGCTAATGTGGATTCTTTGGAAAGTATCTGTGTGATTTTTCCAATTACCCACGAGCCACATTTACTAGTAGAGATAATAAGCCATCCATTGGGGGAATTAAGCTAATGCATCATTTTATATTCACAGCTATCCCTGTGACTAACATGGTATTGTTTTCTTCAATATTAATTGTTCTAACCTTCTGAAAGCATAAAACAGATTAAAGTTAAAGTTCTCCCCACTGGGTATCTACAAAGACAAAACTTGTTAAACATTCCAAAACCAATTCAATTGGAGTCCAGGAAGGAAAAAATATGAGGGCTTTAAATGCAATTTTTTCCTGCTTTTAAACTAAAATAAGGAACCCTGCCTGGAGCCAGGCACAGGCTGACTCTCTAATGAAACATGACCCCATATTTTGTGTGCCATTTCTATTGAAATTGTGTTTTGAGCTGGTTATCAGTGTGGTTCAGTGTCCCTTGAAAGAAATGGTCATTCTTGAGGTCAACCACCCAAGGAAGGAAACTGGAGAGAAGTCCATCCACCATCTCTTGTCATCAATCTCTTGGCTTTAAGAATTGAGATGTCCAGGTATGGGGGACTGGTAATCAGCATTCCTGTGGGTATGAACCCACTTGCAAATAGGGCATTTTGAAGACATTTACTTGTTAAGGTATTATCACATTGAATCAGAGTGGGTCTTAATCCATATTATCGGAAGCCTTTTAAAGAAGAAAATCCAGGATGCCTTCAGAGACAACAGAAGACATAGGAGCCAAAGAGGAGAGAGAGATCACCTGTGTGATGGTTAGGCTAATGTGTCAACTCGGCCAGGTAATTGTGCCCATTTGTTTGGTCAAGCAAGCACTGGGCTAACTGTAATACAAGGGAATTTATGGACTTTAGTCACATTGACTTTACTGCAGTGGTAAATCACAGATAGCTGATTACAATTACATCAATCAGGGAGATTGCCATCAGCAGTGAGTGATGCTTTATCCAATCAGCTGAATGCCTTAAAAGGGGAAGTGATTCCAGCATGAGTAAGAATTCCCCAGCTCATCTTTGGACAGCCACCATCTCCCAGAACTCATCAAGAACCTTCATTAGACTTTCATTGGAGCCCCTTGCCTGCAGAACCTGGATTTGTGCATCCCCACAGTCATGTGAGAGACTCTTACAAAATCACATACTATTGGCATATCTCTTGTTGATTCTGTTTCCCTATAGGACCCTGGCTAATACAGCCTGTGGCAGAGGACTGCTATCACCAGAATGCTACCAGCACTGAGAGAAAGTATATCCTTGCCAATGTCTTGATTTCAGACTTCTAGCCTCCAAAACATGATCCAATAAATTTCTATTGCTTAAGCCAACAAGTTGCAGTATTTGTTATAGCTGCCCTGGCAAATTAATACAAGGGACTAAGCAGGTACCCACAATTTGGGCATACAAAGGCATCTTTGATAATCTCATGAAAGCTAGGGACTCTATTCCGAGGAAAATACACAGGCACAAATACTCAATTACAATTTCAGGGGAGCGGAGACATTGTTGAAATTCAACCTCTACCCAGTTTCTATTGTAACAGCAACCCAGAGCCTAATCTTGTGCAGAGCATCACAAGCCAAAGATGAGGAAACTATACCTTGCAGCCAGATGATCTAACTTGTAATTCCTTTCATTGTGTATTTCCATTTTGTAATCTAGGAGCCTTTAGGAAAGTCTTGTTGAGAGTCAGTCTTTTCTCAGTTATAATATTAAGGGAAGGGGCTGTGTCTCCCTCAGGCCAGAGCATTGGTAAGAAATCTCCAAGAGTACTTTTGGGAGGACAAGATCTGGGGTTCATGATCAAGCTGCCCTCCCCACCCTAATCCACCTCCACTACGCACCCACCCAACCCCAGTCACACACAGAGGTTATTCTCCTTGGATAATCTGGATTTTGTTTTTTTTCTTCATTTAGGAATTCACACATTTTTCACAGTTAACTATGAAATCTCAGGATGGTGGTGAAGACACTCAACAGTATTGCCCCGATGATCAGAGATTCCAAGATCTTCCCTATAATTTCATCTTCCTTTCCTAAATAACTTACCTTTCATGCAGCAAGATCTCTCTTCTATTCTGCATCTTGTTGTGTCAGTCTTTCTGCTGCAGGCAAATAAAAACTAATGTCATTGGGAAAGTCTCCACAGAAGGGCCACTCTTCAACTTGCAATAGTTTCTGGGTGATTAGCAATCTGGGTTAGTTACCCTCACCTCTTGAGTCTGAGGGGTAGAACTGAGTCACCTAAAAAACTGGAGACAGGGAAACAGACTTGGCCCAGTGGTTAGGGCGTCCGTCTACCACATGGGAGGTCCATGGTTCAAACCCTGGGCCTCCTTGACCTGTGTGGAGCTGGCCCATGCGCAGTGCTGGTGCGCACAAGGAGTGCCGTGCCACGCAGGGGTGTCCCCCACGTAGGGGAGCCCCACGCGCAAGGAGTGCACCCCATAAGGAGAGCCACCCAGCGCGAAAGAAAGTGCAGCCTGCCCAGGAATGGCGCCGCCCACACTTCCCGTGCCGCTGACGACAACAGAAGTGGACAAAGAAACAAAACGCAGCAAATGGACACAGAGAACAGACAACCGGGGGACGGGGGGGGGGAATTAAATAAATAAATAAAAATCTTAAAAATATATATATATAAGAAAAACAAAACAAAACTGGAGACAATTATATTAAAAAATTTTTAAAACTACTTTTCAAGGAGGAAGTATCTCCTAGCAGTTGTCCCCAGTGTGGATCAAGAGTAGGCTGGCCGAACTTCAGAAAAGCAACTGGAAGCTGGAAACCCACAATGAAATAGCAGATGTGACTACCGTACTGTGGACCTCCTAACAGAAGGAAAGGGGAAGATGGTAAGACTTAGAAGTGGTTGGCATCAGAGAGGCCAAGACTCAGGTTCAAGGACAGGGCTCTGGCGGCAGACTTGGCCCAGTGGTTAGGGCGTCCCTCTACCACATGGGAGGTCCGCGGTTCAAACCCCGGGCCTCTTTGACCCATATGGAGCTGGCCCTTGCGCAGTGCTGATGCGTGCAAGGAGTGCCCTGCCACACAATGGTGTCCCCCGCGTAGGGGAGCCCCACACGCAAGGAGTGCTCCCCGTAAGGAGAGCCGCCCAGCACAAAAGAAAGTGCAGCCTGCCCAGGAATGGTGCCACACACACGGAGAGCTGACACAACAAGATGATGCAACAAAAAGAAACACAGATTCCCATGCTGCTGACAACAACAGAAGTGGACAAAGAAGACACAGTGAATGGACACAGAACAGACAACGGGGGGGGAGGGGGGAAGAAGTAAATAAATAAATAAATCTTTTTAAAAAAATGGCAACATATTAATAAAAGACATGTCAGGAAAAAAACTGGCGTCATGTCATTATAAAAAAAAAAAAACAACAAGGGCTCTAATATGTGGCAGGGATCTTGAAAGAGCAGAACTGATTTCCAGGACTTGGAGGATGCAGTTGTACAGGTCAGGTCTACAGCGTAGGGACTTTGTCATAGGAAATGTGGCAGAATTTGTCCTAAGAGCTCGTCTGAACAAAGGCTCTTGGCTCAGAACAAGAAAGGCAGTGCCTTTACCAGAACAGATAAACAAGACAGCAAAGGAAGTGTAAGAATGAGCCGAGGAAAGTAAGGGGAGCTGGTGAACTCTGTATGGGGTCTGAGGACAAGAGATGCAAAAGCTAGGAACCAGGAACCAAGTCATGGGAGATGCAAGGAAATGAGAGTCTTATCAATGCAAGCAAAATGTGGTTGAGTTTCAAAACTAAATTATCCTATTTTTAATGTCCTACTTAACAAATACTCCTTTTCCTAGAAGATTTCAAGGCTACATGATAGACTGATCACCACCCCAACGTGATATGGGGACACCCTAAAATTAAGCACTAGCCCTAACATCAGACATTAGACGGGAAAGATCAAAGAGCAACAAAGAGACTCCTTTTGAGTATGGATGTCTCAAATTCCTAGGACCAGCAAGCATCACAGCATCCACTAGTCAACCCCCTGTCCAAGCAATACCCCAATTTTACCTTGAGTTTTGAGGCAATTTCTAATAAAAGAAACTAGCCCTGGACTCATCTTTACTAGGAAATATGTAGGGTGAACATCTGTAGGGTACCAATTGTCAAGGGTCCTTCTGCAAGGCCTCATGAAATATTGATACATAGAACAAATAATAGCCTTGCCTTTGTCTCTATACATAAATGGATAATTTCATGATATTTAATACACATCAGATTTTAACTGGCTTCTACTCAGAAGTTACTCCACATGTAACAATCTTGCTGAGGGCTTTGGGGATAGCCAGCAAGAGCAGGTGAGGTAGACAAGATAATCCTAGAAATGCTTCATCCCCAAATGGACCTTCCTCTTATGATGAGATTTGGAAATCCTGGCTGTAGGTTGTTTTCATTGAGTATCTTCCATGCAAATTCTTCTAAGAGACATTCAGACTCCACTCACACAGAACTCCCTTGAGACTTAACAGATTATCTACAGTGCTCAGAAAACATGTACCTTCTACACTGACCTGATTCTTTATGGCAGTTCATCTCCAATAGGTTGGAACTGTACTTGGAGCATGCTAATAATCTCTTTTCATCTTAATCTTGTTTGTGAAAGATATGCTTGGCATTATGAAAAGCATTCAACTGTGCTTGCTCCTTGACCTATGACTGAAAGTGGAAATTCAATATGAGAACCACTTACCTCTTAGTTCCTTTGAAGATTCACCTGGCATATTAAGGTTTGGTGAGTGGGGTGGCTTCATTGTTTATATCTTGAACTGAATTTCACCTAACCTAGTGCTTATGGCACCAATGGCAACATAAGCATTTATAAGAAAAAGCAAATGAAATTGTAAACAAGTGAGAGAAATGGAGGTGAGATAGGAAGATCAGTCAGGGTGAGGGGCAGAGATTTGGAGTTTTTGAATTTTATCTTCAGTATTTTGATATTTTTTCTAGTCTTGCTCCATGTAGACAATTAAAAGCATGGAAAAGCTGGAGGAGGGGGCACACACAGAAAAGAAGGTTCTCATAATTCTACCACCCAAAAAAGCAACACAGTTCTTTTTGGCCCATTTCTCCCCTGTCATATTTCCATGCATTTTAAACACAGTTGAGATTGAATCTATGTAGCATTCACTTTCCTGTGAACCCTTAGGTAATCATCTCCTATGTCACTGAAAGTACATCACAAACATTATTCTTAGGGGGTCACATAAAATTCTGTTGCATGAATGCTCCATGATTTACTTAACGATTCCTTTAATGTCAGGCATTTACATTGCCGCAGCTCACTTTTACAAATAATTCTGCAGTGACCGTCTTTAATCTTTGGCCATAAATTTGGGCTAGAAAGATTCTTAGAAGGAATTTTATAAGACCAAAGGAAACGGGCATTTTAAGGCCCCTGACAAATATCTTGAAACTGCTTTGCTATTTGCTTTGGAAATAGGCAGATAAGGCAAGTAGCTCAACTCCCCTCAGTTCCCACAGGCCTGCTCAGCTGTCTGTTCACCCAGGTAGGAGGCAGCATTTTGCTGCTCATCCCGTGGGGGTACATCAGTTGGACACAGAAAGTATTCAGTAGACAGCTATAATTATACTTTCCCCTATTTTATAAGTTTATATCAAAGATTTATCATGAGAAAAACAGTTGTCGTTTTTTTGATTTGCCCACCCATAGGACCGTTGCTCATTGTTTGTCAAGCAAGAATAGGAGGGATGCTCTGCTCCTCTTTGGCTGACACATTACTGTTTCTAAACCCCTCTGCAGGGCACTGTCTTCTCTGACCCTCTCCAAAACTGCTTCAGCTCAAGTATTTTTTGTTTACCCATTTTACAGATGGGTAAGTTTAAGTATCTTACTGAGAAAATGAACCAGAAGACCTTGTGGACTAAAAGAGTTGATCCATTATTTGTTTTCAGTTCCTTTAACTTAATCTTTTTCTTGCTCTCATTGATTTGAAGTTGACACATTGCCATGGCAACAGAGCCTGGAGAGCCACCAGTAGAGTACAAAACTGAAGAGAGAAAGAAACAAGTGTGCCTCTGCTGAACACCCCACTTAAACATCGCTGGTGAGGGATCAGCTGTGTTCCTGAGACTCCCGTCTTTGAGCTTGAATAACAACGCGTGGGTGGGCTCCTGTTTGTACCATGTTGCTCTCTCTGCGGGGAGGAAGCAATGAGGGCTGTGGGAGCCAGTGGAAAGATTTTGGACAGCCCAGCAGGCCTCCCGCGGGAAGGGGCAATGGCTTATGATTGTCCATCAGCCATGGGGGTCCAGAATGATGACAAAAAGTGTCCATCATCTCAGGTATCTTACTTTGATGGGAAACACCGTAATACCTAAAACTGTTAAGATCCTTTTCACTTCTTCAGAGGCAAGACAATCTTTTATATCTTGATCTTCACAGAAACCTGGTGAGGTTCGTAGAAGAGATATTATTATCCCCATCCTCAGAGAGGAAACTGAGGTACTTTGTGGAGGAAACTGACTAAATCCTCTCACTGGGTACTGAAACTGCATTACATAGGCTCTCTTGCAGTTAGTTTGGAGCCATGTGTCTGGGAGGTCTTGGCCAATGGATTGTGGGTAAAAATGATGCCATGTCAGGCCAGGGCATAAGATGCCCTATGTGAGCCTCCATGTGCTCTTTATTCACTCATAGGCCAGCTAAATGAAGAGCATACAGTAGAGGATTCTGAGGAGGACCAGGGGATAGGAGACAGACCCCATAACAGAGCCTGGCTCCCTGGGTCACAATGTAGAGAAGAGTCACCTAACCCTCACTGGACTGTAATGTGAATGAGAATTAAGTTTTTATAATGAGAAATTAAAAGATGTGGAGATTTGTTACTGCAGCATTGCCTAGCCTAACCTAACTAACACAAAGTGACTGGCCAAGGTCACCCATAAATGACCCTCTGGTTATACCATCGTCCTGTAACTTCTGTTGTGCAGCCCTCAATATGATCAGAAAATTCTGTCTCCAAGTTTTTTTGCAGCTCCTTTGTGCTTCATGCTGGGGTGGCATGAAGCCTGGGGGGCTGGAACTCCCTAGCTGTTGGCTGGACCACAGCTACGGTCATTGGCCAGAAAACCTAAGCCTGGCTTCACTGGGTGATCTCTCTACTTCCTCACATCTCGGTGACGGGGTTCCATGAGCATTCCAAGAGGACAAGGTGGAAACTGTATCACTTTCATTACTTAGCCTCAAAAGTCACATAGTGTCACTTCCAGCATAGTTAGAGTCCTACCCAGATTCAAGGGAAAGGAACCTGAATCCCATCTCTCAGTGGGAAAATATGAGGAGCATGTGAGATGAGAGGTTCTGTTGCCGCCATCTTAGAAAATACAGTCTGTCACACCCAGCGAATCAAGAATCACACTAGTAAGAAAAGGCCGGGGAAGCAGACTTGGCTCAATGGATAGGGTGTCTGCCTACCACATGGGAGGTCCACGGTTCAAACGCAGGGCCTCCTTGACCCGTGCGGAGCTGGCCCATGCGCGGTGCTGATGTGTGCAAGGAGTGCCGTGCCACGCAGGGGTGTCCGCCACATAGGGGAGCCCCACGCGCAAGGAATGAGCCCCGTAAGGAGAGCCGCCCAGCACGAAAGAAAGCTCAGCCTGCCCAGGAGTGGTGCTGCATACACGAGGAACTATGCAGCAAGATGACGCAACAAAAAGAGACACAGATTCCCAGCGCCGCTGACAATGCAGGCAGACAGAGAAGAACACACAGCAAATGGACACAAAGAACAGACAACTAGTGGGGGGGTAGGGGGAAGAAATAAATAAATAAAAATAAATCTTTAAAAAAAAAATAGGCCTGGTAGAAAGTGTATGGTCACATGTACTTGTTTGTTCGTTTACAGAGAATAGGTACATATTCATGCGTGTCGAAATTTCCTGGAAATACTCACCATTAAGAATGGACAGTCATTTCCTCCAAACAATAAGACTGGAAATATAGGGTGGAAGAAAAGCTCACTTTTCAGTGCATATCTTCTTACTGTTTGAATTTTTACCATGTGCTTGTGTTATTTTCATAATGCTAAATAGAATATTAAAGCAATGAATGAGGATACTCTGAGAGGATTATACTCATTTTCCTCTTTTTTTCTATTGAAATCATTAAATTTTTTGGAGGCCAACCAAATGATGCAAACAGGGAAAAAGGGAATTTTTTGATTTTCAATTGAGACAGTTTTCATTTTGTACTCACTAGATGACAATTTGGCAAAATCAGAATCACATTTGCACATGTAAGAAATTCATTTCTCTACATCAGTGGTTACCCACTCTGACTGCTCATTCAAATTACCTGTAGAGCTTCATAAACACAAAAGTCTGACCTACTAAATAACAATCTCTGAGGTAAACACTCAAGGATCTGTATTTTAACACCCCACCCCCACCATGATACTGATACCCTCAGCCCAGCCCTGAGTTTTTAAAATTGGTTTTGGAAAGAAAACAGCTGGCAACCTGCCTCCAGACATTGATCCACATTTTAGTCCCTGCCTCTATGAACTTCAGAGTGCAAACATCTATCCAAGGCCCTGCTCTCAATTCTTTGGGGTATATACCTAGAAGTGAGTTTATGAGGTCAGACGATAATTTTTGAGGGACCATCAAACTGTTTTTCACAGTGGTTGCCCCATTTTACATTCCCACTAACAATGTGCAAATGTTCCTATTTCTTCATATCCTCACCAGCACAGAATCTACATTTTTTAAAAGATCCCCGGGAAACTCCTGGGCATATTAAAGTTAGAGAAGTACTGATCTCAAGGATACAACCGCAAAAAGCTAGGAACAAAACAGACAAAAATGTCCCATGCTCATGAAGCTTATTTTCACTTAGGGAGATAGACAGTACAAAATTTAAAAGAATGAAATAAAAAATAAACTATATATAATTTATTTATTTCATTTATTTATTATTTTATTAATATAATTATATGCACCATGAAAATAGCCGGTAACTAGTAGATTGTGTGCTTTAAATTTTTCCAAAAAATTTGTTAACTGTGGAAAAATACTGGGGAAGGAGAGGGGAGAGTAAGGGGTACATTTGCTTTTTTAAATATGGTGGCCAGGAAAGACCCACTAGAAAGACCTCATTTGAATAAAGGCCTGAAGGAGGTGAGAAAGGGAATACTGTAGAAATCTGGGAAAAACAATTCTCAGTAAAGGACACAGCCAGTACAATGGTCCTTCCAGGCAGAGTGAGCCAGGGTGAGGGTTGAGAAGTAAGGGGTAATAGACAGACTGCTTGGCCAGTGAAAGACTTTGTCTTCTACTTGTTGTGCAATGGGGAGCCTGAGTAGGATTTGAGGAGGTGTGACATTATCTAACTTATGTTTTCAAAGGATCCCTCTGGCTGCTCAGTTGAAAATACACTGTGGGAGGCAGGAGCAGAAACAGGCAGCCCAGCTACAAAGCTATTGCAATAATCCAGGGGACAGATGGTGGCATCCTGACCAGGGTGACAGCAGAAGAAGTGTGAGAGCTGGTTAGATGCTCATTCCCACTCTAGCCATTTTGGTGGTCCCCTTTTCCTACCTCCAGGAAGTGGGGGCAAAGCTGGGAGGGTTCATGACACTTCCAAAGTGTGACTTGAGCCATTGGGGACAAGCTATACAAAGAAATCTGCACTAAAGCTAGGTCTCATTGCCCCATGTTTGCATCAGAGCCCGCTGCCTATGAAAGCACCGTCTGACTGTGTCATTCACAAAGGTTAATGTGCCGTGTTGTTTTACTGTTCTATATAAAGCACGGTAATGGTCGTCGACAGGGGGGAAATTAGAGTCTCTGCAAAGCCACAGAAGTCATAAAATACACAGCTTAGTTTCCAGCAAGGTTTGGAAGAAGACCCTGGATGACTCACACACAATTTCTCTTTTCACTCATTCATGAGCTGCATGATTCCCTTTTACCTTTACCATAAGATATAATTAAATAACATGATTCTGGTAGGGAGGGGCCTGGAGGGGAAGTTAGAAGGTACAGGAAGGAGGAGGAAACATCTGCATTGAATTCTACCTACCATCACACACATCAGCTCATTGCCCACACAAACATATCAAAATGACCTTTCCCTCAAAATCTTAAGACTCCCTTGGCCCATCCTGGTGTTCACTAGTCTCCACTTTCTTAGCAGCCTGAGGATGGAGCAGTGAGTCAATGGGAAGAACACTTCCAGAATGACCATAGGAACAGAGAGATGCCAAAGAGTCAGCTGCCATCTTGAAGGAATGGGAAAGCACATGCATTTGCTCAAGTGAAATGAGTGAGATCACCCAAGACAAGGAGAAAACACAGATTTCATTTTACAACAACTTTAATTGTATAGGCTCATAGATACTTACAAATGAACCAATTCCACACTCATTTTACCCATAAGGAAAGTGAGCCCTGGGAAAGTTGAATGACTTTCCCAAGTCTATACAACTAATTGGTATCTGTAGTTTGATATTATTTACAAATTCCAAAAGAGATATTTGATTATGTTTGTAAACTGGTCTATTCCTCTGGGCTTGATTAAATTATGTTAAGATTAGGGCTTTGATTCTACCATGTCATTAGGGCATGCAGGGTTCCGTCCCCACCCCCTTGGTGGGCTGATAAAACAGACTCTCACATGGAAGTAGATACACAGAGAAGAACACAGAGGAAGAGAGACAGCTCATTAGACATGGCAGAGGCCCTGGGAAGAGAGATATGCCTGATAGTCTACAGCTGACCTTGTGAAGAGACCAAAGCAGCTGAGCCCAGAAAGAAACTAGCCCCTGGAAGAGAGATGAGCCTTATGCCAGCCTACAGCTGAGATCAGAAGAAGCTGGGACCACAGAGCCTTAAGAGGAAGAGGAAGGCTGAACCCTCACAGACATCGCCCACCATCTTGCTTCAACATGTGGCAATAGAGTTTGGTAAGGAAGCAAGCCTGTGTTGAACTCTTTAGGTTCTGTGACTATAAGCTTCTACCCTTTATGAAACACCCTTCATGAAATACCCTTTATGAAAGCCAACAGATTTCTGATACTTTGCATCAGCACCTCTTTGGCTGACTAATACAGTATCAGTACAATTAATTAGACAGAAACCCTCCCCTAACACCACCAAATTGATCTCTTGTGTCTTAACAGTTTAGCGCTCACTTCTTTAGGAACTCATTATGGGGTCCCCACTTTGTCATCTGTCAAAATTAGTGCTTCTCTGGGGGGCTCTAGATACTAATCCTGATTCCTAACATTGTACTCTCACTTTTTAACAAGAGATATTTTAAGAAAATTGGTCATTCGTACTCATTCTGCTCATCATATATGCTATTTTTTTAAGTTCTGTTGATAGTCTGTGGACTAAAGTAGTGAGAACCAACAAAATATAGTATGGCTCTTCACTTACTCAGATCTCTACCAGTGAAGTTTAATAAAAATTCACAGTTTTCTTTAGGAGGCCCTGCACATTTCTTTTTACATTTATTCCTAAGTATTTTACAGTTTTTGTGGCTCTGGGCCCTTATTTTGTATTACATTTTTAAAATTCATAATTGCTAGTGTTTTCTAAATATTCTGATTTTTTCATGTTGATCCTATATAAGACTACTTTATAAAAATCTAACTAACTCTAAAAATTTGTCAGTTGATTTTCTACAAAAGTGTGTCATTTTCAAATACTACTTTTTTAAACCTCTCTATTGCATTGGCTTCTAGTATAATGTTGAATAGTAGTGATGATTTTGGTATCTTTGCCTTGTTCCCAAATTTGACAGAAATATAGTAGGTGTTTGAGTAGGTACTTTGTAACAAGATGTTATCTTGGGTATATGGGTAGCTTGTCAAGTATTAGTATCAGCTGCTTCCTGGTATATTGCTCTCTCCCAAGCCCTTATGCTCCCACCTGAGAGCAGATATCTCCACCTCCTGCTGCTACCTGGATGCTCCAGCAGTAACCCATCAATCACCTAGACAGGTGATCCCAGGCCCCACACACACATATATCCACAAGCTCAAGCTTGGAACTATCAGTGCCCTCTTGTAGCACCCCTGGACTGCTCCCACCTTTTAAGAACTCCTGTACTGTATGTAGTTTGGAGAATTCCACTTTCAATGTAATTTCATCTCCCTTCTGGCTTTCAGGCCTGCCTCATAGATTTCAGGACCAAAGAAGGCAATAAATACATCAAGTTTTCCAGAGTTGTAATGGACATGTTCTCTGAAATTTCTAGAGATCTAGTGTAGGAGGGGCATGGTTTGCAAGCAGGCTCATTCTTTCCCCACCCCACCCCACCCCCAGATGGCTCCCTTGTCTGTTTGCTCATTGTTTTTGCTCATTGTTTGTGCTAGTTGTTTGCACTCTTCTGCTCATTGTCTTTGTTTTTTCTTTAGGAAGTGCCAGGAACTGAACCTGGGACCTCCCATGTGGGAGGTAGGCACTCAGCTGCTTGAGCCACTTCTGCTCTCTGCTCATTTTGTTTTTGTTCATTGCTTGCTCATTGTCTTGGTCGCTGTTTTTGCTCATTGTCTGCTCATTGTGTATCCTCTTTAGGAAGCACCAGGAACTAAACCTGGGACCTCCCACATGGGAGGCAGGTGCTCAACTGCTTGAGCCACATCTGCTCCCAGCAGGCTCATTCTATACCTTTACTCAACCTCCCTCCTCTCCCAGATAAACCATTTTCAGCCCTTCAATCAAAGCTTCACACCAAGAGGGACACCTTCATATTCTCATCACGGTTATCGAGAGTTTCCAATGCTAAACACTTTCTCCAGATCCAGGTTTCTGGGGTAGAAAAGGCTATTAGGACCCTCTTAATCCCTCATAAAAGCTAATTACAGGGAAGTGGACTTGACCCAGTGGTTAGGGCATCTGTCTACCACATGGGAGGTCCGCAGTTCAAACCCCAGGCCTCCTTGACCCATGTGGAGCTGGCCTATGTGCAGTGCTGATGCGCGCAAGGAGTGCCATGCCACACAGGGGTGTCCCCACGTAGGGTAGCCCCATGTGCAAGGAGTGCGCCCCGTAAGGAGAGCTGCCCAGCGCAAAAGAAAGTTCAGCCTGCCCAGGAATGGTGCCTCACACACGGAGAGCTGACGCAACAAAAAGAAACATAGATTCCCATGTCGCTTTCAACAAGAGAAGTGGACAAAGAAGAACACACAGCAAATAGACAGAACAGACAACTGGGGTGAGGTGGAGTGGGGAAAGGGAGAGAAATAAAAATAAATAAATAAATCTTAAAAAAAAAGCTAATTACAGATGTGCTGGTTATCTATGTTTCCACTGCCAACTTTGTCCTCAAGGTCACCCTTTCAATAAATATAGGCCCAGGGAGAACTTAAGGAATAGATAAAATTTCACGCTGATGGCTGTAGTCACAAAGGTCAGTTTTAGACACTTAATCAAGCTGAGATTTGAGCTTGACTATGACTTTACAAAGAGGTTTCAAGATAATATTCGGTCTGAAAAATTGCCCAAGAAAATGCCCTCATAGGCTTCTCAGCTGGTGGCTGTATTACCCAAAGGATGACAGAGCTGATGCTTCTAGTTATTTAGAAGTATTTGTTGAACTTCAACATTTATAATAGATCTTGCCTTGCCCATTTAGTATTTTATAAATCCTCTGGCTTAGGTTAATTTGCCTACTTCAGGACCAGTTACCATGAACCATTTCAGTCCCATTAACTTCCCTCTCCATGGAGCCATAGTTGAGTCAGGCTCAGAAACAAGAAGCAAGAAAAGACAAAGGGAATTAGGCAAATAACTTTTACTCATATGCACTAAAAATTATTTGGTCCCAGATGTGCAGACAAGTGGATTTCTAAGACATACGTGTCCTCCCTAATTTGCTTTTGTTGGAATCAGCCTTCGGCTGGCTTTAAATTTTCCAACTTGAGTCTACGAACAGTTTCAGTAACAATACAGCTGTGAACAATGCCAGGCTCAGGTGGGGATATGAGCTTGCTGGAAAATCAAGTCAGGACTAGAACCTAGTACAAATGTCCTAAACTAAAAACGGAGCTAACGTCTGCCTTGGCCACCACACTCTTCAAGTGGTGAGCCTGAAACTCATCTCTGACACATCAAGGAAAGGACATTAAATTCCATCTGATGACACCAGGACTTTACTGCCACCTCCCCTACATCCCTACATCCGACTTTACCTCCAGGTGCCACATTGCAGCCGTGCATCCCCTGCCTTCCAAAGCTGACTCTCACAGAGTCCCTGCATCTCCTCCTGATGAGAGAAACCTGAAGATACCACAACACTGACAGTTAAGCAGCGGCCCAGAGCAGGCTTGCAACTTCAAGGAGCCTGACTCACGGGCCCAGAGCCCAGGGACCACACTTCTGAAAGTTCTTCAGGTCATTCTTTGGCACAGTAAGAATTGTTTGAGAACTGGTGGTCCATGCTGACCAGACAATTAGGCAGCCAGAGCCCTACTTGAAGAGTTATTTGTTGAACACTTCCTGTGGTTGGTCAGGGTAAACCAGACAGACTCTGGGGTGCCCCTTCAAACCACAGTTCATTAACTATTTGTCCAACAGGTATTGATTAGGGGTGGGCTGGGAGCCTGGGATTGGCCAGTCTCACATGATACTTGTCCTGAGCGAGGTTCTGGGACTCCAGGAAAGAGCAGCGTGAGGAGCTCAGAGTAGGACAGCAGGAGTTCCTACCTAGCCTCCAAGGAGACAACCCTGACCCAAGCTGTTCAAGTTTTTTCCTAGTCATCTTCAATGGAGGTGTTTTTTTTTTTAAGTTCCCTGTCATGGCTACTCTCAAATATATATAAAGTTAGGGGGGACAGTGTGAATCCCCAGGTGCCATTGCTTCAAAAGTTAATATCCTGCTGCTCTTTTTTCACACACACATAATTTTTCTCCCAGCATGTTTTAAAGCAACACTTCAAGGGTGATATTTTTTAAATCTTATCTCCAAATTCAGGTACTGTACCCTATTTGGAATTTACTCTATGAACCCACTACAAATGTCCTAATCTAAAAACGGAGCTAATGTTTGCCTTGCCCATCACAGCAAGTCATTGTAAGATTAAAATGAGATGCTGGATATGAAAGGTAAAAGGTAAATTGGCCACATATTAAATTCTCCTGGGGAAGAGGTTCTTTTTTTTTTTTTTTGTATATATTTTTTAAAAATTGTATTGTATATAAATAACATAAAACTTCCCATTTTATCCACTTTCAAGCATAAAATTCAGTGGTACTAATACTCACAATGGTGTGCTACCATCACCACCTTCCATTAACAAAACTCTTCATCACCCCAAATAGATTCTGCACCCATTAATTAAGCATTTAAGCATTTACTCATCATTCTCACTCACCCCATCCCTTCCCCTCCATCCTCTCTCATTGCCCCTGCTGTCCATAGAACTAGTGAATAAGGGAAGACAGAAAAAGGGAGATGGGACTTGGGAGCGGGGGATGGTGAAAGTGGAAGGGGAGGTGTTTGGCCTACAAGCAAGTATATGAAGAAAATGGCTGTGGAGAAATAGAGGTGGCCCTGGAAACCAAATATCTTGACTTTGCATTTGTAAATGAAAATCAGCAACCAAGTACAATTCACCTTTGTTCCAATGAAGAGAGCTCTCTCTTCTTGGCCTAAAAATAGGGTGACCAATCAGGACTGAGGGGGGCTTCCAGGATGCAGGGCTTTGAGTTCTAGAATCAGGAATTTCCCAGGCAAACTAGAATGTGTTGGTCACTCTACCTGCTGTGTTCCCACTGGGGCATTTGCTGAGGTCAGCTGGATTGAGGGAGAAAAGGTGATTCTTGACCAAGATGACACAGCTCTATCCCCACCAGACAGAGGCCCCATGAACTACAGCCAGGTATGAGCAGCTTGCACATCACACAGTTGCTTCTTTCAAGAGGAGAGCTAGTGCCAAGTCCCAAGATGAGCGTGGACCAGCAGGTTAAGATAAAGTGATTTCTCAGTAGGCATCCTTTGGGGATGCCCAGGAACGAGCTGCTGACCCTCTCCCACCTTTCCCAGCTGAATCATCCAATTGCCAAATCTTGTCTTGCCTGCAGTACCACAATCCTGACCTCCAGTTACCTCCAAGCTCAAAAACATTGTGTAAAAGAGGAAAACACATTTCCAGCTTGGCCACTCAGCAATCTTAATTAAGATAAGCCAGCTTATAAATATTCAACCTGTCACCAAAAAAAAAGTTTCTTAAGCTCCTGTTTGCTTATGGAGCAGCTTAAATGCAAAGTCTGTGTCTCCAGGGCCTGTTTGTGTTTTAGACTGCTGTAAATATCATTAACCCCCAAAAAAGGTTACACTCCTGGCAGCCAGAAGAGAATTCGCAAATCTGATGGGGGGAAGTAAGCTTCTTTATACAGAAGAAACCTTATCTAATGAAAGCTATAGCTTCACTTCCTGCTGAGTCTGAGGGCAAGGATGGTGAGCCCAAATCTACCACCAAGAGGCTGACTTCCAGGAGAGCATTAGGCCTGCCTGGGCCTCAGTTTCCTCCATTTGCAAAATGAGACCATGGGCTCAGCCCTTTTGGAGCTAAGGACATGATGATGGCAATGAGCAGCAGTGCAGGCAAGGGATGGGGCTTTGATCACCTCCTCTTCACCCCATTGCACTCCCATAGTCGTCTTGAGGTCTGCTTCTGGGGAGCCCTTAGGATATCGTCCACCACAGCTTTAAGTCAACTTGATAATCCCATGCAGCACTTACCACTTGCTCCTAAACGGAGATGTGAACGGCTGCTCTGTTGACCACCATCATCTCACACTTGATTCCTGGGAGGCTCACATTCCCAGCCATGTCTCCTTTGGACTGTATGATCGGATCCACCCTGAGACCAGGTCTTTGGAGCTTGGCAAGGGTATAAATAGCTCTGGTTACCCTTCAAGTCCCCTCCTCAGATCTCCCCTGGCTCTGTCCTGGCCTGCTCAAATCCCTCTTCAGGGGCCATGTTCACCTTTGGGGACCATAGGAATTTATTAATTTTATTTATAAACACTCTATATCCACCAAACATACACTACCTCTTGCCCTCTCTCCCTGTCCTCTGGGACTGTCTAATCTACTTTTTGTCTGTACTAATTTGTCATTTCTAGACATCTCACTTATAAGTGACATCATACAATATTTGTCTTTCTGTGTCTTTCTTATTTCACTTGGCACATTTTCAAGTTTCACCCACTTTGCAGCATGTCTCATTCTTTCTTCTGGCTGAATAATATTCCACTGTGCGTATGCACCACACTTTGTTTATCCATTCACTTGTGGTTGGACACTTGGGATGTTTCCATGATTTCTTTATAGCACATAATGCTGCTATAAACATTGAAATACAAGTATCTGTCTGAGACCCTGTTTTCACTTTTTGGGGTATATATCTAGAAGTGGAATTGCTGGGTCATACAGTAATTCTTTATTTAACTTTTTGAGGAAGCATTATATTGACTTCCACAACAAACAGCTGTATCATTTTACATTCCCACCAACAATGCACTAGAGTTCCAATTATCTACATTCTCTCCAACACTTGTTACTTTCCTTTTTTTTTTTCTTTGTTAAATAATAGCCATCCTAGTGGGTATGAAGTGGTATCTCATTGTGGTCTTGATTTGCATTTCTCTAATGGCTAATAATGTTGAGCTCTTTCCATATGCTTATGTCCATTTGCATATCTTATTTGGAAAAAATGTCTATTTATATCCTTTGTCCATTTTTTAATTGGTTTACTTGTCTTTTTGTTGTGTGTTGCTAAAGCTCTTTATGTATTCTGGATATAAACCCTTATCTGATGTATGACTTACAATTATTTTCTCAGGGGGCCATGATTTTTTATGGATACTCAAAGGGGACTAACAGGAATGGCCACTATGATGAGAGACTACAAAATTTCACAAGGAGTCTTAGTTTAGATTCCCCCAGAAACAGAATCTGAGACAAGAATTCAAGTGCAAGTACTTTATCTGGGAAGTGATGCCAGAAAATAATGGAGGACAGTGATACAAGCATCTGAAAGAAGCTGATAGAGTATGTTTACTGAGCTGTGGGCAACCGGAGCTTCATCCTGCTGGGAATCTCGGAGAGACTGCTTAGAATTCCTGCTTAAGGTGCAATGTTTCTGGTATATTTATACAGGAGCTCCTGCATGATACAGTGCTCAGTAAAAAAAGTGGAGGGCTGCTCCCCAAGGGATCATTCCCCTGGCACTTCTGGTGGGCAACCAGTAGCAGTTTTCCCTTGGATCTTCATGAGCAGCTGGTCCACAATGCTAATTTCTCACCACCCTACTTGGAAAGCAATAGAAGAATTGCTTAAGAAGGCAAAATGTGGAAAAACCAGGCTGCATAAGTCAGCCAAGAGAGGCTGATGCAAAATACCGGAAATCTGTTGGCTTTTGTAAAGGGTATTTATTTGGGGTAGAAGCTTACAGTTACCAGGTCATAAAGCATAAGTTACTTTTCTCACCAAAGTGTTGGGGCAAGATGGCTACAGACATCTGCCAAGAGTTCAGGCTTCTTGGGTTCTTCTCTTCCTGGGGCTGCATTTCTCTCCAGGCTCAGCTGCTAGGCTCACTTCACAAGGCCAGCTGTAGACTATCGGGTGAATGGCTCTGTCTCGCTCCCCAAGGCTTCTGCCCTGTCTAAGAAGCTGTCTCTATTCCTCTGTGTTTTTCTCCTGTGTATTCACTTCCTGGGCTCCAACTCAAAAACTCCCAACTCTGTCCTTTGCCATGTTTTTTATCTGAGTCCCCACCCACAAAGGGGCAAGGACTCAACACCCTACTGATGCAGCCCAATCAAAGCCCTAATCATAATTTAATCAACTAAAAGTGATACCTCTGACAGACCAGTTTACAAACATAATCCAATAACTATTTTTGGAATTCATTTCTGCTACACAGGCAGAAACAATGGGACCTATAGGGTGGGTTTATTACACTCTTGGTGGTACAAATAAAAGATTTCTAAGGAACACAATTAACAATACATTGCCCTCCTTAAAGAGCAAGATCATGAACAAAAAAAGCAATGAGGAACCTGCAAAGAACCAGAACCAGAAAGAAAACCCAAAGAAGCACCAAACCCATCCATACAAGCCCAGCTTCCAAGCATGAAGCAGTTATTCTCTGCCAAGGAAGCAAAACACCCGGGAGAAGCACGAAAAACAGTCAGACAAACGATGGGGCAGGAGGAAGCAGCAGCAAGACTATGACAAGCAACGAATGCCATCACAGTCGGGACTGGGGTGTGGGGCTTTCTTCAAGCAGAGAAGTTATGAGTACAGGTTTTTAGCTGGCAGAGAAAATACCCAAGAATGGTTTTTACAATAGATTATTTGTTGTTTTTTTTAAATAGGCTGTTGGTGACCAGCAACATGACCTAGTGATTCTTCAAGGAAATTTGTACAAAGGGACTGGTCTAAAGGTGTCTGGGCAAGTTTAAGCTCCTTCAACAGATGTATTATTTTTATTCTATCTTGTTTGAAAGTTCATTTCAAAACAAAGCTAGAATTTACAGTAAAACATTTCCAGAAATTGATGAAACAAGCTCTGTTTGTTTGTTTAGTTTATAAGCTACAGTGTGGTCATTCCTTGGAATTTCTCAAAAAATAAAATATTTGCAAATTCTTAAAAGAAAAACAATTATTTATTGATTAATAGCTATATCTACTGGCTGTGCTCAGTACTGTGATTCCCCTCCCTCTCAATGTATTTTCATCCACGGTGGTCAATACTGGCTGTAGAGTGGAACACCTGAAGAGGTAAAAAAACCACTGCGGGAGGGAAGCAGACTTGGCCCAGTGGTTAGGGCGTCCACCTATCACATGGGAGGTCCGCAGTTCAAACCCCGGGCCTCCTTGACCCATGTGGAGCTGGCCCACGCACAGTGCTGATGCGTGCAAGGAGTGTCCTGCCACACAGGGGCACCGCCCACATAGGGGAGCCCCATGTGCAAGGAGTGCACCCCATAAGGAGAGCCACCCGGCATGAAAGAAAGTTCAGCCTGCCCAGGAATGGCGCCGCACACACAGAGAGCTGATGCAACAAGATAACGCAACAAAAAGAAACGCAGATTCCCAGTGCCACTGACAACAGAAGCGGGCAAAGAAGAACATGCAGCAAATGGACACAGAGAACAGACAACTGGAGGGGAGGGGGGAAGGGAAGAGAAATAAATAAAATAAAATAAATAAACTACTGCCAGGGGAGCAGAAGTGGCTCAAGCAGTTGAGTGCCTGCCTCCCACATGGGAGGTCCCAGGTTCGGTTCCCGGTACCTCCTAAAGAAAAGAGACAGACAACAAGCAAAAAAAAACAAAAACAAAAAACAACGAAAAGACAATGAATGAACAGACAATGAGCAAAAACAGCGAATAAACATTGAGCAGACAAGGGAGCCAACTCAGGGGAGCCAATGTGGTTCAGTGGTTGAACACTGGCCTCCTGCATGCAAGGCCCTGGGTTCAATCTTCGGTCCCAGTACCTCAAAAAAAAAAAGCATTGGTGAATCTCAACATTAGGTTGAGTCAAAGAAGCCAGACGCAAAAGATAAATGCTTTCTATAAAACTTAAAATTAGGCAAAATTAATACATGGTGAGAGAAGACAGAGTAGTAGTCACTTGGCTGGGGCTATTGATAGAAATGGACGTGAGGGCTCCTTCTGGGGTGCATGAAATGGTCTATACCTGAACTGGGAGTTACACAGATGTGTGTATATGCAAAAATCTATCAAGCTGTACACCTAAGCTATATGCACTTTATTGAATGTATGAGATACTGTTACCTCAATTATTTCAAAAAGCTGCAGAGGTAATTCTAATGTGCAGTACCCTTGTCTCCCCAAGTTATGCTGCCAATTTTGCCTTTGTGGTCATATTTATGATATCAGCTTACAGGATGCCATCTATGCAATAAAAATCCCAACCTTTAAAAACCAGAGAACCAGAGAATGGTAAAGCTGGATGGAAACTCAGAAACCATCAAGTATCGGGATGATTATTTGGTTTTGTCTTCAGGGCTAACATTGGTTAAAGGGTAATGGCTGCCTGAAGCCCAAGTTCCAAAGGAGTCTAAGGCTGTATCCAAACACAGCTGGGGAGGAGTTTTGTGATCAACTAGTAATGTCTTGTGAGTGCATGGTAAGAAGACAAGCAGTATTTAATTGCTTTGTATTTGCCCACCAGTCAAATCCAGCATCCTCTTTTTCAAATGTAGATATGGAAACCCAGAGAAATGACTTACCCAAAGTCACATTGCTCGGCAGTGACAGAAGTGAGATTAAACCAGTTGTTTTTCTGAAAAGCCAATTGCAATGTAGGTTGGACTGGAAATGCAGGCCACCCTTTGGCAAAGATCATGAAATTGCTCTCCTGAATATTTAGGGAGTTTGGAAGGATGCTAGTGCAAACACCCAGCTTGTCTTTCAGACCCATATGTTTCCATTCATTTATTTATAACTCTTCAACAAACATTTTAATTTGAAAGAGAATGACTATGAATGCTCTTTGCAAACCATAGGATACTTTATAAGTGTTAGTCATTTTTGGTGAAATGCTTTTTAATAATCATAATATGTATCCACCATACAGCCATAAAAGTTGAATACACAAGTAGTGTTGTAACAAACTATAGTAGTACAACCTAGATTTGGGCATAGCACCAATCAGCAATTACGGGTGTCTAATATCTGAGTCTCAGTTTTCCTAGTTGCAAAGGGACGTTGACATGAGTCCTCACATCATAGAAATATATGGTGGGGACCAAATGAATTGCTAAATTACTTTGGGCAGCATGGTCATGCTTTTATAGAGAAGAGTCCAAAGTCAAGCCATAAGGTCAAATTACATAAGATCAAAATTGGCTAAAACTAAAAAAATGCTAGTTATTGCTGTTGCAGTGCCTGTAAGGGGGCTGTGTGCTCCTCTACCACGCTGGTCTCTTGGTTAACCAGATATTTAAACTGCAGCCACCTCCTGATGTAGTAACATATGGGACCCCAGGACTGGTCAGAAGGTCCAAGTCCATATTGAGCATATTATCTCTGAATAATGGACCTAAAATTCTGGCTTGAAGAAAATCACAGTTTAGAACAGTGTTTTTCAGTCTTCAATGATCAGGACAGCTTTTAAAATGACTCATGTCTGGGTTCTACCCTGTGTTTTTAAAGTTCCCCAGGTGATATCTGATTTCAGCCAAGGCTGAGATTAATGCAACAGATCTGTGAAATTGTTCAGAAGTGTAACAGAATCTATTGCACAGATAAAGAGAGGGCGCTGTTCCACCCCAGGGTCAGCTGAATGACCAGGGTCAGCAGAACTGTCAGAGGTTGAGATACGCAGGACCCTGAGGCCCCACAGAGTCTAGCAGCCAAGTCGCCCACATGGGGAATGAGCCCACTGATGCCCAAAGCCACAGGACACATGCTCACCAGCTGCTGGGGGCCACAGGCCACCCAATGTATCCTAAGGGTCATTTGGGGCCAAATTTTGGGGGATAGGCAAAGCTGTACTTTCAGTGACTGTCCTGGTGGGTTTGGGATCCAATAGTCATTTCCAGTCCCATTGCTATGAGACAGTCCCAGCTCATCCCCATAAACGCAGAGACCAGACTGGTGCAGAGATGGGGTACAAGGGCCCACTGACATTTATGCAATCCTGCCACCAGACACATAGCTTTCACATGCACATCTTTCCAATAACCCAGTGAGACAGCCAGGGAAAATATTATAATCCTCGTTTTATAGATGAAGAAATCAAGGCTTAGAGGTTAGATGGCTGGCCAAGGTCAGAAAGGCAAGAAGTGACTGAGTTGAGATTCAAACCCAGATTCCCCAACTCCCAGCACAGACTTCTTTATTACTTTATTTATTATTTAGACATATGTTGCATTTTATATAACTTAATCCTCACAATTACATTGCAAGGTATGCCTTTAGATTAAGGTGGCCATTTTACTGATGAGACTTAAAGGGTTTAAGTAACATGCCCAAAGGCACATGACACTCTGCCAAGAGTAGCTGTGGCAACATAGCAATAGAAAGCAACAAACACAATGATACAGCAACTATAATGCCTAGTCCATAGTCAAAAAGGCTGAAACCTGCAGAGAGAGGCATAGATTCTATGAGATTAGTCACCTTGAGGTGTTAAGACCAGAGCTGGTTGCAGTGGACTGTGCTGAGGCATCTAACATTTATGTCCCACTCCATCTCCCCATCCCCCATCTTCCTCTGAATCCAAGGTGCTGGTGAGAAGAGCAGAATTCTCAATCTACACAACTGAGGTCAGAGCTCATGTGCTATGTAGGCACCTTGGATGCTGGAAAACACTGCCAGCTTCCCTACCCCGCACAGTAGCTCCCTGAAAATTTTTACCCTACATCAAGCCTTTACCCTATTAGCCTGAAGGTTCTTTTCTGAAGAGTCTGATCAGCTCAAAAAGGACCAAAAGATACTGTTTTTTGGTGTTCAAAAATAACCCAGGCAGTTCACCATTTCCTACAGTTCATCACACTAGGCCCCACCCAAGAATTCATAACTCCATTTTTTTACTAAACCATTTTTACACAATCACTAGGGCAACCACTAAGAAAATAACATGAAAAAATACAATTAAGTGAAATGACAAGGGAATTAAAATAGTACACTAAAAAAATCTCCATTTAACAACGGGAAGGTAGTAATGAATAAAAAAGCAAACAAAAGAAAAACAGCAAAATTACTTATATAAATCCTACCTTATCACTAATTACATTAAAAGAAAATGATTTAAACATCCCAGTCAAAAGGCAGAGATTGGATGAATAGATTAAAAAACATGATCCAACTATGTGCTATATATAAGAGATATACTTCAGATTCAAAGACATAAATAGGTTGAAAGTAAAAGGTGGAAAGGATATAATATGTAAGTAGTAAAGAGATCTAGAATGGCTATATTAATATAAGACAAAAATTGTTACTATAAACCAAAATATTTTTTAATGATAAAGGGGTCAATCAATAAAGACATAAAAATTATAAATTATATGTACCTAACAACAGAGGCCCAAAATACAGAAACAAAAACTGACAGAACTAAAGGGAAAAACAACAATACAACAATATTTGGAGACTTCAATACCTTTTATCAATATGGATATAATAACTAGGCAGACTATCAAAAAGGAAATAGAAGATTTGACCAACATTAAAAAAAATTTTTTACCTGACAACTATAGAACCCTCCACCCAAAAGGAAAAGAATACACATTCTTCTCAAATGCACTTAGAACATTCATTTATATGTTAGAATGAAAGGCTATATGTTAAATAAAACAAGTCTCAATAAATTTAAAATAATTGAAATAATACAAATTATGTTCTCTAACCACAGTGGAATGAAATTAGAAATATACAACAAATGGAAATTCACAAATATGTGGCAAATAAACAACATGCTTCTAAAATCAAGAAAAATTACAAAAGACTTTGAGATGAATGAAAATGAAAACACAACATTCCAAAACTTCTGAGATGCAACAAGGAAATTCAGCTACAAACATCTACATTAAGATGAAAGCTCTTAAACCAATAACCTAACCTTTTACCTTAAGAACCTAGAAAAGGAAGAACACACTGAACACAAAGCAATTAAGAAGAATGAGATAAAGACTAGAGGGGAAATAAATGAAATAGGTAATAGAAAAATAAAGAAAATTAATGAAACAAAAAGTAGGTATATTGGGAAAAATCAACAAAATTGAGAATTCTTTGACCAGACTGATCAATTAAAAAAACGAGGAGACTCAAATTACTAAAATTACTCCCAACTTCACAGAAATAAAAAGGATTAGAAGAAAATACTGTGAACAATTATATGCCAACAAATTAGATAACTGAGATGAAATGGACAAATTTCCAGAAAGACACAAACTCTGAAACTGACTCAAGGAGAAACTAAAATGTGAAAAAACCTGAAAGACCACAAAATCTGAATCATCTGAATAAGAAGGTGACTGAATTAGCAATAAAAAAAAATTTCCACAAAGAAAAGCCCAGGACATGATGGTTTCACTGCTGAATTCTGCAAAACATTTAAACAAGAATTAATACCAATCTTTTGCAAACTCTTCCAAAAACTAGAAAAGGAAGGAAAACTTCCCAACTCATTTTATGAGGCCAATATCCTGATTCTACACCTGACAAAGTCAGAACAAGAATAGAAAACTACGCCAATACTCATGAATACAGATTCAAAATTACTCAACAAAATACTAGTAAACAGGATCCAACAGCAAATTAGAGGATTATTCACCATGGACAAGTGGGATTTATCCTAGAAATGCATGGTATTTTTAATATATAAAAAACAATGTGATATACCATATTAATGTAATCCAGAACAAAACCACATAATCATCTCAACTGATGCCAAAAAAAGTTTGACCAAATATAACACCTTTATTGATAAAAATAAAATAAAATAAAACTCAACAATCTACAAATAGATGGAAACTTCCTCAACCTGTAAAAAGGACATCTATTAAAAAACCTCCAGCTAACAGCATTAATGTTGAAATACAGAATGCTTTCCCCTAGGATCAGGAATGAGACAAGGATGTCCACTCTGACCACTTCTATTCAATATTGTACTGGCTGTTCCAGCCAGAGAAATTAGGCAAGAAAAAGAAATAACAGGCATCTAGAGCAGGGAGGAAGAGGTAAAGTTATTCTATTCATTTATGACATAACCTTGTATATAGAAAATCATAAGGAATCCACTAAAATACTATTGGAACTAATAAATGAATTCATCAAGGTTGCAGGATACAAGCTCAATATATAAAGATCAATTGTAGTTCTATACATTTGCAATGAAAAATCCAAAAGTGAAATTAAGGAAAAATTCCATTTAAAATATCATCATAAAGAATACAATAAATTTAACAAAAGAAGTGCAAGACTTATATACTCATAATTAAATGAGATAAAAGAAGACTTAAATGGAGAGATATTCCATGTTCATAGAATGGAAGACTTAATATTGTTGGATGGCAAAACTCTCCAGATTGATCAACAGATTTGCCATAATCTCCATCAACATTCCCAACTGCCTTCTTTCCAAAAATCAACAAGCTGATAATCATATGGAAATATGAGGGGCTTGGAATGGTTAAAACAATAGGAAAAAAAAGAACAAAATTGGAAGACTCACACTTCCCAATTTCAAAACATACCAAAAAGCAACAGAAATCAAGACACTGTTTTACTGGCAATGGAATAGAATTGAGAGTCCAGAAAATAAAAAAATAAAAAAACTATACATTTATGATGAAACGATTTTTGACAAGGATGCCAAAAAAATTCATTGGGGAAAAACTTTAAATCATGCTGGGACATTTGGACATACACATGCAAAAAGAATGAGTTTTGACCACTACCTCATGCCGTATAGAAAAATTAACTCACAATGGCTTAAAGAAATATAACAGCTAAAATCATAAAACTTTTAGTGGATACCTAGATATGACAACAAAATCACCAGCAAAAGAAAAGAAAAAAGAAATTGCACTTCATCAAAATTTAAAACTTTTGTTCATCAAAAGCCATTACCAGGAATTATCCTTAATGAAATTGCAAAGATAGATACAAAACATTATATACCCTGCCATAACCTACAGAATGGAGTGGGAGAGAGTATAAACTACAATGTAAACTATAATCCATGCTGTGTGGCAATGCTCCAACATGTGTTCATCAATTACAATGAATGTACCACATTAATGAAAGAAGTTGGTAATGTGGGAAAAGTGGGAGGTGTGGGGAATGGGGCATATGGGAATCCCCTATATTTTTTTATTAACATTTTATATAATCTGTGCATCTTTTAAAAATAAATAAAAAATATATGAAACAAAAAAAAGGTCTTACCAAGAAATTGAAAAGACAATCCACAAAACATGAGAAAAATATTTGGAAATCGTGTATCTGATAAGGGTTTACTATCCAAGATATTAAAAGAACTCAACAACTCAACAACGAAAGGATAAAAAAAAGTTTAATGGGCAAAGGACTTGAATAAACATTTCTCCAAAGAAGATATAAAACAACCATCAGGGAAGCGGACTTGGCCCAAAGGACTGGGCATCCGCCTACCACATGGGAGGTCTGCAGTTCAAACCCCGGGCCCCCTTGACCCGTGTGGAGCTGGCCCATGCGCAGTGCTGATGCGCGCAAGGAGTGCTGTGCCACGCAGGGGTGTCCCCCGCGTAGGGGAGCCCCACGTGCAAGGAGTGCGCCCCATAAGGAGAGCTGCCCGGCACAAAAGAAAGTGCAGCCTGCCCAGAAATGGCACCGCACACATGGAGAGCTGACACAACAAGATGACACAACAAAAAGAAACACTGATTCCTGGTGCCGCTGATAAGGACAGAAGCGGTCACAGAAGAACACACAGCAAATGGACACAGAAAGCAGACAACTAGGGGGTGGGGAAAGGGAGAGAAAGAAATTAAAAAAAATTAAAAATAAAAAAAAACAACCAACAAGCACATGAAAAGATGTTCAACATTAATAGTTATTAGGGAAATGAAAATCAAAACTACAATGAAATACTACATCATTGCCACCAGGATGACTATTATCAACTGAAAATAATAGTGTTGACAAGGACGTGTAGAAATTGGAACCCTCTATATTGCTGGTGGGAATATAAAGTGGTACAGAAGCTGTGGAAAACATTTGGCAGGTCCTTAGAAAGTTAAACATAGAATTGTTACATGACTCAGCAATTCCACTTCTATGTAAATTCACTAAAGAATTAAAATCAGGGACTCAAACAGATAACTTCAGGCAAATGTCCATTGCAGCCATATTCACAATAACCAAAAGGTGTAAGTAAATCAAGTATTCGTCAACAGATGAAAAGATAAAGAAAAATGCTGCATATACATGCAGTAGAATATTATTCAGCCATAAAAAAGAATAAAGTTCTGACACTTGCCACATTAGGGGTAAACCTTGGAAACATTATGCTCAGTACTATAAGCCAGATGCAAAAGGAAAAATACTATATGATTCCAATTATACGAAATATCTAGAAAAGGGAAATTCATGAAGAACCTCTAATAGAGGTTACCAGAAGCTAAGGGATGGGGGAAATGGGAAGTTTTTGTTTAATGGGTACAGAGTTTTGTTTAGGGTGATGAAAAAATTCGGAAATAGGGGTGATGGTGGCACAACACTGTGTATTTAATTAATGCCACAGAATTAGACACTTAAAATGGTTAAAATAGTGAATTCTATACTTTATATGTTTGGGAACAATACATTTTTTTTAAATACACAGAAAAGCATCTTCCTAAGAAAGTAATTGAAGATTATTGCTTCTGGGGAAAGGGAAATGAGCAGGTACTAAGAGGCTGGGGACCACTGTTTACCTTAAGAAACACTGTAGAATAACGTGACTCTAAATTATATCCTGATTTTTTAAAAAAGCTGTTTTAAAAGCAGAAATAGATAAAAGAGAGGCCTGGTCCTATGGCTCCGGGAGATTTTTTCTTTTGTGACACTTGCCCTTTGGCTGAGTTTATTTTCATTGCTTCTTTCTTCCTTCCACACAAACATGTTTCTCCACTGACTAGGCCAGGCTTCCAGGCTACAAACGCGACGGCAAGGCTGGTTTTCAAATGGTGGTTTTCAGGGTACGGCAGGGCCTGGGGTTACGGAGAAGGTATTCTCATGGCAAAGGGGTCGTTAGCCGCCTGGGACCAATACATTCAGACCAAGGAAACCATCAGCCCAGGGAGGACACGCCAAGGCCTCTCTCTCCGCTGTTACCCAGAGGCGTTGAATTCCAGCCAAGGGTGGGGAAATTGAGGGGCTTGGTTCCTTTTCCAGTTGGGTTCTCCCCAGCTGATTTGGGTGGGGTGTCAGGAAGCAGGTCAGGAGGTGAGGGGAGTAAGACGGGGAGGAGAGAAGCCAGTGAAGTGCATGCACAGGGCAGGTTATGGCAGGGGAAACCGGGCTCAATCCTGAGAGATTATGCAGAACACACCTCAAAATCTTACAGTGAGAGGGGAGAAAGCACCCCCTCTTTGGCGGAGGGTGGCTTCTGGGGCCTTAACTCCCCCACACTTTCCCGCTGCCCTGTTTAGAGGCATAGCACACGCCTGCAGCCAGAGAGTGCACTAAGGCCGAGGGGCAGAATGTTCTGGTTTGCTAGGCTGCTGAAAGCAGATTCCATGAAGTGGGTTGGCTTTTAATAACGGGAGTTGATTCTCTCGCAAGCTTAGAGTTTCGAGGCCGTGAAGACGTCCAAATCAAGCCATCATCAGAACGATGCTTTCTTCCTGAATTCTGGCTGCTGCCAATCCTGCCTCCTCTGCCACACGGCAAGGCACATGGCGGCATCTGCTGGCCTCTCCCTTCTCTTCTGGGTTCCATGACTTTCTTGCCCTTGGTCTGAATTTCATCCTCTTATAAAGGACTCCAGGAAGAGGATTAAGACCTGCCCTGAATGAGGTGGGCCACGCCTTAAATGAAGTAGCCTTACCAAAAGAGCCTGCTTCTGGGAAGCAGATGTGGCTCAAACAGTTGGGCGCCCCCACCCCCCCCTTCACGGGAGGTCCCGGGTTCGGGTGCCGGTGCCTCCTAAAAGACCAGGAGCAGATGGTGCCCCACAATGAGCTAGACGCCCACCCCGCCGCAACGAGCAGATGCCACAACCAGCAGACGCCGGAGCCAGTGGGAAGCAGATGTGGCTCAGGCCTTGGGCACTCACCTCCCATGGGGGAGGTCCTGGAGCCTCCTGGAGAAGATGAGCAAACAGACTCGAGAACCATCTGGGGGAGGGGGCGGAATAAAGAAATAAAAGTAAATAAATAAATCTTAAAAAAAAAAAAAAAAAGTCCTACTCACAACGGGTCCACAGCCACAGGAATGGGCTAACTTTAAGAGCATGCTTTTCTGGACTACAAACCACCTCAGACCACCACATGGAAGCCACGATGTGCACAAGACTGCAAAGGGGCTCGATCCAGGACGTGGGGAAGAGCTGGGCCCTAAGGCTCTCTACCACAAGCTCCTGGGTTAGTATCCCCAGGGCTTACCGTTGTGCCTGGTACGTAGTACAGAACTAAAAATAGACTTCCGGCAAGATGGTGGCTGAGTGAGCTTGCCTTGCCGTCTCTCCTGGGAAGAGGCAGCTGGGCACCGCTGGAGGTTCTCCGGGACCAGGCTTTTTCAGGATTTTTTCAGGGCAGGAAGTGTCTGGACATTGATTTGGTGGGAAGGTAACGGAAAGGACTGGTCTATAAGATATAATTTGGGACTTTTCAGGAGGGGGAGGCAAGATGGCGGCTGAGTGAACTTCCCGGTTACTAGCTCCTGGGGGGAATTGGCTGGGAGGCGTCGGAGACTCTTTGGGACTGGCTGTTTCGGGATTTTTCCTGGTCCAGAGGTGTCTGGACATCGATTTGGAGGGAAGGTAACAGAGAGGATCCATCTGTGAAATATACACGGAGATCCCAGCTACGTGTGGAGGACTCCCTCCTTGGGTAGGCGGAGCCGAGGCAGCTAGCACCGCGCGGAGCCCCAGCGGGTGGCGGCCAGGGTAGCCTAGCTGGGCCGAGGTGGGCAGCGGGCGGGAGAGCCGAGCTGCGCTGTGCCCCGGCGGGCGGCGGGCAAGGGAGCCGAGCCCAGCCGAGCCTAGCTGCGCCGCAGCTGGTGGCGGGCGGGAGAGCCGAGCCGCGCTGCGCCGCGGTGGCGGGTGGTGGGCGGGGAAGCCGAGCCCAGCCGAGCCCAGCCGAGCCGCGGTGGGAGGGGAAGCCGAGCCCAGCGGAGGCGCGGTGGGCGGCGGGCGGGGGACCGGAGCCCAGCTGAGCCCAGGCGAGCCTGGCGGCGGGGTTTCTGTTCTTTGGTTTTTTTTGTTTTTTTTTTTTTTGTTCTTCTTGTTCTTTTTTTTTTTTTTTTCAATCCTCTCTTTCTTGTCCCCAATATTCTTCTTATACTATTTTACCTTAACAATACAATAGGTCCTACAGGAAATACCTCACATTTGCTGGGTTTCCTCACCCTCCACTGCCTCATTTCTCTGTGAATAGATTTAGCCTGTCTACACTATCCCCGTTCCCCTACAACTTGATATCCTCCACCATCTGCTATCTCTCCTATATTCCATCTCCCTTTCTTTGATCCACAAAGTGTCTAACTCTTAATTTCTAATACCTTTGTTTAGTTTTCCATCTGGTATTCTTCCCTGAAACTATTACCTTTCTTTTCTCTTTCCCTCTCTCACGAAAACAATAGCCTCTTAGTACGTACCACATTCCTCCCATATTCAGTCGTCTACCTCATTATAGGTACTTTCCTACTACTATAACTCTACACAATTTACATGATCTAACCTCCATCCTCCCAGAACTCATATTGTTGCTTTGTAAACATATATCACCAATACTACTTCACACTTTTTCCTTCCTTACACAATTGACTTTCCCCAGCACTAATACTTTCCTTTAAAGTGAGCTTAACTAGCAATAAGAAATTGGAATAAGAAGAACAAAGTGACAAAGAGAAGATATAACACTTACGCAAAAACAACAGCTAATTAATCTCCAAGACTAGACAAAGAAGCTAAGGAACTGATTAAACCCGTCAAGAAAAAATGTTGACAAGACAGCAACAAAAATCTACAAACCAAACCAGTAATCAGGAAAACATGGCTGAATCCAATCAACAAACTGAAAATCAGGAAGGGGGGCAGGACTTCGCACAAGCAATGAAAGATCTCAGAACATTTATCACCGACAAATTTGATGAAGTAATGAAAGAGGTTAACAGCGTGAAGACAACACTTGGAGGGGAAATTGCAGACATGCACAAAAAAATAACAGATATGATGGAAATGAACACCACAATTCAAGAAATCAAAAATACACTTGCAGCAAATATCAGCAGACTAAAAGAGGCAGAGCAGAGAATTAGTGATGTGGAAGACAGTGCATTGGAAATCAAACAGATAGTAGAAGTGGTCAATAAAAAGGTAGAAAAAATCCAGATAGGACTTAGGGACCTGAATGATAACGCAAAACACTCAAACATACGTATTATAGGCATTCCAGAAGGAGAAGAGAAGGGAAAGGGGTCAGAAGGAGTGTTGCAGGAAATAATGAATGAAAACTTCCCAAATCTACTGAAAGAGACAGATGTACATATCCAAGAAGCACAGCGCACTCCACTGGTCATAAACCCCAACAGGCCCACCCCAAGACATATACTTGTCAAATTATCCAATGCTCAAGACAAAGAAAAAATTCTAAAAGCAGCAAGAGAAAAGAAAACCATCACATACAAGGGAAACTCCATAAGATTAAGTGCTGATTTCTCATCTGAAACGATGGAGGCAAGAAGGCAGTGGTATGATATAGTCAAGGTACTAAAGGAAAAAAATTTCCAACCAAGAATACTCTATCCAGCTAAACTAGCATTCAAAAATGATGGAGAGTTCAAAATATTCACAGATAAACAGAAACTGAAAGAGTATATCAACAAGAAACCTCCCCTTCAAGAAATTCTTAAGGGAATTCTGCAGGAAGAAAGGAAAAAACAGGACAGTCAGAGATGGAGGAGAGTGTAAAAGCAACAAGAAAGACAAAAATAGAAGGGGAAAATAAAATAATACAAACAAAATATAACAAACACAAATCCAACCAAAATATGGCTACCATAAATAACTCTCTAAACATAATAACACTGAATGTCAACGGATTAAACTCACCTATCAAAAGATTCAGACTGGGACACTGGATAAGGAAATACGACCCATCTATATGCTGCCTATAAGAGACACATCTTAGACCCAGAGACTCATGGAGGTTGAAAGTGAATGGCTGGAAAACAATCATACAAGCAAACAACAACCAAAAAAAGGCAGGAGTAGCTATATTAATATCAGACAAAATAGATTTTAAATGCAAAACAATTGTGAGAGACAAAGAAGGATACTATATTTTAGTGAAAGGGACAATTTGTCAAGAAGATCGAACAATCATAAATATTTATGCTCCTAACAAGGGCGCCTCTAAATATGTGAGGCAAACGCTGGAAAAACTAAGTGAAAGAATAGATACATCTACAATTATAGTGGGGGATTTTAATACACCACTATCAACTCTGGACAGAACATCTCAAAAGAGAATCACTAAAGAAACAAAACATTTGAACAGTATATTAGAAGAGCTGGATCTAATAGACATATATAGATCATTACAGCCAAACACAGCAGGATATACATTTTTCTCAAGCGCACATGGAACATTCTCCAAGATTGACCATATGCTAGGCCACAAAGAAAGGCTTAATGAATTCAGAAAGATTGAAATCATACAAAACAATATCTCTGACCACAGTGGAGTCAAGCTGGAAATTTGCAAGGGACAGAGACCCAGACTTCACATGACAATTTGGAAATTAAACAGCACACTCTTAGAAAAACAGTGGGTCAAAGAGGAAATCTCAAAAGAAATCAATGGCTACCTTGAAACAAATGATAATGATAACACAACATACCAAAATTTATGGGATGCAGCAAAAGCGGTACTGAGAGGGAAATTTATAGCCATAAATTCATATATCAAAAAAGAAGAAAGAGCAGAAATTGAAGAATTAACTGCACATTTGAAGGAATTAGAAAAACAACAACAAAGTAACCCAACAGGAAGAAGAAGGAAGGAAATAACAAAGATAAGAGCAGAACTAAATGAAATAGAAAATAAGAAAGCACTTGAAAAAATAAACAAGACCAAGAGCTGGTTTTTTGAGAAGATCAACAAAATTGACAAACCTTTAGCGAGACTAACAAAGAAAAAAAGAGAAAAGATGCAAATACACAAAATAAGAAATGAGAAAGGTGATATCACCACTGACCCCACAGAAATAAAGACTATCATAAGAGGATACTTTGAAAAACTATATTCCAACAAAAATGACAATTTAGAGGAAATGGACAAATTCCTAGAAATACATAAGCAGCCCATACTGACGAAAGAAGAAATTGATGATCTTAACAAACCAATCACAAGCAAAGAGATAGAATCAGTCATTAAAAATCTCCCAACTAAGAAGAGCCCAGGGCCAGACGGCTTCACAGGTGAATTCTACAAAACATTCCGGAAAGAACTAACACCAATCCTGTTGAAACTATTCCAAAAAATCGAAACAGAAGGAACACTGCCTAATTCCTTCTATGATGCCAACATTACCCTAGTACCAAAGCCAAACAAAGACACCACAAAAAAGGAAAATTACAGACCAATTTCTCTAATGAACCTAGATGCAAAAATACTTAACAAAATACTTGCTAATCGTATTCAACAACACATTAAACGAATTATACACCATGACCAAGTGGGATTTATTCCAGGTATGCAAGGATGGTTCAACATAAGAAAATCAATCAATGTAATACACCATATAAACAGATTGAGAGAAAAAAACCACATGATTATATCTATAGATGCAGAAAAGGCATTTGACAAAATACAGCACCCCTTCCTGATAAAAACACTCCAAAAGATTGGAATACAAGGAAACTTTTTGAACATGATAAAGAGTATATATGAAAAACCTAAAGCCAACATTGTTTACAATGGCGAAATCCTGAAATCCTTCCCTCTAAAATCAGGAACAAGACAAGGATGCCCATTGTCTCCGCTCCTATTTAACATTGTCTTGGAAGTACTGGCTCGAGCACTGAGACAAGAACCAGATATAAAAGGCATTCAAATTGGAAGGGAAGAAGTCAAAATCTCATTATTTGCAGATGACATGATCCTATATATAGAAAACCCTGAGAGATCTACAACAAAGCTCCTAGAACTCATAAATGAGTTTAGCAAAGTCGCAGGTTATAAGATCAATGCGCAAAAATCAGTAGCATTTCTATACACCAATAATGAGCAAGATCAGGAGGAAATCAAGAAACAAATACCATTCACAATAGTAAATAAAAAAATCAAATACTTAGGAATAAACTTAACTAAAGAGGTAAAAAACTTATACATCGAGAACTATACAAGATTGTTCAAGGAAATCAAAGAAGACCTAAATAAATGGAAGAATATTCCCTGTTCATGGATAGGAAGACTGAATATTATTAAGATGTCTATCCTACCAAAACTGATCTACACATTCAATGCAATCCCAATAAAAATCAACACAGCCTTCTTTAAGGAACTAGAAAAACTAACTATGAAATTTATTTGGAATAAAAAGAGGCCCCGAATAGCCAAAGACATATTGAAAAAGAAAAACGAAATAGGAGGAATCACACTTCCTGACTTCAAAACATACTACAAAGCTACAGTAGTGAAAACAGCATGGTACTGGCATAAGGAGAGACACACAGACCAATGGAATCGAATTGAAAGTTCAGATATAGAACCTCATGTATATAGCCATATAATATTCGATAAAGCCACCAAACTCTCTCAACTGGGAGAGAATGGCCTATTCAACAAATGGTGCCTGGAGAACTGGATAGCCATATGTAGAAGAATGAAAGAGGATTACCATCTCACACCTTATACAAAGATCAACTCAAGATGGATCAAAGACCTAAATATAAGAGCCAAGACCATAAAGACCTTAGAAAGCAGTGTAGGGAAACATCTACAGGACCTTGTAATAGGAAATGGCTTCATGAATATCACACCAAAAGCACGAGCAGCAAAAGAACAAATAGATAAATGGGACTACCTCAAAATTAAAGCCTTCTGCACCTCAAAGGAGTTTGTCAAGAAAGTAAAAAGGGAACCCACACAATGGGAGAAAATATTTGGCAACCATATATCTGATAAGAGACTTATAACTTGCATATATAAAGAACTCATAGATCTCGAAAACAAAAAGATAAACAACCCATTTAAAAAATGGGAAAAAGATTTAAACAGACACTTCTCCAAAGAAGAAATACAAATGGCTAAAAAGCACATGAAAAAATGCTCCAAATCCCTAGCTATCAGGGAAATGCAAATCAAAACTACAATGAGATACCATCTTACTCCCATAAGATTGGCAGCCATGAAAAAAACAGTAGAATACAAATGCTGGAGAGGATGTGAAGAAAGGGGAACACTCATCCATTGCTGGTGGGAATGCAGAAGGATCCAACCATTCTGGAGGACAGTTTGGCAGTTTCTCAAAAAATTATCCATAGATTTGCCATATGACCCAGCAATACCACTGCTGGGTATATACCCATCAGATCTGAAAACAAGGACACAAACCGATATATGTACACCAATGTTCATAGCAGCATTGTTCACCATCGCCAAAAGTTGGAATCAATCCAAAAGTCCATCAACAGATGAGTGGATCAATAAAATGTGGTATATACACACAATGGAATACTACTCAGCTGTAAGAACCAATACACTACAATCGCACGTGATAACATGGATGAACCTTGAGAATCTTATGTTGAGTGAAGCAACCCAGGCATTGAAGGACAAATACTATATGACCTCAATGATATGAAATAAGTTAACTGCCTCAGAGAGCTAGAGTCTGGAAAAGTGGCTTACTGGAAATCGGGGGGTGGAGGAAGGATGTGAGTTAATGTCTGTAGGGGTGGAATCTGTGATGAGCTGGGGTTAAGTATGAGCACAAAGAAGGAACAAAATGGGGGCAAGGGGTTACCTTCGGGTGGGGTTTTCTGGGTTTGAGGGGGGCTGGGGATGGGAAGAGGGGTAATATGGTCCAAGAAATAGGTGGGAGGGAGGGGCAACATACAAACATGGGAGAGTGCCAGAAGTTCGTTGAGAACTAAATGTTGAGTAAAACGTATCAAAGTATAAGTAGGAGGGTTACCTGGTTAGGACGCTCAGGGGGTATGGTCTGATGCGGGACGGACTCCGGAGGGAATAGCTGAAGGCTCATTTTGCCAAGGTGGGTTCTACCATTGGGTGGGGTGGACCCATATCCTGGGGAAGACTAATGCCGTCGAATAGAGAGAACTGTATCTCTTGTGAGAAAGGACGGCTCCCAGGGCATTAGATTGGCAGGCGTTGTGGGCCCTAAGGGGAGGGGAAAATGGACGTGCAATGGATGGAACAAAGGTAAATAAGGGGGCAAAAGAGGAGTTATGTGAGAGTACACGAGGATGAATATAAAACAGCTAATATTACACCAAAAACATATAGGGGACGACAGACTAATAATGAAAACCATAAGACAAAACATAGGATAACTAAAAAATTTAGAAAACTGTACAACCTAAAGTATGGACCACATAGTAAGCACAAATGTTACCTTGTTTGAAAACTATAGTTTCGGAATCTGTACATCAGTTTCAGGAAATATGATATGAATAAGTTAAAAGATTATTGCTGTGGAAGGGAAAAGGTTTTATGGTGGATCTGGGGAAATACTGTATATTGTATATATGAAGTTTGGTGATCTAAGACTCTTCTGAAGCTGACATTATGTTGGGATTCACTTTACGGGAAGTTTTGGATCACAGGGTGTTTCAACAATGGCAGTGGAGGAATACTGATATGGGATGTTATTGACAGGATATATATGGTTGACAGGGAGTTATACAGGGCATATGCCCAGGGTATATGGTAATGTCTATATATACTCATAGTGGAAACAATTAAAAACAACAGCTGGGGGGGTACTGGGCTCCTGGCCGGGGGGTCACTGTCGTGGGCCCTGGGAGAGCAGCGGCAATCCTCCAGGTGCAACGGCAAGAACCAGGAAGGAAGGAGGGCCCAACAGTGGGCTCTTGATACTAATGGCTACACTTTTGAGCCTATGCACCTGCAATAAGAACAAGGCCTAGAGTAGCATTGTGCCTGGGGGTTTCCTCCTGACAGCCTTCATGTTACTCAAATGTGGCCACTCTCACAGCCAAACTCAGCGTGTAGATGTGATGCATTCCCCCCAGCGTGGGACACGACACCCGGGGATGAGCCTCCCTGGCACCGAGGGATCACTACCATATACCAGCTGAAGAAGCAACTAGAAAATGACCTTGAATTAAAGATTCAATGCGGAACAGCAGAATATACCTGTCTATATATAATAACATGACTTCGGGAAGCGGTTTGACCTAATGTAAGGGGGAAATGGAAAGGAGAAATGAGATTATAAGGCTGTGAGTCTCTAAAAAAGAGTCTGGAGGTTGTCAGAAGGAATAGCCCTATGTACAACTGAACAGAGTCTAAGAGACAGATAAGGTAGATACAACCCCAGGTATTGGTTCTTTTGAGGGATAAAGAGACCCATGGGTTCTATGGTCATGGCAGAAGGGGTTCACTGCCATGACAGATGGCCCTTCTTTGGAGCTGGTGTTTCTGCGTGATGGAAATGGACTCAGAGGGGATCTCTTTTCACAAGACTTGCATGCTACTTTATTGGAATTGTAGTTGGTGCTGGGTTTAAGATATATGTAGGGGATTTGAATCTCTGGACTGATAATATGACACCCAGGCCCAGAGCCTCAACAGACTTCAGCTCCTACACTTTGATTTATTGGACTTATTCCACTCAGCTAACATGGAGTTGAAGAAGGTCAACCACCACAACATGGAGCCTAGAGTGTCTACAACTAGAAGCGGGAAGAGTGCATCCAGTACCCATGTGGAATCTAAGCCCTCACTCGACATAGGTGTGCAATGGACACAACCAATCCAATGTCCACAGAGAAAATGTGGAATGGGTGTGGGAACGGTAGCCATGGGGGCTGCTGGGTGTGGGGAACGGGAGGAAGAGATGAGATGTGGAGGTGTTTTCGGGACGTGGAGTTATCCTGGATAGTACTTCACGGACAATTACGGGACACTGTAGATCCCCCCAGGGCCCACTGGATGGAACGTGAGAGAGTCTGGGCTATGATGTGGACCATTGACTATGGGGTGCAGTGATGCTCAGAGATGAACTTACCAGGTGCAATGGATGTATCACGATGATGGGAGAAAGTGTTGGTGTGGGGGGAGTGGGGGGCGGGGGCGGTGGGGTTGAATGGGACCTCATATATTTTTTTTAATGTAATTAAAAAAATAATAATAAATAAATATTAAAAAAAAAAAAAGAACTAAAAATAGGTTTTGCCTGCAGAAAGAATGAATACCTAAGCAACCCTTCCTTTGACAGATGAGGGGACAGTCGCAGGGAGATGGCGTGCCTTGCCCACAGTCACACGGCTAGTGCACGGCAGGTTCAAGAGAGCTCACGCCTTCTGCCTCCTCCCACACCATGAGGTGCCAAGTCCTCCCGGCGGCCCGCCCTGCCTGCCTGGGTGGGGGTGGCCCTGCGTGAAGCCCTCGAGGTCAGCACTAGCCCTTCCGCAGCAGAGCCTGTGGGTCCGGCGGCCGTGGCGGGAGGGACTCCGAGGTGTGGGGCTGGCCCTGGCCCACGCCAGCCTGGCCCGTAACAGGGGAAGCGGAGATGCTGGCGCTGCGGCAGGTGGCCAGGAAGGCAGGGCCCATCTCCTCCCTGCTCCACGGCACCTCTCCTCCTCACGGGCTAACCTCGCGTCGGGGAGCTGGGGGAGGCGGCCCCTGGCGGCGGTTTCCCGCAGCCCGCCGCACCGTCGCTGCGCCCGCCGGCGGCCCTGCCCGGCGTCAGCGCTCATCTACGCGAGCCTCACGCGCGCCCACTTCCGGAGGCGGCTGGACGCGAACCGCGGGGCTGCGTTTGCCTGAAAAAAGAAAGCCTCCTTTTCCCTGCGGAGGAACCGCTGGCAGATGCTTCGCCCTGGGGAGTAAGGTGGAAGCCTTACAAAACTCCCTTTGGCAAAGGAGAGGGCCTTGAGCCCGAATCTCACTGCTGCTACTTAAGGAACAATGGCACTTCCCCCGGGGCTTTTGCTCCGAGTAATTTCTTTTATCTTGGCTGCAGGTTAGGAGAATCTGGTTCTAGCCACGAGTTCGCAGGGTTGCTTTGGGACCTGTCATGCCACTTAATCTTGAAAACAAAGGGGTTGATTAGATCCCTGCTTCTCAAGAAGCGGCTTAAATCGCCCAGGGCTGTATCTCAGAGCACCTGGGGTGAGGATGCAAGGGGAAGGAAAGCTGGAAGCCGTGGGACACAGTTGCAGCGTCTTCGTGGAACTTCAGTTGTACTCCATGATTAATTCTTTCACATTTAAAAAAAAAAAATTACAGATATACCATGGAGTAGAATGCAATGTAAACTATAATCCATGCAGTGCAGCAGTGCTCCAAAATGTGTTCACCAAATGCAATGAATGTGCCACAATGATGAAAGTAGTTGATGTGGCAGTTGTTGATGTGGGAGTGGAGGGGTGGGGTATGGGGTATGTGGGAAGCTCTTATATTTTTTAATGTAACATTTTTTGTGATCTATGTATCTTAAAAAAATAAAATAAAAAATTTTTTAAAAAAGAAACAATCAAATAGCCAAACTCTCACCCTGGGAAGTGTAGAATAATACACTTTGGAAAACTGTTCACTGGTTTCTTACAAAGTTAAATACACAGTTACCTATGCCCAAGCAATACCACTCCTTGTTACTCAAAAGAAATGGAAGCAGGAGTTCACACAAACACTTGAACATGATAGTTATAACAGGCAAAAACTAGAAACAGCCCAGTGTTCATCAACAGGAAAATGGTTAAACCATTTTACATCCTAACAAAGGAATACTCCTCAGCAATAAAAAAGAAGGAATTGCTCATATTTGCAACAACTTGGATGAAGCTCAAAAACAGTATGCTAAGTGAAAGAAGCCAAACACAAAGAGGTAAATACCATATGACCCAATTAACATGAAATTCTAGAATAGGCCATACAAAGCCATGATGACAGAAATAGAAACCAGAATGGGGGTTACCCAGGGGCTAGAGGTTGGGGGGTATTGACTGGGAAAGGGTACAAATGATTTTTCTGGGGTGAGGGAGATTTTTTTTCTGCCTTAATGAAGGAGTTGATTACACAGGGAAATACATTTGTCAAAACTCATTGCACGGTACACTTAAAATCTGTGTATTTCACAAAAACTCTTGCTAGCTGCAGAACCAAGATTTTACTAGCAAGTGTGGGCTGCCACTCTCCCTGAAAACTTAAGAAAAACAGCAACCATCAAAACATCAGAGGCTTCATGGACCTGCCACTGAAGGATGGCTTTGAACAGAAAACTTTGAGCCAAGAACAAACTCAATTTGTCACACACACACACACACACACACACAAACACCTACCCAGCTGAGGGTTTTTATTAGCACATGATACATGATGTCATGGAAAATGTCACTGTCATAGATTGGGTTCCCCGGAGAACAGACTCTGGAATGAAGATGAGCTGGTAGGAGATTTTTTAGGAAGTACACTTGGGATCAATGTTTGTAGAATGAAAAGGAAAGAAGGAAGCAGGATTTGGCTGATGGAAAAGTTGAGCCTGGGCTGACCCATGGGGTGCTCTGGTACTCAGGTGGCCCCTTGGAGCTGACTCCTGAAGGGTGGAGCCACACGGACCAGTCACTGGATGTGGGCTTTCCTTGGAAGAAGAAATGACCCTCAGCAGACAATCTCCAAAGGGGACTGACAACCAAGGGCTGTGGGAGAATTAGCCTTTCATAAAGCAGCTCTGGATACCTCATGAAAGCACCCACCATAGTCTCCAACATTAATTTATGACAAAACCGCTCTCATTTCTTTAGCATTAACCCAGCCCCACTCTCCCTGACCCATATTGTTATGGGTGGTACTCATCAAATGAGACTCACCTGTTTAAATGATCAATATATAAACTCTGCTGAAAATAAAAATTAAGCCAGGGCAGCCCTAATTTTAACAGATCATTGCAAACTTCCCTATTTCATTCCCTTCAAATTAGATATCAACATCACATCACCAACTCAGGTATTTACTGGACCCATGTCTATGTCCGTTCCTTGGAGAGAATATTATTATCCCATTACATTGAGTGAATAGTCAAGACATTGACAAGAAAGCCTCTCTCAAAGGTTGCCCCCTTCGTCTCAAAGATGACCAAAAGTGAGAATGTGGGTCTCCAATCAAGTAGGTAGACAGGCTTCCCGTTGTAACCAGAGCAAATAATGGCCTCATTTCTCCCAACCACAACAGATATTGGTTGTTTATTAATCAATCAAAACATTCCTATCTGCTTCTTCCTCCACAAATTTGAGAAAATAACACTTATTTTGTGAATGACACTGGTTTCTGCCTTCCTGAGCCATGTACAGCTGGAGGCACCAAGCTCCAAGATAATCATGACAAGAGCAGGTGTTTTTGTTTGGGTTTCCCAAGAGCAGAGGTGGAGACAAGGACTTGGGTGGAGGCAGTTTTATTGGGGAGGTGGCCCCAGGAAGCCAGGGTGAGGAAATGGAGAGAATGGGGCAGGGAAGCCGGGAAAGTTGGCCAGGGGTGTGTTATGAGCTGATTGTCACTGCAGGCAGCTGTGGCTCAATGTCACTGGGAAACCTCTGAGAAATGTGTAGGCTACACCTCAGAATTGTCCTTCCATCACCTGAGGGCAGCATCCAGTGGTGTTAACAGTCCTAGGTTGAGCAAGCTCCTGCAACTTCAGAGAAAGTCTGATCTGTCGCAGACACGGCAATGCACTGCTCAGATCCCCTTCCAGAAGGGACATGCTGCACAGGTGTAAGGAGTGTGGTCAGCTGGCAGGCAGGGCCAGCCTCAGGGATGTGTGACCCAGGCCCAAGGCCCTGTGCTCAGAAAGGCCCCGCACTTGATTTCATGCTCTTCTGTTACCATCTTGAAATTCTTAATAATTCTCATTTTACCCTGGGCCCACAATTTAGGTAGGTGGTCTGACTGACAGCTTCCAGCTCTTGACTCCAGGGTCTCCTTTAGCTTTCAGGCTGGAGCACTCCTCTTGGGACAGCCCCTGGGCAAGGCACAGGAAGGCTGCAAGGAGTGCCCTCACCCAATGGGGGACTCCTCTAATGGAAGATCTTGGCTGGCTGAGGTCCGTCCTGTCTGCACCATGGTCTGAAGGCTCTCCCTGCCCAACTCTGCTTCTTTCCTCTTCCTTTCTCAGCTATAATTCCCCTAGTAACCCTTTGTACTCCTAACTCGGTCTCAGCATCTGCTTCCAAGAGGATATTGTGTGCCACCACAGCTGAAGTCAGAGGTGGAGAGTTAAGTGATGTGAGATGACAAGAACTTCTGCTATGCAGGTCACTTCCAATATACAACTTCAGCCTTTTGCAGCTCCCACCACTTCATAGGTGGGGTCAGCATTTTGTCATGCGATTATAGGTTTGTGTCCTGTGTCCCATATCTTAACATCCACCAATCTTTACCTAATCTTTGCTACATGGCTCAGACCACACAACTGGACTTTTGTCTCAGTTTCCCATGTGGTACTTAAGTTCTATTGAGACTAGAGCTTGACTTGTACCTCAGCTTTCTGAGCTGTGACCCTGCCTGATTCTTGCCAACTTCCTTCCCTGTACCATAAAGACAGAAGCAATGGAAACTAGCTGAATATTGGACAGTAGACTTTGACATTTATTAAAACTGCAATCCAATACCTTTGTGGAACCTGGCACCCCAAATTCTTCACCAATGACACCATTACCTATCATTTCTCTTATAACATTTCTTTTCCAGCTAAGAACTTTTACCTTCTCTCCACCTTTACGACCAACACTAGCTGATGACTTTCTTTCCCACACCATTTTTCACAGAAAAATAAAATTTATGTTTCTCCATGTAAGTTACAGCATGAGTGACAAGGCAAAATTATGTTATTACAAACCAATTGAGAGGTAAATCCATGGATGTAGACTCTACACTGATTTAAATATTCTAGGGGTCTAGGTATCCCCTCCCACACTTAGCTAAGCCCTAACCATATATCTAATGAATATATGTATGTGTACACTATATCACCTCTATTTGAAAATGTTTATAGATACCATAGAATTCTTATAGCAGACTCTGTTGACATCCCATCCCAGCGTCCCTCAGCTGACCTCTGAGGTTATCTGCAGCTGTAGTGGAGAGTTCCCATCTACACTGACAGAATCCCACCTCAAGCACCTGCATCTCTCAGCTTGTCTGCCTAAGAGCTTTCTCTTGCCCCAGGGGACCTCTCTGAGACCATGCACAGGGCAGCCCAGAAGGATTGAAGAATCGATGTCCCCAGGCAACTCCAACCAATGAGAAAAGGGAGTCATGTGGATGATCATTCCAGCTTCTCCCTTCCTCCACCTCTCAGTGGGACAGTTCTGTGGCATGTTTTATACCAGTGGTTCTCCAACTTCAGTGTGCATCAGAATCACTCGGAAGACTTGAATAACATGGGTTGCTGAGTCCCATCACCAGAGTGTCTGGTTACCAGGTCTGGGGTAGGGATTCCAGGTTTTGCATTTCTAATATGCTCCCAGGTGATGCTCTGGGACCATCCTCTGAACAGCGGTTCTTTAGTGGGATGGACTTCCTATTGCCCACAGAGGCAACCCTGCCTATCAACACCCTCTTTATTGGCTTCTCTCGCTTTCCAGTCTCATTTTCTTCACTCCCTCACTTGGGCTTCCTGGGGATTACCTCCTAAATAAACTACCTGTGCTCATATCCTTGTCTTGGTGACTGCTTTTTGTGGAACCCATAGTAGGACACCATGATTTTCCTTCATTATAGAGTCAACCAATTAACAGAGAATAAAAAGTACAAATACTCATGTGGGATTCCTGAAGGAGATCCTGATGCACAAAAACAAGACATTCAAAACCACTGACTTAGGGACGTGGACTTGGCGCAGTGGTTAGGGCGTCCATCTACCACATGGGAGGTCCGTGGTTCAAACCCCAGGCCTCCTTGACCCGTGTGGAGCTGGCCCATGCGCAGTGCTGATGCGTGCAAGGAGTGCCATGCCATGCCATGCAGGGGTGTCCCCCGCGTAGGGGAGCCCCACACACAAGGAGTGTGCCCCATAAGGAGAGCCGCCCAGTGCGAAAGAAAGTGCAGCCTGCCCAAGAATGGCTCCGCACACACGGAGAGCTGACACAACAAGGTGACGCAACAAAAAGAAACACAGATTCCCATGCCACTGACAACAACAGAGGCGGACAAAGAAGACACAGCAAATAGACACAGAGAACAGACAACTGGGGCGGGAGGGGGAAGAGGAGAGAAATAAATAAAATAAATAAATCTGTAAAAAACAAAACAAAACAAAACAAAAAACACTGACTTAGATAAAGTCTTCATTTTACAGATGGTCCATAAAAACTTGAGGTCTTAATAAGGGAAATTTGGGTCAAAATCCAGACCTCCTAACCATTTACTCTCTCACACTGCCTACTTAGAAAGTAAAATTTTCCTGATGCCACTGGCCATGTGCCAACTGGGCCCTGAGCCTCAGCAGACTTGCAACTCCCACTCTCCAGTTCATTGGACTTACCCAGGTCAGCTAACAGGGAGGTAAAGATGGTCAGCCACCACACCAGGGAACTGAGAGTGCCTACAGCTGCAAGGAGGAGAATCACATCCATCAGCTGTATGGGATCTAAGCCCCCTCTCAATTTAGAGGTGGAGTGGACCTCACCATCCCAGGGTCCACAGGATGGAGGAATAAAATATGGATTAGAGCGGACTTACTGGTATTCTACTAAAGAACTATTGTGACTCTAGCAATGGAAGAAATTGTATCATTGATGTGGAGACAGTGGCCACGGTAGTTGCTGAGGGCAGGGAGAGGGAAGAAGAGATGTGAAGTGGAGGCATTTTCTGGGCTTGGTGTTGTTTTGAATGATATTGGCTGGACATTATATATCCTACAGTAACCCACTGAATGGACTGGGAGAGAGTGTTAACTACAATGTAAACTATAATCCGTGTGGTGCAGCAGTGCTCCAAGATGTATTCACCAAATGCAATGGATGTGCCACAATGATGAAAGAGATTGTTGATGTGGGAGAAGTGGGGAGTGGGGGAGGTATATGGGAACCTCTTTTTTTTTTTTTTATTTCTCTCCCCTTCCTCTCCCCCAGTTGTCTGCTTTCTGTGTCCATTCACTGTTTGTTCTTCTGTGTCTGCTTGTATTCTCATCAGTGGAACCAGGAATCTGTGTCTCTTTGTTGCATCATCTTGCTGCGTCAGCTCTCTGTGTGTGCAACGCCACTCCTGGGCAAGCTGTGCTTTTTTCACATGAGGCAGCTCTCCTTATGGGGCACACTCCTTGCACGTGGGGCTCCCGTACACAGGAATAGAATACCCCTGTGTGGCATGGCACTCCTTGCACACATCAGCACTGTGCGTGGGCCAGCTCACCACACAGGTGAGGAGGCCCTGGGTTTGAACCTGGACCTCCTGTGTGGTAGGTGGATGTTCTATCAGTTGAGCCAAATCTGCTTCCCTCATATTTTTTAATGTAACATTTTTTGTGATCTATGTTTCTTTTTTAAAAAGACAATATTTAAAAATTAAATAAATTTTCCTGGTGCCATATATTGAATCACAGCATGAGTCCACTTGCATGATTAAAAGGGGTCATTTGTGAGTATATGTGTGAGCACAAGTGTATGTGTGTGTTTGTGGGTGTGATTTTGGTGGGGTAATGGAATAAAAGAGAAAATACCCAATTCAGTCTTCCCTTGTTAGTTTTCCCAGGATTTTTTTTTTCTTTTATACCCCAAATACAGCCTTAAATTCCAAGATCCTAGGGGCTTACTTCCTACCTGCACCAAATTATTTACTTTCACCCATCTGTGCAGGATCTGAGATTTCTCAGGTCCTTCTCGGTGAGGGGGTCCCCAGTAAGGAAGCAAATCTGCTCTATGACAAACAAGTCATTCCGCTCCCATGTTCCTGGAAGCATCTTGGTGGTCAAGGGACTGATCATGCTGTCCTGCTCCAGGTGCTAAATGGAGAGTAATCAAAGGCCCTTGTGAAATCCCCTTGCCACATTGATCTACAAAACCTCCTATGCATTTGCAGATAGTGGAGCAAGTGGTGGGACAAGAAGAAACTCTGATTATCTAAGCTGGTAGAAAAAAACAACCAGTCAGGACTTCTGGAAACTCCAGGGCCTGGATTCCACAGGAAGTGTCTCTCCAGCCTCCTCTGAGTCCCTCCACCTGGCTGCTTCCCTTGGGATACTTTCTAGACTCTGTGCCCTGCTTTGCACCATTCCCCAGATGTAGTTCATCTGACACGTGGGAGTTTGTTTTCTGTAAACCTTCTTCTGGACCCGTGACTCCCCCACTCTGCTTGTGTACATGGCCTCCTCTTACATCAACATGTCCATCAGCCTTTGAAAATGCTTGGCCATTTCGGAGCTGGTAAAGTGTAGTGTTTGGGGCCTTGCTGCCTCCAACTTCCCTTTCCTAAATTAGGAAATGCATTGTCAAAAGTAAAGATGTCTTCATTACCCAGAGCCATTGACCTTGATCGAATATAGAATTCATTTTCCAAAAGTCTGACAAAGTGACCCTGTGGTGACTGAATAATGGCCCTCCGGTATGTCCATGTTGTAATCCCTGGAACCCGTGACTGTTATCTTGTATGGCAAAAGGGTCTGTACAGGTGGGATTACGCTAAGAACCTTGAGATGAGGAGATTATTCTGGATGACCCAGGTGGGTCCTTATATGGGAAGGCAGGAGCAGTCAGACAAGGCAAGTTGATGACAGAAGCAGAGGCTGGAGGACGCTCTATGGAGATGGGCAAAGGAGCTGCAAGCCAAGGAAGTCAGGCAGCCACTAGAAGCTGAAAAGGCCAGGAAACATCCTCCCCTGAGGAGCTTCCCCAAGGAGCCAGCCCTGCTGACACTTTGACTCTATTCCAGGGAAAGTGATTTCAGACTTTTGACCTCCAGAGCTAGAAGAGAGTACATTTCTGTTGTTTTAAGCCATGAATCCACACTGTGTTCTTCATGGAGCTCATGTAACAGGGTGCTCTCTTTCCAACTATGCCCTTTGGAGCAATAAGCAGGCCCTGAGAAGTCTATATCTTGGGGCAGCAAAGTCAACTATCAATTTCTACCACCACTACCCCCGCTTGGTCAATTGAAATAAAAACTTTTTGTATTTATTCTGGTTCAATCAGAAAGGTGTTCTTTTAACTGCACCCTGATGAAGCAGTTGACTTTCAAAGCAGGGACCCAGTTCCCTGGGTCTCCCTCTGTGTTCGTCTACACTGTAATCATGGAGACAAGCCACCACCCACCGCTTTTCCTCCCCTAAAGCTCAGCAGCAGGGCGCAATGACACACATGGAGATCACCCATCCACAGTGTTTCTGCAGAAAAACCCATGTGGATGTGTTTTTCCTCAAGCTTGCAGGCAAAGGCACCCTGTGAATGTTGAATTACCCCAGCAGCTCATCCAGTCTCCACGCCTGTAGCTGCATGCTCTGGCATGGAAAAGAGGAGAGAGGGAACTGGGGAGATCTTCATGGCTCTCACTTCTTTTTAAAAAACCAGTCACACTTTTCCTGAGAAATGAAGCCATTCTTGTCTTAGAAAATTTATTCCTGTACTCAGTACTAGCAGGGATCCATGGGGTGTACAAATTAGTTCTACGCACTGCCCATCAATTCCCATTGATCCCCTAACCCCAACCAGCATCCTTAGTAATGTTTTGAAGCCTCCTTTCTCCAAGGAATTAATGTACATACTAATGGAAATATGTTGATTTTCTTCAAATCTCTCCAGCTCTTGATTCCTGCCTGGAAAGAGACATATTTATTTGTCACAGGGCTGACCAGTCAACTCTTTGTTCACCCAGAAACTGGGCTCCATTGCTTTGAGCTGCCATGCTGCAACCCTCATGGCATGGAGACCTCCATCTCCAGTCCTCAGAGCAGAGAGGAAGTTCTCTGTAATTAGGGTGACAATACCTTCCAGTTTGCCTGGAAAAAAAATCCCAGGTTATGTCTGCAGTCCTTGAAAAATTATTAATGGCACCCCCTTCCGCTCTCCAAGTGTCCCAAATTTTAAATGCATAGGCATGCCGTCCAGAGCTGTTCTCTGAGGTCTTGGTCTAGTGGAATGGTCTGGAAAGGCAACACGCCCTTAATACAGGGTTTCTTGACCTTTTTTGTCCTATGGACCTTTTGCCAGTGAGGTGAAATGAATACCACTGTTATTTATTTACTGCATACATTCATAAGTGAAGGAAATGTTAGATTTCAATTCGAGGTCAGAGAAAATAAAGATAAAAAGTTGATTTCTTTTTTTTCAATTCAAGCACACGGACCCCCTTGAATCTTTCCACAGACCCCTTGGGGATCCATGGACCCCTAGTTAAGAACCCCTGTCTTAATAGTTGCATGTCAACCTGGCCCCAATCCCCAGAGGATGTCCTGGCTCAATGCATCACAGAGTAAATTGACTCAATCTCAAGGTGCCAACAGTGTTTGGGGTCAACATTTTCCTGATACATGCCCAGTAGGTTTGGAACCATGGCCCCATGCAAGCATAGTTAGATTCATTTGTAATTTTCCTACACATTTTTTTAGGAGGTAGTGGGGATTGAACCCAAGACCACGTATGTGAGAAGCAGGTGCTCAACTATTGAGCTACATCTGCTCCCCTAAGAGAGATGGTCTTTTTTTTTCCCATTTGTTTGTTTGCTTGTCTTTAGGATATACTGGGGATTGAATCTGCGACGTTTTATATGGGAAACAGGCACTCAACCACTTGAGTTACATCCATTCCCCTCACATAGTTCTTCTATCCCATTTATTTGAACATATAATTAGACTATACCCATTAAATATATATTCCCCAGACTTAAATCTTCCAGTTGTTCATATGCCAGGTAAGCCTTGAATCTCAACAGAGTTGCAGCCAATACCTACTCTCCAGTTCATTAGACTCACCCAGAACAACTAACAAAAGGATGATGATGGACAACACCCAACCCAAGAAGCAGAGCATATCTTCACCTGCAAGCCAGAGTTCCATCCATCTGCCCCATGGGATCTAAGTCCCCTCTCAACCGGAAGCAGAGCTGGGCATCACCATCCCAAAATCTTCTAGAGGAACAAACAAACATAAGGGGAGAATGCAACTTTGGATTAAAATAGACTTATTATTCTAGTAATGGAAGAACTTGTAATATTGATATAAAGGCAGTGGTCACCAGAGGCTCTGAGGGGAGGGAGAGGGAAGAATAGGTATAACATGGGGCATTTTTGAGACATTGGAATCATTCTGCAAGATATTACAATGACCAATACTAGCCATTGTACATTTTGTCAAAATCTATTAAAATTATGCAATGCAAAGTATAAAACATACTGTAAACCATAGACCATGGCTAGCAGCAATGCTTCAATATGCGTTCATCATTTGTAACAAACGTACCACACTAATGAAAGATGTTGTAAATGGGGGAAAGTGTGGGAGGGGGAGAGGTTGGGGTAGATGGGAATCTCCTATATTTTTGATGAAACATTTATGTAATCTAAAGCTCCTTTAAAAATAAAAAACTATTTTAAAAATTCATCAAAGGCTAATTTTTAAAATGTAAAAAAAATTAAGCCAGGTCCTTATCTTATAGCAGACCCCCAAATAAATTCCAGTCACCTTAAAGTGTTAAATATGTCTCTCACAATAGAATTAGTAGAGCACATACCTTGGGTGGAAAAGTTTTATCTAAGGAAGTTTTATAAAGGAAGAAACTATGAAATAAAGAAAAGATAAATTCAATTTCTTCATGTTTTTTCTGAATGCCAAAAATACTCCCCTCCACACGAGTCTAAAAGTCAAATTCAATTCAGGGAAAAAACATATGCAACAATTATGAGAGACAATTGGTTGGCAATGTTAATATTTAAAGATAATTCAACATATCAGAGTTTCCTGTTAATTTGTTATCAAGTAGGTATAGCCAATAGTATAAAAAAATAATATCCATACTGAACCTTTAAAAATCAACTTTAGGCAAGGATGCAGAGAAATAGGAACTTTAGTACATTGTTATGGAACTATAAAACGATGCAGCTGCTATGGAAAAGTTTGGCAGTTCCTCAAAAAGTTAAACAGAGAACTACCATATGACCTAGCAATCCCACTTCTAGATATATACCCAAAGGAGCTGAAAGCAGGGACTTGAACAGATATTTGTGTACCAGTGTTCACAGCAGCATTATTCGCAAGAGCCGAAATGTAGAAGCAACCTAAAGGTCATCATCAGCAGATGAATAGATAAATGAAATGTCATCTACACACAAAATGGAATTTTATTCAGCCTTAGAAAGAAATGAAGTTCTAACACATGCTACTACATGTATGAACCCTGAAGATTTCCTGCTGAGCGAAAGAAGTTAAACACAAAGGGACACATATCGTATTATTCCATGAATACAAAATAGCTAGAATATACAAACTCATAAATAGAAAGTAGAGTGCAGGTTACAAGGGAGGGAGAAAGGGCAGTTAAGGCTTATTTGGGGTGATGGGAAAGTTCCGGTAATGGATGGTGGCCAGGGTAGAATGACAGTGTGGCTGCGATTAATCCCCCTGATTGGCATGCCTGGGGGTGGATGAGATGGGGAAGTTCATGTTGTATATGCGTCTCCGCAATTAGAAAAAAAAAGAGAGAGACAGACTAAGTAGACAATAACAGCTAAATGCAATGCACAATCCTGGACTGAATCTAAGAATGGAGGAGAAAAGACCCAAAAGGACATGATATGAAAAATTGGAATATGGACTGTATGCTTTGTATCAGCATTAAAATTGCTTACACTTGTTAACTGTATTTATGGGGGTTGCACACGTGAATATTCTTGTTTTAGGAAAAGTACATAGAAGTATTCAGTGTTCAGGGAGCGCATGATGTATAAACCTACTCTCAAGTGTTTAGAAAATGAATAGATGGGAAGATAGAGTTAAGAGCTAGATAGACTGGGGAGGGAGGGGAGGAAAGAAAATGTTAAAAGTTGGTGGATCTTGGTATGGGGGGGGTGTTGGAGTTCTCTGTATTGTTTTTGTACTAGTTTTGCAACAGTCCTGAAGTTTGAAATTTTTTTTTTTTTTTTAAGTTTAAGAAAAAAGAAAGAAAAGCATCCCATGTACTGGATATCTGTCATCCATATTTAGGTTTTTCTTTTCTTTTTAATCACCCAAATAAATAAAGACCTCACCCAATAAAATCAACTTTAAAACTCCAGAAGAAAAGAGGGCAAATAAACAAACAGTCCTCAAAAGAAGAAATACAAATGTCAGATTAAGCATATTCCCTCTCTCTGGTAATAAAGGAATACAAATTAATCTGACCTATTTTTCACCTAGTGTTTTCATGATAAAACCCAGTGCTGGTGATGAGACGGCTAAGTGAGCACTCACCCACGCCCAGAGGGACTGCCTTCCTGGAGAGTCGTTGGAGGCTGTCTCAGAGACCTTCCATCTGTGCTACTGGGGATTCCTCGTTTGAGGTGCTGGAGCACAGTCAGATGGTCACCCCAAAGCAAGTCAGAAAAATTCCCACGAGGCCAGGCCTCGCCTCAAACTTCCATTAGCATTGCTACTTGCCTCCTGAGGAGTCGAATTCTGATTTTGAAAACTCGTTGAGTTCAGGTCTCCCCAGCTACAGAAACTGACCAGAAAGATAACTCCTCTCTGCCTGACCTCACTCCTTTTTTCTAAGGTGCCATGGTTGCAAACCGCCTTCATTCTCCCCTCTCCCTCCCTCTCGGAGGTGGAGTTGAAAACAAGTTTGCTCCTTCACCTGTCTGACAGGCCATATGGATTTGGAGGCACCAGTCTAAGACATTCTCCTGCCTTGAATCCCCACTAAGCACACCCTCTAGACACAAGCTATATATATATATATTCCAAGAGCAGTGCAAGTCCTCTGGGATCGACTCTGCCAGAATTTGCAAGGGGAGGTAGGTTTGCACTACCCTCTTGTTGAAAAGTCTGGGCCCAGGAAGCCCAGAGGAGGGTGTCTCCATGAAGTTCACCTACTGCTGGGAACACAGTGCAAGGAAGCCAGTGGGAAGAGTTTCAAAAATAAAATCAGCTCTGAAACCTGGGGGCGGGAGGAAGGGACGGCAAGACGGGGCTCTCAGTACCACCCAAGGATTTCTCATTTCCCTCCATTCACTGCCTGCCATTGTTCCTGATTATGGTTTTTGCTCCCGTCCATCTCACATCCTTACACTAAGCCTTCCAATTTGGGGCAAATTTACCATATTGTGCTTGCTAATTTTGCATTTAGAGCAACACAGAGGCAGGTTCCCACTGCTTCCTGAATGGCTCAGAAGCCAGCTGAACAGTCAAGACATAGGAATTCTATGCTTCTGGAGCCTGCATTTTGTGAAGCAGTATTAGCTTTGAAATACAGACTGAACCAAAGCAGAGGAGGCAGCTGCTTCTATAGAAAAAGTGACAGAGGGAGTCAAGACCAAGGAAGCGGGTGTGAGGAGAAGAGTGCTACTACACAAAACCACTAATTTTGGCTCTCAGCTCAGAAACTGACACAGAGGGCAGAGGTAACTGCTTTGCTGCTTCTCTCTTTCCCTTACCAAGCTCAATAACAAAGGATTTTTTTCTTTGTTCCCTCCTACGAGAAATGAAGTTAGCTGTGGGAGCTTATCAACATTTTGGAGCCACAAAATGGCCACCAACCCACCATGCCATTGGATGGTATTCCTGGGCTCCCAAAAAGTAAAGGCTCTAACCTGGGCATCTGAAGGGCAATGTGTCAATTAGCTGCAGTTCTGAAACAAATTTCTCTAAATAAAAGAAGAACAATTTATTTAGCTCATAATTCTCTGCATCAGAAATTGAGGCTGGGCTCAGCAGGGTGATTCTTCTGGTCTGATCAGATGGCCTCACGTATCTACAGGCAGTTACGAACTGGCTTTGCTGATATTGTCTCGGCAGTCACACTTGTATGGGCCTCCACGCAGACAACTGGGCCAACTCAGCTCTGGTGAACACAGTCTCTCTGCAAGTTAGCTCAAACTTTTTCACATAGTGGAGGCAAGGGTCTGAAGAAAGCAAGCAGAAGCATGCAAAGTCTCTTGAGGTTCACGACCAGAGCTTGTCCACCATCTCTCCTGCAATGTTCAGTTGGTAAAAGCATGTCAAAGGCCAGATTCAAGCGGTATGGAAATAAACTTCTTTCTTGGTGGAAGAAGATACAAAGCCACATTGCAGAGAGATGGATATAAGAAAGAATGAACAACTGTGCCCATTTTTGCAGTTTTTGCTCCCTTCCACAGTCAGTCCAGGGATCCAGTAGTTATAAAAATGGACTCAAGATGTCTTTCAAAAAGCAGTTCTGACTCCACATTGGCTAAAGTTAGGTTACTCCTTTATTGTACTACCCACTGGCATCTTTTCTATCTCACAGCCATCAAATGGGGAAGCAGAAAGTTTGGAAGACCCAAGTCTTGGCAGGGAAAGCACCAAAAGCTCAGCAAAGACAGAGGACAGAAATCAACTTTGGGTAATTCAGGAAAGGAATTTAATAAAGTGGGAAACATTATCAAATCAATGCTGGGAAGCGGACTTGGCCCAATGGATAGGGTGTCTGCCTACCACATGGGAAGTCTGCGGTTCAAACACCAGGCCTCCTTGACCCATGTGGAGCTGGCCCATGCACAGTGCTGATGCACACAAGGAGTGTCATGCCGCGCAGGGGTGTCCCCCGCGTAGGGGAGCCCCATGCACAAAGAGTGTGCCCATAAGGAGAGCTGCCCAGCACAAAAGAAAGTGCAGCCTGCCCAAGAATGGCACCGCACACACAGAGAGCTGACACAACAAGATGATGCGGCAAAAAGAAACACAGATTCCTCTGCCACTGATAAGAATAGAAGCAGTCACAGAAGAGCATACAGCGAATAGATACAGAGAGCAGACAACAGGGGGTGGGGGGATAGATAGGGGAGAGAAATTAAAAAATTGAAAAAAAAATTAAAACCAATGCTGAAGCACCCAGAGACCAGCAACAGGGGGACCTTATTACCATCCCTAGAGCTGAGCTGGAGCCCAATGAGAGCTGGAGCCTCAGACAGGAGCTAGAGTCATGGAAAGATACCACCACTTCCAGAAACTTGCCTCAGACAGGCAGGAGGTAGGGAAAAATATCTTGACCTCTCTTCCCTCCTTTCCTTCTTGTACCACCCAATGACTGAACCCAATCAGAAGCCCAAAGGCAAGCGACTCCATCCCCCTGTGGTCTTACCTGGAATACAAGTTTTCCAGAATTCCCCTAAGCAGGGTTTCCTGTGAATTTGACCCTGTCGTAGCCCCACAGTGTAAATAGAATAGCTGACAGACATTGAGTGCTAACTATGTGCAAGTCCTGTTCTAAGTTTTTACCTACCTAACCATGCTTGTCTTTGGAAGGAATTCTATGTAAATTGCTATCCTATCTCTATTTCCCTCTCACAGATGAGAAACTGAGGTCAGCCTCTCAGGACACAGAGCAAGACAGAGAAGAGTGGGGGAGGAGAGGGAAGGAACAACAACATGCTGCTAGAGCATCATCAGTATGGCCTGTGGGAATACAGCAGCTCCAATCACCACTGCCATTATCCTTTCCAGGATGGACTTTGCTCAGCCTCCATTTCTCTCCAGTACTAGCTCCAAGGCCAAAGTCTGAGAGTGGACTTAGCCTAAGGTACACACCTGCAGCGTGGATGCAAAGGAGGGTGGGAACATCCAGCATTTTTAGCTACTATAGTTGGGACAGGGGGTAGACTCTTTATTCCACCAAGATGTATAAAGTGGAGCATTCCCTAAACACAAAAAAGAGGTGGTGCTGATGCTGGAAACAGCCACAAAGAATGACCATACACCAGTCCCTTAGGCAGCTATGTGCCTGCTGTGTGGAGAAGGAAGTCCACCCTGAGATCTCACATGGACAGTGGGGTCTATGGTGGTGGTCCTGGATCACAACTCATCCCAGGCTACATACCCCCAGGTCCTTTCTGTTGCAGGAGGCATCTCCTCCTTTCCATATCGTCAAAGCCTGGTGGTCACTCAGGATGAACTGGTGGGATAGTACTGGAGGGACCCCAGAAGGGAGCGGCCACACTTCAGAGGAACTACAAGTGGTCCGATGGAGAGCTAAGAAGGTCGAGGTCCTTATGCAATGCTCTGCTGGGCTGATGCAGACCTTGGGAAACCAGAACATCTTTTGCCTGATGCAGATCTTCTGGAAGCTGTTGTCTTCTGTCAGCCAAATCCTGGCATGAGGACTTGTCTCCCACTGCCTGCCAACTCATTACAAATTCCCTTAAGATAAGCTGCATGTCCCTTGTCACATCCAACACATGGCATCAGCAATGAGTGCTGACTCCGTGGGCAGCAGGATTAATTGAGTCTTCATTCCATCCCGCTTGATCTAACCTGGAATAAATGGTTTTCAGCTTTCCCCTAGCCAGAGTTCCCTGTGAATTTAGCCCTGCCCTACCCAACCTCCCAATCCTCTGTATAAATAGAATAGCTGGTGAGCATTGAGTGTTATGTGCAAGCCCTGTTCTAAGTTTTTACCTGCCTAATCATACTTGGCTTTGACAACATCTCTGTGAAATGGACATTATTATTCCCCTTCACAAATAAACTGAGGCCCAGCAAGCTTACAGAACACACCCAAGACCACACAGTGGTAAGAGGTGTAGCCAGGAATTGGACCCTGGCAGAGCACAGGCTCTTGACCAACAGGTTCTAACATCCATGGCTCATGGGGACCCCAATGGTGCCCTGGGCTCTGCAGGACCTCCAAATGTCTCGTGTAACTGTGTGTGCTTCAGTTACATGTATCCGATGGTAGTATATTTTTTTAAGTGATCATTTATATGTGATAAGTATGCCAAAAAAATTAGCTAGAATACTTTGCAGAGTTTTTTCAGAGGAAGGTTCATTAGATATTCTCTAGATGACTACCTTTGTAGAATTTTAGCATTCACTGGATTAATCAAGCACTTAACCCCATGGGGCTGAGTTAAGGGTCTTACATCAATCATCTCAATGAATTCTCATGACAAATCAAGGATGATGATGATGATGGCGGCGGTAATGAAGATGATGATACCCACTACATAGAAAAGGAAACTGGAGCTCACGCTTAGTTTGTGCTAAATGGCCAAAGTATGTGGGAGCAGCCCACTAAGGCCTTGGCCAACCTTTATCAGATATAGCTTTCTTCCCTCTTTCCCTTCTTCCATCCTCCCTTCCTAGCCCATTGCCTTCTCCTGCTTCTCTTTTATCAATCATTCTCTCCCTCTTTCACCTCCATTCCTCACAATTTTCTTTGTCCACACCTCAGGCTCTCAGCTGCTTCCCCATCATTGTTAACCCTGAGGGTGAAGTCCAGGCCCAAAGGTCCAAGACCTCACTTGTCAAGGGGCTCATTCCCTTCTAGGGGCACCCCACAGGCTCCAGGACACTGCAGTCATAAGGAATGGGAATGCTCCTTCCTGGTATCTGCTGGGAAAATGCCCATCCTGACAACTTGACAATTTCAGACACAGAGACACTGAGAAGATCTTATACTTATTTCAAGCTATTAACAGAGACAGAAATTATATTTAAGTTAATCTTTATCTAAGCTGATAAAGGTAAAAAACTATACAAGCCAAATATGCAGGTAATTTGTGCTTCTGCATAGGGGTTATGGCTGAGAGTGATATTCATAGTACACTGTTATATCAATTCTTATATGCACTTTTTTTTTCACATTTCATTGTTCCTAAACCAAGGACACCATCAGAGACATCTTTCCAGTCACTGCTGGCCAGGTGGCAGGAGTGATGTAGTTGTCCTGGCCTGGGTTTGTGTGGCCTTAGTCATGGTTGCTCACACTGTCCCCGCTTCAGCTGTGCATTGTGGATTCTGCACATGTTGAATGTAATTTCCATTTAAAATGTAAATTAAGGGGTATATGAAAGGGCGACATAGCCTTGTTTTACCTTCCTTGGGATCTTTCTGGACTAATCTGCTTCAGAGGGTAGAGCCTGTGGTGTGTGGTCCAGGAACCTTCCTCTAAATCAAAGAACACTTACTAGAAACTCCCTTGGACTGTGGCAATGAAAGTTCCCAAAACTGGAGCCAAATTCTGACTTTTGGTGGGTGTAGCAGTTTGGTACTATTTATGAATTCCAAAAATAGATATTGGATTTTTATTGTAAAGTGGTCTGTTCCTTCAGGTGTATTAGATTGTATTAAATTCAGAGGTTTCACTTTAACTTGATTAAATAGTAATTAAAGCTTTGATTGGGCCACATCAGTAGGATGTTTAGTCCCCACCCCCTTGGTGGGGAGGGATTCACACAAAATGACATGGCAGAGGAGACAGCGGAATTTTGATGGGGCAGAGTTTTGAATGCTTCCCAGGAAGTAAATACACAGAGAAGCAGATATGTGAGGAAAAAGAGAAGGCTCCAAAAGACACAGCAGAGGCCACAGGAAGAGAGATGAGCCATTTGCCTGATAGTTTACTGCTAGCCTTGTGGAGAAAGGAAGCAGCTGAGCCCAGAGAGAAACGAGCCCCAGGAGAGAGACGAGACTTACCCCAGTCTATAGTTGATATTGGAAAAAGCTGGGACCATGGATCCTTGAGAGGAAGAGGAAGCCTGAACCCTGGCAGCTGTCTTTCTTCAACACGTGACAACAGGCTTTGGTAAGGGAAGTAACTTAACACTTTATGGCCTGGTAACTGTAAGCTTCCACTCCAAATAAATACCCTTTATAAAAGCCAACAGATTTCTGGCACTTTGCATCAGCACCCCATTGGCTGGCTAATACACTAGGTCTTTACAAACATGTTACAGGGAAGTCAGAAGAAGGAATGTGAGAAAGGGCTACACCTTGGTCACATTACACCAAGACGCTCCCATTCTGCAAATTGATGTTGTTAAAGTTTATATTACTTGCAAGCCTACCAGGCCCTGGGGTTTCAAGAGACTTTTCTAGAGATGACTAGGGAACCTCTGACCTGACATTCTCACTATACTGGGTCAGTCCAGAAACAAACCTGGGAAATTGCTTTGGTATTTTGTTCAGCAAGAATATTAGGACATTTTTGACAATAATTAACAAAGCAAAACATATTCATGCTCTATGACACAAAATTTCCAATTCTAGGTGCATACCCAACAGATATGTAAACTCACCAAAAGATATGTACTAGAATAATATCTTATTGATAGCCTCAAACCAGAACCAATGTACATCAATAGTACAATGGATACATAAACTGCTTTTTATCCATATAATCCCATACTATAAAGCAATAAGAATGAGCAATCTATAGCTACACACAACAATATGGAAGAATCTTACATGTAGACATACTATATGACTTCATTTGTATAAAGCATATTCTAGTCATTGCTATTAACAAACTATTCCAAAACTATACCTTGCCATCCAAACAGAAGTGCAACCCCTCACTAATTTCCATTTTTAAAAATTTACTTATCTCAAACTTTTCATGAGTTTGCTAACTTTTTACTAAAGATTTGGGAGGGTAAAGAAAGGATTCTGTATTAAGGAGCTACTGCTACAATATGCTGTGTAACAAACAATCACAAAACCCAGTGGCATAGAACAATAAGATTTTTTATTTTCTGATCACATACTGAGATTTGGCTGGGGTTTAGCTGATCTAGTCTGGAACTTGATGTGCTTGGCTCAAGCTTGGGCTGGGACAAGGTCTGCTCCATTTGCTCCTCATCATTCTTGATCTTGCAGATACCTAAGGCATAATCTTATCATGGTGAAAGTCAGTAGTCTAACAGAGCAAGACCTGCCAGATTATAAGCCTCTGTTCATGTCACATCTGCTGATATCTCAATAACCGAAACAAATCCCACAGCCAAGACCAAAGTCAAGAGACAGGGAAAAACACTCCACTACCCCATGAGGCCATGGCAAGCCTTTTAAGACTGTAATACTAGAGGGAAGGGAACAATGAGCTCAATTTTTCAAACTGTGGGGTCTCCTGCCATTCCACAGCTTCACCCTCCTCCCTTCCTTTCCTCTCTTCTGCTTTGCCTCTCTCTTTCAAGAAAAGCCTTCTCATGTTGGCAAGTTTGCCTTTCATTCAGAACTGAAGCATCAGTTTGTTCTCCAAAGTTCAAAGCATCTTCTCACTGACAGTGGAGCTCTCCTTACAAGTCCCCATGAAGCTTGCTAAGAAAATAAACCAATCGGAAAATAAATTCAGCCTTCTCAGAATCTGTACTTATGATGATGCTGAATCATCCACTGGGAGACCCAGAAAGAAAAATAAGCCATCACTTTCCTCTAAGCCTCTTCTCAGGCAAGCTCTAAAGTCAGGGAAATGAATGTTGAGTCTCCAGGCGCCCATGCCATTAAAAATCAAGAACCAAGTTCCCTTGAGGGGTTGCCTAAATCTTTTCTCAATGAAACTCTGCCCAAAAAAATAAACAAAACAAACTCCCTTTACAGGGGTCTCGGGCAGAGTTTTTAATGCAGCAGCACTGAAAAAACAAAGCATCCCACCTGCTCATGCTAAAGCCTAATCCCAGGGCAAGCCAGGGAAACCAAGCAGAAAACTAAGCCTTTGCTCCATCTTCTCTCATGGGCTCAATACTCACCTGTCCAGACCTGTGGGAAAATAGCTTGAATTTGAAGGTGGGAACCTGGCTTGACGTTGAAACGTTTCCATAACGCAGATAAGAAGTGTGGGCTTAGGAACACCAGCCTTGATTAGATGGAACGCTGTCTTGTCTGCACGAAAATTGTTTGCGTGTGGAGATGTTTGAACTTTGTTATGGCCTGCTCCCTAGCACTGTAGGGGCTACAGCTTAAATAACAAGCAGCCTTGAAAATAAACAGAGATAACCACTGCTTTGTAATTTCTAATAAATACGATGTGGAAACTAGGGTTGAGGCTCTCAGTTCCAGAAGCTTTTGAGTCCCCTGATCCCATCTTTATTTTCTCTCTTGTGTCTTTCTGTCCTTTTATTTCTTCAGTTCTGCATCGCCTTCCCTTCGTGCAAACCTATTGCTGAGCTGGTCTCAGCACAGACCCACAGGGTACCCAATGATGAGGGCAAATGTGGCACAGGAGAGGAGTGGCAGCAGAAGGGACAGAGCCCCCAGCCCTCCCAGGGCAGCCTTGATGCTGAAGCATTTTGTGATTAAATAATGAGCACTTCCAGAGCTCTACTGGGTCTCAAAGCTGAAATTACTTTTTCATTTTGCTCCAGAAAACGACTAAGTTGTGTTACTTGGTTTACTTGGGATGGAGGTGACAGAGTGGAGTGATGAAATCAGTTTACACACAATATTTTCAGAAAGAGGAAGAAAAGGCCAGAGTTTGGACACAGGCTACAACCTGTGGCAAGGCAGCCACGCTGTAGAAGGCATCAGTCCTGAGGGGATGGCAGGGCTAAGCTGCAGAGAACTGTGGGGCCCTCGTATGGCGTTGATTCAGAGGTGCACGTGGTGGTGATGGTTTCACGTTTAAACACCTCTGAAATCAGGATGCATCTTCTTATTAATAGGGCCTTACAAGCTCTTCCTCTAGGAAGTGGTCACAACAGGTAGTTGTCCTTCATGTACAAGCTCAAACCACAAGCATCAAAGCTTACAGGATGGATATCAGCAACATGGATGAAAATCCTGGAACCTGTACGGGAGCACCTGGTTTGGGTGCAGAAGGAGGAAGGAGAAACATGTGTTCAGTGGCAGGAACTGAAAGCAGGCTAGCTTTCCACGACTGCAACACCAGCTAACGCGCTCAGCACCAATGCCTTATTCCCTAGAATTGGCATGGGTTATATTAAGAATTGTCATAGCCCAAGCTCTTTTTTTTTTGTTTTAAACATTTTATTTTATTTTTTAAAGAAGCTCTAGATTACATAAATGTTATATCAAAAATATAGGAGAGGGAAGCGGACTTGACCCAATAGTTAGGGCATCCACCTACCACATGGGAGGTTCACAGTTCAAACCCCGGGCCTCCTTGACCCGTGTGGAACTGGCCCATGCGCAGTGCTGATGCGCGCAAGGAGTGCCCTGCCATGCAGGGGTGTCCCCCCCATACCCAGCATGTGGGAGCCCCATGCGCAAGGAGTGCACCCCGTAAGGAGAGCCACCCAGCACAAAAGAAAGCGCAGCCTGCCCAGGAATGGCGCCGCACACACGGAGAGCTGACACAGCAAGATGACGCAACAAAAAGAAATACAGATTCCTGGTGCTGCTGATAAGGATAGAAGCGGTCACAGAACACACAGTGAATGGACACAGAGAGCAGACAACTGGGGGGGGGAAGGGGAGAGAAATAAATTTTTTAAAATCTTAAAAATATATATATATAGGAGATTCCCATATGTTCCACCCCTCCCCCACAAGCACTTTCCCACTTTAACATCTTTCATTAGTGTGGTACATTTGTTACAATTGATGAACACATATTGAAGCATTTTACTACCCAAGGACTACAGTTTACTCTTTGCCCTGCACAATTTTATAGGTTTTGATAAAATGTGTAATGGTCTACATTCATCACTGCAATGTTGTGCAGTACAACTCCAATGTCCCGAAAATGCCTCCATGTTGCACCTATTCTTCCCTCTCCCTTCCCTCAGAACCTCTGGTAGCCACTGCCTTTATATCAATGTTACAAGTTCTTCCATTGCTAGAATAATAAGAAGTCTACTTTAGTCCATAATTGCTTTCTCCCCTTATGTTTGCTGATACCTCAATCTTGAGGATTTGGGGATGGTGATCCCTGCCCTGTCTCTAACATTGAGAGGAGGTTTAGATCCCATGAGGCAGATGGATGGAACAGTCTTGCTTGCAGTTATAGGTACTCTGTTTGTTGGGATGGGTGTTGTCCATCATATAGTTGTCCCACCCAAGCTCTTAATGGCACTGAGGATGATATATTTGGAAGGAGGCATGGGAGGTAGGAAGGAAGCTACCAGCATCAACACCCTGAAGTCAAATGTGATTCTGAACCATTGGACTCTGAATGTGAAGAGGTTTAGAATATACTAACCAATTTATTTTGTGTATATATTCTTTTTTTACATTTGCCTTAGAGCCATAGATGATAAAATCTTTATTTAATTAAGTTGAAAGAACTCTGACAATAAGTTAAAAATAAAATTGTAAATGATAGGGTTGCCATGTTCTTGCTTTCTTAGTGAAGCGTAAAGGTGCACTTTGGGATTAGGTTGGGTTGATGACAGAAATGTGCACTGGCCTTTACTGCATCCCGGATCTAACTACTTACCCCAGACTCAGTGCCCCATTGGAGATGGCAGGATCTTGAGCCTTGCTGAGTTGGTGGTCAAAGCCCACCACCCTCACTTTTTGACACTTCCCCTCTCCCTCCCTTCAGAAATGAAAACCTTTTCCCCCAGATATCCAGTGTTGCTTGTTGTGGGAAAACAGTAAGGAACATGGTTTGAAGTTGAAATGTTTCCATAACACAGACAAAAAGTGCAGGCTTAGGAACACCGGGCCTTGACTAGATAGAACACCATCTGGTCAGCGCTGAAAAATGATTGGGTGAGGAGGCATCTGAACTTTATATGACCTGTACCTTATTACTGTAAATTTTTCACCTATCCCTTATTATATTGTTATAAATAACAAACAGCTGCTTGTTAGTTCCTAAATAAATACGATGTGGAAACTAGGCCTGAGGTTCTCAGTTTCAGAAGCTGTTAAGTCCCCTGATCCCATCTTTATTTCCCCTCTTGCGTCTTTCTTTCTCTCCTTTTATTTCTTCAGTTCTGCGTCGCCTTCCTTTCGTGCAAACCTATTGCTGAGCTGGTCTCAGCAGTTGCTGGGTCCAGATCAATTCCCAGGAAAAGTCAATAGCACAGAACAAAAGAACATGCCTATTGGGGGTACTTGAATTTTAACAGTGAGCAAAGCAAAAAGCCTTTAAGGATGGGATTTCAGGAATTGGGCAGTTAGAAGGGAAGACTGGAGGGAGGTAAGGGAGAGAGTTCTTATCCACCACCCCTTGAAATCCAGGCCCTTGTATGAGAGGCTGAGGAAGAAGACACAGGGGTCACAGGGAGGGCCCCCAGGGGAATAGGTTTGACCTTCCTTCTTTCCTTCATGTCCAGGTTATATAAGCCACATGCTGGAAAGTTTGGTAATCACAAGCAAATCTGGAAATTCCCCATCAACAGTAAAATGGATAAAATATTGTGGCATAGTCATAAAATGAAACATGATATAGCAAATAGGATGAATGAACCAAAGCACATGAAGAAATGGATAAATTTCACAGATAGAGCACAGAGCGAAAGATTCTGGGCACCAAAGTATACAGAGTATATGATTATTTTTATATAAAGAGCAAAAACTGGAAAAACTAAACAGTGCTTGTCTAAGATAGGATCACAGTTTCCTGTGCAGAGGGGGAGGTAGGAAAGGCCTAGAAAGAGCTTCTGGGGACTTCTGGGAGGCTAGGAACATTGTTTCTTCGTTTGAGTGTTGATTATATTGGTGTGTTCAGTTTATGAAAATTCATCAAGCTATACACTTAAGATATGTGCCTGTATGTGTTGTCAATAAAATGCTTTCTTTTATTTTTATTTTTTTAGTTTTAAAGAAGCTTTAGTTTACATAAATGTTACATCAAAGATGAAGGGGGGAAGCGGATGTGGCTCAACTGATAGAGCATCTGCCTACCATATAGGAGGTCCAGGGTTCGGTACCCAGGACCTCCTGATCCTTGTGGTGAGCTGGCCAATGCACAGCACTGTCTTGCTCAAGGAGTGCCCTGCCACTCAGGGGTGCCCCTGTATAGGGGTGCCCCACACACAAGGAGTGTACCCTGCAAGGAGAGCCACCCCACGTGAAAAAAGTGCAGCCCACCCAGGAGTGGCACCGCATACACGGATTGCTGACACAGCAAGATGACGCAATAAAAAGAGACATAGATTCCCGGTGCCACATGACAAGAATGCAAGCAGACATAGAAGAACACACAGAGACAATGGGGGGCAGGGAAGAGGAGAAAAAAAAATTTTTTTAATATATGTGGGGGATTCCTATATACCCCACCTCCTCCACTTCCCGTATTTTGCCACATTAACATCTTTCATTAGTGTGGTATATTTCTTATAATTGACAAACATATTTTGAAGCATTGCACTACCCAAGGACTATAGATTACACTTTGCCCTGCACAATTTTATAGGTTTTGACAAAATGTATAATGGCCTGTATCTGTTGTTGCAATATCATGCAGTACAATTCCAATGTCCCAAAAAATGCCTCCATGTTGTACCTCTCCCTCCATCTCCCTCCCCTTAGAACCTCTAGTGGCCACTGCTTTTATATCACTGTTACAAGTTCTTTCACTGCTAGAATAATAATAAGTCTACTTTAGTCCATTGCTGCATTCCCCCCTTGTGTTTGTTCATTCTCCAATCCTGAGGATTTGGGGATGGTGATGCCCACCCTGTCTCTGATTGAGAGGGGGCTTAGATCCCATGGGGCAGAGGGATGGAACTATATTGCTTGCTGTTGCAGACACTCTTCACTTCCATCCATCATCATCCTTTTGTTAGTTGTCCTGAGTGAGTTCAATGATCTGGTGAGTAGGTGTTGCAACTCTGCTGAGATACAGGGCAAAACCAGCATATGAACAAAGATTTAAGTCTCTGGGGTATATATTTAACAAGTATAGGTTAAATAAAAGGGACAGAAGAGCCATGTGTAGAGAAATTTTTTTTTAAGATTTATTTTATTTATTTCTCTCCCCTTCCCCCCATTGTCTGCTCTCAGTGTCCATTTGTTGTGTGTTCTTCTGCATCTGCTTGCATTATCCAGCTGCACTGGGAAACTATGTCTCTTTTTTGTTGCATCATCTTGCTGCATCAGCTCTCCATGTATGCGGCACCGCTCCTGGGTGGGCTGTGCTTTTTTTCACATGGGGTGGCTCTCCTTGCGGGGCACACACCTTGCGCATGGGGCACTCCTACATGGGGGCACCCCTGAGTGGCAGGGCACTCCTTGCGCAAGGCAGCTTTGCGCGTGGGCCAGCTTACCACACGGGTTAGGAGGCCCTGGGGATCAAACTCTGGGCCCTCCATATGGTAGACAGATGCTCTATCAGTTGAGCCATGTCCGCTTTCCTGTATAGGGAAATTATAAATGAGTCTAACTCTGTTACATTGGAGAGCATATATTTCAAAATAAGGCCATTGACAGGATGCCAAATTCCTGAGATTATTTGCCCTGCCTATAATGTCTAGATATCTCTAGAGGCCTCAGGAGCCCACTGTTTGAGGCACTGTTTACTGTGGCAGTAAATGAGATCCTGCTGAGATGTGTGTAAGTATTACCTCTGGAATGACCTCCTAACTTTGAAGTCTCTTAGCCATAAAAACTCATTTGTATTTAATATTTCCCACTTTTGGTCAAGGTCTTTTTCCAGATTCATCGTTAGTCAGTGCTTGGTAATAATCCCTTTGTGCCAATGAGGCTCTTCCCTGGGAGTCATGTCCCACACCAGAATGGGAGAGGGGGGGAGGGCGGAGATAGTGAGTTTATATGCTGAGTTTAGCTTAGAGAGAGGCCACATTTGAGCAACAAGGAAGTTTTCAGGAGGTAACTCTTAGGCAATATATAGTACTAGGCTAAATTTCAATTTCACTAGAAAAGGTTCATAAGTACAACCAACAATATTAAGGGTCTGGTGTAATGGTCTGCCCTTCTTTGCTAGGCACTGCCCATGTACTCATGGAATTCTTTCTCCTTTATTAGAGAATGTAGCAGGACTTCCCAGGATGGGAATTCAATATTTTTTCCATTATAGGAGGATCCCTTTGGGTTGATGACAATGGGGAGAAAATTAAACAGGCTGGGAACAGAATCTGAAGAAAGGAGACTATACTGATCTCTATCCTCTGCTTTCATCAGCGTAAAATGATGCCCAGAACAAACTTTATTGTATGTCACAATAATATAATGAAATAAAACACTACAAACAAAAAAGAGCTCCCCAGAGAGCTGCAGGGAATGAGCTTCACACATATCAATCAAGGCCTGGAAAGGTGTCTGCTTCCTTTTTAAAGATGATTTACATGCACACATATATGCACATGCATGCACAGGTACACACATGTGCACACACACATCCAGCAATCTCTAATTTATAGCTCAGTTAACCCATGGTACTGTTTCAGTCCCTCCAGCTTTGCCCTCTTGGAACTCTCCATCTCTCCCCACCAGTCTACACTCCTTACACACTATGAGCCCACTTTCAGTCTAAGTGGTGATTTACTCAATCACTACTCACTGAGAACCTGCTATGTTCCGAGTCCTGTGCCGGACATTTGATTTGACAGTGACCATGTTTAGGAGACAGGGAACATGACCTCCATTATTAGAGAGGAATAAACTGAGGCTCAGAGGGGTCACAGGACTGACCCAAGGTCACAGACTGGGTGGTGAGAGGTGCAGCTGCAAGTCAATCCCAAGTCCCCCTCCTTGTCAGACATCTGAACCTGCATTCCCATTGATCTAACATTGCATGTGAAGTGTCCCACAACAACAGCTTAAAACTGGGACAATCTTTTCTGTTGTGCTGAAATTAAAATAAACAGACTTTTAAAAGGCTGGAGGTGGGGGGGAGAGTGCAGAGCAAGTTTATTGAGCTAAAGTTGCATTAATGCAGGAGCAGCACCAAAAGAGGTTTCTGCTCAAAAATTTGAGTTGGGGGAGCAGCTTTTATGGCTGCTTGAAACAAAGGGAAGGGGTTTTATCACCACCGCAGAGGATTACTGGTATGCCAGCCTGTTTCAGTTAACCTCCTTTTCTTCTCTATAATTCCCTGGATAGAAAGGAAGCTCAAGCAAATCAAAACAGTAAAATCATTTATCATTCCAATTTCACATTTCTTTTGCTCACCTATCTGGGGTTAACTGGACTCAGCTGGCAGTTCTTGCAGACCGCATTTGGGAAGCCTCAACCAGCCCCTGTAGCATGTCTCTCTTGGTTCTCCACCTTGATGGGCACCAGTATCAAAGAATTTGCAAACATAGATTAAAACCACCGCAACTAGTAAATTACAATAGTGGAGGCTGACAATAATTAAGGTAGCAGCAAAGACACAACTGAGAGAAGCCTGCCTGAGGCAAATTCTTGTCCTGACAGGTTCACTCCCTCCCCAACTTCGAACCCAATCTCCTAAGGCTGACTGGGTCTGGCCAGTGAGACGTTAACACAGAAAGGTAAGCACAAAGTTGAAACAGTCTCCAGCCGCCATTACTGTGGGAAGAGCCTGCCTACACTAGCCCGCTGGTCTGAAAAGGAGGAGGGGATGAGGGGCTAAAGGAGCAAAGCCAAGTTACCCCACCAAGCCTAGGGGTATGTGAAGCCTGTGGCACAATGTTTTCTGGCTAAAAGTAATTGGTACCCTGCCACTCAGGGAAGACACTGGCACCCAACTTCAGATTGAAACTTAGGACCATGTGAGAAAGCCTGATTTCTAACTATATATGATTGCTGCTCAAAATGAGGAAAACTTAAATAGAAGACCAATTAATATGTCAGCCAAACTGGTCAGTGACATTTCAGAAAGTTTTCCAAGGCCCTATGTATATAAACTCCCAAAATAGATTTCTTCCAGGTGCCTCCCACCCAAGCTTCTGCCTGACTCCTGTTCAAGGCTGGCCAACTGAACCAGCTCACTGATGTCAGCTGATTCTGAGGCTTGCGTCCCCAGGGGTGTGCAGTGTGTGGACACATGCATGGGTGTGTGTATTGTGTTTTATGTGCTGTGTGGGTGTGAAAATAGATGAACATCTTTTGGATGATTCTTTGGAATGAAAAATTAAAATTCATCATACACAGTTCTCTTGAACCCTGATACAAAAAGGAAGGGAGGGAGAGAAAGAAAAGAAGAGAAGAAAGAAAAAAGGAAGAAGGGAAGGTATGGTAGTTTCAAGTTCTTTTATGAATCCCAAAAAGAAGAAGATTATGTTTTTTGAACTAATCCTTTCCTGTGCATCTGAGAAGCTTTTCACTTGATGACTTTAGTGAGTATCATCAGGTTGAGTCTCCTTCCTCTTGCTGGGTCTGTATAAAAGGAGACACAGAAAGAAAGGACCATTTTGGTCCTGCCATGTCAGAGAAAGGACTCCAGTTTCACCCACAGCTGAACTCAAGGAGAGGCAGCCCCAAGAATTTCAAAGAGCTGAGAAATGAGCCACATGCCTGACAGCTTGCAGCTGAACTCAGGAAGAAAGCAGAGCAGCCAAGACTGAGAGCGGAGGCCCGGAAAGAGACAAGTCCTAGGCCTGGTTGCCCACAGCTGAGCTCCAGGACACTGTAGATTCTGGTGGGGAAGGCAGGGACTTCCATAGAGACCGGCGGCCATCTTGCCTCACCACATGGCCAGACAACAGGATCAACAGTAGCCAACCTTGGTGAGAAGGCACCACTGATGGTGCCTTGATCTGGATATTTCACAGCCTTGGAACTGTAAGCTTTTACCCTAAATAAAATCCCCATTATAAAAGCCAACCCATTTCTGGTACTTGGCACTAGCAAGCCTTTGGCAAACTAAAACAGAGAGAAAGAAATTGTTTCTGTTCTTTGCTAAACAAACTGACCTTAGAAAATGATTGCCTCTGCATTCCTGTTTCATTTAGCACCCCATCCTTTATGGGGCTGTGTTCCCTACCAACACCCCAATTTCCTCCAGAGGAGGCACGGGAAGAAAAGCAACCAGTGAAGAGAGGTTGGAAGCAGAGTCCAAGAAGTTTTTTTAGAGCTGGGAGGAACGTAAAAGCTACCTAATACAACTCCTAAGAGTAGCTGGGAGAGGAGAGGCTGGAGCCCAGGGAGGGAAAGGGACCTCTTGCTGGCCACACAGCGAGGCTGGAACCCAGCCTGTAACGGAGCTGAGGCCACCTTCTAGCGAGTCCCTGGGAAACTGGCGAAGCCTCAGAAGCACTGTGACCAGTGTTCAGTTCTCTGGCTCTCAGTCGAATCAACTCCCAAAGGCCCTGGATTAGACAAATTTCAAACCACTATCTAGCACTTTGATTTTTTAAAAATACTATTCTATGGCAGAAGGTCGGGGACCCTAAACTCTCTCAACAAGACCTTTGGAGGGAAACGGACTTGGCCCAGTGGTTAGGGCGTCCGTCGACCACATGGGAGGTCCGCGGTTCAAACCCCGGGCCTCCTTGACCTGTGTGGAGCTGGCCCATGCGCAGTGCTGATGCGCGCAAGGAGTGCCCTGCCACGCACGGGTGTCCCCCACGTAGGGGAGCCCCAAGCGCAAGGAGTGCACCCCATAAGGAGAGCCGCCCAGCCCGAAAGAAAGTGCAGCCTGCCCAGGAATGGCGCCGCCCACACTTCCGGTGCCGCTGACGACAACAGAAGCGGACAAAGAAACAAGACGCAGCAAATAGACACAGAGAACAGACAACCGGGGGAGGGGGGGGAATAAATAAATAAATAAATCTTTAAAAAAAAAAAAAAAAAAACAAGACTTTTGGAGACAGACCCCGTTTTCAAACCTCAGCTCCATCAGGACCTCACGCTCTTTCCCTGGTGACCCAGCAGGCAGAGCCAGGAGCTGCCATGGCCTCAGGCAACTTGGCTTCATTTTCCAAAATAATTTGCCACATGCCAGTTGTATTTATTGGAAAGATGCTTTCCTGAAGACCTGTGTCATGTAAATCAAGACCAGCTTTTCCAGAGGACTTAGAACAGACAGTAAGTTTTCTCTTTACCAGCTGTGAGGGGACCCCCTGCCACGGCCAACACCTTAAACACAACTTCCTCTCCACCCTATTTTGTTGGTTTTGAAATTATTTCATTCCCAAGCAATTTTTACTTTCTTGGTATCCTAGTTTACATTTGGATCATAAACAGCAGATTGGTTAATATTTTATATTAAGCTATTTCAGAATCACATAATTCAAATTCAAATAAAAACCAACCAGTGCTATACTTAATAGTGTTTTCAAAGCAGACATCCAACTAGTCATCATGGAGGAAAAAAACCAGAGCTGGGTTGGCCTGCCTTGCACTTGACTTATGGTCCAGCATAATTTCTTTTTAATTACCTGTGTTGAAAGTGAGCGGATGCACCATCATCTTTTTGGTACACAAACCTCTGTGGGTCTTAACCCCCCAGTGTAATTGGGAATAATGATAGTCCGTCTCCCATAGATGGGGTGACAAGGAAATTAGGTGATACATGCTTAGCATTTAACTCAGTGCCTATGAACAATACCCCCTTAGCCATAGACAGTTTCTCCAAAATGTCACCTTTACACTGAGCTGACCTCCCCTCTCCCCACTAACTTCCAAATACTATCCATTGATTTTAGAATGAGTAATATCCAAAGGAAATGGAGATCATGTGGGGTCACTCTCCCCTCCCCCCACCATTGTGGGACTGAAGACAGAGAGGCCACCAAAGAGCAAAGGGCTGAGTTGCAGCTCTGGTGGTGGTAGAACAGGATGCCATCAGCACCCTCCCTCTTCCAACATGCTCCCCACCGGCCCCCCACCTATCGCACCCTTACACCTGGTTTATATTCACCTGTTTATGGCCTGTCGATTCCTTTAGATGCAGAAGAAAAGGTAGCACCACTGGAAAATACAAGTGGATGGTTTTCCTTTGTCCCTCAGATATCTCCGCCCTTGTTCCATTAGCGTGGGGGCTGGACATGAAGCGCTCGGTTTCCTGGAGCAGAATCTTGGGTCCAGGTCTTGGTAAAATTGTCCCTTCAGTGACATCATAGAGCAGCTTTCATCATGAGGGACACTGTCAGAACCTAGGGGAGTCTGGGGACGCAGATCTCAAGAAAGGGGAAAACCTTGCTCCTTCTGGGAATTCCAGCTGCTGGCAATCCCAGTCTTTGAATCTGGCTTGGAGAGTGCCATTGGCCAACCCAACCCTGTCCCCAGGATAGGGTGGAACCAGCATGGTGTCTCGACCCCAGCAGGGGAGTCACAGTCCCAGAACATGGGAGAATGTAGAGCAAACTCCAGCCCACAGCCTACAAGGCTATGCCCTGGCTGGCTCCTGCCTCTCCAGCCCCTTCTTCTGCCACCATCTACCACTGACCTCTGTACTTCATCCCCACTGGCCTTGTCTCCAGTTCCTGGAGCTTATTCTGCTCTTCTCAGCCACAGGGCATTTGCACACACTGCTTCTGCCTGGAATGGTCTCATCTCTGCCCTACCTCGAGTTACCTCCCACTCATTCCTCTGATTTCATTGCTCAGGAGCACTTCCCTGATTCTCCACCCAGCCTACAAGAGCTCCTCGGCTTTTCCTTCTGAACGTTCACTACAGTGTGTAGCCAAGCACGGCCCTGGAAGCTCCATCAGCACAGGGCAATATCCATTTGGTTCAGTGGTGCATCCTTATATTCTACCCAGAGCCAACCATGCAGTAGGTCCTCAGCCAAATGAGTGAACAAACAAATGAATAAAAGAACAAATGGATACATGCTTGGGGGCTGGCAACATCAACACGTTGTCCCTTTTGCTCAAGTGAAGAGCAAGATTCCAAAGGAAGGGGTGGTCAGAGGGCGCTGCCTTCCCAACCCCAGACTTACAGGAAACTACCCCAGAGGCCCTTAGGAATCCTCCCCTCCCCCTCCCCCCACCAGCACCCCTGAAAAGACTCAAATGTCGGGATGGAGTCCTTGAAGTCCCAGAAGAGAGCCCAAAGCAGGCGCTTCCCATAATGGGCTTCAGTCCTCCTCGCAGGCCTCTGGGGGCTCCAACACAGAACTTGCTCGGCTGAAAAGCCACGTGACCCCTTTGCCTTAAAAATGGCTTCGGCGATGCTCTCTCTGCTCTTTATCTGCGAGGAGACGGAGGAGGCGCACAGCTCCAGCCCCTGCTAGCTAAAACCCCAATTAATACATGCAGTTTCCCTGGAACTAAGCATGAACATCTCCAGAAAAATCTACCATTACCCCCACTTGACCTCTGCAGATACAAAACAAAAAGGCACTTTGAAATGAGACACTTGCCGCCGATTCCTTAAGGGAAAACCCTTCCTCGGCAGGGGATGGCATTCCAGAGGCTGCAGAGAGGAACATGGAAATAACCGCCATCCCAGCTGCCTCTGAGCCTCCCGGCATGGCATTTTCCTGAATCCCGCGACCCCCCCGCTCCCCACCTCTGCCTCCCTGTGGCCCCTGCGGGGCCCCACCCTGTGGGAACCTTCCCAGTTCACTTTAGGCACAGTCTATAAATCTGGCCGTGGGCTTTGGGGAGCCTCCAGTTGTTTCCAAGAGTTAACTAAACATCAATTTAATTATGCTGCTGGGCTATATAAATATTGTGCTCCACAAAATGGTATGAAGCAGATATTTTTAGGAGGTCACAGATGTTTCTTGTGATTAGCTCACTCACAGGTCTGGAAGAATTTCTTTTTCCCAAAGTAAAAGAGGGCTCCTCAGCGGCCACTGGCGGGTGCCTGCCTGCCTGGGCCCACGTGGGAGGTTGGCTGTGGAGACTCGCCCCACACTCAGCGGTATCTCCTCATGCGTCCTCTTCTCAGTCCCCAGTGGGCAGCTTTCCCTCCACAACCAGGGGGTTGGGGCCCCAAGTCCAGCATGACGGAGCAGGTCAAGCGAATCAGAGGCCAAAGGCAACACGGGCTGTTTCTCTGTCTCTGGATTTGCCCTGCCTTTTGATGCCACAAACATTTATAAAGCACCTGCTGTGTGCAAGACACTGCATCACAGCAAACTGGAACAAGACGCCAGCAAATACCAAGGCACAGAAAGGGGCTTCTGCCGATCCCAATGTACAAACAGATTCTGAGAAGCACTATTTGGAATAGCCCCAAGCTGGAAAGAATCCAGATCTGATAGAACACGGCTCAGCAGTTTTTAAAAAGGGACTATAGGCACACTTAGTGACATGGGTGAATCTTAGACACACGAGATTGAATGAAAGAAGCACACGCCGGGGCCCTACTGCATGACTGATGGATAGAAAGTGGGGAAGCAGAGAACGCTAAAATCCATGGTGTTGGAGGTCAGGAGGGGCCGGAGAGGGGCTTCCTGGGATGCTCACTGCCTCTATTTCTTGAAGAGGGTGCTGGCTGCACAGATGTGTTCCTTGTGGGAAAGTTTGCTGAGTTTGTGATTCAGGGACTTTCTCTATGTTATTCTTCAATAAAAATGTATTCAAATAAAGAAAGAAACATCTTGCCCACGATCTCACAGCTAGAAAGTGGCAGGGGCAAGATACAACCACGGGCGGTCTGGGCCCAGCATCCCACTCCTGCCACCGAGTTCTGCTGCCCCTTAGAAATTAGGGCCCCATGAGGGGTGGTCAAGGCTCTGCAGACCGGCTTTGCCACGGTCCTCTGTGGGACCTGACCAACACTGGGTGCTCCAGCCGGCTTCGAGAAAGCTGGAGGGCTTTCCCTGGTAGATGGAGCCCACTCTGCCTACATGCAGATGCCAGGACCTTCCAAAGTGCCAGGGAGTCAGCCACCCTGTCCCCGGGGCAGCGCTCAACGGAAGGCTGTGGGCGCTGGTTCAAGGGCCACTGGGCTGCTCTGGTGGGACACCTGCTAGCTGCGCTGGCCACCACCTCCTAGCGCTTCCCTGTGGGTGGAGCCCTGCTCAACCCAGCAGCAACCTGCTCAGAGCAAGCCCTGGACCTGCACCTCCCCTTCCTGCCTCACTTCCCAACTGGTGCCTCCTGGATCGTCTCCCAGGTAAACTGAGGGCACTTGAGTCCTGGTCTCGAGGTCTGCTGGAGCACCAAATTTGACCTCCCCTGACCACCCGTTTCCAGGGGATGTCACTGCTTCCCCAGCACCTGTAACCAGAGGTTATTTCCAGAAGTTTTCAGAACACAGGAAATAAGTATGGCAAGAGGGAAAACAACCAGAGCAGAGCCTGGTTTCTGCATTCCTTCCGGATCTGTACAGATACGTACATACAAACACCAGCGTAGGAAAGCGCCTGTGGCTCAAGCAGTGGAGCTCCTGTTTACGGTGTGGAGGACCCGGGTTCGATCCCCAGGACTTCCTAGTAAAAAGGGAAAAAAGACACACCGGACTGGCGCGCAGAGGCACAGGCCCCTGAGCTGCGAAACGAAGCACCAAAACGACGATGACGCAACCAGACAGAAAAAAATAAAAACAACGGAGATGTTTCACCCCCTTCTCTCTCTTTCACAGCAATGGTCGCAGACCACAGATGCTCTTCTCCAACTTGGATTTCAGCTTGTTCCAAAAGGTTACAAATACTGTTAGATAGCTCCCTCAAAGGATGCCCTCCTGAAGGGAAATGGTGGGATTTGACTTACCCAAGGCCAGCCTTCCTCACACGTGGTTGTTCTTCAGGAAAACTTTACAAGGGTTGCCTTGCCAATGAAGGGAAGCAAAATAAACCTGCCTTCTTAGAGAGGTTTTTTTCCTTTCCCCTCATCGTGGGATGTGGGCCGGGGCTGGGCTGTGTGCAGAGGAGCAGGGGAAGGGCAGGCGGTGGGACAGAAGTATGGAGCACTGATTTTTCCCCATGCACCTTTTGGTACCATTTGGACATTTTTCCATGTGCATGTTCCAAAAAAATTTTTTTAAGAGTTTGTTTATTCATTCATCAAACATTTATGGCATCTACAGTGGGTGTCAGGCATTGAGGGAAGGTGACAAAGCAAGACCAGACAAGGGCTCTGACCAGGCTTGTCCCCCCAGGACCACAGGTGTCCCACAAAACCTGAGACTCTTTTGAAGAAGGAGGTACTAGTTATTGAGGAGCAAGACAAGTGGCATAAAGAGCAGCCGTCCTAGTCAAACAGGGCATTTGGTCGACCCAAACTTTGGATGATACCCACACATAACCAGAGCTCAGGGCTGGCAAAAAAGAGGGGTGTAAGAACTGTGGGAGAGGACGACAGCCCCAGGAATTGGGGGCAGTTTCCCAGAGGAGGCTCGTTTGAGCAGGATCTTGGAGGATGGGGTGGGGAGGATTAGATGGTAGATTTGGGGGTGAAAGCTGGAAAGCTTGGGGCATGTGATAGGCAGGATTCTGGCCCTCAGAAGATTCTACACCCTAATCCACAGGGCTATGCAAATGATTAATTTGCAGGTGAAATTAAGGTTATGAATCAATTGACCTGACATTGGTTGATGGCTCTAAGTTACCTGAGTGAGTCGAATACAAGGGTGAGCCTTTGGGTGGAAGAGAGGAAGGCGGAAGTCAGAGAGAGTCGAAGCACAGGAGAGGCTTGACGCACTGTTGCCAATTTTGAGCATGAAGGACCTGGGGTAGGAAATGCAGGTGGTCTTGAGGAGCAGAAAGAGGGGACCCTGCTGGCAGCCAGCAAAGAGATGGGGACTTTAGGCCTACACCTGCCAGGAACTTGATTCCTGCCACAGCCTGAAGGAGCTTGAAACGGATTCTCCCCTGGAGCCTCCAGCTGAGAGCCCAGCCTGGCTGGCAGCCTTGTGAGCTGAGATTCTAAGCCGAGACCCACCCAGACTTCCAAGGTATAGCTAAGCTGCTAAGTCTGTGGGAATTTGTTGCACAGCAAGGGAAACTAATACGGGGTACTTTAGCTGGGGGAGAGCAAGAGCATTTACTGTGGGCAGCTGTAGGCATAAAGGCAAATCCCTATGGGGGCTTGGCGAAGCAGGCCCAGGAGACGACGACTGCGCAAGGTCGATGACAGACGCCACCAAAGTCAGTGTCGGATTCAAGGAGGCGACGGGAGGAGGGGGTCCGTGTCCACCTGGAGAGCCCACCCCCTTCCATTCACCCCTCCAGCTGTCGTCTGACTGGGTGTGGCCAAATATTCTGTTTTTCTTTTTCAAGAGAATCCAGAAATCCAATATTTATATAAAATCCTTGGGTTCAAACTTTAAAAACATCATGCTGGCTGTATTAGTCAGCCAAAGGGGAGCTGATGCAAAGTACCGGGAATCTGCTGGCTTTTAGAAAGGGTATTTATTTGGGGTAGACGCTTACAATCACAAAGTCCTAAAGAGCCCAGCTCAAGGTACCATAAAAGGTACTTCCGGGAAGCAGACTTGGCCCAGTGGTTAGGGCGTCTGCCTACCACGTGGGAGGTCCACGGTTCAAACCCCGGGCCTCCTTGACCTGTGTGCAGCTGGCCCATGCGCAGTGCTGATGCGCACAAGGAGTGCTGTGCCACGCAGGGGTGTCCCCTGCTTAGGGGAGCCCCACGCACAAGGAATGTCCCTGTAAGGAGAGCCGCCCAGCGTGAAAGAAAGTGCAGCCAAAAGTGCAGCCTGCCCAGGAATGGCGCCGCACACACGGAGAGCTGACACAACAAGATGACGCAACAAAAAGAAACACAGATTCCTGGTGCTGCTGACAAGGATAGAAGCAGTCACAGAAGAACACACAGCAAATGGACACAGAGAACAGACAACAGCGGGGGAGGGAGTGGGGGGGGGAGAGAAATTTAAAAAAAAAAAGAGGCACTTCCTCACCCAAACTCTGTTGCCAAGACGGCAGGTGATGTCTGTGAGGATTCAGCCTTCCTCATTCCGCTTAAAGTTCATGCTCCCAGCTTCTTCCCATCTCTGCTGTAGGCTGGCTCAGGGCTCATCTCTCTTCCCGGGGCATCAGGATCTTCTGTATCCTCTCTGTGTATCTACTTCTCTATGTTCTTGAATGAGCATCCATTTATATAGCCCACCAAGGCGGCAGGGACTCAACACTGCATGCCCTAATGATGTGGTCAAATCAAAGCTCTAATATTGATTTAATCAAGTAAATGTAAAGCCTTTGAATTTAAATCAAACCAAAGGGTATCGTGCCCAGAGGAACAGACCAGTTTACAAACACAATCTAAATCTCTTCTTGGAATTCATCAGTAATCTCAACCTGCTACACTGGCCAACACTGTGTACAGCAAACAAAACACATCCGGGCTGGTTATGACCCTCTTGGACACAAATGGAGTAGAAGCGGAAGTATGGGAGCAGAGCATGAGTCTTGGGAAGAAAGCCCCAAGTGTGGACTTCTCCAGGGGTGGTGGAGCGCCAGAGCAGGTCCCCTTTCCTTTCCTTTAGAAGAGAGCTGGAACTAGCACCTGTGGGAAGCCCACCCCCACCCCCAACCAGCTGATGCTACCAGATGAGGGAACTGGGGCACACAGAGGTCAAATAATTGCCTGCAGTTGCCCAGATGTGGAGTGGTGACCCTGGCAACACTCCAAGTCCTTCCATGGCTCTGGGTGACACATAGAATTCAGTTCATCTCTCTCTCCAGCTCCTGCTGTGGCAGCCGCCCCGATACCCCAGCCTTGCAGACTGCAGACCCCTTTTCTCACAGCTCACATGGCTTAGCCTCTCAGCTTCCCAGTTCCAAATTCCCAAGGAATCCTAATTGTTTCAGGACATTTTTTAGTCCCCGGTTATAACAGGTCCAAGGGTGCTGGCTGGGGAGTGAATTGTGTCCCCCTAAAGGCAAGTTCAGGTCCTCCAAATGGTGTGGACCTATTTGTAAATAGGGTTTGAAGAGGTTCTTAGTTAAGGTGAGGCGAGACTGATGGAGGGAGGGCTTAGGCCCTACGGCTGATATTCTGATAAGCAGAGGACACTGCACACGGAAGGAGAGGTTAGAGGAGAAAGATGTCACCATGGGAGGCGATCAAGCCAGCACCAGAATGCTAGAGCTCTGGGAGAAGGCATGGCCTGCTGATGGCTTGAAGCTGGACTTCAGCCTCCAAAACTGTAAGACAAGGAATTCCAGTCATGTAAGCTATCCACCCTGTGATACTGTCATAGCAGCCTGGCAAACTCGGATGCCAGCCTACGGGGCAGGCTTCCCTTTGGTCATGACCCTTTGTATCCCCTCCCTCCCACCCTCGCCGGCCCCTGTGCTGTCTCCAGGCCAGTGCCTGTCCTGCCTCAGGGCCGGTCCGCCAAGGCTGTCACAGACCTGTGGTGTGAGCAGGACCGCTGAGGCAGCAGGAGCGGGCAAGCCATTTCCCTCAGGAAGGAATAGGGGTGCGACAGACCCAGAGCCCTGCCCAGCCCGGGCCTGGCACCTCTAAGCTTGGCTTGAAGGAGGCAGCCTGGCCCCGTCCGCTTGGCACGCACGATGCGTCTCCACCCCAGCCTGCATCCTCGGAGACACCCTGGCAGCCTTGGGGGAGATGGCAGGAGGGCACTGGGTCCTCTGCTCACTGACCCATGAGGGAAGCCGGAGGGCCGCGCCGAGTCCAGAGCAGCGTCCCCCACGCTCACCCTCAACCATTCTGCCCACGGCGTCAGGATGGCAGCGAATGGTCTCCTCCTTTCCTACACAGACAACATTTTGTTAGAACTGCCCTTGCTCTGCCTTTTCTAATCTGGAGAAGGTAAAGAGCCCTCTGGAGAGCCATCAAAATGATCAGGGATCTGAGGTGGCATAAGAGAATGATCGCTTCTCTCCCACTTCTCTCCCACTCCGGAAGGTCCCAGGATCAGTTCCCGGAGCTGCCTAATGAGAATACAAGCAGACACAGAAGAACGCACAGTGAATGGACAGAGAGCAGACAACGGACGGGGTGGGGGGGGGATAAATAAATAAATAAATAAATGTGTTTTTTTTAATAGGTAAGGGGTTCAAAACCAGACATAGCTGAGGTTCAAGGACTCGTTTGCCTGGGAGAAGGGAAGAGTTAGGGGAGTCCTCTTCAGGAATGCATCTGCACAAAGCCCCAGATTTTGAGTGGAGGATGGTAGGTTTTTTCAAAAAGCACTTTATTGGACTTATATTAATCCACCATAAATTGCATATATATATATATATATATATATATATATATCCCTCCATAAGTTTGTATATACAGAGAGTGTACAATTGCATGTTTTGACATCTATATACACCTGTGAAATCATCCCCACCATCGAGATAGAGAACATTTCCATCCCCAAGTTTCCTCATGATCCTTTGTCCTCCCTCCCTCCCACCCCCCAGCCCCACCCTCACCCCTTCTCTAGGCAACCACTCATCTTTTTACTATCTCTCTAGTTTGCCTTTTAGAGTAGTCATATAAATGGAATGTAAAGTAGGTACTTATTGTTCTCTGGCTTCTTTCACTCAACATAGCTGTTCCGAGGTTCATCTACGCTGTGTGTTTCGATAGTGCACTCCTTTTTCTTCCTGAGAAGTGCTCCACTGTGTGGACATACCAACAGTTTCACCCCTTTACCCACGAGTGGACGTTTGCTTTACTTCCTGTTTGAGGCTATCACAAACTCAGCCACTGCAAACATTCAGGTCCACATCTTCCTTTGAACACACACTTCCTTTTCTCTTAGGTAAATGCCTAAGAATGGAATGACAGGGCCATGTGGTAGGTGTGTGTTTGAGCATAGCAGGTTTTTTTTATCCTGCTACCATATATAAATTTTGTTTCCCCTTTTAATCACAAACGGGTATATATTCCAGTGCTATTAATTGTGTTCACAGTGTTGTGCTACCTCACAACCAAACATTTCAGTCATTCCAAATAGGAACGCTGTACATTTTAAGCTTTAACTTTCCATTCCCTATTCCCACCCCATCCCTGGGAGCCTATATTCTATATTCTGACTCTGAGTTTTGAGCACAGCAATTTGGATGAAACTTTCATGTGGGTTTCACAGTGTCCATACTGTGGCTATTTAACCTACAAGATCGAGGTACACACAGATTACCTGGGAACAAATGACACACACCCACCTGCACCTGGCTTCATCCCCGTCCTCCCAAAAATGTGTGGAGAGGCTCCTGGGGGGATTCCTGCCAAGATGACCTTTGATTTTGTAGAACGCTCAGTGCACAAGCTCCTGGCAGTGTTGAAGCTTCGCAAATGGCTCTGGGAGGAAGGCTTTGTAATCTGTGTCCAGGAAATCAAGCATGAACTAGATAAGGGTCCTCAAAGCATCGTCCCATCAGCATCACCTGGGAACTTGTCAGAAATGCACCTTCTCCCCATTCCAGACCTACAGAGTGAAAACTCAGAGTGGGGCCCTGGGGCCCTCCAGTCTGGACTTTAACCAGCCTTCCAGATGATTCCGATGCATTGTCTAGAGCATCATGCAAGCCCTTCGATTCCCATGGAGCCTAAATTATATCCGTCAGAAGTTATGATACACCAAGAACATCGTCCTCTCTGCTGCCCGAGTTCCACTCAGAACTGGGGGCCACCCTTAGAACCCCACAACCCTGAGTTATTGTCATCCGGTAGAACCAAGATACCAAGTGAATGGTAGACAAGCCCCCACAATGATGGGTATTGTGTCTTTTTCCAAAGCACCAAACTATAAACAAAACAAAAATCAGTACATTCAATCACTGGAGCATTAAAATCCTACCGTCATAATCACCCATCTAGATACGTGCAGATTTCACCCCAGAAATTATGGCCTAAAAGAAGCTAAGAAAATAAAAAGACAAAGATTTTAGGTGATGCACTCCAACACTCTTTACTGCTCTAGAACCCTCACTGCAGATTTACACATCAGCAGGATAAGTAATCAAACTTGAATAGGAAGAATTTGAGTAAAAATATTGGATACTTTTTGTTTTAATCTTCAGTTTAAGCAAGATTTCCACTCAACATAATTGAAGAGAGGTTCTGAGGGTTTTCTTGTTGCATGGCAGGCTTAGAATTTAGCCCAGTCCTTGAAAACCCTCTCCAGCTTCTGTCCAAGCAGAACTTTGCCGCTCACTTTGAACTTGCCAGCAAGGAAAGCCTTCTGCGGGTTCATTTTGCCCAAAACCAGCTCCATAAAGACAGGCTCGGGGATTGTGAAGATCGTGTCTGCTGGGAGCCTGGCAGACCCCGGGTACATGTCCCCAGAGCCGTTCTTCAGGTCGACGGTCCACTGCAGGATCATCTTCCCATCTTTGGTGATGTCCAGCTGAAAGATGGCATTGACTTTCTTTACCAGCTGGGCCCCCACTTCTTTAATGTGACGGCTAATGTCCTCGAACACCAGAGAGCTCTGGAATTCTGACAGCTCCAGAGAAGCTGGCACGGCGGGCCCCCGGGCTGAGCTCAGCTCCCTGAACGGGCCCGCCTGGGGCCCGTCCCCCGCCTTGATCTTGGGTTGGTGATCGATTCGCTTCCACATCTTTCTGTGCTGGTCCTCTTGACCTTGCCGTCTGGTGGGTGAGCAGCTATGGCCATATTAATACCCCCAGGCCGGATTGTGACATCAAAGGTAAGGCCCAAGAGGGGGTGGGGGCTGGTATGTGTGCTGCAGTCTCATTGGTCAAACCAGTGTTAAAATGTGACCCGGGGCGAGGAGGACTAAGGTAATTATGAGGCACATCCACACCCCCCAAACCATCCAGGGCTGTTGGTGCCACCGGCCCAGAAAGGTCTGGATCCCAGGTTGAGGATAGGGGAAAGTCCCTGGGGGTTTCCTTGGTGACCTGAGTTCTGTTTTGCCAAAGCAGACATCCCTTTGTGAGCAACCCGAACTGAGTGAGCCGCCGTCCCACTCCTTTAATGGATAATCCTGGGGAAACAGATGTGGTTCAAGCCATTGTGTACCCGCCTACCACATCGGGGGTCCGGGTTTGGTTCCTGGTGCCTCCTAAAGAGAAGATGACGAGACACAGAGAGCACACAATGAACAGACAGAGCAGTCAGTGAGCATAAACAACTGGGGGGAGGGGACAAATAAATAAATCTTTTTTTAAAAATGGACAATCCTTACAGCACAGATCCTGGTGCTGGATTTGGTTTTGTTTGGCTGCCTGCAGAAGGGAAATGCTTTGATAGCAAAATAGCTGGTTGGAGAAGGAATCACCACCAAGGCCTGCATCTGAGACTTTCTGGAAGCACAGTGAGAGAAAAAGAGAGAGAAATGCCCCGAAGACCAGCAGAAGATGCTACTGGTCTTGAATTATACATGATAATATTGCCCTGTACATGTATAAACACATTTAATTGCCATTACAGCCCTAAAAAGTAGGTACAGTTTTTATCCTCATTTTACAGATGAGGAAACTGAGGCAGGCAGAAGTTAAGGAACTTCCTCTAAGTCACAGAGCCAGGAAGTGTTGAAGGCAGGTTTAACAGAGGTAGAATCACTCCAGACCCACTTTTTATTTTGAAATAATTTCAGACTTACGAAATGGTTTCAAAAACAGTATAGACTTCTCATATACCCTTCACCCAACTTCCCCAAATGTTATCATCTTACGTAACCACTGTTCAATGATCCAACCAAGAAATTAATCTTAGTACAATAGTATTAACTAATCTACAGACCTTATTCAAATGTTGCCCATTGCCTCACTAATGTCAGTTTTCTGGTCCAGAACCAGATTCTGGTCCAGGATCCCACATTGCATTTAGTTATTATGTCTCCTTAGTCCCCTCCCATCTGCAACAAGTCTTTGACGTGATGCTTTTGAAGACTACGAGGCAACTATTCTGAAAAAGATCCTTCAGTTTGGGTCTATGATTAGACCGAGGTTCTGCATCTTTGGAAAGGCTACCATGTGCTGGTACCTGTCTTTGTGCATCACATCAGGGTATGTGATATTGCTCTGTCCCACTACTGGTGATGTTGAGCCTGATCACTTGGATGAGGTGGTATTTTCCAGATTTCTCTGTTGCAGTTTCTATTTTCCACTTTAAAATTAATCATTTTCTTATGGGTAGACACTTCGAGGTTTTGCAGATATCCCCTTTTGCATCATTCTTTCTTTTGCCCTCTAATATTTGCACCCATCTGTGGTCTATACCTGCAATAGTCATTGTGATGTTTGTAAATGGTCATTTTAAGTACCATCATTCACTTTAGATTTAATAATTAGAATTCTGCTGTAAGGAAGAACTGTTCCTTCTCCCCCATGTATTAACTCAATGTATTTATAGTAGGGTGAACCTGTGGATATTTATTTTATTCTAGGAGTCGTAATCTATTATTATCATTATTTTCTTGCTCAAAGTATCCCAAATTTGACTGTTGGAAGCTCCTCCAAGTTGACGCCAGTCCTTTTCTACACCATTCTGCCCCTTGTATATAAGTGATGTTACAGTAAATGGACTTGTTGGTAGGATTGTTCTCTCTGGAAGGAACACAGGAGAATGAAAAAGACTTTGATATACTTGCAATGATGGATGGGCTATTGTTTTAATTACTTGGCTCCTAAATCAAATACCATAACATGGGTTGGCTTAACAACAGGAATTTATTGTCTCACAGTTGCAGAGGCTAGAAGGCTTGCTTCTTCCTGGGGTAGGTAGATTCTGGCTGGCCAGCAATATTTGGGGGCCCTTGACTTTTCCATAACATTAAAATGCACATGGCGGTACCTTCTCCTTTCTCTTTTGGGTTCCACTGACTTCCAGCTTCTTGCTTCTCTCATGGCTTCTCTTCTGCATCCAATTTTCTTTGCTTATTATAATGACTATAGTCAAATTGAATTAAGGCCCACCCTCATTCAGTTTGGGTACACCTTAACTAAAAACATCTTCAAAGTTCATATTTACAAATGGGTTCACACCCACAGGACTGGGGTTCAGTACCTGAGTATGCCTTTGGTAGAGGATATGGTTCACTCCCCAATAGTCTGCCCTCTGGATCCCCAAAAAAGACATGTTTTTGCTTGTTTGTCCCACATGCAAAATACATTCATTCCATCACAATGTTCCCAAAGCCCTAGGTCATTTCAGTAACAAGGCTAAGTACAGAGTCTCATCAAAATCAGTTATGGATCTTGTCTTTGGACCTATGAAACCTAGAAAATATTATCTGCTTCATTATACAATGATAGGACAGCCATAGAATAAACATTCCCATTCCAGAAGGGAGAAATCGGAAGGAAAAGAGGGGTCATGGATCCTGAACAAGTTTGAAGCCCCGCAGGGCAAGCTCCACTAGACCTCAAGGTCTGCGAGCCCTCTGTGCCTCCCTTCTGTAGTCGCCGGGCCTGGTGGAGCAGCAGTCCCACTCTTTCCAAGTGCTTGTGCATGACCATGCACTCCCTGAACATTGGTGTGAAGGCCCCACCCTCTCCAAGCATGGAAATGGTGGCCAGTGTCTCCTCGAATGCTGAGGCATGCCTCCATCATCTTCAAGCATGGGGTGACAGCACCCTCCCTGAACAAAGGGGTGCAAGGCCCACCCCCTCCAAGCACCATGGCCGGTGGCTTACCCACTCCACACATACAGGTGGGCTCCCTCTCTTGGTCCCAGGAGGTCTCTTTGGTCCAGACCTCAGCTTCCATGGCTCTGTCCTTGAGGTCATTCTTCCTTCAATTCATCCTATCTCTGTCCCTTTCAGGCATGGCTTCTGTTCAGACAAATTTTGCAAAAACCTCATTGGCCTTGCGTGCAGTTCCAGGGAGTCCAAACCATCATACTCTAGAACTTTCCACAGATCCTTCCTGGATATCTGCTTTTCCATCCTCTGAGATATCTGACTGCATCCATGTTCACCACACCCTCTTTAGTAAAGGATTGTTCAATTAAACCCTCAGATGGAGTCCTGATCTCTGGAGACTCACTTCCCAAAAGCTCAGGGTGGTCCCTGATAGAGCCACTGCTGGCCTTTTCTCAGAGCACATTGCCTAGATAGGCTGAGAATTTCCAAAATCACCCATTTCTGATTCCTTCGTGCTTAAGAGTTTAGTTTAATTCTCAGCTTATCCCTTTCCTCTCACATTTTACTATAAGCTGTGAAGTAAAGCCAGGCTGCACCTTCCACACTTAGGTTGGAAATCTCCTCAGCTAAATATCCCAGTTCATCACTTTAAAGTCCCGCCTTCCATCCAAATTCAAAACTCAGTTTTGCCAAATTTTCTGCCACTTTATAACAAAAATTGTCCTCCAATGACAATGCCATCAATTCTTCCTAAGGCCCCGCCAGAAGTACCTTTAATGCCCATATTTCTCACAACATTCTGTTCATGATGATTTATGCATTCTTTGAGACCATATAATCTTTCTCTGCTGTACTCACTCATTTCTGAGCCCTCATAATTCTTTCAGCCTTTATCTGTTACCTAATTCCAAAACTGTTTTCATATTTTTAGGTATTTGCAACAGCAGCACCCCATTTTCCATTACTGAAAACTGTTTTAGCTTCTTGGCTGCTAAAACAAATACCATACAATGGACTGGCTTAGCAACAGGGATTTATTGGCTTGCAGTTTTGGAGGCCAGAGGTCTTGCTTCCTCCCGGGACAGGCATCTTCTGGCTGGCAAGCAATCTTTGGGGTCGCTTGGCTTTTCGGTCACCTGGCAATGCCCATGGTAGCACCTTCTCCTTTCTCTTCTGGACTCTTTTGACTTGCAGCTCCTTGCTTCTCCTGTGGCTTCCCTTTTTGCCCGATTTCCCTGCTTAAAAGGGTTTCAGCCATATTGGATTAAAGTCCACCCTCATTCAGTTTGGGCACACTTTAATGACATCTTTCAAAGGTCCTATTTACACTCCCAGGACCAGAGTTTGGGACCTGAGCATGCCTTTTGTGGGGGCTATCATTCAATCCCCATCAGCTGATATTATCAACATGGGGCAATTGAACATAATCCAGTGGCCTCCTAAGACCAAGTGCTTACCATAAAGCCATCAGGTATGAACAATAACTGCATAGAGAATTGAAAATGAAGAGGCAGACAAGTCCGCAGCAGATCAACAGAGGAGAATTGAGCCCCACCACCGTCCTTACCTACTTTTCCTTGCGAGTCATGTTTCCCTTCTGAATTAGCCAGACTACTCCCCGTCTGGGCCTATCTCCTTCCTGACTCAGTGTCAGAGGGCAACACAGTTCCACCACCCATATATAAGAAATCCAAAACCTGGAAGAACTGAAAGGAGGATTTTATCAATGTCATTGCTTAGAATAGCCAGCACATAGTGATAATAAACAGTAGACCAACTTTAGTTAGTTTTATTTTAATTCTGAACTGATAACACTCCCTTTATTGTGGAGAACTGCTCCCCATCTCCTAATGGATAAACAACTGGCTCTAGAAAACACCCCCCCCCCCAAACCCTCACATATATACCCAGCTGATTTTCTACAAGGGTGCCAAGTCTATTAAAGGAGAAAAAAATAGTCTTTTCTACAAACGGTGCTTGGGAAAACTGAGTATCCACATGCAAAAGGATGAAGTTGGACCCCTACCTCACACCATACACAAAAATTAACTCATAGTGGATCAAGGAATGTGGGAGAGTGTGGGCTATGATGTGGACCATTGACCATGAGGTGCAGCGGTGCTCAGAGATGTATTCACCAAATGCAATGAATATCTCATGATGATGGAGGAGATTGTTGCTATGGGGGGAGGAGTGGGGTAAAGGGGCTGGGGGGTATATGAGGACCTCATATTTTTTGAATGTAATATTAAAAAAATAAATAAAGAGGGAAAAAAAAGGACCTAAATATAAGAGCTAAGCTGATAAAGTTCTTAGAAGAAAACATTGAAATAAATCTTCAGGACTTTGCACTTGGCAGTGGATTCTTAGACAAAACACCAAAAGCACAAACAACAAAAGGAAAAAAAATATGTAAATTGTACTTCATTAAAATTTAAAACTTTTGTGCATCAAAGGACATTATCAAGAAAATGAGAAGACAACTTCTCATTACAAGAAAATAGTTGCAAATAATATCTGATAAGGACTTACTCTCCAGAATATATTTTTTAAAAACTCCTACAATGCAATAGCAAGATAATTAAAATACAATTAAAATACAACTGAACAACCCAATTTTAAAAATGGGCAAACACTTCCCCCCAGCGCGGGACATGTCTCCCGGGGATGAGTCTCCCTGGCACCGAGGGATTACTACCAAGCACCAGCTGATGCTGTAACTACAAAAAGACCATGAACAAAGAGGTCGACTCAGAACAGCAGAATATCTTAGCCTACATGTGATATCAGGTGTTAAAAACTACATTTTGACCTTCAATAAAAGGGGGAAATGGAAACAACAAATGAGTTTATATGGCTATGAGTCTCCAACAAAAGAGCTGGGAGATCATCAGGGGGTAATGCTTATGTATGCCTCAGCAGGGTACCAGAGACAGCCAAGGTAGATGGAAACCCAGGTGCTGGTTCTCCTGAGGGCTGCAGCGACCCACAGGTCAAGGCAGATGGCTCTGGAGTTCAGGGCCATGTCAGTTGGCCCTACTTTGGTGTTTGTATTCCTGAGTGTGATGGAGTTGGACTCAGATATAACCTTTCTACACATGCCTCTTCTGTTACTTTTACCAGACCTGTGGTTGGCGTTTGGGTTGGTGTATACTCAGGAGACCTGAATCTCTGAACTGTCCATGTGATGGCCAGGCTCTGGGCCTCAGCAGACTTGCAGCTCCTACCCTCTGGTTTCTTGGACTTACCCTGGCCAGCTGACAGTGAGGTGAAGAGGGTCAACCACCACACCAGGGAACCAAGAGTGCCTACATTTGCAAGCAGGAGAATTACATCCATTATCCACGTGGAATCTAAACCCCCTCTTGATGTAGAGGGGGACTGGACATAGCCATCCCAGGTCTACAAGATGGAGGAATAGAGTATGGATTAGAGTGGACTTAGTGGTGTTCTGCTGGGGAACTATTGTGATTAGTAAGGGAAGAAATTGTAGTAGTGATGTGGAGAGGGTGGCCACGGTGACTGCTGATGGTCGGGAGAGGGAAGAAGAGATATGGTGTGGGAGCATTTTCAGAAGTTGGAGTTGACCTAGGTGGTGCTGCAGGGATGGATGCTGGACGTTGTGTGTCCTGTCGTGGCCCACTGGGTGGACTGGGGGAGAGTGTGGACTACAATGTGGACCACTGCCATGTGCTGCAGCAGTTCTCCAGAATGTAATCACTGGGTGCTGTGGATGTGCCACAATGATGGAAGAGTTTGTTGATGTGTGAGGGGTGGCATGGGTGGGGTGGGGTGGGGGTTATATGGGGACCTCATTTTTTTTAATATAAAATTTAAAAGAAAATAAAGAAAAAAGATGAAAAATTAAAAAAATAAAAATAAAAAACAAAAAAATAAAATAAAATCTAAAAAAAAAAAAATGGGCAAACAGGGAAATGGATGTGGCTCAAGCAGTTGGGCTACCATCTGCCATATAGGAGATCCAGGGTTCAATACCCAGAGCCTCCTGGTGAAGGCAAACTGGCCCACATGGTGAGCTGGCCCATGATAAGTGCCGGCCCATGTGGGAGTGCCACCCCGCGCAGGAATGCTGCCCAGTGCAGGATTGCCCACTGATGTAGAGAGCTGGTGCAGGAAGATGATGCAACAAAAAAGAGACACAGAGGGACGTGGATGTGGCTCAAGCAGTTGGGCTCCCATCTACCATATAGGAGGTCCAGGGTTCAATGCTCAGGGCCTCCTGGGGAAGGCACACTGGCCCATGTGGCAAGCTGGCCCAGGTAGACTGCTGACCTACATGGAATACTGCCCCGTGTAGGAGTGCTGCCCCGCACAAGAGTATTGGCCCACACGGAGAGCTGGAGCAGCAAGATGACACAACAAAAAGAGACACGGACGAGAGAGAATAAGAGACACAGAAGACCAGGTTGCTGAGGTGGCACAAAAGAATGATTGCCTCTCTCCCACTCCAGAAGGTCCCAGGATTGGTTCCCAGAGCCGCCCAAATGAGAATACAAGCAGACACAGAAGAACACACAGCGAATGGACATAGAGAGCAGACAATGGAAGGGAGGGGGAAGAAATAAATAAATCTTAAAAAAAAAAAAAGAGACACACAGAGGAGAAACAATAAGAGACCTCGCAGAACAGGGAGCTGAGGTGGTGCAAGAGAATGATTGCCTCTTTCCCACTCTGGAAAGTCCCATCGGTTCCTGGAACTGCCTAATGAGAATACAAGCAGACACAGAGGAACACACAGTGAATGGACACAGAGAACAGACAATGGGGGGCAGGGGGGAATAAATAAATCTTTAAAAAAAAAAAAAGGGCAAACAGACATCTTTCCAAAGAAAATCAAAACCACTTTACACCCACTAGGATGGCTATAATTTAAAAAACAGAAAATAAATATTGGTGAGTATGTGGAGAAATTGGAACTCTCATATATTGCTGATGGGAATGTAAAATGGTGTCGGTAAAGTTTGGCAGTTCCTCAAAAAATTAAACATAAAGTTAGCAAATAATCCAGCAGTTCCACTCCTAGGTGTATACCCCAAAGAACTGAGTATGTATGTCTGCACAAAAACATGAACATGAATGTTCATGGCAGCATTAATCACAATAACCACAAAAGTGAAAACAACTCAAATGCCCGCCAGCTAATGATTAAGCAAAATGTGGTATATCCATATAATGGAATGTTATTTAGTCATAAATGGAATGAAGTACTGGTACTGCTACAGCATTGATGAACCTTGAAAACATTATGCTAAGTGGAGGAAGCTGGACACAAAAGATCACATATTTTATGATCCCATTTATATGACATGTCCAAAACAAGCAAATCCATAGAGACAAAAAGTAGATTCGTGGAGGGAGACCGGGGACTGGGAGGAGAAGGGAATGGAGAATGACAGCTGATAACTGAGTTTCTGTTTGGGGTGAAAATAATGTTCTGAAATGAGATCGTGGTAATGGTTGCGATACCTTAAGATACTAACAGCCATTGATACATACACTTTAAATTGGTGAATTTTATGGTATGCGGACTATATCTAAATGAAGAAAAAAACACTCTGAGCATGTCATTCTGATTAAACACCTTCAAAGTTCATCATTCTCTCTCAAGGCAAGTTCATAGGCCTTAGCTCAAAATGCCAAGTTTCTCAAGGATCCTTATTTCTCCAGACTTTTGTCTCATTATATCCCTCAGAAGCCCTTCACTCCAGACAGCAGATCTTTACACTCCCCTCCTTGAGCTTCTGCCTCTAGGTTTTTGATCCTATCCTCGCTTGCCCTTCAAACTCTGTCCTTCATCAAACCTCAGTTTAAACTGAGTCAAGCCCTCCCACCACACAGCAGAATCCACACGAACATCTACCTTGGAGATGCTTCAGATTTTGAGGGTCAGACACATGCTAAACTGGGTAACAGAAGCAGCCCAAGTCAAGCTTGCTGCAGCCTCAACAAAACCTCTTACAGGAACAAACAGCATCCCTTTTTCCCACCTGAATTCTAAAGAAATTGAGAGGTAAGACGAGGAAGGGAATACGGAAACCAAATTTCTGCCTTTAGCACTGACAGACGCAGATTGGAAGGACAAGGCTTAACAGGAGAGCCCAAAGGGCCTCCCAACTACAACCCCTGCCCACCCTCCTGGGGAGGCCCCTAAATGTGAGAGTTGTTTGGGAGCAGTCTGCCCAGGCAAAGTTCTGGATGTGGAGGGTCTGAGTTAATATACTTTCCAGATTTACCCTCAAAAAGAGTCACCCCATCCAAGTTAATGAAAGTCTAGAGAAAGGCCAAGATTACTTTGGGGGAAAATGCCTCCTTGAGGTTTCCAGAGAATGGAGAAAGGTGGCCTCCCCTCTAGCAAGTCCTAGCTCAAGCCAGGCAGGGGGATGAGTACAGGGGAACCCTGCCCAGTTGAGCATGGGCATTTCCTGACTTTGCCCATCATCCCCTTTTTGTGCTTCATCTTTTCTTCTCCACACCCTTCCCCCCACTCAGGTTTTGTTGGGGATTTTACAGCTCAGTTTGGGCAATACACATGAGATTCTCTCAGCTGCCCTGGCAAAATAGTACTCCTCTGTCAGTATATTAAATAAATGAAATGGAAAGTTTTCCGACTTAGAATCTAAAAGAACATTTAACATTGTAGGTGTCAAAACAGTCTTGCTTGGGTTTTATAAAATAGCCCAGAAAACAATAATTCATTCTTCTTAGAGTGAAATGAAGTGAAGGAGTGTCACAATCGACTCATCATCAGGAACTGGAAGTTGGAGAGAAAAGGTTGTGGGAATATGAAAATTGAAAACAAGCCCTGAGACCAGCGCTATCTGATCATGGAAAATGGACTGTACCTGTGTTGTCCAAAGTGGTAACCACTGGCCACATGGGGCTACAAGAACTTGACATATGGCTCCCGTGACTGAGGAACTGAATTTTTAATTTAATCACAATTAACTTAAATTTAAATAGTGGCACATGATTTCCCAGAGGTATCCTTAGGAAACACCCTAACATGGTCCTACCAACCGTAAGGAAGTTACATGGGCATCTGGGGGATTCTGCTACGTAGTCTTCAATCATGAAATTATACCAAATACATATAAAAGTCCATTCCCAAAACCCCTAATAACTCACTTGAGACTATAAAACATATGGAACAGATTGCTGCTCCCATGAGTGGATCTGGCCCATGTGAGGGCTGCCATTTTTGGACAAAGCATATACATATATACTTGAAATAATGCTGTTATTTTTATCTTTGAACAGGACATATGCATGCTCAAGTAGGTGATTACTGGGTAACTTCTGAGTTAAATTGTATCTGGTATGATGACCTATAACTCCTTTGTATAGGCCATCTCAAATTGTCATGATGGGTAAAGGATATCTTAGTTCTCAATTGTCTCAATAATATTGCATAATAAACCACCCCCCAAAATCAATGGCTTAAAACCAAAAGCATTTATTTAGTTTATGAGTCAATGGGTCAATGATTTAGGCTGTGTTCAGCTGAGTGACTCTTCTAGTCTCCTCTGGGCTTTCTCCCATGCCAAGCAGTTGTCTGGCTATCAGCTATGAGAACAGTGTGTGGGCCATGTGACTCATTCTCTTGCAGGCTGACCTGAGCACATAAATTGCCATGGTGGAGGCAGAGGTATTTAGGGCCAATTCCAATTATGTGAGTGCTTTCCAAGTCTCTGCTTGCATCTTAAGGTCAATTTGGGCAATCCCAGAGTCAGAGTAGGAAGACACCACAGGCTATGTGGCAAAGTGTATACATACTGGAAGGGGTAAAGAACTAAGGATGCCATCGATCTACTACACCCACAAGAGGATGATGCCAAGTCCTAGAAACCTTTCTTTCTGAAAAAATCCCTGAACTATGCCAAACTCATATACAAATACATTCTTAAAATCTTAACTTAGAGACTATTAAATACATAGACCAGAGATTGACTCCCACTGAGCCACACCCACAAAAGGCATCATTGGCACATCTGGCCTATGTGAGGATACTCCTCTCTTAAGACAAAGCTAAAGAAAGGCCCAAAGGCACACGTGTTTCTAAAGCAGAACAGTTATATTTATGTTTAAACATATCATATGCATGCCCAAGTGGTAACTTCTTTATTAGGTAAAATGTATGAAGTATGTTTGCCCATAAATTAATGAAACTAATTTTGAACAAACAAAATAAAATTGACACACATACACGCAGTTAAATTTTCTAAGATTAGCCATGTAGTTTTCCAATGACGTTGACACTACACAAATCATTTTTTAGAACCCTACTTTTATAACTGCTGTCAGATATGAAAGCACATTCTTTACTGCACCCTAACATTCAGGATGTGTTCAGTAACAAGCACCCAAAAGGCTACAATTTCAAATGGCTCAACAGTAAAGGGAATTACTATCTCACGTAAAACAAGTCCTGAAGCTATGATCAGCCACCCAGTTTTCCTATGACTGAGCTCTTTCAGAACAATGGAAGCTTCAGTGCTAAAGCTAGGGAAGTCCCAGGCAGTCAGGGGTGGGTTGGTCTTTACAGAGTTGGGCGCTTCAGCAGTTCAATGAGTCCTCGAGGACCCAAGATCCTTCCATCATCCTACTCTGGGTCATCAGCATGTTCTCCTAAGGCTAGCTCCCCTCAGAACTGAAAGATGGCAGCAATATTTTGGGGCAACAGAAAGTGGTACGAAAAATAAATAAAGCCATTTTCTACCATGTTTTCCTCTTTATCTAGAGGGTGTATTTTCCAGATGTCCAACAGTGATCTCACTGAGGCCTTCCTCTATCTCATTGGCTGGAACTGGGTCGCCTGCCCCTTCCCAGGACTGGCTTAGCTTCAGCAAGAGTCAACCCTTGAGGCTTAATTCAACTAGCTTTCCTGAACCTTATGGCTGTATGGAAGAGTATGAATCCTGGGACTAAATCCAAGTGTCCAGGAGGAAAAAGGAGGAAATGATGGTGAATGCTGTGCACCCTCTGTGGTAGGAAATGTTGATCACTGAATTTATCCATCTGGGATTCAACCAGAGAATCCAGAAGCGTAAGAATGAAATAGATCAAAGGATTTGTTAAAGGGATATGATTGTACACATTTGTGGGAGCTGGTCAGTCATGCACAGCTATTGCTTCTATGTCTGGTGCTGGGCCTGAGATCAGGAGGACAGGCAGCCTGGCCCAGAATCCCAAGAAGCTGAAGGGGAAATCTGTCAGATTTAAGTTGCTGTAGGCCCAGCTGCTGCCCCTGACCTATACCCGTGGGCCCAGGAACTAAGCAATGCTAAAGGAAAGCTGGATGAGTGGCTGAGCTAGGCTGTCAAGGTGAGCTAGCAGATTGGGTCAATTCCCATGGGTTGCAATGGAGCCTGGTGTCCTTTGCCAACCTTTCAAGTCTAAGACCACAGCACTGCTTCACTTCCACCTTTCAAAACCCACAAGGTCACATGGTGCTTGCTAACCCCAGAAATCTGCAGGGAAGGGAATTCTGGGAAATGCGGTTCCAGCTTAGGTAAGTTACTACTACAGAGTCACATACCACACTGAGCATAGTTTTGATTTTCAGAAACAGCCTAGTTAACTTAAGCTAAGTCTAAACAATAAAGTGATTGAATAGGCTGAGCACTGGTACTTAGTGATTCTGAAGGAAAATGTCCCTTTACTTATTTTCTTTCACTTTTCCCATCCACTATTAATGGCCCCTGATTACCCAGACAACCAAAGCAGAGAAAAAATAAGAACAAATTGGCACATCTCTCAATCACGCCTGCTAACCCACAGTTTGGACACTGTTGTGAGGCTTGCTGAAGATAAACCTTCACAACCCCTTGGAGGAAAGTCAGGTGTAATTAATACTAAGAATTTGGTTAGCCCCTACATCTTAACAGAAAATCCAAACATTCGGTCTGGGAGACAAATCTTGATTAATTCCCTCAGTAATTTTGAAAGAGTTATCAACCCTAAACAAGGGGTAAGGAGAGGAGAGATGAAAACTGAAGGACAAGGTTTCTGATAGATAAATAGGAGAAACACTGCTTCAAAAGGCTGTTTGTTTCATTTGTTTCAACTTTAAATGAAAATACATCACGGAAGTCCAGAATTTTAAGTTAAAGACTAGTCTGCAAAGATCTTGTCTAAACATTCATTTAAATATACAACCCTTACTGATATATAAAACGACATGGATGAATCTCAAAAATATTATGCTGAGTGGAAGAAGTTGGATGTAAAAGACTATAGGGTGTATGATTCCAATTATATGAAGTTCTGAAATAGAACTTATCTATTGTCAAAAAAAATCAGAATAGTGTTTTCTGTGGAGTACGGGGTTGTATAGAAGGATGAATAGATGGATAGATATGTAATAAACCAAATACAGCAAAATGTGAATTGTAGACTCTAAGTGGTGCATATATGGGTATTCAAGGTTTAGCCCAGGATTGAGCTGTAGATAGCCACCAACATACTGATGGGGGAAGGGGTGGGGGAAGAAGGAATTGGAAAAGGATGTAAAAGGTAAAAGATACTGTTGATTTAGAGGCAGATGTCCACTGGCAGGCCAGAAAGAACACATAGTATAGCTAACTCTATACTGTGACCTAAAACTTTTTCGAAGACATAATAATTTTTTTTAAAAAAAAAAGGTTGTAGACCCTGAGGAAGAAATAGAAGAGATTGTCTTGCCACTGTACACATAGGGCAACATACTGTGGTGAAAGGCAAAATGTCAAAAAAAAGGTTTTATGATACTTTTCATTTTTTTAATACCCCATTTTATTTTTTGTTATTTTAGTTTTTCTAAATTATTATGTATTCTATTTCTAATCTTTAAACCTATCATTACTATTTCATTTTCCTACTAATTGTATTTGGCAATATATTAGGCTTCATTTTTTAAAAAGTTTTAGATCACAGAGGGGTTCAACTATGGCAGGAGAGGAGCATTGGTGTGGGGTGTCATTGATGGGGGATGCATGGGTGGGAGGGAGTTCTCCAGGGCATGCATATAGAGTATGTAGATATATTTGGATGTTCATTGGGTATTGTCGTAGTGGATAGAGTTACACATGACAACTGAGGGAGTGCTGAGTTCCCTTCCTGGGGAGCCCTGTCACATTTCCCAATGGAATAGCAACAATCCCCCAAGTGAAAGGGCAAAGACCAGTAAAGAAGGATGGTCCAATGATGGGCCCTTGATACTGATGACTATGCTTATGAGCCTGTGTGCTTGAAATTTCAACCTGGCCTAGAGGTGCAGGATGCCTAAGAGTTACTTCCTAAGAGCTTCCCCATTGCTCAAATGTGGCCACTCTCTAAGTCTAACTCAGCATTTAAATGCATTACCTTCCCCCCAGCATGGGACATCACTCCTGGGGATAAGCCTCCCTGGTGCCAAGGGATTACTACCAAGTACCAGCTGGTGATGCAACTAGAAAAAGACCTTGAGTAAAGGGGGAAATGGTAAAGACAAATGAGTTTATGTGGCTAAGAGACTTCAAAATGAGTTGGGAGGTCATCAGAGGGGTTGTGGTTACACACGTCTCAGCAGGATCCCAGAGACTGCCAAAGTAGACACAACCCCAGGTACTGGTGTTCCTGAGGGCTATGGAGACACCCAGATCCTATGGTCATGGCAGATGGCTCTGGAGTTCAGTGCCTTATCAGTGGCCCTACTTTGGAATTTGTGTTCCTGAGTGTGATGGAGTTGTACTCAGATGTGACCTCTCTACACATGCCTCTTCTGTCACTTTTACTGAAACTGTGGTTGGCACAGGGGTTGGTGTATGCTCAGGAGACTTGAATCTCTGGACTGTCCATGTGCCAGCTGGGCCCTGAGCCTCAGCAGAGTTGCAACACCTACTCTGGTTCATTGGACTTACCCAGGTCAGCCAACAGGGAGGTGAGAATAGGTCAACCCCCATACCAGGGAACTGAGAGAGTCTACAACTGCAAGCAGGTGAATCCCATCCATCAGCCATGTAGGATCTAAGTGCCCCCCTCTCAATTTAGAGGTGGAGTGGACATCACCATCCCAGGGTCCACAGTATGGAAGAATAAAATATAGATTAGAGTGGACTTACTCGTATTCTACTATTGAATTATTGTGACTCCAGCAATGGAAGAAATTGTATCATTGATGTGGAGACAGTGGCCATGGGAGTTATTGAGGGCAGGGAGAGGGAAGAAGTGTGATATGGGGGCATTTTGGTGACTTGGAGTTGTCCTAAATGATATTGCAGGGACAGATGCAGGACATTATACATCCTGCCATAACCCACTGAATGGACTGGGGCAAAGTGTAACCTATAATGTAAACTATAATCCATGCTGTGTAGCCGTGCTCCAAAATGTATTCATCAAATGCAATGAATGTGCCACACTGATGAAAGAGGTTGTTGATGTGAGAGGAGTTGGGGGTGGGGGGGAGTGGGGTGTATGGGAACCTCTTTTATTTTTTAATGTAACATTTTGTGTGATCTATGTATCTTTTTTTTAAAAAGACAATAAAAAATAAATCTAAAAAAATAGGTATAAAATGAGGAGTAGATGCGGCTTGAGCAGTTGAGTGCCTGCCTCCCACATGGAAGGTCCTAGGTTCAGTTCCCAGCGCCTCCTAAAGAAGACAAACAAACAACAAGCAGACAATGAACAGACATTGAGCAAAAACAATGAGCAAGACAACGAGCAAACAATGAGCAAAAACAAAGAAGCAGCGAGTGGGTGTGAGTGTCTGCTTCCCACATGGGAGATCCCTGGTTTCCAGATTCAGTTCCTGGTGCCTCCTAAAGGAAAAACAGATAATAAGCAAAAAACAATGCACAAACAATGAGTGCAAACAATGAGCAAAAACAATGAGAACAGACTAGGGAGCCATGGGGAGGGGGGGATCTGTCCTAAAATAAAAAGTGTATTAAAAAAAGATATGAAATACAATCGCCCCCGTTGGAGTTGGATTCAGTCCCTCTCACAGTCGCTAGGTGCTTGCGAGGTGACTACCCCCAGCTGAGCACTTTTACAAAGTATTGTCCGTAGCACACTAAGAACCTTCCTCTGCCTCTTCTCCTTTCAGTGGCCCTCTATCAGTCAGGTATAACACAATGTGCCACACCATAAGCCACTGCAAGCTTCACTGGCTTGCAACAAGAAGCCATGATTTCTTGCTTGCTTGCTTTTGCGGAGCAAAAGGAACTGGCTGGTCTAGGGGGCTGCGGCTGGGCCAGGCTCCAGGCCTCTCTCCTCCACCTTGGCCCAACAAGCTGCCCAAGGCATGCGCGTCTCATGATGATGACAGGAGCACAAGAAGGCAACACACACACAAGTCTATTTCAAGACTTGACTCACATTCTCTCTGCTAAAATTCCGTTAGCCAGAGCAAGTAACACAACGAATCCAAATAATCACAGGTCCCCATTTACTCAGATCAGGCAATGGCATGCTCATCTCCAGCTCTTTTACTTCTCACTGCAAGAGATTCTGGGGCTTGCTTTGGTCCCAGGGTCTACTGATGTGAGACAGAACTCTCCTCCTGAAACATCTGTCTGCTTGGATGGCCTCTCTGTGCCTTCCACCGTGCAGTAAACACGAGACTAAGTCAGGTGGGCCGTTCTACTTCGCCTCTTCAGTTGCCCTCAAGGTAGCATCCCGAGAGGACAATCACAAATATCTGGCCAAGAGGAGGAATCGGGGGTGCTTGTTTTTCTGCTTCAGAAGTCAATTAGAGTTCCAGTTTCCTCTGTTAAATGTCACCTTTTTACAGCATCCTGGAGGGAGGGCTGGCAGCCCTGTCATTAGGAAAAACTCTTTCAGGGAAAGGGTTATTTTCTGAAACGACACGGAAGGGTCCAGGAATTAAAGGAGCCTCTGAGGCTGCCTGAGTTTCCCAGAGCTCTCGGTTTCTATTTTGAGCGGAACATTTGCCTTTCCCGGTAGCCTCGAGTGAGCCTTTTGAGCCTCCCTGCACCACTTTTCTCCCGTTTGCAAAAAGGGATAATAAGGCTTGCTGCTGGGTAATGCATACAAAGTGCTCTGAGGAGCTCGGCAGAAGGGTCGCTTTCCCGAGTGGAAAGCTGTCAGCAGGCTTCCTCCTGATCTCCCGATAGTCTCGGTGTCTGGTACCCCTCGTTAGAGCATCTGGTGCTTTCTCCGGGAAGTTAGCCGAAAGCCAGAATAAATGGGGCAGAGAGGATCCCTTCCCTCGCCTCTGCAGCAAGGCAGATCTGTCAGATTGAGTGATAAATGATTACTCTGCTTCGCTTGCTAACACTCTGTACCCTATTTTCAAATTAAGGAAGCACATTGTTGGCACGCCGGAAAGGCTAAACACTCCCACTCAGGTGCTTCAGTCGCTGACTGGCGCTTTATCACGACGGCTGTGGCGGGAACGTCGTGTCCACAGAGCCCATCCTCCGAGGATCGGGGTGAGATTTGGAGAGCATCTAGAGTCTCTAAAGTTAGACGAGAAACGGTGCTCCTTTTAGGGTGGTGCTATGGATCGGATCCCGTGCCCCACGAAGACAGCCCAAGACCTTACTCCTCCTCCCATTTGTAAATAGGGCCTTTGAAGATGCCATTAGTTAAGGCGGCGCCAAACTGACTCAGGGTGGGCTTTAATCTAAAAACACCTGAGTCTTCCTAAACCGAGGAAATCTGGACACTGTAGGAGGAGACAGACAGGGGGAGAGAGACGCCACGGGACGGCAGCAGAGCTGGAGGTAGCTGGCCGGCAAGCCGCCGCCCGTGTGCTGGAGACTTCGGAGAAAGCAGTGATCCTGCGACACAGCTGTCAGACTATAAGTTCCCGCCGTTTAAGCCAACAAGACGTGGTTACAGAAGCTCTGGGGAACGAAGACAGGTGGCATTGTACTTTACAAAGGCCCCATCTGCTAACTGCCTATCACCAGCATTTTAAAAGTCTTTCCTCTTCCGATCACTTCGACCTAGTCCATGGAACTCGACTGTCCTTCCAGAGGCCTGGGAGCCAGGACCGGGCCTACTGGAGCTCTCCCAGTGCTGCCAGGGGGCTGTCAAATGGCTCCCCTCTGGAACAGTTTTCACCCCCTGTAAAGCTAGGCATTTTTGTCAGGCATATCCCAAAAGTGGAGTCACTAGGTCATACGGGATATTTAGGGCTTTACCCAAGAGGAATGCCTGCCTGTTCTCACAGAAGACACATATTAGGCTGTTGTAATCAGCCAGACCTCAAAACTGCACATACAGCCCTCAACAGCAGCACGGATAAATAAACTGCAGTGCATTCACAGAGTGGAATACCACACCTCAGTGAGCATTAACAAGCTGCATCTGTACACAGCAGCGTGGATGAGCCTCACAACTGTAATTTTGAGCAAAAGGAGCCAGCCATAAGGGACCACACAGCTTCTGGGGCAGGCAGAGAAGGAGGCACTGAGAACGCTCCATTTCCTGATGTGGGCATTGGGCAAATTGTCTTCAGTTTGTGAAAATATACTTACAGAGGGTGCATTTTTCTATATGTTGTACTTCAACAAGAAATTATAAATATCGCAGGTAGAAAAGTTGCAAAAAAGTAAAAATAGACGGTACTGGGCAAGGTATTCCACCTTCCACCTAACTTGGCATCCCCTCGGTTCTCACTTCTTCTGGGGGAAGAGCCGGGCCGTCGTTGACTGGGGAGGAGGGAGGAGCAACACACTCACATTCCCTGGGCGCCCCCTTCTCTCCCTGTCCCTGAGCCCTGCCCTGATCAGCCTTCACGTCCATGACCTGAAAGGTGTGAGGCGACAATTCCCCCTTTGTCTGGCCAGGCCAATGGCCTGCTCTACACACCACGCTCACTCTCTCAAGGGTGGCCCCAAGTCTGTCCTGGGGAAGATGCTGGAAGCCTTGTCTGGCTGTCGCCTAAGCCACGTTCTCTGACCCAGTCTTCCCAGCAACAGAGGTGCTATTTTGATCCCAATTCCCATCGCTTGCATCTATTTCTCAACTGATTCCAAAGATGGAAGGGGAAGAGGCATGACTAATTATCACCCCTTAAACTTTATCATCCTCTCCTCAGCCATTATGAGATAACAAGAATAAACACATTGCTTTTCTTTTGTGGATCATTAAGACCAGAGGCTGTGAATTCTTACTGTGGGAGTCTGAGGAGATGACAACCACCTCTTTGGAATATAACCAACGGGAGGTCCGCAGTTCAAACCCCGGGCCTCTTTTTTTTTTTTTTAAAGATTTATTTATTTATTTATTTATTTAATTCCACCCCCCCCCCCCCGTAGTCTGTTCTCTGCGTCTATTTGCTGCGTCTTGTTTCTTTGTCCACTTCTGTTGTCGTCAGCGGCACGGGAAGTGTGGGCGGCGCCATTCCTGGGCAGGCTGCACTTTCTTTCGCACTGGGCAGCTCTCCTTACGGGGCGCACTCCTTGCACATGGGGCTCCCCTACGCGGGGGACACCCCTGCGTGGCAGGGCACTCCTTGTGCGCATCAGCACTGCACATGGGCCAGCTCCACACGGGTCAAGGAGGCCCGGGGTTTGAACCGCGGACCTCCCATGTGGTAGACGGATGCCCTAACCACTGGGCCAAGTCTGTTTCCCACCCCGGGCCTCTTGACCCGTGTGGAGCTGGCCCACACGCAGTGCTGACATGCGCAAGGAGTGCCCTGCCATGCAGGGGTGTCCCGAGCCCCACACGCAAGGAGTGCACCCGTAAGGAGAGCCACCCAGCGCATAAGAAAGTGCAGCCTGCCCAGGAATGGTACCACACACACGGAGAGCTGACGCAACAAGATGACGCAACCAAAAGGAACACAGATTCCTGTGCTGCTGACAACAACAGAAGCGGACAAAGAAGAAAGACGTAGCAAATAGACACAGAGAACAGACAACTAGGGTGGGAGGGAAATAAATAAATAAATAAATTTATTTAAAAAAAAGAAGTGCAGGTCATTTCTCCATTCTTTGAATCTGGGCCTGGCCATGTGATTTGCTTTAGACAATGAGACATTAGCACACATGGGGCAAGCAGTGGCTTGGAAAGGACTGTCCATTCGGACGTACCGTCTCCTGCTTTGGGAGCCCTTCCACTACGTGTGAAGAAGCCTGGGCTGGCCTACTGGAGACAGAGATGACAGTCAAGGTCCTGGACACAGAAGTGAGGTCATCCTAGACCACCCAGCCCCACCAAGCAGCCCAAATGAGAAGAAGCACCCACACAACCCTCAGAATCACGAGACATTTTTAAAATGTATGTTTTTCAAAGCCATTGTTTTAGTTTCCTGGTTGTTAAAACAAGTACCATACAATGAGTTGGCTTAAACAATGGGGATTTATTGGCTTATGGCTTTGAAGCTAGCAGATGTTCAAAATTGAGGCGTCAGCCAGGTGACACTTCCTCCAAAGACTGTGGCTGCTGGCAATCCTTAGTCCTTGGCTTTGCTGTCACATGGCCGGGCACTTGGCGATGTCCTCTCCTTTCTCATTTAGTTTACACTGACTTAAACCTTCTGGCTGCTCACCTGGCTTCTTTCTCTGAAAGGCTTCCAGTGATAGGAGTAAGATATCCTGCTTCATCTGGGCTACACCTTAACTTGACAAAACCTCATCGAAAGGTCCTATTTACAATGTATTCATGCCCACAGGGATGGATTAAGAATATGTTTTTCTGTGGTATGTAATCCCGAGCCACCAAGTGTTGGGGTGGTTTGTTACACAGCAAAAGCTAACTGATATGCTGGCTCAAATCCTTGGGTTAGGAGGGGGGGATTCAAATCTCTGTCAACTCAGAATTCAGATACACAAATAAGAAAACACAAATAAAATAGTATTCGTGGAATTCAGGAGTAAATTATATCCATATCTATTGTTTGGCATGTTAGTTCACACCAAACCGCGGGCTGAACCTAATATTTTATAATAAGGACGTACTTTCCAGGGCCCACTGCATGCTGTTTTAGGTTCTCCCTCATTCTTCAAGAAAGGAATTTCCCACACTGAGACCTGGCTACAAAATTCCTGTTTCCAGAAGTCTCAAAAGTGAAGCTGAAGTATTGAAGGCAGTTCCTATGTTGACTTTTAAAGAGGTGGAGAGTACAAAGTGGTTCGACCTGAACACTTTATCATGTGGCCATCCTGCTCCAATCACCTCATTCAGACCATTCAGTCATGACTATCAGCACAAAAGGAGGAAGAAAGGGCCACAGGAGATACTGAAATGACGGATTCTCCAGAAATAATTTACGTGGTCCTTTGGAATGAGTAAGCTCACCAGCCCCCAGCTGGCTCCTTCCCATCCATCTTGCTCTCTGTCTTCCTCTCCCACTCATACCAGCAAACACAACTTTGAGCCCAATCTCTATAAAATACCTGGACACTGATAACCACAGATTTCTCTGTATCTTAGGGGTAATGTGCTGAGAACACAGCCTTAGAAGGTAAAACAGGAAAATTCTCTGCAGATGAGACATTGAAGTAGGGGTTCTGAGGTCGGATTCCAGCCCCAGCAAGGTCTCGGTCTTGGCCGGCTTGCGGGCAGAAATGTCCATCTCACTCTGCAGCGGACTTGGGGACAGAGCAGAGCTCATTAACAGAGGAAACTGGCAAGGGTTTTAAGTTGGCGCAGTTTCCAGAATTGATAAGAATCCCATCAAGGCAGTTAATTCACTGCTAACCATATGGCCCCTGTCTTGGAGCATGTCTCCTAATTTGACATGAAAATGAAGACTAAATTACAGACCGGTCCAAAGCTTGAAGGCTCTTTATTAATCGTCTCCTCTCCTGTTCATAGGCTAATCCGGGTACGTGAAGAAACTCCTCCTGGGCTAGTGATGACACGGTTCTTCCCACTTCCTGGTCACCTACCTGTGGAGACCACAGGAGCAATTAGGGAAGCCACGTCTTTAAGTTAGGAGAGGTTGCCTCGGTTTAAATCAAACTAAACCTCTAGGGATACGCTTCCCTAAATTCTCCATCTACAACATAGGGCAACGAAAGTGAGGAGTTGGACTCAGAAACCCGAGCTAGTGACAGGAAGAAAAATGCCTTCTTAGCAGAATGCACGGGAAGGTGACGGTCACTGCAGCCGTCACGGAGGCTGGTCCCCAGCCACGGAGAGGGCTGCATGGGTGCTTGCCTCACACTGGGCAGCAAGGGACGGGAGATGCTGGAAGGGGGCCCCTATCTCCAAAGCCCCAACTATGAGGCGGGCTCCTAACATCTCTAAGAACAGTGGGAAGAGGCCTCTGCAGGCGGACTTGATGGCCCAAGACGAAGCGAGGTGCCGCCTTCGGGAGGCCTCTCTGCACAGGCGGCGAGGCTGGCTCAGCTTCCTGCCTCCGTGAGGACCAGGCTGGCCCTGGAAGGCCTGGCCCCGCACCCTGCCTCCACCTTGAGTGGCAGCAACACCTGCACTTCGTCTCGGGGACAGACCAGGCATTCTCGACCCCGCTGCCCTCCGGAACATCCCGAGAGCTTTGAAAGGGTCACAGGCCCTCGTCTCAGGCCACACCTGCTGAGACGGCGTCGCTGGGGCCGGGGCTCAGGGGTCAGGATTTTTACAATTACTCTCATTCGGCATCCAGCACGGGCACCGGGTCCCTTCCGGTGAGGCTGGCAACGGAACCAGAGGGCTCAGCAGCTCCAGCATGTGTGCAGCTAGCGGCCGGTGCCTTGCTAAAGCCTCAGTTCATTTTTGCAGAAAATGAACCTCCCTCCCGGCCGGCGGTGGAAGCTGCTTTAATTAATCGTGTGGGAAGTGGGCTCTCGAGGCTGCCGCCACCCAAGCTCTCCTTTCAGCCCTGTGGCGTCAGCCTACTCGAGAAGCCCGGCTCCATCCAGGCCGCTGATAAATGTGCTGTCCAAAGCAGCGCCCCGTGGCCTCAGCGAGTTCATCTGGAGAATGCGTCTGCCCCAAATCTCCCGGCAGCAAGGCCTCTGTGATTTCTCCAACGTTAATAACAGTTTCTCTCGGGTCAGGAGAACACGTGCGTTTCTTGCACGGCCTGTGAGGACATAAATTGGGCCTCTCCCTTCCATCCTTTTCACATTCCTAGTTCACGCAGATTGTTCTAGAAGACCAGTCATTGTCCTTCTAGAGAAGACAGAGGCAGAGCAGGAACTGAGCGCTTGTGCCTCTGGGAGCCAGAGTGCTCGTGGCAGATTGAAGCCGATCAAAGCAGGTCCTCCCTCAGGGGACGTGCTGAAGCTTAATCCGGGTCCCTGGGGGCGTGGGCACAATTCGAAGGCGTCCACTGTTTTGGTTAAGGTGTGATGCCCAAATGAACCAGGGCAGGCCTTAGTCTGTATTATTAAAGACCTTCTGAAGAGCCATCAGAGAAAGTCAGAGGGAGAGAGGAGCCAAAAGCTGGAGGTCAGCAGAACCCGTGGAGCAGCTGCGGGGAGAGGGCGCGCCGTGAAGAGGCAGAGGTGCACACGGAGGAACCCCAGGGAGTGCGCCGGTCCCTGAACACCTCAGACTTCGAGGAGAAACCATGGCCTTGCCACTGCCTTGGCCTTGGGCTTCCAGCCTCCAAAACTGAGAAAATAAATTCCTGTTTTTGAAGCCAACCCGTTCTATGGCATGTGTCTCAGCAGCGTGGCTGACTAAGACAGTGCCTCATTCAGATGCAGCCTCCTCCCTCCGCAGCTGCGTGCCAAGTTCCTTGAGGGCTCCGGCCTCAGTGTCTCGTCTATGAGGCAGGGACACTAACAGTACTTTCCTCATAGGGTTTTTGTAAGTATTAAATGTGTGAGAATATGAGAACTGCATAGAAGGGCATCCGGCATATAAGGAGCAATATGGAAGTATCACCTGTCACGGACATCATCATTATCGTTGATATTGTTGTTTTGTTGTTATTGTTGTTGCAACTATCTCTTCAAGCAGTGGGCCTACTTCTTTCTTTTGGGAAAACTGAATGTATTCTTTTAATTCTTATCTTTTGTTTGATTTAGGCTTAAATTGCTCTTCTTTCTCTAGTCTCCTAAGGTAGAAGCTTACGTTATTGATTTTAGGTCTTTCTTCTTTCCTTATTCATGCATTTCCCTCTAATTTAATTATATTAAAAGTTAATTCCCTTTAAGCACTGCTTTTACTGCATTCAACTTTTCATAAGTTCTATTTTTAGTTTCATTTAGTTAAAAGTATATTTTCATTTATTTTGAGACTTCTTTTGACCCATGGTTATTTAGACATATGTTGTTTAACCTCCAAATATCAGCGGACTCTTCCAGATTTTTTTCAGAAAATGATTTCCTGTTTAATTCAATTCTGGCTCAAGAATAGATTTTGTATGATTTCTATTCTTTTAAATGTGTTTAGGTATGTTCCATGAGTTAGAATATGGTCTGTGTTGAACATTCCATGCATGCGTGAGAGAGGTGTGCTGTTAGTAGATTGAGTGTTCCATAAATGCCACCTGGATCAAGCTGATTGATGGTGCTGCTCAGGTCAGCCTTATCATTATTGATTTCCTACCTGCTGGGTCTATCAATTACTAACAGGAAAATGATGAAGGCTTCAGCTATAGTAGTGGTTTCTGTCTATTTCTTTTTTAGTTCTATCAATTTTTGCCCCCACATAGTTTGACCCTCTGTTATCAGATGCATACACATTTATGATTGTTATGTCCTCTTGGAGAACTGACCCCTTTACCATTATGTAATGTCCCTCTTAAGCCCTGATAATTTTCCCTGTTCTGTCTTCTTTGTCTGAAATTCATGTAGTTACTCCAGCTTTCTTTTGATTAGTGTTAACATGATATATCTTTCTCCATCCCTTTACTTTTAATCTGAGTCTCTATAATTAAAATGGGTTTCATTTAAAAAACATAGTACTTGCCCTAGAGTTTAGAATATACGTTTTTAACTATTCTAGGTTCACCTTCATGTAAGCCTATTTCACGTCACATGTACTACAGAAAACTTACAACAAAATATTCTCAATTCCTCCCTCCCAGCCCTTGTGATATTGCTGATATTCATTTCATTTATCCATATGTTTTAATCACCCAGTATACTGCTATTATTATTACTTTAAATAAAGTCTTTAGCTCATGTAAGGAAAATAAAAGATTTTATTTTACCTTCATTTATTTTATTTATTTATTTATTTTTTTGTTTATTGACTTTGTAATAATATTACATTAAAAATATATATATATGAGGTCCCATTCAACCCCACCACCCCCACCCCACCTCTTCCCCCCCCCCCCCCCCCCCCAGCAACACTCATTCCCATCATCATGACACATCCATTGCATTTGGTAAGTACATCTTTGGGCACCTCTGCACCTCATGGTCAATGGTCCACATCATGGCCCATACTCTCCCCCATTCCATCCAGTGGGCCCTGTGAGGATTTACAATGTCCGGTGATTGCCTCTGAAGCACCATCCAGGGCAGCTCCATGTCCCAAAGACGCCTCCACCTCTCATCTCTTCCTGCCTTTCCCCATACCTATCAGCCACCATGTCCACTTTTCCCAATCCAATGCCACCTTTTCTATGTGGACATTTTTACCTTCATTTATTCCTTCTCTGACACCTTTTCCTTATGTAGATCCAAGTTTCTGACCTATATCATTTCTTTGTGCCTGATGAAAATCTTTTAGTATTTCTTGTAGGACAGGCCTGCTAATGAGCAATTCCCTCAGTTTTTATTTGTTTGAGTATGTCTTTATTTGGCTTTCACTTTTGAAGGATAATTTCACCAAATATAGATTCCTAGATAGATGGGTTTTTTTTTCCAACACTCTAAATATTTTACTCTACTGTCTTCTTGCCTACAAGGTTTCTGCCAAGAAGTCCTCTGTAATTCTATCCTTGTTCATCTACAGATAAGGTGCTTTTTCCCTCTGTCTCCTTTCAAGATTTTCTCTTTTTCTTTGGTTTTCTGCAGTTTGAATATTTTATGGTATTTATGTGGTTTGGTGACTGCCAAGTTTATAAAGTTCTTGGTCATTAATACTTCAAATACCTCTTCTGCTTTCTTTTTTATCCTTCTGTTATTCTCATTACACAAATGCTACACCTTTTCTAACTGTCCCATGGTTCTTGGATGTTCCAATTTTTATTTTATTTGTTTTTGTTTTTTTTTTTTCTTTTCTTTGCCTTTTGGTCTGGGAAGTTTCTAATGCCATATTTCGAGTTCACAGATTCTTTCCTTAACCATGACCAGTCTACTGAAGAGACCATAATAAGTATTCTTTACTTCTGTTACAGTATTTTTTATTCCTATCATGTTCTTTTGATTCCTTCTTAAAATTTCCGTATTTCTGCTTACATTACCCACCATTCTTGCATGTTGTCTACCTTTTCCAGTAGAACCCTTAACATATTAAGCATAGTTATTAAAAATTCTCTGTGTTTTGTCTTGCCTTTTGGTATGTCTTGTAATTTTTTGTTGAAAGCCAGGCAAGTAATAGGAACTAAAGTAAATAGGCCTTTTGTGTGAGAATTAGGTTAATGTAGCTAGGCGTTGGGCTTTACTTCACGTTTGTTGTAGCTATAGCTTTCAGAGTCTTCGAATTTCTCTAATGTCCTTGTTTTTGTTTCCCCAACTTGATTTTGGGCTTCCCCAAGTACTACTCCCCAGAGAGAGTCAGTGCCTTGCAGCTCTCTCAGCTGAAATCCACTTTTATTACACTGGAGCACTAATGGTGTCATGGTATGGTATGGAGCATGGGGAACATTCTACAATCTTCCAATTAAGCATAAATCTTTTAGCAGGTCTGTGTCCCTGGCTGTGACCTTCACAAGTGCTTCTTCTTACCCAACTTTTCCCACGTACACCCCTTAGATGAGAAAGGAAGGCTAGAAGGGGCTGGTGGGAGGACTGCCCTTGCCCCACAGCTTTGAGACAAGGCTCTGGTTCAGTCCTTCCCCCTGGAGAGCAGGCCTTTGTTAGGGAGACAGCTCTGGGCACATGTCATGAGAATTGCTCTTTTCCTCCCCCCACCCACCAGCACCATAAGGGAATCTTTTTCATAGTTTCACCATGAGAATCTGGCAGGGTTCCTAGAAGTAAAGTCCATGAAAAAAAAATAGCAGTGGAAGGTGGGCAGGGGGGCCTTAAGACTGGAGCTGCCAGGAGTTTCTCACACTTATGTTAGTCTACACTCAGCTTTCAGCAATTTGTCAAAGTTGCCATTGAAGTATTCCTACCAATTTACGGCTCCAGTGACCTCTGCTATAGATAAGCGGATCTTGGCTATGGCTTCCTGGATTCATCTCTCTCCAGATTGCAGGGTGGGTGTCTAGCCTGCAACTTCAATTCTCTGATGGAGCCAAGAAAAATCATCGATTTTCAGTTTTCCAGCTTTTTCTTATTTATAAGGATGGGAGTGACAACTGCCAAGCCCTCTACATGTCAGAACTGAAACCAGAAGCCAGATCTATTGAAGTATAATTCACCCTTTTATAGAGTACAGTTCTAGAAGTTTTAAAATCCCATATGGTCATGTAACTACCATTGATAGCAAGATAGAGAGCTGTTCCAACAACCCACCTCCCTCCCCTCCCCAAATTCATTCCCCTTTCAAACTAACCCCTACCCCAGCCCTGGCAATCACTGATTTGTTTTCTGTCCCTAATGATTAGTTTAACCCACAATGTCATATAAATTAATTGATATAGTATGTGGTCTTTTGAGTCTGGCTTCTCTCCTCATCATCATGCATTTGAGATTCATCCATGTTGTTGCATGTTGCAGGGTTTATTCTTTTTTATTGCTGAGTAGCAAGCATCCCATTGTTTGGATGCACCTCTCTTTGTTTATTCATTTGCCTGAAGTCCAGGTTTTGGTGATTATAAATGAAGCTGCTATAAATATTTACATACCAACTTTTGTGAGGACATAGGTTTTCATTTCTCTTGGGTAAATACTTAGGAGTGGGATTAACTGGGTGGTAAGGCAAGTGTATGTTAACTGTTACAAGAAAACGCCAAGGCTTTCTCCAAAGTAGCCGTACCATTTTACATTCCCACCAGAAATACGTGAGAGTTCCGTTTGCTCTGCATCCTTGCTGGCACTCGTTTTGCCAGTTCTTTCTATTTTAGCCATTCTTATAAGAATCTGGTGGTTGATTGTATTTTTTAAAAAGCACCTTTCTCGCTGGCTCAGTTTCCTAAGGAAACAACACTGGTGAACTGCTTAAAAATCTGACCTTGTTTATTGGTGCTTTCTGGTTGTTAAGGAGCATAGCTGAGAAGCTGATTTTAGAAAGTTCCAAATGGCTGATAGTTTGGTCTCCTAAAAGCAGAGCTCCCTAAGCCCTCTCGCCTAAGAACCTGGGTCGCTGAGAAGGCAGATCTAAGAAACCTCCAGGCAAGGAGAGGGCTTTCTCCTGCCGTGTTAGAGCCTGCGGGCTTGTTTCTGGAGCCAATGGTCTACTTGAGGGAGCCGAGAAGAAGGCAGGACCTCAGCATCTCAAGAGCACCCGTCCTGGGCCCCTTGGGACCCTTCGGGTGACCATCTGGCCCCTTGCAGCTGACAGATGAGGAAACACCGGCCCCAGGTGAGGAAGAGACCTGCCCCGGGGCTGAAGGAAAGGCAGCAGGGGCGCAGCTGGCGCTGGCCCCAGGGGGAAATGCTGCAAAGGCCGTGGTTAGTCGTGGAATTCGAGTGAGGGCTGTAAATTAGACAAAGGACGTGAAACTTCCTGAAGTCCATGACTGTGCACCACCAACGTCTTGAGGAGGAGAGGCCGGGGTGTCCTGCAGGAAGGGAAGGGACCCCGAAAGCTGCTCGGAGGCAAACAGCAGCCTCTGCTCTCCAACCAAAGCACAGGCACATTCGCGGCGCCCTGGGCCTCTAACTCTGGGCCGGAGGCCTCCTCTTCCCCGTCCTAAGGTGGAGACGTAGAGAGACACGGGGGAACAGTCTCTGCAGTCCCCTTCCTGTGCGATGTTTCTGTTCTCGTGCTGAGCTCTATCGCTCGCAGCAGCCCGTGCCAGGAAGAAAACGGACCCCGGGAGCACCGCAGCTGCCCTGCGGGCTCAGCAGGCCTCGCCCCCGCCCCCCCAGCCCCCCACACCGGAGTCAAGGGTGGGGGAAAGAGCCGCAGCGGTCGCCGCTGGGCACTGCGGATGATCGCTGAGCAGCCACGCGCGGAGCCTGCTCCAGGCGCCACCCAGGGCAGGGCCACCGCTCAGATAAGGAGCCCCAGAGGTCCGGGCCTGGCCAAAGCCAAACCTCTAACAACTTCTGCAGGGCTGAAGCCGGTCGCACACAGGGCTTCTGCCCAGGCGCCCGGGGCTCCTTCTGCTCCCCCTTTCTAACAGCCAGCTTCGGGGGCCCATGGCTCTCCCAGCTCACAGCCACTTCCCCAGCACCGCCGTTGCCTCAGGGCACGCCCCGGGTGTTACAACGTGAAGAAGGCAAAGCCCTGCCTCTGCACTTGGCCCAGAAGATGGACACTAGACCCTTAGACTAAATCTCCATCTGCTCAGGGATAGCTCCAAAATCGGTCCAGGGCAAGAGGGGCTGGTGTTGCCCTCCCCACACTGCCCTGGTTTTACCGAATAGGCTATTAATGGAGAATAAATCTCAGATGGAAAAGACCTGTAGGGGGTTGAATGGGGCATTATTTCCAAGTATTAACTTTTCCTTGAAGTGTCCAGAAGACTCCACATTCCTCCAGGTCTGTTCTCTATATTTGTCTTCATGTAAACCGCCCACTTTTACTAAACATCCCCTACATGGCCCAGACCACCAACCAAGCTGCCTTGGAAATTCTACTCAAATGTCACCTGCCCCAACGCCCTGGAAATGCCTGCTTGGTATCTCCCCAAGCACCTTGTTGCACTTGCCATGCTACTCTGGATACATGCCTGCCTGGGCATCCACCTTCCAGAAGACTGTGCATCTAGCTGAACTTAGCACTCAGCTACATTCATCTTGGTACACCCAGTGTGATAGTTTGAGACTTTTCTGAACCCCAGAAAATCATGTCCTTAGGGCTAATCCATTCCTGTGGGTGTGAACCTATCATTAACGGGGTCTTTCGATTAGACTGCTTCAGTAGGGCATGATTCAGGGTGAAGTTCAATCCTCTTACTGGAGTCCTTTATAAATGGGATGGATGTGTGGTGGGGCCTGGAGGGTGGGGAGAGAAAGGGGGGCAGAAAAGGGGGAAGAGAGAAACCTAGAGGAAGCCAGAAGCTGAAGCTACAAAACCCAGAAGGGAGACCAGCAGATGCCACTATGTGCCTTGCCATTTGACAGAAGAGTCCAGAATCACCTGTATTCAGTCTTTTTATTCCTCAGGATTAATTTTTTATTTCTCTCTCCTCCCCCACCCCACCCCCGGGGCCATTCGCTGTGTGTTCTTCTGTGTCCACTTGGATTCTTGTCAGTGGCACCGGGAATCTGGATCTCTTTTTGTTGCATCATCATGCTGTGTCAGCTTTCTGTGTGTGCAGAGCCACTCCTGGGCAGACTACACTTTTTTTGCGTGGGGTGGCTCTCCTTACGGGGCACACTCCTTGAAAGTGGGGCTCCCCTACGCGGGGGACACCCCTGTGTGGCATGACACTCCTTGCGCGCATCTGTGTTGCACGTGGGCCAGCTCACCACACAGGTCAGGAAGCCCTGGGTTTGAACCCTGGACCTCCCATGTGTTAGGCAGACGCTCTATCAGTTGAGCCAAATCCGCTTCCCTGTATTCAGTTTTAAGGGAGAAAAACATAGCCTGATGAAGCCCTGATTTGGACATTTTCACGGCCTCAGAACAATAAGCTTATAATAAATTCCCATTGTAAAAGCCAACCCATTTCTGGCATAGTGTGTTCCTGCAGCTTTTGCAAACTAAAACACCCAGCCACCAGCATAATAGCTGATACAAATTACTTAATAAGTATTGAATGAATGAACAAATGAACGCATGAACAAACAAGTGGGTGAATGATGAAGCCCAAGAGTGAGGAGCCTTAGGTTCAAGCCTTGGCCCAGTACTGATTTTTTTGATCTTGGGGATGTCAATTTTGTTCTTGGTTGCTTCGTCTACCAAACAGTCATGATTCTTCCCTGATTATATCACAGAATTGTTTCAGCAAAGGGATAAAGACTGCAAAAGCACATTTTTAAATGTAAAATGCCATGCCCAAGGATATTACCTTTATATTTTAAGGAAAGAAGGGCTTTGTAAGGGCAAGGCACATTGTGCTACTAGCTATTAGATCCAGCCTCAGCTGCTCATTGGAATCACTGGGGAATTTCATTAGCTTGGGATACAGCCTGGGCTCTGGGATTTTTAAAACTCCCCAGGTGCCTGTAATGTGCAGCTCAGGCTGAGCACCTCTGGTAGACCTGAAAGTGTGACACCCATCAGCTGACCCCAGCTGCCTGTCACTCAGGCCCCCTCTTGGGAGTTTAACTACATTGGCATCAGCTGGAGACTGTTTCTAACCCAGATCGCTGGACTGCCCCCCAGTTTCTGATTCAGCAGGTCTGGCGTGGGACCTGAGAATGTGCGTGGATGATGCAGATTCTGTTAGCCTGGGGTCCCCACTTTGAGAATCACTTGGTTAGGGTAGCTAGCAGTTCCCAGATTAGAATCTCCCGTGAAATTTTTTAGCCATCCCAGGCACCAGCTCAAACCTGCTGCACTGCGGTCTGCAGATTTCAACAAACCCTCCCAGGACCCCCGCCCAACAGCTGGTGATTCTGGGACCACACCTGCGGCTGCTCCAAGGCTGCGAGGAACTCTTAGCCTCACCCTGCAGAAAGAGGAGCCAAGAAGAAGGCAGCCCTGTAAGCCTTGGGACTCAAGCTGTCCTCATGTTCACCGGAAGTGACCCACAGGGCTGTGCCTGGCGGGGAGCGCGGAGCGCACTAAGGGGTGAGTCGCTGGTGCTCCATCCAGGAACCCTGGGGGCGAAGCCTTGGAGCAGTCACCGCTAAGCCAGCTAAACACAGCTCCCTCCATCGTGACAGGGCAAAGTTCTACTAAGACGTCATTTTATCCCTAAAACATGCTATCATTCTCCTCCACTCCAATTAGGAAACTAACAGTTAATCAGCAGGATAATGGAGCAAATAGAAGCATCCGCATGGATTATCCACAGATCCAGGAATTCCTAACGGAATAAATAACTACTTTGTTTTGTTTTTTTAGTAGTTCTAACAGTAGAAAATCACTCTCCCTTTCCCTGAGGAAACTAAATTCTACCTAAGACAAGACTGGCCTTTCCAGCAGGCGACCATCTCCACGTTTGTATATTTACTCGACAAAGGTGGGAGCTGCCACCGAGGGCTGGGTTCTGGCTGGGTTCCACAGTGGGCAGGACAGGCGAGCCTGTCCTCGAGGAGCCTGCAGCTCGGCGGGAAAGCCTGACCGCAACCAGGAAGCGTGCCAGTCCCCCTGCGCTCAGTGCTAGCAGGGAGAAGAGCAGAGAGCTCAAGAAGAAAATGGGGTGAGGGGCGGGGGCAAGCTCTATGTGGGGCTGGGTGCTCGGCAAAGGCCCCTAGAGCAAGAACTCTTAAGCAGAGGCCTGGAGGAGAGGAGCTGGCAGGGATTCAACAGGGAGGGGAGGAAAGGGAAGGCCTGCAGCGAGAGCCACCTGTGCAAAGGCCCTGAGGTAGGAAAGCAAAGGCCAAAGAGGCTGATGCGGGAAACAGACTTTGGCCCAGTGATTAGGGCGTCCATCTACCATATGGGAGGTCCGCGGTTCAAACCCGGGGCCTCCTTGACCCGTGTGGAGCTGGCCCATGCGCAGTGCTGATGCGCGCAAGGAGTGCCGTGCCATGCAAGGAGTGCTGTGCCACGCAAGGGTGTCCCCCACGTGGGGGAGCCCCACGCGCAAGGAGTGCGCCCGTGAGGAAAGCCGCCCAGCATGAAAAGAAAGTGCAGCCTGCCCAGGAATGGCGCCACCCACACTTCCCGTGCTGCTGACGACAACAGAAGTGGACAAAGAAACAAGACGCAGCAAATAGACACCAAGAACAGACAACCAGGGGAGGGGGGGGGGAATTAAATAAATAAATAAATCTTTAAAAAAAAAAGGCTGATGCCACAGACAACAAAGGGGAGGGGCGGGGAGGTGATGGAGGGTGACCAACCAGTTTCCCAGGATAGGGACTGTTAGTGCTAAAACCAGGAAACACCCAGACACACTGGGATGAATTAGTCGTGTGGGAGGGAAGGTCAGAAAGGACACGGGAGGGGAGAGGAGGAGAGGTCAGAGTGGTGGGTGGGAGGCCTGGAGCCAAGAAGTCACTGAAGGTTTTCCGTGGGGAAGGGTCAGTAAATGCACACGGCTTGGATCGGAGGGAGCCTAATGGAAAGCAGGGAAACTTGTTGAAAAGACTGAGGTCACCCAGACAAGAGGAAGAGCCACTTAGACCAGGGTGGCAGTGGAGATGGAAAGCAGGTGACAAGGAAAGAAATTAGGCATTTTGCCCACTTGTTCTATTAATGTGGTATAATACATTTGTTAATTTTTTTAGATTATATTGTATTGTATTATATATATATATATAATATATGTATTTTGTATTTATCCCTTGCATACCTGGGATAATTCCCACTTGATCATGGTGTATAAATGTTTTTTTCCATTTAAAAATCATTTTACTATTAGCATCATCTTCCCATTTAGCCAAGTGTCCTGTCATATATAAGGAATGTTGGTAAATATTCCATTTGAAGCTCTTTGTACATTTTTCTATCAATAAACTCTGAATTCACATAAAATAAATAACAATGCGGAGGCACACTGTAGCGCCAGCTGGACTGCTCATAAACCTGCAGGCCGGGGAAGAGGGGAGCAGGCAGCAGGATGGTGTTTGTCCCCCGAGTAAGAAGGGCCAGCACACGCCACCGGTTCGTCCCCGTGTGCTACGGGGATGGGTGACAACTGTTCAGGACTTCCATGCATGCAGCTTGGCAGGCGCGTGGCCAAGGCCAGGAGACACGGCGGGGGACGAGCAGTCCCTTGCAGCAGGGCTCTGCCCAGGAGGAGGATGACAAGGTGTGGCAAAGGGCAGCTTCTGCAGCCACGTCTCAGACAGCCCAGAGGAGGTGGCGCCCAGTGCGGTGTTAGCTGGCCTGCCTGGGAGCTGGGAAGGGGGAAGGAGTGAGGGAAGCACCGCACCCTCTGGTTTCATAAGCAAAGGTGGAGGGAATGATGGGGGAAAAGAGCTAGAGAGGAGGGAAACCGAAGGCCGCGGCAGCAGAGGGACAAAGCTGACATGTGGCCTGCAGGGAAGCAGCCGGGGGACTGGATCTCCCACCTCATTCTCTTCCAGTCCTCCCACCAGCCGCTGGCGCCCCCAGGGCGCAAAACTAACAAGCAGCCAGAAAGCCAGAAAGCGGGTGCGCACAGGTGAGGCTCCTGGGTTCAAGGCGGTGGGGGGAGGGGTCAGGAAAAGGGCCACGTTCAGAGCAAGGTCAAAGGTGAGACCCACTGTGCGGAGGGGCTGGTGACAGGCTAGAGGGGCCCCACAGCACCTTTCTCCCCCTCTTTGCCATCACTGGGGCAGTATATTGCCGGCCGACAGGTGAGGAGCTTTGGGGCTGGACGGCCTGGTCTTGAACCCGGACCCCGCCACGCCCTGACGGTGACCTGCGCTGAGTCACTGTCAGAGACAAGCCTCCACCCGTCTGGTTCTGCACAGCGTGTGACCACAGACACTGCCCGCCGTTACTCTCAGGCTATCTCTGCCAGGAGACGGCCTTGGAAGATAGAGAAGGCGTCTCCAGGGCAAGGTTAGGCACACTGTAGAAACTTGGGGTCCCTTAAACTTGGGGTTCTTCTCCTGGAGCACGGCCCGCTGCCTGTGAAGGGGTCACCTGGCCCTCTGTGTCACCCTGTGGAAACTGGGGTCTAGGGAGCCAGCACCCACAAGCTGAGGCTACTGGGAAATAAGGTAGACTCTCCTACTGTACCCTTCTCCTTGACAGGCACCTCGACTTTCTAAGACCCAATTTCCTCAAGTGTAAAGCAGAAATAATAAATGGGCTGTGGTGATTACAAGAGGTGATACATGCCAAGGGTTTGGAATAGTTTTTGGCCCTTAAGTGCTCAAATTAGGTTAGATTTATCTACTCCTGTATGGCAGATGTTTCAAACTCATAAAGGGCAAAATAAACCTCACAACAGGGGACTTGAAGTCCAAATTAGGTAAGGAGAAAGCATTTTTCAATTTTTCAATCTCTGAAGTTTCAAAAGCTCTGAAGCAACTTAACGATGGGATCATGGAGCAGCATTACCGCCGGTAACTATGAAAAGCGTTCTGTAAGGAGAGGGGAGACGAAAAACCAAATGTCAAAAAAATGGATTCCAGCAGGCCAGTTTGATGTGGGGGCCCGAAGAGATGCTAGAATAGATAACTAACCAGATGGCTTGTGAGCTTGTGGAAAAGAACTCAGCGATCGTTGGAAACCAGCATGAGTTCACAAATAACACACTGTGCTGTACTAATTTCTTTTTTTTTCTAACGGGATCATTGGATTAATCACCAGCAAAACTGTGAAGAGTATAGCTTGATTTCAGCAAGAACGGGCAATGTGGGGAGGAGTAAATAGGATGGGAGAGACTCTATGGCAGGGGTTCTTAACCTTTTTTTCCCATGAACCCCTTTGCCAGTCAGGTGAAAACCACGGACCCCTTACTAAGTCCACACCATACTGTGAATTATTTAATAAATATATCATACCCACATCAACATGTCCCTGCAAGAATAATTTTTATTTCAATTCAAGCTCATGGAGCTCTAAGAGATGGATCTACTGATCTGCAAGGAGGTTTCTAATGGGCAACGCCTCTACCCTGTGTAGCGTGCTTAGCCAAGACGTGGCTTAAAAATACAGAAACATGTCTGAGATGACACAGCGCTGGGGAGAATGGCCGACGTGATGCCTAAAATACTCCAGCAGGCCAGAACCACAGGGCAGCCCAAGGAGAGGGGGTTAAGCTCTTCCTTTGGGCTCCTCCCTGGTCTAACAGGGGTTTATATGGAACGAGCTTGGGGTTTCTGCACGCTCCATGTGAGGCCAAGCAGATGATGCCCCTGCCATGAGCCCAGGACCAGTGACCATGTCCTAGGGTCTGTCTTGGGCTGGGCTAAGCATGTGACCCTCTCCTTTAAAACCCTGACCACTACCCTCAAAATAGCCTTCATTGCCCCCATTTTACAGAAGTTCAGAAAGCTAAACGGGGAAGCAGACTTGGCCCAGTGGTTAGGGCGTCCATCTACCACATGGGAGGTCCGCGGTTCAAGCCCCGGGCCTCCTTGACCCGTGTGGAGCTGGCCCATGCGCAGTGCTGATGCGCGCAAGGAGTGCCCTGCCACGCAGGGGTGTCCCCCGCGTAGGGGAGCCCCACGCGCAAGGAGTGTGCCCCGTAAGGAGAGCCGCCCAGCGCGAAAGAAAGTGCAGCCTGCCCAGGAATGACACCGCCCATACAGAGAGCTGTCACAAGATGATACAACAAAAAGAGACAGATTCTGGGTACCGCCAATAAGGTTTGAAGCGGTCACAGAAGAACACAGCGAATGGACAGAGAGAGCAGACAACTGGGGGGGGGGGTGGCGCGGGGGGGGGGGGAAAGAAAGCTAAATGGACTATCCCAAGGTCACAGACAGCAAACTGCACAGCGGGGATATTCTACTCCAAGCGTGTGCAGCCTCTTGGCCTGTCAGGAGACACGGCACCACTGTCCAAACGGAGGCCCCGGCACTGACCACACACACGGCAGAGCTGCGTCTGTCACTCTGACAGCCTCGTCCCGTGAGAAACCACTGAGGAGACAGTCCTGGAGAAGACAGGGGAGGGGGACACGATAAGCCTAAACTCCTTGGGACTGTCTCGACCCCTGAGGTTCTGGTATCTTCCCATGCCCTACATGTGCCCTCCCCGTCCCCCATTTCCTCCCCCAAATGCAGCCCCACCCAGCGCGGGCAGTTTGGAACCTCTCCCCTCACACTTGCCCACGGCTGCACGCTGTTTCTCACTTCTCCACCACCCACAGTCCTCCCCTGGCCGGTCCACCTCTTCCCCCAGACCTCGGCTTCCGGCTCCCAGCCCCCTCCCTGCTGCAGGGGTCTGTCAGCTGATGCATTTCCTGCTCCATGACTGTGCCCCGAAGTCACCAACCCCTCGGGAAAGGTTCAAAATGCAGAAAAGTCACCTGAGGGAGCCCTACAAATATGGCTGATAGTATCAAAAGTCAATTAACAAATCTAAGGTACCATCACTAATCAATACTTGCATAATAGAAATTCAAGGCTTTGTTTTCCAGACCTGTGAAAATGTAATGCCCTGGTATCCCGACCAGGAGAGAACAGAAACACACATCTGCACAAGGTGGGCTCTCAGAGGAGGTGTGAAAGCATCATTTCTAGGACTGTCGCTAAGAGGCCCTACTTCTGATGTGACTGCATGACTTCTGAGATGTGGCTGAGCCTATTTCTAAAAGACCCAGAGTAGCCATGAACTGCAAGTTAAGAGTTCTGAACGAGCCCAGCTGGAAAAAAAAAGGCCAAGTAAGTTGAAGAGAGAATATCACCTCACTGGCTTTGGGGTTATTAAAACAACACCCAGAGAAAAGAAAGTGACTGTGGAACAAAGAGCTATTTGTTCCTTCCGATCAAATCAATGAATTATCAAGTTCTCGTATGCCAGTCGGCACGCATCCGAGGGTCAGGACGCAGGCTGGGGGAGAAAACTGCCTGCCCCAGGACCACCCACCGTGAGGTGATGCCACAGCACGTCCAGCCCCAGGAGATGCCTTTATTTGGTCTCTGTTTTGTGCAACCCCAAGAGCCTGGTCTCCCATAAAGTAAACCACAAAAGGCAAAACTAAACGGAGCCTTCGCCCAGTGTTATCAGCACAGTGCTCTGTTTAAAGAACTGGGCCTGAGGTCGGCTCACGCAGCTCAGAAAAGCCATACATGGCACAGTTCTCCTCTCCTCTCCCATCTCAACTGATGTTTTAATGGACAATAAACAGCAAGCTTTATAAATAAGCAGGAACCGGAGATGTTAAGAGAGATGGAAAGACTGGTAGTTTTATACTCTCCAAGTAGAACTGTCTCCAAAATCTAATTTTAGCCACTGTTTGCATATTTAATAGCTGGATGTGACCTTCAGGAGAGGAAGGACTGACCCTCTTTTGATGCAGATGTGGATGTCACGGGATTTCTTCGTGTGCTTTCATTTTGGTTGGCCCCATGGTGAGACCTGGCCCCACCTGGAGTCTTCTTGAGCCTCTGTGCTGTTCTTAGGAGTTGAAAGTGACCTTCGGGATGATGGAAATGCTTCCTTAAACCCAACGCGACAGGAGCAGCAAACATTTTCAGATACCATGTTCCAGGCCTACTGTGAGGGAAAGAAGGTTTTTAAGTTAAAATAAAATCTCCTCCCACCCCCTCCCCCAGCATTGCTAAGCTCAGAACTTCAGCTCAAACACTCCTGGTGACTGAAAGCCCTCCGCGTTGCCATCTGTTTTTGAGCAGCACTGTTAGAAAGCTTTACCTTCTTTCAAGCCAACATCTATGTTCATGCAGGTGTATCCTTTCTCATACTTTTGTCCCTTGACCCAGTGTCATGTCCATGCTTTCTAAATATTCAAAGGATTTTTTTTCTCCCCTCGTACTAAATAGCCACAGGTCCTTCAGCTCTTCTTCCTTTATGGTTCCTCAGTGTCTCAGCAACTTGACCACATCATCTGCTCACACTCCAGTCTGTCAAGGGGATCCAGGAACTGGGCTGTGGTGATGAGAGCCATTACCCTTCTACCACTGCCCACGTGAAGCTCTTCTCTCTAGGCATCCTGTTAGCCATTACCACAAGGACAGGCCACAGCAGCTCGACCAACATTAACCGGTGGTGATAACATCATGGCAGGAAATGTGTGAAAACCCTTTCAGCAAGCCTACAGCTCTGCAGCTGAGTTTATAAAAGTGTAGACTCGGCTAGCTCTAAGATGAATTTCAATTCACTGGGTAAAACATTTCTTAGATAACCAAAAGAGGAGAGCTCTGGGACCTCGCTGCTCATAGAACTGGGAGTGCTGACCAGGGATTTCCACTCCAGGATGTAATGATTTTAAATCTAGAAATTCAAATGATTGTGGCTTATACTGGACTATCCATATTGGGTTCAGAATAAAATGATTTGACAAACCTCTTTCCAGCTCCATAATCCAAGTATTTGAATGTACACTGGAGATGTAATTTGAGCTTCCCCCCATCCCCCATGTTTCCTGTTTTCACTTGGAGTAGACAACTGGGTCAGACTAGAAGGATTCAAAAGTTATTATAAAGGTCACACATAGACAGAGCTTCAGCATCACCAAGATGCTAAATAAGGATTGTCTCTTCTGTAGTCAGTAAATGTCAGAGGGTTAACTGTTTATATAAGCATTACATGATGACATTCCATAATGTCAAAAATGACCCTATACATGTATCTATATTGGCAAAATTTGGTTCTTCATGTCACTGTGGTGGTACTGGCTTGGATATATGGACAACCATGTAGCTCCAGGAGAAAGGGACTTTATACTGCATTCCAACATAGTGAAACATTTCTCCCTCTTCCCAAAGATGGATGAACCAGATGTAGCAGCACACTTGGTCTCAGTCATCTGGCCACTCTGGACTGAAACTGGATTTCTTTCCCATCTCCTGTCTTCTTTCCTGCCATCGCATTGCCAAGTAAAATGCCCTCAACTGTGAATTAGGTAGCTCTCACTGTGGAATCTGAGACCCATGTGGGCCACTCAGGGAAGGGGCTTATTTGAAAAGAAGTATAGATACAAACAATGATCAAACACTTTGTATTTTTTTATTGACATTGTTAAACAAAAACACAGTGGGATTTAACAAAGCAGTTTGTTGAGGTTTGGGTTTTATTATTTTTTAGAAAAAAGGAAAATTTACAAGATGCAGAGGACTCACACAGTACAGCATCACTAATGATTGTTCTCGCTACCTTCGCGCTGGCCCTGGCTTATAACCAGTGCTGCAAAGACTATGGACAGCACGAACGTGCTTGAGACATCACGGACACGCAGAAACACATCACAGTGTGAAAGGAGAACTTGGTGACAGATGGTGTTGGGCCAGCCTGTTTCAAAGCAAGCCAAGATATTTAAGGAACCGACAAAGCCTTTCCTTGGGAAAAGGCGTGTGTGTGTGTGCCCTGCTGCCACATGCATTTCTCCCGTTTGGAACTGGGAGAGACTAAATGGGGCACACACCCCCAAAATGGCAGGACCCACTTCCCCCATCAGAGCACAATTACAGAAAACAGTAATGTTCCTTTGGTTGTTTTTTGGTAGGGCTACTCAGGTTCCCAATTTCTTATTTCTGGTCTTCCTTTTCCATGGTTCAGTTCCAAAGGCTTAGAGCAGTGTAGGTACATAGCATCTTTCATAAGCTTTGCAGGATCCAGTTCTGACCAATGATAGTGCACTAAAAAGAAAAATAAGGCACGTTACTCAGGAGGTCGCAATTTGTGTCTTCAAATCCTATTAAAAACAAAAACAAAAACAGCCAGGCATAAAGTTCAAAGCTGCAGCTATCCTTTCGAGTTTGTACAATGACAAAAGCATGACAGTGTTTCAGTTCACTATTGAAAATGTGCTATGTTGGCATGTGTAAATACAAACATCTCCTCAAATATTCTCCAACTTTTAACTACATTTTTTAAGAATTCAAGAAGACACTGAACGAGCTCTTTGGAACTTAAACAACACACTTTTTAATGATCCATGCAAAAAGAAATCACAAGGCAATTAGAAAATATTTTGAAGTGAATGAAAATAAAAATACGACAAATGAAAATATGTAATATTCAGTGAAGGCAGTTGAGTTTCTACATTAAGAAGCTAAAATAAGAGCAAATTAAACTCAAAGCAAGCAGAAGAAAGGGATTAATAAAATAAAAAAACATTGAAATTTAACACAGAAAAACAAAAGAGAAAATAAAAGATAAAAAAATTAATAAGTCTCTAAACCTAACTGACCAAGAGAGAAGACACAAATGACCAATATCAGAAATGAAGTAGGCAATATCATTACAGATTTTATAGACATTGAAAGGTTAATAAGAATATATGACAAACAACTTTATGCCCATAAATTCAACAACTAAGATGAAATGGAAAAACTCCATGGGGAAAAAGAAAAGATACAAAAGTCTTAATTCCAAACCCTTTTGATAAGGAAGATGGAGGAATGGGGAGCCTAAGGAAGGCATAGGGACAGGGAATTAAACTAAATGCTTTTTCTTGGGAAATTTTTCCTTTCCATCTACTCAAAAGAACGGTTGGTTCTTTGGTACAAAATGTCCAAATGTCCGGTTTCTGTTTGTAATTCTAAGACTTCAACAAAGACCAACTGATCTTGCCAAGATGTGATGAAGCATTTGTCATCTGAGCATTTAACTAAATCTCAGGCTTAACAGAGAAGTTCTTATTTCCTCAGATCTAAATTCTAACTGGATGAACTTTAGTAAAAGCAAAAAGATTCCAGTAACAGTAGGTATAGTATACCTGTGGTGATGCTTCTATGAATGTATGTCCTGACATATTCAACCCAGGACACATCCTCCGAAAGGAGTCCTGTGATGAGCAGATGCCTGGATGGGTCCAATAGCCTCCCATCCCTCTATCCCTGCTTGATATCAAGGTCCCTGGGCCCACACCAGAAAGGCTGATCAGTGCCAAAGCTAGTCCATGCTTTTCAGTTCTGTTTGGAACTTTCCACAGGACTGAAATTTCTCCTGAGGCCTACACTTCCATGGTGGCCCAAGTTCTGAAACTCATCTGTCATAGTCCTGTACTACTTTCTAAAAGATAGCTGAAAGACCACCAGAGACCATTAGGAAATGGGAAATACACAATGTGATTCCTGGAATCATATTGCTTCAATTTTTACATCAAGAAAAGGAACCCACTTGCTCCTACCTTTTACTCAGGGTGATAACCTAAACTTAAGAATCCGGGTCTACTAAAAATGTCTCTTTACTTGAGTTTTGGTTCCTGTGTTGGCCTCTGGGGAACCCTATCTTCTTGGCACAGATTTGGAACCTTCATTTTTTAATTTAAAGTGAGGTTTAGGATCCAAGTTAAATATATTCTTCTCTTCCATTTACTTCTATTAGATATTCTCCAAGTTTTAAAACTTTGGGATAATATATTTATGCTTCAAGTGTTTGCTATACAATGGAAATTGTAAAGTTTACCAAAGAATAAATGACCTAGAAAATGTTCAAGGTATTTCCTTAAATGATAAAAGAAGGTTCCAAGAAATATAGAGTATGGCCTCAAGTTTGTAAAATTAGAGAGAGACAGAGAGGATTATCTGCAGAGAGAAAAATGTTATAAAAGCATTATGTTAATCATGGTTTATAAAAGCATTATGTTAATCATGGTTAACTTGCTGATATGACATATTTATTTTCTTTGAGCATTTTGGTATTTTCAAATTTTTTATAAAGAATGGGCATTAATGAACTAAAAATGGCTTTCAAAAAAACCTGTATAAGAAAACAATTTAGGAATTCCAATTCCCTACTAGAGAATCACAGAACTGGCAGGGACCTTGAGCCCAGGGATTCACAAATTTTAGATAAGCCACATAGGCACAGGGACTGTATGAAGAGTTTAGAGAGAACTCCGTGCCTCCAGGATTTCCTGTGCTACTGCTGAGAGCCCTGCCAGCGAGGTCAGAAGGACACAGCTAGGCCATGCTAGGATCAGGCAGGCCTAAAGAATCAAAATCTCACAAACTGCTTGAGAGGTCACTGTTCCAGCGGAAAGCACTGCTCCCCCTACAAGGCATAAATTGATCAGTAGGTGCTACTCTAATTCCAGTCTCACTTTCTGAAAATGTTTCTTCTCATTTTCCTGAACACAATGATAGAAAATGGCAGCGGGAACTTCTTCAGCAGAGCCAGCCCAAGACCAGTGTGAGGAATCCCTCAACAGCTTTTTGAAAACTTGAGTCTCGCAAAGATGCCGACTTCCAGCTGACCTGCTTCTAGCTTCATGCTGACCAAGCCACCCCAAGAGGCAAGTACCAGACTTCTGCTGTATACACATTATGAATCTGCTCCCCAAATTACTGTCAAAAGAACTATTTATTTATTTTCAGTCACAGCAGGAAAGCCAGTCTACATTCATTTACCTAGAGAAGCAAGGCTGCCATATGCCTTGACATGACAATTGCCAGGCAACATTATCAGTGAAAGGTTCACGTAGACCTCTTACCATTGTTAGAGTCTAACTTCATAGCCACTAGCCACGTGTGGCTACTGAGCACTTGAAATATGACCCCTATGACTAAGGAAATGAATCTTTAAGTTTGCTTAACTTTAATTTAGATTTACATATCCACATGTGACTTAGTGGCTGCTTTATTAGGCAGTACACTGTAAGTTATCTGTAAGCTTAGCTCTGCCCCTCAGCAGTATACTGGAGCACTAATCATGGCCAGCTTCCTACCAACTTATTTTCTAATAAATAAGGAAACTGAGGTGGAAGCTTGGGCATGGAGAAGATCCAGCCTACTGCTGGAAAAGTAACATAAGGCACCTACCTCCTCTGTCTCAGTGAGGGAGCACATCAATCTCATGGATAACAAAAGGCCAGAACCACACTTAAGGCTTGGGAATACTAACCTCCATCTTGTAAGGAGAGAAAACGGGATAGGAAAGTATATTTGAAGAAATAGCAGCTAAAAATTTCCCAAATTTGCTCAAAGACATAAATTTACAGATTCAGGAAGCTCTGCAAACCCAAAGCAATTAGAATGAGACTCAGCTATGACCCTGATGTTGGAATTATCAGAGAAGGAATTTAAAGTAACTATGACTAGCATGTTAAGGGCTCCAAAGGAAAAAGTAGATGACACGCAAGAATGGAAGAGTATGAAAAGCAGAGAGATAGAAACACTAAGAAAGAATCAAAATGAAATGCAAAAAATAAAAAATCCTATAACAGAAATTGAGAATGCCTTCAAAGGCCTCATCTATAGACTTGCCAAACTAAGGAAAGAAACAGTGCGCTTAAAGATAGGTCAATACAAAGTTCCTGAACTGAAATGCAGAGAAAAAAGGATTAAAAAAAGAAAAGGAACAGAACATCTAAGAATTATGGCACAATTGCAAAATACATAACATACACAGAATTGGAATATCAAAAGAAGAAGAGAGAACAGAGCAGAATAAATAATTTGAAGAAATATAAACCTAATGGCAGACAACCAAACACATATCCAGGAAGCTCAATAACACCAGACAGGAAAAATACCCAAAAAACCATACCTAGAACAATCATATTCAAACTGCAGAAAATCAGAGACAAAGAGAAAATCTTGAAAGAAGTCAGAGAGAACACAAAAAAACACTTCACCTAGATAAGAACAAGAAGAATTACAGAGGACTTCTCATCAGAGACCATGCAAGCAAGTAGAAAATGGAATAAAAAATTTAAAGTGTTAAAAGAAAAACAACAACAACAACAACAACAACAAAAACCCTAATCTAGAATTCTATATCCAGCAAAATTAACCTTCAAAAGTAAGGAAGGACTTTTTCATATGTGACCGCAAGAAACGTTCAAGGAAGTTCTTCAGGCAGAAGGAAAATGATATAGGTCAGAAACTCAGATCCATATGATGAAAGGAAGAGCAGAGGAAAAAAATGAAGGTAAAAGAAAATCTTTTCTCTTATTTTCAGCTGATCTAAAAGATAACTGCTTAAAGTAAAAAGAGTACAAAGTTATGAGTGATTGCAGCATATGGAAAGTGAAATGAATGATGGCAATTTCACAGGGATAGGAGGCAGAACTGGGAATACTCTGTTATAGGGGCCTGCACTACACATGAAGTGGTATAGTGCTATTTGAAGGTGGCCTCAGATTAGGTTAAAATGTTTATTGTAAACTCTAGGTTCAAAAAATTTAAGTTAAAAAACAAATAAAATACCACCTCATTGGTACCATCAAATACCTGGACCATGGAATTGGTACAAATATCAAAACAGGGAAAGCAAAGTGAAGTCCAGGGAATGAAAGAGACCTTCCCTTCTACAAGTGAAAAAAAGGGACTGAGGACTTCCTTTCAAGACAACACACACACAAATACCTCAGTTGCTCCTGTCTCATTAGGAAGAAATGTGCTCAGCCAGGACACATCTTACTGTTCAGACAAAGGTCAAGTTGAAAAAGCAAACAGATGGCAGCTTCCAAAACACTCTCCTTGTTTGGTTTTGAGTGTGTTGACATTTGAGGGCAGAACGTGGGAAGCTAGTTAGGAACCTGCTCCTCTCACAACCTAATTATGGCAGCTAAGTACATACTCAAATGGGGCAATACTTCAATCTGCAACCAGGAGCAGAAACCACAGTTTTTAGTGAGAAGGTGCCCTGATGCCTTTAGTTCTGGGCCAGAAAGGGGGAAATAATTGAGTTGCAGCTTTGCAGAAAACCTTGTCTCCTCCCAGCAAGGTGAGGGAGCCTGGAGGAATGAGAAAGAGGACAAAAACGGAAGTTAATTTTAGAAATCTCATGTCCATTTGATAAATTAAGAAGCAAGTTTGCACTATAATAGCAAACGTCAACACCCTGGGAAATGTCCTCTGAACCATGAAGGTTTTTGAGTTGTTTTCAAAGAAAAACACGCCCAAGATCATGCTGTTTCTCATTCTATTTTCTTTTGCCTTTTCTTTTTCTGGTATGCCTTGGAAACTCAAAGCTGCTCCCCTTAGGGCCTGAGAGACTCCACAGGGCTCTTTCTGTTTTTAAAGAAAAGCAAATGAAAACTGTAGCTCCCTTGTCAAGGGAGGGAGAAGGGCTGCTGTTTCTCTGTGGAGCAAAGCAAACGCCAAGGTCACCTTCTTTCTGTCACTACTTAATTCCTCTAGCGTATGGAGATCTGAATACTCAGTGGTGATTCTGTGGGTCTCCCGGGGCAACAAAAACCCTAATCTATAGCCGGCATTATTGTTGTACCCCCCTTCCCCATCTTCTAATCCAGAAACACGGCTGAATTCCGGGAAGTGGGAGCAGGCTAGGCGGCCCCTCCTGGTCCTGGCTGTGGGCGGAGCAGAGGTAGCCAGCCTGAGGCCCAGAGGGGCCTTCCACTTCCAGCCCTCTGTGCTGGACATCAGCGCCAGCCACCAGGCCTCTGCTACTATCGCTGCTACCATCGCTGACGGGAATAAATGCCTACCTTACACTGTCAATAAATTAACGGTGTTCCTTGTGCGCCTGGACCAAAACCCAGACACCACCACAAAAATGTGCAAAGAAGTGTGGCTTCTGCATTTCCATTAGCTGATTTCAACCTCTCACGAGCTTCCAACCTGCTGAGTATCAGCAGCCAACATCTTGAACAAGCTCCATGTCTGCTTGGTGTCGACAGCTCTCCATGTCCTTGGTGGCCATCTGCGAGGGTGGGATCAGAGGCCCTCCCTTGGTATCCCCTCAGCTCTCACCAGCACAGCAAACCCCTCCAAGTCCCACCCAGGAGGCTGAGGTCACAGACCTGGCAGGATCCTTGGTGCTAAGAAGAGCTGAAGCCACGATCCCACTGGCCCCCTGGCTGAGGCTGGGGCTGCCTGCACCCCCTCATGCAGCCTCTGGGGCAGGCTTGCTTCCCCTCCTCCAGGGGTCCACCACAGCTGTCTTCTGCACCACCCCCAGGGCAGGCAAGACACCCTGGCCTGACACTGGGAGGGCACCGGGGCAAGCCTCTGCTGCCTTACCGCCCAGTGCCCCTTCTACTCAGCCATGGCAGCTTCCTGGAGACCTGGAGCCATCCTCCTGTGTAGCAGTCTCCTGCGAGAACGCCCACCCAGAGCTCGAGCACAGGCCCCACTGCTTCCAGCTTTCCCATCCACCTAGCCCCTACCCTGGGAATCTGGCCCAAAGCTGGAGCCGGGACACACAAGTCTCTCTCTCCTCTCCCACCGAGTCCCCTAATCTGAGCGCTTCTTCACCTGCCCTCCTCTATCATCTCCTCTTCATTCCAGAAGAGACGTTCACCCTCTCCCATCTCTTTCCTGGGGTATGGCTGCAGAGAGACTGACTTACAGGGAAGGAAAAGGAAAAGCACATCTGTACAATACTTTAAAACACTGTGCTCCTTGTGTCCGCTTCTGCCGCTGCTTGCTCTTTCCCTAGCTAGCTCTTTTTGGATGGCTGACAGGACAAGAGTTAGATCTATGCTACCCAATCTACACCCCCTGAGAAGAAAATAAATACAATTACAAATTTTAAAAATTTCATCCATTTTGACAAGCCAAAAGTCAATACCTGCAAGTCTATGAGAAATTTCACCTCTTAAACTTGGGAAATGTTACAAAGAAATACCTACTTCCGCCTCCTCTCCCCTTCTCTCACTCTGCTCAGTTTTCTTTCTATGAACATGTCCTCTTGGATGTTCTGACAGAACATTTCTCCTGCACAGGTGGCTCTCAGGTGGTTTTCTTTCCCACGGAAATTGCAAAACAATCCCCAGGCAGCCCAGGGGCCACAGGATATGGATATTCATGGTACACTCCCTAACAATTATTCTGAGGCCAAACTCTAAAGGACATTGAACTCTTCAAGTACAGCAGTTGTTCTGCACTACAAAAAGAAAATTCACAAATATAAAGAAATTAAACAATACACTTTTAAATAATCACTGGGTCACAGAAGAAATTGCAAAAGAAATCAGTAAATATCTCAAGACAAATGAAAACAAGAACACAACATTTCAAAACTTATGGGATACAACAAAGGCAGTACTGAGGGGGAAATTTATAGCCTTCTACACTTACATTAAAAAGAAGAAAGCACTAAAATCGAAGACCTAACTGCATGCCTGGAGGAACTAGAAAAAGAACAAACCAATCCCAAAGCAAGCAAAAGGAAAGAAATAGATGACAGCAGAAATAAAAGAAATGGCAAATAAAAAAATGAGATAGAGAATCAACAGAACTAAAAGTTGGTTCTTTGGGAAGATCAACAAAATTGACAGACCGTTAGCTAGACTGAAAAAGAAAAAAGAGAGAATTAGAAAAGCCAATTATCAGATTTATCTAGAAAGGTCAAGGCCCCGAACAGCCAAAAGTATCTTTAAAAAGAAGAACAAAGTTGGAGGACTCTTCCTTCCTGACTTTAAAGCATATTATTGGGGAGTGGATGGAGCTCAATGGCTGAGCACCTGCCTCCCATATACAAGGTCCCAGGTTCAATCCCCAGGTACCTCATTAAAAAAAAAAAAGTGCTTGGGTAAAAATGTATTTTAAAGCATATTATTTAGCTACAGTGGTAAAAACCGCATAGAACTAGTATAAAGATATGATCAGTGGAATCAAATAGAGAGTTTGGCAATCGACCCTCATATCAACTGATTTTTGGCAAGGCTGTTAAACCCACCCACTTGGGTCAGAAAAGCCTATTGATCAGACAATGCTGGGAAATCTGGATATCTGTATCTAAAAGAAAGAAAACCCCTATCTCACAGCTTATACAAAATTAACTCAAAATGGGTCAAAGACTTAAACATAAAAACTAGAACCGTAAAACTCCTAGAAAAAAATGAAGGGAAACATCTTCAAGCTCTTGTGGTAGGAGGAGGTGTAACTCAGTGGTTGAGCAACTGTTTCCCATGTACATGGTCCCAGGTTCAATCCCCAGTACCTCCTTAAAAAAAAAAAAAGATCTTGTGGTAAGTGGTGTTTTTTTGGACCTTGCACTCCAAGTACAAGCAATGAAAGAAAGAAAAATAAGTGGGATTTCCTCGAAATTAAACTTTTGTGTTTCAAATGATTTTGTTAAGAAGGTGAAAAGGCAGCCCACTCAAGTGGGAGAAAATCTGCAGAACCCACGCACCTGACAACGGTTTGATTTCCATGTTATGAAGGATATCACATAACTTAATGACAAAAAACAGGTAAACCAATCAACAAATGGGCAAAACACTTGAATAGATATTCTTCCAAAGAGGAAATACAAATGGCCAAAAAGCACATGAAAAGATGCTCAACATCACTAGCTATTAGGGAAATTCAGATCAACAGATCAAAACTACAATGAAGTACCATTTCACACTTTACAGAATGGCCATTATTTTTAAAAAAAAAACAAACCAGAGACCTACAAGTGCTAGAGAGGATGTGGAAAAATAGGAACACTCCATTGTTGGTGGGACCATAAAATGGCACAGTTTCTGTGGAAGACAGTTTGGCGGTTCCTCAGGAAGCTAAATACAGAACTGCCATATCTGGCAATCCCGCTACCAGGAATACATTCAGAAGAACTGAAAGCAAAGACACAGACAGACATTTGTACACCAATGTTCATAGCAGCATTAATCACAAATGCTAAAAGATGGAAACAACCTAAATGCCCATCACCCAATGAACAAGAAATGAAATGTGGTGTATCTATACAATGGCATACTGTTCAGCTGTAAGAAGAAATGAACCGGGGAGGCACAAGACACCATAGATGAACCTTGAAGATATTATATTAAGTGAAATAAGTCAGGCACAAAATGACAAATATTGTATGGTCCCACTGATACGAACTAAATACGACAAGTAAACTTATGGAGTTGGACTATAGAATATATGTGAATTGAGAAGGGGGAGCTGATGCTGAACGTATGTGGAATGTTTAATAAGAGCAACTGTAAACATATGGTAATTGGTAGAGTTGATAACACATTATAATGAGTATAAGAAATATTGCTGATTTATAAATGTGACTGTGGCTAAAAAGTGTAATCTAGGGAGGTTAATGTTAATTGAAAGACAGGAGAGGATAATCTAGGGACTGTATAATAGTGATTTTGGTGGTATCTGAGAATAGTGGTTAATTACATGAATACAAGAATGTTCTTCTACAAGGTAAGAATATGATGATACATGGGAAAAATACAACTACTGTAACTTATAGACAATAGTCAACACTAATACTGTAATATTTTTGTAGCAAAGGCAAAGAAAGTACTATATCAATGCTAAAGGTGAAAAAAAGAACATGGGGTTTAGTATTATGGGATATGAATATGATTAAGCTTTTTTCCATTTACTTTCTTCATTAACATGGAGGCTTTGGTCATGTTATTTAAGCAATCTGTACTCATATATGTATCTTTCTGAACAATAGGGAAAAAATGGTATTTGTTTTTAGGGTTAAATGAGATAAATGTGCCTGGACAGAATTATTTAGAGTAATGCTTCCATAATTTAAGTTGCCTTTTTTCTGTTATTTTACTTTTTGAAGTTGAAATAAAGTTAAAAAAAACAATCATTATATTTACGTGGTAGTTTGAGATTTTATGGACCCCAGAAAAACATGTTCTTAGAGTTAATCCATCCCTGGGTGTGAACCTGTTGAGGGTGGGACTTTCTGATTAGGCTACTTCAGTAAGGGCCTTCTGCCTAGCTTACCTCAGAAAGGCAGGACCCAGGGGGGCTCTACAAAGGGGATGAAGACAGAGGCAGAAAGAAGGCCACAGGAGCAGAAAGAAAGCCCGAGGAAGTCAGAAGCTGAAGCGACAAAACCCGCCAGAGAAGGGAGAGACCAGCAGGCGCCACCATGTGCCAGGGGAGTCCAGGATCACTGGCAGCTGGTCTTTGGGGAGAAAGCATCACCTGATGATACCTTGATTTGGACATTTTCATGGCCCCTGAACTGTCAGCTTGCAACCAAATAAATCCCCATTGTAAAAGCCAACGCATCTCTGGTGTATGGTATTTTGGCAGCCTAGCTAACTAAAACAGTTTATAAAATATATTAGCAGGTTAATAATACTCCAGACAGGAGTCAGCTAGGTGACATTAGAATTTTGAAAGCTGTTTTGAAAATACAAAGCTCCAAGACACATCAACCTGTATGTGTGCACGTGCACGCATGCATAGAGGTTTGACAAGCTGGGTTTGGTTACTAGGAGCATGAGAGCTTATATTTTTATAATAAACTTTACAATTTGAGTTTACCATGAGAATCCAAAAATTCCATTTTTTTAAAACTGGCTGTTAAAGGTCCCAGTTCTCTGGGGGAAAGAAGATTACTTATAGTCTTAAACTAACCTGGAGGGAGAAAACAAGGAACTTCTGCAGGGACCTGAGAGAACGACACAGCACGAAAGAGACCTATCCACTAATATAACACCACCCAGCCCAAGGAAAGTAGGTTCCTGGCCAGCAGCTTATAGGAGGTCCTTCATTTAGGAGACAGGATGCTGGATGCTGGGATGTTTCTCCAGCGCTCTCCCTTGGGGTGGGGGGTAGGGAGGAGCTCAAGAAGCAGCTCCACGGAAACATGGCAAGGGAGGTGAGGGAGTTAATCAATGGGCCCACTCCATGCCTGAAGGTCCAGACACCGGGCACTGCAGCTTGACCAGCCCTGCATTTTCATAATATCCCTGTGGAAGCAGATCAGGTTTAGTCTCTTACTTAAAAGTAAAAAAAAAATCAATGAAGCAAAAATTACAATTATTAACTTACTCATCATCACCCAGAAATTTGTAGGATGGAAATAAAAGCTTGAAGCATTTGAGTTACTACTCAACTCCCATAACCAGGTAATTCAAAAACCAACTCAGAGCCACTTAGCATCCTAGTAGCTAACTGACACATTTCACTTCTTTGGATTTAGGATTTCTAGACAGATTATAAATGTGAAACCTGAGCAATATTTGTGATGATGAAATCGATCACTGATAGGAGCAAATCATCACCATGTTTTGGAGAGAGGGAACAGAAGTTAGCTTAGGTAACGTCAACTGCAATGTTCTTGTGTACTCATGACTAGTTAACACTGTTTGGACATCAAACACCACATTTCAGAAGATCCTCCCTGACTCACACTTTTTCAGTTGGCAAAGAAAAAGCAACAGCTTGAAGCCATGGGCATTGTGGTCAAGAAGGTGGGGCTTGTGACTGTGACAGACAAGGCAAGACATGAAACAATTCCCTGGGACCCATTCACTGCTCACTCCACGTACACAAGACACACAGGCACGTCATTTACCAGGCCCTCTTGTCTCCCAGTCATTACACGTGTAAGAAAATGTGGTGCAAAGGGGGAAAGAACCATAGGATTTGTCATTCACCCCTCCCTTGAAACCATTAAAGAACCGACCAGTATTTCTTAGTCACTTATTCTGGCAAAGCACTAGGAGCTCACAGGAGAATAAATGGGCCGTGAGGTAGATGACCATGCAGCACGGTCAGGGGCAAACCTCAGGCAGTGAAAATGACGCCTCCCTTGGACCACCCCTCTTCCCACCAGTACGTCTGGCTGGGACCTCTGCACCCCTCATGGGGCTCAATAGGGGCACCAGTCACCTAAACATCAGGACCACCACTGTACCTCCCTGCTCCTGGGAACAGAGAATGTGAGCGAGCCTCTGCCACAAAGACCTCCGAATCTGGTCAGGGCTGGAATCTGCTCCCGTGGAAGACTCATAAATACACACACACAACACACGCAGAGGTCCGGGGGGCAGGGAGAGGGGCAGAAGGTCTGCAGGAAAGGGGAGACTCCTGATTGGATAGGATCTAAAATAGGGAAAACTATCCCAGGGGAGTAACTCCAACACAAAATAAGTAAGGAGAGGAGCAGGGAAGGAGGTGGCCTTACCAGCATGCAGTGGTGGGCTGGGGTAGAGGGGAGGGCTGAGCAGGACAGGACCTGGCAGGCTCAGGTAAAACACACCTGCGGGCTTATGTTTGTTCTGCAACCTCACGTGCAACACATCCTGCTCCTCTCTGATTCAGAGAGTTTTCCAGTTTACGCCAGGCAAGAACCCCTCTCATTTCATTTTGTTCTTCCCCCACCCTCACTTCATTCACCACCCACACCTCCCTCCACCTGGGTACCCACTGTAAGGCATTTTATTTAAGTCCTTAAAAATACATGCACTGCTGTACAATATTTAGCTTCTCTGTGCATGCATACTTTCTATTTACATAATTGGTACTGTGCTATAAATCTTGTTCCAAATTCTTACCTTTTTCATGCAACACAGTGCTTATAAAGTACAATCCTTTGCTGAGTGTTTGTTGCTTCTAAGTGCTGCAGAGTACTCTAGAGTGAGGCCCTATTTTATTTAAGCTGTCCATTCCCTGGACACCGACCCGAGCATCCTTCCACTTCCCACATCGGTAACCGCCACCACAACACACATCTGCATACAAATCCCTAACGGCCCTACACAAAGACAGAAACCCCTTTCTCTGGAAAGAAGAGGCACAGCCTGGCCACACTCAGGCACCTCCGAAGCAGCACGGGGTCCTGTGCCCTCACGTGCTCACCCATACTTGAGCTATTAGGCAGTTCTCCCATTTTTTGCCTTCGTGTTGCGAAGACAGTGGCATCTGGTGAGCAATTCACCTGCAGCTCTTGGCATGTCCCTTCACATAACTGTTAGTCATTCAGGCTTCCCCTCCGGTAATGTCCTAGATATGCCCTTTGCCCTCTTCCTCTGTTGGGTGTCCTGCCTTTGGGGGCTGGAGGGAGAGGGGGTGGCAAACCTTCCTTAGATGCTCCGTAGCCAACCTTTGGCTGGTTTGAGACACTGCAAATGTCTCATCTAGCATGTCCTCTCTATTATCTTGGTCTATTATAATGTCCTTGGTTGAACAAAAACGTGTATTACTAGTCAAATCTGTCCATTCTTCACCTTATGGTTTGCTGAGCTTTAGGAATCATAGGAACTGTTTTTCCTCTCCTGGGTCACCAAGATATTCTCAATTGTTTTTGAGTGATGTTACGATTTTGCCTCTTTACTGACGCCTTTAATGCCCCTGGAGTCCACCTAAACCACCCATCCTCCGGAGCTCTCTGCTCTGTTCCTTTGGTCTGTCCGTCTGGGAGCTGGAACCAGTTTTCATTACTACAGGTTTTACAATCTCTCTCAACATCTGCTCTTGTGTCCCCCAAACTTCACTTCACAGATGGACTTCTAACCCCTGCTCCTCTCAGAAGGAAAAGTAAAGCGAGAAAATCACCTTATGAATGTCCTCCTTTCTCAGAGTTTGGTGTCTCCAGGATGAACCCATCTGCTGACCCGGTTTATCCGGCCTGTGAGGTGAGGGCCCCGAAACAGACACTGGACCTCGCCCCAGGCTCGGCAGACCATCAGCACTGTCCTCAGCGGCCAGCGGGTGCTTTACACACCACACGCCCAGGCAGGTACCATCAGCAGACCCCACCTTCTGCACGAGCACCCCATCACCCAGCCTGGAACCTGTCACTCCAGCCGCTCCTCCTCTACATCTAACGGATCACAGACATTAAGTGATTCTATTTCCTTTACCTCTTTCAGTCCCACCCTCACCCCCGAGTCTCACTATAGTTTCTTCTGTTTCTGTGCTGCTTCCCACCTGGCCTACCTGCTCCTGGCCTCACCCCGAAGGCGAGTAGAGTGCTCTGGTTATATCCTTGTCCTGTAAAATCCCTCAGAGGTGCCCCTTCGCTCCACAAAGAAACCCCAGGGTTGCCTGCCATATGCTCTAGGGTCCAGCACCCTCCTACTTCTCTCACTTTGGGCGTGGACCCCTCCCACCTGTCCCCACTGCTGTGGCCATGCTTCGTTACCTCTGCTCTAGAGCTCATCTTGTCCTCCACGCCCCCCAAGCAAATGTGTGCACCTCTGCTGAGGCAGCTCTGCATTGCGCTCCCCTCCCAGCTCCCAATTTCTCCAGATCCTTCAGGGGCTGGTCCCCGTGTGTCTCCTCTGGGAGCCTCCCACCCCCACACACACACTGTGCTCCCCTCTCCACCCCACACCATGCTGCAGCTGAATAATTTCTATGCTTCTCCCCCAAACTCCTGAGCTGCATCCCCAGTGTTTGGTTCAGCACCTGGCAGATAAGAGGTTCTCAACAACACATTCACTACGGGAATGAACTTAAGCCAAAGGCCATTCAGGCAGTGGGATCAAAGTTCAGAAGCCTCTGGCCTCCAGGGTGGGTAGATGGCCTTACTGCTATAGCGAACCACGATGAGTTACTGGGAGTGGAAGCAACCAGATAAAGCCACTGTCTTAGAAAAGTAGGCTGGCAATGCCATGCAAGTTGAAAGAGAGGATGGAACAACAGGAGGCAGGAAAATTATGAGAGGAGGCTGCTGAAGATGACAATAGCCACCACCAGAGCTGCTGGGCACAAGAAGGGAAAGGAGGGAGAACTTTGAGCCTCGTGGGAAGCTTTGGGTCTGCGTTGCATTTCTGTGAGTGCCACATGGATGCTAATGGCAGCAGCAGCTGTCAAGGGATATAGAACTGACCCTGGGTGAAGACCCCTGGCGCATGGGCACCGGCCCTCCTGTGTCAGTGAATAAAATACAATCTGGTTTGCTTATGGTCTTCTTTACCCAGGAAGGCAGCAGATTCAAACAAGCTGCGAGTGAATGTCCGCACAAATTCTGCCTCAGAACCCTTCTGTCCTTAGTTTCCCCAAAATGTGAGAGGATGGACTCGTCTCAAGAAGGGTCTCCCACCTGTGGCCTCCATCTCCATGTCTATGGCTCCCGCTCAGAAGACACGTCCCCCTCAGCCCCGCTGCTGGCGCTGCGCTCTTCTTTGCGAGGAGTGTTTCGTTCTTTGCTCGATTCGGAAGGCCCCTTGGCTCTGGTCTTCTCCTTCCTCTGCTGCTGTTTTTCAAGTTTTGACAGCTGATTTAAAAAAAAAAAAAAATTATTCTACCAACGTGCATATGTGCCTATATATTCAAAACGCTGATTACTTCACAGGTGATGGCCATTGAAAAAGCTTTTATCAGATAACCTGGCATACTGTAGTGATTCAGAGATGCCAAATTATACCCAAAACATGAATGAGATCGGCACCTGGATCATGAGAACAGACTAGCTCTACATGTGGTCTTTCTCAGACTCTAACCTAGCCAAGCTCCAGCGTGCCATGTGGTATCTAGGAAATGGGCAACCAACAGGCTTCTCTGACAGGCTCGGGAGAGGCCTATGAAGAATAAACGTTTATACTCTGTTACTTTTTTCTTTGATGGTTCTGTAGCTTTTTCTCACTGGGATGTCTTCAATAGTTACTATTCTCTAAAGGGTAATCAAAACATTCCACTGTGAGATGAGGTACATTAAGCACGTTTAGACATCATCTCTGAGATGAAGCCCGCCTTGCCCAAGCCAGAGCTCTGAGCACTGCCAGCAGGCTGCACAGGAGGTGGTGGCAGGAGCCATCACAGACTTTCCACCTGGGTCCACTTTGCCCTTGGATATCTCCCCAACTTGTTCAAAGAAATCAAAATAGATGGTTGAAAATACCAGGTCACCTAACACTGCAAGTAATGACACAGCTACCACACAAAGGCCTGCTGCAAAACCCATCAGAAGACTGACCAGATTTTGGTCCACAGGATGTTCTTGACCCGAGAACTGCCACCTGTAACAAAGCCTGAGACGGGAGCATCCAGCCTCATCTGCCTTCCAGACAAGTCTGTCAATGTTTTATGGTTCTCATGAAAGGAGGCCACCATAATGACAACCTGTTTTCTCCCTGTGGGTTCCTATCCCCCATGCAAAGACATAAAGAAGTCACTTTAACCAACTTGCCAATTCATTTCTCCTCTATTATAGACTTTGAGCTAAAACTCTTAGATAGATGAACAATCAACAGTTCTCAGTTTGGTCCAAAAAACCAAATTTATTGGTTAGTGATTGATTTACAATATTGTCTTTCCCACTCCTCCTTCACCTACAAAGCTCTACTAAATAACTAGATTAGTTAATGCGTTAATGAAATTTTGCAAAAGACAGCATCATTTCGCCTCTGATCCACTGACTCTCCCCAGATGACTTCTCTGGGTAAATTCCCATGCACATGCAGAGGTAGGCTCAGAGGAACAATTGCTGCAGTATCGTTTCTATTAGCAAAAACCTAGAATCAACCCAACAGGAGGATGGATAAATAGAACATGGAGTGGCATTTTGAAATTATTTTATGAATCCCCAAAAGAGAAAGATTATGTTTGTGAGCTAATCCATTCCTGTAGGTTTGAGACCCTTTTGATTGGACTATGTCAGTGAGGCATGGCTCAGGCTGAGTCTTGGCCCTCTTCCTGAGTATGAGAGAAACCAGGATGCAGGAAATGGGAGCCGCCATATTTGCTCCTGCCATGGGAGATGCAAGGAGAGAAGCCCCTGAGAGGCTCAAAGAGCTGAGGCTCACGGAGAGATAAGCCCTATGCCTGATAGCTTACAGCAGAACTTGGGAAGAAACTGGAACAGCCGAGGCTGACAGTGGCCTGGAAAGCTACAAGCCCTATAGTTGCCCACAACTGAGCTCTGGGAGATGCTGGTAGCTTCTGGAGGGAAAGGCAGAGAACTCAGCAGAGATCAGCAGCTGATGTTGGTGAGAAGGCCTCTCTGCTGATGCCTTGTTTAGATATTTCACAGCCTCAGAACCATAAGCTTTTATCCCAAATATATTCCCATTATAAAAGCCAACACATTTCTGATGCTTTGCATCAGCAGCCCTTTGGCAAACTAAAACACACAGTATACGCACAGAAAAAAATTTTGTAAAGCAGTTAAAGTGAATTAACAAGATTGACAGGTATCAAAATGGGTAAGTCTTTACAATTGTGTTATTGGAAACATATTAAGTTTCCAAAGAATATACATAGTAGGATTCTAATCATGTATACACTTTTATACATAAAACTACATTATACCCACTTCTTCTGGGCTCATGCATATGTAGCATGGACTGAGAAAATACACACCAACGTCAACGCTGGGAGAAAGAGGGAGGAATGGGATCCTAGTGGAATGAACACAAGCATGGGCTTCAACTGCAACATTCAACCTTGACTTCTCTAATAACTACAGCAGACCTAGAGCAGGGCTACTGACCAGGGCCAGTCCACAAACTGTCTGCGACTGCCACACGGAGCACCGATGGGAAGATGCCCATGCCTGAATGTAGGTCACAGCAGCTTCCTTTATCAACAGTCTTGCTGTGAGAAAGCATCAGCTATTACAGTGTGTGTTTAGTGACAGAGCTGACTTTATCCTGACACAAGTCCTTGTCTCACCATGGAATTGAGTAGGAATGCTCTCTAACACAGGGAGGCAAAATGTTAGCAATTTTTCGATCTGAGTAATGGGTACAGAGAACTCCTTGCTATGTTTTTCTCTATACTGTTATTTTTCTATAGGCTATTATTTTTCTCTATTATTTTTTTCTATTCTGCCACGCGTAAGGAAGAAATGTCCTGACTCTAAGATAATACCCTTCCTTAGTTTCCCTTTGAGTGTTAAAAATGCTCTTTCCTTTACTGAAATTAGGACAATAGATGGGGGTCTCTCACTTTTTTTGCAAAATGAACTTGGAATGCAGTTAAGTTGGCAATCTATGCCAGATCCACCCAATTTCATTCATTTTATTCCTGGTTCATAAAATCCAAACTTCTGGGAACCAACATTCTGCAGTAAACTGTGCTAAGTTACCTTTTGCGGCCAGCAGTGGCAGTAGTGTCTATACATGTGCTTACACATGTTGCATAGGTGTACATACATACATACATGTTCATAAGCATGTTCTAGGTTAGACATGAAATATGAATTTTAAAAATTAGTAAGATGTCCTCTCAATTCTGTTTCCCCTCTTCAGAGGTAAATATAAAGAGTTTGAACATCATAAGCAATATAACCAAGAAGAATATTTACATCCAAGAAAGCCAAGCCTCCCCCCACCACTCAGGATTCAATTCGAGGAAAAGCGTTGTTTGGGATCCAACTTCCTGGTTTACATTCTACTCTTGAACAGGAATGGGAAGCCAGATTCTGAGAGGACGATGGAGACTAACTCCCAATTAGTGCAGGCTTCCCCGAGACTTCGCAGCTCCCTGCTGCGGCCATCTGACCTGCCCGACTCAGAGGCCATCCCAGCAGGAGGCAGGACTGCAGACAGCGGGGGACCACCCCCCACCCCCCTGCCCCCCCCCCACCGCAGACCGGCTTCTACATCCCAAGTGATCATGATTTAAGCGGGAGGCACAGCGCGTTTCTGTAAACCGTGTAATGCTGGTTCGCTTACATTATTTATCTTAAAGCCATCCAACCACACATGGCACCATGCCTCTAAGTAAAGTTCTCTGGGAGAACATTGTGAACTAACCTAATAAATTTAAGCCTTTTCTCGGAAAACTTGGAATCCAGTGCATACAAAATGTGGAATTTACATCTCAAGGCATGAAAGCAGGATTTTTTTTTTAGGAAACATAAGAACGAACAAAAAACAGGCAGACAAGATAGAACGAAAGGGGGAAAAAGTTGGTCCTGCACACAAGCTCGTCTAAAATGTCAACGGCTTTCACATCACCAGTGAGAGGCGAGTCAAGGAAATTCTTACCCACTACGGGCCCTCTGAACACACAATCCACAAACATGGAAATGGAGGCTTTGGACGTTTTGTTTAGTTTTTAATCAACTGATGAGAGTTTCGACACTGCAAAGGAGAGAACGTTCAATCATGCTGGCTGAAGTATACCTTTGACAGAAATCCTCAATTCCAAAGGCAGCACCAGGCACACAACTTCCTGCAGGCACCACGGGGCAGGCATCCATCCCATGATGGTGCTCAGGACCATGGAGGTCAAAGCCACGGGGGACCAGACATCTGGATGCAGCCCACTCCAACTCAGCTGCAACCAGATTAAACCCACTGAGAAACAAGGAAGTTTCGTTCCAACCAGGACGCCCAAGCTCTAACTGCACAGTGGAGGAAGGGACCCGTGTGAGCGTGGTGGTCAGGAAGCTCTGCTGCAGGCCCTGCAGGCTTATATCCTTGAGGGACCAGGAAGGCGGCAAAGGGGGAAGCAACAGAGTCTGAGACGGGCAGGGTGGGGACTGAGGCCACACTGGACAGGACAAGCTCTACCTAAGGGCATTCACACCATGTGGTTTTTTTGTTTTAGGAGGTACTAGAGATTGAACCCAGGACCTTGAACATGGGAAGGAGGTGCTCAACCACCTGTGCTACATCTGCTCCCTGCCATGTTCTTTAAAGCGAGCCTCTCAACAACTGTAACAGGGATGGGGTCGATGTGGGCTACCTGTTGGGGACCCCACTTTGCAGTTTCACCTAAGTGACCCTGTTTGCTCTGAATGCGCTGATAATGGTTTTATTGTTAATTTCTCCAACCCCTCTCTCAATGCCAGCACAAATGGCCTCCTACTTCACAGGGGCAGTGGTGACCCCGCCTTCCAGCTTCCCCTGTGACCAGGGTCTGGGCACCTGATGCCCATCTCAGCGCCCAGGACCTGTTAGGGTCCACAAGGCTTTCCAAGAAGGGTTTCCTTCCCTCAATAGAGGGGCAAGGAGAGGCTGCCTGCCTTCCTATCCCTGGGCCACCCATTAGGGGAGGACAAGGAGCTCTGGAATGGTGGGGACCCCCACGAGGAGGGGAAGTCCAGAGGTACACAGAGAAGCTCCTGGAGAGCCCCAGCAGTGCTGTGCTGGATTGGTCAGTTCTTGCCAGGTGAGGTGATCAGACACCTTGCTGTTTAAGCCACACTTTGGTAGGTTTGTATCATGAAAGCAAAACACCACTTCGCATGCCCATTTGAAGAAATGAGAAAGCAGCTGTTCAGAGAGTTCTGTGACTTGCTTGATATGCTGCAGCCTGAAAGTGGCTGAGATAGGACCACACTGGGGCCTCCAGCCACCAAGCCCCACCTTTTTCCCAGGGAACCAGGGGCCTCTCTTGCTTAGTCTGATAACATCATTTCACGGCTATTGCTTGAGCACCGGCTCCATCCTAGGTGCCAGGGACACAGCAGAGAACCATGCATAGCCCCTGCCTTCCTGGGGCCAACTGTCCACCAGGTCCCTAACTGGCCCTCCCCATGCAAGCATGCCAGGCCTGCTCCAGGCACGTTATACCCATAAAGGGTGCATCGCCATCCCCATTTCAAAGTGGAGGAACCTGGGGGTTCTGAAACCATCACCATTCTGCCTATAGCACAAAGCAGGCCAAGCCCTTTCCCTACACAGCCCCATCTTTGCACTTGTGTTCATTACTAGAAAATATTCAGGGACCCCAGGGCCCTCTTGTCAAATTAAAAAGAAACTGAAAAAGAAAGAGGGAGGGAGGTGTATTAGTCAGTCAAAGGGGTGCTGATGTAGAATACCAGAAATCGCTTGGTTTTTATAAAGGGTATTTATTTGGAGTAGGAGCTTACAGATACCAGGCCATGAATCGTAAGTTACTTCCCTCACCAAAGTCTACTTTCACGTGTTGGAGCAAGATGGCTGCCAACATCTGTGAGGGTTCAGGCTTCTTGGGTTCCTCTCTTCCCAGGTCTTGCTTCTCTCTGGGTTCAGAGTTCCTGTCTTCCTGGGACTTGCTTCTCTTTCCTCTGTGAGCTTACTTCCCCGGGCTCCAGCTTAAGGCTTCAGCATCAAACTCCAACATCAAAACTTCAACATCAAAAACCTTTCATGTAATATTATTACAAAGTCAATAAAAAATAAAAAAATTAAAAAAAAAAAACAAAAAAAAACAAAAACCTTTCAACTCTGTCCTTTGCCATGCCTTTTATCTGTGAGTCCCCACCGACCAAGGGGTGAGGATTCAACGCCTTAATGATGTGCCCCAATCAAAGTCCTAATCATAACTTATTCAGGCCCAGGTACAGACCAGATTACAAACATAATCCAATATCTATTTTTGGAATTCATAGCCATATCAAACTGCTACAGGAGGGGAGGGAAGGAGGGAGGGAGGAAAAGAAAGAGAGAGGAGGGAGGGAGGGAAGAAAGAGAGGGAGAAAGAGAGGGAAGAAAGAGAGGGAGAAAGAGAGGGAGAAAGGGAGGGAGAAAGGGAGGGAGAAAGGGAGGGAGAAAGGGAGGGAGAAAGGGAGGGAGAAAGGGAGGGAGAAAGAAAAAGAAAGAAAAAGAAAGAAACTGGCCCTAACTTGGTGGTTTAGCAACAGATGCTGCTGGACCTCAGTTTGCATACACAATTCTGCCCTGGAGGCTAAAGAAGTTCAGAGGAACAAATACAGTAATTACCTAACTTTAACTCCACTAGAAACAGGCTGGATAGGGATGCAGGGCAGGGGGTAGCCCAGATGCCAGTATCGGGAGAAAGGGCAGCCTAGGAAATAGGACGTGGGGCCATCAAGGCCCAGCCACTGAGCAAGTGGTGACCCAAAAGCAGTTAGCATCAGAGTGGCCCTGAAGGGGCTAGTGGGGGATGACCAGCCTCACAGGGTGGGATCCCCCAAGTCTGGGGAAGCCTAAAAGGAGCACAGTAGAGAGGCAGGTTGCCAGGAGGCAAACTTGTGGGGAGGGTCAAGTGGTAGCACAGTTGGGTAGGCACGCACAGCTCCTGGGTCCTCACGAGTCCCTCCAGGTGCTGAGGCCAGACTGAGGGTGGTGGGAGTCAAGGACGTGATGGAAGTAGGAGAAGTGAGGCAGGGACGAGCACACAGCTGCTCGGGTGCTTACTCTGCAAGGAATATAGGGTGCATATGAAGAAACTAAGACGAGCAAGGCAAGAGCGACCCAGGGGAGGGCCAACTAGAGGTGGAGGGAAGGGCAAGAAGAGGGAGGGGTAGACCGTGGGTGCTGCAGCATCTGAAGCCTCCATCCCTGGAGGGGCGGATGGGGCTGAACCCACGCGCTGGCATGGTGGGCAGAGCCTGACAGGGCAGCGCAGCACAGCAGGCTGAGCACTGGTGGTGAGGGAGCTTCCCCTTAGGGAAGGCAGCCACAGGGAGGCTACCATGTAAACAGTGGATGAATGAATGAAGGAGTGAAGATCTGTTTTGTTTGGGAGAACAGAAAACACAAGCACCTCAGAGATGGAAGGGAGGCTTGAGCTTGCCTTGATGCCTGCTGAGGAACCGAGTAGCCAGACTACCAGGAGCCGCACGCAGCCGAGTGGCACTGGAGGTGGTGTGTGGGCACCGGCAGCGGGGGGAACCTGCTCTTGGGGTTAAGAACCTACTTCAGAGGGTAGCACTTTGAGGGAAAAGGTAAACACAATCGCCCTGTGACTCCATTTCCTTTCTTGGTAAAGGTCATGCCATCACCTGCCCAATCTGACATCTGGGCACTGGGAGAGTCCAAAGTGGCTGCAGCACACACCTGCTCTGAGACGTATAAAGCCCCAAATACACAGGGCTCATTACTATTAATATCTGCTCCTTGTTCTTTCACACACATAATATCACTTCTGAAGCACCTTTAGAAACTCATCTTTCACTTGGTGGATGATCCAGAGTGACGGATGACATAAAAACACGAACTGAATGAGTAACATCAGGGATCCGTGGGACAATAATGACCTTCAAGGAATAAGTCAACAATAAATCTGCAAGCTTAGAACTTCAGGTCCAGCCCAATTTCTGGGCCTCCCTGAAGTTCCCCTCAAGCCAGGAAAACACAAGACAAAGTTCACTGCCCCCAGCTATTAATGCCCTCTAGGCTGGAAGGATTTAATGGGAACCAGCAGAGCCCATCGCTGTCTGCTCTTGCCACCTCCCTACATGCCTCTCTGTGCAGCATGAAATCACCCAGCCTGCTAAGCTCTAGGTTCTGTTTGGAAGGGGCTCTGGAAAACTGATTTCTTTGCAAGTCATTTCAGAACAAAACAGGTACCCAGGAATCCATGGTGGGGCAGGCAGGGCAGGGGGCTGCTCTCAGAGGATGAAATGGTGCCTTAAACTTACTTCCAATATGACTGTGGGGAATGATGGGGGAAAAAAATTACAGCTTCTCATAAATATCCTGTAGTTCATTTTTGTGACAGGACCCATGAAAACCAAATCAGGTCTTACTTCTCTCTCGTATTTGAGCCTAAAATGGGCAAAATAAATAAATAAATAAATAATAAAGCACCTCTTTCCTCAAAGGACTCATGAAATTTAATGTAAGCTCTTTAAAGACCATCTTCACACTCGTAATAAATGACCGCTTAGATTCTGACAACCAATTCCTTGCCACCTCTGGCATTCTGAGAAGTCAAGGGCAGATGCCATTAAGTCCAGATTACTTGTGAGTACAGCAGAGGTGAGATCAGCAAAGAGAGAACACACAAAGGTCTCTTAGTCACAGAAAGTCCCAGGTATCTGGACACACAGCCCAGTCTCCAGGCGACCCTGCTCCTTTTGGGGCAAATGCTCACCTGGACAGGGGTTTCTGGGGTACCCACAGGTCCAGGGGACGCAAACCCTGCTTATATTCTTGCTCGGGCAATGACAAATAAGGCCCTGTCCTCTAGTTACTGTAATGCTGATATTTTCTGTCAGGCTGCTCTGTCCTGCATATGAGCAAAATCAAACTAGAAAGCAAAGAAAATAACAAAGGAAAAATTCAGCCCCATGAATTCAGTTACTATGATTTTTATGGACTGTAGTATGGATGGAAACATTGGTTCCAAACAACCCCTTGCAAAGGTTCTAAGAAAGTCTTATAGTACAAGTCATAAAGATCAAAAAGTCTCCTCTGTAATTATTTATTAAAATACCACCAGATATTTATTACTCTCAGAGCACCAGCCCACACCTGTGGTCCACACCTGTCAGGAGGAACAAGTGGGCAATGACAAGATGCTGCAAAGGAGGGAAAGAGTCAAACCAGTTCCCTCCAAAGTAAGAACAGGGGTCAAGGCAAAAGGAGGAGATGCCCAAAACCAATCAGCCCATTAACTCATTTAGGGGCCTGTCTCCACAATGCTCACTGCCCTTCCTAAAGGTCTATCAAGCCCAACCACCAATAAAAATTACCCTGGCCTTGCCGAGTCATTTAAACTGCCCAAAGAAAACAAGCTGACATGTTTCTGTTGAATAATAATTTCAAGGCAATTTGTAAGTAAAGCACTTTTATGAAACATAGAAATAATAAATCAATGAACATACTTGGGTTTAGGCTGCATTAGTGAACTTTTCTATGCCCCAGTTTCTCTGCAAAACCACAAACCTATGGAAGGCAAGTTTCCCCCACTATTGCAGAGGGGAAATGAAGCCTAAAAGAGACTGGAAAGCAAACCTAAGGAGCCTGCTGTCCCTCTGGGATGGACAGAGACACTTCCAGGACTAGGATATTTAGTCAGGTATAGAAACCTGCACTCAAACTCAGGAGACAGGACAGTTCCCACCTACTTGTCCCATGACCACATGTGCCATCATCATACAGACTTATTTTTATGTCTTCAGAATCAAGATTCCGAGTTATTATTCACCCGCATATATGTGGTACATTTGTTAAAAGGATGAAAGCACGTTTTTGTAATTTTACTGTTAACTGCAATCCATGGTTTAACTTCGGGTTTACTTTTTGTTGTGAATTCCATGGATTTTTAAAAAAATTTTTGTTATAATAACGTATATACAGCCTAAAACAACTTTTTACCACTTTCAAATATATAATTCAGTGCTGTAAATTATATTTACAATGTTGTGCTACCATCACCACCATCCATTACCAAACTGCTTCCATCAGTCCAGAGAGAAACTCTGTACACATTAAGCCCTAACTTTCTATTCCCTACTCCTACCCCATCCCCCTGTAACCTATATTCTACATTCTGACTCTATGAGTTTGCTTATTCTAATTATTTCAAATCAGTGAGATCAAACAATATTTGTCCTTTTGTGTCTGAATTATTTCATTCAACATGATGTCTTCAAGGTTCATCCACGCTGTCTTATGTACCAGGACTTTGTTCCTTTTCATAGCTGAATATTTTTCATTGTGTTTATCTACCACGTTTTGTTTATCCATTCGTCGGTTGGACACTTGGGCTGCTTCCACCTTTTGGCAATTGTGAATAAAGCTGCTATGAACACCAGTGTATATATATCAGTGTCCCTGCTTCTAATTCTTTTGGGTATACATCTTAAGAAATGGGATTGCTGGTTCATATGGTAATTCTATGTTTACCTGACTGGGGAATAGCCAAACTGTCTTCCACAGTGGCTGTACCATTTTACATTCCCTCCAGCAATGACTACATGTTCCTATTTCTCCACATCCTCTCCAATGCTTGTAATTTTCCAATTTTTAAATAGAAGCCATTTTAGTGGGTGTAAAATAGTATCTCACTGTAGTTTTGATGTATATCTCCCTAATGGCTAATTGATGTTGAACACCTTTTCATATGCTTTTGGCCATTTGTATATCTTTGAAGTCTACTCAAGTCTTTTGTCCATTTTTTTAATTGGGTTGTCTTGTTATTAAGGATTTCTTTGTATCTTCTGAATATTAAACCTTTATCATGTATACAGTTTCCAAATATTTTCTCACATTGTGTAGATTGTTGCTTTACTTTCGTAACAAAGTGCTTTGAGGTGCAAAAATTTTCCATTTTGATGAGGTCATTTACCTATTTTTTCTTTTGTTGCTTGTGCTTTGGGTGTAAAGTCTAGGAAACCATTGCCTAATAAGACTCCTGAAAATGCTTTCCTATGTTGTCATCTAGGAGTTTGATAGTTTGGATTTTTATATTTAGGTCTTTGATACATTTTGACTTGATTTTTGTATATGGTGTAAGGGTTCACATTCCATTCTTTTGCATTTAGACATCCAGTTTTCCCAGCACCATTTGTTTAAAGGACTATTTTTTCCCAATTGAGCAGAGCTGGCACCCTTGTCAAAAGTCAGTTGGACATAAATTGAAGGTTGACCTCTGAGCTCTCAATTTGATTCCCCTGGTCCGTATGTCTGTTCCTGTGATGACTGTGGCTTTGTAATAAGTTTTAAGATTGGGAAGTATAAGTCCTCCTTCTTCAAGAATGTTCAAGATGTTCTTCTTCAAGATGGCTTTGGCTATTCTTCCATATAAAACTGATGATGGGCTTTTCTATTTCTCCAAGGGTGGCTGTTGAAATTTTGATTGGGATTATTTTGAATCTGTACATCACTTAGGGTAAAAGTGACATCTCAATATTTAGTCTTCCAATCCATGGGCAGAGCCATCTTTGATTTCTTTTAGCAATGTCTTCCACTTTTCTGTGTACAAATCCTTTACATCTTGATTAGATTTATTCCTATTTCTTCCCAGTGCCATTGTAAATGGCAATTTTTCTTTATTTCTTCTTCAGATTATTCATACACAGAAACACTACTGATTTTTGCATATTAATCTTGTATCCTGCCTCTTTGCTGAATTCATTTTTCAGTTCAGGAGCTTTGTTGTGGATTTTTAATGTTTTTCTGTGCATAGGATCAGGTCATCTACAAATAGGGAAAGAATTCCTTCTTCCTTTCCAATTTGGATTCCTTTTATTTCTTATTCATGCCTAATTCCTCTGACTAGAATTTCCAGGACAAGGTTGAAAAATAGTGGTGACAGTGAGTACCACTGTCTTGTTCCTGATGTTAGGGAGGAAGCGTTCAGTCTTTCACTATTGAGTATAGTGTTAGCTATAGGTTTTTCATATATGCCTTATGTTGAGGAAGGTTCCTTCTATTCCAAGTTTTTTAAGTGTTTTTTATCAAGAAGGGTGCTGGATTTTGTCAAATGCTCTTTCTGGGTCATCTGAGATGATCATGTGGGGTTTTTTTTTCCCTTCTCTTAAGGAGGTACGTTACATTAATTGATTTTCATATGTTGAATTCATATTAATTGATTTCATATGTTCTTATAATCCACAGCTGGACTCATGGAGAAAGTGGAGCAGGCAAGGCTGAGAGTGGAGGCCTGGAAAGAGACAAGCCAGGGGCCTGATTGCCCATAGCTGAGCTCCAGGAGACAGTGAGCCCTGAAGGGAAGGCAGGGACCTCGGCAGAGACCTGCTGTCATCTTGCTTCACCATGTGGCAGGACGTCAGAACAAAGTAGCTGACTTTGGTGTGAAAGCATCTCTGATGATGCCCTGATTTGGACATATCACAGCCTCAGAACCATAAGATTTTGCCCCAGAAAATCCCCTTTATAAAAGTCAACCCATTTCTAGTATTTTGTATTGGCAGCCTTTGGCAAACTAAGATAGTTACTTTTACACACTTGCATTTTAGCACCTGTAACAAGTAAAAAATGGAGTAACATACCAAAGAAATATAATACAGCAGTATTGGCATTTATAATTACTCATATGGGTAATTTAAAATTTCCTTTACCAGAAGTCTTCACTTCTTTATGCCACTTTGAACCGCTGTGTAATGTCCTTTCCTTTCAGCCTGAAGAACTCCCTTTAGCATTGCTTGTAGGGCAAGCATTGCTTGTAGGGCAGGTCTAGCAGTGATGAACTCCCTCAGCTTTTGTTTATCTGGAAATGTCTTAATCTCTCGCTCATTTATAAAAGAAAGTCTGGCTAGATATAAAATTCTTGCTTGGAAACTGTTTTCATTTCATACTTAAAAGTATTTCAGCCACTGCCTCCTTGCCTCCATGATTTCTGACAACTCCCCAAGGCTGAACTTTCTTGACTCAGCTTAGTACTTGCCCAGCCAATACAGTCCTTCAACTGTCTTCCTCAGCTCCAAGACAGCACACCATTTTTCAGTCTCCTCCCTCGCCCTCATCCAGGGTGTGCAGGAACAATGGCCAACCTCAGAGCCAGTCCCCAGCCATCTAAAGTAGCTAATCAAAAGCAGTGACCAGCGATTAGCCTCTCCCCACCCCCACCCCATCCCTGGATCTTGGAAAGTGGACTTTTATGTTCATCTCTGGTACCAGCAAGCAACACCATGGGTCAGACCCCACGGCTGCCTGGTGTGAGAGTGGGGGGTGGTGCTGGTAACCATACAGAAAGCAATATCCTGGTGTTTGCTGTACTTTACCAGCTTCTTCCCTCCCCCTCTTTCCTAGATGCTGCACAGTGTTCCACTGGACTCTGGAGTTTTGAAATAGTTGATTCAGACAGTTCTGGTAGAGGGACTGATTCCTGGAGCTTCCTACTCCACCATCTTCCCACTGTTATGTTATTTTTAAATCAACTGGCTGCTTAATAAAAACATTACAAAACAAAGTACACACACGGTACCTAATTTTCATACATTATTAACTCTGCTTGAGGTTTTTGTGGGAATTAAAAAAAAAAATCAAGCAAGCAGGCATCTGTCTCCATCTGAAATCATGCAAGCCAATTTTATTTTCTAATTTTCCCATTGTTTACAAAAACCCTCTTAGGCATGCAAAATGATGGAGGCGGGGCAGATTTTAAGTTGTCTTTCACATCCATTTTTTTTAATTTTTGTTTTTCACATTCGCTTTTTATTTTTGCTGTCTCCTTAGGCCTACTCCTCTACTGTGGGGACACAGGATTGACTGCCCTGCCCTCAGGCCCTGGGGGCTGCTGGCTTTAGGCCAGCCCTCAGACCCTTCCCCGGCAGGCCCCTGCAGCAATGCCTCAGCATCCCCCCAGCCTCACCCAGAGGCGCAAACAGCTGCTAGAGACAAAAGCATCAAAGGCCCCAACTCCTGCCTTGAGCACCTGCACCTGTGGGCCACAGGAATGTGCTAGACCTGAGCGCCCGCAGGCCAGAAGTGACCCTCAGTCAGGGAGGGATGAGAGCCAGCAACTGCCAACCGCGGCCTATTCACCCCCACTGGGCCAACCTCAAGACCTGTTCCACCCACCTCCCAGAGCGCACCCATGGGGCCCTGTGCTCACTTGTGAACAAACGTGCTTCCTGGAAAGACCTCCCAAATAAAGCACCTGTGCCTAACTCCCTTCACTCTGGGGACACCCGAACCAGAAGTATTTTAAATGCTTTGATATAAGCCATGTTTGAATTTGATCATTTGTTGTGTAACTTGTGTGTTATCTGGCCCTTACTAATCAGAATTTTACAGTGGCTTATACATCTGCATATGGCAATAGGAGACATTTAGGGTCACCCCACTCAAAGACTGACAGAAGATGAGACATGAGGGAACAATGGGGCAAGCGTGAGTATAATCTTGTGACATTTACATTACATGTGCCAATTCTTTAAAAACTGGCCACCCCTGTACATGGCACACCCTCCATTCTAGTAATCAGGATGTTCTACTATGTGGCACTCCCTCCTTAACCCAGGTGTCACCGGCATTTCTAACCATTTCCAGCACTGAAGCCACCCTCTCCATCGCACTTGTGGTGTGGACTTTCCCTCTGATGGAAGCTAATAAAATTAAGAGTTATGGGAGAGAAGGCACCACGTCCCCCTCCCACTGTAAGAGAAGCCACAGCCCACAGCATCCGAGAGGCCAGAGTAGGTAGGCTCTGTCCACCCCATCGTGGGGGGAACGGTTCTCCCCCTTCTCCTCTGGGCCTCTGTATGTCACATTTTAGGCCATAAGCTATCTGAGGGCAGAAATAACAAGGTCACTCTTTGTCAGTATCTATCCCATTAATGGCATATGTCTGGTCAATAATCATAAACTATAACAAAGTTTAAGGAGACACTTAATTTCAGTTTTGGTATTCCAATGCATAATTGGTAACAGAAAACTGTTTTGAGTGTTTTAAATTAATAGTATTCTTTAAATGATTCAAAATGTTTAATTCCCAAGAACCTTAAGAAAAAGGAGAAAAAAATTATTTTCTCTCCCCCACTTTGTCTATATGCTGTACAAATGCCAAGAGAGCAGATTTGGAACAATGGAAAATTATTGTGCAGAATAAAAATAAACCAGAAAAGACGACGACTTAGGATCCAGGAAACCATGGGCACGACCTAGCAAAGGCAACGAGCTGAACTGCTTGCAGCCAGGGGTGCAGTCACCCAGGGGGGGAGCTCAAAGGGCACCATCCACAGAAAAGGGCACTGGGGAGAAAACCCGGGAAACAGAAGCCTGGGGAGTGGGACAACCGTGCTTTTAGCAAAATTTCAAGAAGAAAAGACAATTACAGACCCCTAGAAAAGCAAAAGGCTAAACAAGAAAAAAAAAAAAAAATCACAGGAACAAATTGTTCTGTGGCAACAAACAGTTAAGGAGTCAAGACAGCATAAATATTATTGTGTGACTTAATTAAAAATAATTATATAATAATACTGGGAGGATGGTGGGGGTGGGAAGTTAGTGCTAAGTCCTCATCAATCGTAACATGAAATCCTGAAATAAATCATGTCAAGAATTAATCAAGAGGGAGCAGAGGTGGTTCAAGCGGTTGAGCCCCTGCCTCCCACATGGGAGGTCCCAAGTTCAGTTCCTGGTGCCTCCTAAAAGGAAAAAAAACAGAATAAGCAGACATTGAGAAAAAACACCACCACCAACAACAAGCAACAGACAAGGGAGCCATGGTGGGGGTGTGTGTGTAAAAATAAATAGGTGGGTAGGTAAATAAATAAGTAAATAAAATGTGCTTTCTAATGGTATTTAAAAAATTAATCAAGAACTAGTAAAAGTTTATTATTTAGGAATAGAGAAGAAAGTACTCAAGGTGGTTTGTGGGGAACAGGACAATGGGTAGGTAGAAAAGGGCAGAGATGGGTTATTTTTCATTAAAAGCCTTTAGGTATATTATTTTTTATTATGTGCATATATTACCTTAGTTTTAAAAATTTAAATTTATTTAAGAAAGAAACATACAATGGATATAGTTAACAACAGATATAGTATAATAGAAAACAAAATTCATGATTCAGAAAAATCAGTTCATGTATTGCAATTCCTTCTAGAACTCTGAGGAAAAGATAAGCCAAAAAGGAAAAAAAAAAAGCAAAAACTTTGGACATTCAATACAGGAAATCCAGTCACCTGTAGTACAGGAATTATAAACAGAGACCAGAGCAGATGCAGAAAGAGTAATTAGCAAAGAAATTATAGAAGGGCATCTCCACAGGCTCATGAAAGACTTCAGCACACAGAGGATGAGCCATCGGGAAAAGAGAAGACAAGAGAGCCACACCTGGGAGCCCAGGTCTCCCGGTACCACTAACTCTAGCAGAGAGCCAGGACATGGGAGACACTGACAGACCTTTGTTGAGTGAACATAGTGGACAGAAAGAAGGAAGAAAAGCAAGGGGATGATGTCTACAGTATTTGAGGACAAGGGACAGTGGGTGACCCCAGATATATTGTATCAACCAAGACATTCCCAAGCATGCACATATTCAGGAAGTATCACAGTTCTTCCCATCCTTAAAAAGTGAATGAACAAATACATTATTCATAGAAGAAGTCCAGCCTCTTGAGAGAGTGATAAAGGAAATTATGTTAAGTAATATAACCAATAAAATGAGTCACACAAATTCCAAGACTAATAATTGCATTTGAAAATATAAAATGTAAATGAGAAATTAATCAAATTTATCTGGATCTAAAATCCAGATTTACAAGCAATTAAAAATGTGAAGAGGGGAGCAGATGTGGCTCAAGCAGTTGAGTACCCGCTTCCCACATGGGAGGTCCCGGGTTCAGTTCCCAGTGCCTCCTAAAAAAAACAAAACAAAACAAAACAAAAAAACAACTCAGGAGAGCCAATGTGACTTAGTGCTTGAGCACCAGCTTCCCACATACAAAGTCCTGGGTTCAATCCCCAGTATTTAAAAAAAAAAACAAACTGAAGAAATGTAAATACCCAGTAAGCTTATTTTTTTTTAAAAGTTCAGTTTCACCAGCAATTAACTCAATGTGAATAAAAACAATGAAATATAACTTATGATTCATCAAATTGACAGAATTAGGCTGTTACACTGAGTGCTTAAAAGGGTTTGAGAGAAGGAACACTTATAAATTGATGGGCAGTGTCACTGTGGACCTCCATGGCATGACTTGGCAGTGCACAAACTCATACAGCATGATTCAGCAACTTCACCTCTCAAGATTTATCTTCTGGGTAAAAACTGGCTGAATGCAATAAAGATGGTTTTTTTTAATAGGAAAACCTGTGGAACAATCTAAGTGTCCCCAAGTAGAGGATTCTTTAAATAAATTGAGACATGCTATACTCAGATCAATTTACCTTTTGAGGTACGGCGATCAGAAATCTATGGCTTTCGTAATCAAAGACTAGAGCTCCCATCTGTTCATCATCAAAAAACCACAAAAGCATATTTTGGGGGAAGAGTATAAAGTCAGCTCCGAGGGACTGTGTGCAGGTGCTGAAACACGAGTGCACACAGCAAGGTCCAAGTGTGGTGGAAAAGAACAGGGTGAAGAAGAGAGCAGACAAAGGGCACCAGATTCTTTTTCAACTATCAAATATTATGTAATAAAAATTGTTTAAATGCACACACTAGTGACAGCATTTCCTTTTCAGCCTTGCCTTTGCCCAAACGATATGCCCCTCAGGAGAATACCTGAAGAAAACAAAATCTCCTCTTGATTACAAGCTTACAATTCTCCAGTACATGGCCTGTCAGAGAATATCATAACATTAATACTTCCACAAATTCAATGGAAACCCCAGCTCTGGAGGCCCGTGTGTCACGGCTGAACTTGCTTAATCTCAGAAGTGCATCTGTGGACTCCCCACCAGGACCCAGAAATGTACCAGGTGAAATTCCTTAGATATAATGTTTGTTATCATCATCGTTTACTTCTAAAAAGAAAAGTTAGCACACCACTGCAGAACTCTGGGATTCCATTTCTGTGGGAGAAAATGTATTTACAAAAGCATCAGCTAGAGTTTTGGTACAAACAAAAGCTGCTCTACCCCGCTCTGAGATATTTTTGTCATTAGCTGTGACTCAATTTTTAGGATGCTATCAGGAATTGTCACCTCCTAGGAGAAGTTTGCTAACAAAGAAATATAAAGAATAGAAGCAGTGCTCAGAGCCATGTTGCTATCTGAATTCTCCTGCTTCAAAATAAACTCACTGGACAGAGCCAGGGGAAGCAAGCAGGCGCCTCCTCAATGCCAGCCGCACCCGGGCTGAGAGAGAGCCCGTCGCGGCTCCACGGCTCTGCTGCGGGGTTAAATGGGCTCCTTGTTGGGTTTCTCACCAAAAGGTCTTGAAAAGGCCTGAGACCATCAGGGGCAAATCCCTCTGGTTATCCTGTTTCGCCTGTTTAGCAAATTCTCGCACCAAGAACGAAGGGCCAGGGCGCAGCAGTCCGTGGGGTAGGCTGGGGTCTCACTTCTCCTGGGGTCCGGGTCATGGGAGCAGCGGCCTCCCCTGGGAGCTGCTCAGAAATGCCGACTCTCAGGCCCGGCCCCAGACCTGCAGAAGCAGAATCTGCATTTTAACAAGATTCCCAGGGGATGAACACACACACCGTGAACACTTCGGAACACTGGGCTGGAGGGCTTATCCTCAAACGGACTGTGGTGCAGTGAGCAGTTTCTAACCAGGCTGCATCAAGTGGCTGCAGAAAGGGGCTGCTGCCCTGACAGAGAACCCAAAGCCACAGCGACTGCCTTCCACCCGCCCCTCAGTCCAGGGCCACCCCCTTGCTCACACCACCACCTTGTATTGGGTCCTCCTGGCCCAACAGGTTCTTGTGGTCCAACAAGTGGTCTAAGCCAGTTGGAGAGGTGGCAAGAGGCAGGAGGAGAGGCCAGACTCGGAGCTGATGGAGGGGCCAGAGCCAAACCCCTTCGGGCCTCTATCCCACCCTGACCAGCACGCAAATGCATGCTGTTCCAGACTCTGTCTTCCTTTCCTTGGGCCCCCTTCTCTCAGCCAGGCTCCCTGGGAGCCCTTTCTGGGGTCAACAGGCTCCCTTCTGCCTTCCCGCAGGCCACCTCACCCACATGGACGCTGCTTCCCCGAAGGCCTCTCTCCTGCAGGACTGGCCCTCCACCGACCCGTCAAAGGAAGCTCTGCCTTCTCCTCTGTCCCCTTGCTGCCCCAAGTCTTTCTCCCTCCCCATCCCAGGTCAGTCTTTGTTGGAATTCCTCACCGGGGGCCACACCGCCTGCTGCCGACATCCACAGAGCCCCCTGCTACTGAAGTCTCTGGTCCAGGCTTCGCTGTCATCCTGGGAGACACTACTTCCAGTCAAGGTCCCACCCAGCTCCCTCAGCTCACAGTTCTCAGGCCTTCCTTCCCCAGCACCCAGAACTGCTCTCCTTCCGAAAAGTTAAAACCCAATATCCTACTCTCTCAACCATCAGCTCCTACTCGTTTTGGTTTTCTCCAACCTTCCATTTCATCTCTCACCCACTCTGGACGCCTCCTCCAGCCAGCCAATACGCCCTGAGCAAACCCTTTCTGACCACTGTGGCATTAGGCTTTTGGCCACCTTAGAAGGGCGACCCCCTGATTGGACCCAAGCGGAGAGGGGGGGCGGGGAATTCTAGGCCTTCCAAGACACTGTCAGCAAGAGCAGCTCCACTTTTATCTACTTACATACCAGTTCTACATGAGCTTTCATCAAAGACTAAACGAACAAGATTCCAGCTCACCGAAGTTTGAAAACCATTCACAGAGACTGCCATCACTACCTCAGGATGCTTCTTGCCCTGTGTCATCCTCTTCAGATTCATCCTGGACTGGGCCCGAGTGGTGGAGTCAAAATGCTAACCCAGAGGTCTGTCAGCATCATTCTCCAGCAGCATTAATCTCAACAGTCCTAAAGTGGAGGCAGCCCAAGTATCCATCAGGAAATGAACAGATAAGCAAAATGCAATCTATCCACATAATGGAGTATTATTCAGCCACAAAAAGGAATGAAGTTCTGGTCTATTTTAGATACTATTGTAGTATCGTGTCCCCCAGAAAGATGTGCTTAATTCCTAACAAACCCACAGTCCTGTGGGTGTGAATTCATTTGAAAACAGAGCCTTCAAAGACCCTATTCAGATGAGGCCAAGCTGAAGCAGGGTGGGCCTTAATCCAATATGGCAGAAGTCCTCAGACGCAGAGGAAACTCAGATGCAGTGAGTTAAGAGAAGCCAGAGAGGGAGAGGGAGGGAGAGGGAGGGAAGGAGAGAGGGAGAGAAGGAGAGAGAGAGAGGGAGAGAGGGAGAGAGGGAAAGAGGGAGGGAGAGAGGGAGGGAGGGAGGGAGGGAGGGAGGGAGGGAGAGAGAGAGAGATCACTACGTGACAGTGCAAAGGTGCAGCTACAAGCCAAGGAAACCCAAGGATTGCCAGCAAGCCAGGACCAGAACACTACCAAATCCAGCAGAAAGCATGGCTGCAGTTATCTTCATTTCCGGCCCTAAGTCTCCAAACTATGAGCCAACAAATTCCCATTCTTTAAGCCAACCAATTCGTGGTGTTTGTCATAACAGTGCTGGCAAGCCAAAGCAAGGCCCATGCTACAACATGGATGAACCTTGAAATCATTATACCAAGTGAAAGAAGCCACAAAACACCATATATTATATGATCCCATGTATATGAAATGTCCAAAAGAGGGAGATCTGTAGAGACAGACAGTAGATCAGTGGGTGCAAGGGGCTGCGGGACAGGTGAGAATTGGGGAGTGCCTGCTAATGGCACAGGGCTTCTTCTGGGAGTGAAAGAGCCTCTCCTCTGGGTTCGCAGTGCATTACCTTGACCCCCAGGAGCTCAGGCATCTGGTGTGTAACTCCAGAGCTCCCAGGTAGGACCCTCTGTTTAAGATTTTTAAAATCTATTTCTCGGCGCCCGCGAGGCCACAACCGCCGCCGCAGGGTTTCTCCAGCTGAGTCCTCCCGCAGCCCCGGCGCTCCAGGCGCCGTCGCTCTGCCTGGCCCCGTCCTCACTCGGCCGCCCGCTTGGCTGGCCCGGGCTTCTCGTCCCGCCGCGGAGAAGACGTCGAGCTGCTGCCGGGAGAAGGCTCAGAAGCTGAACCGCCAGCACCAGCTCACTCTGTGCACGCTGCTGAGGGAGGAGGACAAGGACTGTGCCGCCTGCGAGGCCAAAGGGGTCGCCGATGTCGCCGCCCTCGGCTGGGGCCTCCGCGCCCGGGACCTTCCCGCCCCTCCCGGCCCAGGCTGCCCAGCGGGCTGTGTCCCTCGGGCCCCAGGCTCGACGGGAGGGAGGTAGGGCGGGCTCTGTGCTTCCCAGATCCACTCTCACCTCCGCGGGCGCCGTCACTGGTTCCAGCCTCCCCTTCTACCCCGCTAAGGGACAAAGCCGGTGCCCGGCGCTCGGTGCTTGGACTCTGTCTAAGCTCGGGCTCTCACTGGGCCGTGGGCCAAGCTGGGCTGGACGCGGAACACGGCTGGGGCAGTGCTTAGCGTTAGAGGGTTGACCTTATTAAACCTCAGCATATGTTCAGTATCATTTCTCCCTTCTTAACCAGCATTCTGTCTCCTACTAACCTATACTCTGTAGCGTTATTCCATAAGCTTGCTAATCATATTTAGTCCCTATCAGTGAGAACATACAATATTCATCCTTTTGTTTCTGTCTTATTTCACTCAACATATCATCAAGGTTCATCCCTGTTGTCACATGCATCCTGATTTCATTTCTTTTTACACATGAATAGTATTCCATACTATGTATATACTACCTTTTGTTTATCCATTCATTGGTAGATTTAATCTGTTTCCATCTTTTAGCAATTATCAGTAATACCACTATGAACATGAATGTCCAAATATCTGTTAACATCCTTGTTTTCTGTCCTTCTGTATATTTTCCAAGTAGTAGGATTGAAGAATCATAGGGCATTTCTATGTTTAGCTTCCTTAGGGACCACCAAATCATCCTCCACAGAGGCAGCATCATTTATATTTCGACCAATGGTGAAGGAGTGTTCAAATTTCTCCACATTCTCTCCAGCAGCCATAGTTTCTATTTTTATTTTTTAATAATTCTGTGAGGCATGAAACATTATCTCATTATAGTTTTGAATGGCATATCCCTAATAGCCAGCAATGCTGAGCATCTTTTCATGAGCTATTTTGGCCATTTGTATTTCCTCTTTGAAAAAATGTTTCTTCAAGTCTTTTGCCCATTTTTAAATTAGGTTGTTTGTCTTTCTGTCATTGAGTTATGTGTTCTTTTTATATAACGTGAATATAAAACCTTTGTTGGATATGTGGTCACTGAAGATTTTCTCCCATTGAATAGTCTGCATTTTCGCCTTCTTCAAAAAATGTTTGAAACACAAAATCATTTTGAGGAGTCCTAAGTCCTAGTTATCTATTTTATCTTTTATTGCTTATGGTTTGTATGTACAGGCCAAGAATCCACCACCTACCTCAAGAGCTTAAAATTGTTTCTGTACATTTTCTTCTAGGAGTTTCATGTTTCTACATTTTTACATTTAGGTTGTTGAACTGTTTTGAGTTAACTTAAGTGAATGAGGTGTGAGATAGGGATCTTTACTTTCTTTGAGATATTGGTATCGGGTTTTACCAGCCCCATTGGTTGAATAGGCTTTCTAACTCATCTGGTTGGTTTCACTGCCTTGTCAAAAATCAAGGATAGATGCGAGGGTCTATTTTGAACTCTTGATTCAATCCCATCAATCAATCTATCTTTATACCAGTACATGCTGTTTATTGACACTTTAGGTAAATAATATGTTTTAAAGTCAGGAAATGAGAATCCTTCGACTTCATTTTTCTTTCTTAAGATTGCTTTGGCTATTCGAAGGCCCATGTGCTTCAAGATAAATTTGATAATTGGCTTTTCCAATTTTACAAAGAAGACTGTTTGAATTTATATCAGGATAGCATTAAAATTTTAAATCATTTTGGGTAAAATTGGCATCTTAGTGATATTTAAACTTCCAACACATGAACACAGAATGTACTTCAATTTATTAAGGTCTTCCTTGGTTTCTTTTAACCAAGTTCTCTGAATATAGGCCCTTTATGTCCTTGGTTGTTTATTTATAAATATTTGATTATTTTAGCCAATGTAGTAAATGGAATTTTTTCCCTAACTCCCTCCTCAGTTTTCTCATTGGTAGTGTATAGAAATTCTATTGATTTTTTGCATATTAAAATGAATCTTGTATTCTGAAAAAAAAAAAAAAAAAAAAATCTATTTCTCTCCCCTTCCCCCACCCCCACCCCCGTTGTCTACTCTCTGTGTCCACTTGCTGTGTGTTCTGTGTCTGCTTGCATTTTTTGTCAGTAGCACCAGGAATCTATGTCTCTTTTTGTTGCATCATCTTGCTGTGTCAGCTCTCCTGGCAGGCTGTGCTTTTTTTTGCGTGGGGCAGCTCTCCTTCCAGGTTGCACTCCTTGCACTTGGGGATCCCCTACACGGGGGACACCCCTGCGTGGCACGGGACTCCTTGTGCGCATCAGCACTGCGCGTGGGCCAGTTCCACACGGGTCAGGAAGCCCTGGGTTTGAACCCTGGACCTCCCATGTGGTAGGCGGATGCTCTATGAGTTGAGCCACATCCACTCCCCCCTCTGCTTTTCTTGACCAGGTCCACATCTGTGGCAGGGGCCCCCTTTCCTGCGTTGTGGCGTATAGCAAAGCACTGCGCTATCACCACTCCTCCCAGCCCCAGAGGCACACACGTTCCTCACAGGCTCTGAGCTGGCAGAGACCAAGAGGCTCATGGAACACAAAGACAGCAGCTCTTCTGCCTGAGGCTCCACACTGTTCACCTCCTTCTGCAGGGAAGACAAAGTCCACTCTGAGGAGAGCCCCTCCCAGCCACCACTGCAATTCGCATCTTAGAAAAACTTTGTCCCCATGTGCTTTTCCTGGGCTGTGAGCAACAAATGGCATTAATTACCACAAGAAGGGGGAGCACAGCATGCCAGGTTGTCTGCCAAGAAAGGGGAAAGGAGGAAAAGAAAACATTGGAAATCCTATCAAAGCCCTTGAGACAAAGTCTGGATCTTTCTCAGGAGTCAAAGGAGCAACTCTCTGTACTGACTCCAACTTTGTATAAAGGAGTAGAAGTCTCGGTCATTCCAACTAAGCTTCCTGCAGACGCATCTCCAGGGCTTCTCTTCTCTTCATGCCCATGCCCAAGGCACCGAACTCCCAACGACAGCAGCTGACATTTACACTGATGATAAACTGAATTATGTCAGCAATCTGTAAGAAAGAATACTTGAGGGGCAAAAGCACTACTCCCCACCCCAACTGCTGCTGTGTTTATGGTGAGATATTATTTGTACAATGCAGTTTCATGATGAGAATTAATGGAAATACACGGGCTCAGAGGGTGACAAATAAATGGCATGATTTTCAATTATTAAATCGAGATCAGGAACATTTCTGGACAAACAGACGAAGAATGAATCTGACAAAGCATGAAAAGTAAATCCCTCCACTGTCACTAGGAAGGTCAGACCAGCAAGATAAATGTTTAGGTTTCAGGTTCAAGCAGTTATTCATAGAACATCTAGGCTCGAGGCCTTCCTATTCCTCATCTGTAAAACTGAAATACAATCCTGACCCTGTGAGGAGCTCCAACAAGCCAAGTTTGGGATAATCCAACATTTTGACACAAAGCAGCCTCCTCCCCTAAAACAAAGGGAGCTGGACTGCCGGAGCAGTACACAGAGGTGCCAGCTCTCTAAAACAGACCATGGCACCCATCCGCCTGGAAAGGGCAGGAGAATGGAGGAGGCTGGAAGGCTCTGTTTCTGCTTGATGTCTACCTCCAACCCACCACAGAAGGGCTGTCTGAATAAACACCATCCCAGATGCAGACCACAATGTGGGCATGGAAGAAACACTGACAGTGCACCTGTGGTGTCTTGGCGAACTCTGGCACAGTACAATGGTGCAGAAAGCTGGCACAGTATGGCAACAACACTGGCCAAGCAGATAGGAGTCTTCCGTGAACAGGTTGTGACTAGGGGGTTGGGCTCTAAAGGCAGCCAAGCCAAGAAGCCCACGAGAGTTCAGTGAAGGCACCACAGCATCTCATTCAAGGGAAATGAGGGCATCTTAGAGAGGCTACCATGAAAAGTGGGCTCCTGCCAAGCAAGGGCAGACTGGTCAAATTGAAGAACCAGACCCAAGAGAAAAAAACAAATGCAAAGCTTTGAGTTCAGAAGAGGAAGCTGAAAGAACAAAATAAGAGAACAAGGCAGTCAAGTTTCAGGTCCGGCTTGCTCTGGTAAGGACTGACAATTTATGGATGTCCTTCCTTGGAAATCTTACACCAAAATGAAAGAGCTTCCCATTTATCTGAAACTGAAATAGTATTTTCAAATATTTTAAATCTCACAGGAAGAAAAACTCTTTTTTGGGAAAAAAAAGAAAAATGAAAAGATATACTATTTAGTGTCTTTTACAGATCCCAAATCACATTCTAGGTTAGAAATATGTTACACAAACTACGGTTGAGCTGTAAGGTAATGTCCACACATTAAGTTATAGTTTATATATATATATTTTTTTATTTAATTCCCCTCCCCTCCCCCCAGTTGTCTGTTTTCTGTGTCTTTTTGCTGCGTCTTGTTTCTTTGTCCGCTTCGGTTGTCGTCAGCGGCACGGGAAGTGTGGGCGGCGCCATTCCTCGGCAGGCTGCTCCCTCCTTCGCGCTGGGCGGCTCTCCTTATGGGTGCACTCCTTGCGCATGGGGCTCCCCTACACGGGGGACACCGCTGTGTAGCACGGCACTCCTTGCGTGCATCAGCACTGCACATGGGCCAGCACCACACGGGTCAAGGAGGCCCGGGGCTTGAACCGCGGACCTCCCATGTGGTAGACGGACGCCCTAACCACTGGGCCAAAGTCCGTTTCCCCTATAGTTTATATTTATAACTAAATGTTTACCAATGGAATTTTGTTATAAAACCATAGCTGAGCTCAAAAAATCTATCATTTAGTATTAGCCAATTTATGGAAAAAATCAGCATTATAATGGAAGAACTGAGGATTTTGATCTTGGAATTCTCTATATAGGGTTGAGAACAAGGAACCTGACCCCCACCCCAGAATCACAAAGTGCAGAAACTCAGAGAACACAAGTTTTGCACACACACCCCAACCACTCTCTACTAGCTTTTTTTTTCTGTACACTCACGATCCTAAGCATCTGCTTATTTTAGGTGCCTGGGTTTTATTAGGGACAAGGTTTGCTACCAGGCACTTGATCTGTACCTTTCTAAATGTAGACCAATCACTTCAAGGAGCACCAGCACATGGGGACTTGAAGCAGGCAAGGAGCAGCAGGAGTCAGGTGACAAGAGAACATCACATCCTAAACTTTTATCATCTTCAAAATTCCCATGATTCCTACCCCACTCCCACCCACCCAAATTTTCAAATTTAACTGCTGATGGGGGAACAAAGGCAGGAAGCTTTCCTTCCCACCCACCCTGCACTTCACATTTCTAAGCTGAAACCACTGGATGAAGCCCAGCTTGAGGCTGGACTAGGAGGCCACTAGTTGTCTCTTGCCAAGCCTGCATGTGTACACAGGGAAGCAAAAGCATGTACCCTTCTGCCTACCTATCTACATTCTTCTTCCCTTGCTTCTCCCCAGGAGGAAGGAATCCAACTGGTTAAGATTCCAGGGTTTTGCTTGGGCCCAGTTTACTGGCAGGAAAGGTCATTGGGCATTAAGAAGCCATGTTCAGGGAAGTGGATGTGGCTCAAGCAGCTGGGTGCCCACCTACCATGTGGGAGGTCCCAGGTTCACTTCCCAGTGCCTCCTAAAAGAAGACGAGCAAGAGAGTAAAGCTGATGTGATGGGCTGGCCCACGGAGCTGACGCACAAGATGACACAACAAAGAATAACCACGAGGAGATGTAGTGGGGGACATGACAAGCAGGGGTGGAAGTAGGGCAGGCTGTTGGGCGCCTCCCGCCCACACAGGAGGTCCTGGGTTTGGTTCCCAGTACCTCCTAAAAAGAAAACAAGCACACAACAAACAGATTCTGCAAGTGTAAAAACAACAAGGGGGTGCTGATGCAAAATACCAGAAATCTGCTGGCTTTCATAAAGGGTATTTATCTGGGGTAGGAGCTTACAGATACCAGGCCATAAATTATAAGTTACTTTTCTCACCAAAGTCTGTTTCCACATGATGGAGCAAGACGGTTGCCGACATCTGCCAGAGTTCAGGCTTCCTGGGTTCCTCTCTTCCCAGGTCTTGCTTCTGTCTGGGCTCGGGTCCTCTATTTTCTCCACAAGGTCAGCTGTAGACTATCAGGTGAACATCACTGTCTCTCTCCCTGGGGTTTCTGCCATGTCTAAGGAGCCGTCTCTATTCCTCTGTGTTCTTCTCTTGGTTCAGGTCCTCTCTTCCTGGGGCATGCTTCTCTCTCCTCTGTGCGCTTACTTCCCAGGGTTCCAGTTCAAGACCCCAGAGTATCAAACTCCAAGTCAAAACTCCAACATCAAAATCTCCCAACTCTGTCTTTTGCTATGCCTTTTATATTTGATTCCCCACCCACCAAGGGGCAGGGACTCAACACCATGGACCTCTCTCCAGCTTCATCTTCCACTTCCTCCTCTATATAATTGGATGGGTATTCCAGGCTGGTCTTCCCTGATTTTAGTGTAAGCCACTGGGATCATATGTAGACTCAGAGCCTCAAAAGCCTATTGCCAAAAAGCTTTAATTTTGAGAGGTCCCATTTATGTATTTTTTTGTTTTGCTGCTCGTGCTTTGGGTGTGAAGTTCATGAAGCCACTTCCTATTACAAGGTCGTGTAGATGCTTCCCTTTCATTGTCTTCCAAAGTCTTTACTGCTACCTCCAGGTGGTAACTGGTCTAACCTGTGCCAACATAGGATGTTCTTAACTTCCTAAGAATATTTACATGGATTATTTTAATCACTTCCCATCTCTGACATTTGCTGCTGCCATCCTGTCCTTGTTCGTGGGATACACCATGCTATACCTAAAATTGGCTGGTCTACCCTTGCCTCTGAGTGTGACCAATAAATGTAATCAACTGCTCATTACAACAGCAGAAAAAAATAAAAACTGTTGAAGGCAAGGTAGAGTGTCATACTTCCTTAGAAAAAGAAGACCCCACACTACCTAACTGTATGTCTTGAACAATGGACAATGAGATCAGAGGCACCAACACTGACACAACACAGTGGGAGATGTTCTCGTTTGCCTACCCACCACTCTGCTCATACCTTCTTCCTTAGCAGACCCCCATTTAGTTTATCATCCCCAAACCAGCCAGGTCCTTCACGGGGGGACCGTGAAAAGTGGTTTGACTGGTCAAGCCATCACAGCACTCACACTATATTCTTCTTGCCAAATATTGACTGAAGCAAAAGTATTTGATGGAATTCTGGCTGATGAACACAAAGGCAAGTTTGCTAGGGACTTCTAGGATGGGGAAATTGCCATTCCTGCCTCTGCATGCTGCTGGACTCATGCTGTGCCTGGGGATGCAGTGGCTGTCTTGGAATCATAAGCAAAGCCAACATATTAGAAAGATAAATGGAAAATGTATGTCACCGTGAGCCCTAACTCTAAACTCCTTGATAAGTGATATAATAGATGTCCTTGTCATTTAAGTAGCGTTTGTTTCTTTGATACCTTTAGGCGAAATATCCAAAACTCACTGAACCATTATGTGCAGGAAGCAATAGGTTAAAATGCTTTTACTCCAGAATGGAATTGCAGCATACACACATCAACATATGTTAATTCACCTATAACAATTGCTTGCTTTATTAAGTAACTCAAACAGGCTATTAGATACAGCACTTTACTCTGCACAATCAGATATAAGTATTACCAAGAATCATATACCCAAAACCATATGTTACTTAATATGAAACCCAAACCACTTTTTGGATATCAAAGCTGACTGCAGAAAACCCTCTCTTTGGAATATGATCATCACTTGTTCTTGTGATCAGCCTAGCAAGAGGCTCTATTCCATTAAATAACATTTTGAAAACACTGAAACCCTTGGCACATTCCTGCTTTTGTGAGTTCCTTGGATAGGCAGTGACTGACAAAGTTTTCCAAAATCTAACCATCACTATCACTGGTCCAGACGTTACTGGTACTTAGTAAAAGTAGCAAGCACAAGAGCCAATCCAATGTGAGGGTCCAAAGCAGGGGGTCTCAACTAGAGGTCATTTAGCACTGTCTGAAGATATTTTTATTGTCGCAACTTGAGGGGAACAACTGGCATGGGGTGGGCAGAGGCCAAGGATGCTGTTAACGTCCTACAGCACACAGGGCAGCCTCCCACAGCGAAAGAAATATCCAGCCCCAAATGTCAACAGTGTCGAGATTGAGAAACCCAGCTCTAAAGCAATACGACTACTTCTGTAAGTCACACACACCCAAAAACTGATCATTAGCTGACTAAAGTTCCCACATTCATCTTAACGTAGTTTTTGTGTATTTCAGGGTCACAGGAAATATTTTCAAATTTCAAGAGAACCTGACATAGAAATTTCAGACATGCTCAAAATCTTCTCTATCTGAATGAAGATTTGGGAAGCACCAACCTGCCACTCAACCAACATTTCTACACTGGCAGCAGCCTACGCATTTAAAGCATGCTCTGCAGCCCTGGCAAGCCCACCTACCTGGTGTGCTGTGTAACCTTGCTGAGCGTGCCTGTCATGCACAAGCACGGTCCCCAATCACAGAACTCGATTACTCACACTCAAGTCCTAAAATTGATACAAATGACGAGTTAGCCAATTTTTTAAAAATCTATTTCATCTAGGCCAGTTGAACCCAACTTAAAACTATAAATCTATATCAATTAAACATAAATGCAAGGAAAGCTATCAAGTATGGTGTGGCACCTTACTAAATAATCTTTCCCTTCCTGCCCTCCATACCACCCTAGTCTCCTTTACCTAAAATGTAGACGCCCAATTCCTTAGCTATCTTCCACCCTGACCCTCACCGTGCCATCTCTGCCAGGCCTTTCACTGACAGACTCTCACAAGGTGACCCAATGTGTTAGGATTCTAAGCAATGCAAGGTTACCAGGGATAGTTAGATGGGCTGCTCAGGGCCCAATCGAGGGGACCCTATTCTCACAGACTACGGTGTGAATTGTGTTCCCTGGAGTGGTGCCATGCAGGGGCCCTGAAGCTGTGAGAACAAAAAAAGACTGTGTCAAAGGAGAGGTCAGAGAGAGACAAGAGAAAGAGGGGTGAGGTCTTAACTCAGCCAACACACACAGTCAAGAAACATGGAAGTCAGATGGAACTGAGGAGCCCAATACTTCCCATCAAGGGCAGCCAGAACAGGCTTGTTAGCTTCTGGAGCCTGGCTATTACAGGTAGGACAGACAGAAGCAATGCCAGGATTCCCAAACAGGGAAGCAGATGTGGCTCAAGTGATAGGGCTTCCGCCTACCAATGGGAAGACCTGGGTTTGATCCCTGGGACTCCCTGGTAAAAAAGAAAAAGAGAACGCATGTCTGCACAGCAAGCCAGTGCCCACATGGCGAGCTGAGTGCCCATGCAATGAGCCAGTGCCCACACAAGTGAGTCATGCAGGAAGATGATGATGCAACAAAGGAGAGATGAAAGGGGGAGTCAAGGTGAAATGCAGCAGAAACCAGGAACTGAGGTGGTGCCAGTGACAGGGAACCTCTCTCCATATCAGAGGTCCCCAGGATTGAATCCCAATGAATCCTAGAGGAGAAAACAAGAAGAGAAGACAAAAAGAGAAATAGATACAGAAGATTACACAGCAATGTGTGATCGAAAACAGCGGGGGGAGGGGGGAAGAGAATAAATAAAAATAAATACATTTTTTAAAAAAAGGATTCCCAAAGATTTCTAAGATTGCTCCGATTCCACTCTAGGGAGCTACTGGAAGAGACTGGCATCTCCTCGCCTCTTACAATGCACAGATGCAAATGTGACTGCTCACCACTCCCCCAGGCCTGAGTCCAGCATGGGACTGAAGAAGAGCCCTACTACCTGTCAACCTCCAGAGCTTCCCACCTGTGTTACCACTATACCAAACACTGCCCCCAGAGTCGGTCAAAGGTTTTTAAAAATAGAACTCAAAAGGAAATAAACGTAGCTTTGAAAGCAGTAGAAAGAAAACTTTCCACAAAAAACCACTAGGCCAAGATGGTTTTACAGACACGTACTGTCAACATTCAATGAACGGTAAGTCCAATCAGGTATACTCTTCTGAGTACAGAAAAAAGAGATAGTGAGAACACCTCCAACTCAATTCTACAAGGATAATATCAACTTAATTACAAAACCAGATCTAATAGAAGCACACAAAAAAAGGAAAATCAAAATATTAAAGAACTAAATCTAGTAAAGTGATGATATATCATGATTAAATCCCACTTTTGCCAAGGAATGCACGAAGAGCTTAACATTAGAAAAGGAGTACAATTCACTGCTTTCACAAGTTGAGGTAGGGATATATGTGGTTCTCTCAACAAATAAATACTACCTCGTAAAATTCAACATGCATACATGAAAAATGGTCTTAGAAAACTAGGAAGAGAAAAGAGCATCCTTATATCTGATAAAGCATATATATATTTTTTTAAATAAAAACCCTATGTCAGTAATTATTGGGAAGACAATAGAAGCATACCCTTTAAAATCAGGAAAAGATAAACGTGCTCTTGCCATTTCTGTTTGTTACACTGAAGTGCATTAAGACAAGTAAAGGGACCAACAGGTGTAGAAAGGGATCATAATGTCAGAAGTCTATCAGTCAGTTCTCAGATATCATGACTACCTACTAGTCCAACAAACAACAGATTATAAAATATTAGCAAGTTTGTATAATAAGATTGTTGGATACAACATCTAAATTAATAAAACCCTTACCCAAATATCCATCAACAGATAAATGGGTCAACAAAAATGTGGTATACACACACGATGGAATATTTGCCCATAAAAAGGAATGAAGTAATAATACGTATTACAAATGGACAAACCTTGAAAACATTATGCTAGATGAAAAAAAGCCAATCACAAAAGGATAAATGTTGTATCATTCCACTGATAAGAAATATCTAGAATAAGCAAATTCACAGAGACAGAAAGATTATTGCTTAATGGGTACAGAATTTCTATTTCAGGTGATGAAACATTTTGGTAAAAGATGGTGATGGTGGCACTACAGAATAAATGGAATTATTGCCAATGAACTGTACAGTTACAATTGTTAAAATGGCAATTTTTATGTTATGTTATGGCAATTTTAAGAAGTTTTGAAGAGACATAAGGACAAAAGGAACTTTAAACAAATACTGAACTATAGTAGGTAGGTTTATATCTTTACTATATCTTATATAGTAGGTAGGTTTATATGGGTAAACAGTTCTAAACTACTTTCTCTGTATTCTAGGATTGAGCAAATAAATATATTGTAGATAACAGGGAAAATTTAATATGTGCCTTTACAAATAAAATCTGCCCCCCACCCCAAATCAATTGTATTTTACATGTTAATAAGGTTCTCAAAAATCACCGTCTGGGAGTAAAAATGAGAATCTGCTTATAGAACATTTGAAATGCAACTTATCTTAATACATTTATTCACGATTTCCAAAAGCTGGAAACAACCCAGGTGTCCATCAACTGATGAATGGATAAACAAATTGTGGTGTATACACACGACAGAATACTGTGCAGCAGTAAGAAATGAAGTTGTGAAGCATTTGACAATATGGACGAACCTGGAGGACATTCTGTTGAGTGGAGCAAGACAGACACAAAAGGACAATACTGTATGATTGCACTATTATGAACTAAATATACTGTGGAAACTCATGGAGTTCATAATTAGGGAGGGTAGAGAATGGAAAGCTGAGGGTTAATAGGTGCAGAATTGTTAAAAAGTTTGTAAATCCTTGGAAATGAATAGAAATGGTTAAAGCATATAAAGGCATTTGTAACTAGAAGTACTATTGTATAACGGTGGTTAAAAAGGAAAGTGTAAGATCATGTATATTAATAAAAGGAAAGCAAAAAATTGTAACAAGGGATTGTGTAAGACAGTAAAACCTCATGTGAAACACAAATATGGGTGATATTGCATATGTAAGACTGTTTTTACAGAATATAAATACAAGCATACTAGAGAGATGGAAAAAACCGCAGCTATGTACAGGATGTGAGGCACAAAAATTGAGAGATGATGAGTTTTGTTTTTTGTTTATTATCATTGAAACAATGAAAGTGCTCTGAAAGTGATGAATGCACAAACATGTGATTATACCAAATACCACTGATTGTACTCTTCAGATGAATTTATGCTTTATTAATACGTATCAATAAAATTGAAAATACAATAAAGTAAAATAAAATAGTGAAAACAAAGTAAAAAATGACAAAGGGAAAATCTGTAACTCAAATGACAGCTAATACTATTATGTAAAACTCCTGCAAAGCAATCAGAAAAAGATTAATTCACAAGCAAAGTTTACATAATCAGAAATTTATATGAAAAGCTATTTAATTAGACGGAAACAGAATAGCAGCTATGTATGGCAGGAGAAGGATAAAGAGAATGAGAAGTGATTATTAAGGGATGGGGTTTTTTGTTGTTTCTCTGTTTTGGGTTTATTGTTACTATTGGAATAATGAAATGCTCTAATAATGACTGAAGTGATGAATGCACAGCTGTGTGATTATACCAAATACCACTGACTGTACACTCTGGATGGATTGTATGCTTTTGTTAATATGTAACCAAAAAATTGATTAAAAAAAAAAAAAGATTAAAACTTCTCCTGCCACAATGATGGAAAAGTTTGTTGATGGGGGAGGGGTGGGATGGGGGGTATATGGGGACCTCATATTTTTTTAATGTAACACTTAAAAGAAAATAAAGAAAAAAAATAATTAAAAAGAAAAAAAACATCTCCTGATAATCTTATAAAAAAGGTAATCCAGGAGGAAAAGGGCTAAATTTATCCTACTTCTATTAGGCATGAAGCCTGCTTTTATAAAGATTTTTTGCAGGGAGCTATAAATAAGGTTACCTGACTTGGGTTAAATGTGTTTTATGTCTGATCTACATTTTGTTGTTAAGCAATGTTCCTAGAAGTCAGTGGTAGAATATCTATTGGTCATTTTTTCCTTACTAAACCATATACTCATTTCAAAGTTGTGCCAGAACCTTGAGATAAAAATGATTTACTGGTATAGCCCAAGTTTGACATATATTCCATTAGAGCTATGTTTTAGAAACCTGACAGGGTCTCCATGCAAAGCAGAGAAGAGACTATGACATTATTTACACATAAGAAGTAAATCCAAACAAATTCTTCTTCCTTTACATCTGGGAGATTGACATCCAAGTATAAAAGAAAATCATTGCCTGTTTTTTCGATAAGGAATCTTGAAAGCTGCACTCCTTGATGTCACAGCCTTTTAATCAAGTAAATATCTTCTATTTTAGTCAAAGATGATAACCCTGAAGAATCAGAATCCTGGAAGGTCAACAGACTTCTATTTCATGAAACGCCCCACCATCTGACAAAAACTACCACAAAATTACTTCAAAATGCTTTGCTACATTATTACATGAAAAGAAGTGTCTTAAGTTATAGGAACTGTCAGAGGTTAGAATGACGGCCCGTCAGGGGGCAGAAGAGCATTTTCAGGGGAAATATGACACATTTCTTGTTTCCTACGTGTGGCATGCAGTCACTCAGAGGATAGATTCCCAATGTATCTCTCAGTCGTGGGCAGCTTTCCATCTTAGAAAAACCACTCGATCCACAGACTCCATGCTCTGGTAGTCACAAAAATGATGCCCGTGTTTATAAATGCTATAATGTCAAGTCCTATAATACCAATTTTCATATAAACACTCCAGCCGCTCTGACTGATGAGAGAGTTTAGCAGCTAATTCCTCAGATGCCACATTTTTCTTCAAAAATTGGCCTAAGAAAGAGGATTGGGGGAAGGTGGCAGAGTAGGAAGCTCCAGGAATCGGTCCCTCCACCAGAACTATTAAAAGGTAAGAACTGTCTGACCCGGCTGTTTTGAAACTCCAAACTCCTAGAACACTGTGCAGCAAATAGGGAAGAACCAGAGGAAATGGCTGGTAAACTGTAAGCAATAGCTGTGAATCTCACACTCCCAGCAGCTGCTACTGTCACCCACCCCCAGCCTCACGGCAGGCAGCAGCAAATCCTCAACCCCCACCTGGGGGAGGCAGCTTTCTGGGACCAGGGAAGGCTATAAAGACCCCAGTTCCCCAAGATCCAGGGACGTGCAGTCTGACGGCTGACCAGTGCTTTTCATCAGCTCCATCAGATTGCTGGGGGCCTGGCTCTGAGGGCAGCCCTGTTCCAACCTGCCTTGGGCAACTCTTCCTCAAAACTGCAGAAAACAGTTAAAGGGCTGCACTTACAGGGCAAGTGGCAAATCGAGAAAATATACTTCAAGAGCAATAGGAAAAGTCTTGGGCTCCTTTGCTGCCTCTCCCACCTGCCCTCACCAGGAAGTGTGGAGCCAGCCGGCACTCCTTTTTGAGTCCCCAGCCTCCTTTGGGCTTGGAAAGACAGACCTAGAAGACACCTCCCAAACAGAACTACAAGTTGATGATCACAATAATTGAAATGAAAAATTCCCAGGATATGGATTCAACAGCAGATTTGAGTTGGCAGAAAAACGAATCAGTGAACTCGAAGACAAGACATCTGAAAGGAGTCAAGCTGAGGAATAGAAAGAAAAAAGAATTAGAAAAGCTGAAAGAGCCTAAGAGACCTGGTGGAACACATCAAGCATACCAATTTACACATTATGGAAGTCCCAGAGGGAAAAGAAGGAGAGAAAGGGACAGAGGAATATTCAAAGAAATAATGACAAAAACTTCCCAAACTAGGCAAAAGACATGAATATGCACATCCACACAACAAACTTGAAGAGAAATGTGCCCAGACACATGGTGTTGAAACTGTCAAATGTTAAAGACAAGGAGGATATTCCAAACCAAAAGCTGTGGGAAAGAAGCAATATGTCATGTACAAGGGAGACCCAATTAGATTAAATGCCAGTTTCTCATCAGTAAATATGGAGGTAAGGAGAAAGTAAGTTGAAATACCTGAAGTGCTGAGGGAAAATAAATTTCAGTCAAGAATTTTATATCTGGGGAGACTTTCTTTCAAAAGTGAAGGACATAAAAAAATAAATAACTCCAGTAAAGGTAACTATGTGGTTAATTATAAATGCCAGTACTATTACTTTATATTTTTTAGTATGCAATTCCACTTTTTGTTAGAAATTATATAATGCAAATGCATAAAAAACAATGATAAATCTATGGTTTGGGACATAAAAGGTACAAACATTAATTTGTAACAAGTTCAAAAAAGAAAGGTGGAGCACAGAGGGGTACAGGAAAAGTGTTGGAGTATGATATTCAAGTCAAGATGGTATCAAATCAAAAATGAAGTTCACATATTTAGCATGTTAAATTTTTTGTCTTTTTTTTGTTACATTCAAAATGTATGAGGTCCCCATATAACCCCCTCCCCCCTCTCCTCCCCCCATAACAACAACCTCCTCAATCATCATGAGACATTCATTGCATTTGGTGAATACATTTCTGAGCACCGCTGCACCTCATGGTCAATGGTCCACACCATAGCCCACACTCCCCCACAGTCTACCCAGTGGGCCATGGGAGGACATACAATGTCCAGTAACTGTCCCTGCAGCACCACTCAGGACAACTCCAACCCCCGAATGCCCCCACATCACATCTCTTCCTCCCACTCCATACCCTCAGCAGCCATCATGGTCACTTTCTCCACACCAATAGCATGTTAAATTTTAACCTTACGGTAACCACAAAGAAAATATATGTAAACTATATCCAGAAAGAAATGAGAAAGGACTCAATATGGTTCAATACAAAATATCAAATATGCAGTAGGCATTAACAGATGAACTGAGGGTCAAAAGGTATGAGACTTCAAAAAACTAAACATCAAAATGGCAGAAGAAAGTCCTGCATTATCAGTAGTGACCTGAAATGTAAATGGATTAAACCTTCCTGTCACCTGTTGGAGCAAGATGGCTGCCAATGTCTGCCAGGGTTCAGCCTCCCTCTTCTTCTTAAAGCTCTGTGGTCCCAGCTTCTTCCAACATCAACTGTAGGCTGAGAGTAGTCTTGTCTCTCTCCTGGGGCTTGTTCTATTCCAGGCTCAGCTGCTCTGGTCTCTCCTCAAGGTCAGCTGTAGACTATTAGGCTCTCTCTCTTCCTGGGGTCTCAGTCATGTCTATGGAGCTGTCTCTATTCCTCTGTATTCTTCTCCTATGTGTTTACTTCCTGGGGTTTCGGCATCAAAAAAACTCTTCTGCCGTGTCGTTTTCTCTGTGAGTCCCCACCCATTAAGAGGGCAGGGACTCTACATCCTACTGACATGGCCCAATCAAAGCCTTAATAAATATTCAATCAAGTAGAAGTGAAACTTCTGAATTTAATACAATCTAATACACCCAGAGGAACAGACCAGTTTTCAAACATAATCCAATATATATTTTTGGAATTCATGAAGAATGCCAAAGTGCCACAGCATCTAGCAGAGAAAATCCAAAATATATGAAGCAAATATTGACAGATATAAAGAGAGAAATAGACAGGTCTACATTAATAGTAGGAAGACTTCAAGATACCATTTTCAATATTGGACGAAATGTCTAGACAAAAGGTCAATAAGGAAAGAGAAGACTTGAACAATACTCTAAGCAAGCTAGTCCTAGCAGATATATATAGAACACTTCACCCAAACTCAGCATGATACACATTCTTCTCTAGTGCATCTGGATCATTCTTCAGGACAGACCATATGCTAGGTCACAAAACAAGTCTCAATAAATTTAAAAATATTGAAATCTTACAATGCATTCTCTCTGACCACAATGGAATGAAGCTAAAAATCAATAACAGAGGGAGAAATGGAAAATTCACAAATGTGCGGAAATTAAACAACATACTCTTAAACAACCAATAGACCAAAGAAGAAATCACAAGGGAAATTAGAAAATATCTTGAGGTGAATGAAAATAAAAATACAACATACCAAAATTTATGGTATGCCACAAAGGCAGTGCTTAGTAGGAAATTTATAACTCTAAATGCTTACATTAGAACTATGGACTAAAATAGACTTACCAGTATTACTCTATAGACTTATTGTGATTCTAGCAATAGAAGAAATTTGTATCATTGATGTAGAGGCAGGGGCCACTGAGGTTCTGAGGACAAGGAGAGGGAAAAACAGGTGTAATACAGGGGCATTTTTGGGACTTAGGAATTGTCCTGAATGACACTGCAACAATAGATGCAGGCTATTATATATCTTACCATAAACCTACAGAATTGGGTTGCAAAGAGTGTAAACTACAATGTTAACTTTAATCCATGCTTAGAGGCAATGCTCCAAAATGTGTTCATCAGTTGCAATGACTGTACCTCACTAATGAAGGATGCTCTTAGTGTGGGAAAACATGGGAAGTGTGGGGAGTGGGGCATTTGGGAATCCCCTATATTTTTTATGGGACAGTTGTATAATCTAAGTATCTTTTTAAAAATAAAAATAAAAAATAGAAATAAATTCTTACTTTTTTTTAAAAAAAGGAAGATCTTAAATAAGAGGCTTAATTGCACAACTGGACAATCTAGAAAAAGAACAAACTAAACTCAACACAAGCAGAAAAAAGGAAATAAAGATTAGAGGAGAGATACATGAAACAGAGAATTTAAATAAAAGAAAAAAATCAAAACCTAAACTTGGTTCTTTGACAAGACCCATAAAATTGACAAACCTTTACCTAGAGTGACAAAAAAGGAGAGAGAAGGCACAAAACTAAAATCAGAAATGAAGAGGGGGACATTACTACTGACCCCACAGACAAAGGACTATAAGAGAATACTATGAATATCAACAAATTAATTAACTTAGACAAAATGGGCAAATTCCTAGAAACATATAAATTACCTACACTGTCTCAAGAAGAGATGATCTCAGCAAACCAGTAACTAATAAAGAGATTCAATCAGTAATCAAAAACCTCCCAACAACAACAACAAAAGTCCAGGACCAGAGGCTTCACTGGTAAACTTTATCAAACACTCCAAGAAGAATTGACAGCAATCCTACTAAAACTCTTCCAAACAAGTGAAGAGAAGGGAACACTCCCTAATTCATTCTATGAAGCCAACATCCCTCTCATACAAAGCCAGATCAAGATATCACAATAGAAAATTACAGACAAATATCTCTTGTAAAAATAGATGTAAAAATTCTCAACTAAGTAATATCAAACTGAATCCAACAGCACATCAAAGCACATCATGGCTAAATGGGATTTATCCCATATATATGCAAGGCTGCCTCAACATAAGAAAATCAATTAATGGAGTACACCACATTAACAAAATGAATGAAAATAAAACACATGATCATCTCAACTGACAAAGAGAGGGCATTTGACAAAACCCACCACCCCTTCTTGATAAAAACACTTTGAAAACTAGGAATAGAAGGTAATGTCCTCAACATAATAAAGGGTGTGTATGAAAAAACCCTGAAAGCTTTCCCTCTAAGATCAGAAACAAGGTAAGGATGTACACTGTCACCAGTGTTTTCAAACATTGCACTGGAAGGTCGAGCCAGAGAAATTAGCCAAGAAAAGGAAGTAAAAGGCATCCAAAGTGGAAAGGAAGAAGTAATGCATTCCCTAATTGCTATGACATGATCCTGTATACAGAAAATCCTGAAAAATTCACAAGAAAATTCCTAAAACCAATAAATTAATTCAACAAAGAGGTAGGGTACAAAATCAATAACAAAAACCAGTATTGGGAAGCGGGCTTGGCCCAGTGGTTAGGGTATCCATCTACCACATGGGAGGTCCACGGTTCAAACCCCGGGCCTCCTTGACCCGTGTGCAGCTGGCCCATGCGCAGTGCTGATGCGCTCAAGGAGTGCCATGCCATGCAGAGGTGTCCCCGCATAGGGGAACCCCACGTGCAAGGAGTGCACCCCATAAGAAGAGCTGCCCAGTGCAAAAGAAAATGCAGCCTGCCCAAGAATGGCGCCGCACACAGGGAGAGCTGACACAAGATCACGCAACTAAAAAAACACAGATTCCTATGCCGCTGACAACAACAGAAGCAGACAAAGAAAGAACACGCAGCAAACAGACACAGAGAACAGACAACTGGGGGTGGGGGGGGAGGGAAGAGAAATAAATAAATCTTAAAAAAAAAAAAAAAACCAACCAGTATTGCTTCTGATACACTGTAATGAACTATCTGAAGAAGAAATCAAGATAAAATGTCATTTCTAATAGCAACTAAAAGAATCAAATATCTAGGGCTAAATCTAATCAAGGATGTAAAGGACTTGTAAATAGAAAACCACAAAACATTGCTAAAAGAAATGAAAGAATGCCTAAATAAGTGGAAGGACATTCCACATTCATGGACTGAAAGACTAAACATTGTTAAGATGTCAATTCAACCCAAAGCAATTTATAGACTCAACAAAATCTCAATAAAAATTTCCACAAACTTCTTCACAGAAATGGAAAAGCCAATTAAATTTATATAGAAGGGGCTGTGATTAACCAAAGCCATCTTGAAGAACAAGGTTGGAGGACTCACACTTCAGGATCTTAAAACTCATTACAAAGCCACAGTAATCAAAACACCATGGTTACAACTAAGAGACTTTAAAGTGAGACATGAAGTCATTCAAAAGGTTATGTTTATACACATCTCAGGTGGATCTCATCAACTATACAGTAAACAAAGGCTCAAACAAGGGTGTTCCGGAGAACTCTGGAGGTGTCTGGACATTATAGGCAAAGGATACAGCCCCACGGAGTCAGCACACCATCAGTAGGCCTTACCTTGGGATATATGATAACCTACTTCCCCACCGTAACGGAGTTAGGCTCATTTATAATTTCCCTACACATTCTCCTACCCCTTTCATCTGAACCTATAATTAGCACTGTACCCATTAAATATGTCCCAGAAACTTAAATCTTTGGTCTGTTCATATGCTGGTTGAGCCCTGAATCTCAGCAGAGTTGCAGCAAACACATACTCTTGAGATCAATGGACTCACCCAGGACAACTAATTGATGATGATGGACAATGGCCATCCCAAAAAGCAAACTACAACTGCAAGCAAAACAGTTACTTCCATCTGCCCCATAAGATCTAAGCCCCCTATCAATCTGAAGCAGAGTGGGTATCACCATCCCAAAATCCTCAAGATTGAAGAATGAACGAATATGGAGGAGGGGAGAATGCATGGACCAAAGTAGACTTATTACTGTAGTAACAGAAGAACTTGTAACATTGATATAAAGATAGTGGTTACCAGAGGTTCTGAGGGGAGAAGGAGGGAAGAACAGGCAGAACATGGGACATTTTTTGAGCACTGGAATTGTTCTGATTTTGCAATGATGGATATAGGCCATTACACATTTTGTCAAAGCCTATATAATTATATGGTGCAAAATGTATACCATAATGTAAACTACAGACCATGGTTAGTAGCAATGCTTCAATATTTCTTCATCAATTGTAACAAATGTACTACACTCATGTAAGATGTTAATACAGGAAAATGTGGGGGGGGGGGAGTGATGTATATGGGAATCCCCTATATTTTCATAAAATGTTTCTGTATTCTAAAACTTCTTTAAAAATAAAGTTAAAAAAAAAAACAAAAAACAAGTGCAGTGATACTTGCACAAGGACAGAAATTTAATCCAGTGGAATGGATTTGAGAGCTCAAAAATCAACCCTCACATTTATGGCCAACTGATTTGTCACAATGGTGCCAAGTTCACTCAAGTGGGAAAGAATAATCTTTTCAACAATTAGTGTTAGGAAAACCGGACGTCCTTACTTAAAAGAATGGAATGTGGACCCCGACCTCACACCATAAGCAAAAATCAGTTTGTAATAGATCAAAGAACCCAATCTGTCAAACTCCTAGAAGAGAACAGAGAAGCATCTTTAGGACCTCATGGTAGGCAATGGTTTCTTAAACTTTACAAAGTACAAGCAATAAAAGAAAGAAAAAAAGATAAATGGGACCTCAAGAAAATGGAAATCTTTTGTGCTTCAAAGCACTTTATCATCAAAGTAAAACAACAACCTGCACAATGGGAGAAAATATTTGGAAACCACATATCCAATAAGCATTTGTTATCCAAAATATTAAAGAAATCCTACAACAAAAATAACCAACCTTACTTAAAAATGGGCAAAAGACTTGAATATACCATTTCTCAAAAGCAGATATATAGATGGTCAAAAAGCACATGAAAAGATGTTCAACATCATTAGCCATTAGGGAAATGCAAATCAAAACTACAATGAGATGCCATATCATGGCCACTATAATAGCTACTATTTTTCCAAAAAAAAGGAAAATTACAAGTTTTGGAGTGGATATCGAGATATAGGAACACCCTTTTATTGTTGGTGGGAATGTAAAATGGTGCAGTCACTATGGGAGACAGTTTGGTGGTTCCTCAGAAACTTAAGTTTAAAATTACCATATGACCCAGCAATCCCACTATTAGGCATACACCCAAGAGAATTGAAACCAGGGACTCAAACAGATATCTGTACACTGATGTTCACAGTGGCTTTATTTAAAATTGCAAAAAGATGACAGCAACCCAAGAGTCCATCAACCGATGAACAGATAAACAAAATGTGGTATATACACACAATGGAATTTGTATAGCCATGAAAAGGAATGAAGTTTCTGATACATACGATAACATGGATGAACCTTGAAGACACACTGAGTAAGATAAGCCAGAGACAAATATTGTATGATCTCAAAGTAAGAAATTCACAGAGTCAAAACAAGAATACAGGTTACTAGGGGCCAGGTAGTGGTAGAAAATGGGGAGTTAAGGCTTAAAATGTACAGTATTTCTATTTGGGTTGATGAAAACATTTTGGTAATGGATGGTGGTGATGGAAGCACAATGTAGTGAATGTAATCAATAGCTCTCATTTATATGTTTGAATGTGGAAGGGAAAATTTTAGGTTTTATATATGTTACTAGAATAATTTTTTAAAAATATCCATAGAACTGTACAACACAGTGAATCCTAAAGCAAAGTGACTATATTTAATAGTAAAAGTATAAAACTGTTATGTCATCAATTGCAAGAAGTATACCACACTATTATATTATATTATATTATATTATATTATATTATATTATATTATATTATATTATATTATAATAATAGGGTGGTATATGGAAACTACAGATTTTATGCCTGATTGTTTCGAAATCCTATAACTTCTCTCATGAAAAAAAAAGGTCTAGGACACAGGTTTAGACATGCATAAATAAGAGGAACTCTGTTTAATGTGCTTTTAGAAATAGGTGAAGGTGGGGAGAGGCGTGGAGAAACACACAGGTAATCACAGGTACCCACATATGCAGGGAGTTATACAAAAATAGAAAACAGGGAAGCTGTGTCCCTAAGGTAGGAAGAAGGCCTGCGGCTCTCCGCTCATGGCAGAAGGTAAAGCAAGTCATCCATTTAGCCTGCAACCAGGGCCAAGAGAAGAGAACTACTACTCCTGTCCTGCTCTAGGTTCTTATGCGAGCCAAAGAGAATGTGGAGTAAGCTTACCTGAACTTGGAGAGTTCTAACTAGAAGAACAAGCAAGTGCCTTCCTCTTCAACTATAAGTCAATCTCTTTTGGAGAGCTTTCTGAACCCAAGAAGATATATAATGTTATATTAGTTAACATTATATGTGATACATAATGTTATGCACATTAACTATCTGAAATTGCAATTCTCAAAACAAAATGGTCAAATACCAGCAATTTCAAATAGTTCAACCTAATATAATTTATGTTATAAACTACTGCATATTATAGATTATCTATATTATATATGAGAGATAATATTATATACATTATTGGTACCCTAAGGTTACTCTTTGTTCCATATTTCCAGTTTTTCCAAATGTAAACATTTTCTCCCCTTTTATATCTTTTCTCTGAATCCTAGCTCCATCATTCTACATGGACCCACAAAGTGTCAACATTTCAGGGGGTCGGTTGCCTCTTGACTATGAGGTTTGCTGCTACCAGGTGACAACAGCACCCTATGGTCACACAGTCCCAACATTTTTTCCAAGAAATACAGAGGGAGTTCACAGGTGAACTTCACTAATTTATCCATGGATTTCTAGCCTTTCACCCAAAGTAAGTCTCTGCAGTAAAGTAATATTACTTGAACCTTCAAGCTCATCATTCTTCCTGAATATTTTTAAAGAAATAAGCCCACAAGCAAGTAGGATAAACTTTTAGAGACTGCTTAAGAAAAATTTTAATCTTATACTGAACCCCTTGTTTCTTCTTTACATTTGGTTTTCTTTGGCAAGTTTCCTTTGACCCAAAATAAGCCCTATCTTTATTCTATATTCTCCTACTTTCTTATCTTCTAACTCTTTAAACCTAGACTGTCCAATACAATGTATTTTTTTTTCCAGTTTTAAAGAGCATGCTGCTGCACTAATTTCACCACTTCCACTGGGAGCTCTAAGTCAACATACAATAGCTAGTCTATTAAAAGTTCTAGCTGATTGCATGTGGCTCAAATTTTCAAGGCAATAAAGCACTAAAGTCACATGAACTCTTACAATCACAAAGCCAAAAGGAAATAAATTGGTTTCATTTCAAAAGATGAACTTTTCTTTTACCTAAATCAAAAATTTATAAACTCATAGTTTGGCCGATTACCTTATTCTTAAAACATTATGAAATCTCCTTTCTAAAACCCTTTCAGAATGACAAAATCCCCAAATGCCTAACACAGGTCAGTTCTTATCCTTCGCTGTGAGGGAGCCTGGGCAGTGTGTGTCACTGAGAGGCTTGCCCCTGGGCTGCGTGATCCAAGGTCCTCATATCACAGACCACAAGCCAGACACTTCTCAGAGCTCAGTTCCCTTTCTCAGTCTTAAAACACTGTTTCCCCTTTCTGGGAAGTGGAGAAACTTTATAGCCTTTTTCTTTTTAAGGGAAGAATCTAAATGCTTCTGGGATACAGAATGGTACAGATCACGAACCAACATCTGGATGATTTAAGTGAAAGAGAATCAGAACCACATGGATCACACTTGTTCAAAATAACACACGGCTTTGAAAAAGGATGAAGAAGGTGCCATTGAAATGTGCTCGATTGTATTGAATACCAAATGCCTGAGAAGAACTTTGAAAGATCCAGTCAGCCAGGAGTATGCAGGGCTGCCCTTTCCTGAGCACAGACTCTCAAAGTACAGTAGGTGGGTCCAACCTCAGTATCCTCAATTTGCTTTTCAGACATGATACAAACCAAGCCCAGACAAGAGTAAGCACCTGTGACCACCTCAAGACACACCTGGGATATATGCACAGCAGCGACTCAATACCAACATCCTCCCAAGAAAAAGCAGTGATGAAAACAAGCCCCTGTTGTTTGCATAGAATGTAAACCCTGTGAATTAAAACAGCCTTTACAACTTATAGGAAATTTTTCAATTTCAAAGAGTCCAAAGAATTTGTATCCAGAGGAGAAATCATTAACACCCTTGCCAACTTTTGATTAGTCGTCATTTAGATTCCCTTAAACAATGGTTTCAAGCTCTTGCCTCACCAAAAGAGATGTACAGACTGTCTGCTTTGCTTCATGACCTGGTTTCATCCGCCCTTCTCTTCTGCTGTTTATCTATCCAGTCGTGCTGTAGCCCCACACATGGCTGGGAACGACTGCAGGGCTGGGTAGCCTGGGAGGAATCACATCTTGACATGTGCCAGATACACAAAAGTGCTCCCCACCTTCCAGGGTAGGTGGGAAGGCCATCAACTCAGGGGTCCAGGTAAGGGGAGTGGCCTAGGGGCCACAGATACTCTTCCTCAAGAAGGCCCCAGTGGGGTGTGCATTCAGGGCTGGCTGGCTGAGGCCCTGGGGGCATGGGGCTAGGTAAGAAGTGGCAGGTCTCAGGTAAGTGACCAGGGACCAGGGCCAACACCCAACATCAGAATGAAGGCCCAAGATCAGAGCTGGCACAACGCAGAGAGGCAAAGGCAGGTTCCCAGCTGGATAAGCTGGGAGAAATGTCAGTCTAGGGAAGACGTGAACAAGGACCAGCGATAAGGAAAACACCAGCCCCAGGCAGACCTAATCAGGAGAACCAGCCTACCGCGCAGATAGAGATGGAATAAGGGAGACATGCTTGGACAATAAAGACAGAGCAGGGCAAGCCAAACCCTTAATCCTACACCTGGACCAGCAACACTGGGGCAGCTCAGCCCATCACACAGGCGGCCACTATGACCGAGCTAGGTCTGGCCCCAAATTCTCAAAACCCAGAGTGAATAGTTGCTAAAGGAAGCATGACATTCTGCTGGGCTTGCTCACCCCATCGAACTGGAGAACCTAATCCTCCACCATGAAGAGGGACCAGGGAAGGTTTTAACAAGAGGACATTTCTGAAGACACAAGGTCCAGGGAAGAAAACTCCTGTCTAAAAGTAAAGGTTTTTTGATTGTCATTAGGTACACATGCACAAAGTCAGAACACTACCTGAAAAGCTCCTAAAATTCCAAGAAGACACACTCCAGGAAGGAGCAGCAAGAGGAAGAGAAGCCCAAAAAAAGTATCTTTCAAAAAGTGACCTCCACAAAGATACCTGGAGGGGCAGCCTCGGCAGAATGCCCGCCTGGTTGGGAAGCAAAGGCTGCAGGTCTATCTCTCCAGCAACCCCTTCTGGCCAACATGGTAGGAATAGAAAGAACGCTGAGGAAATGGAAATGCGGGGGCATGGGTGGGAGGGGCAGGGAAATGGACAAGTTAAAATGGCTAGATCACTTGGGGTGATCTAGTTAACAGCAGAGAGGCAAGGCCCCTCTGCTGAATTTTGTACCTTGTGGACTGTGCCAAGGAGGGAGGTATCTATGCAGAAGGCTTGGAGTGGACTTGACTAAAGAAAGTCAGGACTCAGCAGCAGCACAGCTATCAGTAAGAGAGGTTCCAGAAGAGTTAACATAAGGTCTTGACTGCTTTATGCCAAGATAGAGCACCACAGGAGACAAGTATCCAGTAAGCTTCTAGGTCTCAAGTGGACACATCTGGGGCCTTTATTTCCATTGGGGTCCTGTGTAGATGCAACGATCCCACTGGCACTATATTTAAAAGACTGTGAGAGAGGAATGATCTAGTAATATGACATTTGTCTTAATTATTAAGGTTTCATTTTCAAATGGCACCTCAGGGCAAGTTCCATGCTGACTTAGGCTCCAAGGAGCCCATGTTAATGAAAAGCCACCTGAATGACAGGCTGAGGTAGAGAGAGATGACCATTTAAGCAGCAAGGATGGAACTGTTGTTTTCCAACCATGAGGATGAGTTACTACTTCATTGTTACTCCATCCCACACACACACAGGGGACTTATCAAAGTGACATCCTATGCATTCTATAGCCAGAAAGGCAATATTCCATCAAGAAGTTTTGCTGTTGTTTTATGAACCATTCTCATGCTAATCTCTATGAAGGGCATGGAAAAGTATAAATAAGGTCCCCTGACTCAAAAAGTTTAGAAAGCCAAGACTCAATCACTGATAAAGAAGAAACACTGCCCAGTTGGCACCACTGGCTGCCAGAATCTAAATAAGTGAAGAAAAAAAACAAAAACCCAGGGAAGATGAAGAGGGCTTTGTGGAGAAAGCTGCTTCGTAAGGACTGGCTAGACCTGGATAAGTAGAATGGCAAGGGAAGGACCCAAGGCCACCCAGATTCTCCCCTTGACCAAGAGAGGGAATTGTAAACCAGAACTGCTCATACAAGTTATAACAAGTCAAGATTGCTTTTACTTGCCCTGAGATTTCTGCTTCTGTCCAAGATGGAGCAAGAAGAACCAGATGTTCCCTTCTGTGATAGAAAAAGGTGGCAAACCTAAGAAACAACAGTTTTCAGGACACTGGCATCAGGCAACAAAGGACAGTGGTCCTTGAGATGGGAAATAGCTGAGGTGGGTCTTGGATTGCCCCAGCCAACTGCCTTGAGTTTCCAGGCTGTGGCACAGGGAAGGGACCAAGGCTGAGCCTGATGGGCTCCCTGAGTCAAGGGAAAGGAGTTGAGAGTTCTCAGGGCAGAGTGGCAGAGAGAAGACAGCTACACAGAGCATGTGGGAGATCTGTGGAGAGCCCCTCGACCCCTGACCTTCTGACTGAGCATTGATCAGCACATGTGAATGAGGACACTATCTGAAGCCAGGGAAAGAACCACCTGAGAGGATTAGAGGTCACAGAGCAGTTCTCATCCAGGGCTGGGGAGAGCATTTGGCCCCAAGAGCCAGACTGGAAACCCTCAATCTATGGGGCGGTGGGGAGAGTGCTCAGAAAGGCCTTGCCTCAAGAGTGGAGAATAATTAGTCCTCAAACAAGTTATAAGAAAACCAAAAGGATCAAACTGACTCCAAGTAAGTTAATTAAAAGTTCAGAGCAGTGATAGGAACATAAAACCACCCAGTACCCAACAGAGTGAGTGCTGTCTGAAGTCTGCACAACTTTCTTCAGTCTTAAAAGGGGAAGGAGAAAACCCAGAATAATGCAGTTCTGTTCCCCTCAGCCCACAGCCCTTCCTGGATGCGCAGGAAGTGCACGGCAGCAGGCATGCCAGCATTCAGTTAAAATAGGGCACATGCCACTGTAAGTCACCTTCCGTCAAGGACTGTCATTTGAGAAACAGTAGAGTGAATCTTGTCCTATAGTAGTCTACGCTGTTGGCAAACCTGAAATGGACAGCTGTTCCTAAAATGGATACAACTGAAAAATAACTGAGGACCCGATTTTTTTTCTTTTACATGAGATTGTCTCATTGCATAAAATTCTGCTTCATGTGACATTTTATTAGAAATACTGGTCTTATAAAAATAAATGACTTATTACTGGGAAGTGGATTTGGCCCAACAGATAGGGTGTCCACCTACCACATGGGAGGTCCAAGGTTCAAACCCAGGGCCTCCTGACCTGTGTGATAAGCCAGCCCATGCACAGTGCTGATGCGCACAAGGAGTGCCGTGCCACACAGGGGTGTCCCCCGCGTAGGGAAGCCCCACATGCAAGGAGCGTGCCCCATAAGAAGAGCCGCCCAGTGTGAAAAAAGTGCAGCCTGCCCAGGAATGGTGCCACACAGAGAGCTGACACAGCAAGATGATGCAACAAAAAGAGACACAGATTCTGGGTGCCACTGACAAGAATACAAGCGGACATAGAAGAACACACAGCAAATGGACACAGAGAGCAGACAATGGGGGGGGGGGGCCGGGATATTAATATATTTGTGCTGCCCACAGTCCATAAATTAACAGCTTAGGCATATGCCCTGCCTGATGAAATCCTCTTAAATAGAACTGAAAACCAGTCTCCAAAATACTACCTTTAAACAGTTTCTCTCCTACACATAAAAGGATAAACCATCAGCCAGGTGAGTGCTGCCCAAACTGCAAGAGTTACGGAGTCAAAAATACAGGTCACGCCCAGAACCCCACAATACTAGTCCAGTCACAAAGGAATTTGGTCCATTTCTAAGGAGACAGTGAGCTCTCCCCTTCCCAGAGAAACACAACAGCCAAAGCGCAAAGGGAAAACCATGTCCTGCCATCAAATGATTAAACACAGCATTGTCAAAAGATGCAGAAACGAAGGCTGCTCTGACTCGGCAGGGCCAACCCTTGGCGTTGCTCTGCTCTCAAGACTGATCTGGACAGGAGCAGACCAGGGTGGGCTGCGCTGGCTCCATCCAGGAGGACACCTTCCTCTCCCTGCAGACTAGTGCAAGGATCAAATCTAAGAGTGGAGCCAGTCAAGTTAATTACAGACACTCCCCGGAAGGTGAAGCTAAATGAGATGGACACTGTCCAAGAAGGAAAATGTTATTTCGAAACTTCAGGATTGGCAGGGGGTTTCACTGATTTCTTTTTTAAGAAACTTTAAGTATGAGGTCATTTTTGTATAATTACTGAAGAAGGTTTGATGATGCCCTTTGAAAGGAAAGCTGGTCTCCTCCAAAAGACCAAAAATATCCATGGGCAAACAGGGACCTTATTTGCCAGGTGTTTTTCTTTTTCAAGTGTCTTACCCTGTAACAGAGGCTGGGAAGTAGCACACTCCATACATTACTACATCTTCCTAGCAAGCCCAAGATCCAGGAATCTGAGCCAGCAATCTAAACAGTCAGCACTTTTTTCTGGGGACAGGCAGGGATGGCTCCAGAATTTCTACATAAGAAGAGTTTGGCCATGGCAATTGGGTGGTAGGGGGCTGAACTGGGGATCCTATCTGGAAGCTGTGTTTGCATTGCAAACCCACTGCTTTTACTTACATTATAACATATATATATTCTGAGCAGCTTATGGGACTGATGGAAACTACAGGAGGTGGGGGGTTCAATGCCCCCCAGCCACCCCTGGCACCACTGCAGGGGGGCAGGTGGGAGGGAGCTGCATCTTTGCCCTGACAACAGAACTAAAAAAGAGTGCCCTCTAAGCCAGTGCTATTCAAAGTGTGGGCAAAAGACCACTGTCTGCTCCAGTTACTTGGGCAGGTCCGTGAGGAGGCAAGCATAGAAAGTGAGTGATTCAAAAATTTTATAGTCATTTGACATTGCTGTGCATTCTTACGACATTGATCCCCAAGAAGATCAGACATCAAAATGCAAAAAAAAAAAAAAAAAATTACCGAACCTGGCCCTTCCCCACAAGTATTTAGGGAAGCATGGGCTACCTAAGCCTTCCCTGGCTCTTCTTAGCATGTAGGCCCAATTGGTAAGATTAAAACGGTAGGCTGGTCTGGAAGCAGTGGGTACAAGCAGATAAGGGAAGAAGGCAAAGAGGAGGGAAAAGAATAACTGCGGCCTCAGGTGATTCTGAAATAGACTAAAGTCCCCTTAGAGAGTAACAAGAAGGAGGAAAGGCCCCAGAGAACTGCAAATGCTGGAAAGCATCAAATGAGTCTGTTCTTCTGGAAATGAGGCACAGGATGGCTGAGCTCGCTCAGTGTCATCCTGGAGCTCCGGCTAGCAAGGCCTCCTACAGGTCACCGATTCCTGAGGAACGAAACTGTGTGTGACTTGCTGTTTACTTTACTAAGGGCCCAGATAGTAGAAGGCTGAGAACGTGCAAAGACTTTTGCAGAAATATAAAAATCTCAACGATTACAATTTGGCTGTCACTAACCTATCTTCAGTTACCTCGGCAACCTTTTCTAACATCCTCTCTTTGCCAGGCTGTAAATGCCCATCAGTCTCTCCTAGTCTCCTCTGAGTTGACTTCAACATCTGGCTGATTCCCTCACTAATCAGTTAAAAAGTCTTTGATACCTGCTCACTATACACTGGTATAGGAATGAAGTTTTAACTTTTTAAAATTATACTTTGATCATTAGTATGAAGACTCTGCTTTTCCCTTACTGAACTCTCTCTCCCCTCCTGGGTAACATGGATTAACATCACATTTCCCATAGCAAAAGGATAAAAGTATCAATAAGAACAAAGAGGAGATACCAAAAAATCACTTTTTAAATGAACAAATAATTTGAGGAAAAATTCTCAACTACATTCCATTAAAATGAGTAACCAACAAGCCAGGCATCAGTAAAATCACCTTCCTATATATAAAAACATTGCATTTTTATAAACTTGTTTCCATAGTAAAAGTATTTTCTTGCTCTCTTGAGAGCAAAAACCTTTTACTATGCAATTAATTCTTGTATGGTTTTCCCACAAATACACCCTAATGAGATGTGGAGAAAGAGAAGCAGATGTATAGCAAAGAAAGTTCAGTTTACAGTTATGATTTTAATCATTTTAATCTCAAAGTTCTGGATGATTTCTATATATCAATATATCTGTACACACACACACATACACACACACAACTTCCTTGCTTTTGTGACTCTGTTAAGAGACCCTAGAGAAGATCCCCCTTTATGAGCCTGGAGGCCAGTACATAGTACTTTGGGTTAAGACATATTTTCTTTGTTCACCAGACTGTCCTTGATAGCAGTTAAGGCCTAGAGGCCTTGGAGTGGTACTGTCCCAACAGAAATATAAAGCAGGACACAAATAAAAAACACACAGGCAAGTTTAAGTTTTCCAGTAGCCACATTAAAGAGGTGAAATGAATTTTAACACAGCATAAATCTAGATAAAAAATTACCACTGAGATATTTTACCTTCCTTTTTTATATTAATTTTTCAAAATCCAACACACATCTCAAATGCCCCACTGTCCCCAAGCCCCTGACCACTCTCAGTGTGGGCCACGCAGCCCCTCACCCTGGCCAGTCACCACGCCCAGCTGGCCCTGTAAAGTGTCCCTTGCACTACCACCTCACAGATACACTCACAAGGCCACTACCCTGAGGACTACAGACCAGTGAGACAGGTGCTGGGGAGAAGTCTGGGCGCGGCACTCCAGGAAGTTCTGCCCCTGCTCTGGCCAGGCTGGACACCAGCTTCCTGAGGACTAGAAGGCTGTGACCAGGGACCCCCTGGTGGAGCTCTGAGAAGATGGAACCCTCAGCTCCCTCTAGGGCCAGGTCCACTCTCCGGCCAGGTCCCCCTATTCTCTTCAGCTGATGTGAGAAAGGAGGAGGCATTGAAACATGTGTGCACACACATGCATGTGTCATCGTGAGTTGTAAGATTTTCTGTGGCAAAGTCTACTTGTCTAGAGAGAAATGTATATATATATATATATATATATATATATATATATATATATTTAGCTCTGAGTTCTACCCTCGGTAGCAGACAAGGAGTCTCCAATCAGGATTATACATGATACCTGAGGAAGACTTCTTGTGAGCAGCCACCGGTTCAACCTTAAAGAGAGCCATTAACCCTTCAGGGAACCAGAGCATAATTTGGGTCCTTCTGGTGTCACTGACTGAACAATACACTATGGTCAAAATTGTTGGCAAGTTTCCAAGTTATCCAAGGCACTGGTATGTTTCAATAAATAATTCTTAGATATGACACCAAAAGCACAAGTGACAAAATAATAGATTCAACTTCATCAAAATTTAAAACTTCTGTGTAAAGGAGATTGAGAAAATAAGAAAACAACCTACAGAATGGGAGAAAACAGTGGCAAACTCATATATCATATATGGGCTTAATCTCCAAAATATAAAGAACTTTTACAACACAACGAAAAGACAACCCAGTTTAAAACTGGCAAAGAACTTGAAAAGGCATTTTTCCAAAAAGGATATACAAATGGCCAATAAGCATATGAAAAGATGCTCAATATCCTCAGCCATTAGGGAAACGCAAATCAAAACCACAATGAAATACCACTTCACACCACAAGGATGGCTATACTTTAAAAATGGAAAATGACAAGTGTTGGGGAGGATGTGGAGAAATTGGAACTGTCATGCACTACTGCTGGGAATGTAAAATGGAGCAGCCACTGTGGAAAATATGGCAGTTCCTAAACAAGTTAAATATAGAATTACCATGTAAACCAGCAACTCTACTCCTAGGTATATACCCAAAGAAAATGAAAATAGTGTCAAACAGATAATTGTACACTACTGTTCACAGAAGCATTATTCACAAAAGCCAAAAGGTAGAAACAAACTAGATATCCATTAGCAAATGAATGGATAATCAAGACATGGTACATATACCCAGTGAAATATTATTCAGCCATAAGAAAGAAGTTCTGAGACATGCTGCAAAATGGAGAGCCTGGAAAACATTATGCTCAGTGAAGTAAGCAAGGGACAAATATTGTATGATCTCCCTTTATGAGATATCATTAGCAGATGATAGTCTATTAGCAAACAGAATTAGCAAATTTGCTGAGACAAAGTAGATCAGAGGATGGAGAGAGGTGGGGAGGGAGAGTTTTTGTTTGGTGGGTATAGAGTGTCTGTAAATAAACTTTAGTTTAAAATATAAAAGTTATCTATTCTAATGCATTCCAGAGTTACTCTACTTAGACAATACCTATGTATGATTTTAAATAGTTAAAGAGGTTGTTTAAACTGAAGAACTTGGTCCAAGACAAGTAGGTATCTGGCTTTTCCCTGATTTATTACCAAGTGCTTTATCCAGTAAGACTTTCTGAATACAACTGAAATGTCTGGGGAGCTAAGGAGGTAGGAATCACCTGAGCTCTGCATATTCCTCACCATTAGCAGCTTAAAGGTGATGGACATCCAGGTGAAAACCGGCAAGCTATACAGAGAAAAGGAATCACGTGATGCCAGCCAAGTGCAGTCAGTGCCTTCCTTCACTGTTATCTGTTGCTTTTTTGCTGCCCTTCAGGACACTGGGTCTCCACAGAGCTCACCTGGTAGGTAGAAGGCCAACACTCAAAAATGCTTCACCTGCTGGATTCTGAAACATTCAATTAAAATATGTAAATGTACCACTAAAGGGATTAAAAAGAACTTAATTACAAAGACAGCACTTCCTTTCAGAGGCTTAAATACCAGGACTGAGCTAATTACAGAGTGCAAGGTACATTGCTGCCTTGGGTATAATTCACACAAATTGTTTTTCTGCCTAAAAATGCACTCTACTTGATCTGCCTCAGAGAACAGGAGTAAAAGGTCATTTCTCTGTGTGTGTGTGTGTGTTTCCATGAGACTAGCTATTAATCTAGCTCCTTGGAAGCAACTTCCTACATAGCTGTCAAAGCATCAAGTCTCACTTTTTAAAGGTAGTGGGGTCCTCCACCATGAAGGGCTGGTGTTCCTTTTCCAATGTCAATGAGGAAACCCTGAATTGTCCAAACTCAGAAGCAATCCCACCCACCTGCCAGGTTACCTGTATATTTGGAAATTAAAGGAAGATTATTCTATTTGCAAAAGACATTACTAAAATAAATAAGTCAAATAAATAAAGACATTACTATGAGAAGAAAATTTAAAGCAAAAGCCAAGAGATTTCATTTTTAGTTTTTGCCTTCCAACTCCAACGATGCACTTCATTCACTGCATCCCCTAAAGAGATCTTTCCAGGTACTAAACAATAGCAATGCCCCCAAATAGCCCTCAGTGAAGGCAGGCAAGTGTGTCCCATGAGGACAGGGTGTGGCCAGCAGTGACAGCCTCTAAAAGCAGAATTACCTCGATTTTGTCCTGATATAAAGAGAGAGGGTTCCAGACTTCCGGTTGGCAATGACTCCAGTATTTCCCCAGTCTGGACTAATGACTTAAATCTTTAGCATCTAGCTACAACTGCTGCTGAGCAGCTCACTCAGCCTTTATCCTGTCATCCAAGTCTAAGTGAAAAAAGGAGAGGTGAAGAAAACCACACACATAATGCCTGGATGGTCTTAGATAAAGCTTGATCAGTCATGGTTCCCCCAATGCAGGCAGCCAAGGGGAAAAGAGAGCACGTGAGAAGGGTTCAAAAATGGCTGTGTATTCAGAATGGCACAGGCTCAAAAACCAGCAAAGGAGCTTGGAATATATTTGGCTACAAGAGCAAAATCTTCCATTTGGAGAACATATTTGAGATGCCAATAGTGTTTCTGTCTCTTGGCATTTTGTCTTTAACATCTCCACACTTGACTCCTGTAAGTGCTGTTAGATAGAGAGATGCTTATTCTGAAGCCTTCTGAAATGGAAATAAATAAAAAGGCTCTCCAAACATTTATCATGCAACAGATTATAATGACTGTAGGCAAATATCTCCTAACAATAATAATAAAGTTAGCTATTGGCTGTATGCAAAATGAGCAACTCTAAGTGATAGTTTAGACCAATCAGAAATGAGTTCTGTTCCTTTCAGAATCAAGTCATTTCATGTATTTTAGCTGTTGGATGTACAAAGCAGCCATCTGAAAGGTGATTCTTTAAAAGGAGAGCCAAAACAAGAACATAGACCAGATCTAGATGTGTTAAAAATAACCCAGTCAGTCAGTGGACATTTGTTTGAAGCCCATTCTGTCCCAGGCACTGGGCCAAGCCAACTGTGAATTCATAAGCAACCACGTGTCAGGCATGTGCTCTACTCTGTGCTGCTCTGTCCTATCTCATCTGGACACTGCAAAGCCAGGGATGCCTCCAGGGCATCTAGCTCTCGAGGGCAACAGAGCCCAGGGCCCTGGAGGTGTCACCCTCTTCCCTATCAGTGACCCATTCAGACTGTAAGTGACAAGGAAAGGTTTTGTTTTTAAACAGGCATTTGCTTTATGCCTCCCACATCAGGGGACTTGTTAGTACATTTCATTTATCAGGAATTCAATAAATCATGCTTATAAGGTAGAATATTCTCTCTCTGGCCCATATGCTCACAAGGAGACAATGCCGCATCCTCGTGCAAGGCTCCAGGCAGGAGACGAGCTCTCCGGATGTGTAGGATGGAATCCCTGCCAGCACCCCTCACAGACAACTCTCTGCGCTCAGGATCCCTGAGAGAAAATCCACACCCCGTGAGTCATTTTGTAAATGAAAGAGAAAAACAATTAACTTGTGCTTTGCTGATGTACTGACCATTGTTAGGAATGTTCCAGAAAACACTGCAAGAACACTGAAGTAGCTTTTCCACCCCTCAGCATTAGTCACTGTTTTAATGCTACCTTTCATGAGTATAGTGCTTGTCCACAAAGTAATTGCATGGCCAGAGTCTCCACACTATGAAAGGCCTGCCTTCTTCCTGTGTCCCCTTTGCTCCAAGCCTATTTACCATCCCGCTCCCCAGAACTCCAGCCTAAGTCTGTCTTCATCTCATCCACCACCTCCATTCACTCTAAGTCCATCACAGCCCTGGCTTCTGCTCCCACCACTTTACCAAACGTCCTTCATAAAAAAGGTCATCGCTATTTGTGCAGGTGAATTCTCTGGAAGGATACATGAGGAGAAATTTATTTTTTATAATTCTGCACTGTTTGAGTTTTATATGCAAGAACTGGTTGCTTTTATTTTTTTTTAATCAACAGAGGCTTATCAAAGATTGGCAAATGAGCTGCCTTTTCCTTCTTTAAATATTTATGTTTTAAAAAGCACACCTAAGAAATGTTCTTTTTAAGAACAAATGAATAGTAATTATACAGTGGAAACACCCTGGCAGATACTCCTTGAAGTGATCAAGGAGAGCATCACAGTAATAAGACACACTGTATCATGCATGTTCCAGCACCAAGCGCCAAGGAGGACACAGCATCTTTTCTTTGGTCTTCCTGCAGAGACGTAGAAGCTGAATCCTGAGGAAACAGGTTAAGTCCAGATTCCTCAAAATAACCAACCAACCCTCTTCAGAAATGTCAAGGTCATGAAAGACAAAAGATGAGGGATTATCCCAAATTGGAGGAGATTAAGAGGACAATACCTAAATGCAATGTAGGATTTTGCATTGGATCCTAGACCAAGAAAAGGAAGATGACATTAAGTGGGACAAGTGGCAGTTGAACAGGCCCGTAAATGTAATCAGTGTTAACTGGCTGGTTTTGATCCTTTACTACAGATACGTAAAATGTTAGCATTTGGGGAAGCTGGGCAAAGGGCATATGGGAACTCTCTGCTCTATTTTTGCAACTTTATTGTAAGTCTGGAATTCAGAATAGTTTAAAAATAGACATACATCTGTACATACATACATAAAAGGTCTCTTTTGATTCTGTGGCCAGGAAGTACAATGGCACTTTCCAAATGTTCACTTCAGTATCTTTACGGCAAGACCATCCCAGAAATTCTCTGCCCCAGGGCTTGAATGCTACAGACTTCCTAGTTCCCCTTTTACCTCTGTGGCCACTTTATCTTCACACTCAGACCATCTCAAGGACCACCTCTCAAGAAATGACTCCAGAATCTCTCTCAGGGAGCAGATGTGGCTCAGGCCACTGGGCACTTGTGGGAGGTCCCAGTGCCACCGGTTCCCGATGCCTTCTGGAGAAGGCGAGCAAACAATGAGCAGACAGGCAAGAGAGCCATTTGGGAATGGGGGAGGGATACATTTCAGAAATAATTTTTTAAGAATCTCTCCCCCTACTCTGATGATATAGAAAAGCACTGTCACCAGCATTCCTCATTTGACTCTGCACTGCCCGTGCAGTTAAGATGAGCTTGTAAAATTCATCCCCAGCCAGCAGATTTGACATGAACTTGAGACTTGAGTTGGTCCCAACATCAGACCTCTACCTCCTACCAAGCAGTTATACATGGCATCCTGCTGGCATCATGCAAAATCCCAAAAGCTGAATTTCACATTCCCACCCATCGACCCCCTCCCTGGCCCTCAGTGTCTTCAGTGTCATCTTTGACTCCTTCCACTTCTCCCACTTCCATGGCCATCTCTATGCCTACTGCCACGACCCATTTTTACACTTCCACTCCCTCTGTCCTGGCCTCCTGCAAGGTGCTCAGGGTGACACATGAGGAAAAGAACACCAAACACGAATCAGATTTGAGGCCCAGCTTACCACTCCCTACTTGTAACTTTGGAGAAAGCTCTTCTAAACTTGGTTTTTACCAGTGTAAAACAGATTATTAAACAAGAATCACATTTGACAGGCCCTCTTGACCCAACACTCTTTTTTTCCTAGGAACATCTCCCACTCAGAGAGTGAACAAACTAGAAATTCACGTTCCCAAACTCCAGGGAGCCTGTGGCACAGCTCTGCCAAGAGCATCTGAGAGAGAGAATGTTAGAGCACTGCAGGGAGAGATGTGCCCTCCTCACAAAGAAAAATGAGGGAAAGTGCCAAGCCTTCAATCAGTCATGAAGGCTATGAGGGTGTGCTACAGCAGTCATTTTGCCACCATGAGGCAAGTCAAGAGAATGACAATGAAGCCACCAAAACCTGGCATCATTGAGCTGCCAAATTAACCAACCCTTGAGTAACCTTTCTTAACACTTGGTATTATGAGAAAAATTAAATGTTCTTTTTGGTGAGGGAAACTTTAACCAAGAATTCTGCCTGGTTATTACTTTCAGTCAAAGCAGGGCTCAATGACCAACACTATTCACGAGAGGATAAGAGAGAGAATCATAAAGCAGCAACATCACACCAGAGGGGTAGATGCAAAGAGCTGTCACCTTGCTTTCAACTTTCTTCATGTTAAGCACCCTGCAGAGAGGGAAAAACTCATTCTATCTATAACAGACAGCTCTCACCACTTTTATCCCTCCTCATATCAAAAAGTCAATGGTTCCTCACTGTCTACAGGGGATACAAAGTACATGCATATGGCTAGAAAGGCAGAGTAAGGACCTTGGATGTAAATCTAGATGTGTTAAAAATCATTGAGGGGGGTACAAGTGACTCAAGCAGTTGAGCACCTGCTTCCCATATGGGAGGTCCCAGGTTCAGTTCTCAGTGCCCCCTAGAAAAAAATAAAACCAAACAACTAGCAAAATAAATGGGGAAAAAAAAAAAAAAAAACTTGGGAAGTGGATGTGGCTCAAGTGATTGGGCTCCCATCTACCATATGAGAGGCTCTGGGTTCAATTCCCGGGGCCTCCTTGTGAGGGCAAGTCGGCCCGCACCCGCGGAAAACTGACAGCCTGTGCCCACGGAGAGCTGGGGCGGCAAGATGATGCAACAAAGGGAGACAAGCAGACACAGAAGAACGCACAGTGAATGTACACAGACAGCAGACAGTAAGCAAGCGGCAAGGGGGGTGATAAATAAATAAAATAAATCTAAAAAAAATAACTCAGGAGAGCCAATGGGTTCAGTGGTTGACTGCCAGCTTCCCACATACAAGGTCCTGGGTTTAATCCCTGATCCCTCAAAAAAAAAAAAAAAAAAAATTGAAGGGAGTGGATGTAGCTCAGTCATTGAGTGCCTGCTTCCCATGTACCAGGTCCTGGGTTCAAGCTCTGATACCTCCTAAAAAAAAAAAAAAAAATCACTGAATATTTATAGATAAAATGACAGTAATGCAGAGATTAGCTTCAAAACAATACAGAGGACTGGATAATTAAAGAAATAAGAGGTACCTTGACTGGATAATGGTTGATGTGGACAATAGGTAAATGCTGGGTTACTACACTATTCCATCTAACTTGCGTACGTTTTAAAATTTTCCATAGTAAAAACTGAAAGTCATTTAAAGGTAAGAGTAGAGAAGTGAACTATGTAATTGTTAAATATATGCATCAGCAGATCCTAGAGAAGCCTATCAGAATTGTAAACTTATGTGATTTGTTAGTTTTACTTACTTTTATATAAATACACACACACACACACAGAGTGTGACAGTTTGAATTTTGTGAATCCCAGAAAGAGATTATGTTGTTAAAGTAATCCATTCCTGTGGCTGTGGGGCCCTTTGACTACACCAAATTTGGTTGAGGAGCCTTTGTTTAGATTACTTAATAAATTTGATTTAGGCTTCTGTTTGGACAATGTCAGTGAGGCATGAGCCAGATTGGGTCTCCACCCTCTTGTTCCATCTGATATAAATGGAGACACAGAGAAAGGAAATAGCCATATTGATTCTGCCACGTGAGAGAGGACTGCAGGAAAACAGAGAAGCCCCGAGGGGCTGAGAGAGGGCCTGGAGTCTGGACCAGCAGAGCAGAGGCAGGAAAAGAGGCCCCTGAGGGGCTGGGCCCGCGGAACAGCTCGAGGCTGAAGGGCTGAGCCCAGCCAAATGCCTGACAAGCCACCTGGGCTCCAGGAGATGGTGAGCTGGGAGGGGACCTCAGCAAAGATCTGTCATCTTGCCTCGCCACGTGGCAGGACACCAGGATCACCAGTAGCCAACTTTGGTGAGAAAGCATCTCTAATGATGCCTTGATTTGGACATTTCACAGCCTCAGAACTGTAAGCTTTTACCCTAATAATTTTCCCAACATAAAAGCCAACCCATTTCTGATACTTTGTATCGGCAACCCTTTGGCAAACTAAGACACTGAGCCATAAAGATGTTCATACCCATTTTGTAGAATTTCTCTTTAATTAAAAAAAAAATCACCTGCATAAAAATGCCTACTTCGGTATTACTTATACTGCCGAAAAAATTAAAAATAACCTAGATTTACAACAATAAAGGAAAAGTTAACGTAAACTGACAATTTCATAAACATAAAAATGATATAAAGACTAGTCTTCTCATTGAAAGTGTGTGATAATTATATCAAGATAAAGCATATGTGAATATTTGGAAAAGATTATAGAGAAATAAGAAATTGGCAAGTGACTCAGCTCCTGCCTACTACACGGGAGGTTCCTGGGTTGGTTCCAAGTGCCTCCTAAAGGAGACAGAAAGTTGGCACGACAGGATGGTGTGGCGAGCTGACATAACAAGATGACACAACAAGAGACATGAGGAAAACATAATGAGACACAACAGAGCATGGAGAGGAGGTGGCTCAAGCAATTAAGCACCTCCCTCCCACATCAGATGTCCTAGGTTTGGTTCCCCAGTGCCGCCTAAGGAAACAAGGAAGATGAATACATGCAAGTGTGCAAACAATGAGTGGGTGGGAAGAAATAGATACATTTTTTTAAAAAAAGAAAGAAATTAAAATAATTGCATTGATATGAGAAAATTTTTTTAGTTTTATTCAATGTTTTTATGAAATTTGTTTCATTAAGAATTCACAACCTAGGCTATAAGATTTCTCCAGTTTGATTTTTTTAATGGAAAATATAAAAAAATATATAGTTCACCTCTGAACATAGTAACTCTTCTAGACTCTACTGGAATGTCTGTTCATATACATGAAGTCCCTCACTAATCTGCATGTTGGTTACCCTAGAGGACCCCCAGACCCAGTGTGGGCACCTCTGGTCATCATGACCTGACGGGGTAGAGGGAGAACAAACAAGAGCTCAGGAGAAAGACCCAGAAGCCCAGGGTTCCAAACGCACCCAGGCAGTAAGTGCTGCCCTGCTTTTGAAGTCCACGTCCTCACTCCTAGAGAAGTCTCGAGAGCTCAGGGAGAGAGAGAAGCTCTCCCCTGCCCCCCAGAGGACAATGGAGCCCGGGTACAAACGCCAGAAAGACATCCGTAAAAACTGTATTTTTTCAATGTAATATTTTTTTAAAAAATAATTTAAAAAAAAACTGTATTGGAAGAGGCGTCTGTAAAATGGCAACATTTAAGAGGGATTTCGCTGACGAGGTTCCTGGCTGGGCAGGAGTCCTTTCTCCCATAGAGCAGAGCTAAGCCCTGCCTGCAAAGTGGCTGGTCCCGGGAGGCCGCGGACCCCCAGGCCACCGCCTTCTCAGTAAAGGCTTCGCTCCTTCAGTCGCTTTTAAGCTTCTAAATCATGTTTATTATATAAGAGGTTACAGTCATAATAGTCTCAATGTATTTAATTATATTTTACAGATAGTTTTTTCTTTTAATCCTCACCACAGCTCTGTCAGGCAGACACTAAAAGTCCCATTGTAAAGATGGAAAAAACGAGGTTCAGAAAGGTTAAGAGGCTCCCCACAACGCATGTGCTGGGCTCCTTCACCCCCCTCCCAACAATGCGTGTGCTGGGCTCCTTCACCCCTTTCGTAAGCTGCCCTGCATCATTCTCTTTCTTCCCCGCTGAGGACAGGGACAGTGTGCCCAGGGAGCAAAGCACAGAAGCACTGACGGGGAAGGGAGGCAGGAGCTGCTGGCTCCTCACCTGGACTGTGAGAGTGGGAGCCAGGGCCTCCTCTCCTGTTCCCCTCAGTGTCCCTGTGTCAAGACAGGTCAGCAAATACTCATTCCAAAAGTGTCTACCACAGCACAGTCCACTAGAACTTTCTGGGGTGAGAGAAGCATTCAAACCTGTGTTGTTCCAATACAGAAGCCAAGAGCATATATGGTTCCTGCAGCTGAGAAATGTGGCTAGTGCCACTGTGGAAGTCCATTTATTTTATTTTAATAAATTTACATTTTCATGGCTACATGTGGACAGTGACCACGGTTTTGGACAGTGCGGAGCTAACATACACTGCTCTCTAAACCACACAGTCGCTTCATGGGAGATGCTTCAGCTGTCTGTTCTGGCCCAATTCCTACACCTGCCTGCTTCGTGGGAGCTCCACACAGGCAGTGGATACATGGTGGTGTTAAGACTGCTTCTTTCACCGTCTTAGTTAAGGAGCAAGCAACTAAATGAATCCCAAATAAACATGATTCATACTGAAGACAATTTTTGTACTATAACAAAAGCAAGAGGAAAACAAGAAGCAATGTCATTCATGGATCGTTTCCTCTTCACTGACATAAAGGATATGTTAGAACAAATGTCCCCTCCCAACTCTCACCCCCTCCCCCAACCAACTACCACAAGAAAGAGTAATAAAAGGTCAAAAAGAAAGGCAAGGAATAATTTTGTTACCAAATTTACCAGTTGTCAAAAAGACAGAACCATGGTTAGGTGTCAACTAGAAGCAGAAAAGATGAATCAGCATCCATGTCATGTTCCTAGAAAATGTCCAATACACAAGTAGCATATATCAGATTAAGAGTTCCAGGTTTGTGAAATTTTAAGACTAAAGAGTTGAATGGTCACTTACTGCTCTGCTGCACCTGGCAGAAAAGCTGTAGGTGACAGTAAGAGAGTATTTCTAAGGCCAGTTCTTAGCTTCTGTGGCACGAGTGACTAAGAGCCCAAGGCTCAGAACCTAGCTCCCGCTGCAGGCACTCCGAGGCTCCTCCTCCCTCTACCCCAGGGGACTCTGCCCCCAGCCCTTCCCTTTGAGCTCCTGACCTCCCAGACAATTGAATCCAAGTACGGCAAAGCACCTGTCCTCTCGCCCCACCTGCTAATCGTGGCTCGTTCTAGCCTGGTGAAACCAGTTCACCCTGTGGTAAGGCAGCGTAAAGAGACCTCATTCTCTTCTAGCTGCCCCAAGTGCCACAAATAAAAGGTATTCCTCCTGGCAAAGGACCAAAAGAAGGACAGAGAATCTGTAGACTGTATCAAAGGTCAACATGCCAGAGACTTTCAAGAAGTCAGAAACCACTTCATGACCTCCATCAGTTAGGAACAGAACAAACCTGCAAACACCGAAGTCCTTGCCTTACATATCATATTCATATTCAATCGCACATCAAAGACATAGACTTCCATTAAGCGCTTGCACTGGCCAAGTATACATGCAGCAAAGAATGAACACAGTTCAGATATGGCTTACACATCTCTGGTAGACAATAGATACTCAATAAAAATACACTCTGTTGGAGACAGATGTGGCTCAAGCAGTGAAGCACCCAGCGTCCACATGGGCAGTCCTGGGTACCTCCTGAAAAAGCAAAAACAAACAACAAGCAAAACAAACGAAAAAAACCCATGCAGAGAAGCTGACGTGGCTCAAAATGGAAACAAGGCGTTTATTTTCAACATGAACATACCCTCCTCTGTCTTCTTCAAGAGACTAACACCAAAAGGCCAGTGGCAGCCTAAAAACTGGTGCACTGTTTACTGGGGGAGAGACTCTCTCCAAGCTTTGGGGGCCGGGGAGGGGTGGGGCCACCCACCCAGCTGCGGGCAATGGGGATGAACAGGAGGCACAATGTCTAGCCCTACACCGTCCAGTATGGCAGCCACTACCCACACGTGGCTGTCTAAATTTAAGCTTAATAAAATTCAACAACATTAAATTTTTAGTTCCCCTGTCTCACTAGCCACGTGAACTAGTGGCTAACTAACTTACTGTATGGTGCAGATGGAGAACAGATCCAGCCTCACAGACAAGTCCACCGGAGAGCATGGTCTCGATAATTAACATAAAACTAAGTCATTCTCATTTTTATTGTCAACATGCACAATAATTCTAAATAATATCAGTAATAAAATACTCCTCCCATCCCTCCCCTCAGATGACACTGTTTCCAAGTAATGACCTGAAGGTCCAGATAAACCTGCCTCCTGAGAGAGGATAACTTAATCTGCAGGCAAACTAAAGTCTGAATTGCATCACTTATTCAAATGAATGCTTAAAAAGACTAATTTGTGTTTCACTCCATTTTTCTAACTCTAACAGAAGTACTCTAAAGAAAGACTACCACTAATTCTATGGAAATCCAGAGAGAAAACTGGTGGAAAGGTTTATCATTATCAAACTGTGTATAATCGTTAAAAATTGTACATTACATACCAAAAAAAAATGGGGAAGGGGTAGAATAGAGAGGAAACTATTTTTCTCCTCTCTAATATAACTTCATACAGGACAGAGAAGGCAAGTCTGACCTCAGAGCTCTAATTCCACAATGTCCAGTTCCCAAACCTGGGCCTAAAATAGAAGCCAGCTCCTTTCTTCCAGCCTGGACAGACAGGGCCGTGGAAAACGACTCGGTTCTCTATTATGGTCCATGCATTAAACATTAACATGGCTACAGTCCTTTTTCCTAGCAGAAACATTAAAAATGCACACAACATTTCTAAGCTCAATTCCCATAAAGGCCTGTAATGCTTTCAGAGGACTCTGAATTTCTGATCTCCCATTCTGTCATCCGTCTGGGTTGCTGCTAGTTCCACCTGCTCCAAGCTCTGTCACTGCCCCTGCCCCACCTACACCCCCACTCAAGAGAGGGCAAGGTCCTTCACGCTCCCTCTGCCTTCTGCCCAGGGACATGTACCCAATTCAGTGCTTTCCTAAGGAGGGAATCTTTGGTCAGATCAGGTTTCTGACTGCATCGCAGTAAAAAAATAAGAAAACAAAAAGACAAGCAGCAAAATTAATACTCAGCTAACCAGGATAGTAAGGTGGATTGTTCTCGATAGGTGACTTGCTAGGAACTCAAAGAGGTAACTGTTTCTGCCCCAAAGTTTTTTAGCTACTTCTAAAAATTATGATATATTACCTGCTGTTTTATAATACCACAGAGGTGCCAGGTCCTCCCTTTTCCTCAGGACCTTTGTACATCCTGTTCCTGCCCCTGGAATGCCCTTCCCATCCTGCTTCATTCTGTTAATGTCTCCTCATTCCTGAGCTCAACTTCACTTCCCCAGGGGAGCTTTCCTGACACCAGATGCGCCCAGGTTCCCCAGTTTTACCCTCTCATCATACCCTGTACTTACGCTTCCTGGCACTTACCATGGTTTGTAACTACATATTTACATGATTCTTTGAAGAATGCCTATCCTACCCCTGTGACTGAACACTCAGTGAGGAGATGGTCTATGTCAGTTTTGTTCATCATTAAATCTTCAAAACCCAATACCATGCCTAGTATATAGCAGGTAATCAATAAATGTTCAAGAGATGCATTAGTTAGTGAATGAACAAACATCTTTGAGAACCAGGGACATATGTTCTTGTACTGCCATGTAACTTCAGCTTCAAATACATTACAGATGGTTGGGTTAGACAAGAGGATTGTGGGAAGATGGGAGAAAAGGAAGCTCCAGGAAACAGACCTCCCCAATAAGACAATGACTGAAATGGCAGAACTATCTGAAAACTGAGGAGTCCAGGGAAGAGCTGGAGGAAGAGTTGGTGAATGCAATGAAGTGAGCTTCGCCCTCCCTGCAGCAGCTACCCTCCCCTTTCCCCAGCCTCGTGACCGGCAGCAGTGGTGCCTGGAGCTCAGGCTCCTGGCAGAGGTTGCTGATGCCAGGATGGGGCCTAAAGACGTAGGGCTCCAAACCCAGCTCACTGGGGCCAGCTCTGAAGGCCACCATTGTTCAATACCCCCTTGAGCAAAGAGGCAGAGGAAAGTTAAAGTCTGTAACCTTCCTCAAAATCAAAGAAAACCGTTAAAGAGCTACATTAACTGGGCAAGAGCTGAGTGAAGAAAACAGTTTCAAAAGCCAGAGAAGCAGCTCCAGGTGCCCTTGCTGACCCTCCCCCACCCCTCCACCACACCTGATGGAGTCAGCCTGTGCTCCCACTGAGGGTCCCTGGTCCCGTTCCAGAGGGAGCAGCGTGGCTGCTGTGTGCATACCAGGGTGCACATATGTCAGTGCCAGTCTATGGAGTAGAAGTCTGAGAGACTAAGTCAGGGAATGTGTCTTGGGCCTCATCTTCCCAGTTTGTCCTGAGGGTAGAGAAGTGGCTTGCAGACAGCTGGAACAGGGTGAGAAATAAGTTGAAAAGCCCTGGTGCAAAGGACTACCAGCATTAAGCCACTCAAGAGAGCACCCAGGTGGGAATGAAAGTCTATTTCAAAGGGAGTACAGCGGGGGTTCACTGGACCTTCTGTAAACTGTAAAAAGGGAGTTTCCAAGGCCTCTAAGCAAGCACAAGCACAAGCACAAGAAAATGAGGCTCTTCAGCTCCTGCACCAAGGAGGCTTAGAGAAAACAGAGAGGACCCTGCACTTCCCTTTTGCTTAGGGCTGATCTTGATTAGAACGCCTAAACTGTGAAAGAGACCACCATCCAAAACATAGCTAATTTGCAAAGACAGTAAAAGGCATTTTTGGCTTGGGTTTGTTTGTTTTGATTAGCTCCTGGCATTCAAGAAAATCTATCCTATCATGAACTGGACAGAAAGGAAGGAACAGACAGCTGAGTGAACAGACAGCTCTGGTACTAAATCACAGAGTTAATACTTAACAATATCAAAAAATATGGTTTGCAACATTAGATTAAAAGACAGAGAAACAGGAAATGATGCCCCACTCAAAGGGAAAGGAAAACTGCAGAAACCATTAACAAAGAGAACCAGACTTTGGACTCACCAGATAAAAACTTTTAAAAAATGATCATCAATAAGCTCAAGAAGATAAAGGAAAACATGGAGAAAGAATTAAAGGATATCAGGAAAACAGTGAATGAACAATATGAGAATCTATTCAGAGAAATACTGGACTTGAAGAACACAATAACTGAAACAAAAAGTTCCTTAGACATTTTCAATAGCAGGTTGGAGATGGCAGAAGAAAGATTCAGTGAACTCAAAGACAAGGTAAATTAAATGATTTTGGCTATGGCGCAAAAAGACAAAAGAATAAAAAAGAACACACAAAGCCTAAGAGACCTGTGGGACACTGTCAAGCATGCAAATATGCACATTATGGGAGCCCCCAAAGGAAAAGAAAGGGCAAAAGAAATATTCAAAGAAATGACAGAAAACTTCCCAAATTTAATGAAAGGTATGAATATGCACATTCAAGAAGCCAAATGAACCCGAAACAGGATAAACTAAAAAAGAATCATACCCAGACAAGCAGTAATCAAATTGTCCAAAGCCAATGACAAGGAGTTTTAGAAGCTGAAAAGACAAGCAATGAGTTATGGACAGGGAATCCCAATAAGATTAAGTGCCAATTTCTCATCAGAAAATCATGGAGGCAAGAAGGCAGTGTGACAAAATATTTCAAGTGCAGAAAGAAATCAGTTTCTAACCAGAATTTTATATCCTACAAGACTTTCTTTCAAAAATGAGAGTTAAGACATTCCCAGATAAACAAAAGCTGAGGGAATTCTTTACCACTACTAGCAATGCTAAAGGGAGTTAACACACTAAAAGGAAAGGATGCTGGATAATGGATCAAAGTAGCAAAAAGAAAACATATATATATATGTTTATATATATATATATATATATACACACACACACACACACACACACTTCAGTATTTGTTAAAGAAATCAAATCCATAATTAAAACTTCCCAAAGAAAACTCTAGGCCCCGAGGACGTCAATGAATCTTTTCAAACAAATTATAGAAACCTTATTAAAAACTCAAAATTGGGAATGAAGAAATACTTCCCAACCCCTTTTAATGAGGCCAGAATAACCCTGGCCCTTAGAGTGACCAATCATCCTGGTTTGCCTGGGGCCACAGGAGCTCCTAGAACGTGGGACTTTTGGTGCTAAACCCAGGGAAGTCCCAGGAAATTTTAGATGAGTTGGTCACCCTGGTGACTTCTAAACCTGATAAGATTATTAGAAGAAAGGAAAATAGTAGACCAAGCCATGTTACAAATTTCATTGCAAAAATTATAAAGTATTAACAAATCGAATCCAGCAATATAGAAAGAGAAGACTATATTAAGGTCAAGGGGATTCTATCTCAGGAAAACACAGTTCCCTTAACATTAATGTGGTTTACCACCCACCCCTTCCACTGACTAAAGAATAAAAACATACAAACAAACAAACAAAAATAGATGGTTGGGTTCATGGGTTTTATTAACTCAAGGAGATATTCTATTTTGCTCTGTTTTTTTTATCTTTTTTTTTTAAAGATACATAGATCACACAAAATGTTACATTACAAAATATAAAAAGTTCCCATATATCCCACTCCCCATACCCTCTACTTTTCTCCCACATCAACAACTTCTTTCATTAGTGTAGTACATTCATTGCATTTGATGAATACATTTTGGAGCACTGCTAAAAAGCATGGATTACAGTTTACATATCCATTCCATCCAGTTGGTCATAGCAGGATATATAGTGTCCTGCATCTGTTCCTGCAAGATCATTCAGGACAAATTCAAGTCCTGAAAATGCCCCCATATCACACTGCTTTTTCCCTCTCCCTGCCTCCTGCAACTCCCATGGCCACTGCCTCCACATCAATGATATAATTTCTTCCATTGCTAGAGTCACAATAATTCTATAGTAGAATACCAGTAAGTCCACTCTAATCCATATTTTATTCCTCCATCCTGAGGACCCTGGGATTGTGATGTCTATGCCACAGAGAGAGAGCTTAGATGCCACATGGCTGATGGATGGGATTCTCCTGCTTGAAGTTGTAGACTCTGAGTTCCTTGGTGTAGTGGTTGACCATCCTCACCTCCCTGTTAGCTGACATGGGTAAGTCCAACAAACTGGAGAGTAGGTATTGCAACTCTGTTGAAGCACAGGGTCCAGTTGGCACATATAGACTGTGCAGAGATTCAAGTCTCCTGGGCATACACCAACCCCAGTACCAACCACAAGTTCAGTACAAGTGACAGAAGAGACATGTGTAGAGAACTCACATCCATCACACTCAGGAGCACAAATTCCAAAGTAGGGCCCACTGGCAAGGCACTGAACTCCAAAGCCATCTGCCATGACCATAGGACCTGGGTGTCTCTGTAGCCCTCAGGAGCACCACTACCTGGGGTTGTATCACTTTGGTAGTCTCTGAGATCCTGCTAAGATGTGCATAAGCACAGCCCCTATGATGACCTACCAACTCATTTTGAAGTCTCTTAGCCATATAAACTCATTTGTCTTTACCATTTCCCCCTTTTATTCAGGGGCATCACCAGCCAGTGCTTGGTAGTAATCCCTCAGTGCCAAGGAGTCTCATCCCCAGGAGTCATGTCCCACACTGGGGAGAAGGTAAGGAATTTATATGCTGCATTGGGCTTAGAGAGTGGCCACATTTGAGCAACATGGAGGCTCTCAGGAGGTAACTCTTAGGCACCCTGCAGCTCTAGGCCTAGTTGAAATTTCAAGCACACATGCTCATAAGTATAGTCATCAGTATCAAGGGCCCATTATTGGACCATCCTTCCTCACTGGTCTTTGCTCTTACACTTGGGGGATTGTTGCTGTTCCATTGGGGAATGCAACAGAGTTCCCTAGGATAGGAACTCGGCACTCCCTCAGTTGCCGTGTGAAACTCTACCCACTATGCCAATACCCAGTGAATATCCAAACATATCTACATACCCTATATGCATGCCCTGGCAAACTCCCTCCTACCCATGCATCCCCCATCAATGATACCCTACACCAGCGCTCCTTCCCTGCCATAGTAGAACCCCTCTGTGATCCAAAACTTCTTCAAAAATGAAGCTTAATATATTGCAAAATTGTATTCCTATTAATTGTAATAGGAAAATGAAATAGTAATGATAGGTTTAAAGATTAGAAATAAAATACCTAATAATTTAGGAAAACTAAAGTGAAAAGTAAATTGGGGTATTAAAAAAAATGAAAAATACCATAAAAATTTTCTTTTGACATTTTCCTTTCATCACTGTATTGTCCTAAATGTACAGTGGCAAGGCAATCTCTCCTATTTCTTCCTCAGTGTCTTACACTCTTTTTTTTTTTTTTTAATGTCTTCAAAAAAGTTTATTTTGCTCTCTTTGAAACCAATCCCTGGCATCATATTCCTCTTTTGGTAAATGGTAAACATCTAACTGCATGACCTCAGAAGTAGAACAAGATGACAAAATATCTTTCTTAAAGATTTAGGGAGAAGCCCAAACAGCCTTCTGCAAGCCACTTTTCCCAAATTTTAGAAAACCATCCCCTCCATTACTGTCAGAAGACCATGAACCCCAACATTCAAAACACTACATTTTATGTATTTTTTAGGTTGGTGAAAAAGGAATTATGGTTTCGGACCATGAATTTTAAATCATTATAACTAGGGTCAAACACATCTTTTTAATGAAAATAGGAACCACTACAATCAACACATTTTTGTCAATTACAAATAACTTTGATTATTCCTGTAGCGTAAAAATCCATGCTGCGGGATTCAACGAACTCTTGGAAAGCATTTTCTGCATCCTGCTGGTTGTAGAAGCATTTTCCCTGCAAAAAGTTGTCGAGACGCTTGAAGTCAGTTGGTGAAAGTTCAAGTGAATATGGCAGATGAGGCAAAACTTCATAGCCCAATTCATTCAACTTTTAAAGCACTGGTTGTACGAAGTGCGGTCAAGTGTTGTCGCTGAGAAGAATTCGGCCCTTTCTGTTGACCAATGCTGGCTGCAGGCATTGCAGTTTTTGGTGCATCTCATCGATTTGCTGAGCATACTTCTCAGGTGTAATGGTTTTGCTGGGACTCAGAAAGCTGTAGTGGATCAGACCAGCAGCAGACCAGCAAACAGCGTCCATGACCTTTTTGGGGTGCAAGTTTGGCTTTGGGAATTGCTTTGGAGCTTCGCAGTCCAACCACTAAGTTGGTCGTTGCTGGTTGCCGTATAAAATCCACTTTTTGCTGCACGTCTCAGTCTGATTGAGAAATGGTTCATTGTTGTATAGAATAAGAGAAGACAACACTTCAAAACGATTTTTATTATTTTTGGTGAATTCATGAGGCACCCACTTACCAAGCTTTTTCACCTTTCCAATTTGCTTCAAATGCTGACTGACCATAGAATGGTTGACATTGAGTTCTTCGGCAACTTCTCATGTAGTTTAAGAGGATTAGCTTCAATGACTGCTCTCAAATGATCATTGTCAACTTCCGATGGCCAGCCTCTACACGACTTATCTTTAAGGCTCTTGTCTCCTTTTCAAAACTTCTTGAACCACCACTGCATTGTACATTGGTTGGCAGTTCCTGAGCCAAATGCGTGATTGATGTTGCAAGTTGTCTCCACTACTTTACAACCCATTTTGAACTCAAATAAGATAATTGTTCAAATTTGCTTTTGTCTAACATCATTTCCATAATCTAAAATAACTATAAAATAAACAGCAAGAAGTCATTAGCAAAAAAACATAAAGCAAGAAATGCACATTGAAACAATGTATAACATAACTACATTTAAGATTGTATGCTAATATCAAACGGCAAATTTCAACAATGCAAAACTGCAATTACTTTTGCACCAACCGAATACAAATCTAATGCACTTCAAACAGCTTTTTCTTCCCCTATTTCACAGTCTGACCTGGGCTACTGTAGTTGCGAAGTGCTGACTCCTTTACCAAGAGATACTTCTGCCATCAAAATACCTAGACAAGTTTTCATCCCTCTTAAACAGTTATTTCTAAAGTGGTTTGGATTGGAGAAAACGGAGATGTTTTCGAGGCCTTCCTTTTGTACCCTGGACCTCATGCCTCTCCCACCTCCCTCCAACTAGCACTGCAGCCCTCAGGCCCTGCATGCCACACTCCCCCACAGCCACTTCTCAAAGGTGGCCAGCAGTGCCCCTCCCAGGAAACTGCACTGGCTTCCTCTCTGCCTGGAGTGCTCTTCCTGAAGACCTCACAGGGCCCCCTTACTCCCTCAGTCTCGACTCAAATGGCCTCTTAAGACCACAGCCCACCAGGAACTCTCTCTGCCCTCCTTCCCTGCCTTATTTTTCTCCATCACATGTATGACAAGTTTGAAACTATCTGTACCCCAGAAAATCATGTTCTTAAAGCTAGTCCATTCCTGTGGGTGTGAAAATATTGTGGATGGGATCTTTTAATTAGGTTACTTCAAGTAAGGCATGGCCCAGGGTAGGTCTTAATCCTATTGTTGAAGTCCTTTATAAATGGGATGGAGAGAAAAAGAGAGGGGGAGAGGGAGAGAGGAGGAGAGGGAGAGGGGGAGACAGACAGACAGACAGAGTTTGGTATTGTTTATGAATTCCAAAAATAGATATTGGATTGTGTTTGTAAACTACTCTGTTCCTCTGGGCATATTAGACTGTATTAAATTCAGAGGTTTCACTTTCACTTTTCACTTTTACTTAATTAAATTATGATTAGGGCTTTGATTCAGTCACATCAGTAGGATGTTGAGTCCCCACCCTCCAAGGGGGTGGGTCACAGAGAAAACAACATGGCATACGAGAGAGTTCAGTTTCAATGGTGGAGCCCCAAGAAGTAAGTACACAGAGACAATACACAGGAAGAGAGTGCGCCGTAGACTGCAGGGGCCCTGGGAAGTCAGATTAGCTTGATAGCCTACAGCAGCAGCAGAGCCTGGGAAGAAACAAGCTCCAGCTTACAGCTGAGAGGAGAAGAAGCTGGGACCACAGAGCCTTAGGAGAGAAAGGAAGGCTGAACATTTGCAGATACTGGCAACCATTTGCTCCAACACATGGCAATAGACTTTTGTGAGGGAAGTAACTTACTCTTTCATGGCCTCCTGACTATAAGCTTCTACCCCAAATAAATACCCTTTATAAAAGCCAACAGACTTCTGGTATTTTGTATCAGCACCCCTTTGGCTGATACCATGTGACAGAAGAGTCCAGGATCACCGGCAGCCAGGAAGAAAGCATCATCTGATGATGCCTTGATTTGGACATTTTCATGGCCTCACAACTATAAGCTCATAAACTAATATATTCCCATTGTTTAAAAAAACAAAACAAAACATTTCTGGTATATTGCTTTGGACATCCTAGCAGACTGAAAGACCACCTGACACTTGCCTGTCTTTATACTGTTTGTTTCCCATAGCTCCACACTCCAGAACACACCACAAAGCAAGTTCCACACACATCTTGTTTTGTTCAGTGTAATATCCCAAGTGCCTAGAAAGTGGCTGGCACAAAGCAGGTGCTCAATCAGTATTTGTATAGCATGAATGAGTGAGTCTGCCTTGTAGTGGCCCATCTTCTCATGAAATCTCTTTCTACAAAACTCTCTGTTCTTACCTGGTCTACAGGGAGGGTCAAAGACATGGCCCACCACAAGCAAGAGCATGGTGGCAAAAAGAGACAAATGAGTAAAAAAAAAAAAAGAACATCTCAATTTAAAAAAGAAAATAAATAGGCAAAGAACAGGAACAGTAGGTCATGTGCAAACAAAATACATATAGCTAATAAGCATGTTTTAAAAGTTCCAACCTCACAAAGATGTAAATTAAAGCTAAATTGCTTATTGCCTATTAAATTATTTATCCTGCAAAAATCACCAGAGATTTATGCAAAAGTAGATATGCAAGGACATATATACAAGCATTTGCCAAAAAATGGAAACAACCTAAACGCATTAGACAAGAGGAGACTACTGGTCTACTTAGATCACAGAATACTCTGCAGCCACTTACAATCATGTTCAAGTAGACCACTTCAAGTCCGGGAAAATATAAAATAACAGTGAAAACAGTGAAACGGACTTGGCCCAGTGGTTAGGGCATCCGTCTACCACATGGGAGGTCTGCGGTTCAAACCCCGGGCCTCCTTGACCCGTGTGGAGCTGGCCCATGCTCAGTGCTGATGCGCTCAAGGAGTACCGCGCCACGCAGGGGTGTCCCCCACATAGGGAGCCCCACGCGCAAGGAGTGCACCCATAAGGAGAGCTGCCCAGCGTGAAACAAAGTGCAGCCTGCCCAGGAATGGCGCCGCCCACACTTCCGTGCCGCTGACAACAGAAGCGGACAAAGAAACAAGACGCAGCAAATAGACACAGAGAACAGACAACCGGGGGGAGGGAGGGGAATTAAATAAATAAATAAATATTTTAAAAAACCAGTGAAAACAGAACAAAAAATGTGGTATATGCTGTCATCATAATATAGGAGAAATAAATACGAAAGTGTGTGACTCAGCCTGGGTTCTCCAGGAAACAGAGCCCGAGGCAAACAGAGGGCTGCCACCCTATGTGGGAGGTACAGACCGGGACAGCAAAAGTAAGGCCAAAGGTTAGGGCGGCCCGGAAAACAGGGACCTGCAAATGACGCAGGAAGGCTGCCCAGAAGGTACATCTACTCAGCTCGCAGGACTCTGGGCTGGCAAGAAGAAAAACAGTGACTCAGTGTAGAACAAGGGGAGGAGGAGGGGAACTCGCTTGCCTGGCTCTCTCCCACCTCCTGCTCCCACAGGCCAGTGTTACTGTCCCACTCTTCAGGGCTGTGTCATCTGGCCCCTTTGTCAGTCATCTGGAATTTAGGTACTCAGTTTTGGGGAAAGAAAGCCAAAACAAAGAACCAAATAGGAAATTTGCTGATTTCTTTCAGTCCTAGGAATTTGGTAACTGAGCTGGAGCTGAGCATGTGGCAAGAGAAACCCCAGAGCACACAGGAGAATACAGAAACTGTCACCCAGGTGAGGACGGCACCCCTGCCACTGAGTCGGGGCCCCAGCCTTGGTCAGTCTCCTTTAACCCTGGCCACCGCCGCCCCAGCCTGCACAGTCACGCCATTACCCACAGCAGCAGAGCGGCAGAAATCTCTCTGCCTCACACACAACCCCCTCCCAAGAGGCCCGCTGACACCTCTTTTTAAGGAGTAAAGAAGACCTAACTTTAGACAGGTTAGAGAAAGTGTCTAAAACTTTGGGTTACCTCCCTCACTTTCAGCACTCTTCCCTTTCTCCACATCTCCCCTTCAATATGTTGTAAGGAAGTAAATGGCTTCTGTTGTAACCAGATCTCTGGGGTCTTCTGGTCCTCTCCTTCCTTCCAGAACTCTCTAAGCCAAACCATCTGTGACTTATAGGGACCAGCTCTCAGGCACTGTCAAAGGGATCTGAGAAACCTTTGGCTTTAGCACCAACATGGAAAGACCTTGGAAGTCATCAGTCCTGTTCTTATGACAAGAAAAGGCTGGACAAACTAACAACTCAACAATTCTGCTTGGAGCCATCAAAGAACCAAGAGCCACCCCAAAATCTGAAGAGACAGGTAAATACAGAAGGTCAAGCTGAGATCTACTAACTGGAGAAGCCACTGACGCAACACACTGGTAGAAACATTTAAATGGTGCTTTTCACAAACTGATGGAGGCCGAGTGTGGACTAGCATGGCTCCCCGCCAGGAGGCACACCTCATTCGCAGGATGAAGATTAAGAATTCCCTCTTGGCTCTGGCAGAGGGGAAGAGCAAACAAAGGCTGTGCAATAAACGTAGACCCGTTTTCTAAACAATGGCCTACTCTCCGGGAGGAATGTGCTGTGCCAGAGTCGAGCTAAGCTGTGACAAGGAAATTCCTCCCATGCTAGTCCCTTCTAGGTGTCTCACCTATTGGGGGGGTTGGGAAGGAGGGTGTCAATAAGGGTCAGGCTTCAAGAAAATAGACTGGATATGTTGCAGGCAGGAAGGAAACAGGAGAGGAAGAGGGGAAAAAAATCTAAACCTCTGGAGAAAGCCTGGAAGTCAACTAAAATAAATACATTCAACTGATTTGACAAAGGCTCAAAAGCAATTCAACAGAGAAAGGATAATCTTTTTGACAAATGGCAGTGCTTAAACAAATGAATGTCCACTGTGGGGAAAAAAAAAAACAACCTAGACTGAGAACTTACTCAAAATTTAACTCAAAATGTATCACAATGGGAAGCGGGTGTGGCTCAAGTAGTTGAGCATCCGCCTCCCACACAGGAGGTCCCAGGTTTAGTTCCTCGTGCCTCCTGAAAAAACAAAAACAAACAAGCAAAACAAAAAAACAAAAAATCAACACAGGAAGCCAAGGTGGCTCAGTGGTTGAGTGCCAGATTCCCACATACAAGGTCCCAGGTCCGTACCTCCCCAGCAAAAAACCAAAAAATTTTAGTCTTAAATGCAATATGCAAAACTATAAAATTTCCAGAAGAAAATATAGGAGAAAATCTACATTACTTTGGGTTTGGTAATGAGTGTTCAAATACAATACCATAAGCATAATCCATGAAAAAATTGATGTAAGAAATTATTAAAATTAAAAATTTCTGCTATGTGAAAAACAGGTAAGAGAATGAAAAAATAAGTTATATACCATAAGAAGATACTTATAAATCACCTATCTGGTACAGGACATGTATCCAAAATATACAACAAACCTCTGAAATGTAATAATCAGAAAGCAAGCCAATTAAAAAATGGGCAAAAGATTTGAGCAGATACCCCACCAAAGAAGATACAGAGGTAGCAAATAAGTATATGAAAATAAGCTCAACACCATTTACTATCAAGGATATGCAAATTTGAACAACACTTATACATCTATTAAAACAGCTAAATATTTTTAAAAACTGACATTTGCCCATGAGCAATTTCTTACACTGCTAAATCCAGTCTTGCCATATGTATTTGCTTTTTAATGTGGTTGTAACAAATTACGACAGAGACTTAAACCAATGTAAATTTATTATCTTACAGCTCTATAAGTTAAAAAGTTCAACACAGGTCTCACTGGGCTAAATCAAGGTGTCCACAGAGCTGCATTTCTTCTGGAGGTTCTAGGGGGGCCATTATCCTGCCTATAGTGCCATCCAGTTATTTCCCTGACTTGAAAATTCATAGTCATACAAAAATCTGCTCATGAATGTTTTACAAAAGCTTTATTTATAACTGCCAAAAACTGGCTGTAACAAAGTGTCCTCCTAAAGGTGAATGGATATACCAATCATGGTACAGCTATACAATGGAAATCATTTAGCGATAGTCAACTATCAAGTCATGCAAAAACATGGATAATTCAAATGCATATTGTTAAATTAGTCAATCTGCAAAGTCTATAAACTATATGATTCCAGTTATATGACATTCTGAAAAGGTATAATAGAGACAGTAAACAGCTCAGAGGTTGGCAGGGATTCAGATAGTGAGGTGAGAGTTAAATAGGTAAAGTACATGAGGATTTTTTTTTTAGAGTGGTACAATTATTTTGTCTGATACTGTAGTGGAGGATACAGAATATTTATGATTTGTCAAAACCCATAAAACTTTAAGACAAGAACTTCCGGGGAAGACAGCAGAGTTTGGAGCTCCAGGACTCAGTCCTTCCTTTCACCAGAACAACTATTAAACAGGCAGGATCTGTCTGAAAAATATTGGAAACTCTAGAGTCCAGAAGAACGCTGTACAGCGCCCAGAGAAGAGTGGAAGATGATGATAAATCACTATGATCTGTAAACTGCTCTCACTAGGCAGAGGCTACTGGCCATCCCCCACTCTCGCAGCAGGTCACTGTGGGCCCCAGTCCCTAGCTAGCTGCTGCTGACAGAAAAGGACATAAAAATCCTCTTCTCTAAGAACAGGAGTGTACACAGCCAATCACTGATCATGGCTTTTGATTAGCAAATTCAGATCACTGGGTCCTGGCTCTGAGGGCAGCTATTGTTTCAACCTGCCCTGGGCAAAGGTGGCAGCAGCAGCAGCAGCAGCTATGGTTTCAACCTTCACTGGACAGGGGTGGAGGCGGAAGAGATGTAAAGACCCAGCACTTCCTTAGGGCTGCTGAGGGGCTACATATGCTGGGCAGGCCAGGAGAGCTCAGCTTTGGGAGTCATCAGAGAGGTTTCTAGTGTCCTTAATCCCCTCCAAAGGAGACTTTGGAGTTGGTCTGTGCCCCCTTCATGGATCCCTGGTCCTATTCTGGCTAAGAAAGTCTGAATTGGGAAAGTCGTCCCCAGAGTAACCCTCCTCCCAGAATGTGTCCTTCAGGAAAACACAGCATGAGATAATGAAAGGATAAAAAACTACAGAAGTGAACAGTCTGGGATAAAGGTCTGCCTGCCTCAGATATCCAGGAGAGGGGAGACAAGCAAACTCCTGTAAACAGAGAGGAACTCCAAAACAACTAACAAACAAAAGCCCAGGACAAGACAGAGGTCCAGTTAGACATGGAAACCCTGTACAATGCATTTGCCGTGGGCAGACTTTCCTGATAGGAGGGCAGATACTCATGAAAATCTCTGCCTTATCACTAGCTGATTACAAAACCAGAAAACAGACATTCCAGAGTTAACACTTTCAAATACTAAAATGGACAATGTGCAACAAAAACGTACAAATAAAGAAATAGGAAATGATGGCCTGGCCAAAGGGAGAATATAAAAACACAGGAAACACCAAAGAAGACAAGAATATGAACATACTGAACAAAGCCTTTTTAAAAAATGATCTTAAATGCTTAAGGAGATGAAATACAGAGAAAGAACAACAAGATAGCATGAAGACAATGAATGAACAATATGAGAGTCTAAAAAGAAATTTTTTTAAAAAAGGAACCAAACAGAACTGATGGCATTAAAGACAACAATAACTGAAATGAAAAATGCCCAGGTGAATTTCAAGAGCAGATTGGAGCTGGCAGAAGAAAGAATCAGTGAACTTGAAGACAAGACCATTGAAATGAATCAGGCTGAGGAACAGATAGGCAAAATAAATATTTAAAAGTAAAAATAGCCTAAGGCAGCTATGGGATAACCATCAAGCACACCAATATACATGTTATGGGAGTCCCAGGAGGAAAAGAAAGAGAAAAGGGAAGAAGGAATAATCTAAAGAAATAATGACAGGTGGCAGACTTGACCCAGCGGTTAGGGCGCCCATCTACCACATGGGAGGTCCGCGGTTCAAACCCCAGGTCTCCTTGACCCATGTGGAGCTGGCTCACACGCAGTGCTGATGCGCGCAAGGAGTGCCATGCCACACAGGGTTGTCCCCCATGTAGGGGAGCCCCATGCACAAGGAGTGCACTCCATAAGGAGAGCCACCCAGCGCAAAAGAAACTGCAGCCTGCCCAGGAATGGCGCCGCACACACGGAGAGCTGACACAACAAAATGACCCAACAAAAAGAAACACAGATTCCCATGCCGTTGATAACAACAGAAGCGGACAAAGAAGACGCAGCAAATAGACACAGAGAACAGACAACTGGGGTGGGGGGGGGGGAGGGGAGAGAAATAAATAAATAAATCTTTATTTAAAAAAAAAGAAATAATGACAGAACTTCCCAAACTTAGCAAAAGACATGAACATGCACATCCAAGATACTCAAAGAACACCAAACAGGACAAACATGAAGAAAAATACCCCATCATATATTTATTATCCTATCAAATACAAAGGACAAGGAGAGGGTTCTGAAAGATGCACGAGAAAAGCAATGTGGCACATACAAGGGAGTGCCAATTTCTCATCAGAAACCATGGAGGCAAGAAAAAAGAGCTGAAGGAAAACAACTACCAGCAAAGAATTCTATATCAGTGAGATGGTCTTTCAAAAATGAGGGAGAGATTAAGACATTCCTGGATGAACCAAAGCTGATGGAGTTCATCACTACTAGGCCCCCTTACAAGCAATGCTAAAGGGAATTCTTCAGACTGAAATGAGACAATCAAAGCAACAAAGAAATAAAGACCTGTGGTAAAGGCAACTTTTTGAGTAATTATAACTACAGATATTATTTTATATTGTTTGGTATGTAGCTCCGCTTCTTACTTCCTACAGGTGCCAAAATGCAAATGCACAAAATGTAATGATAACTCTAGGTTTTTGGACATACAATGTACAAACATAAATGGTAACAAGGACAAAAAATGATGGGGGGGCAGAGGGTTATCAGGAAACTATTTGTGCCTGTAAATGAGTTAAGTTGCTATCAAACTAAATATAATTGTTATATAATATATTTAGGGTGTTACATTTTAAGCCTATGGTAACCACAAGGAAAACAGATGAAACTATATCCAGATAGAAATGAGAAGGAAAAGAAATAAAACTTTCCCTATTTGCAGATGATATGATCCTACATTTAGAAAATCTTGAAAAATCCACAACGAACTCCTCAAGCTAATATATGAGTTCAGCAGAGTGGCAGGGTACAAGATTAACACCCAAAAATCAGTGGTGTTTCTATAAACAAACAATGAAAAATCCAAAGAAGAGGGGGAAAAATTCCATTCACAATAGAACTAAAAGAATCAAATATCTAGAAATAAATCTAGCCAAGGATATAAAGGACTTTTACACAGAAAATTACAAAACATTGCTAAAAAATCAAAGATGACCTAAAAAAAATGGAAGGATATTCCGTGTTCATGGATTGGAAGATTAGATATCATTAAAAAGTCAATACTACCCAAAGCAATTTATAGATTCAATGCAATCTCAATCAAAATTCCAACAACCTTCTTTGCAAAAATGGAAAAGCCAATCATCCAATTTATATAGAAGGATAAGGGGCACCAAATAACTAAAGCCATCTTGAAAAAGAAGAATTAAGTTGGAAGACTCATACTTCCCAATCTTAAAACTTATTACAAAGCCACAATAATCAAAACAGCATAGTGCTGGCACAAGGACAGACATATAAACCAATGGAATAGAACTCAGAACTCAGAAATCAACCCTCACATTTAAGTCTGATTTTGACAAGGTGGGAAAGAATAGTCTCTTCAACAAATGGTGCTAGGAAATCTGGATCTCCATTTGCAAAGAGGAGGAGGAGAAGGGGGAACCCTACCTCACACCATATACAAAAATCAGTTCAAAATGGGTCAAAGACCTAAATTTTAGAACTAAAATTATCAAACTCCTACAATAAAATGTAGAAAAGCACCTTCAGGAACTTGTGTTAGACAATGGTTTCTTACACTTCACACCCAAAGCACAAGCAACAAAAATAAATAAATAAAATGGGACCTCCTCAAATCAAAAACTTTGGTTCCTCAGAGGATTTTATCCTGAATGTAAAAAGATAACCTACACAATGGGAGAAAATATTTGGAAACTACATATCCAATAAGCCTTAACATTCAGTGTATAGAAAGAAATTCTTCAACTTAACAAAAAGACAAGCCAATTTTAAAATGGGTAGAAGACTTGAACAGACATATCTCTAAAGAAATACAAATGACTAGAAAGCATGTGAAAAGATGCTCAATATTATTAGCTCAGGGGAATTCAAGTCAAAACCTCAATGAGATATCATTTCACACCTATTAGAATGGCTGCTATTAAAAAAAAAAAAAGGAGCATAAATTTTGGAGAGGATGTGGAGAAAAAGGAACACTTATACATTGCTGGTAGCAATGTAAAATGGTGTAGCCACTGCAGAAGACTGCTTCCTCAGAAAGCTAATTATAGGGAAAGAGATGTGGCTCAACCAATTGGCTCCTGTCTACCATATAGGAGGTCCACGGTTCTATGCCCAGGGCCTCCTGGTGAGGGCAAACTGACCAACACAGAGTACCAGCCCACGCAGGAAAGCGACCCAACATGGGAAAGCCACCGTGGAGTGCCAGCCGACGTGGAGACCTGGCACGGCAAGATGACGCAACAAGAGACACAAAGGAGAGAGAATAATTGTAGCAGAGCAGGGCAGCTGAGGTGGCGCAAGAGAGTAATCGCCTCTCTCCCACTCCGGAAAGTCCCAGGATCAGTTCCCAGAGCCACCTAATGAGAATATAAGCAGACACACAAGAACACACAATGAACAGACAGAGAAAGCAGACAACAGGGGAATGGGGGAAGAGGGGGGGACGGAAATAAATCTTTTTTTTTAAAAAAAGAAAGCTAATTATAGAACTACCATATGACTCATCAAACCCACTACTAGGTATATATTCAAAAGAATTGAAAGCAGGGTTTTAAACAGATATTTGCAAATCGATGTTTATAGTGGGATTTTCACAATTGCCAAAAGATGGAAGCAACCCAAGTGCCCACCAACTGATGAATGGATAAATAAAATGTGGTATATATACAAATGGAGTATTATTCAGCCATAAAAAGGAATGAAGTGATACATGTGACAACATGGATGAACCTTAAATACATCATGTTGAATGAATTAAGCCAGACTCAAGAGGACAAATATTATGTGATCTCACCAATTTGATATAATTAGAATAAGCAAACTCAGAGTCAATCTAGAATACAGATTAACAGGGGATGGGATGGAGATAGGGAATGGGATAAGGCTCCTATTCGGAATGATGACAATGTTTTGGTAATGGAGGGTGGTGATGGTAGCACAATACTGTGCATGCAATTAACAGCACTGAAATAGATATATCTGAATAGGATTAAAAGGAAAAGTGTTCGATTGAATATATGGCAATAGGAATTTTTTTTTTTAATCCATGGAACTACACTACACAAGCAGGGAACCCTAAATTAAACCATGGACTTTAATTATGAAAATGTGCTATTTTCATTGTAACGAATGTTCCAAACCAATGCAAGGTGTTTGTGGTGGGGTGGTAAATGGGAATCCTGTCTTTTATGCATGATTGTTCTGTAAACCCACAACTTCTCTAAATGAACTTTAAAAAAAAAAAAAAAACTAAGACACAAGTGAACCTTAATGTATACAAGTTAGTTTTTAAAATATCATTTAGGAGGCTGGCTTCTACAATTTTTTTTTAATCTGCATGTATGTGTAATATTCAGTCAATGATTTGTCTCAAATTTATGGTGCCCTTTGACATACATAATACATCTCTCTTTTCCCTTAAAGCTTGTAGTTTTTTCTATTCTACTTTTTAAAATTCTCCCACAACCCAAGATTAAACAATTTATTAACCTAAACTTTTTAATATATAGTGGCAGTTTAACATTTACATTTTAATCTATGTCTAATTATTGTGCATAACAGGCTAACTTTGCTTTCATCAAGCAGAAAGTCAATTATACAAGCCTGATTTAATAAACTCACCTTCTTTCTCACTGACTTGAAATACCTCCTTTGTTGTGTTGAGTTCTCATATATATTTATTAGAGTGTTCTGTCTCTTCTTGAGCCTTGTCTGGTAGTTTCTATTTTGCCATAAGTAGATACAATCTGTCTTACACATATTTATTGCATATAAATGCATATCTTAAAACAGCTTTGAGATATAATTCACATACCATAAATTCCAAGGCTCTATATAATTCAATGTTCAACTACCACCACTAATTCCAGAACGTTTTCATCACCCCAATGAGATACTCCATACCCATTAGCAGTCACTTTGCATTTCTCCCTCCCCCCAGTCCCTGGTAACCACTCGTCTACTTTCTATCTCTATCAGTCTCTACTTTCTATCAGTCTCTCAATGTATTTGCCTATTCTTAGCATTTCATACAGATGGAACCATAATATGTAGCCTTACGTGTGAATGGTTTTTTCCCCTACTCAGCAAAATGTGTTCAAGGTTCATCCTTGTAGCATGTATCAGTACTTCACTGCTTTTTATGGCTGTATAATATTCGTTATACGGATATACAGTACCTACTTGGTTTGGCCATTCCTGAGATGATAGACATTTGGACTGTTTCCACTTTTTGGCTATTATGAATAATGTGGCTATGAACACTCAAACACATTTTGTGTAGACATGCTTTCAACTGTCTTGGTTATATACCTAGAATTAAAATTGCTGGGTCTATGTTTAAGGAAGACATTCATGTTTGAAGAACTGCTGAGCTGTTTTCCATAATGGCTGTACCATTTCACATTCCCACAGCAATATATAAGAGTTCCAACTTCTCTGCATTTCACCAACACTTATTTTCCATCTTTTTTATTAAAACCATCCTCATATGTATGAGGCAGTATCTCAGTTTTGATTTGCATTTCCTTACTGACCAATAACATTGTATCATGTGCTTGCGGGCCATTAGTATTTCTTTGGAGAAATGTCTGCTCAAGTCCTTTACCCGTTTTTAATTGTATTATTTGCCTTTTTGTTTTTGAGTTGTAAGAGTATAATATTCTTTTATAATGCTTTTACTCTCATTCATGTAAGTATATATATTTTTTCCCATTCCCAATATTCTACCTGTTTGCCTTTGCCTTCTCTTTTCCTTAATCAACCTTGCAAGGCTTTATCTCTGATCAGTCTTTCAAAGAAAAATTTCTGATTTTACTTTTTTTTTCCAACTTTTTTTTTATACTATTTTTAAACATACAACCCTCGGTGATTCTGACATGAACTAAAGTTTGAAAACCATTGCTTTAGGGCATTTAAGAAAAAAATCCATACTAATACCCCTGAAGCAACTGTATTTGCAAGCCTGGTCTTACACAAGCGTTGGGATTTTCCCATTATTAAAAGTATGTGGTTAAAACAAATACCATCAACGCTGTACTTCAATGTTAGCTATGTCATTCCAGATATAACTTGATGACCTGAAGCTATATTTAAAAAAGAAACCAAAGTGAACTTAACCAACAACAAGAAACTAGAATAAGAAGAAAAAAGGGACAAAGAGAAGATATAACACCTATGCAAAAATAACAGCTAATTAACCTCCAAGAGCAGACAAAGAAGCTAAGGAACTGATTAAATCCGTCAAGATAAAGAGATGACCAGAAAGCAACAAAAATCTACAAACCAAACCAGTAATCAGGAAAACATGGCTGAATCCAATCAACAAACCAATAATCACGAAGGGGAGCAAAACTTGGCACAAGCAATGAAAGATCTCAGAACATTTATCACCGACAAATTTGACGAAGTAATGAAAGAGGTTAACAACATGAAGACAGCACTTGGAGGGGAAATTGCAGACATACGCAAAAACATAACAGATATGATGGGAATGAACACCACAGTTCAAGAAATCAAAAATACACTTGCAGCAAATATCAGCAGACTAGAAGAGACAGAGCAGAGAATTAGTGATGTGGAAGACAGTACATCAGAAATCAAACAGATAGTAGAAGGGGTCAATAAGAAGATAGAAAAAATCCAATTAGGACTTAGGGACCTGAATGACAATGCAAAACGCTCAAACATACGTATTATAGGCATTCCAGAAGGTGAAGAGAAGGGAAAGGGGTCAGAAGGAGTGTTGCAGGAAATAATGGCTGAAAACTTCCCAAAGCTACTGAAAGAGACAGATGTGCATATCCAAGAAGCACAGTGCACTCCACTAATCATAAACCCCAACAGGCCCACCCCAAGACATATACTTGTCAAATTATCCAATGCTCAAGACAAAGAGAAAATCCTAAAAGCAGCAAGAGAAAAGAAAACCATCACATACAAGGGAAACTCAATTAGATTAAGTGCTGATTTCTCATCTGAAACCATGGAGGCAAGAAGGCAGTGGTATGATATAGTCAAGGTACTAAAGGAAAAAAATTTCCAACCAAGAATACTCTATCCAGCTAAACTAGCATTCAAACATGATGGAGAGTTCAAAATATTCGCAGACAAACAGAAACTGAAAGAGTATACGAACAAGAAACCTCCCCTTCAAGAAATTCTAAAGGGAGTTCTGCAGGAAGAAAGGAAAAAACAGGAAAGGCAGAGTTGAAGGAGAGTATAAGACCAACAACAACAAAAAAAAAGACAAAAAAATATATATACAAACAAAATATGACAAACACAAATCCAATCAAAATATGGCTAACACAAATAATTCCTTGATAGTAATAACACTGAATGTCAACGGATTAAACTCACCTATCAAAAGATTCAGACTGGGACATTGGATAAGGAAATATGACCCATCCGTATGCTGTCTACAAGAGACACATGTTAGACCCAGAGACGCATGGAGATTGAAAGTGAATGGCTGGAAAACAATCATACAAGCTAACAATAACCAAAAAAAGGCAGGAGTAGCTATATTAATATCAGACAAAATAGACTTTAAATGTGAAACAACTGTGAGAGACAAAGAAGGATACTACATTTTAGTGAAAGGGAAAATCTGTCAAGAAGATCGAACAATCATAAATATTTATGCTCCTAACAAGGGTGCCTCTAAATACGTCAGGCAAACGCTGGAAAAACTAAGTGAAAGAATAGATACATCTACAATTATAGCGGGGGATTTTAATACACCACTATCAACTCTGGACAGAACATCTCAAAAGAGAATCACCAAAGAAACAAAACATCTGAATAGTATATTAGAGGAGCTGGATCTAATAGACATATATAGATCGCTACACCCAAACACAGCAGGATATACATTTTTCTCAAGCGCACATGGATCATTCTCCAAGATAGATCATATGCTAGGCCACAAAGAAAGGCTGAACGAATTCAGAAAGATTGAAATCATACAGAACATTATCTCTGACCACAGTGGAGTCAAGCTGGAGATTCGCAAGGGACAGAAGCCCAGATTTCACACCACGATTTGGAAATTAAACAGCACACTCTTAGAAAAACAGTGGGTCAAAGAGGAAATCTCAAAAGAAATCAATGACTACCTTGAAACAAATGATAATGAGAACACAACATACCAAAATTTATGGGATGCAGCAAAAGCAGTACTGAGAGGGAAGTTTATAGCCATAAATTCATATATCAAAAAAGAAGAAAGAGCAAAAATTGAAGAACTGCACATTTGAAGGAATTAGAAAAACAACAACAAAGTAACCCAACAGGAAGAAGAAGGAAGGAAATAACAAAGATAAGAGCAGAACTAAATGAAATAGAAAATAAAAAAGCACTTGAACAGATAAACAAGACCAAGAGCTGGTTTTTTGAGAAGATTAACAAAATTGACAAACCTTTAGCGACACTAACAAAGAAAAAAAGAGAAAAGATGCAAATACACAAAATAAGAAATGAGAAAGACAATATCACCACTGACCCCACAGAAATAAAGACTATCATAAGAGGATATTTTGAAAAACTATATTCCAACAAAAATGACAATCTAGAGGAAACGGACAAATTCCTAGAAACACATAAGCAGCCCATATTGACAAAAGAAGAAACAGATGATCTTAACAAACCAATCACAAGCAGAGAGATAGAATCAGTTATTAAAAATCTCCCAACTAAGAAGAGCCCAGGGCCAGATGGCTTCACAGGTGAATTCTACAAAACATTCCGGAAAGAACTGACACCAATCCTGCTGAAACTATTCCAAAAAATCGAAACAGAAAGAACATTACCCAACTCCTTCTATGATGCCAACATTACCCTAGTACCAAAGCCAAACAAAGACATCACAAGAAAGGAAAATTACAGACCAATTTCTCTAATGAACCTAGACGCAAAAATACTTAACAAAATACTTGCTAATCGTATTCAACAACACATTAAACGTATTATACACCACGACCAAGTGGGATTCATCCCAGGTATGCAAGGATGGTTCAACATAAGAAAATCAATCAACGTAATACACCATATAAACAGATTGAAGGAAAAAAATCACATGATTATATCTACTGATGCAGAAAAAGCATTTGACAAAATACAGCACCCTTTCTTGATAAAAACACTCCAAAAGATTGGAATACAAGGAAATTTTTTGAACATGATAAAGAGTATATATGAAAAACCTAAAGCCAATATTGTTTACAATGGAGAAATCCTAGACTCCTTCCCTCTAAACTCAGGAACAAGACAAGGATGCCCACTGTCTCCGCTCCTATTTAACATTGTCTTAGAAGTACTTGCTCGAGCACTGAGGCAAGAACCAGAAATAAAAGGCATTCAAATTGGAAAGGAAGAAGTCAAAATTTCATTATTTGCAGATGACATGATCCTATACATAGAAAACCCTGAGAGATCTACAACGAAGATTCTAGAACTCATAAATGAGTTTAGTAAAGTTGCAGGTTATAAGATCAATGCGCAAAAATCAGTAGCATTTCTGTACACCAATAATGAGCAAGATCAGGAGGAAATCAAGAAACAAATGCCATTTACAATAGTAAATAAAAAAATCAAATACTTAGGAATAAATTTAACTAAAGAGGTAAAGAACTTATACACCGAGAACTATACAAGATTGTTCAAGGAAATCAAAGAAGACCTGAATAAATGGAAGACTATTCCTTGTTCATGGATAGGAAGACTGAACATTATTAAGATGTCTATCCTACCAAAACTGATCTACACATTCAATGCAATCCCAATAAAAATCAACGCAGCCTTCTTTAAGGAACTAGAAAAACTAACTATGAAATTTATTTGGAAAGGAAAGAGACCCCGAATAGCCAAAGACATACTGAAAAAGAAAAACGAAATTGGAGGAATCACACTACCTGACTTCAAAACATACTACAAAGCTACGGTGGTGAAAACAGCATGGTATTGGCATAAGGAGAGACACATAGACCAATGGAATCGAATTGAAAGCTCTGATATAGAACCTCACATATACAGCCACATAATATTCGATAAAGCCACCAAACCCTCTCAACTGGGAGAGAGTGGCCTATTCAACAAATGGTGTCTGGAGAACTGGATAGCCATATGTAGAAGAATGAAAGAGGATTACCATCTCACACCTTATACAAAGATCAACTCAAGATGGATCAAAGACCTAAATATAAGAGCCAAGACCATAAAAACCTTAGAAAGCAGTGTAGGGAAACATCTACAGGACCTTGTAATAGGAAATGGATTTATGAATATCTCACCAAAAGCATGAGCAGCAAAAGAACTAATAGATAAATGGGACTTGCTCAAAATTAAAGCCTTCTGCACCTCAAAGGAGTTTGTCAAGAAAGTAAAAAGGGAGCCCACACAGTGGGAGAAAATATTTGGCAATCATATATCTGATAAGAAACTTATAACTTGCATATATAAAGAACTCCTATATCTTGAAAATAAAAAGATAAACAACCCATTTAAAAAATGGGAAAAAGACTTAAATAGACACTTCTCCGAAGAAGAAATACAAATGGCAAAAAAGCACATGAAAAAATGTTCCAAATCTCTAGCTATCAGGGAAATGCAAATCAAAACTACAATGAGATACCATCTTACACCCATAAGATTGGCAGCTATGAAAAAAACAGAAGAATACAAGTGCTGGAGAGGATGTGAAGGAAGGGGAACACTCATCCACTGCTGGTGGGAATGCAGAAGGATCCAACCATTCTGGAGGACAGTATGGCGGTTTCTCAAAAAACTAACCACAGATTTGCCATATGACCCAGCAATTCCACTGCTGGGTATATACCCAGCAGAACTGAAAACAAGGACACAAACCGATATATGTACACCAATGTTCATAGCAGCATTGTTCACTATTGCCAAAAGTTGGAATCAACCCAAATGCCCATCAACAGATGAGTGGATCAATAAAATGTGGTATATACACACAATGGAATACTACTCGGCTGTAAGAACAAACACACTACAAACACATGTGATAACATGGATGAATCTTGAGAACCTTATGTTGAGTGAAGCAACCCAGACATTGAAGGACAAATACTTCATGACCTCAATGATATGAAATAACCAAGCTGCCCTAGATAGCAAGAGACTGAACGATAGGCTTACAGGAAATCGGAGGGTGGAGGAAGGATATGAGCCGATGTCTGCAGGGGTGGAATTTAAGACGAGATGGTGGTAAGTATGAACACAAAGAAGAGATAAAAGGGGGGCAAGGGGTTGCCTTTGGTTGGGGCTTTGCGGGTTTGAGGGTGGCTGGGGAGGGACGGATGGGTAACATTGCCCACAAGTGGGGGGAGAGAGGGGTAGCATACGATCACAGGAGAGGGTCAGGTGTTGGTGGAGAGTAAAATGCCGAGAAAATCATATCAAAATATAATAAAGAGGGTTACCTGTTTAGAATGCTCGGAGGGGAGAGTCTGATGCAGAACGGGCTCCTGGGGAATGTCTAAATGCTCATTCTGCCAGAGTGGGTGACACCATGGGGTAGAAACCCAAGTAGTGAGAGTGGGGGTGGACCCACATCCTGGGGAGGACTAATGCCATCAAATAGAGGGAACTGTATCCCTCGAGAGAAAGGGTGGCTCCCAGGGCATTGGGGCAGTTGAGCAAGTTAGGCCCTGAACACTATTCCATCTATCTCTGGAAGGGGCTCCTCAGGAAACGGAGGTTGGCTGTCACTGTGGGCACCAAGGTGGAAGGGAAAATGGACGTTAAATGTGTGGAACCAAGGTAAATGGGGGGTAAGAGAGGAGTTTCTTGAGAATACACAAGGATGGATATAAAACATGTAATATTACACCATAACATATAGGAGATGACAGACTGATAATGTAAACCATAATGTAAAACATAGGATAACTAAGAATGTAAAAAACTGTGTATCCTAAAGTATGCACCATAATGTAAGCACAGATGTCACCTTGTTAGAAAGCTAGTGTCTCAGACTCTGTACATCACGTTAAGTAAATATGATGTGAATAGTGTGTAAGAGTATCGCTGTGGAAGGGAAAAGGTTTTGTGGTGGATGTATGGAAGTGCTGTATATTATATATATGCATTGCTGTGGTCTAGGGCTCCTGTGAAGAGAAGCTGAATAATTAGGGGGGGAAAAAAAAAAAAAAAGGAAAAGATAGGATGTAGAATTTTTTCCAAGTAAACACGTGTTCTTTATCTAACCTTTAAACCCATCGCTATATGCCATTCCCTAGTAAGGGACCCTGACATTATATTGGGCTTCAAATTTCGGGTAGTTCTGGATCACAGAGTGTTTCAACAATGGCAATGGAGGGATACTGGTATGGGATGCCATTGACAGGTGATATATGGCTGACAGGGAGCTGTACAGAACATACGTCCAGGGTGCATGGTAATGTTTGGATATACTCATAGTGGTAAAAATTAAAAACCACAGCAGGGGGGGTACTGGGTTCCTGGCCAGTGGTGCTCTGTCGTGGTCCCTAGGGGAGCAGCGACAGTCTCCCAGGTGCAGCGGTAGGGACCGGGAGGGAGTGAGGGTTCAACAGTGAGCCCCTGATGCTAATGACTATGCTTGTGAGCTGATAAGCCTAAAATAAGAACAAGGCCTAGAGCAACATTGTGCCTGGGAATTTCCTCCTGTCAGCCTTCATGTTACTCAAATGTGGCCAGTCTCGAAGCCAAACTCAGCATGTAAATGCAATGCCTTCCCCCCAACGTGGGACATGACACCCGGGGATGAGCCTCCCTGGCACCGAGGGACCACTATCAACTATCAACTGATGATGCAACTGGAAAATGACCTTATACGGAAGGTTCAATGCGGATCAGCAGAATATCCCTGTCTACATAAAATAACATGACTTTAAAATGCTGTTTGACCTAAAGTAAGAGGGAAATGGAAAGGAGAAATGAGTTTATATGGCTACGAGTTTCTAAAAAAGAGTCTGGAGGCTGGCAGAAGGATTGCCCTTATGCACAACTGCGCAGAGTCAGAGAGACAGATAAAGCAGATATAACCCCCAGATATTGGTTCCTTTGAGGGCTAAAGAGACCCTTGGGAGTTATGGTCATGGCCGATGGGGTTAACTACCAGGTCAGATGGCCCCTCTTTGGAAATGGTGTTTATGTGTGATGAATCTGGACTCAGATGGGATCTCCCTCCATAAGACTTTCATGCTAATGTGCTGGAGGTGCAGTTAATGTTGGGGTTTAAGATATATTTAGGGGATTTGAATCTCTGGACTGACAATGTAATAGCCAGGTCCTGAGCCTCAACAGACTCCAGCACCTACAATCTGATCTATTGGACTTACCACACTCAGCTAAGATGGAGTTGAAGAAGGACAACCACCACACCATGGAGCCTAGAGTGATTACAACTGAAAGTGGGAGGATTGCATCCAGCATCCATGTGGAATCTGAGCCTCCTCTTGACATAGAGGTGCAATGGACACAACCAATCCAATGTCCACATAGAAGAGGTGGCATTGGATTGGGAAAAGTGGACATGGTGGCTGATGGGTATGGGGAAAGGCAGGAAGAGATGAGAGGTGGAGGCGTCTTTGGGACATGGAGCTGCCCTGGATGGTGCTTCAGAGGCAATCACCGGACATTGTATATCCTCACAGGGCCCACTGGATGGAATGGGGGAGAGTATGGGCCATGATGTGGACCACTGACTATGAGGTGCAGAGGTGGCCAAAGATGTACTTACCAAATCCAATGGATGTGTCATGATGATGGGAGGGAGTGTTGCTGGGGGGCGGGGGGGAGAGGTGAGGTGGGGGGGTGGGGATGAATGGGACCTCACATATATATTTTTAATGTAATATTATTACAAAGTCAATAAAAAATAAATAAATTTTTAAAAATTAAAAATAAATAAATAAAAATAAAAAAGAAACCAGTCACATAAAAAAGATCTCCCAGTATACCCTCCCTAATGAACATCCAGCAAAACCTCAGCTGTCCTCCCCCCAGAGCTCATGTCTCATTTCTGTATCCAAAGACTTTCAGTAACACCTTCCTCTAAAAAAACCGACATACCCTTCAAGGATCCCATAAAATTCCCAGTGAACCTAAATCCAATATGAAACCCAGGCAAATTAATGATGGCTCAGATAGACAGAATCTTGTCATTAAAAAGTACCTCCAAAGTGCTTCATTGGAATTTTGCATTATATTGCTTTAAAAAACTGCATGCCCTTATCAACAAACCAGATTGTAAGTGAATCTGATTGCTTGTAAGATGTCCCAAACTAAGAACAGACAGCTCAGCAGGTCAGCTGACAACTTACCCCAGAGATAACAGACCCCCATCTCCTGTCAGGAGACCCCTGCATTAGGGTGTATGGCTCAGTATTCAGGACCATAACTCTCAGTGAACTAAAACAAACAACTACTCACCTCCTATCAGGCCTAGAAATTCCCCGTGTTTAGCCACTCTGAATGGAGAATGCTTGCTTTTTGAAATGTTATTGTTTTACTTTACAAAGACTGGTTAAAAAACATTAAAGCTTAGTGAACTACTGATACACATTCAAAGCTCCTTCAAGCCTATCTATGGTAACTTCTGGGGATAAGGAACAAATGGAGTATTTTGTGGTAGAGAAAACTACCCTTGTGATAGAGAAAAACTCACCACTTCAGGGAACCATTTTAAGAGGACATCACCAAATCCAACCCATCATCTACCCTGCACCAGATGCACTTTGCACATTTGAGCTCCTACAGTATGCGCTCCCGACTCATTCAAGGTCACCTGTGTGAAAGACAGTCCTTTCAGATTGCTTTAAGAAAGCTGAAGATATTTGCTTTGATGGTTCTCCTTCAGCAGACACTCTGACCTTCATCAGAGCCTTCCAGAATTCACACTGCAGGAGGGGGCAGCCCATGGTCTAGTCAGGAAGTCCACACTCCACAGGCAGCTACACCAGGGGGTTGGTTATCCACATCTTGGCAACAGGCCATGCCATGGGCAAAACTGAATGTCAGAAATAAGTGTTCAGTAGCAAAAATGAGTGACTTGCTAATCTGTGTTACAAATGGGTTCTCACAGGTAAAGCTAATGATATTCATAAATATGGACTGCCTACAGTACTTGAGGAAAACTCCCCATGTTGCCAAACCAAGGTGTAAGAATCTACCTAGGTCTATAGCCTTTCACCATAGGGAGTACCCTCCTACCCCTACCCTGGTCAGGCTTAGTTCTTGCTCAATGCCATGTCTAGCAGTCCCAGATCTGGGTCTCTGGAGGCCTAACACAGACCCTATGGGTTCAGCTCCTCCCTCTGAATATAGAGCACCAGGGCCTCAGCAAGCTCACAGAACAGGCTGTATGAAGTGCATTGTACCTTCTTGCCAATGCCTCTCTAAATAAATCCCATAGAGCAGAACGTGGTCTGGTACTTATTTCTACCACATTTGACAGTGAAGCTGTGAGGGAAATAACTAGCCCTCAGCTAGTCCTCACCAACCACAAAAACACGGTGGCACTATTACCTACCAAAAAGAATCTAAGAGGTGTGCATGGTCCAGTTAATTAGCTCAGTTCTCAACAGCAGCTTATCTACTCTTCCTCCTGTCAAATAGGTCAATGATACATAAATCATACCAGAGAGGGTAATTATCATTTCTAATACTTGCTCTTCAAATAAAAAATAAAAAATAAAGTACATCAATTTCTAAGACTTCTTAGAAAATTAAAGACACCAGTGGCAAATTAAAATCACTACCATGGTTTGGATATATGTCACAAATACTTACCCCAGATATAAGATAGGAGAAAACAAGGTCAGTGGTAATCATTTTCACGTGTTTCATTACAGAACCGTGAATAAATAGGTACCTAATGGTTTTGATAATGGTGACTGCCCAACAGCACTAACCACAAGTATCATTCCCATAGTAACTGTTGTCAGGCCAACAGGCCTTTTCAGATACAATCAAAGAAAATGTAAATCAAGAAAAATGCTTTCACAAACCAAAAGCACACTCTCAGGAAACCAGAAACATTTTGCTGGCTTACTCAGGGACCTAGATAAAGATGACGCTCATTATAAATTTAACTCAGATTTTAGTTTTACATTTCTTTAGTACAAAAAAGTACTCACTAGGTCCTGCTACTTCTCTAATAGAGTGGCAAGAATCCCCCTAGTACATGGGCAGAGCCTAGTGAAGGAGGACAGACCATTATACCAGGCCCTTGATATTGATGGTTGTATTTATGAAACTTCTTCTTATGAAACTAAAATTTAGTCTACTTTATATATTGCCTAACAGTTACCTCCTGAAAACTCCTGTTGCTCAAATGTGGCCTCTCTCTAAGCCAAACTCAGCACATAAATGTACTACCTTTACCCTAGCGTTGGACATGACTCTCAAGGATGAGCCTCCCTGGCACCAAGGGATTATTACCAAGTGCTAACTAGCAATGCATCTGGAAAAATACCTTGACCAAAAGCGGGAAATATTAAATACAAATGAGTTTTTATGGCTAAGAGATTACAAAGTGAGTTGTGAGTTCATTCCAGAGGTTACGCTTATGCATGTCTCAGCAGGATCATCACTGACCGCCACAGTAAACAATGCCTTAAACAGCAGGGCTCATAAGGGCTCTAGAGATATCTAGACACTTTAGGCAGGAACAGATAATCTCATTTGGAATGTATGCTTCCCAATGTGAGTTTAACTCATTTATAATTTCCCTACACATGGCTCTTCTGCCTCTTTCATTTGAACCTGATAATTAGCACTATGCTCATTAAATATATGTCCCAGAGACTTGGAGCTTCAGTCTTTTCATATGCTGGTTGAGCCCTGAATCTCAATGGGAGTTGCAATACCTACTCTCCAGGCTGCTGGACATGCCCAGGACAACAAAAGGATGATGATGGACAACACCCATCCTAAATATCAGAATATCCACAATTACAAGCAAGTCAGTTCCACCTATCTACCCCATGGGATCTAAGCCCCCCTCTCAATCAGAAATAGAGTGGGCATCACCATTCCCAAATCCCCAAAACTGAGGAATGAACAAGCATATGGAAGGAATGCAACTATGGACTAAAGTAGACATTATTTCAGCAATAGAAGAACTTATATCATTGATATAAAGGCAGTGGCCACCAGAGGTTCTGAGGGGAGGGAGAGGGAAGAACAGGTATAACATGGGGCATTTTTGGGACACTGGAATTGTCCTGCATGACACTGCAATGATGGATACAGGCCATTATACATTTCAAAACCTAAAAAAGTATATGGTGCAAAGTGTAAACCATAATATAAACTATAGACCATGCTTAGCAATGTTATAATACATGTCCATCAATTGTAACAAATATATCACACTAATCAAAGATGTTAATGTAGCAAAGTGTAGGAGGCAGAGGGGTGGGGTACATGGGAATCCCCTATGTTTTTGATATAACATTTATATAATCTAAAGCTTCTGTACAAAAAAAAATTTTTTTACATAATACCTGGAGTCTCACTAGCTTTTCCTTCGACTCATCATAAGGCATCTTCTTACGGATGACACCACTAAACACAGATAAAAGAACTCTCCTAGAAAACCAAGGTAGAGGGCAAGAAGGATAAATCCTGTGTCTGCTAGAGTTCACTAGTTCCCAGACCTAAAGACATTGGAGGAAAAAATCAATTCTCTATCAAGGAACCTGGGCTGAAAAGGAAGAGTGAAAAAAGTCAAGTCAACAAAGCAGTTGGAAGGGAGGGGGGCAGGGAGAAGGGACTGAACAAGGACAGGCATGGGAGGTTGAGAGAGAAAATGAATAGGGGGCCAAAATAAAGCTAAAATGCTGCCTTTCCAGAAGATAAGCAGTTACCTAGATAACACCAACATCAAGTATTTATATAATTATCCACTTTAAACCCTGAAATTTTATTTACAAGTTGTTCTTCATATCCCTTCATTCAGAATAGATCAGTTACAAGACAGTTTCACTTGTAATTAACTTTCAAAATATAAACTCCTTGAGATATATTATAATGGGTTTTCAGAAAATGGTAAGAATCAGAACTCAAGAGATATTTCATCTTCAATGGAATGTGGGGAAAAGCAGGCAGTGGGTTATCCTTCAAAGACTCAAGTTCCAAATAAAGAACAATTTTGCGAGAGTAAAGTTGAGTTTCCAACGGAGGTATTAGAAGTACATTCCTCACCTAGCTGCTTCTTAAAACCAGCTCTCTTTCCACCCACTAGGGTGACCACTTGAGGTACCCACTTCAGGCCAAGAGGCAAGTGCAGGCTACTCCAGATCCCCTCCAGCCTTGCAGCCTCAGATATACAACTGGTTTCCACTGGATTCTCTGGCATGGCTGTCCATTCCAGCCCTGCTGGTTTTAGAGCACCTCCTGGTTTCTAATTTTCCTCACTTATCAGGCTCTCTTATCATCTTGAGAATTTGGGAGACCTGCATTTATAACCTCAGTGCATAAGAGTCCGCAGCTCGAGAAGTATACCAGGTCAGGAGTGAGCCCTTCTCTCTCCTCCACCAAGAATATTTACAATTGCACCCATGTGTCCAGTAAGGAGAGCGGAGGTTGAATTTTTTAAAAGCAACTCCGTCTCTCAAATGACTGCTTTCAACTTGGTGAGGTGGATGCTCCTGAAGTTTGCCTTTGTTAGCAAATGTCTTTGGAAAATAGTTTGGTAAAGTCCAAGAAAGAAAGGAAAATAAGAGGGAATTTAGGGTCTAACTCTTGAGTCTCAGCCTCCCTATTCTCTGCTCTCCCCATTAGTAACATGGAAGCAGGTATTCTTTGAGACATGGAGAGAATATAACAACACAGTAGCTGTGGATGGTTCTGAACACTATGGAAGCAAGGCGCCTTCATTAAGCACTATTCACCGAGCACCAAGGCACAGACCCTGGGAAAGCATTCACTGGGGGCAGGATCCACTGCGTGGAACAAGAGAGCAGAGGGCTCTACTCTGCACTGGGGTAGGTATTCAAAGCATGGCAGCCAGTTTCAGCCATGCTGCAATTCCCTTTATCCAATATTATTTTTAAGCAGCTTAACACAAACATTTATTACCTCACATTTTTTGTGGATCGGGAATCTGAGAGCAGCTTAGCTGGGGATTCCAGCTAAAGAACTCTCATGAGACTGCAGGGATCTGAAGTTTTCCACTGGGACAGGAGGAACTGCTTCCAAGATGCCTCACTCACAAGGCCATTGTCAGGAGGCTTCTGCCTCTCACCACTGCCCGAGTGTCCTGAGGACATGGTGGCCAGCCTCCCCAGAAAGAGAGATCAGAGAGGGACAAAAAGAACACAAGCAGGGAGCTGTAGTGCTTTCTCTATCTGATCTCAGAAGTCATTTCTGCTTTACTCCAGCCCATACTCAAGGGGAGAGAATTAGGCTCCACCTCCTGAAGGGACAAACAGCACAGAACTCCTCGTGGACCTTCCCTGAAGCTACCATACCAGGCAAGAAAGAGAAGCTTGCTCAGGACGGTGGTGGGGCAGGTCTCAAGCAATGCAATCTGGTAGAGCCAACAGGTGCCTCCAGCACTCACAGGTGATAGGAAACCACTCAGGAAGAGAAACAAAGGCAACAGAAAAATAAACTAGGAGAAACTCCTCATTGAAATGCCCCCTAAGGAGCTCAGAGCAACCCAGAGACAATGTGGATTCTTTTTAGCAGTTGGTTCAACAGCCACAGCATGCAGCACACTAGCATCAACTGAATGGGAAGAGCCGTGTGTGCTTTCTCCAGGTTTTTAGGAAAAGCATATGGAAAACTCAACCCAGAAACAACCATTTAAAATGCACACATGTGGTAAAACAGAAAACTGTTCTTGAACGCAGGCAGAGAAAACAAAAGCCCCAAATAAGAATTTACTTGCTCATGAAGTTCACATTAAAATAAATTTCTTAACTGTGATTAATAACTTTGTCACCTGAATAAAATAACATACACAAAAGGCCTTTTTTTAGTGGGGGTGGGGGGGGGCGGGAGTTTAGAAAAATCAGAATGAGAAATGCCTGGCAAGAAGTAGCTAGGAGTTGAGTAAATGCTCGTTTCTCTTCTCCTTCCCACCCCTGCCCTTCTGGGTGCCTGAGATGAAATTATTCTAAAAGCCAACAAGTAATTATCCCATGCACATAAGTGAGACACTAGGCTGGGATCAAAGGTCTGCCAGTCACCAAGCCCTAAGGAAACTGGCGGCAGAAGCGGAGAAGAGACGTAACTAAAACCAATCCTAATAAACAGCAGCAGCCGGAGGAGTGACTTCCAACTCCAAAGACAAATCAATGGCACTGGGCGAGCCACACCTGTGCTTTTGGTCTCTGCTCTTGCCTAATATGCTGCTCAGCAGAATCATCAGACTTGGGGTGGGCAGAGAGAAACAACGGGAAAATACTGAACAGTCCATTTTCCAATTTATTTGCTACAGCATGCTACTGCTCACCCCTTTTCCACACGCCCTCTCTGGGGAATCAGGAGTTAGCTGACTTTTTTTTAATGAGGATACTCTAGAAAAACAAAATGTCTATATTATTCCACTTTTCATCTATCAAGTTGGCAAAGATTCATGGTGATGATAAACAGTGCCAAGCCGAAGGCTGGGGAATGGGCACCTGTAGGCTCTGTCAGTTAAAAGTAAACTCTGTGACCATGAGGGAGGAGGCATGGTAAAGAGCATTAAACCTCTGCCTCAGCAGTTACAATTCTGGGAATTTTTGCCAAGGATCAATCCAGGCTACACAGCAAAATTTAGTACACAGGTACACCTCACACCTCATTTATGGTGCTTTGCTTTATTGTACTTTATAAATATTGTGCTTGTTTACAAATTGAAGATGTGAGTAACCCTATGTCAAGTAAGTTTATCAGCACCATTTTTCCAACAGCATGTGCTCATTTGATGTCTGTCACGTTTTAATTAAGATATGACTTTTAAGACATAGTGGTATTGCACACTTAATAGATTAGTTAGCATAAACATAACTTTTATATGCACTGGGAATCCAATAAAATTCATGAAACTTGCTTTATTGCAATATTCACTTTATTGTGGTGATTTGGAACAAACCTGCAGTATCATCAAGGTATGCCTGCACAATGAAATTTACCACAGCAGCATCTGTAAGAGGAAAAACTAGTAGACAACAAGTGTGCAACAACAGTAAGTTAGCTAAATAAACTACATCTACAGCAGAATAATAGGCTCCCATTAAAACTGGGTTCAGAAGAGATTGTTTGAAGATATGAGAAAATGTCCAGGATGCTTTAAGTAGAAATAATAGGTTATAAAACAGTACAGGGAGGTGGATTTGGCCCAATGGATAGGGCACCTGCCTACCACATGGAGGTCCAGGGTTCAAACCCAGGGTCTCCTGACCCGTGCGATGAGCTGGCCCACGCGCAGTGCTGATGCACGCAAGGAGTGCCCTGCCACGCAGGGGTGTCCCCCGCATAGGGGAGCCCCACGCGCAAGGACTGCACCCCATAAGGAAAGCCACCCAGCACAAAAAAAGTCCAGCCTTCCCAGGAGTTGCATCACACACACAGAAAGGTGACACACCAGGATGACGCAACAAAGCAAGTCACAGATTATAGGTGCCACTGACAAGAATACAAGCAGACACAGAACAACACACAGCAAATGGACACAGAAAGCAGACAACTTGGTGGGAAGGGGGGAGGGAGAGAAATAAATAAAAAATAAATCTTTAAAAAAACAGTACAGTGTGATCCCCATTTTGTGAACATATAGGTATAAAGAAGTGTATATGTTCTATACAGGCATAGGAAAAAGGACTACAAAGAAAAGATTAAGAGCATTTTGATACTATGGAGGGTAGAATTAAAGGTAATTTTATCTTCTTTACACAAACTAGATTAAGGGTTATTACTGATTTAAAAGGAAAAAAGTAGGGAAGCAGACTTGGCCCAGTGGTTAGGGCGTCCGTCTACAACATGGGAGGTCCGTCCGCGGTTCAAACGCCAGGACTCCTTGACCCGTGTGGAGCTGACCCATGAGCAGTGCTGATGTGTGCAAGGAGTACCCTGCCACGCAGGGGTGTTCCCCACGTAGGGGAGTCACACACACAAGAAGTGCGCCCCATAAGGAGAGTAGCCCAGCGTGAAAGAAGCCTGCCCAAGAATGGTGCTGCACACACGGAGAGCTGACACAAGAAAACGCAACAAAAAGAAAGATTCCCATGCCACTGACAACAACAGAAGCGGACAAAGAAGACGCAGCAAATAGACACAGAGAACAGACAACCACGGCGGGGGTGGGGAAAGGGAGAGAAATAAATCTTTAAAAAAATAAAAGGAAAAAAGTCTAAATAAGATATCCACCATATAGTCAATAATGACAAAGATTTTCTTTGCTAGCATCTAGTCAGCCTCTAGATTTACTATATTCTGCAAGCTCCTCAGAATATAATTTGTTATATAGCACCCTGCACTCAGTAAACACTTTGTTCATTTTTAACCTCACAACAGGAAAATGAAAGGGTGGATTTTACCAACCAGAAGGTATTTGGAATGGTGTGGGAACCAGCCTTCAAGCCAACCTAATGATTTCTGCCCCCTGGTATCAGTGACCTCATGTCACAATGAACAAGGCTGACCCGTATAACCAACAGGACACTGCAGAAATGACAGCATGTGACTGCCAAGGCCAGGTCAGAGAAAATATGAAGATATTTCAGCTTCTACTTTCTGCTCTCTTGAATCCCTCCCTCTGGGGGAAATTGCCAAGTCATGCAGATGCTCAAGCAGCTTCTGGATGGGCCCACAGGGCAGGACACTGAGGCCTCCCACCAGCAGCCAGCACTAGATTGCCAGCCTGCCTGTCAATCATCCAGGTCACTTCAGTCTCCTGAGTAATCTCCCGAGACCCAGTCTTGGTTTCCAAGCTGCCATGACAAATAACACACAACGGGTTGACTTAAACAATAGGAATTTATTGCTTCAGTGTTGAGGCTAGAAAAAGTCCAAAAATCAAGCTATTAGCATGGCTTGCTTTCTCCTGAAAATCTGCAGCATTCTGGTACTGGCTGCTGGCAACCCCTGAGGTTCCCTGGCTTGTATTCCTGCCTCCTATCTCAGGGTGATGTCCTCTCCTTTCCTGCTTCTGCTACTTCTGAGTTCTCTTTATAAATCCTCCAGAAATAGAGATTAAAAAGCCCACTCGCTTCAACTGGGCCACACCTTAACTGAAAATAACACCTTCAAGTGGTCCTATTTACAATGGGTTCACACCCACAGGGATGCAGATTACATCTGTTGTTGGGGTCCTAAATCAACCTACCGCAGATCCCTAGCCAGAACCACCCAGCTAATGGTCCCAAATTCCTGACCCACAGAAACCTTATAACAAATGCTTATTAAGATGCTAAATTTGGAGGTAATTTGGGATGCAGCATAAGATAACTAAACATAAATGGTCTGACTTAAAATATGGCCCATGCAGAAATTCACTTTGCAGGGTCAGGGGCTGAGGGGGTCTTTGCCAGTACTGCTGCAGAAGATGGCAGGGAGGTCTCTTCCCTGGGAGCAGGGGCAGGGACCTAGTGACATTGCCACAGTCTAGGGCTCCCCTTGCCGGGACACCTGGGAGGTGAGCTAGCTTCCGGTAAGTTCAGTGCAGCCAGAGGGGGCACAGGGACTCCTCAACTCCCCATTCTCCCTACCAGAGGAGACATCATCAGACGTGGACAATAGAGAGATCCTCAGAATCAATCTGGGGCCACAAGATTACACATGTGACCCCAAGTTGAAGGCAAATCCACGGAACAAATGACCTTCCACAAGTTAATGCTGCCCAGCAATTCCTTCGGTGTACTTTTGCTTTTAGGAGAGTGAACCCAGGCGCTAAACCACTGACCTACATCTGCTGCTCAATGAGAGTTAGTTTTCCCACTGGTTTGTTTTTGTTTTTAGGAGGTACTAGGGATTGAACCTGAGACCTCAACATGGAAAGCAGGCACTCAATCACTTCAGCTACATCTGCTCCCTCTTTGATGTATTTTTAAGTTCTTTTGGACTTTGATATTTGCTCTCAAACTCCTCTCCAAGTAATATTACTTTAAAGTCTCAACACCATGACCCTATTTTAAGTGACTTGAATTAACTGCCTTCCCTATGTAACTGCTACAAGCAATTTGTAATTTAAACAGCATTTTTTCCATTCCCCACCCTACCCTCTTCCTTTTTTATTTTGTTAATAATCATCACCCTTGGTTAATGATCTCAGGGTTTTCAGTTACTTCAAACACTGCAAACAACCACAGGAAATCAAGACAGCCCAGGCTTCCAAGTCAATAAAATTATTCCTCAGAATATTTCAAATGCCAACAAGTCCTATGTATGTTGATATCATCAAATCTAACAAGTTAGTAAACTGAAAAAAAAAAAAAATCAAAGGAGAGAAGTACCTCCAATATAAATCTACAAGACAGTATAGGAATGAAATTACAGGAAAAAATATAAACCTGAGGGATTTAATTTTGTAACTTAAGAAAGGAAATTAGGCATCCTTGCTCCTTTACTGCCAACTTCATTTTTGAAAAGGTGATTCTGGAAATGTTTTTTTTATCAGAATAGAATACTTAAAATAAGAATAAATTTTAAAATTTAAATTCTACATGGGAAAATCTCTCAGTGGAGAGTTTTTTCATTTTGAGTACCAACATTTTTTACAGAGAAAAACTAATCATGTAACTTTATCAGAGTGCTTTAGTGGGACCCTTGGCTGAAAAATACTCTTGTCCAACTAAGCTACCAAACTAATTCTATAACCTTTGGTAAAAGTACTTCAGTGCTTTTTCCCCCAGGCCCAAACTAGAAATACTACTTCCCCTACTTGGTAAGACTAAGGTTCTTAGTGTTACTTAGATGTAAATAGACTTTAGTTTGAAAGTCCTTTTTGGAAACAATGACTGACAGTACGTCAAAGCAAGTGTACTCTTTATTTTCCTAATCAACAGGGATAAATACCATCCTAAAAAGGTCAGGAATTATAAACTTGACAAGAATAATTTTCATCACTCTAGACCGTTTCTTTATATTATATACTAGCAAACACCTGCTAAGAATAAGTCCCTCCCACTTTCCTCCACCAGCAATGTGTAAAAATGAACAATGTGTGTGTGTGTGTATGTGTGTATACATGAAAATCAAAGATATGTTTTGCCATTGCTTTGATTCGTAGCATTTTTCAAGGGGGAGAGTTAAACATTTTATTAACTGTAAGGTGCTTAAATGGATACCAGTACCAAAAAAAAAAAAAAATTTGACCAACTGTTCTCAAATGATTTAAAACAAATGAAAACAAGAGTCACACTGACATACAAGAAAACCTCAGGCCTTCAATTTAAGACTTGAAAGTACCAGACAGGTTAAATGACAAGGTTATTAATTTTCACAGTTACCATATCCTCTTTCCAGTGTACAAATGACATATCACATCTGGCCACTTGTTAACCCTTAAAATAAACTTTTCATCCCTAGATTTTTTTCTGTTCTAAAATTCTTCTGAATACTGAGTTACACAATTACTTTGCAAACATTGACACAAAATGGCAATTTAGGAAGTATATTTTGATATAAACAAAGAAACAAATATTTTTTAAGTTGTATTGATAAGTTTTTCTATGAAGGTCCATATCCAAAGAAATCAAATATCACCTTCTAATAAACTCTTACTTTTTAACTATGGCATGTGAAATAATCTGATGTCCAACTCTGTCACTAGTTTTCAAAGGTATTGAAGTTACAAAGGCCTTAGTTGGTTCATAAGCTCTCTGTAAACAGGCTCACAATTTTCTTCTTAATTTTACTTACCTTAAAATATGGTGACCTGGCGTTTGCATTCTTAATAGCCATCTTTTAGTTGATATTTGAACTGCTCTTGAATGTTCTTAAGACTCCACAAACAAGGAGGTTTTTGCATACTTTAAGTTTCCCTCTCTCAAACCTTGATCCTCCCTTCCCCCTGCAAAGCTCACCCCTGCAACCTCCTCTCTCTTGAGACCAGGTCGGGCAAGGCCAACGGGTTCCTCTGCTCCCACAGTCCACAGATCTTTTCTCTTTTAATGTATATGTAATTGTCCTGCAAGTCATCAGAAATTAAATAAGCAAATAGAGTTATGCCAAAATATTTCTTTTCAAACATCTGTTCTAACAACAACCAATTAAAGTGATGACAGCTTACGAAAAGTAAAACAGATGACCGCACTGGTGCTGTTTTTAAATCTTGTGCAATAAATAGCACAGGAATAAGTTGTCCAGCTGACTCTGGCACAGCCTTTCAGAGATGAAGTCAGGACTTTAAAAAGTAGCATAATTCAGAGAGCAATCAGCCAAGAACATTAAGCTGTTCTGCACCGATCAGGATGGGATAAAGGCCTTGAAATGGATGGAAAGGGGCCCCTTCCCCAGGGGAGGAGCATTCATCATCATAGGATTAATTAAAAGCTCTGCATGCCCCCAGATTCTCTACCCCTGCAGTGTTCAACATTTTTCCTCCCACTGGAATGCTCCCAACTAAACAAGCTGCTAGAGGAAGAGTAGATTTAGTCTGTATTGAGACCTGAGGTCTCAGAACAAACACACACTAGCGCATAAGAAAGGAGCCCCTCTGTTTTTAACAAGTTTGTGTGAAGGGGCAGCTCTCTTCCCACCTTCCTTTATTCTAATCCCAGCAACAAAAATCCATATGTGCTGCAGATCCAAGTCCATTTACTCAGCAGAGACAGTTAGCAAGAACACTAAGGAATGACAGACCAACTCTGATATCCCATTTCCATGAGGTTTTCCAACCACAGCCACAGGGCATGCCCCCAAGAATCTGCGGAATTGGTCCACACCAAAAACAAATGATGTAAAATAATTATGAGTGCCATCAGAACTCCAGGCTCACATTCTTCTATTAACAAACAATACTGATGAAGCTGTTTTTACTTCCTGATGTACAGAAACATCAAGAAACTTCACTCCACTGGCTTCCTTGTTCTGCGTGAGTTTCTTGTGAGCCAATGAACAACAACATTGGATTTGAACAAGGAGATACAGGAATAGTGGCTGATGCAAGCCCCATAGAGCTTCCTTTAGCCTGGGTAATGACTTTCTTTAGAAATCTAATCAAAAGCAAATATTTGTTGACTGCCTACTCTGCACTCAGATGGGTTCTGGCAGGGAAGGATTTTTAAGTTGTGGTTCTTGGCTTAAGGAGTTCATAATTTAATTGCAGAACAAGAGATGAGCTCTTGAGAAGTCAAATGGAAATGACAGCTAATATTTCAAGCCAGCAATGAGTGCTAACAAATGGCCATATACATCAGCAGTACAAAACAAGCACACCTGCCATTTGGGACGACTGTGCTGTAAAGGGGAGGGCAGGAAGAAGGAGTTAATCATTTGAAACATTGCAGGTGAAAGTTTGAGAACAGGCTTGGAAATAAGAAAACAAGGCACCTTCACTGGTGGGGGGACGACTTGGCAGAGTGCTGGATTCCTACAGGGAAGCAGTGGGAAAAAGGACTGGAAACACAGGCCTGTGCCTGGCTGAAGAATTTGCTCTTTGCCTGAAAGAGGAGCCAGCAAAGATTTCTGGAGGGGACTGCTGTGATCAAAGTGTTTGAGAAAGTTTAAGCAGGCCATGGTATGCAAGACATAGTACAGAAACCCCTGGCATGCAGTCCCTCAGGAGCAATTAGAATAGTTCTAGTTTAAGATGATAAGGCCTCAAGTTCAGCAGCGACACAAGAGCTATGGGCCCTATGCCCTCGCCAGAGGCTGGGGTGAGGAGAGAGCCCCTAAACCACAGAAAATAGTACCGGCAAGGCTCAGGTAATGTTGGCCACTGGTAGGGTTTTATTACCACCAAGATGCTGAAGAGCAGGCCCTGGTTCCAGATAAGATATGACAGAATCCTGAACACTACAGGGAAAGAGGAACTCAGCAGAGGAAATGCTAAGCTGTCTCTAATTTAATGCAGGTCCAAAGCTCAGGAGGCACTGGTCTGAGGGAGGTGGTGAGATCCTCACAGAGAGACAGCAGAACTGAAGACAGACCCTGGTCCAGTGTGAGCTGGCCCTGCCCTCAGACGACCAACTCCAGAGCTGTGGTGGCCAAGGGGCTATCACAGCGGCCTCAGGGGCGCCCCTCCCTGTTCCCTCCACCTAGCGCAGTTCTAAGCTCTCCACCGCTCTGCTCTCATCCAGGCCCCACACCAAATAGAGCAGGTCGTGTTGTTATATTTGTGCTCCGATAAGAGGGGTCCCCTGCAAATGAAGTTCAAAAGTAAGTGCTCTATGTAGCATCCTTCCCAACATGTTGAAGAAGCTGAAGCCAAGCCACCCACAGCAAGCTGCACCTCTCATAAAGACACGCTTATTCTAGACTGGACGCTCTGTCCTCAAGGATACTTGTTAGGGAAACAAATATCTGAAAATGAAGAGGCCACAGCTGTGAAAGTGTTCCATTCAATAGCATTAAAGCTGAAAAGAAAACCTCTAATAACCTCATATTCAACTAAAAGAAAGAGAAGCAGAATAATCTGGAAAAGGGCTGGTTAAGTTCCTCATGAAAGAAGAGTGAGCAGTTCAGAAAAAATCGTGGTCTGAAAGCCCTGTAGCTCCACTCACTCAGCTCCACTGTGGTTCTAAACCAAAGGACAGTACCAGCGGGAGATTTAAACTGACAGTGAGTGGCGGCTCCATTTCCATCCCCTGGACCCCCAGAAGGTCATCAGAGTGGGGCCTCCCTCAGCGGGGCTTGCAGGCAGGGGTGGCCCCAGCTGACCTGATCTAGGGACAGAGAACCACCCAGTGCCGTTCCGGTTCCTGCTGCTGCTGCTGCACAACTGCGGTATCCACTGCCATTCTTCAGGGGTTACACTTTTCACTCGAAAATCCTCACAGACCTGTACACTGACCTGACTCATTTACAATTTGTGTGTTTAACAAACTGGCACCCCCTGAACATAAATCCAAGAAAACTCAAAAACATCTTGACAAAAGCAATCCTGCAATCAAGTAGCCCTCAGCACTCATTTCTATAACAATACCCCAGAATGTGTTTTTAGTATCAAAGCACAATGCAAAAAGAGATAATAAAACTGCTCTACTACGGACATCTGGAACCTTCAAAAAACAAACATATGGACAAACATATGTTACTCCATTCAAAAGTATTATGAGAACCAAGCACAGACTCTGGTAACACCTTCAAAAAGCCATGTTAAAAGCAACACTTCGTGTTTTCTTATGGACAGATTGGCCGACTCAGAGCTCAGCAACTGTACCCACGTGCAGATGTTTTAATGAGTTACTGGGGCATCTCCACAGCCAGAAGCCTTTCTTATTTGGGATATACAAGTAATTTCAGCTGGAGGTAGGAACTGATTCCTTCCCAAGCATCTGAAGACAAGTGCCAGATCAAGTCCTACGCCAGGGGCCACAAGCGACCCAGGCCCAGAGGCAAAAGAAGTGGGCAGTGCCCACACGCAGAGACAGGGCAGGGCAGGGCACCCTGGTCGGAGGGGCCAGGGCTTTCTGGGAGTGCTGCGAGGCTTTCTGGAGAGAATGGTGGGGTCATAGCCTATCGTTTAGGTAAGAAATGACAAGTGGCTGGAGTCATTAACACAGAAGACAGCAAGTTTAGGTAAAGGGGACCTGGATACATGTCCCAGTGGCTGAGGGTGACCCGAACACGGCAGGGTAAGAACAAACACCCTCATTCCTTTGACAAATTCCTAATAAAAGACTATGTGCAGGGCCCAAATGGCACATGGATGGATCAAAGGTTTAAGTTGCTGGGACATACATTTATCAAGTATAGTGCTAATTATAGGTTCAAGTAAAAGGGGCAGAAGAGCCATGTGTAGGGAACTTATAAATGATTCTAACTCTGTTACACTAGGGAGCACAGGTTCCAAAGTAAGGCCCAGCTCAGGGTGCTGAATTCCTGAGCTGTCTGCCCTGCTTATAATTTCTGGATGTCTCTAGAGCCCACAGAAGCCCCATTATTTGAGGCACTGTTTACTATGGCAGTCAATGAAATCCTGCTGAGACTTGCATAAGCATAACTTTTATTTGAACCTATAATTAGCACCTGATAAAATGTTATGTCCCAGAGACTTAAATCTTTGATTCATCCATGTGCCAGTTGAGTACTGAACTTCAGCAGAGTTGCAACAACTACTCTCCAGTTCATTGGACTCACCCAGGACAACTAACAAGAAGATGATAATGGACAACGACCATCCCAAGGAACAGAAAGAGTCTGCAACTGCAAGCAAGACAGTTAGTTCCACCCATCTGCACCATGGAATCTAAGCCCCTCTCAATCAGGAACAGAGTGGGCATCACCATCCCCAAATCCTCGAGACTGGGGAATGAACAATGGACTAAAGTAGACATTATTATTCTACTATAGACTTATAATTATTCTAGCAATGGAAGAACTCCTATCATTGATGTAAAGGCAGTGACCACAAGAGGTTCAGAGGGATGGGAGAGGGAAGAAAAGGTGTAATATGGGAGTATTTTCGGGACATTGGAGTTATCCTGCATGACATTGCAGTGATGGATACAGGCCATTGCATATTTTGTCATAACCTACAAAATTGCACGGGACAGAGTGTGAACAATAACATAAACTGTAATCCATGGTTATTAACAGTGCAATGTATGTTCATCAACTGTAACAAATGTACCATACTAATGAGGGATGTTGTGCAAAAGTATGGGGGGGACATATGGGAATCCCTTACATTTTTTATGTAGCATTTATGTAATCTAAAGCTTCTTTTAAAATAAAAATTAGAAAAAAAACAAATACTATCCTAGATGAGCAAGGTTAGAGATAAAGTGTCCTCCAGTTTAGAATTTTAGCTCACCCAACCCAGGAAATTCTTAAAATAAGCAAATCCTCAGTGGCTCTGTCAGCATAAAGGCTTTTAAAACAAATATTTTTAAATGAAAAAAAAAAAAAAACACTACGTGCAAGCAGGCTCTCACCTTCAAGGGACACATAACTCTCCCAGTGCAATTCTTCCTTCAAGCAGAGAAGAAGGCAACTTCAGCAGAGCCCCACTCAGAAGCTCCCTGCTGCCCAGTCCCAGGAGCAACCCCCCAGATCTGGAGAGGTCGGCAGGGCCCCTTCTGAGGGCAGCAGGCTCCCCTCCAGGAAGAACTGAGCCATCTCTGAACTCTGCAGCCCCTTGTTGTTTCCTGGAACACCTGCTGCTGATGAAAAGCAGGCCCTGATTTGATGGGTACCAGCTGCTAAGAACAAACTACCCAAGGTAATCACGGCTGCAGAATTGCTGCCTTAATGAAAAGCATCGCCATCTGATGGGCTGGGCACACTTCAAGGAAACAAGAGGTCTGGTTTTCTGTTAAAAGCAAGAATCCCCGGATCCTTTGGGCACTTGCCCCACCCCCACCCCCACCCCTGCCCGCCTTCATTTCCACATCCACTTAGTTAGAATGCCCTCACACCTGCTAGGAGTCAGGGCTCTTGAGCAATCACAAGTACCTCACATGGCCAAGTTCTGCCAGAAGCCATTTGTTCCTTGCTGCAACAGCTGCCTGGCACTGCTTAGAGAAACATCAGCATCTTTCTTCACTACCCCTGCCACAATCTGGACTTTGATATTCAGCACAAATCTTATCTTCTTCGACTCTGGCTTTCATTTACAGAGGCTGGAAACTCATGTTCTTTTTGGCTCACATAATGAGAAAAATTATTTGATTAAAACACACATACACCAACATACACACACACAACACTAATTCCCTTAATGAAGCAAACAAAACCAAACTATTTTCGATGTTGCTTTAAAGGGAAATTAAGTAGATAAATTACAATCACTTAAAGAATATGACACTTTGCTAAAGGATTACAGAAGATGGGGACAAAACCACACCAAGAAGGTGATGGAATCAAACTAAAAATCAAATGTAGGAGAAGAGACATGTCTTCCTTACAGAGGAATTCCAAATAATTAGAGTTGCCAAATTTAACAAAATACAGGATACCCAGTAAAATCTGCATTTCAGCTATTGCATGGGACAAGCTTATACTAAAAAATTATTCATTGCTTATCTGAAAATCTAATTTACCTGGGTGTCCTATAACACTACAAATAATATATGCAGACACTTGCCCTTCCGGGAGGTGGAGCCTAATCCTCCCTGAACCCCACTGAAGGTGGGCTGTGCTTAGTGACTTGCTTCCAAGAGCAGAGGAGGGAATGGGGGAAATACCAAATTCACAGTGGAGAAACTAAGCAGGCACTACATGAACCAACCGAGCAAGGTCAACACCACCAGTAATATCATGTGGATGTCATGTTTCAACTGATAAGATGTGATGAGAAGGGCACTTTACTTCTCTTTGTATTATTCCCAAAAACGCAAAACCCCAATCTAATCATAAGAAACCCAACAGACAAACACAGTCTGGGGGACATTCCACAGGATACCTGCCAGTACTCATCAAGAGGGCCAAGGTCATGAAAAACAAGGAAAGACTATGAAACAGATGCAGACAACTAAATGCAATGTGTTACCAGGTCCGGCTTCTGGACCAGAAAGAGGACAGTAATGGAAAAACTGGTGGAACCCAAATAAAGTCTGGAGTTCAGTTTTCAGAGTTAAGAACCAGTGTCAGTTTCTTAACTCTGACAGCCTTGTCATAGAGATACAAGATGTTAATGGGGGAAGCTAGGTGGAGGGGGCATGGGAACTCTCTGCAGCATTTCTGTAAATCTAAACTTTTTCCAAAATCAAAAGTTTATTTTTAAAAATCAAATGTAAAGGAATGAGAAGATATCAGGGAATTGTTTCAAAATTCTTCAGCAAAAAATAGGGACATAGTTAATCAAAGAAGGATAAAATGTTCATAATATTCATAATAGTTTAAAAAAAGACTTCTCTAAAAAGGGACAAGATCCAATGACAGGAGCAAATGGCGGGTGACCAACCCACATCACTTTCTGTCACAAATAGGTCCCATCAAGAATGACCAGCCAGCCCAGTTTCCCCAAAACTGTCCTGGTTTTAGCACTGAGAGTTCCATATCCAGAAAACACCTCAGACCCGGGCAAACCTAACCCTCTTGATCTCTTATCTGTGTGTGTCTGTCTCACTGCACACATATGCACAGAAACACAAACCCCTGAGTTAAATGTACAGAAATCTGGGCTCAATTCCCAAATCCAAGTAACGAATTTACTTTTACAGAAATCTTGAAAATAAAGCAACCTCCCAGCTCTGTGCCACTGACCTACCAGCACTGCATATTTATGCCCAGTATCAAGCCCAGAAAGAAAAGAGTTCTTTGCCATGGCTTTCTTTCCACAGCCTCCAACACATTTCTGAAGGACCCCAAAAAAACCTTCGGAGGGGAAGCAGATGTGGCTCAAGTGACAGAGGTTCCACCTACCATATGGGAGGATCTAGGTTCAATCCCTGGGGCCTCCTGGTGAAAAAGAAGAGAAAGCGTGCCTGCATGGTGAGCCAGTGCCTGCGTGAGTGCCTGCGTGGTGAGCTAGTGCCTGTGTGGTGAGCCAATACCCCGCACAAGTGATTCATGCAGCAAGAGGACAATGCATCAAAAGAGAGACACGGGGAGAGTCAAGGTGGGGGTGCAATTGACAGGGAACCTCTCTCCCCATCAGAGGTCTCCGGGACCAAATCCCAGTGAATTCTAGAGGAGAAAAAAATAAGAAGACAATACAGACAGCAAAAACAGCAGGGTGGGAGGAAGGGAAGAGGGGGAAAATAAATAAATAAATAAATAAATAGCCTTTGGAAAGACCTATCTGGCGAAGTAAGGACCCTTGCAGGCTTGGCCACAGATCAGTTTGAGGACAAAGCATCTGCAAAAAGAACATCCGCCGGGCCCCTCTGCCACACCAGAGAGTCCTGAGACTGAAAATGGATACTGCCAGCATACAGTCGAATGTGCTTTGCTGTGTGTACACCTGCAGTTGGAAAACTCAACAGGAGTACCTGAACACAATTATCCATAGGTGCCATGTAAAGGGGCTCAACGATGAACTCCTCCATAAGTAAGTGAAGCATGCTGGTGCAAAGCAACAGCAGCTACCATTTACTCATCAGTTATTAGGTGCCAGGCACACTCAGGACTCCAAAGGGTCCTACGAGTCAAACATTAGGAGCCCGTCTTCACAGCTGAAGAACCTAATTTCCAGAAGGGTGAGCTCATCTGCCCAGGGCCACACTGCCAAAGAATGCTGCAGCTGCAGATGGAACGAAGATTTGGCTCCAAAGCTTACGAGACTGAACTTGAACACATCAGGCCTTCTCAATGTTAGATGCTCTGAAGATCACTTTGACATTCCTCTTACTAAAAATAAAAGACCTGGGGAGCAGATGTAGCCCAAGTGGTTGAAACGTGATTCTCATGTATGAGGTACCAGGTTTGATCCCCAGTACCTCCTAAAAACAAACGAACAAAAAAATCAACTCTCACTGAGGAGCGGATGTAGTTCCGCCTGCTTCCCACATTCGAGGTCCTGGGTTCACTCCCCGGTACCTCCTAAAAAGAAAAAGAAAAAGAAAATGACATACCAATGATTTAATTGTATACATTTCTTTTTAAAAAATCAAAGACTTGAATTTTTCTTACTCTTAAGAACATGATCTGCAGAGAGGGGCAGGAATCTACCAATCCTGAGCTCTGGGACCCTGGGCTGGAGCCCCACAGTTGCAGAAGCTCACCTGGATTGCCCTGAGGTGAGGCTGTGACCCTGCAGAAGCAGCCAGAGTGTGGCTGAGGGCCAGGGACTTTGAGAAGAAAACAAAATGACATTCAAAGGATTTAAGAAACTCAGATTTGCACATTTTCAAAAATATAACATAAAAACCAAGACACTGTCCCAGACTAAAGGAAACCAAAGAGGATATGGGATCCTGGATTGGATCCTGGGACAGAAAAAGGATATCCATGGGGAATCTGAGGGGATTTAAATAAGGTCTGAAGATTAGTTGATAATTAGTTGTATTGTACCAAATTTAATTTCTTAATTTGGTAAGTGTGCTATGGTGATGTAAGAAGATAACATTAAGGGAAGCTGGAAGAGAAGTGTAACAGAAAATTCCTATTGCTTTTTGCAACTTTTCTCTAAGTCTAAAATTATCTCCAAAAAAAAAGTTTGAAAAGATACACTTGCAAGTAACATGCAAAAGATTATAACGAAAAACCCTGAAGCCCAGATGCATTCTTTTGTCAGGACATTTCAAAGTTATTGAGAAGAATCTGAAAGCTGACTTGTACTTCAATTTTTAAATTTTATACTAAGCTTTGCAAAGGAAGATTGCAAAGGGCAGGTACTTCCTCCCACGCTAACATTGCTCTTCAGGACCTTCAGAAAAACAACTATTCAACTGGCAGGAACTGTCTGAATCAATGATTTTGAAACTCTGGAGTCTAGGGGAACACTGTGCACCAAGGAAGGAGCAGGAAGAGGAACTGGTCTTTGATAAAGACCAGTGATTCCCACCCTCCCTGCAGCAGCTCCCATCCCCAGGCCCCCAACGTTGTGGCAGGTGGTGGTGGGGACTGGAGCTTGGCCTCCAGGCTCAGCTTGCCAGGGTGGGACATAAAGGCCTTGTCCTCCAAACTCCCAGGATGTGTGGTCTGATCACAGAGCTCTACTTTTGATCAGTCACTTCAGATCACTGGGGGTCAGCCGTGAGCGCAGCCATCATTCCAACCCCCTTTGGGCAAAGGCGGCAGAAGAATTTTTTTTTTCTTTGAAGTACCGGGACCTGGGATTGAACCTGGGACCTCATATATGGGAAGCCAGTGCTCAACCACTAAACCATGTTGGTTCTCCTAGAGGAATCTTAAAGACAATAACTTTCCTCAACGCTACAGAAAACAGTTAAAGGACAGCATTATCTGGGCAAGTGCTGAGTCATGAAACCACAGTTCCAAAGCCAGAGAAGAGGCTCCAGGTACCCTTGCTGCTGGCCCTTCCCTCGCCCTCCACAACACGAGGTGGAGCCAACCTGTGCTCCCATTGTGAGTCCCTGGCCCTGATCCAGAGGGAGCAATGTGTTCCCTGTGAGCATGTCAGGGTGCATATATGTCAGTACCATTCTATCAGGTGGACGTCTGAGAGATTTAACCAGGAACTTCTGAAGGGCTCCTCCTCCCAGAATTTCTCCTGAGGGCAGAAAAGTGGCTGGCAGACAGCTAGGACAGTGGGAGAAACAGTTAAGTTGAAGCAGACTGGGTAAAGGACTACCTGCATTAATTCACTCAAGAAAGCACCAAAAGGGGATGGAGGTCTAGTTCAGAAGGAATAAAGGGGGTACTCTCTCCAGCTCCAGGAAAGGGTAAATGGAGAATTCCTAAGGTCTCTAGCATGCACAAGCTCAGGAAAGGAAGCAGGCTCCATGACTCTGGCTCCAGGCAGGTTCAGATAAATCAGAGAAGAGCTGAACTTCCCATTTGCCTCGAGTGGTTCTTCCTGATAGGAGGGCTAAGCTCTGAAGGAGACTACCACCCAAAGCAGAGCCAGTGAGCAAAGACAGTGAAAGGCGCTCTTTGCCTTGGTTTGTTTGTTTTGATTAGCTCCTGGCATTCAAGAAAATTTCTGTCTTATCACAGTTGGATATAAATTTAAGAACAGGAAGCTCAGAGATTAAATCCCAGAGTTAACACTTTAAAATATTAAAGTTAATATTAAAATATTAACACTTTAAAATATTAAAGTAAATAAAAAGTAAAGTGTTGTTACTGTGCAACAAAAGATTACAAGACAAGTAATGAAACAGGAAATGATGGCCCATACAAAGGAACATGAAAAATTCCAGAAACGATCAACAAGGAGGACCAAACTTTGGGCTTACTGGACAGGAACTTAAAAAAATTAAAAAGGTGATCCTCAATATACTCAAGGAGATAAAGGAAAACATGGAGAATGAACTAAAATATATGAGGAACAAATATAAGTAAAGAACACATATAAGTAAATAATATGGGAATCTATCCAGAGAAATACTGGAACTGAAGAACACAATAACTGAAATAAAAACTTTCCCCAACTGCTTCAACAGCAGTTTGAAAGTGACTGAAGAATCAATGATGTCAAAGACAAGACAACTGAACTGGCTGAGGAACAGAAAGAAAACAGGATGAAAAAGAATGAACAGAGCCTAAGAGACCTGTGGGACACCATCAAGCATGCCAAAATACAGATTATGGGAGTCCCAAAAGGAGAAGAAAGAGAAAAGGGGGCAGAAGGAATAGTCAAAGAAACACTGACAGAAAACCCCAAATTTAACCAAAGATACGAACATGTACATTCAAGAATTCCAAGATGAACCCCAAACAGGATAAACTCAAAGAGAATCACACCCAAACATATAAGAATCAAACTGTCCAAATGCCAAGGACCAGGAGAGAGTTCTAAAAACTGCAAGAGAAAAACAATGAGTTATATATTAATACAAGGGAATGCCAATAAGATTAAGTGCCAACTTCTCATCAAAAACCATGGAAGCAAGAAAGCAGTAGGCTGAAGTACTTAAAATGTTGAATGAAAACAATTGCTAACAGAATTTTATATCTGGTAAGGCATTCTTTCAAAAATGAGGGAGAGTTAAGACATTCCCAGATAAACAAAAGCTGAGAGAGGTCATTAGAACTAGACATGCCCAACAAGTAATGCTAAAGCGAATTCTTCAGACTGAAAGGAAAGGGCACTAGACAGTGGATCCAACGAGCATAAAGAAAGACAGACCACTGGTAAAAGTAACCACATGAGTAATTATAAATGCCAGTACTATTACATTGTATTTTTTTTCTTTTTTATTTAGTTTTTTAAAATTTCTTAGTTATTTGTTTTGTTTTATAGGATGTTAAACTTTAATCCCATGGTAACCTACAAAGAGAATACATGAAAAACATATTCAGAAAAAAAAATGAGAAGGGACTCAGAGTGGTACAATACCAAAAATAAACATATAAATAAACAGGAAAGTAGGCGTTAATGGAAGAACTGAGAGTCAAAAAAGGTATGACCATGGGAGATTGTCAGGTATGTAGTTGAAACTGTGGTGCAGAGAAAACTCTTTAGAGAATGTAATATGGAAGGTTGCCTGTTTGGGATGCTTAAGGGTGGGACATCTGACACAGGGCAAGCTTCTGGGGAGTGTGTAAGTGTTCATTTTGTCATAGTATATTATATCATTGGGTAGAAACTCATACAATGAGAGTGAAGGTATACCCATATCCTGGGGAGTACTGATGTTCTCAAAACAGAGGGAATTGTATCTCTTGAGAGAATCGGTGGCTCCCAATGGGTTAGGGCAGTGAAGTATGTGAAGCCCTCAACATTTTTGCAGGTATCTCTGAATATGGTCCCTCAAGTAAAGAATATTGATTGTCATGGTGGGCCCTGAGGGGAGGGGGAAAGAGGTGTTGAATACATGGAATCAGGGTAACTGTGGGGCAATGGAAGTGTTCCACAAGATCATGCCATGATGGATATAGGTCATGTTAAATTACACCAAAAATGTATAAAAGTCTATAGGCTAAAATGTAAACCATAATGCAAAACATAAGATAACTAAAAATTTAGAAAATTGCATAGTCTAAAATATAAACCATAATGTAAACCCAAATGGAACCATGTTAGAAAGCTATCGTTTCAATATATGTACATTAGCTGCAGCAAATATAATATGAACATGTAAAAAGATCACTGTTGGGGAAGGGACAAAGGGTTTGATGTTGGATATGTGGGAGTACCATATATTGTATATGTGAATTACTGTGACCTAAAACTTATGTCAGGAGAAACTTAATAATCAGGGGGAAAAAAGAAAGAAAGAAGGTAGACACTGAGGAAGAAGTGGAAGAAACTGCCTTGCCACTGTACATAAAGGGCAACACCTGTAGTAGTGATGAAAGGCAAAATGTTAAAAACCAAGTTTTTTTATTTTTTCATCTCTTTGATACCCCAATTTATTTTTCCTTTATTTAATTTTTCTAAATTTCTATGTATTCTATATCTAACCTTTAAACCCATCACTATATTCCATTTTTCTATTAATGGAACCTGGCAATATATTGGGCTTCCTTTTTGAAGAAGTTTTGGACTACAGAGAAGTTCGACTATGGTGGGAGAGGATCACTTGTGTGGTGTATCATTAGTGGGGGGCACACGGTTGGGAGGGAGTTCTCCAAGGCATGTATACAGGGTACATAAAAAGGTTTGGATATTTTCATAGTGGTTTCAGTTGGAAACGACAGATGAGAGAGTACTGAATTCCTGACCAGGGGAGCTCTATCACATTCCCCAACGGAACAACAACAATCCCCCAAGTGCGACAGCAAAGACCAATAAAGATGGATGGTCCAATGATGAGCCCTTGATACTGATGGCTCCGATTATGAGCCTATGTGCCTGAAATATGATCTAGGCCTATAGCTGTGGGGTGCCTAAGAGTTACCTCCTGAGAGCCTCCATGTTGCTCAAATGTGGCCATTCTCTAAGCCAAACTCAGCATATAGATGCATTGCCTTCCCCCCAGCATGGGACATGACTCCCAGGGATGAGCCTCCCTGGCACTGAGGGATTACTACCAAGCACCAGCTAATGATGTAACTACAAAAAGACCATGAAAAAAGAGGTCAATGCAGACCGGCAGAATATCTCAGCCTACATGTAATATCAGGTGTTAACTGCTTTTTGACTTTGGATAAAAAGGGGGAAATGGAAAGGACAAGTGAGTTTATATGGCTAAGAGTCTCCAAAAAAGAGACGGGAGGTCATCAGGGGGTGATGCTTATGCATGCCTCAGCAGGGTACCAGAGACAGCCAAGATAGATGAAAACCCAGGTGCTGGTTCTCCTGAGGGCTGCAGTGACCCACAGGTTCTATGGTCAAGGCAGATGGCTCTGGAGTTCAGGGCCATGTCAGTTGGTCCTACTTTGGTGTTTGTATTCCTGACTGTGATGGAGTTGGACTCAGATATAACCTTTCTACACATGCCTCTTCTGTTACTTTTACCGGACCTGTGGTTGGCGTTTGGGTTGGTGTATACTCAGGAGACCTGAATCTCTGAACTGTCCATGTGATGGCCAGGCCCTGGGCCTCAGCAGACTTGCAGCTCCTACCCTCTGGTTTCTTGGACTTACCCTGGCCAGCTGACAGGGAGGTGAAGAGGGTCAACCACCACACCAGGGAGCCAAGAGTGCCTATAGCTGCAAGCAGGAGAACTGCATTCATCATCCATGTGGAATCTAAACCCCCTCATGATGTAGTGGGGGACTGGACATAGCCATCCCAGGTCCACAAGATGGAGGAATAGAGTATGGATTAGAGTGGGCTTACTGGTGTTCTGCTGGGGAACTATTGTGATTAGTAAGGGAAGAAATTGTAGTAGTGATGTGGAGAGGGTGGCCACGGTGACTGCTGATGGTCGGGAGAGGGAAGAAGAGATATGGTGTGCGGGCATTTTTAGGATTTGGAGTTGTCCTAGGTGGTGCTGCAGGGACAGATACTGGATGTTGTGTGTCCTGTCGTGGCCCACTGGGTGGACTGGGGGAGAGTGTGGACTACAATGTCAACCACTGTCCATGTGCTGCAGCGGTTCTCCAGAATGTATTCGCCGGGTGCAGTGGCTGTGCCACAATAATGGAAGGGTTTGTTGATGTGGGAGGGGTGGCGTTGGGTGGGGTGAGGGTTATATGGGGACCTCATAGTCATTTTTTTTTTATGTAACATTTAAAAGAAAATGAAGAAAAAAATGAAAAAAAAAGGTATGAGACTCACAAAGACAAAAATATCAAACTGGCAAAAGTAGAGCATTATCATTAGTTACTTTAATGTATGTGGATTAAACTCTCTAATCAAAAGGCAGAGATTGGCAGAATGAATAAAAAAGCACAGCCTAACTATATGCTGTTTATAGGAGACTCACCTTAAATTCAAAGACAGAAGTAAGCTGAAAGTGAAAGGAAGGAAAAATAATATATACCTTGCAAGCAGTAACCAAAAGAGAGCTTAGATAGCCTAGTAATACCCGGTAAAATGGACTAAAAATAAAAAACTATTACATGGGACAAAGAAAGTTATTATAAACCAATAAAGGGATCAATTCAACAAGAAGACATAACAGTTAACAACATATATGCACCTGCTGTTAGGTACATATATGTTGTTAATTGTTATATCTTAACAATTAAGATATATGTATGAAGCAAATACATATATGTATGAAGCAAATATTGGCAGATTTGAAGGAAGAAATGGGTGTCTCTTTATTAATAGTAGGAGATTTGAAAACTACTTCATAGAATATCAAGACTTAAGATCAATAAGGAAATAGAAGTCTTGAGCAATAGTCTAAACCAGCTGGACCTAACACCTCACCCAAAAGCAGCAGTATACACATTCTTCTTGAGTGCTCAGGGATCATTCTCCAGGACAGACCATATATTAGGTCACAAAACATACCTCAATAAATTCAGAATACTGAATACTGAAATTATACCATGTAGCTTTTCTGACCACAATGCAATGATGCTAGAAATCAGTAACAGAGGGGAAATGGAAAATCACAAATACGTGAAATTTTAACAGCATACTCTTTAAAAAAAATTTTTTTAAGGCAGAGAATGGGTCAAAGAAGAAATCACAGGGAAAATTAGGAAATATCTTTAGGCAATGAAAATGAAAACACAACATACCAAAACTTAGGGATGCAGCAAAGGCAGTGTTGAGAGGGAAATTTATAGCTCTAAGTGCTTACATTAAAAGGAAGAAAGATTTCAGTATATGGGGACCTCATTTTTTTTTAATGTAACATTAAAAAAATAAAGACAAAAATAATAATAAAAAAATAAAAATAAAAAAGAAAGATTTCAAATCAGAGACCTACCCTCACAACTGAAGGAACTAGAAAAAGAACAAATGAAACCCAAAGCAAGCAGAAGGAGAAAGATAAAGCTTAGAACAGAGATAAATGAAATAAAGAATTTTTAGAGATATATAGAGAAACTCGACAATCCAAAACTAAGCAACTTCACAGAGTCAAAACTAGAATATAGGTTACCAGCAGCTAGCAGAAACTGAGTTAATGCTTAAATTGTATCGAGTTTGGGAAGCAGACTTGGCCCAGAGGTTAGAGCATCTGTCTACCACATGGGAGGTCCGCGGTTCAAACCCAAGGCCTCCTTGACCTGTGTGCAGCTGGCCCATGCATAGTGCTGATGCGCGCAAGGAGTGCCCTGCCACGCAGGGGTGTCCCCCGCGTAGGGGAGCCCCACATACAAGGAGTGCGCCCCGTAAGGAGAGCCGCCCAGCGTGAAACAAAGTGCAGCCTGCCCAGGAATGGCACCACACACACAGAGAGCTGACACAACAAGATGACACAACAAAAAGAAACACAGATTCCTGTGCCGTTGACAACAACAGAAGCGGACAAAGAAGATGCAGCAAATAGATACAGAGAACAGACAACCGGGGCGGGGGGGGGGGGGTGGAAAGGGAGAGAAATAAATAAATAAGTCTTTAAAAATAAATAAATAAATAAATTGTATAGTTTCTATTTGGGATGACAGAGAAGTTTTGGTACTAGATAGTGATGATGGTAGCACAACATTGTGAACATAATTAACAATACTGAATTATGTATTTAAATGCAGTTAAAAGGGGAAATTTTAGGTTATGTACATGTAATTTTTTTTTAACTGATAGGTCTGGATATACAAGGCATGAGACCATATAACGCAGTGAACTCCATGGTGGATTATGGACTGTGGTTAACAGTACAAATATGAGAATATTCTCTCATGAACTATAACAAATGTATAATACTAATGCATGGAGTTATTAATAGTAAGATGGTTTATGGGAAAAATACACCAAATGTAAACTATGGACTATAGTTAGCAGTAATATTCTGATGATATTCTTTCATCATTTGTAACAAATGTTCCGCAACAATGCAAGGTGTTAGTGGTGGGGATGATATATAGGAATCCTGTATGTTACACATGATTGTTCTATAAACTCACAACTTTTCTATCATTTTGTAAAAAAAAAAAAAAAAAAAAAAAGGAGGATTGTACAACACAAGCAGTGAACTCTAATGAAAACCATGAAGGGAGTGGATGTGCCTCAAGCAGTTGGGTGCCTGCCTCCCACATGGGAGGTCCCAGGTTTGGTTCCCAGTACCTCCTAAAGAAGACTAGCAAGACAGTGAGCTGACACAATGAGATGATGCAACAAGCAGGGAGCAGATGTGGCTCAAGCAACTGTGTGCCTTCCTCCCACATGGGAGGTCTCAGGTTTGGTTCTCAATGCCTCCTAAAAAAAAGATGAACAGACAGCACAAACAATGAGGGGGGAAATAAATAAATAAATCTGTTTTTTAAAAAAGGAAACCACGGACTACAGTTAAAGTTACAACTATTAAAATGTTCTTTCATGAATTGTAACAAATGTACCAAATTAAAGCAACGTATTAATAGTAGGGTGGTATATGGAAACTAATTAACACACAATTTTTCTATAAATGTACAACATCTTTGATTAAAAAATGAATTAAAAAGGCAAACTTATTCTCTGCTTAAAATCCTTCCAGGCATCCCCAGACATAAAATGCCAAGTGCTTAAAATAATGGTGTCCATAGCCTGTACCGGCTCCCCAGCCATGCCATACATTCTACCAAATCCTCAGTTTCCCTTGGCCATAATCATACAGATCTACTTGCCACCTCAGCACAGCCTCCAAGACGGCCCCAAGAGTCCTTGTCTCCTGGTACCACACCTTTCTGTAGTCGCCCAACACACTCATGTTGAATAGCACTGATCTGAGTAAGAAGTAGGATACTGCAGTGATGACAGCATGGCTAGGTCGTAAAAGACACTGCAGCTTCAGCCTTGTTCTCTCTTGGATGAACTGCTCTGGAAAAGCCAGCAGCTTGCCAGGAGGACACTCAAACAGCCCTAGGGATAATGTGAAGAGGAACAAGGACCTCTGCCAACAGCAAGTGTCAGCTCGCCAGCCATGTGAGCCAACTTGGAAGCAGATCCTCCATCCCCAATCGAGCCTTCAGAAGACTGCAGTACCAGCTGCATCCTGACTGCAACCAAGCCAAACTGCTCCTGAATTCCTGATGCCAAGAAATAATAAGATAATAAATACTGTTATTTTAAGTCACAAAGCTTTGAAGTAATTTGTCACACAGCAAAAGGTAACTAACAGGCAATGTTTTCTCTCCCTCCATGTCTTTGGATGAGCTTATCCCTCACCTTGGAATGCCCTATGTCCTTCTTCTCACTAACTCATACATACATCCTCTCTTCCTCTCTCTGTTTCTGTCACATAGACACATACACATGAGAGAGAGGGGGAGGGGGAGGGACAGAGAGAGAGAGCGCTAAGCACAGAGACTTAACATAGGAGACATTCAAAGATGGTGAGTCAACAAAAGGCTATCACAAGAGATGGATGGATGGAGGGAGGGAGGGAAGGAGGCATGGAGGCAGGCACAGCGAACAGACTAGATCTGGACTCCTGCACTGGAAAGGTTGAGAGCCTCACCAGCTCACCCAAGAGTGACAGTACTGCCACAGCTTTGGCAGGAGTAGGGAAGTTTCCTACGAGCCTTGTATTAAATCCTAAATTTCATCTACAAAGAAATCACAAGAAGCCAATTTCTGAATCTGTTCTCTCAGGCTGCTCTCTTTCAAGCACTGTATCACTGCAGAATCTAGAGCCCTACTGTACAATTTCCCATTACAGAAGACACCAGAAGAAACAGCATGGAGCTGAGCCCTGGCTACCGACTGCCGGCCAGAAGGCAGTAGCAAGAGAGGCACTCAATGGACAGCACTACCTCTATTAGAACTTCTGCACTCTATATTTTCTCACGCTGGGAGTTGGATACAGAGGTGTTCAGTGCATTATTCCTTCTTGTACATCTTAAATAATAATTCAGAGGAAAAAAGAATTTAATTGCCAAAAAAAGAGTAGGAAAACACACATGAAATGAAATAAAATTCATAAAATTCTGAAATTTTTTTTATTCAAGCAAATGAGCTGTTCATTGTGATGGGAAGATAGATCCAGGCACTCAATCCCCTGTGGAATGGATACTTTTTAAAACAGGATCATGAAGACAGGACCTCTCCAGGATGCCAGTCCTATTAATATTCTCAAAGGAAAGACACCCTCAGAGGTTTACAATCTCCTCTGAACTGGGAAAGATGACAAAGGGGCAGGGAAATGAGCTAAGACCACCCAACATGGGTAGGAAAAGGCCTCCTGCCTAGGGAACAGCCCTCTCCCCCCAGGCTCTGTCCCTTATTCCCCACTCCTGGTACTTAATGGCAAAGAGTGAGGAAAGCAGGAAAAAGTGACTGATATAAGGTATATAGATATGTTCAGATGTTTGTTGGGTATTGACATAGTGGGTAGAGTTTCACATGACAACTGAGGGAGTGCTAAGTTCCTGTCACACTCTCCAATGGAGCAACAACAATCCCCCAAGTGCAAGAGCAAAGACCAGTGAGGAAGGATGGTCCAATGACAGACCCTTGATACTGATGACTATGCTTATGAGCCTGTGTACTTGAAATTTAAACCTGGCCTAGAGCTGCAGGGTGCCTAAGAGTTACCTATAAAATAAAAAAATAAAAATAAAAAAAAAAGAGTTACCTCCTGAGAGCCTCCACGTTGCTCATATCTCTAGCCAAACTCAGGATGTAAATGCAGTACCTTCCCCCCAGTGTGGGACATGATTCCCAGGGATGAGCCTCCCTGGCACCAAGGATTACTACCAAGCACTAGCTGGTGATGCAACTAGAAAAAGGCCTTGAATAAAAGGGGGGGAAATGGTAAAGATAAATGAGTTTATATGGCTAAGAGACTTCAAAATGAGTTGGGAGGTCATCAGTGGGGTCGCGTTTATGCACGTCTCAGCAGAGAGCCAAAGTAGATATAACCCCAGGTAGTGCTGCTCCTGAGGGCCACAGAGATACCCAGGTCCTATGGTTATGACAGATGGCTTCTGGAGCTCTGTGCCTTGCTAGTGGGCCCGACTTTGGAATTTGTGCTCCTGAATGTGATGGAATTAGACTCAGATGTGACCCCTTTATGCAGGCCTCTTCTTCATTTTTACTGAACCTGTGGTTGGTGCAGGCGTTAGTGTATGCTCAGGAGACTTGAATCTCTGGACTGCCCATGTGCCAGCTGGGCCCTGAGCCTCAGCAAAGTTGCAACACCTACTTTCTGGGTCATTGGACTTGCCCAGGTAAAGTAACAGGGAGGTGAAGATGGCCAACCACCACACCAGGGAACCAAGAAAGTCTAAAATTGCAAGCAAGAGAATCACATCCATCACCCATGTGGGATTTAAGTGTCCCCCTCTCAATTTAGAGGTGGAAAGGACATCACCATCCCAGGGTCCACAGGATGGAGGAATAAAATATGGATTAGAGTGGACTTACTGGTATTCTACTATAGAATTATTGTGACTCTAGCAATGGAAGAAATTGTATCACTGATGTGGAGACAGTGGCCACAGGAGTTGCTGAGGGCAGGGAGAGAGAAGAAGTAGTGTGATATGGGAGCATTTTTGGGACTTGGAGTTTTCCTGAATGATATTGCAGGGACAGATACAGGGCATTATATATCCTTCCATAACCCACTGAATGGCCTGGGAGAGAGTATAAACTACAATATAAACTATAATCCATACTGTACAGCAGTGTTCCAAAATGTATTCATTAAATGCAATGATGAAAGAAGTTGTTGACGTGGGAAGAGTGGGGAGGGGGGAAGTGGGGTATATGGGAACCTCTTATATTTTTTAATGTAATGTTTTGTGTAATCTATATATCTTTAAAAATATTAAAAATTTTTTAAAAATAACAGGAAGTTCCTTTATCAGTGATCAAGCCTCTCTGCACCAAAACTGAGGTATCTGAAGCAGCTGCATCATTTCAACAATGTGACAAAAAAAGTCAGACATCACCAGATTGTTGTTTTATATCTGCCTAAGAGGAAAGTGGAACCAAAATAAAGAGGGGGGTTACTGACTGCTCTTCTATTCTTATGTAATTTGAAATGTCAGTCCATATAGGTCAACCTCACGCTTTCTAAGTGGCGCACAGTACTCTACACTATGGATGAGACATAATTTGCTTAACCTTTCCTCTGCGACCAGCACCGGGCTGTTTCTATAAGACTGTATTAAACTCACTTGTACCAAAACTGTGACGTACATGTGCACATGCTTGTGCAGGAGAGATGGGCAAAAGTGGGAATGTTCAGTCGAGTTATGTCTAGCTCTCGTTTTGATGAACATTGCTAACTGCCTCCCAAAACAACTTCCTTCAGCAGTGTATCGTGGCGCCCATTTCCTTATACTCTCGTCAATTGAGAAAATCATCTATTTTCACCAATCTAAACAGAAAAAAAAATGGGATGTTAAAATTTGCATCTCCTGGGTCAGTAGAACCGAGCATCTTTTCAAACATTAGGGCCACTAGAATTTCTTCTGTAAACTGCCTGTTAACATAGCCTTTCCCCAGGCTCCTGTGAGTTTGGGACTTTTGCTGCTGCTGTTGTTATTATTGTTGAAGGGGCTCTTCATAAATTCAGAATATTAGTTCTTTGTAAACAAAATGTTTCATAAATGGAGAGACACACTTGTGTTTGTGAATCAGAAGACTCAACATGGTAAAAAAAGTCAATTCTCTGCAAATTGATCTATAGATTTAATGCAATTCTCATTAAAATCCAGCAAGGCTTTCTGTAGAAATAGACAAGCTTATTCTAAAATTTATATGGAAAGGTGCGGGAACTGGAACAGCTAAAACAAGGTTGCCAAGGGAGAATAAACTGGCGGAAATTACTCTCCCCGATATTAAGGCTTATCATATAGCTACAGTAATCCAGAGTGTGGTATTAGCAGAGGGCAGATACAGAGAACTCAGAAAGAGACCCACACAAATAATCCCAACTGATTTTGACAAAGGTATTAAAATGTAGGAAAGGTAGCCTCTGCAACAAATGGTGCTACATCAACTGACCATCCACTGGCCAAAAAAATGAACCTCAATCTAAGGATGCTCCCATCCTTAGATGGGAACGGTATCAGTGTCAATATCCTGGTTGTGATCTTGTACTATGATTTTACAGGATATCACCAGTGGGGGAAACTGGGTAAAGGGTACACAGTTTCTCACTGTATTATTTCTTACAATTCCATGTGAACCTACAATTACCTCAAAAAAATATTTCATTAAAAAAAATTGCCTATATTTTCTCCTACCCTAACTTTTATTTTCTGAATTTCTTTATATTTGGAGGGGGGTGGTGAAGGGAGTTTGCAATCTTCTTGAAGTTGCTAAAATAAACAGATGGTACCTTATAATGAAAAGTAAACAGTTGTTTTTAAATTAGTCATACAAAACCCTATAAAGATAACATAAGAAATTAAACAAAGCTGAGCATAACCTTAAGAGAATGATGTTTAGGAAGTGATCCCAAACTCAGGCTTAAGTTGATATGACAAGACAAGAAAAATTAAATATCATGAATATAATGAAAATGAAAAAGCTCATGTATATGTGCTCATGAAGGGGGTGAAAGATTCTGTAAAAGCCAGATACACCCGTCCACCCCCAGCCCCCAGCCCCCCACTGCTGGTCAGCCTGGGCAATCACAGTGAGTGAAAACAAGGAGTTCTCCATGCCTGACTCAGGATCTGACCTTTCAACTACAGCCCCAAAAGAAGAGGCATCTGTGCTCCCTTCTAACACTTCTTGTGGCAGATACCAAAATACTTCACTTTGAAAACTGTAAATACTTGGGAAAGCAGCCGTGCACATTCATGTGATCTGTACTTTTAGAGAAAGCTTTCATTAGGACATCCTTGGCATCTGAAACAGAATCGAAAATAATAAAATTCTGTGTCCAGTGCCAGATGCCACTCCAGGTGCCTCACCTACACCTGACACAGAAAGGCAAGTCACCAGTCCAGAGCTTCACAGCAAGATGATGTTGAACTCAGCACCTGGCCAAAGCCCCGGGTCCCCAGAGTATCACATCTCAAAGTGCAGGGGCTCACCTGGCACCACACGGTCACACCTTCAATGGCTAACAAGTGCCCCAACCTTCAGCCAGGGAAAGCTGCCTGTACCAAGATTTTTTTCTTTGGTACTATCGTGGGGTATGTAAAATAAAGATTGTCACTGTATGCAATAGAAACAGAAATATTTATGAATTAGTCATGTCACCAGCAGGACAAGGAAAACAATGAGAAAAGTCATGATTATTCTTCTTATAAGCTTACTCACCAAGTCACCTGTGTTTTTACCTGGGATTGTGTCCAAATTACAAACGATTAGAGCCTACTGTGAGATGAAACTGGATGGCACAATTCCTTCATTTCAGGAAAGGCAAATTTCATTGATTCTTTCATCTACTAATATCTATGGCAAAGATATAAAGCATGGCAAGCATTTAAATGTTAGAAAGTACAAAAAGAAGGAAACTGGCTACAGTTTGATATTTAGACCTATGACTAAATCTTTTTAAAAATGTACACACATCTCAGGCCCTTCTGCCCTATGCCTGAAATGTTCCTTCCCCAAATATGCACATGAAAAGATGCTTAATAAATACTAGCTTTGCATAGGCAGATAAACTATTAACAAGCAAAGCCTACTTAAAAATTGGGGCACCACATATTTATAATACAACCTTTTTCCACCTAAACCATGGATTTTCAAAAATCTCTGCATGATATGGCCACAATAGTGTTTAGGTGTTGAGGGTGCTACTGGGAACCTCACGCACTCTAAGGATGTGATGTTCACATTCCAGCCATTTCCTGCCGCCCAGAACTCAAGGACCAAAGCCCTAGCTGATCAACACAGATCTCACCAAGCCACATCAGGGTGGGGCCCCAGAGCAAGAATGACTCAGGGGGGAATCCTGAGATTTGAAACACTGACCCATGAAATGAAGTCAAGAGACAAAAATTCAGAACTGAACAAGGGGTGTGAAGGCCCAAATCCAAATTCCAAAGATGGAAACACTATGAGGAAAACTCCAAATGGAGGCATCGCCAGGATTTCAACATCCTTAGAGAACTGTGTGGCAGACACAGGGCCCGGGCCAGTCCAATAAGCAGTGGTACCTTCTTTACAACCAGACGAGGGGAGCAGGGACAGTGCTCAGTCAACATGCAGGTGCTTGCCAACACGACCCGGCCTCCCACAAAGGGCTGGATTCATACCAGAGCACGAGCAGAAGTCACGCTGAAGAGCTGCAGGTACCTCCATCCCTCTGCATACTGCCCCAGAGGCTGGTGTCACAAGCTGGAGGGAGCTGGGCTCCCAGGCAACAGATGAGTGGACCCCATGCTCCCCACAAGCCCTGCTGTGCTCTGGTTGAGAAGTAAATGTTTACCGTGTCACCCCACTGAGATTTCCGGGTTTGTCTGCGGTGGCAGCTAGTATTTCTTAAAACAACCCCAGGAAGCGGATGTGGCTCAAGGGATAGGGCTTCCACCTACCATATGGGAGGACCCGGGACTCCTGGGGAAAAAAGAAATAAAGCGTGCCTGCACGGTGAGCCAGTGCCCACGTGGTAAGCCAGTGCCCATGAGGCAAGCTGAGTGCCCACATGGCAAGAGTGCCTGCGCGGTGAGCCAATACCTGTGCAAGTGACTCATGCAGCAAGATGATAACTCAACAAAAGAGAGACAAAGGGGAGAGTCAAGGTGAAGTACAGCAGAAACCAGGAACTGAGGTGGCACAGCTAACAGGGAACCTCTCTCCACATCAGAGGTCCCCAGGATCAAATCCCAATGAATCCTAAAGGAGAAAAAATGAGAAGACCAAAAAGAGAAAGAGATACAAAAGATCACACAGTGAATGGATACAGATAGCAAAACCAGCAGGGGGAAGGGGAGGGGGAGGGGGGAATTAAATAAGTAAATAAATCTTTTTTTAAAAATCATGATAAAACTATGTCTACTTAGAGAATAATTAACTTAGAACTTCCAAGAAAAAAAGCACAAGTGCGGAAAGTTATACAGTCATCATAAAATCTCCACAAGGGAGAATAAAAATATCCAAACCTCCTTCACATTTGGACGTTTCCTCCATTTAGCCTATAGAAATATTTACATGGGTTGGCAGAGACTGATATATAAGGATGTTTACTCTGCCACTGCCTGTTTGCATTAGGAAAAAACTGAAAACTAAGGTCTAAAAAAGGAAGAGACTACAGAAACTCAATGAAATATTCTCTCTGAGTCCCAGCACCCTGCCCCTGAGGTCCGTTGTGCCCACACTTCTCTTCAGCTGGACTCCAAGTCCCAGGAAGGCAGCCACAGTGTCGAGTGATAGTGCCTACAGCCAAGCACATCCACAGGAGATGTCTGATAAAAGTGCATCTTCTGGGAGCCTTGAGAATCACTGATATATGGTGGTCTGTTATTCTATTCCATGTGAATTTTCTAGAATACCAAGTTTTTAAAATATATATATCAGGGAGCAGATGTGGCTTAGGCTGTTGAGTACCTACTTCCCATATAGGAAGTCCCAGGTTTGGTTCCCCGTGCCTCCTAAACAAAAAACAAACAAAAACAACCAACTCAGAGGAGCCACTGGGGCTCAGTGGTTGAGCACTGGCTTCCCACATACAAAGTCTCGGGTTCAATCCCTGGCCCCAAGTACCTCAAAAAGAAAAAAAGGTATATATCAGAAATACTGCCATAATTAAAACTGACTAACTCTTGCAATAAAGAGAAATTATTAAGCTCACTAAAAGAGGCAAGAAAAGTAACCCAGGCAGATAACGCAATTAGTCTAGCACATCAATTGTTAGAATGGATTGGTAACATTAATTCATTAATCTACTATGATCAGGCATATAAATTCAGTGGTAATCAAAGCTATTTTATTTCATAATGTAATTTAAAAAAATAAATAAATAATTTTTTTAAAAAAAGATTAAATTAAAAAAAAAAAAAGCTATTTTATATCTAGATTAACTGAAGAGAGTTCATGACCTTGTCTGAAAGACAAAGATACTGATTTGGAAGCATTCCCACTAGACCCTCATTTCCTGGACTATATTGCAGACCCTAAAATTCAGGGTTCTTGTTTTATCAATGTTACTGGAATTAAATTTAAATGAGGGAAGAGGATTTGGCTCAACTGATAGAGCATCCGCCTACCATATGGAGGGTCCAGGGTTCAATACCCAGGGTCTCCTGACCCATGTGATAAGCTGGTCCACGCACAGCGCTGCCACACACAAGGAGCACCGTACCAGGCAGGGACGCCCCCGTGTAGAGGAGCCCCACATGCAAGAAGTGCACCCTGTAAGGAGAGCCGCCCCACGTGAAAACAAGCATAGCCCGCCCAGGAGTGGCGCCGCACACATGGAGAGCTGATGCAGCAAGATGACGCAACAAAAAAGAGATGCAGTTTCCCGGTGCCACCTAATAATGTAAACAGACGCAGACGAACACACAGTGAATGGACACAAAGAGCAGACAACGGGGCGGGGGGTGGGGGCGGAGGGAACAAATAAAATAAATCTTTAAAAAAATTAAAAATAAGAGCAAATGGCCAGGATATGAATACACAACAACAGCTGGTTCCAAGGAGGACCAAGTGCCACCCTCTGGTCTGAGAATTTCTGAGCCTTTACTTGTTTAAACAGACCATATCCTTGATCAGAAAGATCCTGTTTCCATTAGTTCAATCAGCAGAAATCTGAGGCAGTGTGATCTGAAAGACTGTCCTCTGTTGGAGTCTAGTTTTGTTCTTCATAGCCATGTCACATGACTTTGAACAAGTCCCTGAAGGTGATGGCCAAGCTTCTCTCACAGTGGTTGTGAGAGTCACGTGCGTGGATGTTAGTTCTCAAATTTGTTTTTAACAATGGTAGTCTCCTCTTCATTATAACTGCCCTTCGCATAAAATTATTTCATTTTTCAAGAGCAAAGTTTACTTTCAGAATTCTATATTTCCAAACTGTTTCCCAAACCTTCATTAAAGAGAGAAAGAGAGAAATAGAGAGAGAGAGAGAGAGAGAGAAAGAAAGAAAGAGAAGAAAAAAGTAAGAAAGGGAGGGAGGGAGGGAGGGAGGGAGGAAGGAAGGAAGGAAGTCTATTGGAAAGAACACTGAAACTACAATCCAAAGTAAAGAACGTTGATTAGAAATCTGAGTTAGCATCTGTATACCCATTTTTTGTTGTTAAAGATTTATTTTTATTTATTTCTCCCCACCACCCCCCACCACCTGGTTGTTTGAGCTCACTGCCTGCTCTCTGTGCCTGTTCGTTGTGTGCTCATCTTCTTTTTAGGAGGCACCAAGAACCGAACCCAGGACCTTCCCATGTGGGAGGGAGGGGCCGATGCCTTGAGCCACCTCTATTTCCTGTATGCCTTTTAAATAAACAGATTATTTGCCTAGCTGATATACCTCTCACGTTAATTATGGGCTATTAATAAGTAATATTATTTGGATTTCATAAGCTGTTTTAATTTTTTTAGAGTATTATTATTACATACTCAAAAACCAAACTCAACCATTGCTCTCATATATTGGTATGCTTTAATTAATATTTAAGTTCAAAGAAAGATAATTTATGAATGTGTTGATCATTCTTTAATTCTAATATTAGCTAAGATGGTATCCAACCGCAGCAGTCTGATCCCATTTTGCCTCAGGAAGCCTCAGACACGCTGGAGAAGATTCTATTTCCAAAGCAGGTCAGTCAACAGCTGCTCCCACGAATCTCTCTCTCCTCTAATCCCCATATATTCAGGCCCTAAGCAGACGAGAGAGCCTACCACATTCCATAGTAAAGTCCCTCTGACAAAAACCTACAACTTATCATATTATTACTTTTGATCTCACCCAGTGTCTGCATAGTTTTACTGGCTCCAAAGTGTTTTTCTTACCGTTTCTCACCTTTCCACTGCATCATACAGATGTAAATTCCTACAAAGCTCGGATGCACTCCACAGGTGCTGCCTGGGTGGCAACGTGGACCTGGCGGGACCCCTTTCCACAGTCAACCTCACCCCACCCCGCTCAAGGTCACCTGTGAGACAGAGTCCCAGACAGGACCACGAGGGCTACTGCACATGCCCCTGGAGGCGTGCCCCTCACGGTCCACTGAGGCCCTTCAGGCCGGACCTGGCTTGGTCCCAAAGTGGGAGGGGACCACCCCAGGCTCATCCTGCAGGCCTCTGACCAGAAGCAACAGGAACCAGGAAGGAAGAGGGAGGTCAGGGTTTCGCCTGCCTTTTCATCTTCCCAGGAGCTACCCCATCAGATGCAAGACAAGAAAAGAAACAGGACTTTTCTCCCCCTGCTTCGGAGGATACTTCAGCTTCACCATTATTATTTTCCAGCAAATATTTATAAGGAATCCCCCAAAAGGCCTAGTAGTGTATTTAGTTTTAAGGACAGGGTGCATCAAAATGTGCAGACTAAATGCAGACTCCTCTGAGGGCCTGCACCCAGGCCCCTCGGCACACCTCCCATGTCAGCACCAGCTGCTATGGACAGGCCAGGCAAGCTCCAGCCCAGCTGGTGGCCATTCTTCCTCGAGGAGGCTCTGAGGGCCTTCTGGGAAGGCCTGGGATCTTGCTCGTCTGCTCAGGCAGCCAATGGGGACAGGACCCAGTGGAGAAGGGCCCATCTCAGGAAGGCTCTAGTGGAAGCAAGCCGCCCATGCCCGTAGACATCAAGGGCACATCCTCTGTCGGCATTTGCCCCCTCCCTGCCTCACTCTCTGGTTTCCTGGGATCACCTCCCAAATAAACTACCAAGGGGTCTTGGGCCTCACCTCTGGGGGCCAAAACTGAGCTGGTCTAATGCTTGTGAAAGACTTCAGCAGAGCCACAGTGAGATACAGGGGTATAGGCAGGAAGCGCTTTCATCTGCACGGCAGGGGTGGGGAGACACTGGCTGACACCCCAACCCAGAACACGGGCCACAGGATTCCACGGCCAGACTTCAGTGACCTTTACCCAAATATGCACACGAGGGACTGTCAATTAGCACAGGGGGAGGAAGCAATGGTTTTTCATTAATGAGATGAATGGTGTTCAAAATAAATGACAAGACTGCTGACTATGATGGAGCTGGACTCAGATGTGACCTTTCTATACATGCCTCTTCTGTCACTTTTACTGAACCTGTGGTTGGTGCTAGGGATGGTATATACTCAGGGGACTTGCATTTCTGAACTGCCCATTTGCCAGCTGGGCCCTGAGACTTAGCAGAGTTGCAACTCCTACTCTCTGGTTCATTGGACTTACCCAGGTCAGCTAACAGGGAGATGGGATGGTCAACCACCACACCAGGGAACCAAGAGTGCCTACACCTGCAAGCAGAAGAATTGTGTCCATCATCCATGTGGAATTTAAGCCCCCTCTTGATCTAGAGGTGGAATAGACATCACCATCCCAGGGGCCACAGAATGGAGGAATAAAATATGAATTAGAATGGACTTACTGATATTCTACTATAAAACTATTGTGACTAGTAATAGAAGAAATTGTAGCATTGAGGTGGAGAAAGTGGCCACAATAGTTGCTGAGGGCAGGGAGAGGGAAGAAGAGATGTGATATGGGGGCATTTTTGGGACTTGGAGTTGTCCTAAATGATATTGCAGGGTTAGATGCTGGACTTTATATATCCTGCCATAACCCACTGAATGTACTAGGGGAGAATGTGAACTACAGGGTAAATTATTATCCATGTGGTGCAGCAGTGCCCCAAAATGTGTTCACTGAGTGCGATGAGTGTGCCACAATGAAGGGGGAGGTTGTTGGTGTGGGAGGAGTGGGGGGCAGGGGTGGGGGGTATACAGGAACCTCTTATGTTTTTTAATATAACATTTTTTGTGATGTAAATATCTTCAAAATAATACAATTTAAAAAAATGATGGGGGTGGGAGGGTGGGGAGTGGGTTATATGGGAACCTCATGTTTTTTAATGTAACATTCTTTGTGATCTATTAACTTTAATATAAGTAAGTATAAAATTAAAAATAAACAAATGTTGATACATATTAATAAAGCACAAAATTTAAAAAATAATAATAAGTGGCTAGAAATCCTGCACATGCACTTCCATCCCTACACAAATAGAAGAATCTGGCAAGCCTAATCCTTTGGAACTGCGTTCCTGCCCTAGAAACACTCCCAAAGGAGTGATTCTCGATGGCTCCAACAAGCATGCACATTGTAATCACCTGGAGAGCTTTTAAAAGGCTTGATGCTCAGGTCGTGCTCCTGAAAAATTTCAGTTGACTGGTCTCAGGGTGGGGCCCGGGACGTTCCAGGTTCTGCTGGGACCCAGGACCCGGGACCAGGGCCAGGAGTGCAGTCAGTGGAGCCCCGCAGAGAGGGCACAAGATGCAGAGAGACAACTCTGAAAGTCAAGGGGAACCCTCTCTTTGCCAGAATGTACTAGAAGCAAGGATCCACAATAGGTGAGAAGAAGATAAAGGGATTACACACCAATGAATGGTTCGTTTTACATAAATGGGCTCACACTACCTGAATTCTTTTGTGGTGTGCTTGTTTCATATAATAATAGAGCTACTATATTTTTCAACCTAAGTGTATATCTCTCTACTGCATTCAATTTTTTAAAATGACTAATCAGTTGTCACAACCCCTTTACTGAAAGCCCACATCTTGCCCACTGATTTGAAATGCTATCTTTATTAGATAACAAACTTCCCATAAATAATCAGGTTCTTTCTCAGATGTCTCTTCTAGTCCACTAATAGGTTTCTCTCTTGCTCTGCCAACACCATCCATTTTCATTACTATAGTGCTGTAATACGTTTTGGTATCTAGGAAGGCCAGTACCCTCTGTGGGATTCTTAAAAATTACATTTCTCTCTATAATTCAACTGGAATTTATTTTAAGGTATGGTATAAAGTAAGGCTCTAAAATGATTAATTTTACGTAATTGCCAACGAGTTGCCTAATTACCACTTATAGAGAAATCTTTCCACCTTCCATTAATTTGTAAAGCCTATTTTATCACACAGTACAGTCTAAATAGTAAATACCACACATTCAATTATGAACTGCCTGTGCCTTCCTTTAATTGTTCTAAGATCCCTGACCTTGAGGAGCATATTAAAATATCATAATATATGCTAAATTATTATGACATAATATATTGTATTATATAATAGGCAATAAAAAAATAAAACCAATCGATAGTTATGATATTTTAGAAGGTAATAAATCCTATTGAAAAAGTAAGAAGTGAAGGGGGGAGTACAAGCAAGGATGGGGTGGGGGAGTAGGGGCATACTGCAGGACAAAGGAGACTGGCCAGGGCAGGGGCCCAGAAGCATGAGGGATGGGGGGCAGGGGCAGACTGCAAGACAAAGGAGGCTGGCCATAGTAGGGGCCAGGAAAAGGGAGTGTGGGAGCAGGAGCAAGCCGCAGTGTGACAGAAGGTGGCAGGGCTGGCTCCGTGCTCATGTGGCCTGTAGAGGTGCACAGGGTTGCATGCTTGGCAGGGCCTGTACTTCCTCATCCTTCAAGACTCAACTCAGATGTCTGTTATCTGCCCATGGATCTCTTTTCTGACAACAGTCCCCCACCCAGGCACCCCAGATCCCACTGTGCTCCCTCAGCACCAGGCTAAGTCCTCTTAGAACTGTCCCATATGATTTTCATCTCCCTGAAGTAGGAGCCTCATGTAGAAAGAAACCTGGCCTTATTCCTCTTTCCATAACTAAAATGGAATCTGGCACATGAGAAGGAATCAACAAAAATTTGTGAAAAGGAGCCAAATTGAGGTAACTGGCCCATATATAGCTATGGGTCAAGTACAGAAATTAGCCTCTCACTCAAAGCCAATGAAAACATCAATTTGTTTTGGAAGATACACATTCCCAATGCAAATGTGAAGTCACTTGCATTTGTTATTTATGAAGTACTCGGCCTTTGAGACTTTCAGGTTGATTGATTAGAGAAGTAGAGAAAGACAGAATTCCTTTCCCCCACTATCACGCTTTACTTTGTTCTGCTGAGCTGCAGTTAAAGCCAAAACGTAAGTGGTTCACCTCACAAGGTCAAGGGAGGTGAACCCAACATGCGCTCAGGTCTATTCAGCTCATTACCATTTACCCCACCTCTTCCAGCATCTGATTTCCATTGAGTGCTCAGAGCCCGAAGCCTGCACAGCTCCTTATGTCTCCAGATTTCAAAACCACTTTGGGTTTGGGTTTCTTTTGGAGAATAAAGGCTAAGGAAAAAACATTATCAACAATGAGCAAACAAGGGCCATTGGGAAGGAGGCCCTACAAACCACCACCTATCAAAACAGCAGAATCAAAGATTTCTCCAGCTAGCCCCCAGCAGATCCACTTGGCCTGAGCCTCTCGCCTGCCACAAAAAGACACTGATCCCCAAATCCAGGGGGTTCTGCCAGCCCAGCAGACTTTTGACTTCTCTCTTCTTTCTTTCAAACTTCTCAAGGGCCGTCAGGAGAGAAAAACTGGAGAAAGAAGGAAAAGGCCTTTTGTGTATTTCCCCAGGCTTCAATCAAGATGCAGAAGGGGGAATGGGTAGGTGAATGGTGACTGGGGCTCCAAGAAGCCCAGGGAACCCTTTTGTCCCCACGGGCTCCGGGGACAGGTTTGGGAGCACCAGCATCCACCTGCAGCTGGAAAAAAAACCTTTCTTTTCAAGTCTTTAATGGCTCTTCCCTTCTACACAGGGCACTTGAGCGTCTTAAGGGGACCATGACAGACCAAAGCCCACTCACCACAGGCCTGGACAGCCGCAAAGAGGCAGTCCACAGTGACGCCTCCGTGGCTGCCCTGCTCCTTCCCCGCTTCCTCTTTTGGAGGGCTCTGGGCACTCCTTCCACTGGCACCTACAAGCCGTCAAGAACCCTGCAGGGCGCCCAAGCCCTGGACAGCATCGCTGCAAGTGCCAGACATCCTGCATCCCCAAAAAGGACAAAACACACTTGGAACTACTATCTACGCCTGGAATCCTAAACCAATTACTAAAGCAGCTTCTGTCCACTCGCTGGATGCTTAAACACTGACATCTCATTTTTACAGCCTTAAGGGATATAGCGCTTCAACCACTATGGAAATGAAGCCACAAAAGCCCCCACTAGCTTCTGGTGATGGTTGCAGGATGGAGCCACAGGCCTCTTATCCTTACCAGTAATCCAGGCATCGGAACGTAGAAAACGAAAGCCATATTCTCACCAAACGCCACTGCAGCCAGGACTAGGATCCCACTGTAGCATGTGGTTGCTGTGTATTCCACTGTGAACAGGCAAGCAGGAAGGAATTCTCCCAGGAGCTTATTTTGCATTAAAGAAGAAACACATGACACACCCACCAACAGGCGCTTCCTTTCTAGGAATGGAGACCAAGTCTCCAAAGCTTGCAGGAGCTGCTACTTAAGGAGACCGGCATTTTCCAGAATCGGTGGGAAAATGCAACTGGCAGTGCCTTTGCTTCTGGCGGATGGTTCCAACCACTGGAGGACACCCACCCATGTCTCTCCCGGCCAGCGTGTGAAGGAGGAGCCAAGCCTCTTCTCCAGGTTTCCATTTCCTCCGGTGAAACATGAGATGCTTCAGTGTAACTCCTGGTACAGCCTATGTTATCGTTCCTGAGTCCTGATTTTTTTTTTTAAGGAAGCCCCTATTTCCTGTGTTTCGGTGAAGTGAGACAGGCTCTGATCTGATTCCTTTCCATTGCCTTCCCTTGATGTGCCTAATGTCACTCATGAGCATGGAAGTGATTTAGCCCAAATCTATCCTGGGTATTTCAATAGGCAGGGAAGGAATTCCTGAATGCACTTCTCATCTTCCCCAATGCCAGAGCCAAGTAAGGGATCCAAGATGAGAAAGACTCTACACGGGTTCCTAGCAATTCTTTTAGGTCTATTATTCTTAACCTTTGGTGATTCTTCTTCCTGTTGCATATCATTAAATTCATTAAGATAAGAAAGAAGCCTACAAGAAAAGTTGGCTCAACCTATTTAGCATTTTATTCACTGTTCACATCTGGGTGGCAGGCCTACATTTTCCATTTTTAATATCTGATGATTTTCCCAGAATAAAATTTTGAGGACGATTTTATATTATCAATAATTCTGAGTAAGCAAAACACTAACTTTGAGTACGTCCCAAAGAAATGCCCAGTTTAACCATTTATTGAATGAGATGACAACGTTACTGACTTAAAGATTCAGAGGCAATATTAACATGTGCTAAAGCTGAACAGTGTGGCATTATTCTCTATACTTTTGGTAAGTTTGAAGTATTTCTAATTTTAAAAATAACAATAAAATTTCATTGCCTAGAAAGGTCTACGTCCACAAAAGGAAACATAAGCAATGATGATTTTGGCATCATCATTAGTAACAGTAAAAAACTCCCAAATAACCCCATAAGTCCTGCAAAAGAAGAATGGGTAAACAAAATGCAGTGTTTCACGGGACAGACACCTACCTGGCAGTGAAGAGGACAGAACTAGCTGTACATGGACCAATTCAACAGCACTGCTAGGTGGGGAGGAAGCAGGTTTCAGAACAGGGTATGCAGTATGGTTCTGCAATGGATTGGATTGTGACCCCAAAAAGACACGTCACATACCCCTGGTCCCTCGAATGTGAGCCTATTTGGGAAAAGGATGTTATTAGTAGAGATGTGGCCAAACTGGATTAGGGTGAGCCCTAAGCCACTAAGACTGACACCCTGATAAGGAGAGGAATATGGACACAGAAGAAGAGAAGAGAGAGAAGACAGGCACATGACAGGCACATGACGGGGGCAGAGGACGCGTGGACTGCTGGCAAGCCCCTACGAGACCCGCAGGCTTGAGGGAGGGCCCCGGCCGTGTGGCCCTGTCGGCATCTTCACCTCCGACTTCTGGGCTCCAGAGCTGTGGAGCCACAGACTGTTGTTTTAAGCCCCCACTCTGTGCTGCCTTGTTACAGCAGCCCTGGGGCCAAAGTAAGACAGGGAACGATTAGGTAAAGCGTGTGCACGTGTGCACACACTCACACTCACACACACACCCTGAGTCTAAGCCTAAGGAAACAGCAGACAAACCCAGATTGAGGGGTGTTCTTCAAAAGAGCCGGCCTGGAGTTGAGGCCATGAAAATTAAGGAATGACTGAGGAACTGATGAAGGAGACTAAAGAGATAGGACAATTAAATGCAAACCAACAATTCTGAATTGGATCCTTTCGCAGCCAACTGGACCCATTCACATTATAAGGATAACTGGTGAAACCTGAATGGGGCAGAGACTTGGATGGCAGTAAATGTCAACGGTAATTTTCTAATTTTGTTTTATTGCAAGAAATACACACCAGTGTGTCCAGGGGTGACAGGGTACCCGGTCAGGAACTACTCTCAAGGAAAACCGCCTGACATACAGTCATCCAGAAATACAGTGTATTTTGTCTGAATATATATAAACGTGGGTACATACCTTTCAATGAAGTCTGGAACCCACCAATGGGGTTACTCCTGGGAATGAGAGACTGCAGTCAAGAGCGTCTTTAGTGTATCTTAAACTTCTAATTTTTTAAAGGATATTGATTTTATGTATTATATGTGTAACAAAAATTCATATAATAATGCTATTTTATGGACTCATGAGAAAAATAAAAGGCAGGAAAAGAACTGTTTCTATAAAAATACCTTTCTACCCAGGAATCCTATAAAAGCTTACTATTAAAAAATAACATCTCTAAATTGGTACTCTCCAGTTAATATATTGCTTGCTTTAAATAAATTAATAAATAAACAGACTCTTCCCAAGAGAAAACAAAGCGGGCAAAGGGACATGGTGAAACTTAAGGAAAAAAAGAGTCCACAGGGTATAAGACCAGACCTGGTCTGGATCTTAAAATGAACTTTTATAGAATCATACTTATCCCCTGAAGGCTTCCTGACCCAACCATGGCACCAGCAGCTAAAAGGAGCCTTGGCCTCCCGCTGCAGTCAAACAGCACTGCGATTCCTGGACAGAGCCACTGCTCTGTCCAGGAATCACGTGAGCAGCGTGTTCCTGACTCAGCAGGAGGAGTGGGAAATGGCAGCAAAGCTGCAGACTCAGATCTCCCACTACAGAAATCGAGGCTTCCAGGCTTCACTCTCAGGATTAAAAATAGGAAAAGAAAGCGACCTCACATTTAATGGAAAGTAGTCCAAGGAACACAATTTATGTGAGGAATCTTCATAAAATTGCTATCCTCTTGGCTCTTATATTGACAAAAGTCACTAAGATGGCGGAATAAGTGGCAGAGCAATTAGGCTGCTTCACAGTAGGAGTGGCTACTGTGAGACTCCTGACCTACCAGCTAGGGACACCTTAGCACCTGCAACCCACTCCGGTCCCAGAATTCACCCTCTGGCCACTGGAGCCACTGCCCCTGCTTCCAGCTGTCATTTCCCATGATCCCCAAAATCCATGCAGGCCAGGAAACATACTTTTTCCAAAAACAGTTCTGCCCTCACACCCCAGCCCTGTGCCTGTCACCACACCGGCCTTCCCTCTACTGGTCACCCCAGAGGCTCCCGCTGACCCCTCTGCCTAGCAAGTCCATCCCAGAGCCTGCATGGGGCTCCTTCTCAGCTCATGTCCTGCCTCAGAGACGCCTTCCCAACAACTGTACCTAAGGCAACTGGCCCCCACGCACAGCGTTCTCTAGCACCTCTTCCCTTTTTGATTTATGTAGTTGCCAATTTAAATTATACTTGTTTTTATCTATTTCCCCGCTACAGCATAAGCTCAATGAGGGCACTAGTTGGTTCAATGCGGAACCCAGAGGCAGGACTAGCACAGCAGAGGCACCCTGTATCTACTGGGTGGATGGGTGAGTGGATAGATGGATGGATGGACAGACAGACAGATGGAGATGGACAGGGAGATGGGTGGTTAGACCAATGGGTGGGTAGGCAGGTGCTATAAATGAACAAACTGACAAATGAGCATGGGCTCTTATCAAGTGCACAAACCACTAAGAAATCAGCGTCACACCACGCAACGGGGACTCAGGCAGCCACTGAGGTAAACATTCTGAATGAAGCACTATCTGAAATGGAAGCCTGAAAGATGGGAAGAGACATCAATGGGGAAGACAGGAGAGGAGTTCATTTCAGGTGGATGAACAGAAAGAAAGGAGAAAAAAAGGTGATGCTTATTAAGAAAGTAAATAATCTACTAAACTATCCTATAACTCAATGTGAAAAGCTTTTTACCATGAATTTAACAAGAAATACACCATAAACTATGAACACTTTACAATTTCCTATATGTGTTTAAATATAAATGATTAGCACACTGCTCATCAAAGCCTAAACATTATAAAAATGTGCAGTGCAAAGTGTAAACTATAATGTAAACTACTGACCATGGTTAGTAGCAATGCTTCAATATACGTTCACCAATTGTAACAAATGTACCACACTAACGAAGAATGTTGTTAATGGGGAAAAGTATGGGCAGGGGGGAAGGGTATATGTGAAGCCCCCTATATTTCTGATGTATCATTTAGGTAATCTAAAGCTTCTATAAAAATAAAATAAATTTTTAAAAGCCTGGGAAGCAGACATGGCTCAACTGATAGAGCATCTGCCTACCATATGGAGGGTCCAGGGTTCAATCCCCAGGGCCTCCTGACCCATGTGGTGATTTGGCCCACGTACATCACTGATACGTACAAGGAGTGCCATGCCATGCAGGGGCACCCCCACGTAGGAGTGCCCCCATACATAAGGAGTGCACCCCGCAAGGAGAGCTGCCCCATGTGGAAAAAAAAAAAAGCACAGCCTGGGAAGTGTTCTTGGCCCAATGGATAGGGCACCCACCTACCACATGGGAGATCCGTGGTTCAAACCCCGGGCCTCCTTGACCCATGTGGAGCTGGCCCATGTGCAGTGCTGATGCAAGGAGTGCCGTGTCACACAGGGGTATCCCCTGCGTAGGGGAGCCCCATGCAGAGAGCTACCCAGCGCAAAAGAAAGTGCAGCCTGCCCAAAAATGGCGCCGCAAACACTGAGAGCTGACACAACAAGATGACACAACAAAAAGAAAACACAGATTCCCAGTGCTGCTGATAAGGATAGAAGCAGTCACAGAAGAACACACAGAGAGTAGACAACTGGGGAGGGGGGGAGGAGGAAGGGGAGAGAAATAAATAAAAAATAAATCTTTAAAAAAAAAGCACAGCCTGCCCAGGAGTGGCACCACACACACACACAGATGACACAGCAAGATGATGCAACAAAAAGAGATGGAGTTTTCCAGTGCCACCTGACAATGTCAGCAGACACAGAAGAACATATGGCAAATGGACACAGAGCAGACAACATGGGAGAAGGGGAGAGAAATAAATAAAAATAAAGCGTTAAAAAAATTTTTTTAAAGCCTAAACATTCACGTATTTCATTAAATTCTAGTTCTCCAACCAGAGCCTTAAGCATTGGTCATCCTGGGTTTTTATTCTAGTTCCATCAATACACTGACAGAAGAGTAAGGCATTTCATTTCCAGTACCCCGAAAACCGAGAGAACAACTTCTTAACTGTAAATTGCTTTCAACTAACGACCACAAGAGGCTGCATCACAGCATTCTTGCTTAGCCACGGAGCAATCCTTGTGCTGGGTTCATCTCTCTCAAGAAACAAGATATATTCCACTAGCTCTGTCACTCAGCGTCGTGGCCAGGCATCAGTCACAGATCTATTGAGCTGCCATTGCTCTGTTGGCTCTTCTTGGACACACCTGTAATCGCATGGAGGCACCAGGCTCTGGGAAGAGCTTCATCACTGCTGAGGGGCGGGGGGCTTGGCAGCCTGCAGGGGCGCCGATGAATGAGAACAGCCTCCTACGTGACCTCAGCCGTCAAGCCCAGCCATCCTGCCTACTGGCAGCTAGGGAAGACAGGGTGTAAATTCCGCTGGGGGAGGGAAGAATGGGGAGCAGGTGGTCCAGAAGAGCCACACCTGGACCAGATGATGCGGCACCTGCGCATCCTTCCTCTCCAGTGGTTCTCAAGTGTCAGCGTGCTGAAGAAACACACAAAAACCTAGTATAAACAGAAATCTGGTACCCTCTTGCCCTCCTATGCATACCCAGAACCCTTCGTTTCAATTTGTACCCCCAGTGGCTCTGATGCCAGCAGCCCACAGCCCAGGCTTTGAGGAACGCTCCTCCTGGGTTACTTTGGGGATATGACCCCTGCAAGTAGAACCGCCACCCCTACAGCATCCTCACTTCTTTGGGGCCTTCAGACAACCTGATAAAAGCCCTGGACCCTCTCTCTCAGCAAAAGGCACTTGCACACAAACATACAAACAAAACTTGGGGGGCAAGTTCAGGACAGTTTTTGTACCCCTAACAGCTCACCCTGACCCCTGGTCTAAGGGATCCCAATTCACAGCCCACTCACCTGTCCCTATCTTCTCTTAGAGACCAGATTAAAAAAGATAAGAAACCCCATGTCAGTCATTAAAGATTTCACCTACACTGCAGCAGGGTGGCAAAACACCTCTGTGTAGTTAAATGTTTCATCTACTGGGAGGACCTTTAAAAAAAAAAACTACAGGAAGAGCTGCATTTTTCATCTCTATCACTTCCAGATCATTCCTTTCTATTAGTAATATAAGGTTTTGAACAAACTTTTCTACAAAATACCACTGGCCAAACACTTCTACAATTGCCTGGGACTATGATGCTCCCAACAAATTAGCCAATACGCTAAGAATTCCCAGTTAAAACCTTGAGTCTGTATAATTAAATTACTGCTGTGCCCAGTGTATAAATCCATGGAAGGATAATCTTTACTTACCTCCCTTGGGAATAAAAAGGATGCTGCTAATCTTTGACAAATTAAGTCACTAAGGCAAGGAGTTTGCATTTTTTATGTGTTGTTTTTTTTTAAACCCACCTATAAATAAGATTAGAAGATTAAAAGAAGAATCCTGCCCCAAACACATACATAGGTACAAACAAAGCCCTTAAATGCACTAGCCCTTTAGTGTTCTAAGAGAATGGTCTAAAAGCAAAACAGATGTTTTGTTCTGGCTGGAGATTAGAAATATTTTCTGTGCCAAGGGTAGAAGAAGAGAAAATCACAGTTTTTAATTTACTTGCCATTCCTATAGCAAGGATCAAACTCTTTCTCAATTTTTGCAATTTTGACAACATATGCTATGAACTGCAGAAGGTAAGATGAAGGACAATAAATATATTAAAAAGCAAATAAATAAAGAGATCACTGGGCAGAAAGGCTTCTTTGTCTATGCTACACTAACATGGGACAACTATCTAAATGGAAACAAATTAAAATGCTCAACATAAAGGCCATCCTTTGCCATCTCCCCAAAAGCAGGAAGAAGCCGGCTTGCTTGGAGGCAGGGACCAGGCTCCCAACCCTTCTTTCCAGCCAGACACCCATGCCTCGGGCTGGGCACCCCGGGGCTCCCGAGGCACTCACTATGGACTCCCACTGTGGGGAGCAGGGCAGGGCTGAGGGAGGTCAGAGCCCACCCACCCTCTGTACCCACCCCACTCCCCAGAGGGCTGTGTTGATTTCCCAACTCTTAAAAACGTGGAAGTTCAGACCAAAAGGGTCAGCAGGCAGGTGCCAGCCTGGGCCTGCTGGGAAGCCTCCCTGGCAGCCGGTGAGGGCCCAGGAGTCCATGTCCCTGGCACGGCCACCATGACAGACACTGAACATCGGCAGGAGCAGTATGTCTCAGTCCCCACTTTTGTTGTAGTAACACTTCCCTGTAAACAAAGCAGGACTCTCATGCAACATCTGTTCAGTAAATAATGTGACAAAATGGGTAGGAATAATGGCATGATCTGGGTACCATTTTGGCAACTAGGCTTGGAAAAAGGTTTTTGTGGCAAGTCAATAATTTCAGCCTGGTTATAGGCCATAGAAAACTGGAAGCTGAAGCCAACCAAAACCGTGAAGCCAGAACCTAGGAAAAGGACTAACATGGGAGCGTGCGCATTAAATGAGTGTTCTTTTATGAAGAAATGCAAACTTACTGGCATCAGCCTAATTCCTTCCTATAGTCAGAATACTCCTCAGTAGGTCAGTCCCTCAAAGTGAAATGGGCAGTGATTCGAGACCACCCTTGTGCAGCTGCAGTGGGGTTGCCTGGCAGGACCTTGCCACCTGGGTCTTAGCCTGGCCTCCGTTCCACCTGCCAGATTCCACAGTACGTGTGGCCGAAAAGTGCCCCCTGCCACCGGATGTGCAAACAAGGGAAATCATATGCAGCTCTTTTTCCTCATCCCCCTTCTCTACCCTACCTATTTCTCCCTACAGAAGCCACAAATGTTTCAATCCAGACAGTTCAAGGTTGCCAAGCACAGGAAAGGATGCTTGCTGATATGGCAAGTGTGCAGAGAAAATTATAGGTGGACCGATGGCGAGATTCAGAAAAGGATAAAATTTAAAGCTCTGGTACCATTTTTCAAGGGTCAGCTCATCCCAGTGATCTGCCAATAAATCCACAAGTTAATCCAAAGATGGGTATTTATTCCTTTTTTTTTTCCCCCCAGCTCCTTCCCACATTTCAGTCTGGTAAGGTTTTCAATCACACTAAATAAATGAGACGATAAATAACTGATGGCAACATTATGAACTCAGTGGGCCCTGGGCCTCAGAGAAGAGCCCCTCAATTACAAAATGCCCCCTCTCTCCAGAAGAAACACCATGAGCTCCCACACACATCAATGTCAGGCCTGTGAGAGTTAGGAAAACAGATCCTCCTAAGGGGAGTGCATGTAAGATGAAAACAAGAGCAAGAATAAGTTCTACGGACAGGAACAGCTGACCTGGCTGTTAAACCCTACGTCTAGCCCCCCATGGAAGAATTCCTGCACTAGCAACATTTTGTAGGTAATAATCAAGATGGTCCTACCAGAATCGTGTTCTTCCACAATAATGCAACAGGGGAAATAGCTTCTGTTTAGTGCTCCTGAAACTGCTTTGCTTCTATGATCTGTTCCCTTTGGAAATATGTCCTGCAGATCAAGAACTTAAAAGTCTTCTCCACGGGCTTCCTACTGTCAGGACAGATCATGGGACCCTCACAGCAGCCTACAAATGCACTGGGTGAGCTGCTGATGTGGCTGGGGGAAAACACACAGAGGCTGCTGTGGCCAATTCCAGAAAACAAGGATTAAGGCTGGCAAACCACTGATTACCTTCTCCAGCCCAGAATTCACCAGCTGAGCTGTATCACCCATAAATAGAGCTCTGGGACTCATACAAATGAGAATCTACTCGGATTTGAAGTACAAGTCGGAAAAACAATAAGGAAGAGTGCCTTCTGCTCTTTGTATCCTTACAGAGCAGAGAAAACCTCCGGTCCCTGGGGAGGCCTGCCCTGCTCAGCGCCAGCTCCCTTGGGCCTCAGGCTCTTCCCTGGCAGCACTGCTCACCCGCCCCATGCGCCTCCAAGACAAAGTACACGCCCCGGCAGCCTCCTGGAGCATGGCAGGGAGCAAGACGCACGGCACTTCAGGTATAGGAAAGGGTGCATAGACAAGAAGCAGGGAAATGGGGTGGTAACAGCGGTTGCAAGTGCTGTGAAAGAAAGCATGAGAGAAGCCAGGGGGAATATGTGAGATTAAGGGAGAGACGCTGAAACTGAGACCAGAGCCCAGAGGTAGCAAAGAGCTCAGCCTACTCTTAGAGAAGAGGCAAGAGTAGGTGAAGTGAAGGGATGGAGAGCAAGATGGCCAGAGCAGGCGGAGAGTGCTACAGAAGCCTGGTCATTCCGGCCTGGTAAATGACTGGAAAAAAATTAGATTTTCATCTGAATGCACTTGGAAGGCACCGGAGGGTTTTAAGGAGTGTGACAGGATGGCCCTGAGACCTTGTGACAGTTTCTAAGCTGTCCTATGCTGACATTTGCCTTTCAGGTTTTGAGGCCCTTTTCTCTCCCTGAGGGCAGCACTGAGTCCCGCACAGCATTTCTTGCTCTTCCTCACAGTGCCGAGCACAACGACACACGCTAAAGAGACATGTGTACACACATACACACAAACATTCAGAAATACACAATATAGTCATTGTTCAGATGACCTATATTTTAAAACTTGCCAAAAGAATGATTTTCCTGCAATGTATGTGGTTTTCACTATGTTTGAATATAATTGGGGAAAACGATTAAGAATTAAAAGCCCAACTGACAGAAATGGGTGTTAAACTATCAGTAAAAGAATCCGCTCTGGACTTCCTACCAACACAAAATGCAAACAAATTAGCAGTGTGTGACGGGAGGAACTCGCTTCTGAGTGAGAAGGGCAGGGCCAGGCCCTGCACACAGCCTCAGGGCACACGCCAGCACCATGCCAGGAAACAAGGGTCCCTTCCATGCCTACCCGTCGCCACCTAGTGGAGAACTAGAGGAACAAAAGAGATTCGGGCAATTTTCTAGAGTCTGAGACTTCTGGGTGTGAATTAACTGGTACAGATAATTGAAATTAGCACAGGACATTCATGCATTTGAAAGTAAAGTAAAGTTCCTAAAAGTTCTTAACAGTAAATGACTTTTTTTTTTAAATTTTATTCATTTTGTAAAAATATTACATTCAAAAAATATGAGGTCACATTCAACCCCACCCCGCCCCCCCCCCCCCCCAGCAACACTCACTCCCATCATCATGACACATCCATTGCATTTGGTAAGTACATCTCTGGGCATCTCTGCACCTCATGGTCAATGGTCCACATCATAGCCCATACTCTCCCACGTTCCATCCAGTGGGCCCTGGGAGGATTTACATTGTCCGGTAATTGTCCCTGAAGCACCACCCAGGACAACTCCAAGTCCCAAAAACGCCTCCACATCTCATCTCTTCCTCCCATTCCCCATACCCGTCAGCCACCATGGCCACTTTTCCCACACCAGTGCCACATTTTCTCTGTGGACCTTGGATTGGTTGTGTCCATTGCACCTCTATGTCAAGAGGAGGCTCAGATTCACATGGATACTGGATGCAATCCTTCTGCTTTCAGTTGTAGGCACTCTAGGCTCCATGGTGTGGTGGTTGGCATTCTTCAACTTCATGTTAGCTGAGTGGGGTAAGTCCAATAAATCAGAGTGTAGGAGTTGAAGTTTGTTGAGGCTCAGGGCCTGGCTATCATATTGTCAGTCCAGAGATTCAAATCCCCTAGATACATCTTAAACCCCAGCACCAACTACACTTCCAGTAAAGTAGCATGAAAGCCTTGTGAAAAGAAATCCCATCTGTGTCCAGCTCCATCATGCAGAAACACCAGCTCCAAAGAAGGGCCAACTGACATGGCAGTGAACCCCATCTGCCATGACCCTAGAACATGTGGGTCTCTTTAGCCCTCAAAAGAATCAATACCTGGGGTTGTATCTACTTTATCTGTCTCTGAGACTCTGCTCATGTGTGCATAAGGGAAATCCTTCTGACATCCTCCAGACTCTTTTTTAGAGACTCATAGCCATATAAACTCATTCGTCCTTTCCATTTCCCCCTTAATTTAGGTCAAACAGCATTTTTAACTCCTGTTATTATATGTAGACCGGGATATCTGCCGGTCCATTAAATCCTAAGAAGTTAGCATGTCTCTTCAGAGGTTAAAAAAAAAAGGCCAATTTGTTGCCATTGTTTTTAAATAAGAAAGACTGCCAATTCCTAAAGATATGTGTCACTCTACACTCTACTTCCAGAAAAATATTTCTAAGGGAAAAAAAATTGACCAAAATTTTTCTTCAAATAGCTTTAAAGCAGAATAATAAGTAAAGACCAGAAAGTAATTATCCAATAAAGCCAGAGGGAGTAGATAGAGGCAAGAGGAAAACCAGGAGAGAGAGGAGTAGTGGACAGCAAGGCCCTCAGCAGAGTGCAGGAGGGAGTGGGCAAGAAGGGCAGGTGCTGCTGGGGGAGGGTCCTGGACAATGGCCAGGAAATTAGATAATGCAGAGGTACTGGGGACCTCATCCAGAGCATCTGCAGATCAGAGGACACTGAGGAGTGATCTAGAAGAGAGGAGGGAAGCGGATGTGGCTCAAGCAATTGGGCTCACGTCTACTATATAGGAGGTGATGCCCAGGGCCTCCTGGTGAAGGCAAGCTGGCCCATGTGGCAGTGCTGGCCTGCGCAGAGTACTGCCCCACACAGGAGTGCTGCCCCGTGCACGAGTTCTGGCCCATGTAGAGAGCTGGTGCAGCAAGATAACACAACAAAAGAGACACAGAGGAGAGATAATAAGAGACCCAGCAGATCAGGGAGCTGAGGTGGCACAAGAAAATGATGGCCTCTCTCCCATTCCGGAAGGTCCCAGGATTGGTTCCCAGAGCCGTCTAATGAGAATACAAGCAGACACAGAGGAACACACAGTGAATGGACACAGAGAGCAGACAATGAAGGGAGGGGGGAGAAATAAATAAAAATCTTAAAATAAAAAAGGAAGGAAGGAAGGAAATGGAGGCACTTTTTAAATGGAATTATGTGAGCATATTTAAAAGCCAATGGAGTCTGTTGTATATACATTTCCACAATTTAAAAAAAGAGAGACAATGACAATTAAACACAATACGTGATCCTAGATTGAATCTAATACTGGAGGAAAAAGGGCCCAAAAGGACATTATTGGGACAGATGAAAAAAAACAGAATTAGACTATCAGCTTGAGATCAATGATAAAGTTCTTGAACTTGATAACTGCTCTCAAGGTGGTTATAAAAGTGAGTATCTTCGTTCTTAGGAAATGTACATGGTAGTATTATGTGTTCAAGGAACGTTATGTATGAAACCTACTCTTGAATGTTTAGAAAACAGATGTTTCAAATGCTAAAACTGGTGGATTGGGGTATGGGGAAAGGGCTATGTTGGAGTTTCTCCATATTTTCTTATTATTTCTGCAATGGTCCTGTAAGTTTGAAATTATCTCAAAATAAAAAGTTTAAGGGGGAAAAAAAAAGCCAAATAGCATAAGATTGACGAGTGAGAGACCTCCTCCTGCCTTGACAGGAGCACAGCAGACTCAGTGCATGGAGCTGAGGACATGCAAAAGAGGGCGTCAAAGCCCAGGTGGGCCCAGCCTCACGGGCGTGACAGGGACCCACGCTCGGGGCGATGCTCTGCTGTCGCCATGGTGAAGTGCTCTCTGACTTCTGAACCAAGGGCCCCACATTTCTGCTCTGCACTGCGTCTCCCAGGTTCTGGGGCTGGCCGGTCCTGGCCTGTAGCGGGGCAGGAGGACGGGATGGATGGCCGCTGGCAGGAGCCTCTCTGGTGGGGGAAATGGGGCCAGCACGAACGTATGGTCTCTGTTCTCATCTGTTGTGGGGGAGCCAGAGGACACACAAGAGAATGAGGTTAAAACGTCAGAGAGGACGGAGAAATCTGGCAGACTCCTCACTCCACAGGTGATCAAGGATACCATCACCTGTAAGAAGGCAAATCAGGAACAAGTACCCCAAGAGGTATGACGTGACGCAAGAAGCGGGGCACGAGTCACTTTTGTGCTATTCCTACCAAAAGGCGCAACTTCAACATAATCGCAGCAGGCCCAAATCAAGGAACATTCTATAAGATAAGCGACCAGTACACTTGAAAAGTATCACAGTCATGAGAAACTAGGAAAAACTAAGGGACTATTGAAGAAGACTAAGGAAAATGAAAACCAAAGAAACTAAATGCAGTGTGGGTTCTTGGGTTGGATCCTGGAACGGAAAAAAAGAGCGGCAGAGAAAAAAACTAATGAAATTCAAATAAGGTTTGTAGTCTAATGAATAGTAATGTATTAATTTCAATGTCTGGATTCTGGTACTATGATCATGTAAAACAATAAAACTAGGGGAAGCTGGGTAAAGAGTATAGGGGAACTCAGACTACGTTTTCAACCTTTCTGTAAGTCTCAAATTATTGCAAAATAAGTTAAAGAGTTCATGTTGATTTTTCATTTATGATTTTGTAAAGGTTATCAATAATTCCGGGACCCTTGATTACCACCTTTGAGATCCAGGGCTGGTGTACCAGACGTGTTTCACGACCCCTGCAATCCAGAGAATCAGTACCAAAAAAGAAAGGTTATGTTCCCTTTCAGAATTATGGCTGTGAACAGGTCATGCCGCTTTAAGTTTATGTAACACTTCCCAACTGCTATTACATCATCCCACTTCACAGCATCCAACAGGGAGGGAAGAGGGTAGCACTGAACGGCCCTTCAGCCCTGCCTGCCCCTCGGGTGTCTCAGAGGCCGCTAAGTGGGTGCATTAATTAAAGCCTTTGGAGGTGTGGTGAGCGTGAGAGCTGCACCGGTTGCAAGGACTGTTACAGATTCTTTTCTCTGTTTTAATTAAAATCTTTTCTGCAAGCTTACAGAATTGGCAGCAAATCCTGGTCACACGTTACTTTAGAAAAATGAGGATTTACAAGGAAGGTCAGGCAGTGCCTTCCCCCACCCTTGGGACAAAAGCCGCTCCAGGTAACCCATTCCTGATGGGTGAAGCGGCCAGCGCAGGGCAGTCAGGTTGTGCCGCTCCACTACCACCACCCAGCGGCGCAGGGGTGTCATGGCACCTCACCCAAGGAAGGCAGCCCAGGAGGTCTGCAAAGGGAGGACAGGAGAGGAAGGACCCGCCCCACAGGGGAGAAGACTGCAGTGCACACAGGAGCATGGACAGCACTAGATCATGGTGACTGTGTTTTCTCTGTTGGAGACTGAGGTCTGCACCAAACATGAAATCGAAGTCACCAGACATTACAGGGACCCAGGAGATGGTCCCCGCACTTCCCCTGGACTTACTTGCTTGGGATCAGAGGTGGCAGTGCTGGCGGCCGGGGATTCCAGTTCTATGGTCACAGGTCCGTCGTTCTGAATGTGGACTTGCATGTAGGTGCCAAACTTGCCATCTGAAAGAGCAATTCCAACAGTCACAAGAGATGGTAGCACCAGATTGCCCACCAAGAAAGCATGCTGAGATCACAGGCATGGGAAACCCCGAGGAAGCGCAGCCAGTCAGCAGAGGACAAGGTCCTGAGGGAACCGCACAAGTAAACAGCAGGTGCTGCCACAGACCCAACAGACGGGCCGGATGAAAGTTCTGCTGACACCAAGTGCTAGACAGAACGGGGCGCCAGGAACGTCAATGGCGGGGGCATTGCTAAAACCACTTTGGAGGGCCTTTTGGTGAAACATCCAGTTGAGCAAACCCTAAAACTTTGGGAATGCCAGTCTAGAAACTTACACATATTAATATAAACAAGAGGAAAGGTTCAAGGATGTTCATTGGCAGTGTTTAGAAAAGAAAAAGCAGAAACCATCTGCTGCGCTCAGTAGGGGGATGGACCCATAAGCATCATCTTCAATATTCAATGGCGTACTAGACAGCCGCCATGGAGCTCCATCAACAGGGCTACATCTTGAACATATAATATGATCTCTAAAAAGTCAGAGTTGCAACAAGGACACAGCCACTATGATACCATTTATATAATATTTTTCAACACCCAAAACAAGTTACATCACTATATTATTTATATATAATTTATGGATATGTGAATGTGGTATTGATGTTCTAAAAAATCTATAAACATGGGCAGGAAAGATGAATGACAAACATGGATGGTAATAACACTTGTACTTGAGAGAAGTCAGGAGGTGCAGGGTTTTAGTGCCCTGTTTAGACAGAGAAAGAGATGTAAAGGGAATGTAGCAAACAGGGGAGCGAGTACAATGGTCTATTTTTTTTTTTGTATGTTTCGTAATTAAAATTTTAAAACAAGGCGGCGGACTTGGTCCAGTGGTTAGGGCGCCCGTCTACCACATGGGAGGTCCGCGGTTCAAACCCCAGGCCTCCTTGACCCGTGTGGAGCTGGCCCATGTGCAGTGCTGATACGCGCAAGGAGTGCCCTGCCACACAGGGGTGTCCCCCACATAGGGGAGCCCCACGCGCAAGGAGTGTGCCCCGTAAGGAGAGCCGCCCAGCGCGAAAGAAAGTGCAGCCTGCCCAGGAATGGCGCCGCACACACGGAGAGCTGACACAAGATGACGCAACAAAAAGAAACACAGATTCCCATGCCGCTGACAACAGAAGCAGACAAAGAAGATGCAGCAAACAGACACAGAGAAAAGACAACCAGGGTGGGGGGGGAAAGAGAGAGAAATAAATAAATCTTTTTAAAAAAATTTTTTAAACAAATTAATTCTAAATGAAAAAGAAAGCCTAGGAGGTTCCCCAAAACAGTCTCATAAATTGCCTCCTTGGGGGCAAAGTGGGAAGCGGGACCAAAAGGCAGGTCAAACACAGAAGCCACTGCAGACCACAGAACTGAGGAGTCGCCTCACTCCGCACAGGACAGGACTGCCCAAAGCCGGGGCACAGGGCTTGGGGACACTCCACACCCCCGCCCTGGTGAGGCTGTAGAACCACTCTGTTCCCAGAGCGTGCTGCAAGTTCACCAACGCGCTGCCCCAATAGCAAGGGCCTCGAGCCTTCTGTCTGACACCCAAACCCACCCAATTTTCTGATCAATTCCTTAACACCGAATTCAATTTAGAAATAAAACCAAATACACGATGTGCGAACTGATGCCACAGAATAACCAGGATGCCTGTTCCGTCTGTCCCCACGCCTCTGGGGCACTCTGGGTCTAAATGCCACTGTGGCACCTACCTATACTTGGGGAAGAGAACAGGATGCTCTCTACACTCTGAGAGGGTTACTTGTAGGCCGTCTTGGATAAAACCATTTGTTTAACCCAAAACTAAGAAAAGAGTTAAATCCACTGAGGAAAAGCAGTATGGAGTCTTAGGAAGCCAGGAACTCTCGGGCGCTCTTCTGTTCCTACCGCCTCTAATGTCACACCCAGGCCCTACTTGGTTTTCCATGCAGAGTTAGCAACTCTGCGCCAGGCACGGCGCAAAATACCAAAGACCCAGCTCAGAGGCTCGAACAGCCCTGGCACTAGGAACCCACGGTCTGGCATGGGGGGGCACAGGGCACACATGGTGACAAGGCAGTGTGGGAAGAAAATGTCGGCTTCTGGCCCTGGAGGCCACATGAGGGTCTGAGTCCCCGACTTGGGGTCTGGGGAGGGAATCAGAACAGGCTTCTTGGATGAGGCGACACCTGCTCTGACACCTGGCAAGCTCTCACCTGGCGACGGCCAAGCCAGGGCTACTAACGGCACCTGAATCACAGTGAAACAAAATCCGACAATGTACATCGAGTGCTGGGGCAGTGGCCAGGCACATAGTGGGGACAAAGCGGATGTCTGCTCTTATTATTATGAAAAAGGCCTTCAGGTGTTCCTGGAGTGAAGAATGCCATAGATTTTTTATATTTCTGGAAAACCATACTTGTTTCAATGCTCCCTTGGAGAATTCCGACATACAGCAGCATGTTGAAGGGTCTCAAGGTATCCTGGAGTAAAGAAAACTATTTATTTTCTTTTACTCTGGTGTTCCCCAAACTTCCCTAGGCAGGAGGTCCCAAATTCACACAGAACATCCTTTCACAGTACGGACAACCCCCTGGGAGAGGCTAAGGAAGGGAAAAGCAGGGAGTGGGCACACCAGCACCGGACCTGGCTGGGGCTGGGAGTCCCTCCCTCCCAGTGTCCCCCCTGGAGAGTAGTTCTGTCCTCAGGCTGGTCAGCCTCCTGGTGGCCTTGTGCCCTGGGCTCCCCTGGACACCAGACCATCCCCAACCCAAGACCACCTGTGTGAGCCTTTGTTCTTCACATCATGACCACATAATTCCCACTGATTCTCCCCCAGTGATCCAAACCTTGCAGAGAGTTCTAGTAAAGTGGGTATACCAATTGTCAGTTTGCTTAAGCCCACAGAGGGTAGCATTGGAAATTCTATTACAAGTACCCAAGTGGTACACCATTTTTATAGGCAAGATTCTTACTCTCATTCCCACCAGGGAGCCAAAGGGGCTTAAATAGTGGTTGCTTTCCCTGACCGCCTATCAGATGAAAGTGGTCATTCAAGTAAACAGAGCTCTCAGTTTTATCCATGTCAGACTAGCTAAAAAGAGATCCGCTGGGAAGGAAATCATGTGTTTAATTGCATGCTAAAATTATGGCTACAATTAGTAGCAAATTTCAGCCCCTGCACTCCTCAGGGAAGCTGAAGGCAGACTTAAGAGGAAAGGCATTATTTCCGACCTTGAATTTCTGTTGCCAGGATAGACGGCATATGCGTCACTGTTTATCATTCCAAGTAGCAAGAAATATATTTTCTTTTCCTGTTTGTCTTCAGCTGAGAACAGATTATCTGAATTTCCATTTGTACAGACAATAAATCCAAAGAAATGTTTTAAGAGACCTTCAAATGGTAACATTTTTTTCCAGTCCAGATCAAAGAGTAAAGCCCCCAGGAAAAATTACATTGGGCAGGGAAGAGAATTACATTTTTAAAACTAACCTTAAAAGACAAAACCTATCTTCAAAACTACATCTGGGTTCCTCCAGTGATAGAATCAAGTTATTCTTAAATGTAAGTAACAAAGTCCACCCAGAGCTGAAGGAAGGAACATGCCAAGCACAGTTATGCAACACGGTACAACAAGGAAAAAACGGAGCTGCAGCCAACCGGACGTGAATAATCTCCAGCAGCAGTTAGCTTAGGCCCCTAACACAACCGCAAACCAGAACTGCCTCGCCTCATCATCTGCCAGTTAACCTCACAGGGTGGTTTTGAGGCCCCTTTGAAGAATGCCTGACTGACCTTCCAAAACTTGCCAAGACAACCTCTCCATGTCCCAGTTCCTCCCACTGTGATGACAGGACAGTCATCTTTGGATGGTGACGAACATGTACAGGAGTTGGTACAGGCGGGGCACCAGGCCCCAAGCCCAGCACTCAGGAAATGAGTTACCCTCATTGCATCTCCATCATTGTCATCCATGACAGTCTACGAGCAAATTGGGGGTCTGGGGTTGGAAGAGAAAAACATTCCTAAAAGCATGCAATTGTGGAAAATTTGGGGCGTGAAAGCCTGGTGCAGCAATACCGTGCTCCCCACCGCTGGCGCCCATCAGGGCCTGCCTCTGGGCTGGTGCTGGGAACCCTCAGGCCAGCCCCTCCAAGCGCCATCCCCAAAGGCAGCTCTGTCTACTGTCACAGGGGCATTCTCTCATTGCCCAGACTTCCTCCTGTTTTACTTTTCCACCTGTTCAGAACCCAGGCAGGGAAGAGGGGGTCACCAACGGGGACCCAACACTGGGGGCCAGGCTGGGAACACAAAGAAGCCAAGCAAATGAGTGGAAATGGGGTCGGAACCAGCCTGTGGCGAGGCCTGGCCACGGCCTGGCTGGGTCTGGCTCTGGATGGCCTGATGGGCTTGCCCTGTGCCCTGGCACCTGTGGGAGGGTGACCCTGCAGGTCACTGGTGCTGCAGCAGCACTGTCCTCAAGAGCAGGGCTGCTTCTGTGAAGCAGGAAGTTGTGGCTGAGGCCAGGGTGCCCCGGCCAAGGTAAGGATTCAAATACGGCAGTGGATGCCTGGCTCAAGAGTTTCTGGAGAGGAAGGCTGGGCCAGGTGGGCAGCGTGTGAACCACAGTCCTACTCCATTCTACCTGAGGGCCAAGGAGGAAACTGTGGAACTGTAAGCCCTGGATTCTTGGAGCATCCCCCAGGCTCAAGTGTCTTCTCCTCTCTGGATGGGCTCCCCAATTGGCTCTGCCAGGGCTCGATGCATTCGAGAGAGACACCTCCTCCAGGAGGCAACAGGCACTAGGGCCAGGGCCCAGGGGCCAGGACCAAACTGCCAGTTCACAGGAGAGCAAGGAGGGACCTGCCACCACAGGGGCCCACCCTCAATTCCATCCCTAAGAGCTGCACGTAAGAGATGGTAAATGCCAAGGACAGAAATCAGCCTCATGCAGGGAAATAAGATCCCAACTGAGCTGAAGTTCTGAGGTCACGGGTTCAAGGCCATCAATGTAGACCTTCTTGCATGATGGGGAGGCTTCTCTGACCATCAGGCTTTGCCTGGACATCTCTGAGCTCGACCGGTGTCCCTGGCACCATCTGCCTGGGATAACTGTGTAGGGCGGAGGCTGGCTGGCCTTCTGAGGTGGAAGTGAGCTGGTGCTGTGATAATGCTACTTCTGAGGCCCCAAAGGGCCTTACATGGACACCTGTGTTCAGCTGCAGCTGAAAGAACCCAGCCTGCCACAGGCACTGGACACCTACCACTGAGACCAGAGAGAGTAAGAAGCTGGGAGGGTGGATTCTGCACTCGTAGGGGCACATGAATTTTATCTCAAGACTTTAATTCCTTTGGACTTGAATATGATACCAAGTTTGATCCTGACTTGTGATTTCTCCCTGGGAATGTGATTATGGAAAAAGGTGACATTTAAATTCACTTGCATCTCTTTGTGGGCATTTTGTTCCGAGTCTTACGTATGTTCTTATTGGCGTATGCTAACACCACCTTTAATCTCACTGCAGAACCTCTGACGTGCTAGATGGGCAGTGGGGCTGGGCAAGCTTTGGGATGGGCCACAGAAAAGAGACTAAGTCTTCAGCCTTAGGAGCAGAGCGGCCCTAGCGGAGCCTGGGAAGGCAGGGTGCTGATAGTTTTCAGAGTCTCTGGGGACAAAATCTAAGCTGTTCCCAGGAAAGTCTTGGAGAGGTTCCATGATAGACTTAAAAGGGCTGATCTGACCAGCTCTGACCCCTGGCCCGGGTAGGGAGCCCTACATCCCTGGCTGACTGTAAGGTTAACAGTTAAAGCCAGTGGATTAAGACAACAAAACATTGGGAACTGACATTACGCAAAGTGAAAGAAACCAGACTCAAAATACTACATATGGTATGATTCCATTTGTGTAAAATGTAAATATAAATCAGTCTATAGACACAGAACTAGATTGGAAGTTATAGGGCAGGGAAAGTATAGAAGGACTGAGAGGTGACTGCTGAGGTAGCTCTTTCTGGAGTAACGAAAATGTTCTAAAATTGGGTGATGAATGCACAACTCTGTGATTATACTGAGAACCACTGACTGTACACTTTGGATGGACTATATGGTATGTGAATGTATCTCAATAAAACTGCTAAAAACACACACACACACACAGAGGAAACTGTTTGTTTCCCCACTGCTGGTCTCCCCAAGAAGGATTTCCCTGATCACATTACTGGCCTCTGTCTGCCCCTTTCCAAACTCCTCCAAACTGGTAAATGTGAAGGAAATAACTGGGCACATTGGAGTGAGCCTTTTCACGTTCGAAAGACTAGGGACTGGGAAGCAGACTTGGCCCAATGGATAGGGCATCCATCTACCACATGGGAGGTCTGTGGTTCAAACCCCGGGCCTCCTTGACCCGTGTGGAGCTGACCCATGCGCAGTGCTGATGCACGCAAGAAGTGCCCTGCCACGCAGGAGTGTACCCCCCATAGGGGAGCCCCATGAGCAAGGAGTGCGCCCATAAGGAGAGCCACCCAGCGTGAAAGAAAGTGCAGCCTGCCCAGGAATGGTGCCGCATACACGGAGAGCTGACACAGCAAGATGACGCAACAAAAAGAAACACAGATTCCCATGTTGCTGATAAGGATAGAAGTGGGCACAGAAGAACACGCAGCAAGTGGACACAAAGAGCAGACAACTGGGGCAGGGGGAGAGGAGAGAAATTATAAAAATTTTTTAAAAAAAAGACTAGGGACTATGAATGAGCTCCAGAAACGCCAAGTTAGGGAGAGGGTCTACTGACCATGTGTCACTGCATGGGGCTGGCTGCTTCCTGCAGACAGGAGGAGAAACAGTATCACTGCTCACAACCAAGCAGGTTTCCTTCAGAATCTTGTTGCTTGGAAGTCTGCTCAGAAAATACCACACTTTGATTTTTAAGACATACTTTTTTTTCATTTTACTACTGGGGAAACCAGGAAGCATCTTGCCATCCATGGCACCATACAATTTTAACTGGCCACTTGGTTTCTTCCTTACTGGTACAAATAATGGTCACTATATAATTGGCAGCATCTAAGACTCGAAAAAATGTTGTACATTATCTCCCATTTGCAAAAAAGCCACTGCTGAAGTTTCTGTAAATGATGTGTTATCTGAACATTCCCTAAGATGCCAGTGACACATAATGAAACCTATGTTTGTCTGTATAAAAACAGTGCCTCATTAGCTCCCATCAGCGCCATGGTTCACTTGTTCTGAGGAACTCAAGTAACAAAGGTGTGTGGGGGCTGCTCACTGCCTTTTCCATAACACTTGCTCATTTATCTTAACTTCCAGAAATTCCTCAAAGTTTCTGGCCATTAAGTATCATCTAAACAATTTTCCAGTGTGGGTCTGAATTTATTCTGTTTTTATGCCCCATCATATCAATGGGTAAAGAAAAAAAGGTCAACCATGTGGGCGCATTCCGCCATGTTAAATGAGATACCTAAAGATCTTTTAAACCTAGCTTAGCCTTCAGCAGGTAAAGCTGAGAGGAGGAGCAGAGGAGACAGAGCTCCTGTACAAAGCACCCCAGGCCTACCCCATCCCCATCCCAGGCTGCCATTCAGGATTCAGGAGTGGAACAGGCTGGCAGGACAGCAGCCAGCTGGACTGATAGGGAAGGAATTTTTCCAGGAATTTTTCCTGGAAAAATGTTAAGGGATTTCACCTCTGTGCTGAGCTGCCTTTTCTTAGATTTCTCTTTTGTGCCTGTTGTGGGAAACTGACCTTCACCTTCTAGCTCCAAAGCCCTTCCTAAGCCCCCACTAGAGAGCTCAAGTTTTATTGTGAGAACTATTTCACCAGCTGCTCCCTGGAGCACAGCCCCAGTTGCTCTGGGTATGCAGACTGCAGCTCCCACAGCTCGGCTCTGTAGGTCCTCCCATTATGCCAAGAGTCTGGGGCTGGCTCCAACTTGAGCTCCTGCATCCTGAAGGGAAACCAACCTATTCATCCATTCCCACAATCAAGGCAAAGTTAGCCAAGAAGCTACACAGCATCTGGGGTAAAGCAAATCCTGACCTTCACAACAACCAATGAAGCCCAGTCTAATCACTAATACAAGCTAACAGAATACAAGACTCAAAACTGTATTAGTTTCCTTTTGTTGCATAACAAATTACTCCAAAACTTAGTAGCTTAAGATAATAAGCATTTATTATCGTATAGTTTCTGTAGGTCAGGCATGCGGGAGTTCATTAAGCTGGCTGGGTCCTGTTCAGGGTAAACATGAGGCTACAGTCAAGCTGTGGTCAGGGCTGCTCTCATCTGAGAGCTGAAGGAGCCACTTCCAAGATGGCACACACGAGGCTGCAGGTGGGAGGCTTGTTCTTCCTCCCAAACCTCTCTCTTTAGGGCTACTTGAGAGCCCTGCCAACCTGGCAGCTGGTCTCCCCCAGAGCAAGTGACCCAGCAGGAAGCTGCAAAGTCTTTTACTTCTTACAATCCTGCAAGTTTCAAACTTCCTAGCATATTTTATTTTTTTACAAACAGTTCACGAAGACCAGATCACATTCAAGAAGAGGGAAATTAAGTGCCACCCTTTGAAAGCAGGAGATCCAAAAATTTGCGGACATATTTTTAAACCACCAATATAAATACTAATGTAAATATATATCACCAGATTATTTGAAGAAAACTAAAACCTATGGAAAAAAATTATTTACATTTATTAATAAGAGCAAGGTGGAAAAGGTAGAACTACACGACCAAACAGGTACAATAAAATAAAATGGATATGAAAATTTTAAAAATATCAGAACTGAATAATGGGATGGAGATAGAAGAAAAACAAATTTATATTGACGCTAACAAATCAAGGGGAATTCTCCTAGAAAGTAGCATACAAGTTTCCAGAGCCAAACCCTTATCTATACCTTCAGCTTGGAAGCCAGGAAAACTGAGGGAATATTCACCCCGTGTAGACACACTTTTTTTTTTAAGATTTATTTTTCATTTATTTCTCTCCCCTTCCGACCCCGCCCTCCCCGGTTGTCTGCTCTCTGTGTCCATTCGCTGTGTTCTTCTGTGACCGCTTCTATCCTTATCAGCAGCACTGGGAATCTATTTCTTTTTGTTGCATCATCTTGTTGTGTCAGCTCTCTGTGCATACGGCACCATTCTTGGGCAAGCTGCACTTTCTTTTGCGCTGGGCAGCTCTCCTTACGGTGCGCACTCCTTGCACGTGGGGCACCCCTACGCGGGGGACACCCCTGCGTGGCACAGCACTCCTTGCGCGCATCAGCACTGCACTTGGGCCAGCTCCACACGGGTCAAGGGGGCCTGGGGTTTGAACCGCGGACCTCCCATGTGGTAGACGGACGCCCTAACCACTGGGCCAAGTCTGCTTCCCTACACTGTGTTTCCAAGATGTTACTCAATGGTTCCTGCCTCCTGGTATTCACTGCCCTGTACAACTCCCCCTCACCCCGCCCCCCACACACACACACACACATCAAATAGGGCTGACTGAGTGGACTGTAGAGCGTAAACTACAATGTAAATCATTCTCCATGTGGTGCAGCAGTGCTCCAAAATGTAATCACCAAATGCAATGAATGTCCCATGATGATGAAAGAGGTTATTGATTTGGGAGGAGGGGGATGAGGGGAGGTAGTGGTATGTGGGGACCTCTTATATTTTTTTAATGTAACATTTAAAAAAAAATAAAGAGAAAAAAAATTACATTAAATTTTTTTCTGGGTGATTGGGAAAAAAAGAAAAAAGATACTATAGAAATGGCATGTGCCTTCCAGACCTTGACCACAGAGATCTTGAAGCTTCCAACCTTGCCATCACTTGGATCACTCACCTGGGGGGATCTGGCTGCCATGTTCTAAGAACAATCAAGCAGCCCTTGAAAAGGTCCATGTGGTGAGAAACTGAGGCCTTCTGCCAATGCTAGCATCAGCTCAACAGAAAAGAGTAGGCTCCCTTGGCAGGGGATTCCCTAGCGCCATTAAGGACCCAACAATGCCTACTGGCATCTTAACTGCAACCTCAGGGGAGATCTGAGGTAGAATCACCTAAGTCACTCCTACCCCAACCCAGAGAAACTCTGTGACATAAGAAATGCTTATGATTGTTTTAAGCCACCAAATTGTGCAGCTAATTTGTTGCTCAGCAATAGATAACTAATAGGCACATCTAGATAAAGTTTCAGAACTTTAAAAATAAAATCCTACTCATTTCCAGAGTATGTCAACAAGGAGCAAGATGCAGGAATTCTCAACTGTAACCCTATGTGCTGGAAGACAATGGAAAAAAGGCCTATATACTTAAAATTCTCTGTCTAGCCTGCAGAGATGGAGGAAGCTAGTATGCTGTGGTCTGCTCAGTATTCTTTTTCATCTCCCTTCTTCTGATAGCAGCAACTGTTCTCCACAGGGAGTCATCTACCACCGCATGTGGTAGGTAGGCTAGGCTGTCAAAGTGCCCCATTATGGCCAAAAATGTGAATAGATGACCTAGAATCAGTCAATCATAATATTCTATCCCAGTTGCACTGTGATAAATAAGATGGAAATAAGACTAAACACATGTTATAACAAATAAATATAAACGGGATAAATTCACTTAGCGAAAGTTAAAGGGTCTCAGATTGGATTAAAAAAAAAAAATCCTACCATATCAAAAAGACACATCTCTAACAAAATGATTCAGAAAATTCTAAAGTAAAAAGTTAACCAAAAAGATGTTAGGCAAATGTTATAGAATGCAATCTTAATATTAGACAAGTCTGAATTAAATGCAAAAAGAGTTAAAAAGGTAAAGAGGCAGCAGGGGCCACGTGGGGGTGGAAAATGGGAAGTTAATGTTTAATTGGCATGGAGTTTGTTTGGAGTGATGGAAAATTTTTGGCAATGGATGACGACAGTGAAGGCACAACTTTGTGAATGTAATTAACACTACTAGATTGTATACTTGAAAGTGGATAAAATGGGAAATTTTAGATTGTATATGAGTTACCAGGAAAAAAAGTCCCATAGATCTGTAGATTGCAAAGAGTAAACCTTTATGTAAACTCTCTGCTATAGTTAATAGCATAATTATAATGTTTCATCAGTTGTAACAAAGACACCACACTAATGCAAAATGTTAACAGTCAAAACTTGTGTGTGACAGACTGGGGTATATAGTAACTCTGTACTTTCCACATGATTTTTTGGAAACCTACAACTGCTCCAAGAAAAAAAGAAAAAAACAAAGAGGACACTTTACAATAAAAAGTATACAATCCTCGAGGCAGGTTACGGCTGTCATAAATATGCACCAAATAATATACTATTAAAGAATATGGGATTGAAATTACAGGAGATACAAGGCAAATTCACAAAAATACAACAGTAGCTGCAAACTATAACTCAAAAGTGGTCCATGACAGAACAAGTAGATAGGTAAAGATAAAAGGATCTGGATAATATAATTAATAAGGTAATATTACATCCATAAATGAGATACTATTCAGCAACAAAAGGGAATGAACTATTGATACACAGGAGGAATTTAAAAATTATTATGCTAAGTACAAAAATTTATATACTCTATGATCCCATTTATATAAAATCCTAAAAAATGCAAAACAATATATAGTGACAAAAAGTAGTTAGTCATGGGAGGGAGCGGGTGGGGACGAGGTAAGGAGGAACAGGAGAGAGAGATTACAAAGGAGCACAAGGAAATTTTGGGGGGTGATGGACACATTCACTATCTTGATTGTGGTTATGGTTTCATGGGTATATACACATGTCACAATTATCACTGCACACTGTAAATTCATGTAGTTTCTTGGGTGTCAATTATACCTCAAATAAGCTGATTAAAAAATAAAACAGCAGGGGGGGAGAATGGGTGTATACGGGATCCTCTTATATTTTTTAATTTAATATTTTGTATGATCTATGTATCTTTAAAAAATTTTTTTAATCTATTAAAAAATAAAATAAAATAAAACAGGGGAGCAGTTGTAGCTCAGTGGCTGAGCACCTGCTTCCCATATATAAGGTCTGGGTTCAATCCCAGGTAGTACCTTAAATGAAAATAAAAATAAAAATAAAACAAAGGAATTCTAACATTTTTTTAAAAACATAAAATCATTTATAAAAATATACTCAATGGTATTAAAAGCCATAATGACTTTATACCAATCATCTTCCGTTTCAAACTTATCATGAAAAAGCTCTCTTTCAATTGTAAGAAAGATACTGTTCATTTTTCTCCTTGAATCAGACTTCCCTTCTGCTTCCCCAGAGATGTTTACCCATAGGTAGTAAGGCTCATCCTGTCTTACTTCCCAATAAGAGTTACAAGAACAGCTGCATGGGGGGAGGTGGGGTGGCAAGCGAGAGCGTGAGAGCACACGCACCCTGTGAGGCCCAGGGCAGGGGAGAGCTGACAGAAGGTGCTGCTAAGCAGAGCACCCCAGGGAGGCTGAAGTGGAGGCAGGGAGACTCAGCAAGAGGCTGTCACAACAGTCCAGGTGAGGATGGGTGCAGGAGAGGTGTTGTGCAGTTGTCACATTCGGTATATTTTGTCAAAGGACAAGCCAAGAGGATCTGCGGAATGGGCCAGATGCGGGAGGAAGAGGGGTCAAGCAAAACTCCTCGGTTTTGAACCTTCCGTGCATTTTACTAGAGGAGGAAGATGAAAACTAAATGAAATAAGGAACCAAGAAAAGAAAACACTATACCCACACACCAAAAGTATAGAATGGAAAAAGTTACTGAAGATAAAAACAAGATCATGAAATATCAAACAAAAAATAACTAGATTTGATTACCTTAAGAGCTACATTTCAGGAAAAAGAAAAAAAGAGAAAAAAACAAGAACTCTGATAGAGAAAAAGGGAAAAACACAAACAATGAGAAAAGGGCTATGACTAGATATAGGGATCTTTTTAAATCTCGAGTCCTGTAAAACCTTATTTGAAAATCCAAATGGGAAGGAGACTACAGGCAAAATAAACTGCTAGAATGGACATGAGAAGTGCTAGGAAACCTGAAGAGAACAGTAACCAAGGAAACCAGAGAACTACCTCTCTCCAAAGGGTTTTACTGACAAGTAGTATTAAAACAAATAATTCCTATGGTCCAAACCGCAGTAAAAGATTAAAAGTTTTCCAATTTATTCTGCAAAGCTAATATTAGCCTAATACTAAAATTGGACATAAATGGGGGGGGGGAGAAGGTAATTTCTCTTTTGAATACAGATGCAAAAATATGAAATGAAAGCTCAGGGACTCTCTTCCAGGAAAACATTAGAATACTATGTGAGGACTAGTAAAGGTTTAATCAGCACAGCTCATGATTAGAAAATGCTTTTGCTAGGTTAACATCAAAATAAAAAAGACATTGGAAAAAAGTCAACTTCTCTTCTTGCTTAAAAATAAAGCTCTTCCTTGAATAGCAAGACAAGCTAAAAATGCCATGTAGCAACCTCTTTTCCTGCAGTTGGGTACCCGTGGCACACTGAACAGCTTCCCTTACTTCCCTCGCAGCACAGAATTTAAAAAGATGGGTTAGCTAAACAAATACCCTGGTAATAACTGATACAGGAAAGACCATGAAAGGATGATAAAATTAGTGGGTGATAAGATGATGAGTAACACAGTCTCCAAGTGTCTCCATCCAAGAAATGTACTTATCACAGAGAGGAAAATAAACTTGAAATAGAGAAATCTGGCAAGTAATGAGACACATGACACTGAGGAGGGCAGAGCATCCCATTTTCCTGTGAAAATGCATAATCTCAACTTAATCATGAAAAAACATCAGGCAAACTCACACTGAGGGACATTCTACAAAAGAAGTGACTCTTTAAAAGTATCAAGGTCATAAAAGACAGGGAAAGACTGAGAACTGTCACCCACTGGAGGAGACTAAGAAGATCTAACAACTAAATGCAGTGTAGAGCTGTGATGGGATCCTCGTCCAAAAAAAAGGACAACAGGAGAAAACTGGTGAAGTTTGAAAAAGGTGTGTAGTTTAGTAGTAGGAATCTTAACTCCCTGTTTTGGCTATGTTAGATGTTATCAAAGAAGTTGGGTGAAGAATACTAGTTTTGTAACTTTTCTGTTAGTCTAGATTATTTCAAAAGTTAAAAGTTAAAAATATAAAAGAATTGGGAGCAGAAGTGGTTGAGTGTCCACTTCACACATGGTAGGTCCCAGGTTTAGTTGTTGGTGCCTCCTAAAAGTAAAAAAAAAAAAAACAATGAACAAAACAATTGAAAAAAGGGGAGTCAATGTGGCTCAGTGGTTGAGTGCCAGTTTCCCACATACAAGGTCCCAGGTTGAATCCCCAGCCCCAGTACCTCAAAAGACATATATATGTATTTTTTAAAAGAATTGTTTTAAAAATATTTCACCCAGCATTTCAGGTGTTTCGGTTGAGAGGTTTTTGCCTAAGCCACTGGAAGGCCAGAATTGTCACCAAGTGAGGTGGGGGAAGTCACAGGTGTTATGGTTTGTGGCAGAATAGAAGATGGGAGAGTTTAAGTTGATTAAGGTTGAGGGGCCAATTAGGTAGATAAGTAGGGATGTCAAGGAGACAATTAGGCAGATGAATCTACAGTTTGGCAGTGGGGAAGTCCAGGTTAGAAACAGAAATTTGGGCGTCATCAGGATAGAACTTGCTTTTAGAGTCAAGAGACTGGAAAAAGATCTCCTATGATTGGGCATAAAAGGAGAACATTCAAAGACCTGAGCCCTCCAATGTGAAGAAGGCAGGGAATTAGGAGGAAGTAGCCACAGAACTGAGAAAGAACACTGTGAAGTAGGAGGCAAACCAGGAGAGTGAGGAATCCTCAAAGCCAAGTGAAGTCAGTGTTTAAAGGGAGAAGGAGGGAGCCACAGAGTCAAATCCTACTGATGAGTCAGAGAGCTGAGGACGAGTACCGACTGAGCAAAGGGGGCCAGCAGACCTCAACAAGAGCAGTCTCAGTGCAGTGGCAGAGACAAAAGCCTGAGGGAGTGGATTTATTAGAGCATGAGAGGAGAGAAATTAGAGACAGCCAGAATAGAAAGCTCTTTTCAAGTGGAACAGAGAAATGGGGAGGGAGCTAGAAGGAAAAGTGGGAAAAAGAGAGGGCTTCTGGGGAGCACTAACAGCACATCTGCAATCTGGTGGGAAGGAGTCAGAGGAGGAGGAACATTAGCTGACTTAGGAGAGAGGGGAGGATGGCCAGAGAAGGGTCCTGGACCAGGCGAGAGGTCATAAGATTTGGTGTGAGTCTCTGGAATGGGAAGGAAGGCTGGTTCCTAAGTGCAGATGCTCGTGGATTTATAGGTACACGGGATGGCACTTCTGGAAGTTCTCCTCTGACTGCTTCAATTTTCTCAGGCTAATGGAAAGTAAGGGAAAGAGCTAAAAAAGTGAAGATAGGGGAAGAGGTGCTAGAGGTTTCAACAAGGAAGAATAGTCACATAGGAGAAGAGCAGAGCAAACAAACAGGTCAATGTCAACAACTGCTGAGCAGCAAAGAAGACCCATTTGTAGGTCAAGGCCCTGAAAGAGAGGCCAGCCAACATGATGGCATGTTTTCATCAGCCACATTTGCTGCACCGGTGCAGGTACAGCACAGGCAGGGAGCTGGAATTAACAAGGGCTGGAATTTTGATAAGCAAGGTCAAAAATGAAGAAAAGGACAAGTGAAGTGAGGGACTATGGTAGAGGGTAAGCATCATGATAGACCACAGGATTTACAAATGTATGAATAAATAAATAAATTTACTAAATAAATACCAAAGAGTACTTTCTGAAATAAGGCAATCCAATTTAAAATTGCATGTACAAACAAACAATACACCTAGGAAAACTCTAAAGAACCACACAGGACGGGCGGCAGACTTGGTCCAGTGGTTAGGGCTTGCATCTACCACATGGGAGGTTCGCAGTTCAAACCCCGGGCCTCCTTGACCCGTGTGGCGCTGGCCCATGCGCAGTGCTGATGCGCCCAAGGAGTGCCCTGACACACAGGAGTGTCCCCCACGTAGGGGAGCCCCACGCACAAGGAGTGCGCCCTGTAAGGAGAGCCGCCCAGAGTGAAAGAAAGTGCAGCCTGCCCAGGAATGGCGCCGCACACATGGAGAGCTGACACAACAAGACAATGCAACAAAAAGAAACCCAGATTCCTGTGCCACTGACAACAACAGAAGCGGACAAAGAAGACGCAGCAAATAGACACAGAGAACAGACAACCGGGGTGAGGAAGGGGGACGGGAGAGAAATAAATAAATCTTTAAAAAAAAAAAAAAGAACCACACAGGAGAAACTCCCCTTACCCAATATGAAAGCATAGTAAAAATCCTTAATAGCTTAAAACATGTCTTTTAACAAAGAGATCAAAAAGACAGAACACAAACAAAATTTCCAAGTTCATAAATATGCACAGAAATTTAATGTGAGCTAAAGCCAGAATCTTAAACTAGTGAAAGTGAATATAGTTTTTTAGGATAAATGGTTTTGGGAAACCACTTAGTAACCACCTAAAAAATGATGAATTTTGGATCCATGCTTTGCATTGTACACCAAGATAAACTCCAAATAGTTCAAAGATTTAAAAGTGAAAAATGAAAGCATAAAAGCACTAAAAGGGGCAGGGGGGAAAGCCGGATGTCTTTGTAACTCTTGAGTAGGAATAGTTTATGATTCACAATGCAACAGATATTTTAAAAACTTGACAATCAACCACTTAAAAATCAAAAATGTCTGTCCAGGAAACAATCCCTTACACAAGGTCAAAGGACAAATGACAAAATGGAGAAAAAGTATCTGTAACTCAAAACATATATAAAGAGCTCACAGAAATAAAGAATCTGACAAATAATTAAATGAAAAACCAGGCAAAGTTCACAGAAAAGGAAATACAAATGACTAAACATCTGAAAAAGATGTTCAAGCATACTCTGCACATGAAAATTACACTGAGATATCACTTTCATCTATCAGATGGGCAAAATTCTAAAGGTTCAGAATACACCCTGTTGGTAGAGCTTTGGGGACTATTGCAATCACATCCCACAAAAAGGGCAACATTTCGAGAGCCTTCTGCACTATTCACCCAGCCCTCTGCTGAGAACTGATCCCACAGCTATACGTGCCTGCATATGACCTGACATGTTTAACTTGATCCACTGCATCACTGTTCATAGGAGTCAAAAATCAGAAACGACCCAAAAGTTGAACAATACAAGATGAATTAAATAAGCCAGGCTACATTCCTACCTACGATAAAGCTGTTTGTGAGAGGGAGAGCGAGAGAGCGGAGAGAGCGGAGAGAGCGAGAGAGAGCGAGGGAGAGAGCGAGGGAGAGAGCGAGGGAGAGAGCGAGGGAGAGAGCGAGGGAGAGAGCGAGGGAGAGAGCGAGGGAGAGAGCGAGGGAGAGAGCGAGGGAGAGAGCGAGGGAGAGAGCGAGGGAGAGAGCGAGGGAGAGAGCGAGGGAGAGAGCGAGGGAGAGAGCGAGGGAGAGAGCGAGGGAGAGAGCGAGGGAGAGAGCGAGGGAGAGAGCGAGGGAGAGAGCGAGGGAGAGAGCGAGGGAGAGAGCGAGGGAGAGCGCGAGAGAGAGAGCGAGAGAGAGCGCGAGAGAGAGCAAGAGAAAGCGAGAGAGAGAGCAAGAGAAAGCGAGAGAGAGAGCAAGAGAAAGCGAGAGAGGTGAGGAAGTTCTCTATGAACTGACAGGGAAAGAATCTCTAGGATATATTGTTAAATTTTTAAAGGCAAAAATGTGAAATGGAATATATAATAGGCTACTTTCTGTTCAAAAGGGAGATATGGCATGGACTGTACTTATAGTACAAGGATAAAAATGTGCTTTCATCAATTATAACAAATGTCCCACATCAATACAAGGTGTTAATAATAAGGTGGTATATGGGAATCCTGTATTTTATGAATGATTGTTCTGTAAGCCCATAACTTCTCTAATAGAAGGGAGAAAGGAATATATGTGTGTGTGTGTATGTATGTTCATATTTTCTCACATTTGCATAATGAAACAATGGAAGAATAGACCAAAAAAGTGGTTACCTATAGAAGGCAAGGGAAACGGTGAATGGGGACAACAGTGAAAGCAAGACTTCTCTGAAACATTTGTATGGACATAAGTTTTTGAGTCATTTGGGTAAATACTGAGGAGTGCAATTGCTGCATCTTATGATAAACCTGTCTTTCAAAATGGCTATACCATCTTTGCATTTGTGCCAGCAGTGAATGAAGGCTCAGGCAACTGGGCTCTCATCTATCATATGGGAGGTCCCAGGTTCAAATTCCAGGTCCTCCTGGTGAAGGTGAGCTGGCCCATGCAGTGAGCTGGTGCAACAAAATGACACAACAAAAAAGAGACACTGAGGAAAAGACAATGAGAGATACAACAGACCAGAGAGCTGAGGTGGCTCAAGCAATTGAGTGCCTCTCTCCAACATCAGAAGGCCCTAGAATCGGTTCCCAGTGCCTCCTGAAGAAATGACAAGCAGACACGGAAGAATGGACACAGCAAATGGACACAGGCAGGAGACAGCGGGCATAAGCAACAAGGGGGTGGGGAATAAATAAATTAAATCAATCTTAAAAAATGATAATAATATCTTTTTTTTAAAAAAAAGACTCCTCAACTGGAATTTTTCATGTCATTTTGATGTCTGAACTACCTGCTCATATTACCTATTCAAAAATAAATTAATATAAGACCAAAAAGCAAATCAGAAATACTGGAAATGAAAAATAAGTAACTGACTTAAAACTCAATAGTCAAATGATGCTGGAACAAACTGGACATCCACATGCAAAAAATAAATCTAGACACAGACCTTATACCTTTCACAAAAATTAACTCAAAATGGGTCACAGACCTAATGTAAAGTACAAAACTATACAACCTTTAGAAGACAACAGAGGAGTAAATCTAAGTGACCTTTGATTTGGTGATGACTTTTTCTATACAAAACCAAAAGCACAATCCATTAAAGACTTCATTAAAATGAAAAACTGCAAAAGACACAATTGAGATAATGAAAAGACAAGCCACAGACTAAGAGAAAATATTTGCAAAACACATATATGATAAAAGATTTCTATCAAATATATACAAAGAAATGTATGCATCAACTGCAATGAATGTACCACACTAATGAAAGAAGTTGTTGATAAGGGAAAAGTGAGGGGTGGGGGGGAGTGGGACATATTTTTATTTTTAATAATTTTTTAATGTAACCATTTGTGTGGTCTATGTATCTTTTAAAAATACATACATTAAAAAAAATGATATACACGACACAAAATCTACTAGAAGGACTAAAATCCAAAACACTGACAACACCAAATGCTAGTGAGGATGGGGAGCTACGGGAGCCTTCATTCACTGCTGGCACAAATGCAAAGATGGTATAGCCATTTTGAAAGACAGGTTTATCATAAGATGCAGCAATTGCACTCCTCAGTATTTACCCAAATGACTCAAAAACTTATGTCCATACAAATGTTTATAGCAGCTTTATTCATAGTTACCGAAGCTTAGAAGCAATCAAGATATACTCAGAGAGTGAATGGACAAACTGTGGTATATCTGCAAAATGTAACATTATTCAGCAATAAAAGAAATGAGTTATCAAGTCATAAAAAGACATGAAGGAACTTTAAATGCATGATGCTAAGTGAAAGAAGCCAGTCTGTAAAGGCTATACACTGTTTGATTCCAACTACATGAAATTCTGAAAAGAAAAGAGAGAGTAAAAGACCAGTGGTTGCCATGGTGAGGGAGGGATTAAATAGGTAGAACACAGGAATTTTAGGACAGGGAAACCATTCTGTAAGATTCTGTAATTGTGGACACGTGACATTATGCATTTGTCCAAACCCACAGAACACAAGTCTCAGACTATGCCATGAAGGCGCTGGTGTGCTGCAGCTGGCGGAGCCGGGTGCTAGCTCCAGCCTCCTGGAGGAGCCACATCTCCTGGGGCTCTAGGTGCTGCCCGTGGCGAGGCACACTCAATGGCACAGGAGAAGATGCTGTGAATTCCCCATGACTTTTGGGAGGAGGAATGCCAGAGCTGCCAGCTGAAAATTATTCTACCAAGAAAACTATGCCCCAGGATAGAACCACCTGGTTCTCTTCTTGTTCTATGAGACTTCGGCACTGAAATGGTGTTTATGACCTACATCTGCTCAAACAGCCATTACTTGAAAGGCCCGGTTGGTGGGGAGGGGGGGGGAGGCACAGATATTTTCGTGTCTAATTCCAGTGTGTCTTCAGAGAGCCAGGCAAAGATCGCTCCACTACCTCTTCATATGCAAACCCACACCTTCCTTGCCCCGCAACCTCATCTCATCTTGCACGGGATGGTTTCTTCTGAATACATCTGGGAAATACCTGACTACTGTCCAGAACTGAAGTTCTCCTTATATTACTTTCTTCTGCCCTATCTGCTACTGTCTGTAAACCTGTGTTTTTTTCCCCTAAGTTGTATAACCAACCCTGGGACTATAACAAAAGCAAATGGATGGCTGCTTCTTCAAGTTTATGAATTCGAGGAAGTGATTCATCTACAGAACCTGAGATGCTCCACTTGTGACAGAAGGAAACCAGCTTGATCTGAGCACTGCAGAGTGTGTCACTGGTGTGAGCACCGTTTCGAGCATCACAGTGCTTGGGTGTACAACAGCATTAGCACCTAGGATACCAGTACTTCCACATCCACCTCTTGACAGTGACGGCCTCGGCATGTTTCAAATCCAGTTGGATTTGTCAAATGTGTACCTGGAGATTTAAGCAGAAGTCCTTGGAAGCCCCCAGGTGGTTGACTTCACCTTTCTTACTTAGTACCTATCTCTGACGTTCCCAAGACCTGTCTTCATGCTGGGGTTTGTCATGGTGCTGTGCTTCCTCTTGGGGAGCTATCTGTGTTTTGCTCTGTACCTGGCCACCACCAACCAGACCACCAGCAAGTGGTACAGAGGGGATGGGGTCCAGGGCTGGCACTGCCTCTGTGCAGCAGGGCCTCCATCAGCAGAGCCCTGAGTCTGCCAGAACATTTAGTTCCATGGGGTTTGGAGCCACCTGGGCAAGATCTTCTTACTTGTTGCACATTATGAGAAAAAGAACTAAACATAGGAAGAGTGTTACTGCCTTTTTAAAATAGTATAATTTATATATTTAAAAAAAAAAAAAAAACAACCCATAGAACTGTACAACAAACAGTGAATCCTAATGAAGACTATGCACTTTAGTTAAAAGTAATGTATCACAGTGCCTGCCTGGATGTCTCCAGAGCCCTCAGGAGCCCCGCTATTTAGGGTACTATCTATTTTAGCAGTCAATGAGATCCTGCCGAGACGTGCATAAGCATAACCTCTGGAATGACCTCCTGACTCACTCTGAAGTCTCTTAGCCATAAAAACTCATTTGTCTTTACCCTTTCCCCCTTTCGGTCAAAGCCTTTTTCCAGTTGCACTGTAGTTGGTGCTTGGTAGTAATCCCTCGGTGCCAAGGAGACTCATCCCTGGGAGTCATGTTCCATGCTGGGGGGTGCATTTATATGCTGAGTTTGGCTTAGAGAGAAGCCACATTTGAGCAAGAAGGAGCAGGGCTGCAAGCTCAGGAGTTTGGCGCCCTCCAGTGGGCCTTACTTTGGAACTTACGCTCCCCAATGTCAGAGTTGGACTCAGTTGTGGTTCCCCTATACATAGCTCTTCTGCCCCTCCTATTTGAACCTATAGTTAGTACTAGAGTCGATAGGTTTATGTCAAAGAGACTTAAATCACTGGGCTTTCCATGTGCCAACTGGGCCCTGAATCCCAACAGAGTTGCAAAACTACTCTCCAGTTCATTGGACTCACCCAGGACAAGTAACAAGGAAATGATGATGGACAACAACCATCCTAAGGAAGAGAGAGAGACTACAACTGCAAGCAAGATAGTTCCATCCACCTACCCCATGGAATCTAAGCCCCCTCTCAATTAGTACTGGAGTGGGCATCACCATCCCAGAATCCTCAGGATTGGGGAATGAACGATGGACTAGAGTAGGCTTACTATTATTCCACTATAGACTTACTGTTATTCTAGCGATGGAAGAACCACTGGAGGTTCTGAGGGGAGGGAAAGGGGAAAAATTGGTATAATATGGGGGCATTTTCAGGACACTGGAATTGTCCTGAATAATGCTGCAATGACAGATACAGGCCATTATATATTCTGTCATAACTTAGAAAATTATGCAGAAGAGAGTTTAAACTATAATAGTAAACCATAATCCACACTTAGTGGCAATGCTCCAATACGTGTTCATCAATTTTAACAAATGTATTGCACTAATGAAGGATGTTGTTAATATGAGAAAGTATGGTAGGGTGAGGGAGTGGGGCATATGGGAATCCCCAAACTTTTTTTTTCATTTTTCTTTTTTAGATTTATTTTTCATTTATTTCTCTCCCTTTCTTCCCTCCCACCCCAGTTGTCTGCTGTGTCCATTTGCTGCGCTGCCTTCTGTGACCGCTTCTATCCTTAACAGTGGCACCGGGAATCTGTGTTTCTTTTTGTTGCGTCATCTTGCTGTGTCAGCTCTCCGTGTGTGCAGCGCCATTCTTGGGCAGGCTGCACTTTCTTTCGCGCTGGGCAGCTCTCCTTACAGAGTGCATTCCTTGCGCATGGGGCTCCCCTACGCGGGGACACCCCTGCGTGGCATGGCACGCCTTGCATGCATCAGCACTGCACATGGGCCAGCTCTACACGGGTCAAGGAGGCCCAGGGTTTGAACCGCGGACCTCTCATGTGGTAGGCGGACGCCCTATCCGTTGGACCAAGTCCACTTCCCATCCCAACATTTTTTATGTAACATTTATGTTACATAAAGTATCTTTTTAAAGTATTTTTTTAATTTTAAGTATTTAAAATAAAATACATGCTTAAAAAAAAAAGTAATGTATCAATATTGGTTCATCAACTGCAAGAGATAGACCATACTAATGAAAAAATATTCATGACAGGGGCAACTGTGCTGATGGTGGTATATGGGAACTTTCTGCTCAATTCTTCTCTCTAAAACTGCTCTAAAAAAATCTATTAATTAAAAAATAAAACTCAATAGACTGGCTAGCCTAATCTCTGGCCTGGACATGGTCAAAAGAAAGTAGTATTGAACTAGAGGAATTCACTCAGGAAAGAGCAAAGAAAGATCAATTACAAGGTTATACTACTTATTCTATTAATTTGCTTACTAAAACCTCTGAAGAAAAATTTTAAAAGCCAACTCATCAGTATTTCTGAATCTGCAGACCTTGAATCAATAAGGCTCTGAACTCTTCCTATCCCTCTGCTAAGTGACTCTGACTTTTCCTTTCATCCCAAGTCATTCCGTGCACCTGGACATGACAAGTGTGAACAGGAGTTTCTCTCTTTGTGTGTCTGGGTCTTCTTTTTAAAAACTGCCTTTGTTTCTTCAAATTAAATTGCAAGGAGGAGGAGCTAGCCCTGCAATTCATGACTAGAAGTGGACACAGAGGTTGTGAAATGAGCTGAAAGGGATGAAGGAGAATAAGGACAGAGGGCAGGAACCCAGTAGAAGCAGAAGGCTGAAGGGAGCCCATCCTCATCTCCCTGGATGGAGCACCATTCACCACACCAAACTGAGTGCTGACAATGGGTGAGGCACTCTGCCAGGCACCTCAAAGGTACAAAAACGCCACCATATCCCTGACTATGTTTTGAAGGCAACCACAAACTTATTTTAGGTAAAGGAAAGGAGAACTGGTAAAATTAGGCTGTTGTTCATGCTGGGTAATCAGCAAATCAAGGGAAGCATGAAAAGATAGGACTTAAAAATGAAAATGGATGTAGTTTGCCATTCGGGAAGATTGTAGACATGGAGAGGATGTAAGTGAAGATCAAAAAGAGGGAAACAGGGCAGTAGACTTGGCCCAGTGGTTAGGGTATCCATCTACCACATGGGAGGTCCATGGTTCAAACCCCGGGCCTCCTTGACCTGTGATGGCACCACACACACGGAGAAATGACACAAGATGACGCAGCAAAAAGAAACACAGATTCCTGTGCCGCTGACAACAACAGAAGCGGACAAAGAAGACACAGCAAATAGAACAGACAACCAGGGTGGGGGGAGGAGAGAGAAACAAATAAATAAATAAATCTTTAAAAAAAAAAAAAAGGGACACATTTTTTAATGTAACATTAAAAAACAAAGACAAAAAATATTAAAAAAAGAAGCCAAAATGAAAAAAAAAAAAAAAGAGGGACACACAGAAGCAAATTCGTTGATAAGCAAATTATGGAAAAGAATGAAAGAAAAGGAAAGAATGGAGAAAAATATTAACTAATTTGGCCAAAATAAGTTGCACATCTGTATCAAACTTCTACACAAGCGCTCCAGCCCTCTGCCGTACTATGACAGCCTCAGATTCATTAACAATGAAGACTCGATCCCACATTGTCATTGCCTAAATTGACATTAAAAATAATGCTTTTGGCATCACAGTCCTTGCCCAAATATATAAAACAAGCTTCCACGGAGAGTTCACGAATGCTGCTAAAAAGACTCAAGTAGTAATAGGAATGAAAAATTAAACCAATCCATAAAAACTAATTAATACAACTATTAAGCAAAAGACAGATGAGGTCTTCCTCCTCCCAATGTTTCCCTGTGACTTAGGAACTCACAGGGATGTGGACACAATGCACGCCCCAGGCAGCGAACAGCACCGAGGCCATCAGGAAGCCGCTGCACTCCTCCAATGCCTTTCTAGATTTCTTTAGCTCTTTGCCACCCACGATAGATCGGCCCCACAGGTAGCTCTTTTTAAGGCCATAAAAAGAGCAGCTTCTGGTTTGCTGAACAAAGCCAACAGGTGAATGCATTCCTGGGCCTGATACAAAGGGCTGAAGGCTGGCAAGAGAATGTTGGGAGCGGGGGTCCTTTTCAATGACTGCATTTTTGTGTGACATTTATTTTTTTCCTAAATATGAAAGTAATGCCTGCTCCGAACTCATCTTTCAGAGTGTTGAATGCTCCCCACTGAACAGGGCTCCCGCTGCTCTGAGGCTGGATGTCAGGATACGGACAGGACGCAGAAGGTCACACCTGAACCTGGTTTCCTGAGCCGATTGGTTAGCCTGGTGAGCCACCGAAGCCTGGCGAACCTGTGGCTTGTTCGGCAGCAGAAGGGGAAACTGACAAATTTGTGCACTAGGTTCTTTCCCCTAAAGCAATTCTTTCCAGGAGAGCCAGAGAAGGAAAAGAGTTCTGACCTTTGAGAGTACCTGGGTGATGAGCTATGGAAGACTAAAGATGTCCACACACCCTCCACCATCCCTTCCGATGTGAGGTGGGTCTGTGTCCTCTCCCCTTGGGTCAGGCCGGCTGAGGCTGCTCTGATGAGTAGGCGATGGCGGAAGTGAGGCTGTGGCAGCTCCCAGGCCCAGCCTCAAAGGACAGTAGGCTTCCATTTCCTCTCGAGGAACACCTGCGGAGGCGAAGCCAGCCTCCACGTTAGAATGACCCTGAGACCGCTCAGGCTACACAGGGAGGCCCAGGGGAATGAGGCAACACTGAAGAAGGGGGTCAAGAAGCAATCCGGGGGAAGCGGACTTTGGGGGAAGCGCCCAATGGAAAGGGCGGCCGCCTACCACAGGGGAGGTCCGCGGTTCAAACCCAAGGCCTACTTGACCCGTGTGGAGCTGGCCCATGCACAGTGCTGATGCGTGCAAGAAGTGCCCTGCCACGCAGGGGTGTCCCCCATGTAAGGGAGCCCCACGCTCAAGGAGTGCGCCCCGTAAGGAGAGTCACCCAGCGCGAAAGAAAGTGCAGCCTGCCCAGGAATGGCACCTCCCACATGGAGAGCGGACACAGCAAGATGACGCAACAAAAAGAAATACAGATTCCCGTGCTGCTGATAAAGATAGAAGTGTTAACAGAAGACAGTGAATAGCCACAGACAGCAGACAACTGGGGGGGTGGGGAAGGAGAGAGAAATAAAGTTTTTTTTTCAATAAGTCTTTAAAAAAAAAAAAAAAGAAGCAACCCGGCCCTCCAGCCCCAGTGGACACCACAAGGTCAGAGACAACGTGCACTGTGACACCACCAAACAACTGCTCTCAAGCTCTTTGTCTCGGGGTAGCATGTTAAGCAGCAATGGATCACTGGCGTGTAAACTGAGAAAGGCCCGTTCTTGCCAAAAGGAGAGGCTGGGACAGAGCCAAAGGTGCAGGAGGCCAGCAGAACCAAATTAAGAGTGGGGAAGGGTGCAAGGAAGGGAGTTCAGCAGGCTGCCCCTGAACAAGGTGAGGGTGCTGAGGTTTCTGGTCTTGGGGGGCATGGTGGGGCCAGCCTGGTTTCAAGCACACTGCCACAGAAACGCCCCAACGTGCTCTTCAGGACAATTGTGCCACCAGCCAGAGGTGATACCTTCATTAGCGAATGCACACCCCTCCCCAGTCCCACCCTCAGGAAGGGAGAACTGCTAAGGCTGCTCACTCCCCTTGCCCACACCCCTGTTTTTTATCCCTCCTCCCAACGGCCCAGTTAAGCAAGTTGAGGTCACAGAAGCAGCACATTCCAGCTGCCCTTCCAGCCTCCATTTCTCCCCTCCTTCCCAGCAGTCCCAGAGTCCACATGGGGCTTAAGGTGGTTTCCCAGGAGGCTGCCTCCATGCTCGGGTCCACGACCTTCGCCAGAGCAAGTGGTTCAAAGGAGGACAAGTGACCTGAGAGTGGCTTTCAGGACTTGAGCCTGGAATGCTGGGATAAGGGCAAGGACTGCAACCATCACTGCTCTCCTGAAGGCCAGCCTGAGGTCAAAGCTCAGGCACAGAGGAACGCAGGACTCAGAGAATCCCACAGAAAGAGTCACAATGGGAAGCAAGGCAAAGCTAAGTCTGAAATCACCTTCCCTCTAGAATTTTCAACCAAAGCAATAAACCCTATATTAGTGAGACAGACAAGTGGGCACCCCAAAGCATCCAACCCACTGCAAATGCTTCAGCTCCTTCTGCCAGAATCACCAAGGACCCCCCTTGCTTCCTTCCATCCTAATTCTGACCCCTTGACTGTGTAGCTCAACCCAGGCCCCACAGTTAGCATGGACCAATGTTCCCAATGCTGACCCTTAGCGCTCTAGTGGGAACCAGCCCTTGCTGACCCCTGCTCTTGACCACCTAAGTGCCCTGAGACCCCTCCTCCCCCGGCCTCTGCCCCCCAGCCCTGCCCACTCGAGCCCCATGGGATAGTTTGGGACTCACTCCCTTCCAGCGGCACCCAGTACCTTTCCCCACTGACCTCTATGTTCATCCCCAACCAGTTTCACCTACATACAAATGGGGGGATGGTGCTCCAGGGAATCTGTCCTTGCAGTTTAGCCTCCAGGGAGGTGACTGACTACCTGGAAAATCCCAGCTCTACCCTTCATCAAAAGGCATGCAGCAAATTACAGGAACAAAAACAGATCAGTGGTTGCCAGGGGCTGGGAATGGGAGAAGAGGTGACTACCAAGTGGGAACTGGGGGGATGTTGAGACTGTTCTGTATCTTGACAGAGGTGGTGGTCATGCAACTGTTTTGTCAAATCTCATAAAACTATGTCCTACGAAGGGTGAATTTTACTGTATGCAAATAAAAAGAAGTAAATAAGGGAGGGAGACAGGCAGGCAGGCAGGGATGCAGCCCTGGGGAGTTTGCTGGGAAGCAGAAAGAGCCTCCAAATGGGTCACCCTGCAAAAATGCTTCCTGACACTTCAGCGTGCATTTTCTCCCACCCTTCTTCTGGTCTCAGCTTGAGCACCTCTTCCTCCTGCTGTGCTGCCAGGCCCTGCTGCTACCAAATGCAGCAGGCCCTTTCACCAAATGACCAGCCTGGCAGGTGGCCAGCAAGGGTTTGCAGCGTTCTGGTCTCTCTTCCACCCCTTCATTCCAGTCTGTCCCTGAACCTCCCGCCCCACCTCAGGCCGTCTGTACACCTGCTTAGAGCCCGGCAGCAACACGCATCTCTCCTCGGCACTTGGTCGCTGAGCTCTGTCGTTCCTCCCGCCAGGACGGTCGGCCTCTCCTTCCTGCCTTGATGGACACCTCCATACCCAGCTCCACCGCCTGGCAGCTAACGCTGAGAACTGCCCTGTCTCCTTTCTCAGGTGATCAAATTCTTCAGCTTTCCCAGGACTGAGGGGTTCTGGGATGCAGTGTTTTCAGTGCCAAAACCAGAAGAGTCCTGGGCAAACCTGACCTTTGCACTGAGGCTCACCTGCCCAGTGCCCCAGCTATTACAGTAGAAGAGTCTGACAGAGCTGGGGGACGAGGAACAAGCAGGGCTATTTCCAGTGTAAGTGCCATTGTACCTAGAAGCCCCAGTATCTGTTTAAGCCAGGGGGAGAATAGAAGTCTGTCATCCATGCCCAAGCACATGTATAAAGATCAGCAACCTTTCCAGTTCAGGGCTCAGGGGTCCATGTAAATCAGAGATACGGCTACTAGTTTGATGAGTGAGAGAAGATCAAAAAAGGATGCAAACACTGAATGGACAGAAACAAGTCCGGCCACCTCAGCCACCATGCCCTCGGACTCAACCTCATGTTCAGGCTCTTCTCCCTCAAAGCACGTGCCGCCCCCATAACAGCAGACGGTCCTCATATGACACTTGTTTCTCTAAGGAGAACTGGCTCATATGGAACAAGTAAACAGGGAGCATCAGTGTAATACAAGGCTGCGTCGGGTTTTTCCTGGGCAAGGAGAGCCAGGCCAGCGGGAGCAAATTACAGCGGTCAGCAGGAAGGAACAGCCCCCGGCCCTGGCAGCAGGAACCCTTCTGTCTGTATTTGATGAATCTGAAAACAAGTGCTGCACAGGGGCTCCCTACAGCCAGCCGAGGCTTCAGCGGTGTGCTGTTAGCCCCATTTTCCCCAGAGCCCTCAGAGCATTGTGAGATTTTTCGGGAGCATGTGTATCATGCTGGAGCAGAAGCAGCAGAGCCGTTCAGCCTGTCTTTCCCACTAGATGTAAGCCCTATGGGGCAGGGCCACCCCTCTCTGCTCAGCCCTGGATAACCAGGGCCTAGAGCAAGGGCTGGCAGGAAAATAGTGCCTCGTTGTACAAAGAATGAACTGAGGGCAACCAAGAGAATCTCCCCCAGAAGAAACAGGATTAAAACTCTGGATTAACATCATAGCTCCGAGATAAGCAAGCAGGCTGCTTCCTCTCACTACGCCCACCTGAGGTCCAAATACCCTCCACTGATTTCCTGGAGCACAGCTGAGAAAGCAGGAAAGTCCCAGTACCCATGATGAATAGCAAAGGATAACAGAAAAGGAAAGCAACTCAAGAGGATGTGATTTCATTTCACAGGGAAACAAAGATGACAAGATGTCAGTGGAGCTCGGCAGTGAAGAGCTTGGGCTCTGCAGGTGGCCAAGGTTCGATTCCAGGCTCAGCCACAGGTGTGCTGGATGACCTCCCACAGGCTCCTTTGCTGTGCCTCAGTTTTCTCACCTGCATAAAGGGGGAATCCTAGTGCCCACCTGTTGGGGCTGCTGTGAGAACTCAATGAGATGAAGAATGGAGAGTGGGTACATGGCACAGTGAGTGGTACTTAATAAGCCCTCAACAGACATATGTTGTCATGTTCTACACTAGTGATAGTGATAACAGCAGAAGTAAAAATGATAATGACAACAGTAATATAATAATAAAAGTATATGAGAACCAAATCATAACTAGCTTGTCATCCAGGGTTCCTATTCCATATGGAACCCAGGGACACAGCTTAGCATCATGTTGCCAAGCAGCCATAAAAGAACGAGATGGGGGAAGCAGATGTAGCTCAAGGGGTTAAGTGCCTGCTTCCCATGTACAAGGTCCCAGGTTCGATCCCCAGTACCTCCCAAAAACAAAACAAAACAAAACGAAAAAAAAAAAAAACTCTCATTGGGAAGCAGACATAACTCAGTGGTTGAGCGCCCACTTCCCATGTACGAGTCCTGGGTTCAAGTCCCAAGACCTCCTAAAAAAAACAAAAGAATGAGACAGGATCAGTAGGCCTTGAGGTCCAACATGTGAACCACCACTGCTGGTGTGTTTTAGGAAGAAAGAATGCTGGATGAGGATGTGATGGAGCACAGGGATGGGCAGAGAAGGACTTGAGAGGAAGAATAAAGGGCACAATTGTCTTCTCTCTATTCAATCTTTAACAAAAAATAAGAGAAATAAACATAAAATACAGTTACAGTCATCAATGGGGAAGGCAGCAAAAAGAAATGTTAAATTTAATTAAACTACTTTAAGTTTTAAAGTTGCTGAATAGGCCCTGAAAACCAAAAATTAACCACATCATTTCAAAAAGTAAAAGATGTTTTCAGCAACACAAAGTGTTTACTAATACACAAAGCACTCCTCTGTAAAGACTTGGATGAAAGCTGTTTTGCCTTCACTCACTTGCTCCTCAGCAAGGGAAAGGCAATAGAAGGGGTGTTGGAGGAAATAATGGCTGAAAATTTCCCAAACCTATTGACGGAGATGCATGTACATGTCCAAGAAGCACAACACACCCCAAAAAGCATAATCCCTACAGGACTACCCCAAGACATATACTTGTCAAATTATCCAATGCACAAAAGCAAAGAGAAAATACCAAAAGCAGCAAGAGAAAAGAAAACCATCACATACAAGGGAGGCTCCATAAAATTAAGGGCTGATTTCTCAACTGAAGCCATGGAGCCAAGAAGGCAGTAATATGACATAGTCAAGGTACTAAAAGAAAAGAATTTCTAATCAAGAATATTCTATCCAGCAAAGCTAGCATTGAAAAATGATGGAGAGTTCAAAATATTCACAGAGAAACAGAAACTAAGAGAGTATGCTAACAAGAAACCTGCCCTTCAAGAAATACTAAAGGGAGTTCTGCAGGAGGAAAGGAAAAAACAAGAAAGACAGAGTTGGAAGACAGTGTAAGACCAACTAAATTGACAAAAAGAAAGAAAAAAATCAAGCAACATATGACAAACATAAGTCCAAAGAAAATATGTCTAATATAAGTAATTCCTTGAAAGTAATAACACTGAATGTCAATGGACTAAATTCACCTGCTAAGAGGCAAATAGGAAGACTGGATAAGGAAATATGACCCATCTATATGCTGTCTACAAGAAACACATCTTAGACCCAGGTATTCAAGGAGATTGAAAGTGAATGGCTGGAAAACAATCTTACAGGCAAACAATAACCAGAAAAGGGCAGGAGTAGCTATATTAATATCGGACAAAATAAACTTTAAATGCAAAACTATTGTGAGAGACAAAGATGGACACTACATATTGGTGAAAGGGATAATCTTTAAAGAAGAACAATCATAAACATTTATGCCCCTAACAAAGGTGACTCCAAATATGTGAGGCAAACACTGGAGAAACTAAGGGAAGGGAATAGATGCCTCTACAATTATAGTGGGGGACTCTTCAACACACCACTATCGCCATTGGACAAAACATCTCAAAAGAGAATCAATAAAGAAACAAAGACTTTGAACAATATATTAGAGGATCTGGACCTAACAGACATATACAGAACATTACACCCAAATACAGCAGAATATACATTCTTTTCAAATGCAAATGGATCATTCTCCAAGATAAACCACATGCTAGGCCACAAAGAAAGTCTCAATGAATTCAGAAAGATTGAAATCATACAAAATAATTTCTCTGACCAGAGTGGAATGAAGCTGGAAATCTGCAAGGGCCAGAGACCCAGATATGGCACCAAGACATGGAAGTCACACAACACACTCTTAGAAAAACTGTGGGTGAAGGAGGAAATCTCAGCAGAAATCAATAACTACCTTGAAACTAATGAAAATTATAACACAATATATCAAAACTTATGGGATGCAGCAAAAGCTGTACTGAGAGGCAAATTCAGAGCCATAAATTCATACATCAAAAAAAGAAGAGCTAAAATTGAAGAACTAACTGCACAACTGGAGGAATTAGTAAAAAAAAAAAATCCCAAAGAAGGAAAAAAGAAAGAACGAAGATCAGAGTAGAACTAAATGAAAGAGAAAATAAGAAAGTGCTGGAAAAAATAAACAAAACAAACAGTTGGTTCTTTGAGAAGATCAATAAAATTGACAAACCCTTAGCTAAACTATCAAAGGAAAAAAGAGAGAAGATGCAAATACACAAAATAAGAAATGAGAAAGGGGATATCACCACTGACCCCACTGAAATAAAGACTATCATAAGAGGATACTTTGAAAAACTGTATTCCAACAAGAAAGACAATTTAGGGGAAAGGGACAAATTCCTAGAAACACATAAGCAACCTACATTTTCAAAAGAAGAAACTGATGGTCTCAACAAACCAAACACAAGTAAAGAGATAGAATCAGTCATTAAAAGCCTCCCAACTAAGAAGAGCCCTGGGCCAGATGGCTTCACAGGTGTATTCTACAAAACATTCCTGAAGGAACTGACACAAATCTTGCTTAAACTCTTCCAAAAAATCTAAACAGAAGGAACATTGCCTAATTCATTTTATGATGCCTAAATTACCCTAATACCAAAGCCAAACAAAGACACCATAGGAAAGGAAAATTACAGACCAATCTCTCTAATGAACCTAGATGCGAAAATCCTCAACAAAGTACCTACTAATCGTATTCCAACAACACATTAAATGAATTATACACCACGACCAAGTGGGTTTCATTCCTGGTATGAAAGGATGGTTCAACATAAGAAAATCAATTAATGTAATACACCACATAAACAGATTGATGGGAAAAAAAACACATGATCATATCTATAGATGCGGAGAAGGTATTTGACAAAAAACAGCACCCTTTCTTGATAAAAACACTGCAAAAGATAGGAATAGAACAAAATTTTCTGAACATGATAAAGGGTATAAATGAAAAACCCACAGAACATCATTTACAATGGTGAAATCCTAAAATCTTTCCCTCTAAGATCAGGAACAAGACAAGGCTGCCCACTATAACCTCTTCTATTTAACATTGTCTTAGAAGTACTTGCTTCAGCACTGAGGCAAAATCCAGATATAAAAGGGATCCAAATAGGAAAGGAAAAAATCAAAATTTCACTATTTGCAGATGACATGATCCTATACATAAAAAGCAGCCCTGAGAAGTCTAAACAAAGCTTCTAGAACTTATAAATGAGTTCAGTAAACTCGCAGGTTATAAGATCAATGCACAAAAATCAGTAGCATTTCTGTACACCGATGATGAGCAATCTGAGAAAATCAAGAAACAAATACCATTTACAAAAGTAAATTAAAAAACCAAATACCTAGGAATAAATTTAACTAAAGACGTAAAAGACTTATACATAGAAAACTACACAACACTGTTCAAGGAAATCAAAGAACACCTAAATAAATGAAAGAATATTCCATGTTTGGATAGGAAGACTAAATATTAAGATATCTATCCTACCAAAACTGATCTACAGATTCAATGCAATCCCAATAAAAACCAATACAGCATTTTTTAATGAACTACAAAAACTATGAAATTTATTTCAAAAGGAAAGAGGCCCCGAATAGCCAAAGACATTCTGAAAAGTAAAAATGAAATTGGAGGAATCACACTACCTGACTTCAAAAGATACTACAAAGCTACAGTAGTGAAAACGGCATGGTTTTGGCACAAGGATAGTCACACTGACCAATGGAACTGAATTGAGAGTTCTGATATAGATCCTCATATATACACTCATCTGACATTTGACAAGGCCACCAAGCCCACTCAACTGGGAGAGAATGGCCTCTTCAACAAATGGTGCCTAGAGAATTTGATATCTATATGCAAAAGAAGGAAAGAGGATTGTCATTGCACACATTACACAAAAATGAACTCAAGATGGATCAAAGACATAAATATAAGAGCCAAGACCATAAAGACCTTGGAAAACATTGTCAGGAAGCATCTACAGGGCCTTGAAATAGGAAACGGCTTCATGAACTTCATACCCAAAGCATAAGCAGCAAAAGAACAAATAGATAAATGGGACCTCCTCAAAATTAAAGCCTTCTGCACCTCAAAGGAGTCTGTCATGAAAGTGAAAAGACAGCCTACTAATGGGAGAAAATATTAGGTAACCATATATCTGATAGACTTATATCCTACATATATAAAGAACTCCTACATCACGAAAATAAAAAGACAAACAACCCATTTAAAAAATGGGAAAAAGATTTGAACAGACGCTTCTCCAAAGAAGAAATACAAATGGCTAAAAAGCACATGAAAAAATGCTCAGAACCACTAGCTGTTAGGGAAATGCAAATCAAAACTACAATGAGATACCATCTTACTCCTATAAGACTGGCAGCTATCAAAAAAACAGAAGACTACAAGTGCTGGAGAGGATGTGCTGGTGGGAATGCAGAAGGATCCAGCCATTCTGGAGGACAGTTTGGGGGTTTCTCAGAAAGTTAGCTATAGATCTGCCATATGACCCAGCAATTCCACTGCTGAGTATATACCCAAAAGAACTGAAAATAAGGACACAAACCGATATATGCACACCAATGTTCATAGCAGCATTATTCACTATTGCCAAAAGTTGTAATCAACCCAAATGCCCATCAACAGATGAATCGATAAATAAAATGTGGTATATACATACGATAGAATACTACTCAGCTGTAAGAAGGACTACAGTACAAACACATGCGATAACATGGATGAATCTTGAGGACCTTATGTTGGGTGAAGCAAGCCAGGCATTGAAGGACAAATACTACATGGCCTCTCTGTTATGAAACAAGCAAACCAAGCTGTCTCAGAGAGCTAGAGACTGGAAGATAGGTTTAAGGAATTTGGGGGACAGAGGAAGGTTGTGAGCTGACACCTACATGGGTTGAATCTTTGATAAGCTGGAGGTAAGTATTTGTACAGGGAAGGGATAAGATGGGGGCATAGGGATATCTTGAATGGAGCTTTGCGGGCTGGAGAGGGGCTAGAGTTGGGAGGATGGGTTCGATGGCCCAAGGAATTGGGGGGACAAATGGGGGAACAGTTGAATATGGGAGACTGTCAGATATATGGTTGAAACTATAATTTTAAGAAAACTCTTTAGAAAAAATAATAAGGAAGGATTATGTGTTTAAGGTGTGTAAGGGGGGCATCTGATACAGGGGCAGTCTTCTACGAAGTGTGTGAGTGCTCATTTTGTCATAGTGTATTATACCATTGGGTGGTGACCCATACAGTGAGAGTGAAGGTGTACCCACATCATGGGGAGAACTAATGTTCTCAAACAGAGGGAATTGTGTCTCTCGAGAGAAAATCAGGGGCTCCCAATCGTTAGGGTAATCTAGTATGTCAAGCGCTCAGCATTGTTGTAAGTATCTGTAAATCTGGTCCCTCAAGTAGTGAAGATTGATTGTCACTGTGGAACCTGAGGGGAGGGGGAGAGAGGTATAAAATAGATGGAAGCAGGGCAACTGGGGGGCAATGGAAGTGCTCCACAAGATCATGTAATGATGGATATAGGACATGTTAACAAAAGTGTATAAAAGTCTATAAGCTAAAATGTAAACCATAATGTAAAACATAAGAAAACCAAAAATTTAAAAATGTGTACAGTCTAAAATATAAACCATAATGGAAACCAAAATGGAAACATGTTTGATAGCCATGTTTCAAAATCTGTACATGAGCTGCAGCAAATATAACAGGAACATGCAAAAAGATCATTGCTAGGGAACAGGGAAAAGGGTTTGATATTGGATATGTAAGAGTCCCCTATACGTATACATGAATTACTGTGATCCAAAACTTTTTTGAAGACAAAACTAAAAATTAGGAAAAAAAAAAAAAAAGATAGGATGTAGACACTGAGGAAGAAATGAAACTGCCTTGCCACTATACATACAGGGCAACACCTATTACAGTGATGAAAGGCAAAACATTAAAAACAAAGCTTTAAATATTTTTCATCTTTTTAATACACCAATTTATTTTTACTTTTAGTATTTCTAAATTAGTATGAATTCTATTTCTCAACTTTAAACCCATCACTATATTTCAATTTCCTATTAATTGAATTTGGCAATACACTAGGCTTCATTGTTGAAGAAGTTTTGGACCACAGAGAGGTTCAACTATGGCAGGGGAGGAACACTGGTGTGGGGTGTTATTGATGGGGGCACATGGGTGGGAGGGAGTTCTCCAGGGCATGTATATAGGGAACATAAAAATGTTCTGATATATGTTGGGTATTTTCATACCATTTACAGTTACAAACGTCAACTGAGGCAGTGCTGAGTTCCTGACCAGGGGAACATTCCCCAGTGAAACAGCAATAATCCCCCAAGTACAAAAGCAAAGACCAACAAGGAAGGATGGTCCAGTAATGAGCTCTTGATACTGATGACTATGCTTATGAACCTGTGTGCCTGAAATATGCACTAGGGGGAAGTGGATTTGTCCCAACAGATAATGCATCCGCCTACCACATGGGAGGTCCAAGGTTCAAACCTAGGGCCTCCTGACCAGTATGATGATCTGGCCCACACACAGTACTGATGCATGCAAGGAGTGCCGTGCCACACAGGGGTGTCCCCCACCTAGGGGAGCCCCACGTGCAAGGAGCGCACCCTGTAAGGAGAGCTGCCCAACGCAAAAAAAGTGCAGCCTGCCCAGGAATGGCACCTCACACACGGAGAGCTAACGCAGTAAGATGACCCAACAAAACGAGACACAGATTCCAGGTGCCACTCACAAGAATACAAGCGGACACAGAAGAAAACACAGTGAATGGACACAGAGAGCAGACAACTGGGGGACTGGGAGTGGGGAAGGGGAGAGAAATAAATATAAAATAAATCTTAAAAAAAAAAAAAGGAGTATGCACTAGGCCTAGAGCTGCAGGATGCCTAAGAGTTCCCTCCTGAGAGCCTCCATGTTGCTCAAATGTGGCCACTCTCTAAGCCAAATTCAGCATGTAAATACATTACCTTCCCCCCAGCATGGGACATAACTCCCAGGGATGAGCCTCCCTGGCGCCAAGGGATTACTACCAATCACTAGCTGGTGATGCAACTAGAAAGAGACCTTGAATAAAAGGGTCAACTCAGAACAGCAGAATATCTCAATATCTCAGCCTACATGTAGGATCATGTGTTAAAAACTGCTTTTTGACCTTGAATAAAAGGGGGAAATGGCAAAGACAAATGACTTTATATGGCTAAGAGTTTTCAAAAAAAAGAGGCCATCAGAGGGATCATGCTTACACATGCCTCAGCAGAACCCCAGAAAAACCCAAAGTAGATACAACCCTAGGTGCTGGTTCTCCTGAAGGCTATGGAGAGCCACAGAGTTTATGGTCATGGCAGATGGATTTGGAGTTCTGTGCCATATCAGAGGGCCTACTTTGGAATTTGTGCTCCTGAGTATGATGGAGCTGGACTCAGATGTGACCTTTCTACACATGCCTCTTCTGTCACTTTTACTGAACCTGTGGTTGGTGCTAGGGATGGTGTATACTCAGGGGACTTGAATCTCTTGACTGCCCATGTGCCAGCTGGGCCCTGAGCCTCACCAGAGTTGCAACTCCTACTCTCTGGTCCATTGGACTTACCCAGGTCAGCTAACAGGGAGGTGAAGATGGTCAACCACCACACCAGGGAATCAAGAGTGTCTATAACTGCAAGGAGAAGAATTGTATCCATCATCCATGTGGAAACTAAGCCTCTCTTGATCTAGAGTTGACATCACCATCCCAGGGTCCACAGAATGGAGGAATAAAATAAGGATTAGAGTGGACTTACTGATATTCTACTACGAAACTACTGTGACTAGTAATAGAAAAAATTGTAGCACTAAGGTGGAGCAAGTGGCCACAGTAGTTGCTCAGGGCAGGGAGAGCGAAGAAGAGATGTGACTTTGGGACTTTTGGGGACACTGAGTTGTCCTAAATGATACTGCAGGGTGAAATGCTGGACTTTATATATCCTGTCATAATCCACTGAATGTACTGGGGGGAGTGTGAACTACAGGGTAAACTATTATCCATGTTGTGAGTGCTCCAAAATGTGTTCACCTAGTGCGATGAGAGTGCCACAATGATAGAGGAGGTTGTTGATGTGGGAGGAGGGGGGTGGGGAGATTGGGGGTGTACGGGAACCTCTTATGTTTTTTAATGTAACATTTCTGGTGATCTATGTATCTCTAAAAAAAACAATAAAAATTTTTTTTAAAAAATTCTCAACAAAATACTAGCAAATCAAATCCAACCACGTATCAAAAGACTTATACAGCATGACCAAGTGGGATTTATTCCTGGTATGCAAGGCTGGTTCCATATAAGAAAATCAATCAACCTAATACACCACATTAGCAAACTAAAGGGGAAAAACCACATGATCGTCTCAATTGACACAGAAAAGGCATTTGACAAAATCCAGCATCCTTTTTCAAGAAGAACACTTCAAAAGATAGAAACAGAAAGAAAATTCCTCAATATGATAAAAGGCATATATGAAAAACCCAAAGCCAACATTGTTCTCAATGGAGAAAGATTGAAAGCTTTCCCTCTAAGATCAGGAACAAGACAAGGATGCCCACTGTTACCACTGTTATTCAATATTGTACGAAGTTCTAGCTAGGGCAGTTAGAAAAGAAAAAAAAAAAATTAAAGGCATCCAAATAGGAAAACAGGAAGTTAAACTCTATTTGCAGAATACATGATCCTGTATTTAGAAAATTCTGAAATGTCTGTGACAAAGCTACTTGAGCTAATAAATGAGTTCAGCAAAGTGGCAGGATACAAGATAAGCACACAAAAATCGGTAGTTTTTGTACACTACCATTGAGCAATCTGAGGATGAAATAAGGGAAAACATTCCATTTACAACAGCAACGAAAAGACTCAAATACCTAGGAATCAATTTAACCAAGAAGTACAGGACCTATATGCAGAAAACTACAAACTAACACTAGAAAAAAATCAATGAAGACCTGAAAAAATGTTAAGACATTCCATGTTCATGGATTGGAAGACTAAATACTAAGAAGATGTCAATCCTACCCAAACTGATTCATAGATTCAATGCAATACCAATCAAAATTCCAACAGTCTACTTTATAGAAATAGAAAAGACAATTACCAAATTTATTTGGAAGGGAAAGTACACCCAAATAACCAAAAGTATTCTAAAAAGGAAGAGTGACATGGAAGGAATTTCACGGCCTGACCTTGGAAATATATTACAAAGCTACAGTGATCAAAACAGCATGGTACTGGCATAAAGAAAGACACAACAATCAGTGGAATAAAATTGAGAATCCAGAAATAAACCCTCACCTCTATGGCCAACTGGTTTTTTGTTTTTGTTTTATTGGTTTTTTGTTTCTGAGGTACCGGGTCCAGGGACTGAACCCACAACATCATATATGGGAAGCTGGTACTAAACCACTGAGCCACATCAGCTCCCCCAACTAGTTTGTTTTGTTTTGTTTTTAATTTTTCCTTTTTATTCTTTTCTTTCCTTTTGTTATTCCAACCTTTTTATACATATATTTTATTTACTTATTATTTCTCTACCCCATCATTGTTTGTTTTTGTGCTCACTGTCTGCCTCTGCTCTGTGTTGTTCTGTGTCTGCCTGTCTTCTCTTTAGGCAGCACCAGCAACCAATTCTGGGACCTTCCAGAATGGGAGAGAGACACTGAATCTCTTGTGCCACCTCAGCTCCCTGGTCTGCTGCATTTCTTATTGTCTCTCCTCTGTGTCTCTTTTTGTTGCATCATTTTGCTGCACCAGCTCTCTATGCAGGCCAGCAATTCATATGGACCAGTTCTCTGCTCAGGCCAGCTCACCACACAGGCCAGTTTGCCATCACCAGGAGGCCCTGGGAATCATACCCTGGACTTCCTATATAGTAGATGGGAGCCCAATCCCTTGAGCCGCATTCGCTTCCCCCAACTGGTTTTTGGCATACCTACCATGTCCACATTAACGCGACAAAACAGTCTCTTCAACAAATGGTGCTGGGAGAACTGGATATCCATATCCAGAAGAATGAAAGAGTACCCCTATCTCACTCCCTAGACAAGAATCAACTCGAAATGGATCAAAAACCTAAATATAAAAGCCAGGACAATAAAACTCCTAGAAGAAAATGTAGGGAAACATCTTAAAGGCCTTGTGATAGGTGGTGGTTCCTAGGACCTTACACCCAAAGCACAAGCAACAAAAGATAAAATAGATAAATGGGACTGCCTCAAAATCAAACACTTTTGCACCTCACAGGACTTTGTCAAAAGGTTGAAAAGGTAGCCAACTCAATGGGAGAAAATATTTGGAAACGACATATCCAATAAGCGTTTAATAAAAAAATAAGGGTTTAATAACCATAGTATAAAAAACATGATACAACTCAAAAATTTAAAAAAAGATAAATGACCCAATTTAAAAATGGGCAAAAGACTTGAATAAACATTTGTCCAGTGAAGAAATACAAATGGCAAGAAACACATGAAAAATGTTCAACATTATGTAATATTATGCAGTTATAAAAAGAAATGACCAAAGTAGATACTACCCCAAATAGAGGAGCTCCTGAGGGTTCTGGAGACATCCAGACACTATAGTCAGGGCAGACAGCTCAGGAGTTTGGTCCCTTGCCAGTGAGCCCTACTTCCCAATTTATGCTCCCCAGCATGACAGAGTTGGATTCAGCTGTGGTTTACCTACACAAGACTCTTCTGTCCTTCTATCTGAAACTATAATTAGCACTAGAGTTGATGGGTATACGTCCAAAATACTTAAATCTTGAGGCTGTTCATGTGCTAGCTGGGTCCTGAATCTCAACAGAGTTGCAATATCTACTCTCCAGTCCATTGGACTAACCCAAGACAACAAGGAGGAGTCGATGGACAAACAACATACCAAGGAACCGAGAGTGTCTACAACTCCAAGCGAGAGTCCCATCCATCATCCCTTATGGGATTGAAGGCCCCCCTCAATTAAAGGTGAAGTGGGTATCACCATCACAGTCTTTAGGATTGGGGAACGAACTATGGACCAAAGTAGACTTATTAGTATTCTACTATTGTAGCAGTTTAACATAGTTATGAATTCCAAAATAGATACTGGATTATGTTTGTAAACTGGTCTGAACCTGGGCATGATTAAGTTATGATTATGGCTTTGATGGAGCCATGCCATTAGGGGACTCAGATAAAAAGCATGGCAAAGGACAGAGCTGAGGGTTTTTGATGTTGGAGTTTGATGCTGAAGCCGTAAACTGGAGCCCCAGGAAGTAAGCTCACAGAGGAATGAGAAGCAAGGCCCGGGAAGAGAGGACCTGAGCCAGGAGAAGAACACAGAGGAATAGAGATGGCTCCTTAGACACAGAGAAACCCCACGGGAGAGAGAAAGAGCCATTTGCCTGATAGTCTTCAGATGACCTTGTGGAGAGAGGCAAAGCCTAGAAAGCCTCATAGTCTACAGCTGACCTTGTGGAAAAAACAGAGGAGCTGAGCCCAGAGGAACCCAGGAAGCCTGAACCCTCACAGACATCAGCAGCCATCTTGCTCCAACACGTGAAAAAAGACTTTGGTGAACGAAGTAACTTATGCTTTATGGCCTGGTATCTGTAAGCTCCTACCCCGAAATAAATGCCCTTTATAAAAACCAACCAATTTCTGGTATTTTGCATCAGCACCCCTTTGGCTGACTAACACAACTACAGACATTGTGATTCTGGCAATGGTAGAAAGATCACTGACATGGAGGCAGTGGCCACTGGACGTTCTGGGGGTAAGAAGAGAGAAAAACAGGTATAATACTAGGTCATTTTTGGGATTTGGGAACTGTCCTGAATGATATTACAATGGCAGATACAGGTCATTATATTCCTGCCATAACCTACAGAGTTGAGTGGAAGAAAGTGTAAACTACAATGTAAACTACAATCCATGCTTAGTGGCAATGCTCCAAAATATGTTCATCAATTGCAAAGAATGTACCACACTAATGAAAGATGTTGCCAATGTGGGAGATGTGGGCAGTGGGGCATATGGGAATCGGAATCACCTATATATTCTATGTAACATTTATGTAATCTAAGTATCTGTTAAAAAAATAAAGAAAATAATAAAAAATAAAATTTAAATTAAAAAACTAAGGAGCTAGGCTGTTTTCAGGGGAAATAAAAAAAAAGCTGTAAAACCATTCTGTAAATAAAAGAAGAAGAAATGAAGTCATGAAGCATATGACAACATGGATGAACCTGCCAGACACAAGCCAGACACAAAAGGACAAATACTGTATGACTGTGCTACTATGAACATACTGTGTAATCTCATGGAGTAAATAACTCGACTATGGGTCAACAGAAAATGAAATGAGGTTAGAGAATGGAAAGCTGAGGGTTAAGTTGTGCAGAATTGGTAAAAAGTATGTGTGTTAATCTTTGGAAATGAATAGAAAAAGTGAAAGCACAACATAACGTTTGTAACTAGCAGTACTAATATACGGGTATGACAGTCATTTAAAGGGAAAGTCTGAGATCATGTATGTTTCTAAAAGTAAAGCTAAAAATGTAACATGGAACTGTACAGCATAGTAAACTACATGTGAAATATGAATATGGGTAAAATTGCATATATAAGACCACTTTTCTTTGAAACAGAAACTAAAAGTTTAAGAAAACCATTATGCTAAGTAAAAAGAAATCAGACACAAAATACTAAATATTGTATGATTCCATTTATATAAAATGCAAATATAAATCAATTTCTAAAGATGAAATTAGATTAGTGGTTATGTAAGGCTGGGGGAGGATAGAGGGATTGAGAGGTGATGACTAAGGGGTATGGAGTTTTTCTTTTTGGAGTAATGAAATTGTCCTCAATTTTTTGTGGTGATGAATGCATAACAATGTGATTATACTAAAAGCCATTGAATATACACTTTGGATAGATTATACAGTATGTGAGTATATCTCAATAAAACTGCTTTAAAAATAAATAAATGTGCAAGAATAGTCATAAATAGCAGCTATGTATGTCAGGGGAAGCAGAGAGAGATTCAGAGGTGAAGAATTTTGTTTGTTTTTTTTTTTTGTTTGGTTTTTTTTTTTTTTTTTTAAAGATTTATTTATTTATTTAATTTCCCCCCCTCCCCTGGTTGTCTGTTCTTGGTGTCTATTTGCTGCGTCTTGTTTCTTTGTCCGCTTCTGTTGTCGTCAGCGGCACGGGAAGTGTGGGCGGCGCCATTCCTGGGCAGGCTGCTCTTTCTTTTCACGCTGGGCGGCTTTCCTCACGGGCGCACTCCTTGCGCGTGGGGCTCCCCCACGCGGGGGACACCCTTGCGTGGCACAGCACTCCTTGCGCGCATTAGCACTGCGCATGGCCAGCTCCACACGGGTCAAGGAGGCCCGGGGTTTGAACCGCGGACCTCCCATATGGTAGACGGACGCCCTAACCACTGGGCCAAAGTCCGTTTCCCTGTTTGTTTTTTATTATTATCAATATTATTGAAATAATAAGAATGTTCTAATAATGATTTAAGGCAAGGTTTTTTAACCAGGGTACCAAAGAAAGATTTCAGGGAGTCCATGAGCTTGAACTGCAAATTCAAAGAAACATTCTTCTTGTGGGGACATCTTGGTGTGGAAGTGACATATTTATTAAATAATACACAGTATAGTGTGGACTTAGTGTGATTCTTATTTTGATGTAGCGTGTTCTGAGTACAGTGAATAACTGCCTACAAAAAGGTTGGTAAGGAAGGTAGAGATGGTTTTATGACACCCTGGGAAAACTTGAATTTCTAAATGTTTGCTGAAAATAACCATTTGAACAGATGTCGAACTATGTAAGCTTATCAGGTTTTGAAATTATGGGAAAGTTGTAAAATGTAATTTTGAATAATCCTAAAATTTAACTTAAAGACATGCCACTATTAAGTGTCATAAAACTATCTGCCGCTACATTCTGAAGGAGTTTGTGGTTTTCACCTGACTGGCAGAGGGGTCTTGGACCAAAAAAGGTAAAGAACCCAAGAACCCCTGTTTAAGTGATGAATACACAACTATGTGATTATATCAAATATCACTAATTGTACATTTTGGATGAACCATATGCTTTATTACTATGAATCAATAAGATTGACTTGTTTAAAAAAAAAAACAACTGTTGGATATAGCTATATCCTAGGCAGAAAGTGAAGTTATATTTTCATTGTTCTTTTTATTGGGATGACCCAAAGCTGGCACTGTCAGGCACACTTGTCTCAGAAAGCCATTGCTCTTTTTATTACTCTTCTATGCTCCTTGTCTTCAACCGAGTCAGAGAAAACTACTTGACCAAAAGTTGGCCAGAACTCATCACAGAAATGAAGCACAGTAGTCAGTGTGTCTCAGAACTGGTCACAGCTAAAATAGAGAGATATGACTGCTCACAATAGGATGGTAGACTTAGTAACTGAAATTGCAACTTGTCCTTTTTCTTGGCATTACAGGTTTTGCCAAAAAGAATCTTTTTTAAATTAAATATTGATATGTGAAAGTGAAGAAGCTAGTCTGCTGAACCAGGAGTATTTGAGATATTGAACTGTCATTTCTGCACACATACTTTGCTAAAGATAGTTTTGTATAAACTTATCCTCTGGTTTCCTATATGTTGTAAATATTTAGGCCATAATTTCATTATACATAAATGTATAAATATTTTTTAAAAAGAGAGACATATGTAGTTCATATTTGTGGCTTCCCTGGTATTTCTACTGGACAGGACAGACCTAAGTAACCTAAGAAACATCACTGTATCAGACAAACAGTGGGTTCCTGAATAGTTTCAAAACACAAAAAAATGAAGAAGGATAAATGGTATCAAAAAAGTTCAAAGGATGTATTCAGTACAATAGCAGCAACAGCTGCTACTCTGCTGTTTCAAGTAAGTAGCAGTGTAACAATGGACTTTCCAGAAAAAGGGATGTTGTAATTGCATACTCTCTTTCCCCCTGCCTGGAAGTGTCCTGGAGACTCCCGTCCTGGGCACGGGCTGGCTCTCTGCCTACCTTTGACGAGCTCTGGGCTGTATGCTTTGCGCAGCTGCTCCAGGAAGCTGTTGTAGAAGCCCTCGGCCTGGTCTGAGGGCATGGCCAGGTGGAAATCCGGCTTGTTTCCCTTGAGGACGCACTGGAGGGTGAACTGGCTGACGCATAGCACCTCGTACTGTTTGTCCATAACACTCTTCGACCAGTGCTTCCCATTCTCATCCTCAAACACACGTAGGTTTAAAATCTTTCGGACCCTAAGGTGAAAAACAGCAGTGAGAACTACTGGAAGAATCACAAGTCTACCCACACTCCTCTGTGCCCCCAAAACGGCATGAGCATCCTACCACATAAGGACATAATGCTTGACTCCATCGCTTAAGAAGTAGACTCTTGGGCAAGTTACTTATCTGTGCCTCAATTTCTCCATTTATAAAATGGGGTAACTCTATTCTTTCTTAATAGGGTTGTTCTAAGATTTTCTTTTTTGGAAAGTTTTCTCTCCAACTCATGGCAGGCTAAGATAACAACAACCCATGAACTGGTCCTCCAAGTTGAGGGATATGTCAAATATAGGTCAGATTCTAATTTTTTACAGAAGAATTCAATCTTTACACAGGGGTCATTAGTACCCAGCTCTCCAGAAGGTCAGAGCGAGCAAAAGATTTGGACCCAGAACCCCAGTTTTTAACCACTACTCCCCTCTACTTCCTTTTTCAGTATATCCATTTTAGTATATCAAAATGCCAACATCTCTGAAGTGGTACTGAACTGTGCTTCTAATTTCCTATTTGCTAAAATAAACACCATACCATGAGTTGGCTTAACAACAGAAATTTATCAGCTCATGGTTTCAGAGGCTAAAAAGCTAGCTTCCTCAGGGTCAGTATCTTCGAGCTGGGCTGCAAACTTTGGGGTTACTTGGCTTTTCTGTCACATGACCATGCATATGGCAGCATCTTCTCCTTTCTCTTCTATATTCCATTGACCTCCAGCCTCTGGCTGCTCCCCATGGCTTCTCTCTCCATCTGAGTAATCTGGGATACAGCCCAACCTGACTCAGGGGGTCACGCCTTAACTGAAGTAACATCTGCAAGAACTCTTACTTACAATGGGTCCACACCCACCAGAAAGCAGACCAAGACCAAGAACACGTCCAAACTGGGGTACGCAATTCAATCCACCACAGCCATCAACACCTTAGCAAGAATTAGGGTTTGAGTCTGATTTTCAACTTAATGCAAAAGGGACAATAAACAAAACAGTAAATGCTGACAGGGAAAGACAAGACTGGACAGAGTTACTGGGGTTCTGGGCATGAAGGGGCAGAACAAGCCTCTGAAGTCAATGTGCTAGGAGGTGCTGGGAGCAAGGAGGGACAGGAGATGAGGGCAGCGACAGTACAAAGAGAACCAGTCAGGCAGCAGCAATGGCAAATCTAACCTAGGAGAAAGAGCACTGGCTTCGACGTCAGACAACACAGATTCCACTGAGGTTTAGGCCTATTAGTAAGTGCGGGTGCATGACCTCAGGCAAGCAATTTCACCTCTCTCCACTCCAGATCCTGCCATATAAGGGAAACAACTGGGCAGCTCAAAAACACAGTGTCCAGTTCAAACTGCCCAAATTAAAAACAGAAATAATATGTAAAGAAGAAAAGAGACTCAGTTTTTGTGTCAAGAGAAAAAGAGGCAGGGTTCACAGATGTAGCAGCAGGATGACGGAGATCACTCTTTCTCAGTTTCATCTAAACTTCATCAAACAGGACAACTGAAAAAAGTGGCAGAGGCCCGTTCATTGGCACAGAATACTATGGACATTCCCAGCACAAGCACCACATACAACATTTTCAAAGAGCAATGACGCAGAAATGTGCATCTTACATGTGCTCCAGTTCTTTCTGTGTATCTTCCAGAGAAATGCCCAGCAGCACGCAGATGCCCCGTCCAATGGCGCTTATCTGCTCTCCACCAACTAGAAAGGAAACAAAGGGGAGACACTCAGAACTGCACAGGTACCATGAAGTTTTTTTTCTTTTGACACGTTTCTTGATTTTTTTTTAAGAAACTTAGATGCCATGAAGCCTTTTTAAGGAACCATAGGGAGGGTTTCCAATGTCCCAAATACCCCTTGTAACTTCTTTGGCGAAAGTCAGTAGGTATTAAAAAATGAAAGGAGTCACATACATGCAGTGAGAAGATCATAATTCATGTTCATTCTTATTTAATGCCTGGAATGAATGGGAGCTGTGAAGTGAAACAACCATTAAACAGGATTTCGGGGCTACATTTTCACTTGTGTTACTTTGGTTAGGATACTTACAACTTCCTATGGTTGAGTCTGTCCATCTGTAAATACAGAATGATACATTACTCAGAAAAGAGATCCCTGCCATTCTTAGAAATACACAGACAGGACAGAATGGAAAACATTCATGCCATAAAAAAAGAAATATAATTTTCCTACTTTCTGCAGAGAAATACATTATACACAGAATCCATGGTTTATGGATTAAGCTTCAACTTGGCAAATTGGTATTATTTCCCAATTTAGTACTAAAGTTACCTCCCACGCCAAAGATCTCCAAGTCATTTTGAATCATGCACTTCAATCTCAACCTCAACCATGTGATGAGCACACATCACACCATTTGTGTATGTATTTATAACCAGACATTATGCCTTAGTACCTGTAGACAACATCTCAAATGTTGGCATAATACACGTAGGCCAAGACTTAGCATTAGGATGATAACTCTAAATTCATATTTCAAATGGTGATCTTAACAATTTTTAATTAATTTTTTGGCCAACTTTTTGCCAGATTTCATTAAATTGTTGTTATTTTATTATCTCATCATGTGCTGACCAAATGTTCCAATCAGGAATAGAAGATTAGCTCTGCCATTTGCACATTATTCACTTATGCTGGATATTAATATCTGTAAGTATACCTCATAAGGCAACAGACTGTGCCATGTTGCGATCTACTGAAAGCTAAGGAGAGAGTGAGAAACTCCCCTCTTCTTTGGGTGTCTGACAAAGAACCATCTGACATTCAGACCCCAGGAGAATACCAGCATGCATTCATTCCTTAAATATCAGTTAAGCTTAGTTTCTTTTAATTTCAGAAAAAAAAAATTTTTTTTTAATATTTTCTGCATTATTTTTCTTATAGTGGACTACAAATGACTTACTGTCTGAGTCACTGACTCAAAAGCTTTGAAACAGAAATGGTCGGTCCTGACACTGGGGTTTGTCTGCTTGTTTGCATTGCTTTAGAAAAAGCCTTCGGCTTTATTTGTAAAAATGTTGATGCATTTTAAAAAACGATGTCAATATGCTTTCTAAATCCCCCCCCCCGAAGTATATATATATATATATATTTTTTAAGACGTTCTATACATTTTTTTTTTAAGATTTATTTATTTCTCTCCCCTTCCCCCCCCACCCTGGTTGTCTGTCCTCTGTGTCTATTTGCTGTTGCTTCTTTGTCCACTTCGGTTGTTGTGAGCAGCACAGGAATCTGTGTTTCTTTTTGTTGCATCATCTTGTTGTGTCAGCTCTCCGTGTGGGCGGCACCATTCCTGGGCAGGCTGCACTTTCTTTCGCGCTGGGCAGCTCTCCTTACGGGGCGCACTCCTTGCGCGTGGGGCTCCCCTACGCGGGGGACACCCCCGCATGGTACGGCACTCCTTGCACACATCAGCACTGCACATGGGTCAGCTCCACAGGAGTCAAGGAGGCCCGGGGTTTGAACCACGTACCTCCCATGTGGTAGACAGACGCCCTAACCACTGGCCCAAGTCCCTACCCCCAAAGTATATTTTAAAAACTAAAAAATAAAGGTGATTGAGCTACATCCACCATTAAAGTGATGCATTTTACAGAAAATTTGGAAAACATAAGAAAAAGGACAAAGAAAAGAATGCCCAAAGACAATCATTTCATTATATTAATGATTGCCTTGTATTTTCTCTATTCATAGATTTTACTTCATATTTATTTTCAACCACTGTATTATATATTAATTTCTGCATCATATATTTTCTCTTAATATTCTATGAGAATTTTTCCATGTTTTAAGCTTTTCCTAAATACTTTTTAATCACTGCATCCCATTCAGTGAGATAATTGCATTTCATCCAGTGGATGAAATGACCTTCCCATTTAATTGGATAGAGGGCATGTTTCAAAATTTCATTTCAATAAATAACACTGTGGTGAACATCTTTATACATGAAAGACTTAGTACAACAATGATTATTTTCTTACGGTAAATCTCAACAGAAGAATCACTATTCAACAAGTTTCAGCATTTTTATTAATCCTGTCTTAAAAAGAAATTTATTATGCCCAAGAGTCCATATGTGACACAAAGAGTTTCTCTTCTTATTTTGGAACAGTCATGTCCTTTCTCCAGGGACAAAGAGAAGAAGTAGGGAGTTCAGGGGTCTTTTTTTTTAATAGACAAATGGAATTCCAAAGGGGAAAAGCCTGAGAATCACCACTTTAGACAAAAGATCACCAGGCCAGAAGAAACCTGAGATAAGCAGTAAATTTTTCTATACATAAGTGGCACCACCCCTTCTTCAAGAATTCACAACCTCCCTAATTAACCCCTTCAAACCCAGCCAGTTTAGATCCTCTTTCCAACTTCTATTGAAGAATATCATATTTAAGCTGCTGCAGGGGAGTGATGGGATACGGGAGTTATTGTACTATTCTGACAGTATTTGATTATGTTTGAAAGTTTACATAACAAAGTTTTTAAATGTTATCACAATAACCTTACAAAGGCATCAAAACGTGTCTGACCAATATCAAAAAAGTGAATCTACCACACAATCAGATGTTGCCTTCTAATATCCTTCTCTCTTTACCATAAAGTAGAGTGTGACATCATAGAAGCCCCTGAAATAAATGCCATTCAAACTCAGCCACACTTCACTGAGGTCAGCCACATGTAAAGACACTGGAATATCCCTTCTGAAACATTACAATTCAACCAGAATTCCGTGGTTCCCCAATCTAGAACTCCCAAAATATGAACACCCTCTAGCACTTAACACTCTTATCTTTTTAATAGGCGGGCATATATAAAATTAAAAGCATACAACTGAAATAGTAAACTGAAATAATTCAAATTGCATTCCACAAATCTCACAGAATATACGTTTTCAATATTCCAGATCAGCAGGACAGAGAACTCAGGAGATCATGGGGGAAAGAAGATCAAAAATTAAAGTCTGGTTCTTTTACTCAAAGTTGATGATGATCCCATAAAACAGACTGTAAGATTCTTCTCAAAAAAAGAAAAGAAAAATCTTTTCATCTATAAATTTTCCCAGTTTCAGTGAAATTAAATATTTACAAATATGATACAAAGCCCTTATTTCAAAATGCCATAAACCACAGTGCTAATATTCTCTATAACCTCCAGGACTATCCAAAGCCAACGTTACCAAAGCAGCTTAAAGACATTAGGCAGGGTTGAATTATACGGTTTTGGTGGGTTTTCGTGTTTCTATAGGTTTCTATAGGGGGTTTGCTGCTTTGCTTAGTTTTTAGATTCATATTTTTGTGGACAGGAGAACATATATTTGGTGCTGACTAGCTTGAAGAAAGGAATACCTGGAACAATATAATTCTGCCAATGAGAACAGAAAAGACCAGAAGACAATCTAAAACTTATTTAAATTGTTGGGTTTTTTGTTTAAGTATCTTTAATAACGTAATTTGAGGTTGAAAAACACCTACATTAATCATTGGGAAAGCCTGAATATTCAAACTGGACTAGAGAGATCAAGTCACGACTAAAGGTTGGGTGGCTTGGTCCCTAAGAGACTAGTGGGGGGAAAAAACGAGAAGAAAACAAATAATTCATCTTGAATTCTTTAGATTCTGACCCCTTTACTGCAGGGGCTCCGCGAGTGATGAAGAGGGCGCCGTGGGGCGGAGTAACGTGCTGGGACCAGTCAGGACGCCGTCCCCTGGGGGTCGCGCCTGCCAGGACTCAGGCAACTCAACGTGTCGCCAGGTCTGCGCATTTTATTGGGAATCGAGCTCCAAAAAAACTGGGCTATGATAAAACGGGCCAACAATGAAACATTTAAAGGAGAATGGTGAAGAGAGGAGTCCCTGAGCTGGAAATGCTCCCTCCAGGCGCTCTGAGCATAGCCCATTGACAGGTGGGCCCTGGGGCGTCTCGGGGTTTCTGTCACCAAGCACTCGGGGAAAAGAAAACAAACGCGCGCAGCCAGCACTCCGAGGGGAAATCCCGGCGCCGGGGTTGGCCAGGCACGTGGAGGGAGCGCTCCGGCCCGGGGGCTCGGGGGCCCGAGGCGGGCGGCGGCGCTGGGAGCGAGCCCGGGCACCGTGGGGGAAGCCCCCGCGCGGGGGCGGCCGGCCCTGGGGTCGGGGGCGATTCCTCCCGGCCCCCGGCCCCGCCCCGCTCGACTGACCTGTGACGCTGGCCCGAGTGACGCGCTGCACCACGGCCTTCATGACGGCGGCTGGGCGACTCCCTCCGGCCCCGCGACGCTGCGTGCGACTCCGTGGCCGGCGCCCTCTAGGGCTGACACCCGGAAGCGCGCCGGGTAGCCCGGCCAGACCCGGATCCGCTGTGGCCCGCCCCCGCAGGCCACGCCCACCAGCGGATAGGCCCCGCCCCCACGCCGGCCTCACCCAGCCTCGGCCTAACTGTGACCCGCCCACCCACCGAGAGGCCGCGGCCTCGCCGGAAGCGCGGAATCCCCACCTGGCACCCAGGTCCACTTCCTGACCCAGACTCCGCTCCACCCGAATCGTGGTCTCTGCGGGGTATTTTCTAAGAACCTAAACCCCAGCCCTGCCCTGGATCCTCGTCCTTATTGGGTTCCTCTTTTCCACCTCTCTCCCTCTATCGTCTCCCAAATTCTTCCCTCAGTGGCTGCTTAAAAACCAGACAGAAAAGGATTTGCTGCCTACGATGGCTCACAATTTGACTTAGCCACGTCATGAAGGTAAACAGGTATACTATTTTAGAATTCAAGTTCTTCTAATACACTAATGCTTGGCCGCCGCCACCCCACCCCAACCCTTTGCAGGGTTGTTAGAAGGTTTAAAATGAAATGAAGTACTTAAAGCTGCAAGGGCTGTACAACTATTACCTTAACAAATTATCACTGCTAAAAATAGGTCAGTCTCGGTGTGTCTTCCACCTTGAGGTCTTCTAATGCCATTCCATTCAAAAGGAGAATAAGGAACAGGTGTTTGGTCAGAAAAGTCTACAAACTACTGTGCTCGAATGCCAAACTAGTATGTTCGACTACTAAATAACTAACCAAGGTCAAGGTTAACAACAGTAATGAGGCAAGGAGACATCTCATACTCCTGATGTGGCATTGAGAAAGACACAACGTCAATTTTTTTGGTATTTCTGCCAGAAATGTATAACGTGCATCCAATCAGAAACACCACATAGCCCTAAAGTGAGGAACGTACAAGCCGGGAGTCTTCAAAAATGTCAAGGCAATGAAAATCTGAAGAACTGTTCCAGATTAAAGGAGACCTTTAAAAGGGCAGGGAAACTAAAGGCAATAGACCCTGGCCAGAAAAAAAATATCCTGAAATGAGTCCTGGCCAGAAAAGGGGAAAAATTACTTACGTGTGTGTGTTTATTATTGGGACAACTGGAAAATTTTGAATATGTTCTTTATATTAAATCATCATTACTTAAAAATTTTAATCTCTTTACATTCTTAAAAAGTACTAAATACCCCCAAATGGCTTTTGTAGTCAGGGTTCTTCAGAGAAACAGAATAAATAGGGGGGGGGGAAGAGGGTGGGATTACTATGAGGAATAAGCTCAAGTAAGCATGGGGACTGGTGAGTCTGAACTCTGTGGGGCAGGTTCCTGAGCTAGAACTTCAGATAAGGATGATGCTGAAGTCCTTAGTCCAAAATCCCCAGGGGAAGCTGGCTGTCTGGAAATTCTGGCAAGAAACAATACTGAAGTTCAGTCCAAATTCTTATCTCTAGGACATTATATATTCTGCCATGACCCACTGAATGGACTGGGAGAAGTAAACTACAATGTGAACTATAATCCATGCTGTGCAGCCGTTCTCCAAAATGTATTCATCAAATGCAGTGAATGGACCACATGAATGTAAGAAGTTGATGTGGGAAAAGTGGGGGGTGTGGGGAGTGGGCATATGGGAACCTCCTATATTTTTTTATGTAACCATTGGTGTGATCTAGTTATCTTTTAAAAATGAATAATATATTTTTTAAAAATCAAATTCTTATTTCTGACCTCTGAGATCCTCAGTTCTGGCTTTTAAGATCTCCAACTGATTGGATAAGGACATTCCCCAAATTGCTGAGGGCAGTCGCCTTTGTTGATTGTAGATGCAATCAACCATAGATGGAATCAACTGCTTATAGAAGCTAGGAGATACCCTCACAGTAACAAGCAAGGCAAGTGTTTGCTTGACCAAACAACTGGACGCCATAACCTAGCCAAGTTGACACATGAAAATTAACCATTACAGTGGGTTGTATCTGAACATAGCGATAGTATTAGAAATTAAAACTAGAAAAAGCATTAAACATTTATTAATACATTTTAAAACAATAATAATAAATCCATTATATATTAATATCAGAGCAATTGAGGTCATTAGACATCATGGAGTCTCTGGAAAACTCCATTGTGCACTCCTGAAAGAATCAAGTGAAAAAGGCAACTGTTGTCCATATTATTATGAAAATAGTTTGGATAACACATTCTGAGAACTGTTGGATTCCATAATAGTATTGAATCAATGTTAATTTCCTGGTTTTTAACGTAAGAAAACATCCTGGTTTTTAGACAATATATACTGACACATTTAGGGGTAAAACGGCATCATTTCTGCAGCCGTTACTCTCGTGGTTTAGGGAACGATAACATATATAGAGAAAATAAAGAGAGCAAATGATAAAGCAAAGAGGTAAAATGTTGACAGCCGGGGGATGGAGGTAAAGGGCCCTTTTCTGCAAGTTCGGCATTTTCCGGTTTGGTTTTTGTTTTCTTGGTGGGCTGCTCTTCCTTTTTCAGACTCTTGAAGTCTTCACTCCCACTCATCTGCCTTCACTCAACTTCTGAACTGAGGCTCCAGCTGGGCTCCTTTTTCTTTAGTATTACTCTCCATTCTCACCTACTTGAATTCCACCCTTACACCACTGTCAAAGAAAAAACTGGACAATGTTGACCCTGCAGAGATGACTTTACTCAAGGACCGCTGGGAGAGCGAGCGGGGAGAAAGGAGGACTCACCTCCATTCAGACAGAGGACAGCCAGCTTCCTCAGGGCTGAGCAAGGGTAGGGGGAGAAGGCCTGGGTGATAGTAGGTTGAAGAGGGGGCTGGACACTCGGGTGGGTGAGGGATTTACTGAGGCTGGACGAGGTGGGTAAGAAAGCCGCCTGCAGGGAAGTGGACTTGGCCCAGTGGTTAGGGCGTCCGCCTACCACATGGGAGGTCCGCGGTTCAAACCCCGGGCCTCCTTGACCCGTGTGGAGCTGGCCCATGCGCAGTGCTGATGCGCGCAAGGAGTGCCATGCCACGCAGGGGTGCCTCCGCGTAGGGGAGCCCCACGCGCAAGGAGTGCGCCCCGTAAGGAGAGCAGCCCAGCGCAAAAGAAATTGCAGCCTGCCCAGGAATGGCGCCGCACACACGGAGAGCTGACACAGCAAGATGACACAACGAAAAGAAACACAGATTCCCGTGCCGCTGACAACAACAGAAGTGACAAAGAAAACGCAGCAAATAGACACAGAGAACTGACAACCGGGGTTGGGGGGGGAGGGAGAGGGGAGAGAAATAAATTAATTAATTAATTTTTTTTAAAAAAAGAGAGAAAGCCGCCTGCAGTCAGTCAGGGCTGGGGGAGAGGAGGGAGCTCTGGAACTACCCTTTTAGGGCTCCCAGGGGTCTGCATGGCCCGGCTGAGAGTGAAAGGGGAGGGCGAGGTTGGGGGCCAGTTTGACGTCTAGAATAGTTAGGGTCTAAAGTTGTCTTTTTCCCTTTTCTTTTTTCTTCCTGGAGTCTGGGTTGTTTTCCTTCACAGTTCCTCGCCTGCAAGTTGGTTTCAAAGTTGTCAGGATGGAGGACGGCAGTTGGCAGCTCAGTCAAGAGAAAGGAAATAAGTCTTTGTCACCTCTGACTCTCAAATGTTCATTTCCACCCAGACATCTCCTCTGAGCTTGTGCATCCAAATGCCTTCTTAACTTCACCTCCGTGAATCGTAGATCTCACAGACTTAACAGATTTAAAATGGAATTCAAGGGAACAACCAGCAAGATGGCAGTGGAGTAAGGAGCTCCTGGAGTCAGTTCCTGCTACAGGGCAGTTAGCAAACACCCAGAGCTCTCTGGAGCTAGCTGAAGCACTGTGTGGGGGCTCCAGGAGACCAGAAGAGCATCCTGCAATGTCTTTGAAGGAGTGAAGGAGGCCGCCCATCTGCAGAGAAGATTCATAAGTAGAGGCTCCACACCACGGAGGCCGGTGCCCATCCTCCACTGGAGGCACAAGCTGCCTCGGGAGCTGTTCTATGGCTGGACTCAAAATCTCCACTTCCTCAAAACGGGGGAGGAAGAGACAATTGGGCACCAATTTCACCTATTGATGGGGAAATTCAGTGGGCTACAGCATGATCCTGAGAACAGCTAAGATTTGCGCCTGTCCAGGTCAGAAAGAGGCCGGGAGCCTCCATCTTAGCTCTGCGCCTGGCCCGAGGGGAAGCAGGGCGTACTGAGGATCCCAGTGCTGGTGGGGACCAGATTCTTCCCATCCAGATCACATTGCAGCTCTAGCCTAGGCCCCAGTGCCACCTCCAGCAGGGAGGAAGCTGCGGGGACCTGCGCCAGCCTCTCCAAGAAATTGCTGGCCAAGCTGCGGAGGCCGGGGATTGTCCTACTCTGGCAGCACGAACCGCCCCGGGAACTGCTCTGTGACAGGAATTGGAAGCTCCATTTCCCAAAAACAGGGGAGGGGGAGACGGTTGGCTGCTGATTTCAGCTAGTGATTGGTGGAGTTGGCTGGCTAAGAGATAACCCTGGCAACAGGGTGTGTAAACCAGCCCAAGTTGGAAAGAGGCCAGGGGCCGCCATTCTGACTCGTCCCCCAGCCTGAGGGGAAGGGGGGCTGACTGAAACTCTCAGTGTCAACACTGAAAGAAACTCTCAGTTTCTTTCACGCAGATCAACCTGCAGCCTGCCTAGGCTTCAGCCCCGCCTCTAGTGGGAAGGAGCCTGAGGAGCCCTGTACCAGCCTATATAGGTAACTGCAGGTAACTTTGGCTGGCATAGGCTGAAAATCAGAAGTCTACAAGGGCAACTGCAGTCGTGTTGGACCCGCACTGCATAGATTGCTGCTCACACCTGCAGCTCCATCCCTGCCCCAGGCAGGGGAGAAAGGGATGTGAAGCTTCATCAGTCTCTCTGGACAACTACAGTCTAGGCCTGCACATGGATTATTCCACATCGCTATGGTGCTGTCCCTACCTCTGGCAAAGGAGAAAGTTGGAAGAAGCTTCATTGGGCCCTGGTGCAATGAAGGCAGCTTGAGCCTCCACAGCTTATAGCACCACCTACATGCTTGGCTCCTACTGACCAACCAGCAAGGGAGAAACCATAGGAAGACCTAAACTAAAGAGAAAAACTGCACCCAGAATAAATACTTTAGTAATCCAGATGCAAAGACACCAACAAAAAATTACAATCCACACCAAGAAACAGGAAGCTATGGCCCAGTTAAAGGAAAAAGATAAGCCTCCAGATGACATAAAGGAGTTGAGACAACTAATTATAGATGTTCAAACAAATCTCCTTAATAAATTCAATGAGATGGCTAAAGAGATTAAGGATATTAAGAAGACACTGGATGAACAGAAAGAAGAATTTGAAAGTATACATAAAAAAATAGCAAACCTTATGGGAGTGAAAAGTACAATAAATGAAGTTTTAAAAACATTGGAATCATATAATAGCAGATTTGAGGAGGCAGAAAAAGGATTGGTGAGCTTGAAGAAATGGCCTCTGAAAGTGAACATACAAAAGAAGAGATGAAGAAAAGAATGGAAAAAATTTAACAAGATCTCAGGGAACTAAATGACAGCAAAAGGCATGCAAACATACATGTCATGGGTGTCCCAGAAGGAGAAGAGAAGGGAAAAGGGGCAGAAGGAATATTTAAATAAATAATGGTAGAAAATTTCCCAACTCTATTGAAGGACATAGATATCCCTATCCCAGAAGCACAACGTAGTCCCATCCGAAAAAATCCAAATAGACCAACTCCAAGACACATACTCTTCAGAATATCAAAGGCCAAAGACAAAGAGAGAATTCTGAGAGCAGCAAGAGAAAAGCAATGCATAACATATAAGGAATATCCAATTAGATTAAGTGCTGATTTCTCACCAGAAACCATGGAGGCAAGAAGACAGCAGTCTGATATATTTAAGATACTACAAGAGAAAAACTTCCAGCCAAGAATCTTATATCCAACAAGGCTGTCTTTCAAAAATGAGGGCAAAATTAGAATATTCACAGATAAACAAACTGAGAGAATTTCTAAACAAGAGACCAGAATTTCAGGAAATACTAAAGGGCGTGCTAGAGCCTGAAAAGAAAAGACAGGAGAGAAGAACCTGGAAGAGAGTCTAGAAATGAAGATTATATCAATACAAGTAACTAAAAGTATCAAAAGAGTGGTGAAAATAAAATATGACATAAAACTCAAATAGTCAGGAATAAACTTAACCAGTGATATATTCAGAAAACTGCAACTCAACGTTAAAATAAATTTAAAAAGCCCTAAATAACTGAAAGAACATTCCATGCTCATGGACTAGAAGACCAAATATCATTAAGATGTCAATTCTACTCAAACTGATATACATATTTAATGCATTCCCAATAAAAACTCCACCAGCATTAAAGAAAAAGTTGAAAACACAATCATTAAGTTTATTTGGAAGGGTAAGGAGTCTTGAATAGCCAAAAACATCATTTAAAGGAAAAGTGAATCCTTATCTCCAGACTTTAAATCATAATACCTACCTATAGTGGTAAAAACAGCATGGTACTGGCCTAAAGACAGACACAATAGACCAACAGAACCAAATTTATGGTTCAGAAACAGCCCCTCACAGGTATGGTCAAGTGATTTTTGACTAGCCTGTCAAACTCCCACGGCTCAGGCAGAACAAGCCATTCGACAAAAGGTGCTGAAAGAATTGGACATCCATAGCTGAAAGAAGGAAAGAGGACCCCTATCTCACACCTTTTCCAAAAGTTAACTCAAAATGGACAAAAAAAAAAACAAAACTAAAAATAAAAGCAAGAACCATAAAACTTCTAGAAAATATTATTGGAAAATGTCTTCAAGACCTGGTGGTAGGTGGTGGATTCTTAAAGGAGATAAGAGAAGGACTGAGTGGACTACTGATGCTTAATGTATGTAAAAGTTTTAATTAGCTTTACTATAAAATTGTGGAAATGCATAGAGTGGATGGTAACACACAGTCACAGCTAGTTTATAAATGGGGATGTGACTGAAAATGGTTGTCTAGTTATGTAAATGCCAGTTGACAGAATGCTTGAGAATAATATAGGAACTGGATAGCACAGTAAACCAAGAGGTGGGTGACAATTGTGGTTGATGGTACAGATGCAAGAGTGTCCTTTGTTAGCCAGAACAAATGTATATCACTACTGCAGGGTGATGGGAATGTGGAGAAGAATGGGAAAAATACAGCTGGAGTTAGCAGTAATAATATAGTATTCTTGCATCTATGTGAAAGATGTACTGTGTTGATAATGAGGCAGTATGGAAAATGTGAGCCAAATGTACACTACAGACATGGTAACGATCAGATGATATTATTTTATCTGTAGCAAATGATACACCACCTTGTGGTGAGTTGATGGAAGGGTGTTCTTTGGGAGTTCTGCACCTGTGCATGATTGTTTTATAAGTTTACAACTTTTGTCATAAAAAAATATATTTAAAAATAACAGGGTGGGTTGGGGTTAAAATACACCAAATGTAAGATAAGGGCTATGATTAGTAGTAAGATTTTGACAGTGTTCTTTCATAGTTTGTAACAAATGTCTCATGACAATGCAAGGTGTTGGTGGAAGGTTGATGTAAGGGACCCCTGTATGATGTTATGCATGTTTGCTTTGTTTTTGTTTTTTTTTTTTTTTTTTTAATTTTTTTATTTTTTATTGACTTTGTAATAATATTACCTTAAAAATATATATGTGAGGTCCCATTCAACCCCACCCCCCCACCCCCCCTCTCCCCCCCCCCCAACAACACTCGTTCCCATCATCATGACACATCCATTGGATTTGGTTAAGTACATCTTTGGGCACCTCTGCACCTCATATACATTGGTTCACATCATGGCCCATACTCTCCTCTATTCCATCATGTAGGCCCTGTGAGGATTTACAATGTCCGGTGATTACCTCTGAAGCACCATCCAGGGTAGCTCCATGTCCCGAAGATGCCTCCACCTCTCATCTCTTCCTGCCTTTCCCCATACCCTTTGTCCATTATGTCCACTTTTCCCAATCCAATGCCACCTCTTCTATGTGGACACTGGATTGGTTGTGTCCATTGCACCTTTATGTCAAGAGGAGGCTCAGATTCCACCTGGATGCTGGATGCAATCCTCCCATTTTCAGTTGTAATCACTCTAGGCTCCATGGTGTGGTGGTTGTCCTTCTTCACCTCCATCTTAGCTGAGTGTGGTAAGTCCAATAAATCAGATTGTAGGTGCTGGAGTCTGTTGAGGCTCAGGATCTGGCTATCACATTGTCAGTCCAGAGATTCAAATCCCCTAAATATATCTTAAACCCCAACATTAACTGCACCTCCAGCACATTAGCATGAAAGTCTTATGAAGGGAGATCCCATCTGAGTCCAGATTCATCACACATAAACACCATTTCCAAAGAGGGGCCATCTGCCCTGGTAGTTAACCCCATCAGCCATGACCATAACTCCCATGGGTCTCTTTAGCCCTCAAAGGAACCAATATCTGGGGGTTGTATCTGCTTTATCTGTCTCTCTGACTCTGCTCAGTTGTGCATGAGGGCAAACCTTCTGCCAGCCTCCAGACTCTTTTTTAGAAACTCGTAGCCATATAAACTCATTTCTCCTTTCCATTTCCCCCTTACTTTAGGTCAAACAGCATTTTAAAGTCATGGTATTTTATGTAGACATGGATATTCTGCTGATCCGCATTGAACCTTCCGTATAAGGTCATTTTCCAGTTGCATCATCAGTTGGTAGTTGATAGTGGTCCCTCGTTGCCAGGGAGGCTCATCCCCGGGTGTCATGTCCCACGCTGGGGGGAAGGCATTGCATTTACATGCTGAGTTTGGCTTCGAGACTGGCCACATTTGAGTAACATGAAGGCTGACAGAAGGAAATTCCCAGGCACAAAGTTGCTCTAGGCCTTGTTATTATTTTGGGTTTATCAGCTCACAAGCATAGTCATTAGTATCAGGGGCTCACTGTTGAACCCTCACTCCCTCCCGGTCCCCACCACTGTACCTGGGAGACTGTCGCTGCTCCCCTAGGGACCACGACAGAGCACCACTGGCCGGGAACTCAGTACCCCCCCTACTGTGGTTTTTAATTGTTGCCACTATGAGTATATCCAAACATTACCATGCACCCTGGACATATGTTCTGTACAGCTCCCTGTCAGTCATATATCATCTGTCATTGGTATCCCATACCAGTATCCCTCCATTGCCATTGTTGAAACACTCTGTGATCCAGAACTCCCCGAAATTTGAAGCCCAATATAATGTCATGGTCCCTTACTAGGGAATGGCATATAGCGATGAGTTTAAAGGATAGATAAAGAACTTGGATAAAGTTAGATAAAGAACTTAGATAAAGAATGTTGACTTGAAAAAATTCCACATCCTATTTTTTTCTTTTTTTTTTTTTTTTTTTCCCCCCCCCCCCTAATTATTCAGCTTTTCTTCACAGGAGTCCTAGACCACAGCAATGTATATATATAATATACAGCACTCCCACACATCCACCAGAAAACCTTTTCCCTTCCACAGTGATACTCTTACGCCCTATTCATATCATATTTACTTAAAGTGATGTACAGAGTCTGAGACATTAGCTTTCTAACAAGGTGACATCTGTATTTACATTATGGTGCATACTTTAGGATACACAGTTCTTTACATTTTTAGTTATCCTATGTTTTACATTATGGTTTACATTATCAGTCTGTCATCTCCTATATGTTATGGTGTAATATTACATGTTTTATATCCATCCTTGTGTACTCTCAAGAAACTCCTCTCTTACCCCCCATTTACTTTGGTTCCACACATTTAACGTCCATTTTCCCTTCCACCTTAGTGCCCTCAGTGATAGCCAACCTCCGTTTCCTGAGGAGCCACTTCCAGAGATAGATGGAATAGTGTTCAGGGCCTAACTTGCTCAACTGCCCCAATGCCCTGGGAGCCACCCTTTCTCTCGAGGGATACAGTTCCCTCTATTGGATGGCATTAGTCCTCCCCAGGATGTGGGTCCACCCCCACTCTCACTACTTGGGTTTCTACCCCATGGTGTCACCCACTCTGGCAGAATGAGCATTTAGACATTCCCCAGGAGCCCGTCCTGCATCAGACCCTCCCCTCCGAGCATTCTAAACAGGTAACCCTCTTTATTATATTTTGATATGATTTTCTCGGCATTTTACTCTCCACCAACCCCTGACCCTCTCCTGGTTCGTATGCTACCCCTCCCTCCCCCCACTTTTGGGCAACGTTACCCACCCGTCCCTCCCCAGCCACCCTCAAACCCGCAAAGCCCCAAGCAAAGGCAACCCCTTGCCCCCCTTTTATCTCTTCTTTGTGTTCATACTTACCACCATCTCGTCTTAAATTCCACCCCTGCAGACATCGGCTCATATCCTTCCTCCACCCTCCGATTTCCTGCAAGCCTATCGTTCAGTCTCTTGCTATCTAGGGCAGCTTGTTTATTTCATATCATTGAGGTCATGTAGTATTTGTCCTTCAATGTCTGGGTTGCTTCACTCAACATAAGGTTCTCAAGATTCATCCATGTTATCACATGTGTTTGTAGTGTGTTTGTTCTTACAGCCGAGTAGTATTCCATTGTGTGTATATACCACATTTTATTGATCCACTCGTCTGTTGATGGGCATTTGGGTTGATTCCAACTTTTGGCAATAGTGAACAATGCTGCTATGAACATTGGTGTACATATATTGGTTTGTGTTCTTGTTTTCAGTTCTGCTGGGTATATTCCCAGCAGTGGTATTGCTGGGTCATATGGCAAATCTATGGCTAGTTTTTTGAGAAACCGCCATACTGTTCTCCAGAATGGTTGGATCCTTCTGCATTCCCACCAGCAGTGGATGAGTGTTCCCCTTCCTTCACATCCTCTCCAGCACTTGTATTCTTCTGTTTTTTTCATAGCTGCCAATCTTATGGGTGTAAGATGGTATCTCATTGTGGTTTTGATTTGCATTTCCCTGATAGCTAGAGATTTGGAACATTTTTTCATGTGCTTTCTTGCCATTTGTATTTCTTCTTCGGAGAAGTGTCTGTTTAAGTCTTTTTCCCATTTTTTAAATGGATTGTTTATCTTTTTATTTTCAAGATGTAGGAGTTCTTTATATATGCAAGTTATAAGTTTCTTATCAGATATCTGATTGCCAAATATTTTCTCCCACTGTGTGGGCTCCCTTTTTACTTTCTTGACAAACTCCTTTGAGGTGCAGAAGGCTTTAATTTTGAGGAAGTCCCATTTATCTATTAGTTCTTTTGCTGCTCGTGCTTTTGGTGAGATATTCATAAATCCATTACCTATTACAAGGTCCTGTAGATATTTCCCTACACTGCTTTCTAAGGTTTTTATGGTCTTGGCTTTTATATTTAGGTCTTTGATCCATCTTGAGTTGATCTTTGTATAAGGTGTGAGATGGTAATCCTCTTTCATTCTTCTACATATGGCTATCCAGTTCTCCAGACACCATTTGTTGAATAGGCCACTCTCTCCCAGTTGAGAGGGTTTGGTGGCTTTATCGAATATTATGTGGTTGTATATGTGAGGTTCTATATCAGAGCTTTCAATTCGATTCCATTGGTCTATGTGTCTCTCCTTATGCCAATACCATGCTGTTTTCACCACCGTAGCTTTATAGTATGTTTTGAAATCAGGTAGTGTGATTCCTCCAATTTCGTTTTTCTTTTTCAGTATGTCTTTGGCTATTCGGGGTCTCTTTCCATTCCAAATAAATTTCATAGTTAGTTTTTCTAGTTCCTTAAAGAAGGCTGCATTGATTTTTATTGGGATTGCATTGAATGTGTAGATCAGTTTTGGTAGGATAGACATCTTAATAATGTTCAGTCTTCCTATCCATGAACAAGGAATAGTCTTCCATTTATTCAGGTCTTCTTTGATTTCCTTGAACAATCTTGTATAGTTCTCGGTGTATAAGTTCTTTACCTCTTTAGTTAAATTTATTCCTAAGTATTTGATTTTTTTATTTACTATTGTGAATGGTATTTGTTTCTTGATTTCCTCCTGATCTTGCTCATTATTGGTGTACAGAAATGCTACTGATTTTTGCGCATTGATCTTATAACCTGCAACTTTACTAAACTCATTTATGAGTTCTAGAATCTTCGTTGTAGATCTCTCAGGGTTTTCTATGTATAGGATCATGTCATCTGCAAATAATGAAATTTTGACTTCTTCCTTTCCAATTTGAATGCCTTTTATTTCTGGTTCTTGCCTCAGTGCTCGAGCAAGTACTTCTAAGACAATGTTAAATAGGAGCGGCGACAGTGGGCATCCTTGTCTTGTTCCTGAGTTTAGAGGGAAGGAGTCTAGGATTTCTCCATTGTAAACAATATTGGCTTTAGGTTTTTCATATATACTCTTTATCATGTTCAAAAAATTTCCTTGTATTCCAATCATTTGGAGTGTTTTTATCAAGAAAGGGTGCTGTATTTTGTCAAATGCTTTTTCTGCATCAATAGATATAATCATGTGATTTTTTTCCTTCAATCTGTTTATATGGTGTATTACGTTGATTGATTTTCTTATGTTGAACCATCCTTGCATACCTGGGATGAATCCCACTTGGTCGTGGTGTATAATTCGTTTAATGTGTTGTTGAATACGATTAGCAAGTATTTTGTTAAGTATTTTTGCGTCTAGGTTCATTAGAGAAATTGGTCTGTAATTTTCCTTTCTTGTGATGTCTTTGTTTGGCTTTGGTACTAGGGTAATGTTGGCATCATAGAAGGAGTTGGGTAATGTTCTTTCTGTTTCGATGGTTTGGAATAGTTTCAGCAGGATTGGTGTCAGTTCTTTCCGGAATGTTTTATAGAATTCACCTGTGAAGCCATCTGGCCCTGGGCTCTTCTTAGTTGGGAGATTTTTAATAACTGATTCTATCTCTCTGCTTGTGATTGGTTTGTTAAGATCATCAATTTCTTCTTTTGTCAATATGGGCTGTTTATGTGTTTCTAGGAATTTGTCCATTTCCTCTAGATTGTCATTTTTGTTGGAATATAGTTTTTCAAAATATCCTCTTATGATAGTCTTTATTTCTGTGGGGTCAGTGGTGATATCGCCTTTCTCATTTCTTATTTTGTGTATTTGCATCTTCTCTCTTTTTTTCTTTGTTAGTGTTGCTAAAGGTTTGTCAATTTTGTTAATCTTCTCAAAAAACCAGCTCTTGGTCTTGTTTATCTGTTCAAGTGCTTTCTTATTTTCTATTTCATTTAGTTCTGCTCTTATCTTTGTTATTTCCTTCCTTCTTCTTCCTGTTGGGTTACTTTGTTGTTGTTTTTCTAATTCCTTCAAATGTGCAGTTAGTTCTTCAATTTTTGCTCTTTCTTCTTTTTTGATATATGAATTTATGGCTATAAACTTCCCTCTCAGTACTGCTTTTGCTGCATCCCATAAATTTTGGTATGTTGTGTTATCATTATCATTTGTTTCAAGGTAGTCATTGATTTCTTTTGAGATTTCCTCTTTGACCCACTGTTTTTCTAAGAGTGTGTTGTTTAATTTCCAAATCGTGGTGTGAAATCTGGGCTTCTTTCCCTTGCAAATCTCCAGCTTGACTCCACTGTGGTCAGAGATAATGTTTTGTATGATTTCAATCTTTCTGAATTCGTTCAGCCTTTCTTTGTGGCCTAGCATATGATCTATCTTGGAGAATGATCCATGTGCGCTTGAGAAAAATGTATATCCTGCTGTGTTTGGGTGTAGCGATCTATATATGTCTATTAGATCGAGCTCCTCTAATATACTATTCAGATGTTTTGTGTCTTTGGTGATTCTCTTTTGAGATGTTCTGTCCAGAATTGATAGTGGTGTATTAAAATCCCCCACTATAATTGTAGATGTATCTATTCTTTCACTTAGTTTTTCCAGCGTTTGCCTGACATATTTAGAGGCACCCTTGTTAGGGGCATAGATATTTATGATTGTTCGATCTTCTTGACAGATTTTCCCTTTGACTAAAATGTAGTATCCTTCTTTGTCTCTCACAATTGTTTCACATTTAAAGTCTATTTTGTCTGATATTAATATAGCTACTCCTGCCTTTTTTTGGTTATTGTTAGCTTGTATGATTGTTTTCCAGCCTTTCACTTTCAATCTCCATGCGTCTCTGGGTCTAAGATGTGTCTCTTGTAGACAGCATATGGATGGGTCATATTTCCTTATCCAGTGTCCCAGTCTGAATCTTTTGATAGGTGAGTTTAATCCATTGACATTCAGTGTTATTACTATCAAGGAATTATTTGTGTTAGCCATATTTTGATTGGATTTGTGTTTGTCATATTTTGTTTGTATATTTTTTTTTTGTCTTTTTTGTTGTTGTTGTTGGTCTTATACTCTCCTCCAACTTTGCCTTTCCTGTTTTTTCCTTTCTTCCTGCAGAACTCCCTTTAGAATTTCTTGAAGGGGAGGTTTCTTGTTGGTATACTCTTTCAGTTTCTGTTTGTCTGCGAATATTTTGAACTCTCCATCATGTTTGAATGCTAGTTTAGCTGGATAGAGTATTCTTGGTTGGAAATTTTTTTCCTTTAGTACCTTGACTATATCATACCACTGTCTTCTTGCCTCCATGGTTTCAGAAGAGAAATCAGCACTTAATCTAATTGAGCTTCCCTTGTATGTGATGGTTTTCTTTTCTCTTGCTGCTTTTAGGATCTTCTCTTTGTCTTGAGCATTGGATAATTTGACAAGTATATGTCTTGGGGTGGGCCTGTTGGGGTTTATGACTTGTGGAGTGCGCTGTGCTTCTTGGATATGTACATCTGTCTCTTTCAGTAGATTTGGGAAGTTTTCAGCCATTATTTCCTGCAACACTCTTTCTGACCCCTTTCCCTTCTCTTCACCTTCTGGAATGCCTATAATACGTATGTTTGAGCGTTTTGCATTGTCATTCAGGTCCCTAAATCCTAATTGGATTTTTTCTATCTTCTTATTGACCCCTTCTACTATCTGTTTGATTTCTGATGTACTGTCTTCCACATCACTAATTCTCTGCTCTGTCTCTTCTAGTCTGCTGATATTTGCTGCAAGTGTATTTTTGATTTCTTGAACTGTGGTGTTCATTCCCATCATATCTGTTATGTTTTTGCGTATGTCTGCAATTTCCCCTCCAAGTGATGTCTTCATGTTGTTAACCTCTTTCATTACTGCATCAAATTTGTCGGTGATAAATGTTCTGAGATCTTTCATTGCTTGTGCCAAGTTTTGCTCCCCTTCGTGATTATTGGTTTGTTGATTGGATTCAGCCATGTTTTCCTGATTATTGGTTTGGTTCGTAGATTTTTGTTGCTTTCTGGTCATCTCTTTATTTTGACGAATTTAATCAGTTCCTTAGCTTCTTTGTCTGCTCTTGGAGGTTAATTAGTTGTTATTTTTGCACAGGTGTTATATCTTCTCTTTGTCACTTTTTTCTTCTTATTCTAGTTACTTGTTGTTGGTTAAGTTCACTTTAGAGGAAAGTATTAGTGTTGGGGAAAGGCAATTGTGTAAGCAAGGGAAAAGTGTAAAGTTGTATTGGTGATGTATGTTAATAAAGCAGGAATATGAGATCTGGAAGGATGGAGGTTAGATTCATGTATATTGTATAGAGTTATAGCTGTAGGTAGAGTACCTTTTATGAAGTTGATGACTGAATTTGGGAGGAATATGGTATGAACTACACAGCTATTGTTTTCATGAGAGAGGGAAAAAGAAAAGAAAGGTAATAGTTTCAAGAGTGGATAATAGACAGAAAACAGAACATAGGTATTAGAAATTAAGAGTTAGACACTTTGTGGATCAAAGAACGGGAGGTGGGGGGTGGAATATAGGAGAGACAGTAGATGATAGTGGATATCAAGATGCAGGGGAAGGGGGATAGTGTAGGTAGCCTAAATCAGTTCACACAGAAATGAGGCAGTGGAGGATGGGAAAACCCAGCAAATGTGAGGTGTTCCCTGTAGCACCTATTGTATACTTGAATTAAAGTAAAAATAAGTGGAAGATGAGGGACAAGAGGGAAAGAGAAAACCGAAAAAAAAACAAACAAACAAAAAAAAACAAACTAATTATAATAGAGAAAAAAGAAAGGCAAGAAGAAAGGAAGAAAGAAAAAGAGGATGGGCAAACGGTGGGGAACGGATAGGGAGAAGAGAGATACAGGTACACACGTGTCACAATTGCAACACTATCTAAAACAACAACTTCCCCCCGCTTTGCCCTAAAACCCCCCCGTCTGTCTGCCCAAATGGGTCTGCAAGCACCTCCCTTCCCACAAACCCCCAATAGGCCGCCCAGGGCCCACGAACTCCCCAGTACTGCAGATGCTCAAAAAAAAAAAAAAAAAAAAAAAAAAAAAAAAAAAAAATTTAAGTAAAATTAAAACAAACAAACAAACAAAAAAAAAAAAAAAAAACAAAAAAAAAACAGAAACCCCTCCGCAGGCCCGGCTCCGCCCGCCGCGGAGGCTTGGACCGGCTCTGCCCGGCTCCTCACGCCGCCTTGGCCTGGCCTGGCTCCGCCCAGCTCCGCTCGCTACAGCGGCCCAGCCGGCTCCGGCATCCACCTCCCGCCACCGCGGCCTGGACCGGCCCTGCCCGGCTCCGTACCCGCCGCGGCCTGACCCGGGCCCGCCCGGCTCCAAGCGCTACCGCGGCCCGCAGCCGGGGCCTGAACCGGCCCCGCCCGGCTCCAAGCGCTACCGCGGCCCGCAGCCGGGGCCTGCACCGGCCCCGCCCGGCTCCAAGCGCTACCGCGGCCCGCAGCCGGGGCCTGCACCGGCCCCGCCTGGCTCCAAGCGCTTCCGCGGCCCCGCCCGGCTCCAAGCGCTACCGCGGCCCGCAGCCGGGGCCTGCACCGGCCCCGCCCGGCTCCAAGCGCTACCGCGGCCCGCAGCCGGGGCCTGCACCGGCCCCGCCCGGCTCCAAGCGCTACCGCGGCCCGCAGCCGGGGCCTGCACCGGCCCCGCCCGGCTCCAAGCGCTACCGCGGCCCGCAGCCGGGGCCTGCACCGGCCCCGCCCGGCTCCAAGCGCTACCGCGGCCCGCAGCCGGGGCCTGCACCGGCCCCGCCCGGCTCCAAGCGCTACCGCGGCCCGCAGCCGGGGCCTGCACCGGCCCCGCCCGGCTCCAAGCGCTACCGCGGCCCGCAGCCGGGGCCTGCACCGGCCCCGCCCGGCTCCAAACGCTACCGCGGCCCGGCCCGGCCTGGCTCAGCCCCACCGAGCGGGGCTAGATGCCTCGTCTCCGCCTACCCAAGAAGGGAATCCTCTGCAGGTAGCTGGGATCTCCGTGTATATTTCACAGACGAATCCTCTCTGTTACCTTCCCTCCAAATCGATGTCCAGACACCTCCGGACCAGCAAAAATCCCGAAACAATCCAGTCCCAAAGAGTCTCCAACGCCGCCCAGCCGATTCCCTGCAGAAGACTCTAACAGGGATGTTCACTCAGCCGCCATCTTGCCCCCTCTGCATGTTTGCTTTGTAAGTTCACACAACTTTTACTATAAACTTAACTGTTTATATGTTCATATATAAATGATATAAAAATAATCAGATTGCTTAGGGGGAAACTACTTTGTTTAGTAGTAATATTTTGACAGTGTTCTTTAATCATTAGCTAAAAAGGTTTAAAAACAAAGCAAGTTGTTGGTGGTAGGTTGAGATGTTATATATGTTTGCTGTTATATATGTTTGTTTTGTAAGTTGACAACTATTATTCATTATTGTTTATGTCTGTTTATGTATGAGTGATATATTTCAATAAACTTTTTTAAAAAATGGAATTCGAGGCGCCCACCCACGCAAACCCTCCAAACCCCACTTGGGGGCATCAAGCCAGAGCAACCCCTGATGGCTCCTCTCCCTCTCCGAGTGTCTAGTCCATCAACAAACCCTCTCACTCTCCAAATCTCATCCCAAAGTGACCCCTTCTTTGTATCCCCCTGCACCATGTGGTCCAGATCCCACTGTCTCCTCTCACCTGGATTTCTACCATTGCTTCCTCACTGGTCGCCCTACTTCCCTTTGTCCTCCTTCAAGCCCTTCTCCAGACAGAGATAAAAGTGATGTTCTTAAAATACAAAGTCTTAAAATCCTCCAGTTGGTCCCTATCACAAATGGAATAAAGTTCAAACATCTTCTCATGTTTATTCTACAACTCTGCCACGCATCCCATCAACCCTTATTCTGTACATTCCAGACGCTTCTTTAAATTTCTCAGCCAACCTGTTTGATCCTCCCTCAGGACTCTGGCACCTGCTGTCCCCTACCTGGACCGCTCCTCTCCCCTTCTTTGTACATCTTTCCCCTTTTTTCCCTCTAGGTTTTCAGTTTACATGCCACCCCGAGTGAGCTGTTTTCTCACTACACAAACAAAAGTCACTGTATTTCTCCATCGCTGTCCTGTGGGTTTTCCCACATTAACCTTCTGGCAATTTGCTATTATTTACTTGCTTGTTGCCCTGTGTTCTCTCTGTGACTCTCATGCTTACCTCTGCCTCTTTGTCAGTATTTCTGACTGGATACAGTCTCTGAAAACCCAGTTTTTTTGACCCAGTGATATACCATGGCTACATTTCTATTAATAGATGGCTAGATAATCTTGTTCACAGGTGCACAGTATGCCAAGGTACATACCACAGTTTACCAAACTCGTCTTCTATTGATGGACATTTAGGACTGAATTAGTTGGAATGTCTTTTGGCTGCATGAAACAGGACATCCAACTCAAAATGGCTCCAACTTTAAGGAATGTATTATTTCATCTAACAAAAGTCCAGAAGCAAGGTAGCAGAAGAGTGATCTGAGATCAGGGGCCCAACTCTTTCAGTTCTGTCAGCCCCAGCCTGCTGACTTTTCTCAGGCATCCCACAAGACTGCGAGAAGGCCGTAGCCCTTCCAGGCACCCTATCCAGACACGACGGCCAGAGGAATGGGAGATGCTCTCTTCCTGGCGCTTCTTCTGGGGCTAGGACTCCTTGTCCAGGAGCCAGAATAGGGTCACGTGGCCACCATCAGCCAATCACTGGCAAAGGAAATAGGATATCATTCCTCCCCCTTTCAGGGGAGGAACTACTTTGACGAGCAGCTCTCACTTGGAGTAGTACAGCCCTCCAGGGGGACATTGGAGATGGGGGTGGGGGGTGTCTGCAGCTGTCACGATGCCTGGAGGTTATTACTGGCGTTTAGTCTAGTGATTTGAAATGCTAAAGCTCTGGCAACATCTGGGGCATCCCACAGAATGAACTGTCCTGGCCAAAAGGCCAGCAGTGCCCACTTTGAGAGACTCTTGGACCTATCAGGACCAGCCCTCTGGGCTGGGTAGACTCAGGGGTCTGTTACAAAGCGTCCCTGCAGTGGACGCAGGGAGGGTAATCGGCCGTCTACCAAAAGGTTGTTTAGGTTCTGTACCATTCTTATGAACAAGTTGTAGCAAACAACCTATTGTCTAGACCTTTTCCGCTATCTCCTTAAGTTCTTGAAAGTAGGATTGTTAGTTGGAAGGATGTGCCCATTTTCCATTTTGATACATATTGCTAAACTGCACTCCTGAGGAAGTATTACCCTACTTTCAGAGCACAAGTAAGTTTTGATGAGAGAAACAGAGTCTGGGCACCACAATGAAGAAAGGAAAGCAGTTGGAGGACCACAGAAGGGGCTGGGTTTATAAGAAAGAAAGACTAGTATATCTGATTTTCCAGAATGTCTCAGACGTCTTTTACTCCTAATAATAATAGCATGTGCTAATTGCTTTAGAGTCCACAAAGTGCTTTCTCACTTGCAAATCGTAACCCTGTTAGGTGAGCCAGGTAGATATCATACGTCTTCTTCAAAAGAAACCAAGGCTCAGGAAACACTGGGGATTCTTCCATCATGGAAAGAGAGGCTCAACTTTTTAAAAATAAATTAATGGGGACATGGGATTTGCTTAACGCTACATAAACTTTAACAGAGACCCAAAGAACAATGGCTTAAACTACATGGGAGTTGGTTCTTTTCTAAACCCCTGGGCTGATATTGTACTCCACTGAGCCAGAGAACTGAATTCCTTCTGCTTTGTTGTTCTCCCCTCCCTGGGGTATTGTCTTCATCCCAAAGGTCCAAGACCACTTCTGCCACGTTCTGTTCCTGCCAGCGAAAAGCGGCACCAGGGTGGGGGGCACACCCAGGAGATTACCCGTCACTCTCTCTCACACCCTGTTAGACACTCGGCTTCACATACCTGAAAAAGAAGCTGGCCTGCAATTCTCAGAGGGTATAGACTTTGGAAAATACTGCTGTGGAAGAAAGGGCTAACCAGTCTCTATCATACATTCCAAATAGGAGGACTTTTCTGAAGACAAATGAGCTAATGAACCAACCATTTCCTACCATTTTAACAGAAAATATTATTGATGTGATATAAACGACATAGAGAAATAACTTTATGCCAGCCCCAGTGAATTGTGATTTTAATAAATCACTGTTATGTTTCCCACAGGGTGATGACTATAGAACATTCTGTACAGGTGTGACATGAATAGACGAAAGAAGGAGAGGATGAGCTGGCTAGCTTCTGCTTACCAGTCAGTTGTGCTATGGAGACAGCTTCTGTTTAATAGAATATCTGGGTATAACATTTATTGACCTTAAATAAAATAAAATACATTTAACACTAAAATTCCCTTTGTGTATTCAGCCTTTCTTTGATGACGTAGGATGCTGCTGTGTTCCAAATCAGCCATGAGTCTTCTTTTTTTAGGAGGTACCAGGCATTGAACCCAGGACCTCGTCCATGGGAAGCAGGCTCTGAACCACTGAGCTACATCTGCTCCCCATCATCATCATTCTATTAGATAGTAAATTAATATAGCCTATGGGTAGAATTATGCCAAAGTGCTACTTACTCTAAATCCACTGTACTTTTGTGGTTTTTAAATTTTTTTTTTTGAAATAATTTTAAACTTACAGGACAGTTGCAAAAATAACAGCTGCCCCACAACCAGAACTCTACCATGAGACCAACTCATTATTTTAAAGATGAAGTGAAGCACCACCAACTCCAGTCTTTCTTTCTTCCCAGCCCAACCAAGTAGAAAAACCCTTCTTTCCAAGTGTATTATCCATAGCTTGCCCTTGCATACATTTCCCCTTGTACACTATTTTACTGTATTTATTCTTTTACGTGTTCCTCTTCCCCACCATAAAATTGAGTCTTGAGGGCAGGACCATATCTTATTAAGCACCTTGTATGGACTTACATATTTGTTGAATAAACTAATACAAAACAAAGACCATCAAATGATTCGAGCAATCATCTGTGCATCTGATTTATTTTAAAAGCAACAAATTTTCAGGTGATACAAAATGTGATTTTTAAAACAGCATCATGTTTAGAAACCTGAACTTCTGATAGCGGGAAAATGTACTTACTTAAAATTTTTCAATTAAGCAGCTCTGAAATTTTTAAGACACTAATTAATCTAGTTTTCTATTACTTTAATTTTAAAAGTTTATTCTTTGTACTTAGTTCCCTGAAGGACTTAACCAAATCTTTTCAGTTATATTTGCAGGAATAAAATAAATTTTCAAAGCAAAATAAATAAATAAATAAATAGATAGATAGATAAATAAATAAAATCTTTTAAAAATATATATATCAGAGGAACATTGTACCCAGTTAAAGTATGCTTGAGGGAAGCGGATGTGGCTCAAGCGATTGAGCTCCCACCCACCACATGGGGGGACCCAGGTTCAGTTCCTGGTGCCTCCTAAAGAAGATGAGCAAGACAGCGAACTGATGCAATAAGAGACACAAGGAGAAAAGCATAACAAGAGACACAACAAAGCACGGAGCAGAGGTGGCTCAAGCAATTAGGTGCCTCAAGCAATTAGGTGCCTCTCCACAAGAGGTCCCAGGTTTGGTTCCCTGTGCCTCCTAAAAAGACCATCACACAACAGACAGACACAGTAAATGCAAACATAGAGGGAGTGGGGAGAAATAAATAAATAAAATAAATCTTTAAAAAAATAAATAAAGTACGCTTGAGGATGGAAGCCATTTGCTAAGAAGAGAAAAGCAGTCAGACAGAAAGAACCTGGGCCCCTGCTAACCCTGTGGAGCGTCTAAACCACTTAGGAAGTTGAGCTGTGCCTAGCATTGAAAATCAGTTACTAATTTACAAAAAATTCATCTTTAAAAAAAATAATAAAAAGCCCTTTTGACTCTAAATGTTGCCAGACTTCTCTGAATTTAAAGAAACTTGCTTCCTACAAGCCAGTCCCTGGGATTGCAGCAAACTTTGCTCCAACAGGCAGTTCCCAGCAGACCTGTGTTGAAAGTGCATTTCTAAGCTGGATGTTAGGAATTCAAAAAACCTTTCCAAGAGAAACAACCTTATAAATGATATTTACGTTGTTAGATTAGTGCACAAAGGCCTAATTTGTTCATAATTTAGCTAAACTATAGGGATCGCTGGAACTCTAGGCTGCACTGGGCCCCAAAATGTTCTGAGCCTTGAAGAGCTCCAAACGCGCCCCTGGGTCTGTGTGGCGGCCCAGGCACCCAGGGCAGGGGCAGGGCTCACCCAAGCAGTGCACCCAGCTCAGCAGGGCAGAGGGAGAGCAAGAGCAGCTGTGTCTACTGGTCAGGCAAAAATGAGTGTTGTGGGGAAAGAACACGGTCTTGGGGCAAACAGTCAGGGTTGAAGTGTCTTAAGGCGGGAACAATCAGATATATTAACATGCTTATTTAAAGATCTTTTTATGCATAAGCGCAAGCTCCAAGTTGAGCACAGTTGGAGCCATCAGCAACCCCAGCACACAGCCTTTGAAGAGAGAAACCAGAGGGGGACCGGACTTTGAGAATGAGAGGACCAGAAAGCAAAGGACCTCCCAAGGAGAACACTGTGGTGACTCCGGGATGAAGCTCATAGAAACCTGGAAGGGCTTGGGGCCTGGGGCAGAGGCCAAGGGTGGGCTGAAAATAGAGGGGCTCTTGGAGGCCAAGTAGAAAGCCATCAGACCCCAGGGGCCTATTCCCACACGCGGAGCCAGGGAATGGATTCGTCCAGAGCAGAGGATGGGGAAATGGCACGGGACTGAGAACCCTTATTCTGAAAAAGCACCCCAAGCCCCTTTACCACTCGGCTCCCAGAATTCCTACAGCCAGACCCTCATCCCCAGTTATGAGACTGGAGGACCCCTCTCTGGGGAAACTGACCCAGTGATTCTGGCACTTGGGCACCTCCCTATTTTAAAAGTCTGCCTTGGGAGTGGATGTTGCTCAAGTGGTTGAGCGCCTGCTTCCCATATACGAGGTCCCAGGTTCGATCCTTGGTACCTCCTAAAAAAAAAAAAAGTCTGGCTTGCTGCCTAGAGTGGACATTGGTCACAGTGTTTGGCTGCCCAGCATTTTGTGAATACTCTTCCACTATTTAGGGAATTTCCCACCTTCAAGTCCACACGTCCATCATGTAGAAGCCAGGCTCTGCACTTTCCCAGGCTTCTCTGCAGCTGGGGCCCAGGCATATGACCATCAGTTAAGTATCACTGATGACACCAAGGATACACAAAATTCGGAGATTCTTTCATGTCCAAAAATGTCTTCATTCAGTTCTTACACTCAATTACTAGTTAGCCCATGTATAGATTTCCAGGATTGATATTTCCCTTGGAAATTTGAAGGCATTGACATTCTAGCACTTCCAGTATTGCAGCTGAGAAGTCCCGATCTTTTGATTGTGACTTGTTTTTTTTTTATTTGTTTGTTTTTTGTTCTCTCTCTCTCTCTGGAAGATCTTAGCATCTTCTCTTTAATTTTAGTATTCATAATGTACCTCCTGTGGCTCTTTCTACTCATTTGGCTAAGCACACAGTGGGATCTTTCAATAAGGAGACTCTAGTTTGGTTCTGGGAAATTTCCTTGTTAGTAGTTTTCTCCCCTCCATTTTTGTGTTCTTTCTGTTTGGATTTCTGATAGTCATTCTAGACTATTCTTTCTTATTTTAAATTTTTCTTAGTTACGAATTTTCTTAACTAGTCTTTTTTATTTTTAAAGATTTATCTCTCTTCCCCCCTCCATTCCCTCCATTGTGTGCTCTCTGTGTCCACTCACTGTGTGTTCTTCTGTGTCTGCTTGTATTCTCATTAGGCAGCTCTGGGAATGGATCCAGGGACCTTCTGGAGTGGGAGAGAGGTGATTACTCTCTTGCACCACCTCCACTCCCTGTTCTGCTACATCTTATTTTCTTTCCTCTGTGTCTCTTGTAGCGTCATCTTGCTGTGCCAGCTCTCCAAGTTGGCCGTCGCTCCTGTGCACGGCAGCTTTCCCGTGCTGGATGGCATTCTCATGCAATCTGGCACTCCTGTGTGGGGTGGCATTCCCGTGTGGGCCAGCACTCTGTGTGGGCCAGCTCACTGCATGGGCTGCATGCAAACTCGTCTAAAACCAAAGTTGCTGTCTTCCCCTACGAGCCTGCTGTACGTCCTTTTCCCCTTCTCAGAGTCTACTTGGCTGCTCCCCCAGAAACCTGGGCATCATTCTAGACTCCTTCCTCTTCCTTTTTCCTTTTGCTCTTCTGATCACCAAGTCCTGCCATTTCTACGCCTTCCATAACTCCACTCCATCTCTTTCTCTCCAGTCCCTCTGCCACTGACTTTGTTTTAATCCCCCATCCTCTGCCTGTAAGGCTACAACTACTTTTAGCCCTCTCCAGTCAGTTTCCACGTTAAAGCCAGCATGACTTTTGTAAATTAATTTTTCAAGTTTTTATCAAAGCAACAAATGCATATAATTTTTTAAAAAATCAAATAATGTTCCAAAGCTTTTATCAAATGCTCCTGCTTTGCCCCTCCCCAGCCCCATCTGCTACTTTCAATGATTAGCTTTTTTTTTCTGATATTTACCTCCATATTTCTAAATACTATGCTTTTACTGATATTTTTGATTTGCTAACCTTAGATGGGGTGTATTAATAAAGATTTGGCCCTCACCCCCTCCCCACACACACACTTCCTCTCTTCCCAATAAAACTATCACAATTTTTAGATGAATCAATATTTAATATTTACCTCGCTTTAACTATGCAAATATTTGGTGTTAGGCAGGCAGCTTTAATTAAATTGATTGTATAACCTTACCTGGAATTAACTACATCCTTTCTATCATTTGCTTAGTTTCCTTTACTCCTATCTCCAATGCCTTCCACACAATCAAGTCTTTACAGTACTTTAGCAGTTTCTTTTTCTTTTCTTTCTTTTTAATCTCGAAGCTCTTTGCTCTCTCTAATTCTGACTCACATTTTTTTTCTTTGCCATTTCTTTTACCCTCATCCCATGATGTATGCCTGGTTTCTTAGTCCCATGTCTCTGTTACCATGATTCCGCTTCCCTTGCCTCTTTCATCTTCCCCATATGCTGTCTGCACTCATAAACACTGACTCTCCATTCCCCCCTTCCCCTTATATTCTGTAATCTATCATCTTTATTAATTTGCATACTCTAGTTATTTCCAATACATGTAATCATACAATGTCCCTCCTTTTGTGCCAGGAATGATATCTTTGAAGTTCATCTTGTTATGGTATCAGAAATTCATTCCTTTTACTGCTGAACAATAATCCATTTTATGTATATACCACATTTTGTTTATCCATTCATCTGTTGATGGATACTGGGGTTGCTTCCACTTTTTCACTACTGCGAATAATGTTGCTAAGAAAATTGGTGTACAAGTATTTGTCAAGGCTCTGCTTTCAGTTCTTTCAGGCATATACCTAGAAGTGGATTGGTAGAAGTGGGTCATATGGTAGTTCTATGTTTAATTTTTTGAGGAACTGCCAAACTTTTCAACAACAGCTGCAACCGCTTTACATTCACACCAACAATGTACAAGAGTTACTACTTCTCTACATCCTTGCCAACTTTTATTTTGTTTTTTTAAATAATAGCTATTCTAGTGGGCATAAAGTTGCATCTAATTGTGGTTTTGATTAGCATTTCTCAAATGGCTAATGATGTCAAGCACTTTTCCATGTGTTGGTCATTTATATATCTTCTTTGGAATTCAAGTCCTTTGCCCATTTTTAAATTGGTTTGTCTTTCTGTTGTTGAGTTGTAGTTCTTTACATATTCCAGATATTAAATCCTTATCATATATATGGTTTCCAAATATTTTCTCCCATTATGTGGGTTGTATTTTCATTTTCCTAATAATGACCTTAGATGCACAAGTTTTTCATTCTAATGAAACCCAATTCATCTATTTTTTTCTTTCATTGCTCATACTTTTGGTGTAAAGTACCAGGTCCTGGCAATATTCCCCTATGTTTTCTCTAGAGGTTTTATGGTTTTTGCCTTTATATTTATGTTGTTGATCCATTTTGCATTAATTTTTTTATATGGTGTGAGGTAGAAGCCACATTCCTTCTTTTGCATTCTTTTCATTCCTTTGCAGTTTTCCCAGAACCATTTGTTGAAAAGCCTACTCTTTTTCCCATTGAGGGACTTGGCACCCTTGTCAAGATCAACTGGCCACAGATGTGTGGGTTTATTTCCAACCTGTCAGTTCTGTTCCACTGGTCTATATGCCTATCCCTTGTGTCAGTACCACAGTTTTGATCACTGTAGCTTTGTAATAAGTTTTCAAATTGGGAAGTGTGAGTCCTCCAATTTTATTCTTTTTCAAGAACAAAAGAAAAAAAAGATTCTTGCCCTTCTATATGAATTTGATGATTGGCTGTTCCATTTCCACAGAGGTTTTTGGAATTTTTATTGGGATTGCATTAAATCTGTAAATCATTTTCAGTAGTATTAACATCTTTAGTTCTCCCAATTCATGAGCACAGAATAGCTTTTCACTTATTTTTCTTTAATTTTTGTCAGCAATATTTTGCAGTTTTCAATGTACAAATCCTTATATCTTGGTTAAATTTATTCCTACTCTTTTAGTTGCTATTGTAAATTGAATTGTTTTCTGAATTTCCTTTTTGTTGTACAGAAACATTACTGAGTTTTGCATGTTGATCTTCTACTCCACTACTTTGCTGATTCATTTATTAGCTCTAATAGCTTCTTTGTAGATTCTTCAAGATTTTCTCTATATAGGATTGTGTCATCTTAGAATAGGAAAAAGCTTTACTTCTTACTTTCCAATTTGGAAGACTTTTATTTATTTTTCTAGCCTAATTTCCAGAGCAGTGTTGAATAGCAGTGGTGAAAGCAGTAATCCTTGTCTTGTTTCTCATCTTAGGGGAAAAGCTTTGTCTTTCACCATTGAGTATGTTATCTATGAGTTTTTCATATGTGCCCTATATCATGTTGAGGAAAATTCCTTCTACTCCTCGATTTCTGAGTGTTTTTATCAAAAAGAGTGCTTGATTTTATCAAATGCCTTTTCTGCATCAAGTAAGATGATCATGTGGCTTTTTCTCTTTCCTTCTATTAAGGTTGGGTATTTAAATCAGTTGATTTCCTTATGTTGAACCACCCTGTCATTCTAGGATAAATCCCACTCAGCCATGGTACATAATTCTTTTGATGTGCTATTAGATTATATCTGCTACTTCTGGCTCATCTGTTTGATGCCAACCATACTGGTCTACTGGTGTATCCACCCATAATGGCTCTCTACCATTCTTCACCACTGAAATCCCTTGGGATGTTCTGTCTCTGCTGCTGGCATCTGGAGCTCTGCTACTTGCTATCTTGGAATCTTTGTCACTTAGGATGACTGCATCAAAGCACTGCACAGGCCATCCACATTGTAAAACTGCTACCTATGAGAAATTAAAGCCAAGAAATGCCCAAATCCTGTCCTGTCAGACATCCCAACTCCTTCACAGGGCCCCCAATAGCTATGTATAAGAAACAAATGGGGATGGAAGGCAAAACATCAAAAACAAAGCTTTTGCATTTTTAAATTTTTTGATACCCCAATTTATTTTTACCTTAATTTTTCCAAATTAATATGTATTCTATATCTAACCTTTAAACTCATCACTATATTCCATTTTACTATTAATGGAATCTGGCAATATATTGGGCTTCACTTTTCAGGAAATTTTGGATCACAGAGAGGTTCAACAATGGCAGGGGAGGAGTACTGGTGTGGAATGTTATTGACAGGGGACACATGGTTGGCAGGGAGTTCTCCAGGGCATATATCCAGGGTACATAAAAATGTTTGGATATTTTCATAGTGGAAACAATTAAAAACAACAACTGAAGGAGTGCTGAGGTCCTAGCCAGGGGAGCTCTGTCACAGTCCCTAAAGGAACAGCAACAATCCCCCAAGTGTAATGGCAAAGACCAAAAAAGAACGAAGGTCCAACAATGAGCCCTTGATACTAATGACGATGCTTGTGAGCCTCTGCGCCTGAAATAAGAACAAGGCCTATAGCTGTAGGATACCTAAGAGTTTCCTCCTGAGAGCCTCCATGTTGCTCAAATGTGGCCAGTCTCGAAGCCAAACTCAGCATGTAAATGTTTTGCCTTCCCCCCAGCGTGGGACATGACTCCCGGGGATGAGGCTCCCTGGCGCCGAGGGATTACTACCAAGTACCAGCTGATGATGTAACTAGAAAATGACCTTGAATAGAGGGGTCAACTTGGACCACAGAATATCTCAATCTACATATAATACCAGGAGTTAAAAATGCTTTTTGGGAAACGGACTTGGCCCAGTGGTTAGGGGGTCCGTCTACCACATGGGAGGTCCGCGGTTCAAACCCCGGGCCTCCTTCACCCGTGTGGAGCTGGCCCATGCGCAGTGCTGATGTGCGCAAGGAGTTCCGCCCCACGCAGGGGTGTCCCCCGCGTAGGGGAGCCCCATGCGCAAGGAGTGCACCCGTAAGGAGAGCCGCCTAGCGCGAAAGAAAGTGCAGCCTGCCCAGGAATGGCGCCGCCCACACTTCCCGTGCTGCTGACAACAACAGAAGCAGACAAAGAAACAAGATGCAGCAAAAATAGACACATAGAACAGACAACGGGGGGGGGGGGGGGGGGGGGGGGGGGGATTAAATAAATAAACAAAAATAAATCTAAAAAAAAAAAATGCTTTTTGACTGAATCAAGGGGGAAATGGAAAGGACAAATGAGTTTGTATGGCTATGAGTCTCCAAAAAAAGCCAGGAGGTTTTCAGAGGGGTTGCCCTTATGCACACCTCAGCAGAGTCCCAGAGACAGATAAAGTAGATACAACCCCAGTATTAGTTCTTCTGAGGGCTACAGAGACCCACAGGTTCTATGGTCATGGCAGATGGAGTTCAGTGCCATGTCAGTTGGCCCTACTTTGGAGTTTGTGTTTCTGTGTGATGGAGCTGGACTCAGATGTGATCTTTGTTCACAAGCCTCTCCTGTTACTTTTACCGGAACTGTAGTTGGTGCTGGGGTTTAATATATACCCAGGGGACCTGCATCTCTGGACTGACCATGTGATAGCCAGGCCCTGAGCCTCAACAGACTTCAGCTCCTAAACTCTGGTTTATTGGACTTACCCCACTCAGCTAACACGGAGTTGAAGGTCAACCACCACACCATGGAGCCAAGAGTGCCTACAACTGAAAGCAGGAGGATTGCATCCAGCATCCATGTGGAATCTAAGCCCCCTCTTGTTACAGATGTGCAGTGGACACAACCATTCCAAGGTCCACAGGATGGAGGAATAGAGTATGGATTAGAGTGAACTTACTGATATTCTATTAATGAACTATTGTGATTAGTAATCAAAGAAAATGTGGCATTGGTGTGGAGAAAGTAGCCATGGTGGCTGCTGGGGGTAGGGAATGGGAGGAAGAGATGAGATGTGGAGGCGTTTTCGGGTTTTGGAGTTGTCCTGGATGATGCTATAGGGCCAGTTATGGGACATTGTATGTCCTCCCATGGCCCACTAGGTGGAACGTGGTAGAATGTGGACTATGATGTGGGCCATTGACCATGACGTTCAGCAGTGCTCTGAGATATATTCACCAAATGCAATGAATGTCTCATGATGATGGAGGAAACTGTTGTTATGGTCGGAGAAGTGGGGTGAGGGGGATGGGGGTATATGGGGACCTCATAGTTTTTTAATGTAATATTTAAAAAATAAAGACAAAAAAAAAAAAACAAATGGGAAACAAACGCAATTTTACTAATAACTGAGCAGTACTTCATGATCCACAAGGTAGGGATCTGAAAAAAGCTGAACTGAGGCTCTCTCAAGGGTAGACGTCAGACACTGGATTGGAGGGAGGCTGGTCAGACTTTGGCACAGTAGCTGGGAAGTGATATTTTGTAGGCCTGGCTGTATGATGACTGAAAAGAAAAAGAGGAAAAAGCTGGTGTGCAGCAAGAAAAACAGCAGGGTAGAGATGAGCATCTAAGCAGACTGATGCCAGACTCCTAAGCCCTCACTACAGTCTATTCTGTTAGTTCCAAATTGCCCATACACCATTTGTGATAAACATTCCCTTTTTGAGTTAAACCCATTTCTGTTGGTTTGTCACTGCAACCAAGAGAAACTGGTGCAGTGTTCTACAGCAGGAAGCTTGCTGTTCCGCATTTGTATCCTCAGCATTGAAAATACTGCTATCCATAGTTGACACTTAATCCACTGCTGCTAAAGGAAGGAGAAGTACCTGTACTAGAGAGGTACTTGTATCCTATATAAGTCAGATTTCAGCAAATAGTCTGTTCAATTCATGAGTTATAATCTATTTATAACAATTTACCTAGGACCCAATAATACCCAAAGGGCTACTACAACTTCCAAACTGAACATTGGAGAGAAGCTGTGTATAACAGCAACACTAAGGAAATATAAAGTTATATTAACTAGTTTCAGAAAATCAGGCTTAGGGAAGCTCAATGAGAAATTTCACTTCAACCTTGACCCACGTAAATATAGAGGGATACCTCTAGAAATGCAAGTTTAGTTTTTCTGAAGGAAATATTTATTGTATATTACTAGTGATTATATTTTTACAGCAATATTAAAGGTACATTATTCTCACAAATATACAATGGAAATCAAGGCATCTATCAAATTTACATACTAATCAGAGTCCTGCTTTTCAGAATTCAGCAGTGAGTCATGATTCTGGACCAGGGCCACCAATCCATGACTTCAAATAGTTGAGAATTTTGACTGTGGTTGGAACAAAATCTTCTTTATAGGTGACAATCGTTTCCACATAAAACCCTTTTGGGGGCTCAGGTATTTCAATTGTTGAGACATCCTTTTGCTCTACTTCTTCAACTACACCTTTAAAAAAATGGAATTAAAAAAATACTCTGAATTATTAACTATTAGAGAGCAGTCATTAAAATTATTAGTAAGTCCTAAAGATAAAAATAAAGTAGAAATTGCCCCCATCCCCACCAGATTCCTGAAAGTATTAAAAAAAAGGTAAGACATACCAAAGTGCATTGAAGACCAATGTAACAAACACCCATGTACCCACTGCCCAGCTTAAGTTACAAAACACAGGAAGTGTTTTTAAATGTTTAGTGCTGGACATGTGTATTTTTGCAACCACTGATATTCTTCATTGCCAAATGTAATCTTCAGTTCATTTTTCAAATATAAAAGCTTTATTGAGATATATTTCACTTACCATACAATCTATTCATTTAAAATATACAATTTGATGGTTTTTAGTATATTCAGAGTCGTGCAACCATCACCACAAACAATCCTAGAACATTTTTAACACTACAAAAAATAAGTAATTCCCCCTTTCCCGCGATGTCCCCTGACTCCGGCAACCACTTAACTTTTTTCCTTTCTAGATTTCCAGCACATTTTTGAAGACTCAGCGATCTCCTTTCCTAACCAGTAACTGGGAATATTTTAATACTCCTCGCAATAGATAAGATGGTTTAAAGAATAGTTCCTGGCGTCTGATGGGCTGCAGATTCCATTATAACAACGGGCTCTACGCCACCGTTTCAACTAGTTTTGCAGAATAAACCTGCGGCCCCTCCTATGACAGCCGCACCTCCACCTCTTTGGGCACCCACACAGAATGTGCCGTGTCCAGGGGCAGACGTCGCCGGAGAGTCCTACCTAGCGACTTGCCCTTTTTCCGGTCATAGAAAAGCACGGAGCCCAGCACAGTCCAGGCACCGATGGCATACAGCGCGGACATCCGCGAATACCAGGCAATACGCTGCTCGGGTCGCATGGCTCGACGGGGTCAAGGCCTCGATCCTCGGCTTTCAGCGGCCCAGCGCGGAGGCGGGCCTTCCGGTCAGCGTGTCGTCGCCTCCACCACTGGGGAGCCGGCTGGGGCGGCCGCTTCCTGCGCGGCCTCCTGGTGCATCTTGGGGCGCGTAGTTCCGCACAGGAGCCCCGGGGCTGAACTCGGAGTGTGGAGCTTGGGATTGGCTTCAGGGCTGAGCCGCGGGCGGGCGACCCTGTTTGCTGCTGCCAGGGAGGAGATGAAAACTTGGCACGTGCAATGAGCACTGTAACGCCTACCTCGTACAGGCCCACACAGTATTTTAACTGGATTTAAAAGGTTAAATCCATTTCGCCTTCCAGCTCTCAGACTTCTTCTTCCCCATTTTCTATTTTGGAACCCTGTCTGGGTGAAACTCAGGCTCCTCCAGTTCAAGACTAATCCCCTCACTGTGCTCTGGGTCCCATTCCTTTCCCATCAATTACACCGTAGTCCCTCCACCCCCGCCATCAAGTAGCATAGTGACTTTTGTGAAACCAGAAGCCCTGGGAAAAAATGTAATCCTACCCGACTGCAGACCAATATTTACATTAACACAACCCTGGAAAAACTCTTTATTAGTTTTCAACTTTAAGAAACAATTCAGAGACAAAAGACATAACGTTAATTATAGATCAGAATGTAAATTTTACCAACCTTGATAAAATAAAAGTATAGTTGACCAAAACCAGGTGGTGGAGACAAAGGTCTTAATATCCTCAATGCACATTAGGAAATGAGAGACACTGGCTAAAATTTATATATCAACAACAACAAAAAAACTTGCAAGGAAAAGGTTAAAGGTTTAGATTTAAGAACTTGTTATAAGTGCTTTAGGGAAAATTTTTTTTTTTACTATGCATGTATATTCTATTACTTTTTTTTTTTTAAAGATCTTTTTCTCTCCCCTTCCCCCCCCCCGCCCCCACCCCCTGACCCCGGTGGTCTGTTCTCTGTGTCTATTTGCTGCATCTTCTTTGTCCACTTCTGTTGTTGTCAGTGGCACAGGAATCTGTGTTTCCTTTTGTTGAGTCATTTTGTTGTGTCAACTCTCCGTATGTGCGACACCATTCCTGGATGGCTCTCCTTACAAGGCCCAGTCCTTGTGCATAGGGCTCCCCTACGTGAGGGACAACCCTGCGTGGCAGGGCACTCCTGGCGTGCATGAGCACTGTTCATGGGCCAGCTGCACACGGGTCAAGGAGGCCTGGGGTTTGAACCGTGGACCTCCCATGTGGTAGACAGATGCCCTAACCACTGGGCCAAGTCCGCTGCTCTATTCTATTACTTTGATGAAAAATCAGTACCTGTTCAAGTGATTGTACTTAATGTGCAAAGAGAAATGTGCTGACACACTGTTAGAGCTGATTATGCTCACAGACCACTCTCTTTAGTCTACTCGGGCTGTACTGTCTACATGTAATATTACACACAAGTTATAGACAGTGCCATTTCACCCTGCCTCAGTGAAGTTTCATATTTCTCATACTTATCCCTGGTCTGTTAACATCTAGATGGTACATGAGTGTTAAGTTCAGGAAGTACCTCTTGGAGGAGTCACTTAAAAACACACTTGTTCACACAGAGACTTCAGTGTTATTTAGCTAGTGCTTTCCTCACCCAAGTTTATTTCCTTTATGATCATTATGATTTTCATCTAAGCAAGCTGCCAAAATACATTACTTCTGATTTTATTCAGACTGTAAAGTCAAGATACAAAAAGCACATAAACATCTACAAGTACCAAAACATTTATGACCTTATAATTTTATGGTTCAAGAAAAGGGACACAGACAAGGAGTACAAATAAATTATAATCTAAATAGTTACATACAAAATTTCCTTTGACTATTTATTAAAATCAGCCAGAAAAGTGAAAAGGAATGTTATCAAGCCTTTAGGAATACTCGTGCACACCATCTGACATTGTTCCCTTGGATTTCCTGGTCATCTCCTTGGCCTAACAGGCACTGGAGACAGCCAGCTTCTTCAAGTGATCCATGAACACCTGCAGGCTGACATCATCAGTGAGGATGGGTGCTCCAGTTTCCTGAAATTGAATGATAAAGGTTGACTGGCAGATGTCTTAAAATCTGGTTAGAGTTCATGAGCTATTAAGGACCCTTCAGCTCAGAACATTCACAGGTGTTGTACCCTCTGGTAGAAGGACTTCACCTCTGTCTAGCCAACTCAGTTTTTCAACTGAAACATAATCTCCTCACTAAATTCTCCTCCAGATCCCCTCCAGAGCACATTTACCACCCTGACCCCCAAACACAAAGTTTTGTAGGATATGCCCCCCACTTTACCTCTCCTCATACTTCTAATGGCTCATCTAGCATCTGACATCCCCAGCAGGTGTGAGCTCCCTGAGGCCCTCACACCCTGCAATTATCTTCCCCAACAATTTACCAGCAAGGAGCCTTCTGCTCTTAGGGGCTCAAATCACAATAGAATTTTAATAATGACGTATGCACAATTAGTGAATGAGTGAACCAGCATCTCCACTGAACAGAATGAACAGTTGTAGTATGAGAAAATGCTTATGATTTAACTACTGTAAAGGTGGACGAACTAGACACCTCCATTTGTAGTAAGGGCACAAATTTGTTTTAAAAAAAAAAGCCTAGATATATATGATAAACATATTTTATGTTATCTTTTTAAAAAGCCAGAAGGAGTTATCTGTGCTATTATAATCAGGAAAAAAGCATTAAGATGAAACAGCCTTACTTTTCCCTATTCCTCCCAGTAAGTACAACTACAAACCCTAGGGAACATAAGACTTGAAAGGTAGAGAGAAGACAGCAGACAGACAGAGACCTCAACACCCAAGGAACAACACGGTGGAGAGCTCCTTGGGCTTTCTTTTTGCCTCATTATTCCAGACTTGGCGATGAAGGAGCTGGCAACCCAGAACCGTCAATGAGTGTAGACAACACAAACAAAAATATAAAGAACCTAAGCTCTCTAGCCAAAGGACAAGGGATGTCTAATAAGACAGAAAACAATTAAGACAATAACCCCTCCACTCCAGGCAAAGCCACAGAAAAAACAGTGGCCCTACCCAACCCAGGCCCATGCCGACAAAGGGGGAGCTGGCATGGTGAGGAGTCTTTCCCCTTCCTAGGTCAGTAAGGAGGAGCCCCAACACGCCTGCCAGGCAGGTGTCAGAGGTGGCCGTGTAGGTGACTAGGACTCTCATCCCACAGGCAAGACGATAACCAGTGTCCCCGCCCCTGTGGTGTCAGTATAGACCACATGGGGAGGCTGGACTTGCAGCCCACTTGGCAATTCCAGAGGAGGCAGAAGCAATGGTGTGTAGGAGATGTTTTTTGCACTGTAATCCTGGGACAGAGAAAGTAGGAGGAAGAATTTGGGGCAATGCTCCTATGTCTGAAGAGAGACAAATGGAAGCCACTGCACTGTTCTGTCCTCTGGCCTCAACTTGTCATATTACCCTGTGTCTTGTGGAAGGGGATCAATGCAAGGGAGGCCCACAGCTATGTTAATCAAAGCATTTTTACCAGCAAAATACCCAAGTAACTCTGTCTCTGAGGCTAAATAAATTGAAATCCAATTTGTGTGACTGAAAAACAAAAATTTTAAAAGGAACCTGGCATCTTCACCCAATACTTGACAATTTCTTACCTGTCCCCAAGCATACAGGTTATTGTGTGTCTGAGACGGGTTCACTTTGGACAAAAGGAATCGAGCCTTTAAAAAAAAAAAGAAAAAAAAAAGATTTAAAGATTAAAAATAATTCTAAAGTTAATGTAAAGAAAAAAATAAGGAAAGTTTTTACAACTTCTTTGGTTAAATTAGCTATTTTTCACCACATAGGAACCTATTTCTTTAGCTTAAGCCCACTCACTCTCCATTTATTAGGATTCCCAAAACCTGAAACATGTACTTTATTTTGGTAATTCTCTACTTTTTTTTAAAGGAGGTACCAGGGATTTTATACATACGAAGCAGGTGCTCAACCACTGAGCTGCACCCACTCCCACTAATTCTCTACTTTTAAATCAATGATCTACTCAAATCAATTTGTGTTTCTATATAAAATATTAACCACACTGGACTTATAACCATAAAAATATATCATGTAACTATTGGAACATTAAGGCTAGAATCCAGCTCACTCACCTGACTGCCTCCATGCTCTGTGTTAATGTAGCGTGGCATTGGGAAGCGTGCTTGCAGGATTTCTTGCGCATCATCCAGTGGTGCCTGCAGAAGGTGCTTGAAGTTTTCGTACTCAGGCATGTCCTGGTACCCAGCTTTACGCCACTGGGCTATCGTCTACAACAAAACAAACAGACCAAATCCATGGTGAAACAACTGCAAGGACAACCTTCAGCTGGTAATCACTGAAACTTCTGACATCTCACCACCACCACCACCACCACCACCACCACCACCAAGGACTTGTTCCACTGAAGAAGTCTTGTATCAATAAAGCAGAAGCGACTAGGAGGAAATGTCTAGAAGAGGTGTGCTGAAGTCAAAGGAGGCTATTTCATCAGGATTGCTCTAAAGCAAGCAGTGGGATCAGTAGCTGATCACTCCGTGGCCCTCGGTCTAGGACCATTACTGATGGCCTACCATCTAAGGGCAAGTGGCCATCAGAGTGGGTGTTAGTCTACTGAAAAAGTTTAAAGTTATAAAATTCTAATTAGTAGGAGAAAACTAATTCTTCCTAAGTTATTAAGGGAATTCTGAAACAATTTACATCTGTTCATGACATTTAAAACCACGTTTAATGTAGAGACACCAGGAAGCAAAGACAATCACCGTTAATGAAGGTAAACAGGATACAATAAAAAACAAAGAATAAAATAAAAACAAAAAAGAATGTAGGATAGATGAAAAAAACTTCACTGAATATACTGCTCTATTTAAAGGGTTTTACTCCATAAAGATGCAAATAACTCAGAGGTACCATTCCCTTTCTTAGGGTATGAACCCCTTTGAGAAAGAAATTGACTCTCCCCTGAAAAGCAGACATAAGTGGACATACACACCTAAGTTTGCATCTAACTTCGGGGGATTAGAGGCCCCCCGGAAGCCCATCCGCAGCCATGCCAGGAACCCAGAGACCCAGAATAAGGTTCCCTGTGCCACAGTAATTCATGAAGGAAAGAAATCTAGCTCCAAACTTACTTGTGTTTATGTCCAAAATAACCATAAGGGACAGTAGTATGTAGAAGTTTACTGAGGAAGGGTAAACTGGGCTTTCCTGACAGTTCAGAAAGTAATAAACTTTAGGGGTTTAAAAGAACCATCTGAGATTTATTTACAATAATAGTAAAATTACAAAATATACCAATTCCTCAGAAACCTAAAAAAATATTTTATTTTTAGAAAAAAGCCCCTGTTGACTCATTATAATAAATATAATCAACTGGGCTCCCAAAGACCAAATCCTTGTTTCAAATGTCATAAAAACCTAAATTCATAAACCAGAAAAAAGTAACAACAGTAAGTAAAGAAATGAATAACATCATCTTACCTCACCAAGATAGATGACAATTTGGAAGAAAGTATCCATCAGCAGAATTCTGTCAGCGAGAATGCTGCTGCTGTCCAAGAGTACTGGCTAAAGAGAAAGGGAGAGGGATGGCGATGCTGGCCTCCAGCCCCCCATGGTGACCCCGGAACAGGCCATGAGGAGGGCTACAGGCGGCCCTCAGCCTGGCGCCTCGGCCTCTTTATGCACATCCCTACTTTTTGCTCCTTACTCAGCTGTTCCCAGTCTCAGCCTCAGAGAAGAGTCTCCTATTGTGTGAAGGGAGATTAGCAGTATCTTTCGTTCTAAGAACCAGAAATAATTCCAGCCACTCTCAGTTTTGTGCTAGAAATGTATTTTATCAGACAGACTTGCCCTTGCTTTTTAAAAACCAGAATTTAGGCAAGTTTCTATTTTGATTTTTTCACTAATGTTGTATTTATTTACTCATAAATGTTAACATTTAACATAAGGATTTATCTATTTTATTATGTTAAATAAACTCTATAAATATTTCTTAGCTTACTAATTTATTTACCTACTAATGAACACTTATTGTTTTCCAATTCTCTATTATAATTCATTTACTATTTCTTTGCACAAACTTTTTCTGTATCTAGGAGTATTTCTTCAGATATTACAAGATATAGAATTACTGGATCAAAGTATGTGAAAACATTGAAAAGAATGTATATATATACATCTTTTTAAAAATTTTACATGCACTGCTGTCTTCCACAGATAAAGCTTTATATGTTCTTTGACTTCTCTTATGCATATTTCTTAATACTCAGTAATAATTTGAAAATACTATAAAGTCCCAAAGTTTTCTTTTTTTTGCAGTTTTGCTGTAAGAATAAATTTGCTAGAAAGATGAGCGCTCCCCTTTCTCAGAAAAGAATTCACATCTTACCTCTGGTGGCCCGTGGAAGGAGTAGGAGTAGAGAATGGGCTGGATCATGATGAGGGACTGGGTCAGGTCCTGCCGGGCAAAATGGTGCCGATAATACGACGACTCGTCAGGACTGTTGTTAAACACTTGAAGAAATGGGGATCTTCTGAGGTGGAACATGAACTGCAGTTACAAAGAAAAAGCAGGTGCATGTGGCTGCCGCCTTCTGAGACACCCACAGTAGGCCTGCCTCAGGTCTCTGAAACCACAGAACACAGACTTTAAGTGAAATTTCCCTCGCGATTGGTGGAGACGAAGGAGAACCACTTATTTCCAGAGTCACTGGGCCAGGCTATGGACAGAATGTCTGCTCTCAGAGGTCACGCTACCGTGGGGAAAGGCACAGGTGAGGCAGTGCTTTCAGAGCCAGGGTGCAAGACAGCACTGTCAGGGAGCAGAGCGAGTGGGGACGGCAGGAGAGGTTTCCCAAAGCTGTCGGCATGAGCAGGCCATGGGCCTGGGAGGGGCGCAAAGGAGAGGAACCCTAGCTTAGGACCCAGGCTGGGAAGCTGGGGTGAGGTGTGTAAGGGAGTGAGGGACAGGAGGTGATGTTGGAGGCCTGCATTGTTCTCCCTGTGGATTAGAGGAAGGTGGGGAGGCAGGTACTCAACGATTTTAAGCAGACTGATAGGATCAGAATTAGCTGGGAAACTCTCTGGCTGCAGAGTGGAGAGCAGACCAAAATGGGCGCGAGTAAGACGGACCACTAGCCACCTTTGTGCCGTATGACAACCAGATTTCCTTCCATCCCTTGAACACGCCAGGCTGGTCCTGCCCCAAGGCCTCTGCATGGCTATTTCTGCTGCCTGGATGCCTCACCCCTTGATGGTACTATGGCTGGCTCCTTGGGTCTCAGGCCTTTCCTGTCACCCCTACTCCCCTGCCCCAAAGTGGCTGTTTGGCTCAGGCCACTCCCTCAAAAAAGTTTTTTCCCAGCACTTACCACTACCTGATTTCTACTATCTGACTTGTAGCCATTTCATCCACATTGCCCAGAACCCTGCCTGACAGGGAGGTAACTGTATTAACTGGGGGTCATTTTGTTATATCCATCTCCATGTATGCTTACAATTTTCTAGGTTTGTTACTGAGGGAGCTGACTACCCACCCAGAACTATTACAAATTAGAGATTTTTTCCTGGCATTCTGACCTTCTGGCAATGATCCTATTTTGCCTTTTTAGGAAAATGTATCCATGCATGTTTCTGACAGTAAGAAGCAGTTTTCCTCAAATTTGTTTTCTGGAGGACTAGGGTACTATCTTACACAGAGGCATAACATTTGTCTTAAAGTGAACACCTTCATCACCTAGACTGAGTCTCAAAAAAGTCTTCATTTTGCCCTGAAAGCAGCGAGTTTTCTCACTGACACAGTTTGTCTACAGTTGCTAAATACACACACACACAATACTTACCTGAGGATACAGGGAAAAAGAATCAGATAACCTAAAAGAAGTAGGATCTTCTTTGTTATACTGTCCAAACTTCTGACACTGGGAAGAAAATTCAAAAAACAAAACAAAACTTAGTGTCACTTGGAAAAATCCTGAGAACTACATTCCAGTCTCAACCTTGTCACTTGCTATGTGTACTAGACTAGCACTTCTCAGGCAGATAAGCCACCGGGGGGCCTTGTTAAACTGCAGATCCGGGGAGTGCTGGAATCTGTACATTGGACAAGCTCCAGGTGACACAGGTCCATGGCCCACTTTGAGCAGGATGAGATAGATGAGTTCTCTCTGGAGCCTCTTCCATATAAAAACACTCTAGGACCAAGATCCGCTGGCAAATACAGATAAACCTTCAGGTTCCCTCACACAATTCAATTTTCTTCCTTCTTTCAATATCCAATTTCTGAACCCCAATGTTTTCTCTTTCTGCCTTTATTTCTGATTACACATTTCTTCCAGACACTACAGAATAAGGTCCTCTAGTATGTAAAAAAAGTGCATCACTAACAATCGCTTTCTTTCTACCAAATCTAATAGCCCTTTAACAGTTTTCATCTTCTTGAACTCTATAGCAACATAAGCCAAGTGACTTACCAAACTTCTGAAACTCTCTTTTGCTGCTAAAATATTTTACTTTCCTATTTCTCATCCTTTCTCCAACCGTTCCTTTTCTGCCTGCTTCACTGGCTCCTCATCTTCCTCCTTCCTCCTAACTGTGGATTCCTAGAGGTCAGTTCTTGACTCCTGCGCCCACCACCCTCACTGCTTTGCTACAAATGATCATTAGAACAAAACCAATATTATCCAAATACCTCCACACATACCCCGCTTCCCATGTCCACTGCTGACCTCTAACCTGATCTCCAGTCCTGGACTTCCACCTGACTCTAAGACAGCTTTCCTTGCACATACTTTTGAAAGTCCACTTTTAACACTGAAATATTCTATTGAGAAGGAAAAAACACCAAAAACTATTCACCTCCTCCTACCCTAAAGTTGCTCTCCTTTTCCATTTTCTAGCATTTCTTACAGTTATCCACATATAATCCTTTCAGCAAGTTTTATACTTTTTTTCAGCATACATCCTGATTCCAAATCTTCTGGTCCCTACACCCCACAAGAGTCTTCTGTCCCTTCAATTTACCTTCTATGGTCATGCCAAATAGAAACGCAGCTTCATGCTAATGTCACATCCCTGCTTAAGAATCACACCTAAGTCTCTCCTTAAAGCAGGGGTGTTCCACAATCAAGCTGTACCTTCACTGCCTGTGCCCCTTAATGTTCAACCTGGCCTCCAGTGCCTGCGGAGCCCATGCCAAAACACAATGTCCCTTCTGCAGGCCTGTTGCCCCTGGGCCCTCCACATGGCAAGCTGTCTTCCCCCTCTTATTACCCTTTTTTTTTTTTGAGGTACCAGGCAACAGGGATTCATCCCATGCCCTCATATGTGGGAAGTTGGTGCTCAACCACCAAGCCACATTGGCTCCCCTGAGTTGGTTTAATTTTTTTCACTTGTTTTGCTTGTTGTTTGTTTTTGTTTTTTCGGGAGGCACCGAGAACTAAACCCAGTCCCTCTCTTGTGAGGAGGAGGCACTCAACCGCTTAAGCCACATCCTTTCCACCCTATTCTTTTTAAAAAATATATTTCAAGGCTCATTTACTTCATGAAGTCTTTGCCAACCGCTTTGACCCTCTGCTAATCCATCCTCCCTTTGAAATAGTGTTTGACATGTGGACATCCCTTGAAAAAATGGTTCCATGAGACAGCAAGGGAGAGATTGAGGGGAAACATGGCTTTAAACAAAGTTAAACAAGCTTCCTTACTGAGCTTTTCCATGCCACTAATCACGAATATACATTGTGCGCCTCCTAAAAGGTAAGAGCATGTGTTGTGCCAATTTATTGTCCTCAGCTCCAAACTCACCTTCTTTACTTACTGTGAAATGGATCTAGGCTCTTTAAATATAATTCCTTTGCCAGTTGGGTCAATAGAGTATGCTGGAAAGACACTGCTTCCTGGCTCCAGTGGGCCTGCTCACAACTTCCCAGTGTCCAGCTCATGAATGCAGAGCAGCTGCAACTACCCTTGGCACCCCCTTGGGCCTCTGATGAACCAATTCCCTGTGAACAGCTTTCTCCAGCACCCCAGAGGCTGGATTTTTGGCAAGTTCCAGAAGATAAAATTTCTAGCAACTTCCACTGGAATGGCACTAAAGCAACTTCTTGCCGTTTAGTGAGCCATGGTCACACTCTCCCAACAAGGACTGGACCAGCCATAGATGACGAGGATCAGCTCCTCCCTGGTTGTTTTATCTCAGCCCTAGGAGTAGTGGCTGCTATCCGTATATGCTTTAGAATCCTTTTACTTCTGAAGAAGAAATCCCTCATTATTCTAATCCTCCACTGTAGTAGTTTATTAAATATTCCCTGTTTCAATTACTGGGTGCTTTCTCTCTCCTGAGTGGACTTGGACTGACACATGTCACTGGCCCATGAACTCCTATTTGCAAGAAATGCCTCCCAGATCTGGAGGGAAAATATAAGATTGCAGCATTTACAAAGTGACTTATCTAATTCAACTCTGAATAAATAGATTTGTATCAGTACCCAAATGTTCTGTGCTTGTTGTTTTTTCCCAATTATAATATGTAAGCTCTTCAGGATGAAATGCATATTTAACCCTTCTTTCATATTACTCTTAGAATATCCAGGATTTGGAGTAAATAAGGTAAAAAACTGAAAAATTATTATTGACTGTACAAAACAACATGTTAGGGGACAGTTTTCTTTTCTTGACAGGGGTGCAGAGTAATGCTCTTTTTCCAAATTTACCAGTCGGATGAGTTGCCGGTCCAGCCACCGGAGCACATCAGGCCCCTCCTCCGACTCTGCTCGGAACACTCCCAGCCGTGCCATCAGGACTGCTGCGGCCTCCTGGTCAAATGCTGCTTCTATGTGCTTGAGCTGACTCTGTGCATCTGCCCAACTGACAAGGGCAGAGTTAGTGCCACATGAGAGACAAGAAAGCCAGATCTCAAGTTTACATAAAGAAAGAGAAATCCTAATCCTTTATTAAAGACAACACAGATTTGAACTGCATTTTCTTTAAGGAATCACAGGAGTTCAATGTACATTTTTACTCATCCTAATGCACTCTCTGAAGGATAAACCTCTAAAGAAAAGTTACAGAGACTTCCCAATGTTGCACAAGAGACCACGAAAGGTACCCAAAAGGGACCTAACTCACAGTCTGCTGTTCCTCTAAATCAATATTACAAAAATCTAAATGTCCACAAATTCACAAAATGACTTTCCAGCATCACATCCATGAAACAAAGAATTAGCACATATACAAAAATATTCCAGAAGAGTAAGACACATGAACAAAGCTGAGACAAGAGACAGACCAAGAACAGATACACGCAACAAACATAACAATCATATACAGAATACGTAGAGTTGCTACAGATTAACAAAGGAAGATAAAAAAGGAAAAATACAAATTAAAGTGAGATATTCTAATACATTTACATTTTTATATTTTAATTTTTAAAAGTTTATTGAAAATAATTTATATTAAAAATCTTTAATTTCCCCACACTAACACAACTGTTTTTGTCTTCCTTTTTCTGTTCTTTATTCATACTTTTCACCACATAGTAGAAGACTGTATAAGATTCTTTTTAATTTCACAGATTTTCCAACATCCTCTTGAGAGTTATAGTACCTTAAACCCTAGCCCACTACTCCAAATTACATATAAGGACAACATCTGTGCCAGCCTTGCACCATTCTTTGAAAGTCCTATCTGCCTTTGAAATGTCACTTGTTCTACAATTTATCAGAGGCCTCATTATAAAATTGCTCCTGTGGTCTCTTTACTGGTGTCATTCATTTTCTTATACAGCCCTTAGACAGTGGTCAGCAGATTTATTACCTCTTATAGGTGCTTCGCAACCTAAATTCATATGCAGACAGTTCTTATATCTGATTGGCCTTATGAGATCTATAAAGAACTGTCTCTATAACCTCACTGTGAGATTTATATTTGTGGACAGAAATCAGTTGTTTTATAGAAAATACACATTTTATTCAAATATATATATATTTAAAGATTTATTCTATTCTTCCCCCTCCCCCCCAATTTGTGCTTGCTGTCTGTTCTCTGTGTCCATTCATCGTGTACTCTGTCTGCTTGTCTTCTCTTTAGTAGGCACTGGGAAATGAACCTGGGACCTCCCATGTGGGAGAGAAGATCTCAATCGCTTGAGCCACTTTAGCTCCCTGCTTTGTTGTGTCTCTCATTGTCTTTCCTCTTTTGTGCTCCTTGTTGCATCATTTTATTGTGCCAGCTCACTGTCTTGCTCATCTTCTCCAGAAGGCACCAGGAACCAAGCCTGGGACCTCCCCTGTGGTAGGCAGGAGCTCAGTTGCTTGAGCCACATCTACTTTTCCAAATATTCTTATTTATTACTTAATATATGGTATACCTAATATTTTATGACTGAATATTAGTTATTGCCTTTTCTTTGATAGTGGTTTTTTTTTGAAGTACCAGGGATTGAACCCAGTACCTACATGCGAAGCAGGTGCTCAAACACTGAGCTACACCCTCTCCTTCTTTAATAGTCTTTCCTTTTTTTGATATGGATTTTAGTGCATTGTTTTGGGCTTTCATATACTATTTATTTGTTCTATGGTTTTATCAGGGTCGTTTCTTGTTTTTTTTAATTCCTACTCTTTGTTGAGAATTTTAGTTTTTCTAAATCTTAATTTAAATGTTCTATGAGGGATTTTCTTTTTAATGATAAAAGCTTCTATTAAATTGTGAGTTTTAGTCTAGATACTGTTATTGACCATACATATCCTATAGATAATGATAATTCTGCTTTTTAAAATTTTCTAAATTATTGTTTAAATACATGATTGTCTCTGATCTAGTTGTTTAGAACAGCACTTGTCAAACTTTGATCTGTAAATGAATCACCTGGGGATCCTATTAAGATTATGAATAATAAGTCTGGGGTGGGACCTGATACTGCATTTTCTAACAAGGTCCTGGGTGATGCTGATGCTGCTGGTGTATACTCTTCTACATTGACATTTTTAAGGCTGATTACAGCCATTATTAACAAGCCAGGGCAGTCTCCTTATTTTGGGGGGAGAATACAAATTAGCTTCTTAGGAGAGTAGTTTTCTAGTATCCAAAATTTCACTTCTATAAAGTGACTGTAAAGATATACACATTTGCACAAAGACAGAAAAATATGAATGCAACACTGAGGGAGGGAGGGAAAAAGGACTTGAAATATCTTTTAATAAAGAAATGGTTCACTCAAACCAGGCAATACTATGGAGCCATTAAAATGAATAGGACAGCATAAATGTAAACTTATATGTGCTGACATAGGAAGATGTCCTTGATGCATTAAGTGATAAAACCAAACTGAAGAACAACACATGTATAATTCCATTAATATAAGAAAAAAAACATTTGCATATATACACACATGTATATGGCATATAATTGTACAGAAAGGGGATTGTGAAGTTAAACACTAATAGGAAAACAGCATTTGCCTCTGGCGAGGGTGAGTAAAAAGATCTAGCTTTATACATTTATGTCCTGCTTGAATCTTTTACAAGGAAGATAGACTTGTGGATAATAAAATCATAAGAGGTAATAGTTTTTTTCAGGAGGTACCAGGGATTGAACCCAGGACCTTGTACATGGGAAGCAGGTGCTCAACACTGAGCTACACCCATTCCCAGAAGTAATTTTTAATGAACTTTAGTCCTATTGAAAAATGATTCCTACATACAAGTACCCATATACCCAATTGAGTTAGTCAAGAAAGCCTCTGCCTCCTGAGATCAATCAAGGCAGTGAGGACTGGTGATAACCATTCAATGGAATTATAAACGCAAATTAACAGATGTTAAAATCCCTCTTCACAGGAAAAGTGACAGAAAGGAAGATAGGGGCTGCTTACTTTCGGGCGATGGTGGTAACACGGATACGTCTCTGGGTGCTGGAGTGCTGATACTGCGTGACAAACTGGATGGCGCCTCTGCCTCCTTGGGGGATGGGGGCGTTGTGCTGTAGGCAAGAGACCACCACCTTGTTATCATCGCAGGCACGAGTCAGACACACTGCCACTGAGCCCAGCGTGATGCCGACATCCTGACCAGTCCTAGCTTACACGGACCGGTGTGTTTCGAAGAAGCACCTAAGATCTGGGCATTTCACTGTATGTAAATTTTCATTCAAAAATTTAAAAAGGAACCATAGTCAAATGTTGAACTCATGTTAATGAGCTGCATGCTGAAGTGTTTAAGGATGAAATCCACTGATGAATGCAATTTGCTTGGAAATGCATCAAAAAAAAAAAAGTCTTGATGGATGGAGAGATATGTGACAAAGCAAATACATGAAAAGGTTACATGTAGAAACTAGGTAGTGGGTATATTTGTACAATTCTTTCTATTTTTCTATATTTTGAAAATTTTTCATAATAAAATACTGGGGGAAAAACTGACATAGCCAACATTACCATGGTTGGCAAAAGCCATTACCTTCCTAATGACTTAATCAGCTCAACAATAAAGCAACAAAAGCAATTTGCTAACTCTGAACCCTGGAAGGAATAGAAAAGACAATACCAGAAGTGGCATCAGGCCTGCAATCCTAAAGCAACATCAGTGTGTGGGGGGAAAGTAACCCGAGGCCACTTTGTAATAAATCAGAAAGCATAACACTAGATACAAAACCTGACCCACCTGATTGACTACTTCAAAGTAGATTCCAAGTGTAGACGTGGGATCCAGGCCACAGACTTTCCACTGACTTGTACCACCAACACCAAGCTCCTGTGGGGAGATGGGGGAATTCAAGAAACAAAAGCAATAAAAGCACTTAGGGGTTAACTGCTGAGGAAAAGCACCAACTCTGAACAGGGTGGGCCACTTAGGCTATCTCATTCTAGATGAAATTTAAATTTCACTGAAAGGTTTTACTGAAAAGAGTAAAATTACAGATGAGAATAAGGCATAACAGTTATAATTGCTGCCCCTTAAAATTAAGCTTCATAGGGGAGTGGTGAAGCTCAGCGGTTGAACACCTGCTTCCCTGGTATGGGAGGTCCTTGGGTTCAACCCCAATACCTCCAAAAATAAAAAATAAAAAAAATTAAATTAAGCTTTTTATTAGCACTCTGACCAGGTTTCATTACATCACAAAGAAAGAAGTACATATTTTAACATAATCCTGAAATTAACTGAAAGAATCAAGTCAGGGTTGGGGAAGAAGTAAATAGTAGAAAAGAATGAGAATTACCTACTTAGCTTGAAAGTTTTATTGACTTCTTTCATCATTATTGGAAGAAATAATTACAGTAAGTTGGCTATAGAATATTAATTTTTAATACAATTCCTTTATGGAAAAGTTGCATATGAATTCTCAGTAACAGAATGGAAGGATTTTTAGTGGCATTTAGGTTGCTTTTTATTGACTAGTTGAATGGCTTTCATTGATAAATATGAAGTTCATTAAAATGTGTATCAGAGTGTCACTGTTTCAATCATGACACCAAGAAAAGGCCACAGGTGTCAAAAACACCTAGAACCACAAAACACCAAGATCATGGGAAACGGACTTTGGCCCAGTGGTTAGGGCGTCCGTCTACCACATGGGAGGTCCGCGGTTCAAGCCCCGGGCCTCCTTGACCCGTGTGGAGCTGGCCCATGCGCAGTGCTGATGCGCGCAAGGAGTGCCGTGCTACACAGGGGTGTCCCGCGCATAGGGGAGCCCCAAGCGCAAGGAGTGCACCCATAAGGAGAGCCGCCCAGCGCGAAGGAGGGAGCAGCCTGCCGAGGAATGGCGCCGCCCACACTTCCTGTGCCGCTGACGACAACAGAAGCGGACAAAGAAACAAGATGCAGCAAAAAGACACAGAAAACAGACAACGGGGGGAGGGGAGGGGAATTAAATAAATAAAAATAAATCTTTAAAAAAACAAACAAACAAAAAAAAAACACCAAGATCACTAGATTCTGAATCACACATACCATCATTCCAGAGACAGTGAGTGTTAAGCATTCTAGTGCACTTCATCCAAACTTGGAGGACTGTGCTTAGAAAGTGATGTGATTCTATATTAGAGAACCATGATACTTTGTCTGGATTATCCTGCAATCCACCCAGACTGCCCAGTGAACTGAATATTAAGTCATGCCGGGGCCTACATGCCTGGCCTCAGAAGCAGCAAAGAGAGAAGGTTCTTAGTGGAATCACCGAGCAGCTCGTGGTAGACAGGGCAGGATGCCGGCTGTCTCACCAGTACTTCCTAAACAAATTGTGGGATGGATGGCTTCTTGGGGAGTCACCTTCCATTTTGATCACCTTGTCTCAATGAAACAGGTATTTCACACCTGCTACAAAGTGAATGGCTACCCCCAGGAAAAAAAGCAACCAAGTAAAAGGAGGTGGCCTGCCTCCCTTCCTTGCCCTACTGACCCCTTCTCCAGACACCAAAGTCCAGTATGGTGACAAATCGTCCAGAAGTCCAAAATGACATTTTCTCATGAATACACAAAAAATATACTTAAGCTGGAGAGCGGATGTAGCTCAGCAGTTGAGCGCCTGCTTCCCATGTACAAGGTCCTGGGTTTAATCCCTGGTACCTCCTAAAAAATACAAACACACAGACACACACACACACACACACACACAAGCGTTTACTCTGCCTTCATCAGAGGAACTGTAATGACAGAATTAGGAAATCAACATTTTATAAGCACCAATGAAATAAACTGACTCAAGTAAGGACAATCAATAGATACTAAAGCAATTAGGTGAAAGATTATTGGCAATCAAGATATTCATATTGTGCCAAAATCTCATTTGACAAATTTCTTGCTAATGACAAAGAAATGGTGTGCCTTTACGAGGACAATGTAGAGCAGACGTCAATTTGAGCATCCGACTGAGCACCACAGCCACGGATGGCCTGATGTGACACAGCAATAGGCAGAGATCACATGGAACGAGTTACAGAAGGACTTAAAGCTAAAACTAACTTCCAGTTTACAGGAAAGACAGGAACAAGTTAAACACCACCACAGCTAGAATGTGAGACATCCTGTTACAGGAGACAAAGATGACACTGTCTCTTCAACAAATCAATGTCATGAAAAAAAATAAAATAAAGGTAACAGGATCAGTGAAGCATTCTAGATTAATGTAATACCAAATGCACCGCCAGTTGAAGGGGGCAGGGGACGGAGAAAGAGCTAGAAAGGGCATATGGAAGGAAAGTAGGAAAGAATATGGCAGCTCTTAGATGATATTAGGAAATAACTCAATTTTCTTAGGTTTGCTAATGATATCCTTGTAGGACAAAGTCCTTATTTTTACAAGATGCATTATGTTTGCAACTTGTTTTCAAAGCCTCTGCAAAAAGATGATACAGCGATTTATGGCATAACAATAAAGCAAATGTGGCAAAAAAAGAAGACAAAGCAATTATGGCAAAATGGTAACTGCAGATTAAAGAATGGGTATATAGAAATTCATTATACTCTTTAAACTTCTCTGTACTTTGAAAATTCTTTTCTCTCCTCTCTGCAACTTCCATCTTCCAACCAAAACTTCCATGGTTGATCCCTACTGAAATCTAGAAGAGCTGATCAATTTGTTTTAATTCATAAAACTACTCCAGGAAGGCTTTATAAGTCCTGTGGAAATACCTGAGACTAGGGCAGCCTTCCAAAACCCTGCTAGGGAAGAGGGGCACAAGCCCCTTAGAACTTTGAGGTAACGGACTCACAGATGAGCTTTGGGGCAACAACTTGCCTCACCCAGATACTACAGGAACGTTCTTTCAAATCACCTCACTTACATCAAGCTCTACAAAAGTTCAATTGCAATTATTAAGTAAATGTTTACTGCTGATTAAGACAAAGATGATGATGATGAGAAAGATGACACCTACTGTGGACTTCCATTGTGCCAGGCACTGTTCTAAGGGCTTTACTGGAACTAACTTATTTAGGCCTTCTGGCAATGCTATCATATAGGTGCTATTATTACATGTAGGTGCCAGAAAATGAAATTGAACCACAGAGTGATTAAGTACCTTGCCAGGAATGGTAGGGCTGGGATAAACCCAGTCTATGCTCTTAAACCTCTCTGTTCAGACTGCCTCTCACAGATGATGTGAACGTGGAAAGGACATGCCTAGGAGAACCCAGCCTAGAACCACCTAGAGAGGCCTCATGGCAGCTAAGGTATAAAGCATAAGGTCAGCAAAGAAACCTCATTCCCTAGTGATATTAAACTCTGTTCACATATATTCAAAATGTGTTACTCAAACATAGATCTCTGCACACAGTTACAGTGCCATCCACTGCCTGGCCAATTTAAAATGGTCTGTCATGTAAGGCTCATTATTAGCTGGGAAGTGAGACAAAGGGATCAGCTCCTAGGGCAACAAACACATAGCTTCATTCCCGAGGTATTCTGCTAACGAAGACGCCCTGTGGCTCTTTGGCACTGTGGCCCAAGTACAGGTGGTGGAGTTGAGGGACTTGGACTCTAGCTTCTCCAAGCCAGCTCTGACTCTGAGCAAGACACCTAACGTCTCTGAGCCTCGGTTTCCCTCTCTGACCTTTAGGTATAAAGACAAATGGAAATGATGCCACCTTTAAAGTTATAATCTTTGGTAAGAATGAGCCATTCTCCCCTCAGCAAAGACACACATGAACAGGTGAGACTGCAAGACCATCATGCTCCCATATTTCCAATGGAAAAAACCCCGCTAGTCATAGTGGTACAGAAGTTTTACTTACATTTTCTGACACACACGGTCCTTTCACATTCAGAGATACACATGGACCAATGGCTCCTGCAATCTTCAGCTCCCGAGAAGTCTAAAAGAGAGTTACATACAAGTATAAAATTAGAATATCACTGAGAACATCACTGAGAACCACCCCGCTTCCACAATGGCCAAAACTAAAGCTTCGAGGAAAGTTACAACAGCTAGTATTGTTGCACCTGGAGAAAACCCACATGGACTATAGTATATACAATAATGAGGCAGTATTTTCTAGTTTCTCAACTCACATTTTTTTAAACTTGGAAATAAGTGTCCACAGGAAGATAATGCTACCAACAATAGTACTACTATATTATTTTCCAATCCCACACGTATATTTATAATTGTTTACATATTTCTGATCAGTGAACATACTGTTTTTGTATTGCTTTAAAAATACTAAATCCATTAACTCTGATTTGACAAAGTCAACAGACACAGAATTGAAATTTCAATTCATTTCAACTTAGTTCATTCTTCTCATCTTTTTGAAAACAAATCTGTAACATATGAGAATATTGCTTAAAGTTTAACATTATGGGAAGCTACCACATGGGAGGTCTGCAATTCAAACCCTGGGCCTCCTTGACCCATGTGGAGCTGGCCCATGCGCAGTGCTGATGTGCGCAAGGAGTGCCGTGCCACGCAGGGGTGTCCCCGTGTAGGGGAGCCCCACACGCAAGGAGTGCGCCCTGTAAGGAGAGCCACCCAGTGCGAAAAAAGTGCAGCCTGCCCAGGAATGGCACCGCACACACGGACAGCTGACACAACAAAATGACGCAACAAAAAGAAACACAGATTCCTGTGCCACTGAAACAACAGAAGCGGACAAAGAAGAACACGCAGCAAATAGACACAGAGAACAGACAACTGGGGGGAGGGGGAAAAGAGAGAGAAATAAATAAATCTTTATTAAAAAATTTAACATTAGAACCTATATAGTCTAACAATTAGCTCCAATTCTTATATTAATAACTTTAATAATTATCATTTCTCAAAATAATTCCAACCATATTTTCTAATGGCCCCTTTAAAAATGTTCTCAATGATTTAGAATCAAATGCCTACGGCTATCAGTCCCTACATGGGAAAAAACCCACAGACATCAAAATACTGTGTTTTCAGAGTGCTCTGGCTGTCCTTCAGGCAAGCACAAAATACAACCCACCGTTCTGTGGAAGGTGGTGCTGTTCCTATGGCTGGGTGGACAGTCACCACCAGGTGGCTGCCCCTGTCCTCAAGCCACAGTGTGCTTCCAAACAACCATCACCCTTTCTAACTCCTGCATCGGAGAGCAGGGCAGAGCAGGGCCTGCAGGAAACCAGACAACTCCTTACTTATACCATTATTAATATACAAGTTATCCTCAAGATGCAAGAGATAAGGTAAATATACTTTGAGAGAGCTATTTTGTTGCAATCCTCTTAATTTACCTCTAAATTCCTGCTTCCATACTGAATAAGAACACAATTCTCCCATCAAAGTTTCTGTAATCTATCATACCTTTACTTCCAGAGTAGCACCAAATGCCATTCGGAAATCTCCATTAAAATCTTTACTAAAAATCCTTTGGAATGTCTGTTTGAAGAGAGAAGTGTTGAAAGAATCTCCCATTACCATGTGACCCCTAGGAACAAAAACAGAAAAAAATAAAGTGAAAGTTTAAGAAAAGCATTCAGAAGCTCCCTCAATATTTACAAACAGTGACTTTATTAAAAAGGGGAAAAAAGGTACCATGTCCATTAATGTGCTACTCACTAGCTTAAATGGTAAATGGCAAATACAATTAGTCTCAGGAAAGAAACTAGAGTTAAACATGAAAAACAAAACCCTTTAAGAACAGTTCTACACTGTGATCACAGTAGTAGTTATACAAATCTACAGAGATGATAAAATTCCACAGAACTTCACATACCAAAAAAAGGTGCTATAAAACTAGTCAAATCCAAGTAAGATATGTAGTATATTTTACATTTAATTGTATTATGTCCGTGTTTTGATATTGTACTGTATTTATGTAAGATGATACTGTTGAGAGAAGGTGGATGAAGAGTATATTGGACCTCTATATTATTTTTGCATCTTCCTGTGAATCTTTAAGTATTTCAAAATTAGAAGTGAAAAAAAAAAGTCCTTCAATCAATAAATCCACTGGTCTAAATGGGCTATCTATTGAGCAAGCATCTCCAACTTCTTTCACACCTCTTCAGTATGGGAAAATACCCAGGCTTGCAAGAAATCCTTTTCAGGTTAATTCACTGTCTCAAAGCATTTAATCCTTGATGTTACATGAATTCTTTCTTATTTTTGATTACTGGTATTCATCACTTATTGAAGCTGGAGAAAAGTAGTCTGTAAAATTTCAACATTTCATATACTTGGGCTTCATGTAAGAAACACAACTTGATGCAGGTTTGTATCAAATAGTAATCTTAGACAAAAACTGCTAAATCCAGCTGTCATTCATAAAACAGGACTGGGAAAGAACAGAAAACTATCCAGTCTGGCTTTCTCAGAGCTTACGAACCCTCCCCAAATATCTACCTCCCCTTTTTCCTCCATGATTGCTGGGATAAAGACAGCATTTCCCAGCCGGCCTTGACTGTGACCATGTGGCCCAGTTCTGGCCTGCTGGAAGTGTTCTTGATGATTTGTAAGATGTGTCCTTAAGGGAAGGGGCATGTCCATCATCAACCCTTACTCTTTCCTGCTGCTGTACCATGACTAGAGCTCCAGCAAGGACCTTGAACCACAGATGGCATGAAAAGGATGGTGGAGCAGCACAGTAGGGGCCTCAGCCTCTGGTGGTGATGGAGTCAGCATTCCAGCCCTGGGCTGCCCACCTCCAGTGAGAGAAATACATCTGTAACTCATATAGGCCAGCTAATATTTTGAATTTTCTGTCACCTCCAGACAAACACATCCCCTCTAAAATACATCTGCCAAGTTATCATCCACATCAGGTGCGAACTCCTCTAACACCAGGCAGCTTACACCCTCCAAAAGCTGTCCATTTCACATCTGGACAGCTCTGACTGCTAAGAAAGACCTTTCTTTATACTGAAATTCTGTTTCCCAACAGCTTCTACTAATTGGTTCTAGTTCTACTCTGTGGTCCATACAGAACAAATCAGATTCCTTCTCCACAAAACGGTCCATTACTAACATCACACCCCATCTGTCTTCAGCTTCATCTGTTCTAGTTCCTTCACTCTCCATAGGACAAAAGTTCAAGTAGTCTCCTTTACTCTAATTGCTTCCCTTTGAACATCTCTAATTTATTTATAGATCCCTTTAAAATCAAAAAGCTCAGAATAGAAGAGGATATGGTGTGACTAGCACCAATGAGACCTACATTATTCTCTACTTTGATGATAACACAGACTAGGATCCTCCTGCTTTGCTGGAAATCATCTTTAACTGCTGGCTCACCTTGAGCTATTAATAAAACCTTCTAAGCCTTTTTTTTTAAACATCAGCTGGAGCGTGTTAGAAATGCAGACTCTCAGGCCCATCCCGCTGCTCTACACCCGCACTTCTCAAAATGGACGTGCACCGCAGTCGCCTGGGGCCCCTGTTCAGCGGCAGGGTCTGACAGGCCGAGGGGGAAACCCACACGGCGGCATTTCTAACAAGCTCTGGGTAATGCTGTTGCTGCCGGCCCACAGTCACACTTGTGAGTACCAAGCGTTCACATCAGTAGTTTTCAAACTTTGTTCCATGTTGGCATCACTGGTGGAGCTTTAAAAAATGATACTGCTAGGCCACACCTCATGCCAATTAATTCATTGTCTCTAGGGGTGGAACCCAAAGCTACAGTAGTTCTGGAGGTTACCCAGCTGATTTCAATGTGAAGCCAGGCTTAAGAACCAGTGCTCTACATCAGTGTCCTCACACTTTAGTATGTGGCAGAGTCACCTGGAGGGTTTGTTAAAACCGACTGCTGGGCTGCATCCCGAGAAATTTTGGGATGAGTCATGCAATGGAAATTTCTAATGAGTTCCCAGAAGCCTAGGAGGTTGCTGGCCTGGCACTATGCCCTTTGAGAACCACTGCTCTCCACCCTGATCTCTGAATATAATTCTGGCTTAGGCTATGAGTCAATGCATCCTCTAGGCCACAAGAGCAGTCAGTATTAGTCAAGAGGTACAGCCAATCAGCCAGGTAAAGTTTCTCATAATAGCTCTGCAAGCAGACCGTATTTCCTCCACTTCTCACAAGCAAATGCCATGCTGAAGTCCAGATAGCCCTGTGACATCTGACAACTCTACCCAAGAAATAAAGTTATCCAGGGATCTCCTACTAGTCACTGCTTCTGCCCCAGGCACCAGCTCCAGGCACTGAAACATAGCCCAGAGCTATATGAAAGCTTATTAAGTCTGCCTCACCCAATCCAGTGGCTCCATAACTTATTTCTCTTTCCTACAAGTAAACCCTCTCTCTTTTCCCAAGTGTTCCCTGCCAACATACCCAGTAAGATTTGTACAACACTTCATCTCCAAAAGTCCAGTTTGATCAAGAGCACAGGCATAAATATCAATGCAGTGACCGTTTGCAGCCGTTCGATTAGCAAGCATCTCATAGTGCTGAAAAGAGAGGAAAACTATCTTTATGAAAACAGTAGTGTTCTTTAGTAGGTATGCCTTAATATACCAAAGGAAGGCAATCAAAGGTAGAAATATGCAAACCATTTTTTGAAGCCTCCAAATAGAACTGAAATATAGTTTTCGATCTCAAAAACTGTTAGCAGTTTTCAGGCCTGCCCACTCTAGCTCAGGTCTAAAGAGCAGGGGCAGCCAAATCCTGGAAGATCATCCCAGCAGAGGCGTCCTGCTGACCACAAAGTGCGGCCTCAGCAAAGCAGCCATGTCCCTCCAGAGCAACTGAAGCCTGGCACTGGGGAAGCACAATTACAGCCTGGATCCCAGAGCACCTACCTTGGTTGCCTTTTTCATGAAACGCGCATTATCTTTCTCAATATCGTGCCAGGAACGAATAGGAGTCTTTAATTCATCTCCGACCACCATGCCAGGCCCTTGGGTGGGGGGACCTCCAGTAAACAACATGATCCTGGCTCCAGTGTTCGGAAAGGTGCCCTAAAATAGTACACGACATCATTTCAGAAGTATTCAGGATGGTTTCAATTTCTGTGAAGAAAGACTTCAAAGACAATTCCCTCGGCTGTTCTTTTTTTTCTAAACCTCCAAGGAGGTACTGGGGACTGAACCCAGGACCTCATACATGCAAAGCAGGCACTCAACCACTGAGCTACCCCAGCATCCCACCTCAGCTGCTCCATTTTTTTTTTTGTTTTACCCCGATGGCTCCCTCGTCTGTTTGCTCATTGTCTGCTCTTCGTTTTTGCTTGTTTCTTTCTTCTTTTAGGAGGCACTGGGGACCGAACCCAGGACTCCCCCCCCCGCCCCCATATGGGAGGGAGGTGCCCAACTGCTTGAGTTACATCCACTCCCTGTTCCTTTTTTGTTTTTGCTCCCTGTAAGCTTGTTGTCTTGCTCATTGTTTTTTCTCATTGTCTGCTTGGTGTTTTTTTTTTTTTGCTCGATGCCTGCTCATTATTTGTTTTGTCTTCTTTAGGAAGTACCAGGAACCAAACCTGGAACCTTCCGTGTGGGAGGCAGGGGCCCAACTGCCCAAACCATATCTGCTCCCCATATCTATTCTTAATATTGACAGTATCACAGAAGCACCACTCATCTTCTTCCAAACTGATCATACTGTCCATTTTAATAATTTACTGTATTTTCCTTTGCCCTACATTCCCTTATGTTCCTCAGGAAAACTTTTAGTACTTTCAAGACTGTGAAGTGCTTCTTCAGTGTGGATAATAATAGACTGAAGCACTGAAATTAACATGGACAGTATTTTGGCTTAAGTCACAAATGATTCTCAAACAAAAGCAACAAACACAATTCCTGATAGCAAGATGGCATGCTTTGAGAGGGCCCAGTAACGTCAGAATTACCTCCAATAGGCCAACAGCAATGGACAAAGCAACACCAGTGGATCGCAACGGTCTCTTCCCCTGAGTTACCGGCCATGGGTCCCTCTGCAGCTCCCCAAGAAGATCAGTGAGGTTCATGTCGATCTTGTGAATAGGCTGCAGAAAGCTGTACAATTTTGAAAGGACATGTCAACCGTCGTTCAATAAAGCACTCTGGTCCTCAACACTAGGACATACATAGTTATCAAAACAATTAGAGAAGAAAATAATAGAGATTTTTTTTCCCTCCAAAGTTATCTCTAACTACAAACAAAATAATTCAAAGCAATTTTACTGAGGAATATAACTAAAAGCCGAATATTTAGAAAGCTATATATGTAGCATATAGAACACTCAAACTACAGGGGAGCAACCTGTATAATTAAAGTTTAAGCAGCAAAAAAATCCCAAGGACATGTCAAATGTGGATTCAACCCATGAGTGATTGATTTATGAGGACAATCTTCATCATTCTGAAGATTCAGTTTGTGGATCTCACTTATTTCTCTTGAGCCTTAGGAAAACTACAGAAACACTGGTTTCTTAGCCAGCATGTTAGGCAATGCATTTTCTTGTGTTTGCTAGCTTTAACCCTGCCCAGGAGAGGCCCAGGCACTCAGTAAGCTGACTAAAACAAGTGCTGGGTCTCAGCTTTTTTGGGGGGCATCCAAAAGAAGACTTTTCAGTTTTGCTACTTTTACTTAAAGATCAAAAAGGACAGCAGCAGCTGTGGGAAGGGCATACCAAGTAGAGCAACAATTACCAGAATGATAAAAGTAGAACTTAAACACAATTGGCATTATGGCCTGCTCCCGAAGAGAGAATGATAACATCTATGGAACTGCAAAACTGGAGTTTAGATGTAGTAATTGCAGCTCAAAGAGGAACCTTTGCATTGATTGGTATTAAATGTTGTACCTATATGCCTGAAGAGTACAATGATAGCTTTTCTATTCTAGATCATATGCAGGATATTGAACATGTTAAAGTCCTGGTAAACTTAATTCATTTTCTAAGTAGTTAATGAATATGCCTATAAAATAAAAGAATGGCTCTCTTAAGTACTGTCTTTGCTTTGCTTGCCATGTGCTTATCTTGTTGCTGCCTATACTGTCTTTGTGAGTTTATGTCTAGGGCAGTGCCTCTCCTCATACCTCTCCTAGCTGTCTTAAGCATAATCACTGCTGTGGGAACTAGAGATGGCAGTTTATACTCAAACCTAGCAGGTTTACCACAATCTCCCAAGAATTAACCAACAGCATAAAAGAACTCAAGGAGGAATGCTGCTTCCCATCAACTTTGGGGGGATGCAGCCTCTGAAGGCACCCGGACTTTCTCACTCTCATGGTCCAGTATGTCACAGCTAGCCCCTTTTTTGGGCCTGCTCACCATGTATCTTCGTGTATCTTTGAAATTCTAATTAAGTTTAGATTTTACAGAATCACACCTTGTCATGTGGGGATTTCATCCATTTCCAAACAGGGTGCTGGACCATCTTCCCTCAACCTCAATAGAATAGCCAGAAAGGTTTATGCCCTGTCAGGTGGGGACTATGCCCTAACCAGGAGGAAGTATGACCTCTGGTCATAAGAATGACCATCACCCCTCAGCGCGAACTCTCTGAGGGAGGAGTTGAGGCAGGTTAGTACAGAGACACAAGGAGAAGACGAGCCAAAACATGGCCGATAGACAACATGGCTGAGACCCTGCTGAGACCTTGACCTTAAGATCCCAGTTGTGACTCTTCCAGGGCCAAAGGGAGGCCCCAGATATTCCAAACAGGCCTCAACGATGGTGGGATAATCAAAAACAGCTGGGGCCCCTCCCCTTAGCATTAGCAAAGGGAGGGATAATAGCTTAAAAGGTGCGTATTTCCATCCTTCTCTCCCATTACTCAGGAAGCACTGTTCTTTTTCCCCATTTCCCAATATCTAATAATTTTCCTTTTACTGGCTGTAGCAGTTTGATATTATTGATGAATTCCAAAAAGAAATATTGGATTATGTTTGTAAACTGATCTTTTCCACTGGGCATATTAGATTATATTGGATTCATAAGTTTCCTTGATTAAGTAATTATGTAAACCTCTAGTGCTAGTAGGGTGTTGAGTCCCCACCCTTTGGTGGGTGGGGACTCACAGATCAAAGGCATGGCAAAGGAAGAGTTGAGAGCTTTGAATGTTGGAATTTTGATGTTGGAATTTGAGGCTGAAGCTGGAGCTCCAGGGAGAGAGAGACAGAGCCGTTTGCCTGATAGTCTACGGCTGACCTTGTGGAGAGAGGTAACCTAGAGAGCGTCATAGTCTACAGCTGACCTTGTGGAGAAAACACAGGCACTGAGCCCAGAGGAACCAGGAAGCCTAAACCCTTGCAGATGACAGCAGCCATCTTGCTCCAACATGTGAAACAGACTTTATGTCTTGGTCTCTATCCGCTCCAACCCCAAATAAATACCCTTTATACCAATTTCTGGTATTTTGCATTGGCACCCCTTTGGCTGACTAATACACTGGCCAAAAAAAAAACACAATAAAAAAAAGAACAGTTACCCATGTGTCCATGAGAAAGGGAACATAGGGGAATAACTGAGTACAGTGGTCTCAAAACCTATATGATTATATAACTGCAAGCAGGAAAAACACTGAGCAAATCCCCCCTACACAAGTGTATATAATTTAGTTATAAAGTATATATATACTGATGAGCTCTGCCATTATAAAAGCTGGTAATACTAATCGTTCATTTTTTTCCTAAAAATAAGAAAACAGAAGTTCTGGTACTTTTCTTCCCTCACCGCACACGCTGTCCTGCACGCCTGTCACAGAACACACAAAAGCACATGCCAGAGTCTCACCTGCTCGAGACAAAAGGGTGCTCCTGGGGTTGAGAAGGCCGTGCTTGCTGCATGGGCATGGTTGGTTTGGTAAGGCCCAGCATATCCTAAAAAACAAAAAGACTCATTTCTCTTAATAGGAGAAGAACAGTGAGTCACTAATTTTTAAGAAATGCCTTTGTTCCTACTTGTGTACAAACAAGATACAAACCTGGATTTGCTTTGCAGTCAAATCCTTGGTCCCCCGGAAGACATAGCTTTTGGAGATCCCTTCGCAGCTGAGTTCATGAACCTGCACCATCCTTCCAAACGTGACCAGGCCCACAAGCGCGTCAGGAGGAAGGAGGCTCAGGGACATCTGCAGGGACTCCTTGAGGGCTTGAAGGTCATCTTCCTCCAGGCATGTGTCAACCACATAGAGGAAGATCAGAGGTGTCTGAGGACCCCGCTTTATGCAAAGAAAACAGGACAATGATCAGTATTTATTTAAATAGATGTAACTAGCTCTTTTTTACTCTCAGGAGATAAAGACATTTACGCAAGCCTCCTACATACCTCACTGAACAACTTAGGTTCAAATTAAAACAAACTAAACATAAAAGCTATTTGTATCCCACAATTTACTCAATATTGTTCCAGGTCCTTGGATACATCAGTGAATAGAAAGAACAAAGATCCCTGCCTGCTTCAAGGAGCTAACTTTCTGGAATGGGGAGACAGATGATAAACAATAAGCATAATAAATAAGTAAATCATATAGTATGCTAAAAGGTGTAAGTGCCATTTGAAAAAAAAAGGGCAGGTGGGGGTGGAATAAGGTAAAGGGCATTGCAAACAGCACGAGAGGAGACAGAAGGCAGGTCCCAAGAAGCAGCCTTATTGAGAAAGTAACATTTCAGCAAAAGCCTGAAGGAGGAAGAACAGGAGAGCTGTGCTGGTATACAGGGAAGGAACAAAGCCCAAGGAGCCAGGCCCACAGGCAGAAGCACTCCTGGCACACAGGATGAAAGTCAAGGTGTCCCACGGGGCTGAACAAGGCTACTAGTAGAAACTGGGGTCACACTTGGTAACACAGGGCTGGCTGTAACAGTGCTTTAAAGACTGTCTTTCAGTCTGAGTAAAAAGGAGGGCCATTTTTACCATTGGGGATTTCTGAACAGAGAAGTAACATATATTTTTAAAGAATTACTCTGGCTGCTGGGTTAAGAACAAAATATAAAAGGCTGAGATGATTAATTTTATATGTCAGCTTGGCTAGGCCATGGCGCCTGGTTGTTTGGTCAAACATATAGATGTTGCTGTGAAGGTATTTTGTAGATGTGGTTAACATCTACAGTTGACTTTAAGTAAAGGAGATTACCCTCCATAATGTAGTGGGCCTAGTCAAGCAGTTTAAGGCCTTAGGAGTAAAAAACTGAGATTTCCTGGGAAAGAAGAAATTTAGCCTCAAGACTACAGTATAGAAATCCTGAGATTTCAGCCTGCCAACTTGTTCTATGGAGGTCAGATCTGTCAGTCACCACAATTATGTGAGCCAATCCCTGAAAATAAACCCAACATTCATATACATATATCCCATTGGTCCTGTTTCTCTGGAGATCCCTGACTGATAAAGTGGGTAAGGGTAAAATCATGGAAAACAGGAGATTTTCAAAGTAATACAAGTAGGAGAAAGGGGGTGCCTTAAAATAGTAGCAGTAGGGAGAGAGAGAGAAGTGGTTGGGTTCTGGATAAATTTTTAATTCAGAGTCAACAGGATTTCCTAATGGATTATATATAAGATGTGAGAGAAAGAGGTTAAAGACAAGTCTAAGGTTTTTAAGCTAAACACCTAGAAATGGAGTACCATTAACAGAGATGGAGGGAAGAAGTTTTGACCCAATGGATAGGGCATCTGCCTACCACATGGGAGGTCCAAGGTTCAAACCCAGAGCCTCCTGACCCATGTGGTGAGCTGGCCCATGCACAGCGCTGATGCATGCAAGGAGTGCCATGCCATGCAGGGGTATCCCCCGCATAGGGGAGCCCCACGCGCAAGGAGTGTACCCCATAAGCGCAAAAAAAAATGCATCCTGCCCAGGAGTGGGGCTGCATGCACGGAGAACTGACACAGCAAGATGACACAACAAAAAGAGACGCAGAGTCCCAGTGCTGCTGACAAGAATCCAAGCGGACACAGAAGAACACACAGTGAATGGACACAGAGAGCAGACAACTGGGGGGAGGAGGGGAGAGAAATAAATAAAAAATAAATCTTAAAAAAAAAAAAACAGATGGAGAAGGCTACAAGAAGACAGGTTTTGAATTTAATCTGTTTCACCTTTTCCATAGCCTTATCTCAGGACTCACAAACAATGCCAATATGCTAAGTGCATATGCAGCACAACCTTATGTTCAGGATCCTGCTACCCTCAGATTTCAATTCCTTTCCTTGGTCTTTCAGACAGGACAGGAACATGGAAATTTCAAGAGAAACTCGATATTAAATGTACAACACCGAAGTTACCTGTATGACATATTCAATTGTAGAAAATTGGGGCATCAATTCAGCAGGCTGATTGACCTCAGATATGCCTGCATAAGCTGGAGGAAACTGAAGAGAAGAAGTAAACAAAGCAGTGTTTTATTAGGGCTGAAAGACAATTTTATATTATACTGTTTTATTTTTCATGTATAAAAATGGTTAATGGTCATATATTCTGAAATCACAAAATAGAAAATGTATTAAGATATTAAAAGGAAACGGACTTTGGCCCAGTGGTTAGGGCGTCCGTCTACCACATGAGAGGTCCGCGGTTCAAACCCCGGGGCCTCCTTGACCCGTGTGGAGCTGGCCATGCGCAGCGCTGATGCGCGCAAGGAGTGCCGTGCCACGCAGGGGTGTCCCCCGCGTAGGGGAGCCCCACGCGCAAGGAGTGCACCTCTAAAGGAGAGCCGCCCAGCGCGAGAGAAAGTGCAGCCTGCCCAGGAATGGCGCCACCCACACTTCCCGTGCCGCTGACGACAACAGAAGCGGACAAAGAAACAAGACGCAGCAAAAAGACACAGAAAACAGACAACCGGGGAAGGGGAGGGGAATTAAATAAAAATAAAATCTTTAAAAAAAAAAAAAAGATATTAAAAAAACAATACTTAAAAGAATATAAGACTGCCTTATATTTATATCCTGCTGTAACTTTTAAATGTTTTTTAAAAACCACACTATTAAAAATACTTTTTAATCTATGCCCTGCAAATTAAAGGCTGAGATTTTTTTCACTGGCCTCATCAATAGTCTATGTGGAAGACTTAAAAAGCCTTTCTTTGGGCTTATGAGAATGACTGTTATTGATAAAATAATATATGTGCATTGCAGAAAAATCAGCAAGTACAAAAACCAATCAGAAAAACAAACAATCATATCACCTAGAGGTAGTTACCATCAACACCTCGGCATATTTCCTCCCAGAATTTTTCTAGGCACAGTTGAGATCATCCCCTAAATGCAATTTTGCAAACTGTTTTTTTGCAATTAACGTAATGGCATAGACATTATCTTTTGTTTATAAAACTCTCTGCAAACATTTTAAAGTCATAGCCTGTGGGTGGTTTTGAATCCTAATAATCTATAGCTATATATAAATATATATATACAGCTTTATATTAGAAAGGTACATCTCCCCAAGATTCAGCAACTGATCAATCACTGCAGTCAATGGTCACAGAACACAGTGACCAACTGCAAGTATGGCTGAGGAGTGGAAAAGCAGCTTTAAGGGGCCATTAGCCAGAAGGAAGGAATATTACTGGGACATCAGAACCCTAGCCAGAGCCCTGGCAGGAGCCAACAGAAGACCTCTAACTTCATCTTGGCTATAGCTGTCCACAGGCTGCTGCTGCCATGAGAGTAGGAGAACTGCAAAAAGGTGTGGAAGAAAACACAGATAAACCCAGACAAGGTGGCTACCTCCCAGCAACTGAGAGGGGTTAGGTTTCCCCAGCCAAACAGCCGCAGGGAACAGGAAGGGGGGGCTGAGATTACCCTAGTCCCTCAAGGGCAACCTCACTTATCTTCTAGCTCTACAACTCACTGAACTTCATTTCTCAATAGTCCAGCTGGGAGGATCATAAAAGATTATTTCAGCCAAAGACATGCAGATTTCCAGACCACACCTATAAACTGGCAGGTGGAGACCTCAGAAATGCATTAAGTTAACTGTTGAGTATTTTTTTTTGCTTTCTTTAAAATTTGTTTTGTTTGCACTATATATTTATAAAATAACTGTAATAACCTCAAATATTTACATAGCACTTCTGTGCCAAGCATTGTTCTAAGTGCCTTATTTTCATTAACTCAGTTTAATTATCACAACAATACTATGAAGCAGGTATAGTACTGTTAAGGTTTTTTTTTTTTTTTTTTTAAGAAGGTACCAGGTCTTGAACCAGGGACCTCATACATGCAAAGCACAAACTCAGCTGCTGGCTCAACCACTAAGGTACTCACTCCACATTATTAACCTAATTTTAAAGGCAAGGAAACTGAGGCACAGGAGATGACTTGACCAAAGTTGCACGGGTAATAAGCAGTGGATCCAAGAATCAAACCCAGGCAGTCTGGCTACAAAGTTCTTGCTCTTAACCAACATGTACCCTGCCTTAGAATTTTGACAACTAATTACATTAAACACAGATGTCAGTTCTGAATATAACAGACTGCAGGAATGTTTTTAAGAATTGTATATATTTCTGAATCTTCAAGGAGATAAATTGTGTATGGAATCTGCTTATAGTTTCCAAAGCTGTGGAGAGTCATCAACTATACATTATTTTCTTCATCATTGAACTGAGATTCTGAAAATGAGGTTGTTAATTATAATTATGATCAAATATATGAGTAAATAAATGTAATAAATAGCTTAAGATCTCCTGAAACAGTATACTTTATGTTGGGCACAATTAATTTTTTTCTAACAGTGTTACTGAGGCATAGTTTACATTCTATAAAATACACCCATTACAGTGTACAATTCAATGTTTTTAGTAAATTTACAGAGTTATGCAGTAATCACCACAATCTAGTTTTAGAACATTTCTATCATAAGCACAATTAATTTTAAAGAGAAATCTCTCACCATGTTTAAGCTACTTCTAGTTTAGCAATTTGAAAATTTGAAAAAGAAGCTCAACACTATATCTACATGCTAAAAGTCAGAAAGATCAGAAAATCAGACTATCTATCCAATTAGAATAAGCTGAAGTAAAATATGAACAGATTTGTTTTCTTAAAGAAATTATCTATGATAAGAAAAGGGAAATGTATGTCTCCTCCTCAGCAAATGACAAGAACCCAAATAATGAAACGGAGTACAAAAGAATAATCACAAATGTTCAACATTTAATATTAGGCTTAACAAAAGCCATCACCTTAAGTTCAGCAAAAATTGCTGACTGCCACTGCAGACACCAATTCAACCTCAGTTAATTTTTTTTTTTTAGTATAACTTAAATGAAACAAAATTTTAAAAAAATATTTCACATACCTGATTTCTCTGGAAACAGAAATTACAGGCCCAAAGTTTTGCTCGATAATCAACCTGACTGTAAGAAAGGTAAATATTACAATTAGGCGCCACTTTTATTTTAAGGTAGAAAGCATTCAGATGTGAATCTCAAGTTCAGTAAATCATATAGATAAGTGTTTCTGTGTATGTGCATGAATGGATAAGAGTATGCAAAACATTCACTGCACTCAGAGTGACAGTGTTCTAAGTATACCAAAAGATTCCTTCAAACAGCTGCAATGAAGAATTAGTAAGTCATTTTCTCTCTTTTCCAACTTCTAGGTAATTTTTTAAATGTCCTGGTTTATATGAATTGTAGTTATTTCTTCTTGCAATTATCTTAACATAGTCTTCATAGTTTTTCTAATACCTTTATTGTTCAGATGTGCTAAACTGCTAAATTTCAATACTAAAAGGACATTTTACACACAGGAAAAACTTCCTAGACTTTAACCTCTCATAGCCCACTTGAAGAAAAGTTGGACAGGTATGCTTTTGTGTTGAAACAGTTCCTAGAAATGGCTTAAATGCTTCATTGCTTTTTTATCCCCTTTTTACATTTAGAAAATTAACAACCAATGGCTATCACTTAAAACACTGCAGCGTTCTTATATTTGGACACATTAAATAAAGACAAAGGAATGAAGTAAAAAATATTCCTCGTATGAAAATCTATTTTTCAAAGAGTGTGACACTTTCAACCTTTTTAAGAATTGTTTCAAATAACCTCCACTCAAGAAGAAATATCATGGGTGCAAAAGACTTATAAAAATTAAGAACAAAATACTTAGAGTTAAAATTTCTTCTGCCTATTAGTTCTTCTTACCATACAGCATCACCACACCAGGTAAATATGGGAAAACGGGTCTTAAACTTTTGGATTTTTCTTGGGAAAATGCTTCAAAAGGTGACAGTAAAATCCAGATATGGATTAAGCCAAGAGAAAATTGAAAATCAGCAAGTAAAGTGAATTCCAAATCCTTTCCCTCTACCTATACCTCATACCCATAAGACTCCCAACTCTATCTGAAGTGTTAGGACAGGTAGAAACTCACCATCTGCCACTCACTGAAAACTGATGCCTTGCCCAAGTTGACTATTAGGAGAATCACATATAAATATAATTTATCACATTCACAATTTTTTTTTTTAACAGTTTTTAAAAGAATTCATACCAGAGTGGATTGAGAATGGCTTTGCAAGTTGGCCTGCTGCAAAGCACAGGTTCATACTGTACAGGAGGTAGGTCTGGACGTTCTTTTAAAGGTGTCAGGAGACAAGCCAAGGGAACCACCATTCTTGTAGCCTCAAGACGGCTAGAAGGCCATACATTCCAACTAAAACGAACTCCATCCCGTTCTTCATTCTGATGAATAAACTCCAGATATGTCGTCATGCTCTAAAAAGGAACTGAAGAGAAAGCTTCGATTATATATGAAATTCTCAACTCAACTTCAAAACAGAAGATAGTCATCTAACACAGGGTTTCTTAAACTCTTAGTCTAGAAGAACTTGTTACTGTAGGATGACAACATTTCCTTTCCCTCTGACCCCCAAAAGCCAACTCATTTCACACTTACCTTTGATTACTGCTCTTTTCTCGTCCTCCTCTCTAGCATTTAAAAGGGATGGGTGATTTGCAATCATATGATCATTTCTTAGCTGTGTGTGGTAGAATAATACTGCTCTAAACCTTCTCAGAGATCACACATCATCTCATTCATTAAGTCCACCTCAGCCCTCACCCAAGTTCAAGTCTCAAACTCTGTTTCAAAGTCCACCTACCTTCCTCCTGACCCCCTTCCCTTCTACTTCTCCTAAGATTGAAACACTGTATTAAATGTTACATTCCGTGGAATCTTGTCTTTTTGTGCCTTTCCCTCTCCTTTGTATATGAGAAAAGAACTTGATATTTATCTCTGAATCCAGTTCATAATGGGAATAGCTACCAGTATTGGAACTATTTTCTACCTGGGATCACCAAAATGACAAGGGAAAGTTTGCTATTATGCGAGTCTCACCAGGACCTCTTTCTGTGACTGCTTGTGCTCATGCCTTGAAAAACACCAGTTAAACTAAGTTTTTCAAATATGGATAAATCTAACTCCATTGAGTGTTTTATACATTCTGTTCACATCCTAAAATCCAGACTTACGCATACCTCAGTTACTAGGCTCAAGGCAACAAACCCCTTAGGAAAAGTAGAAAATAGGCAAATTAAAGAATCTGTATGAAAGCCTCCAATATCCACTTTACATAGTACTGAATAACTGGTCTTGTATTATTAATTTTATTTTAGGCAATACCGGAGATTGAACCTAGGACCTCATATTAATACATAGGAAGCAGGCGCTCAACCACCAAGCTACATCTGCTCCTCTCCATGTAATTTTAAGAAGTACTATATTATAAATAATTTGGATATTATATAGCTAGAAAAGCAAAGGAATGAATTACTGCACTACTCACAACCCAGGCCACAAGAATTCCAAATGTTTGCTCCAACTGAAACTCTAAGTGTCAGTTATTTTTGGCAAAAGCAGGAAACGGAAGCACTGTGCACACAGAAAGCACTTTGCTGCTTCGACAGTGACAAAGAGGTAACTCAAGTGGGAATGAAAGCAAGTTCTAATATCACAGTTCTCAGCAAGCTTCATTTAATGACCTTTTACCCCTCTCAAAATTCAGTTATTACAAGGTACTGGCTCTTTCCAATGTCCCCAAACATATTAAAACCTGTGCCTGTTTACCCCTTCACTCCTTAGCATGCATTCCTAACCTTGGCCACAAAACCCACAGGGGACTTCAGAAGGTCAACGAATCCTCTGAGATTGTACGCAAAAATATGTGCTTGAGTAAAGTACATTTTCCTAGGCAGTCGAGTCCACAGCTTACATGGAATCGTCAAAGGCGGCATTTGAAAAAGTTAATAGCTGAACGAATGAATTGATGAATGAATGAATGAATGAATGAATGAATGAATGAATGATTTGGAAAGATCCCGTAGGAGTATTCGCCAAAAAAAACTCTCAACCACCTTTATCTCACCAAGACATAAGTTTTGAGGACACAATAAGCATCTGTAGCCAAGTATGAGTAAAACTTAATGCTTGAAGGAATTCCGAAGAACTGGATTCCAGTTCCAGCTCTGCCACGAAGCAGAAGTCACTTCACCTAAGTTCGAATTCCTCGACTATAAAATGGGGGCTGATCCCTTCTGACTATGAGTACCCCGAGATTCTGAGGGATCCAGAGCCAGAAGCCCGTCCTCCGGACTCCCGGCCTGGCCCGGGACGTCTCACACTGAACAGACCCGAGAGTCACCATCGCCCGCCGGGAAGGGGCCTCACCACAGCTCAGAACAGTCCACCTCGCCCCCTGAAGAGAATCACGCCCGCGCCCTCGGCCCTACATACATCACCTCCGCTCCCAAGCCGCTCACCTGGCCGAAGGTGTTCACCTGGCCCCAGGAGTCCGCACCTGCAGCTGGTAGAGATCCGATCCGCCACCCACAGCCAAGTCCAGCTCAGCTATCAGCCAATTGGTCAGCGCCGCTGTGCGTCACGCCACAGCGCCGTCTGCTGGCCAATCAAGAGCGCTTCTCCGGGGAAACCCCCGGAAACAAGACATTCGGACAAGCCGTACCGCCATGTTGGAAAAGGGCAAGACAGTCGTGCTTAGCGCTTGAAAAATCACAGTTCTTAAACACACGTCTCCCCATTCTCACCCTGAAACTTTTCTTCAAAAAACTCCGGGGTCCGCCGGACAGTTCCCTCGTAACAGCCAGCTCCCCTCAGGGCTTTGACCTGATAAAAAATGATGTCCGCCCGCCTCAGCGGGAAGTCGCCTTAGTTACCGGGAAGCGAGAACGATGACGTGGACCCCAAAAGAGGAAGCGGTGACCGGGAAAGGAAACTGGAGCGGGCGGGCCGGTGGCGTCAGCGGCCCGGAAGTGGCGACGAGAGAAGGCCGCGACTAGAGGCAATGAGCATGCGCACATTCGCTGGGACAGGTCTCGGCGTCTAACATTGACTATAATTCCAATTTATGTTGTTCGTCTTCGTCACATTGCAAGGTTTTCTCCTCACTCGCGCTTTATTGACTTCGTGCTCTCACGGGAGGCTGGCGCTGGCACACAGTCCTCTGAGTGTCTAACCTGTCATTCTTCTCTGAGGGAACGAAAAATGGAGAACTGGCATACAAGCATTTTTTTTTACTAACAAAGCTCTTAATTACATAGACCACAACTTTCTACAGTCTTCACAACCGTTTTATACCTTCTTATAAGTGGAAAAATGAACGCATTTGTTAATCTGGGTGCGGATGTATCCTCTCTGTAGCATATAAAAATAAACTATATAATTTCAAATTATGCTTAGACAATATAAAGGCATCCGAGAATTATCCATAAGCTCGATTTATATTAGTACAAAGTTTGAAATTACCTAAAGATCACAGAAATTAGTTTAAACTAATGAGCTGTGAAACAAATCGTTAAGAGATTGCAGAAAGATGTATGCACAATTAGAGTGACCCTCTATGGTTTATTATGACAAAAAATTGGAATTAGTATCTAAAAATAAGGGAGTAGTTAAATAACGTATAGTCAGTTCACATGCTAAAATATTACATGGTCATTAAAATATTTTTTCAGAAACTAATGGCATGGGAAATGCTAATAATATTACAATAATGAAAAATCAGAATAGAAAAGTGCACTTAAAATAGATCCTAATTTTGTAAACTATGCATATGTCTAAGGAAAGGCTGGAAGGATGGAAGATAAGGCAGTAAACAGTTAACAGTTGTCTCTGCAAAATGGGCTTGCAAGTATTTGTTTTCTTTATGTGTTCCTGGAAAATTTTAAAGTAATCTGTATAATTTTCATAATAGAAAATAAAAGAGTAACAAGGGGAAATAAAGGTGGGAATGTAAGGTGGAACTAGGAAAGAAGTTAGGCCACAATGTTAAAATCATATAATATGGTGCCCTTGATACATGAGGCCCAGAAATTTGCCTCTCAGCTTTGTCATAACCATCACAGAGAGGGAAGCACAGTGACGGATGAGACTCATGCCTGTGGTATAAAATAAAACAGTCACTAAGAAGAGGCAGATTATTCTTGATACTGAGACCAGAGATATATCTCTCCCCTGGACCCTCATAGAGAGTACACTGTGTGATTTAGTGAACTGTATTCTCCCACTCCGCCTTTGGCCATAAAAAAAGTAATCTTTTTTTTTTTAACAGGCCACAGTATAGGGCCAAAGAGCTACTTCAGGACATGTGGTGCATGGATCTTTGATTGTCTGTCTGCATACAAAGTGTCCAGAACAGTGAGCCTCTGTCTCACCACACACCCAGAGAAGTCATCTTTCTGGAGAAGACTTCCTTTGTCAAGTGAGCTCAAGTGGCTCTCTGCCCATCCCATCCCATCCCATTCCAAAACATATATAACATAAAATTTGATATTTTAATCAGTTTAAAGTGTATGATGCAGTGGCAAGAATCTGTACTTTTGACAAAGACTTCACACCCTTCTTTGGCACAGGACTTTTTTTTTTTAGATTTATTTTTTATTTATTTCTCTCCCCTTCCTCGCCGCCCCCCCCCCCCACTCCCCTAGTTGTCTGCTCTCTGTGTCCATTCACTGTGTGTTCTTCTGTGACCGCTTCTATCCTTATTAGCAGCACTGGGAATCTGTTTCTTTTTGTTGCATCATCTTGTTTTGTCAGCTGTCCATGTGTGTGGTTCAAATCTTGGGTAGGCTGCACTTTCTTTCACACTGGGTGGCTCTCCTTATGGGGCACACTCCTTGCGTGTGGGGCTCCCCTATGCGGGGGACACCCCTGCGTGGCAGGGCACTCCTTGTGCGCATCAGCACTGCGCATGGGCCAGCTCCACACGGGTCAAGGAGTCCCGGGGTTTGAACCACGGACTCCCATGTGATAGGCGAACGCCCTTATCCAGTGGGCCAAGTCCGCTTCCAATTTTGAGAAACACTGCTCTGAAGATGGCTTCAATAACGTGATAAGCATAATCATAATTGCATCATGACAACTAGGTCATGCTTATTTTGTGTTCTTTCCTCTCTCCCATCCTTGATATACTTCTGTTAAAAGAAAAACTTTTCAGGCAATTTAAGATCTTACAGCTGGAAGCAGATGTGGCTCAAACAGTTGAGTGCCTGCTTCCCACAAGGGAAGTCCCAGGTTCAGTTTCCGGTACCTCCTAAAAACGAAATAACAAACAACAAGCAAACAAATGAAAAACCCAAATCAGGGGAGCTGATGTGGCTCAGTGGTTGAGCACCAGCTTCCCACATATGAGGTCCTGGGTTCAATCAACAGGCCCAGTACCCCCCCCCAAAAAAGGTCTTACAGCTTCATTGCCTCATTTACTGATTTAAGAATCTCATTTAGAAAGTAGAAGGTAGTCTGCCGAGGAGGTGGAAAGGGAATATTAATATAGGGCAAATGTTGAATCAATGAGAAAATGTTCTGATTAGCTGTGTTAAGTTTCCATTTCACATAGGGGGGTTTACAAAGCGGGGAGCGGATTAGTATGGTATGCCTGAACATTTGGAAAAGTGATCTCTACTGGACCAAAATGGTTTATCACCAGGCATTATTTAGCTACAATCCTGTAGAGTGCATTCCATTTTCTCACAAAACCCCACCCGGTCAATTATTTTTGTCTTCTGGAAAATCCCTTCTTGAAAAGCAGTCTCTCCTGGCAATACCCAATGCAGGCGGCAATTTTATTTTACCAAGTCTTCCTCACTATGTAACATTATTAATATCTATGAGATTATTCTTTTTTTAAGACTTATTTTATGATTTATTTCTCTCCCCCTCCCACCCATTGTCTGTTCTCTGTGTCCATTTGCTGTGTGTTCTTCTGTGTCCACTTGCATTCTCAGCAGCACCAGGAATCTGTGGTCTCTTTTTGTTGCATCATCTTGCCACATAAGCTCTGCATGTGTGCATTGCCACTCCTGGGCAAGATACGCTTTTTTTGCTCGGGGCACGCTCCTTGCGCATGGGGCTCCCCTACGTGGGGGACACCCCTGTGTGGCACAGCACTCCTTGCACATGGCAGCACTGCGCATGGGCCAGCTCACCACATGGGCCAGGAGGCCCTGGGTTTGAACCCTGGACCTCCCACGTGGTAGGCGGAAGCTCTATCAGCTGAGTCATGTCCACTTTCCTCTATGAGGTTATTCTGTTTTTCTTGCCATAGGGAACAAGGAGGGTACTGCAACTCAGAAACCTTTTACACTTCCTTGTGTTGTGCAGGCTGCTAAACTTTCCTGAATTCTCTGGGCAGTAACTATCTTAGAGAAGTGTTGAGCCTTATCCTTGTTACCAACTAATGGGCTCACTAATGCACACAGGATCTAATGCTGTGACAACAGGATTTTGAGAAAAGAAAGAATTTTATTGTGAGGTCAACTAGGAAGGAGACAGGAGGCAAGCTCAAATCTGTTTCCCCAATCCAAGAACTAAGGGAGAGTTATAGGATGGAAGAAAAGAGAGGTGGGGACAATGATGGGATTCAGGTTGGCCTCTTCTGATTGGCTGTTTATAGGACTTTATATATATGGTAGAAATATGCCAGTGGGCCATATCTTATCTTCCTTTTGAGGAACCCCTCACATTTTATTTGCTTCCGATGACTCCTTATCCCTGTAATCTTGGTTCTGAGGAAGGTGGTTTTTTGTTCCTAGCATCTCAGGGGTCATTCAGGGGATAAGTGTTTCCACCCATGCTCTGGTCTCCTACTTCGGCTGAGTTTGGCTGCCCATGAAAAAAGCTCAGAAAGAACTTGCAGTATCAGCAAGGAAGAAATCTTGACAAGCAAGGTATTCTAGTCTGCTACGCTGCTGAAAATAATACACCAGGAATGGGTTGGCTTTTTAAAGGGGAATTTATTAACATATAAGCTTACAGTTTTTTCCAAATCAAGGCATCATCAGGGCAATGCTTTCTTCCCAAGGACTGACTGTTGGCAATCCTGGGCTCCTCTGCCAAGTGGCAAGACACATGGCAGCATCTGCTGGGCTTTCCCTTCTCTTCTGGGTTTCATTGGTTCCAGCTTCTTGCTTCCATGGCTTTCTCTTTCTTTCTCTCTCTCTTTCCTCCCATATTAATTCATTTATAAAGGACTCCAGTAAGAGGATTAAGACCATCCCGGACCATGCCTTAACTGAAGTAACCTAACCAAAAGTCCCTATTTACAATAGTTTTACACCCAAAGGAATGGACTAGCCTTAAGAACATGATTTTCTTGAGTCCCTACAGCTTCAAAGCATCACCCAGCATCTGGTCTGGATCTTGCTTTTAGTCACGATTCCTGGCTATCTCGCCCATGGTATCACCCTTAACTTGTTCAGGGCAGGAGCTGGCCCACGGCCGGCCTATACTGTAACCAAAACTCCATTTTTGCCTTAGTCTCACTCTACTCCTGGGTGGAAAGGTAAAACAGTTACAGGAAGAACCACTGTTTCCAGTTGTAAGGATGAGATAAATACGTTCTACCTACTTCCTAGAATCAGACCAGACCCTGCTAAGCTAGTTTTCTCTATTCTACTGGTAAAGCAAATCTGTCATCCCATCTCACATCACCTCAAAAGGGTTTTCATTTGTGCCAGTTAAAATGACATTATCATGTTCTGATATTTAAATTACAGTAACAGTCCTCTGAAAATTTAATTTACTCATTTATTTATTCAATAAGCCTTTGTTGAAGGCTTATAAGATTGCAGGGATTGGGCTAAAGTCTAAATATTCCATAATAAATAAGTCAATTTCATCAAGACTTGGATATGAATGTAACTTTTCTGAACTGAATGTATTCCTCAACAAGTTGCAGTATCTTATCTGCTACTTTCTTAGTGCTACACATAGGCAAGACATTCTTCCTCATCATCAGTGTGACAAATGCTTATTGCCTAAATGGTCCAAAGAGGGAGCTTCCTTTTCAGACGTAAGTTTGCAGAGATCACTGTAAAATCCATAGAAATAGAGAAAGTACACCAGGAAGTACCTGTAAAAATCCCTTGGGAAAATGGGCTTCATTTCAGAACAACTCATTTATTGCTGAAGTGTTTTTTCGTAGCATATTCTATCCTCACATGAGTATTCACCTCTCCTGGTAATGACATGAGGAAAGGAAGAAATTTGTCGAAATAACCAAATTCTTCTTCTTTTTATTTTTTAAAGCATGGGAGTGAAAATACCAACTTTAAAATGGAACCTTTTTCATGGTCACGGTATATGTTTAGAATCAAGGGTGTGATAAAATATTCCTTTAGGAACTATAAAATACTTATGCAGCAACAAAAAAACTACAAAAAGTATCATTTCACACTTTATAGAAATGACATTATTTAAAAAACAGAAAAGTACAAGTGCTAGAGAGGATGTGGAGAAAGAGGAATACTCCTTCACTCTTGGTGGGAATGTAAAATGGTGCAGGTGCTGTGGAAGACAGTTTAGCCATACTGCAAGACACTGAATTTAAAACTGCTGTATGATCCAGAAATTCCATTACTAGGAATAAATTCAGAAGAACTGAAAGCAAGAGTGTGAACTGACACTTGCACACTGATTTTCATAGCAGCATTATTCACAATTGCTAAAATATGAAAACAGCCCAAGTGTCCTTCAACTAATGAATGGATAACAAATTGTCATATATATACACAATGGAATACTAGTCAGCTGTAAGAAGAAATGAAATCCAGATGCATATGATGGTATGATATGGATGAATCTTGAGGACGTTATGTTGAGTGAAATAAGAAAGACACAAAAAGACAAATATTGTATGGTCTCACTAATATGAACTAAATACAATGAGTGAACTTTAGAGTATAGATTACTAGGAGATAGAATGTGGGTTGAGAATGGAAGATGATCGCTTCTCAGCCTTTTGGCTAAGATCAAGTGTAGAGAATGGAAGATGATGCTTAATGTATGTAGAATTCTTTTTAAAGTTTATTGTAAAAGTGTGGAAATGAACAGACTTGATAACACATTATGATGAATATAACTAACACTCGTTATTTATAAATGTTATTGTGACTGAAGGGGAAATTTATGGACATAAATCTCAATTGAAAAGGAAGCCAGAGAATAATCTAGGGATTATAACAGTGATTTTGGTGGTGGATGAAGATTGTGTTAATAGTAAATATAAGAAGGTTCTTTAACAAAATATTAAGAATACAGTGCTACATGCAAAAATTACAACTAATGTAATTTATGGGCAATAGTTAACAGTAACATTGTAGTATTTTTGCAGCAATTGCAAAGAATATATCAATTCTAAGGGACAATAGGATATAAAAGGATGTAGGGGATTTTTCCTTTAGAGTTATGAAAGCGTTCTAAAATTGACTGAGGTGATGACAGCACCACTCTGTGATGAAAATGCGAGCCACTGAGCATACAGTTTGAATTGATTGTACAAGGCATGGGACTGTGTAACAGTGAATGCTGTGGTAGAAAATGGACTGTGGTTAGAATAAATATGAGGGTGTTCTCTCATGAACTGTAAAAAATACATAATACAGGGTGTTAATAAGCTTGTGGGTTGGGGTAAAAATATACCAAATGTACAATAGCAGCTATAGTTAGTAGCAATATTTTTTTAACAAATCAGTTTTATTGGTACATATTAATAAAGCATACAGTTCACTTAAATTGTACAATCAGTGGTATTTGGCATAATCACATAGTTAAGCATCCATCACTTCAATCATTATTAGAGCATTTTCATTATTTCAATAATAACAATAGTAAAAAACAAACAAGTTAACAAGAAAATTCTCCACCTCTCAATCTCTGTATGTAACCCCTGCTGTACATAGCTGCTATTTCTGGATGTTCTTGCACAATTATTTATTTATTAAGCAGTATTGTTGAGATATATTCACAATAAATGGTAATACAATCTATCCAAAGTGTATAATCAATGGCTTTTAGTATAGTCACAATGTTGTGCATTCATCAACACAAAAATTTTAGAACCATTTCATTAGTCCAAAAGGAAAACTCCACATCTCTTAGCAGTTCTTCCCCAGCCCTACATAACTACTAGTGTAATTTCATCTTTATAAATTTATTTATATTTACATTTTATGTAAGTGGAATCATACAATATGTTACACAATATATTTCGTTCATAGCAATGCAATAATACACTATTTCTCCTTTTGTGTCTCACTTGCTTCATTCAACATAATATCCTTCATGTCAATCTGTGTTATCATATGCTTTATGGCTTTATTTCTTCTTACAGCTGCATAATATTCCATCTGTGAGTACACCATTCATCAGATGATGGACGCCTAGGTTGTTTCCAACTTTTGGCAAACATGAATAATGCTGCTGTAAACATCAGTGTGCAGGTGTCTGTTGGTGTCACTGCTCTCAGTTCTTCTGGGTATATACCCAGTAGTGATATTGCAGGGTCATGTGGCAAGTCTATATTCAACTTCTTTAGGAACTGCCAAATAGCACTCTACAGTAGCTGCACCATTCTACATTCCCATTAACAGTGCGTAAGTGTTATCTCTCCACATCCTCCCCAAAACTTGTGGTTCTCTGTCTTTTTTTTTTTTTAAGATTTATTTATTTCTCTCCCCTCCACCCCCACCCCCACCCCCACCCCCACCCCCACCCCGGTTGTCTGTTCTCTGTGTCTATTTGCTGTGTCTTGTTTCTTTGTCCGCTTCTGTTGTTGTCAGCGACACAGGAATCTGTGTCTTTTTGGTTGTTGCTGCGTCATCTTGTTGTGTCAGCTCTCCGTGTGTGCAGCGCCATTCCTGGGCAGGCTGCACTTTCTTTCACGCTGGGCGGCTCTCCTTACGGGGCACACTCCTTGCGCGTGGGGCTCCCCTACGCGGGGGACACCCCTGTGTGGCAGGGCACTCCTTGCACGCATCAGCACTGTGCGTGGGCCAGCTCCACACGGGTCAGAGAGGCCCGGGGTTTGAACCGCGGACCTCCCATGTGGTAGACGAACGCCCTAACCACAGGGCCAAGTCCATTTCCCTTCTTTGTCTTTTTAATAGTGGCCATTCTGATAGGTGAGAAATGAAATCTCATTGTACTTTTGATTTGCATTTCTCTAATCATTAGTGACATTGAACATTTTTTCATGGTTTTTTTTTTTTTTTGCCATTTGTATTTCTTCTTTTGACAAATGTCTGTTCAAGTCTTTGCCCATTTTTTAATTGGAGCGTTTGTCTTTTTATTATTGAGCAGTAATAACTTTCTATATCATGAATATTAAACCCTTATTGGACATACGATTGCAAAATATTTCTTCCCATTGAACCAGCTGCCCTTTCACTTTTTTGACAAAGCCCTTTGGGGTGTAAAAGTGCTTAATTTAGAGGAGAGCCCATTCATCTACTTTTTCTTTTGTTGCGCATGCTTCGGGTTTAAGTCCAAGAAAACACCACCTACCACAAGGTCTTTAAGATGTTTCCCTACATTTTTTTCTAGGAGTTTTGTCCTGGCTTTTATATTTAGGTCTTTGATCCATTTCGAGTTGATTCTTGTATAGGGAGTGAGATTGGGGTACACTTTCGTATTTTTGGTTATAGATATCCAGTTCTCCCAGCACCATTTGTTAAAGAGACTGTTTTGTCTTGTTAACATGGACTTGGTAGGTTTGTCAAAAACCAGTTGGCCATAGAGGTGAATGTTTATTTCTGGACTCTCAGCTCTATTACACTGGTTGATGTGTCTACCTTTATGCCAGTATCATGCTGTTTTGATCACTATAGCTTTTTAATATGTTTCAAGGTCAGACAATGAAATTCCTCCCATGTTGCTCTTCTTTTTTAGAACATTTTTGGCTATTTGGGTGCAGTTTCCCTTCCAAATAAATTTGGTAATTGCCTTTTCTAATGCTGTAAAGTAGGCTGTTGGAATTTTGATTAGTATTGCATTGATTCTATAAATCAGTTTGGGTAAGACTGACATCTTCAGGATATTTATTCTTCCAGTCCATGAACACAGAATATCTTTTCTTTTGTTTAGGTCTTTTAAAATTTCTTTTGGCATTGTTTTGTAGTTTTCTGCTTATAGATCCTGTACTTCTTGGTTAAATTAATTCCTAGGTATTTGAGTCTTTTTTGTTGCTCTTGTAAATGGAGTTTTTCCCTGGATTGCCTCCTCAGATTGTTCAGTACTAGTATACAAAAACATTACTGATTTTTGCATGTTGATCTTGTATCCTGGCACTTTGCTGAACTCATTTATTAGCTCAAGTGGCTTTGTCTTGGATACTTCAAAATTTTCTAAGTACAAGATCATGTCATCCACAAACAGTGAGAGTTTTACTCTTTCTTTTCCTATTTGGATGCTTTTAATTTTTATTGTGCTAATTGCACTAGCTAGAACTTGTATTAATAATACAATATTGAATAGCAGTGGTGACAATGGGCATCCTTGACTTGTTCCTGATCTTAGAGGGAAAGCTTTCAACCATTCCCCATTGAGTATGATGTTGGCTGTGGGTTTTTCATATATGCCTTTTATCATATTGAGGCATTTTCCTTCTATTCCTATCTTTTGAAATGTTTTCATAAAAAAAGGATGCTGGATTTTGTCTAATGCCTTTTCTGCATCGATTGAGATGATCATGTGTGTTTTTTTCCTTCAATTTGCTAATATGGTATATTATGTTGATTGATTTCTTATGTTGAACCAGCCTTGCACTGGGATTTGGTCATGATGTAAGCCTTTTGATATGCTGTTGGATTCGATTTGCCAGTATTGTGTTGAGAATTTTTGCATCTATGTTCATTATAGAGATTGGTCTGTAATTTTTTTTCTTGTAGTGCCTTTATCTGGCTTTGGTATTAGGGCGATGTTGACTTCATAAAATGTGTTGGGAAATTTTCCCTCCTCTTCACTTTTTTGGAAGAGTTGAAACAGGATTGGTGTTAATTCTTTTCAAAATGCTTGGTAAAATTCACCTATGAAGCCATCTGGTCCTGAACTTTTTTTGCTAGGAGATTTTTGATGATGGATTCAATCTCTTTAAATGTGATTGGTTTGTTAAGTTCTTGTATTTCTTGCAGTGTCAGTGTGTTGTTTGTACATATCTAAAAATTTGTCCATTTCCTCTGGTTTGTCTAGTTTGTTGGCATACAGTTTCTCATAATATCATCTTATGATTATTTTTATTTCTGTGAGGTCAGTTGCAACCTCCCCCATTTCGTTTCTGATTGTATTTATTTGCATCTTCTCTCTTTTTTTTTTTTTGTTAGTCTAGCTAGGGGTTTGTCAATTTTATCGATCTTCAAAAAGAACCAGCTTTTTTTAAAAAAATTATTTTTTATTTATTTCTCTCTCCTCTTCCTGTCCCCGTTGTCTGCTCTCTTATGTCCATTCGTTGTGTGTTCTTCTGTGTCTGCTTGCATTCTCAGTGGCACCAGGAATCTGTGTCTCTTTTTGTTGCATCATCTTCCTGCATCAGCTCTCCGTATGTGCAGCACCACTCCTGGGTGGGCTGCACTTTTTTTGTGCGGGGCAGCTCTCCTTGCAGGGCACACTCCTTGCATGTGGGGCTCCCCTATGCAGGGGACATCCCTGCATGGCATGGCACTCCCTGTGCGCAGCAGTACTTCACGTGGGCCCAGCTCACCACACGGGCCAGGAGGCCCTGGGTTCAAACCCTCGACCTCCTATATGGTAGGCGGACGCTCTATCAGTTTAGTCACATCTGCTTCCCAGAATCAGCTTTTGGTTTTGTTGATTTTCTCTATTGTTTTTTTTCTGTTCCCAATTTCATTTATTTGTGCCCTAATTTTTATTATTTCTTTCCTTCTGCTTGCTCTGGGATTGGTTTGCTGTTCTTTTTCTAGTTTCTCTAGTTGTTCAATTAAATCTTTGAGTTTAGCTCTTTCTTTTTTTAAAAATTACTTTATTGAAGTATATCACTCACACATAAACATACATAAACAATAAGTATATAATAATAGTTGTGAACTTACAAAACAAAGATATATAACATCATACAGGACTGTCATAACTCACCCTACCACCAATAACTTGCATTGTTGTTAAACCTTTTTAACTAATGATTAAAGAGCATTGTCAAAATAGTACTACTAACCAAAGTATTTTCCCCCCAACCAACCCTATTATCTTTATGTCATTTATGTATGAACATACATAAACAAGTATACAGTAAAAGTTGTGAACTTACAAAACAAACATGCATGACATCATACAGGGACCCCATACATCAACCCTCTACCAACACCTTGCATTGTTGTGAGATGTTTGTTACAAATTATGAAAGAATATTGTCAAAATCTTACTACTAATAATAGTCCTTATCTTACATTTGGTCTGTTTTTCCCCCAACCTACCCTATTATTATTTTTAAAAAATATATATATTTTTGACAGAAGTTGTAAACTTATAAAATTTAATCATGCACATGTGCAGAATTCCCAAACAACACCCCTCCATCAACACACTACACTGTGGTGGAACATTTGCTACAGATAAGATAATATCATCTGATTGCTACCATGTTCATAGTATACATTTGGCTCACATTTTCCATACTGCCTCTTTTTTTTTTTTTTTAGATTTTTATTTATTTTATTTAATTTCCCCCCCTCCCCTGGTTGTCTGTTCTTGGTGTCTATTTGCTGCGTCTTGTTTCTTTGTCCGCTTCTGTTGTCGTCAGCGGCACGGGAAGTGTGGGCGGCGCCATTCCTGGGCAGGCTGCTCTTTCTTTTCACGCTGGGCGGCTCTCCTCACGGGCGCACTCCTTGCGCGTGGGGCTCCCCCACGCGGGGGACACCCTTGCGTGGCACGGCACTCCTTTCGCGCATCAGCACTGCGCATGGCCAGCTCCACACGGGTCAAGGAGGCCCCGGGTTTGAACCGCGGACCTCCCATGTGGTAGACGGACGCCCTAACCACTGGGCCAAAGTCCGTTTCCCCCATACTGCCTCTTATCAACACAGTACATCTTTCGCACAGATGCAAGAATATTATATTATTACTGCTAACCACAGTCCGTAGGTCACTCCAGCTGTATTTTTCCCATGCTTCTCCACATTCCCAACACTCTGCAGTAGTGATGTACATTTGCATCTGTAGCATCAACCACAATTCTCATCCTCCTCTTGGTTTACTGTGCTATTCAGTTCCTAGATTATTCTCTAGCATTCTGTCAACTGGCATTTACATACCTAGACTACCATTTTCCGTCACATCCCCATTTATAAACTAGCTGTTATTCACTATGTGTTACCATCCACTCTATACATTTCCACACTTTTACAATAAGCTAATTAAAATCTTTTTTAATATAGGTATTTAGGGCTATAAATTTCCCTCTCAAGATTGCCTTTGCTGTATTCCATATGTTTTGATAAGTTGTGTTCTTGTTTTCATTAGTCTCAATATATTTACTGATTAGTCTCAATATATATACTGATTTCAATATATTTGTAATTTCTTCTTTGACCCACTGATTATTTAGGAGTGTGTTGTTTAGCCTCCACACATTTGAGAATTTACCTCTTTCCTGTCTATTATTGATTCCCAATTTCATTCCATTATGATCTGAGAAGGTGCTTTGTATAATTTCAATCTTTTTATATTTATTGAGAGTTGCATTGTGACATAACATGTTGTCTTTCCTGGAGAAGATCCATGTGCACTTGAGAAGAATGTATAACCCGCTGAGTTTGGGTGCAGTGTTCTGTATGTTCTGTATATGTTAGGTCTAACTCATTCATAATGTTGTTCAAGTTCTCTGTTTCCTTGTTGATCTTCTGTCTAGTTGTTCTATCTAATGATGTGAGTATTCTGTTGAAGTCTTCAACAACTATTGTAGAGATATCTTTTTCTCCTTTCAGTTTTGCTAGAGGTTACCTTATGTATTTTGGGGCACCCTGGTTATATGTATAGGTATTTATGACTGTTTCATATTCTTGGTGGATTATCCCTTTTATTAATATATAATGGACTTCTGTATCTCTTATAAATCTTTTGCATTTAAAGTCTGTTTTGTCCAATATTAGTATAGCTACCCCTGCTCTTTTTTGGTTACTATTTGCATGGAATATCTTTTTCAAACCTTTCACTTTAAGCTGGTTCGTATCCCTGGGTCTAAGGTGAGTCTCTTGTAAGCAGCATGTGGTTGGTTCACTTTTTTTTTAAATCTTTTTTTTCCTTTTAAAGATTTATTTAGGGCGGCGGACTTGGTCTAGTGGTTAGGGCGTCTGTCTACCACATGGGAGGTCTGCAGTTCAAACCCTGGGCCTCCTTGACCCGTGTGCAGCTGGTGCAGTGCTGATGCACACAAGGAGTGGTGTCCCACGCAGGGGTGTCCCCGTGTAGGGGAGCCCCACGTGCAAGGAGTGCACCCCATAAGGAGAGCTGCCCAGCATGAAAGAAAGTGCAGCCTGCCCAGGAATGGTGCCACACACACAGAAAACTGACACAACAAGACGCAACAAAAAGAAACACAGATTCCCATGCCGCTCACAACAACAGAAGTGGACAAAGAAGATGCAGCAAATAGATACAGAGAACAGACAACCGGGGTGGGGGGGGGGGAGGAGAGAAATAAATAAATAAATCTTAAAGAAAAAAATAAAGATTAATTTATTTATTTCTTCCCCCACCCTCATTGTTTGCATTTGCTGTGTCTGTTTGTTGTGTGCTGGTGTTCTCTTTCTAGGAGGCACCAGGAACTGAACCTGGGGACCTCCCATGTGGGAGGGAGGTGCTAATCTCCTGAGTCACCTCCTCTCCCTGCTTTGTTTCATCTCATCATTTCACTGTGGCATTTTGTCACATCAGCTCACTGTGCCAGCCTATCATATCAGTTTGCCATCTTGTGCATCTTCACTAGGAGGCACTGGGAACTGAACCTGGACCCCCCACGTGGTAGGTCGGAACTCAGTCACTTGAGCTACACCTGCTTCCCAGCATATACTTTTTAATTGGGGAGTTTAATCCATTCACATTCAATGTTTGTTACCATAAATGCACTCTTTGTTTCCACCATTTTATTCTTTGGTTTTCATATGTCATATCTGACTTTCATCTGTGTTTTTACTCTTTTGGTTATCCTTTCTGCTTTTCTTTCTTCTATACTCTCCTCCAAGTCTCTCTTCTGTTTTTTTGGTTTTTTTTTCCCCAGCTTCTAAGACTGCCTTTAATATTTCCTGCAAAGGTGGATTCTTTTTTATGGACTCTTTCTTAGTTTCTGTCTGTTTGTGAATATTTTATACTCACCTTCATATCTGAAGGACAATTTTGCTGCATAAAGAATTCTCAGCTGGCAGTTTTTCTCTTTCAGAATCCTAATTTTATCATACCACTGTCCTCTCACCTGCACGGTTTCTGATGAAAAATCTGCACCAACTCTTACTGGGCTTCCTTTGTATGTGATGGCTTGCTTCCCCCTTGCTATCTTCTGAATTTTCTCTTTATCTTTCACATTTGACATTCTGAGTAGTATGTGTCTTGGAATAGATATAGTAACATTTATTCTGACTGGGGTACCCTGAATTTCTTGGACATGTAGGTTCATTTCTTTCATGAGAGTTGGGAAATTTTCAGCTATTATTTTCTCAAACTCTTTCTGCCCTTTTTCTCTTGTCTATATCCAGAACTCCCATTATAGGTGTGCTGTTGTGTTTCATGTTGTCAGTCATCTACCTGAGCCCCTGCTCAATTTTTTTCATTCTTTTCTCTTCTCTCTTCAATTTCAGCTGTTCTGATTTTGGTGTCACTTATTCTTTCTTCTATCATTCCAAGCCTGCTGCTGTATGCCTCTAATGTTCTTTTACTTTGTTTTGTTTTGTTTTTTTGAGGTACTGGAGCCAGGGATTGAACCTGGGACCTTGTATGCAGGAATCTAGTGTGCAACCACTGAGCCACATTGGCTCCCCTTTGTTGGGTTTGTTTGTTACTTGTTTTTGTTTTTAGGAGGCACTGGGTACTGAACCCGGGACCTCCTATGTGGGAAGCAAGTGCTCAACCACTTGAGCCACATCTGTTCTATCTAATGTGCTTTTTTTCCTAATGTGTTTTTTTGGAAGATTTTTTATTTATTTCTCTCCCCTTCCCCCCCGCCCCCACCAGTTGTATGCTCTCTGTGTCCGTTTGCTGTGTGTTCTTCTGTTACCGCTTCTATCCTTATCAGTGGCACCAGGAATCTGTGTTTCTTTTTGTTGCGTCATCTTGTTGTGTCAGCTCTCCATGTGTGCAGCACCATTCTTGGGCAGGCTGCACTTTCTTTCGCACTGGGTGGCTTTCCTTATGGGGCGCACTCCTTGCGTGTGGGGCTCCCCTATGCAGGGACACCACCCCTCTGTGGCACGGCACTCCTTGCGTGCATCATCACTGCACATGGGCCAGCTGCACATGGGTCAAGGAGGCCCGGGATTTGAACTGCGGACTTCCCATGTGTTAGGCGGGCTCCCTATCCATTGGGCCAAGTCTGCTTCCCCCAATGTGTTTTTTATTTCACCTATCATGTCTTTCATTCCCATGAGCTCTGTTACTTTACTATTCAGGTTTTCAAATTCTTCTTTGTGCACACTCAATGTCTTCTTGATGTTATCTCCTTAGCCTTATTGTCTCTTAAATCATTAATTTTATTTTGAAAATTTGTGTGCATCTCTTTAATTAGTTGTCTCAAATCCTGCATGTCTTCTGGGGCTTTGATAAATTCCTTTTCTTGAGTCTTGTCTTCCTTTTTCTTAGTATGGCTTGTAATTTTTTGCTCATGTCTAGGCATCTGATTAAAGGATGGTAGTTTACTCAGATGCTCAATTTCTCTCTTTTGTAGGGATTAAATGGTGGAAGGCTGTGTGTTACTGCTGTTCTTTGGTTATTCTTTCAACCTGGTTCTTTAGGATTGTCCCTGTTAGTTGCTCAAAACTGGGCTCTTGACCCAATAATGGGTTGCAAACCTGCTTCCTAGGGCGTTGGAGAGGGAGGATCTAAAGGCCAGAAAAAACCTCCCTTACTTAATTTCCTTACTTGCCTTCCTTGGTCTGCCAGCAGATGGCGTGCTCTGGCGGTCCTCTCAGTTCAATGCCTGGTCAACTAGCGTTTGCTGCAAAATGGACTGGATCAATGTTAAATGAGTGTCTGAGGCTAGGAGTAATTCAAACTTTCTCAGAGACAATTCCCCAACTTTTCCTGGCAGCCTTCTCCCTTTTCCCGGACAGGAAATAATTCCACTCCCCTCTGCATCCTCAACAATGAGGCCAGGTTAATAGAGAAGGATGTTAGAACCTCGGATCTCTAGAACCTGATCTCTTTGGTCTAGAGCTGGCTCCCAAGGAAAACAGTATTGTGGCCCCACCTGGCCTGGAAGGGCTCCCAGGACACAGCAGACCAAACTTGTGGGTCAAAAGCTGAGTCAGCCTTAGGCTGTGTCCCCCTCTGTCCCCTTTCCTGGGGAGGTGGATCTCAGGGGCCCTCTCTGTCTGTAGCCACCATTCCTGGGCCTGAGTATTCAAAAGTATGCAGTGTGGTGGAGGGTGCCAGCGGTAGCAGCCATGGCTTTTAACTTACAGTTTTGCTGTCACACTTCTTTTCCTTTGTCCTGCTCTCTTGGATGGTGTCCAGCTTTCGCATGGTGTCATAAACCCTAGAAGATTTTCATCCAGGCCCTTTCTGCCTGTCCTTTAGCTGTTTTTCTGGGAGAGAAGAGAGCCCTGTATCTTTCTAGTCCTCCATCTTCCCGGGAGTCCTCTAGAAGTAATGTTTTGACAATGATCTTTCATATTTTGTAACAAATATATCATAACAATGAAGGTGTTGTTGGTGGAGTAATATATGAAAATGCTGTATGATGATATGTTTGTTTTGTAACTCCACAACTTTTTCTATATACTTTACTGAAAGAAATAGAAAAGTGACCATAGAGGAGGTGAGAATAAGTTTGGCAAGTGAGTTTGAAGAGTTTGATCATGAAGCCTACAGAAGATTTCCTGGCCTGAAACATGGGAAGCAGCAGTGGCTCAAGCAATTGGGCTCCCGTTTATCATATGGAGGACCTGGGTTCAATCCCTGGGACCTCCTGGTGAAAAAAAAAGAAAAAAGGTGCCCCAAACCTGTGGGGTGAGGCACAGGCCCCTGCACCCCGAAGTCACACACCGAAAAGACAATGAAGCAACCAGATAGGAAAAAAAAAAAGAAAAAAAAATACAATAATTTAAAACTGCCACACAAAAACAAATGGTCCACAAAATATTCCTTTCCTTCTGAAGGTTTTATGATGCCTTGTTCCCATTATCAGTGTTTTCCTATTAAACTTAAATAGCCAATTGAGACAAAAAGTTCTGAGACCGTTCTTCCACCACTGATAACACTGGGGTGGCAATGTTGTGGGTAATATTCATTTAGCCTTCTGAGCTCTCTGGGAGACTTGGTGACCTGGCCAGTTGCAGCAGCCTTCTTGTCCACTGCCTTGATGACACCCACAGCAACTGTCTCATATCTCGAACAGCAAAATGACCCAGAGGAGGAGAGTCAGAGAAGCTCTCAACACACATGGGCTTGCCAGGAACCATGTCAACGATGGCAGCATCACCAGATTTCAGGAATTTGGGGCCATCTTCCTGCTTCATACCAGAACGGCAATCAATCTCCTTCAGCTCAGCAAACTTGCAAGCAGTTTGAGCTGTGTCACGATCCAGCACAGGTGCATAGCCAGCACTGATTTGGCCTGGAGGGTTCAGGATAATCATAATGGTATACGTTTTTTAAGGACAGCATTTAAAGCAGGGGTTCTTAACAAGGGGTCAATGAGCTTGAATTTATTTATTTATTTTTAAAATCTGGATTACTGGAGTCCTTTATTTTTTGTTAATATGCTTTTAATTTTTTTAAAAAGATACCTAGATTACATAAATGTTACATAAAAAATATAGGGGATTCCCATATGCCCTGCTCCCTACCCCTCCCACATTTTCCTACATTAACAACATCCTTCATTAGTGTGGTACATATGTTTCAATCGATGAACACATTTTGGAACATTGCCACTAAGTATGGATTATAGTTTACATTTACTTTACACTCAGTCAGCAAAATTTTTTAAGTTATGACAGTATATATAATGGGCTATATCTATCATTGTAATGTCATTCAAGACAATTCCCAGGTCCCAAAAATGCCCCCATATTACACCTGTTTTTCCCTCTCCCTCCCCTCAGAACCTTTGGTGGTCACTGCCTCCACATCAATGATAAATATTTTCCCATTGTTAGAATCACAATAAGTCTATAGTAGAATACCAGTAAGTCTACTCTGGTCCATTGTTCATTCCCCAATCCTGAGGATTCTGGGATGGTGATGCCCATTCCATCTCTAATTGAGAGGTGGGCTTAGATCCTATGGGGCAGATGGATGGGACTATCTTGGTAAGCTTGAATTTAAATTCAAAAAAACATTCTTGTGGGGATGTGTTGGTGCGGGTGTGATATATTTATTAAATAATACAGAGTATAGTGTGGGCTTAGTAAGAGGTCCATGCTTTTCTCCTGACTGGCAAAGGGGTCTGTGGAACAGAAAAGATTAATAACCCCTGATTTAAAGCAACAAAAAATAACAAGGAAGGGCTGATACTGAGTGTCCTACTTTCATCTGTAAAGAAATCAAAGGAAAAATAAGGATTTTAGTAATCTCCAACGTATAGATTATGTTCTGCATGTTTGGAAATAAAAGCACACTTTCTTAAATAAATAGCAGTAGGTCTGGTAAAGGGCTAACACAGGCCACAGCCTGTCAATAACAATAATAATGATAATGATAACAACAGCGCGAGAGCGCTAGTGAAAGAAGTTTAACGCGGTTTACGCTGGACGGACACAGGCCAGGTTTGCTTCCAGCCGCCCCGCTGTATCAGGGCAGCGTGAGGGACCCGCCCTCCTGGCGGCCGGAACTACAATTCCCAGGAGGCCGCGGGCAGGCTCGCGGCGGGCAGCGGCGCCTGCTGGGTCTGTTGCGGGGCCGCTGGCGTCTCTGCATTCATGGCTTCTCCTAGCAAGGCTGTCATTGTTCCCGGGAACGGAGGCGGGGACGTGGCCACCCACGGCTGGTACGGCTGGGTGAAAAGGGGGCTGGAACAGGTAAGAGACGCAGCCCCGAGGTTTGAACGTGCCCTGCCCCCTAGCAATGCTCTCTCTTTTCATTTCTCTCCCCTGCCGGTAAACTCTCGGTGGGACCTCGACCTAACTAGTGGTCGAAATTTGGGGTGGTAAAACCGCCCAGAAGACTGTCTGAGGGCTCAGTCGTAAGACTGAAAGGTACCGGTTAGAAAGAGACACAGAAATGTACTGCAGGAATCGAGCCCCACTGCCTTCCTCATACCTGTTGCCTTTTAGATTTGGGATTTCCCCAGGTCATTTTACATCTATTTTCATTGCGCTCTGCCTTAGTTTTTTTTTAAGTCAATATATAATATTTAATACATACGAAGGATATATGTAACCTACGTATAAATTAGGAAGCCTAATAATGTAATGAACATCTGAGAATCCATTACCAAACTAAGGTGTAGAACATTACCAGTATCTTTCAAGTCATCTGTATGTCACCCCATCCCATCCCCCTGCAATCCTGAAATTTGTTTTTATTTGCTTCCTTTTTAAAAATTAAGGTACCTTTACCACGTACGTGTGTATCCTTTAAACAACATATTGCTTAATTTGCTTTGTGTTTAAAAAATGGTATCCTGTAAGCTGTATTGAGCAACTCACTTTTTTTTTTTTTAAACCCTCTTCTGTAACCAGGTAATAAGATAGCTTCCTGGATTGCAGTCCTCTAGAATACATCTCCAGAACAGAATTCCAGGGCTGTGGTTGAAAACCATGGCCAGAGCTACAAACCCAGGGGTAGAAGAGGAGCTGTCCAAAAGGATGGGGTCTCCAACTTTCTGAGCCACGTTTAACTTACTCCCTGGCACAGTCTGTTTGGCTCCAAGTCAGTCTGTCTAGCACACATTCCTACTCTGTAGATATATGCCTGTAACGACAAGTACGCATGGACAAATGTAGATGTAGGTCTCTACGTAGACAGCTACAGAATGGCTAGAGAACTCCAGATGACTGATATGTTCATATGTAATCCTATAGCACTTAACCCAATTCATTTCATAATCTGTAAGAAGATGATTATTAAATTGATCAAGATAATATCAGGTGTTTCATTTCTTATTGGCAAAGTATTAGCTGTAATTAAGCTATTTATTATGGCTTTTTTCCCCCACCCTCATGTCCTAGATACCTGGTTTCCAGTGCTTGGCTAAAAACATGCCTGACCCAAGTAAGTTTTAAACTTGTTTTTAAATAGCCTCATCTCGCTATGTTTTTTATCTCATTTTTTTCCTGTAGGGAACAGAAATATAGTAGAAAAGCCAAAGGCGAATCTAGGAATAAATACTAGCTTGGTGAGGAGGGTGTCAACCACCCATTCTCTCCACACACACATGCATTGTAGAAAATTCTAGTAAGAATCAAGAAAAGCACCCGGGACTTAGTAAAATTTAATTTTCAACTTTACAATCAACTTGATTTTCCCTTCTAAAAGTTTAACAAATATTTTTAAGCAACTAACTTTCTGAAAATCTGTGGGTGTTCCATTTGAGACAGAGATAGGATAAACCTTTACAGTATCTATTTGAGATCCTAACATTTAAAAATGTAATAGTGTCACTTTTGTCCTTGGTATGTTTATAACTTGTCCTGGGAACTTTCTTTTTGAAAATAATGAATATCTATGTATGTGAGTTTTAGTGAGAATGTTGACAAGAAGTTTTTTCTTCCCGGTTTGAAAGTTTACATGAAGGCTTTAATTATACTTCAATATTTCCTCAGTAGTTTCTTACAAGAGCATAATAAAAAAACAAAAACAAAACTATTTACCAAAACTACAGATGTGGGTCTTTCAAATAGTAGTCCTCGTAAATCTCTGGTTCTATTGAAACAGCCCCATCGCCCATGGTGAGGTGGCTTTAGCCTGAGGTTCGCCCTATCAAATGACACAGATGACAGACTCCCTTCTTTACCCTGAACCTTAGTCATGGCGCGAGAGAGCATCTGGCTGCCCTTCATGGAGACGGAGCTCCACTGTGATGACAGGACCATCGTCATAGGCCACAGTTCCGGGGCCATTGCTGCCATGAGGTGCGATCCGTGTAAATTGCCCCTACCTGCATGTGCTCAGCCTTGTTTGCTTGGGAAATGCCTTGGGTACCTCTTAAATTTCTTCTGCTGAGGAACAGTGCTGATCTCAAAAGTAGTAACATAATCTTTACTAATCCCTTCCTGGGTTAGATTTTTTTTAAAATGTTGCCCCTACTGGAATGAAGCCATGTGATACTTTTTTTTTTTAAAGTACCAGGGCCGGGATTGAACCAGGGACCTCGTATGTGGGAAGCCGGCGTTCAATCACTGTGCCACATGGGCTCCCCTGATTTTTGTTTGTTTGTTTGCTTGTTGTTTTTGTTTTTAGGAGGTACCAGGAACCAAACCTGGGACCTCTCTTGTGAGGTCCCTGGGACCTCAGGCAGGTACTCAACTGCCTTACCTATATCCACTCCCAGTGTGATCCTTTTAAAACAAAGTTACATCACTCTGGTGCTCCAAACCCTAGCAGCATCTCATCATTCTCAGAAAAAAATCTCTGGCCCCCACTAGGTCTGATGTCTCCTCTTGACTGCCCCCTGTCTGGCTTACTGACCTCATTGGTGCTCCTTGAACAAGCCAAGTACACTCTGACCTTGCACTTGCTGTCCTGTGAATACTTTCCAGATATCTGCCTGGCTTTTCCCTTCCCTTTAAGTCTCTACCATCTCAGTAAGGCCTTCTCTAATCATACCATATGAAACAGCAACATGCCTCACCTGCTCTGATCCCTCTTACTGTTCTCTGTAGCACTTGACATCCTGTTTACTTCTCCTTTCTCTTACCAATAGAATGTAAGTCACATGAGGTTGGAACTTTGTTTTGTTTATTATGACACCCCAGTGCCTAGAAGAGTACCTGACATACAAATACGTGTTGGAGGGTGGGGGCTGATACTCCCTACTCCTCTCGACCCGTCAGTCCTTAGGATTCATGGGCCCGTCTCTCCCTTTAGCCTAATAAGCCATAGGGGGTACAAACTTAGCTGCCTGTATAAGCCTATTAGGATTGGGTTTCTTCCACATTTGCTAGATTGGTGACAAAGGATTGTAGTTTTTATTTGCATAGCCTCTTGTCCCAAGCAGTTGCTCAGGATGTCACATGAATTGCTCCTCAGGGAATCATGCCAAATTCCACCTTTCAGGCACACTAATCCAAGCTACAGGAATAATGCTTTTTTGTGTGAAGCTACAAAATTATAGTGCAGCTATAGAAAGGATGTTTGTAAGCTACCAGGGGTTGTCTGGAAAATGAAGATGAGACCCCTTTATTGTTGAAATCTGACCCAACTCAAGGCCAACTGCGTTTTTCTCAGGCTATTGGCTTATGAAGATGTACCTTGTTTTAAAGACCCCTGAGACAAAGTGCAGGATTGTTAGCAACCTTCTAAAGACTTACTTCTAAATCTAAGGTGGGCAAGATCAATTGATACTAAAACCTTTGGGTATAAAGTTGTAGAACAGGATATTGACATAGTAATGGAGTAGCACCCTACAGATTACTTATTAGTCACAAAAGAGATATTGTGCCTTTTCACTAGAGAGATCTGGTGGATAGCAACTTAATCAAGTGACCAAACTTAACCTCAACAGTAATGGGTCAAATTGGCATCATGTGTCCATTATGTGATGGAGTGGAAAGGACACATCTTCTAGGTAGTATTCTTGTAAAAAATGTTTAGGCTCAATCTAATCATGAGGTAACACAAATCCAGCTTAGGTCATAGTTTGTAAGACAACTGGCCTAGAGTCTTTTTTTTTTTTTTACCTAGACTCGTAAAAATGTGTCATTTAAAACACACAAAATTTAAAGGAGACTTAAAGAGTCATGACCACCAATGCAATGTGTGATTCTTAACTGGATCTAGAATTGAAAAAATGTTTTAAAGGCCATTTTTTATACCATTGGGGAAGACTAAAAATAGGTAATATAACAGTATCAATATTAAGTTTATTGGGTGAATAATAGTAATGTAGTTATGTAAGAGAACAACCCTGATCTTAGGAGATATTTGAAATATTTAGAGATGAAAATGTAGCAACATTAATCAATGTAGGTGTTTACTCTGTCAACTTTTAGGTAGCTGGGAAAAAATTTTTTTAAATAAAAAGTTAGGAGAAGCAGCAGACCAAGAACAAGATGCCAACCCTCAATGTGACCTGGCACAAAGGACTCTCGAAATGATGATCACCATCCCACATCTTGGCTTAGCCCTGTCTTAATGAGTGAGTGAACTGTATACAGATAACTAGCTGAGTATCTACTTGTCAACACTCTACCAGGCACCAGGGACAGAGAGCTCAATAAGGCTCATGAGTGTCTGCCTTAAGGAACTGAGAGTTTAGTGCAGACAAGTAAGACAATGCAGTGTGGAGTGTGGAGTCATAGGTACTATTCAGTGTTTCCTACAATAGGTTCATGGACCACTTGCATCTGAGTCACTGGGATTGGAGGAGGCGTCATGCTTTAAAATGCAGATTACTGGGCTCTGACCCCAGCCCCCTGAAGCAGATGCCCTGGGACTCAGCTCTGCATATTAAGTAGGTCCCCAAGTAATGCTGATATATACTAAAGTTAGGTATTAATGCTGCACATCAAAGGGATTGATTAAATTTCCCATCAGGAAAGGATTACAAAAGAGGTTTGGACTCTTGAAAAAATGAGGCGCTCACCAATTAGCCATGGTAGATTGCTTAACCACTGGACTTGTTCTGCAGTTTCCTTGCTGTTTTTCATATTCACCCCAAAAGCATAAAACACATGCTTTCTGTAAGCTAAATCAAATGAGTTTTTAAGTGATTTATTGACTTCTTGGTAATCAGATTTGAACATTAAAAATTAGCTGACAAAATTCTTCCCTTCTCAGATATGCAGAAACTCATCGAGTCTATGCTATTATATTAGTGGCTGCCTACACATCAGACTTGGGGGATGAAAATGAGCGTGCAAGTGGTAAGTTTGGTTTCTTTGGGTTTCTCCTTTTCCTCTCTAATTCTCTCATTCTGAATCCCATTTTCATATTCCTTCATCCATAAATGTCTTATCATTTCCTTTCATCTTTAGCTGCTTCCCTCTTTTTTATTCTATATATCCTCTTTTATTGGTTATGTGGCTAACAATAAAAACTTAGTCTTTATAATCTTTCAGTCTAAGTACATTTTAATTTGCTAATTTACATATAAAAATACGTACAATCATGGTTAGAGAAACTAAATAGAAAATGTCACACACACTCCAATGGAAAGAAAAACAAATCGAGTTCCCTACCACCATCCTGTTCTGTTAGGAGGCAAGGGAGGAAGGACAGAGAGCAAGATCACCATCAGCATGGACAGAAAGTAGAGCAGAGCACCTGCTCTGTGTCTCTACGCAAACAAGGGCATCTGGATTCTTTTCCTTCCTGCCCTGCTAAGGCAGAAGCTCCAGAAAAGCCCTTAGTCATGGGGTTGCTCAGGTTAAAAGAATCCAGTAGCATTCAAGAAATATTAACTACCCATTCTTGGATAGAAGTTAGGCACTTTGAGAGGCAGCAGACCTCTTTCCAACTCATAATCTAGAATTGAACTCTTCAGGCCTGATTTTATTTGACCCATATACTTCCTCTTCACAAGTAGGTATGGTATCAAGCCCTACAGATTTGAAAACAAAAGTGCTTCTAATTTACATTTAGCAGGTCCTAATCCTGATTCTTTAAGTCTCTGCTAGAGTCTCCTTTATATATTCTTGAACAGAGATTATCCATAGGCACTGACAGGTTATATATTGTTCCTCCCCATAGGATACTTCAACCGGCCCTGGCAGTGGGAGAAGATCAAGGCCAACTGCCCTCACATTGTGCAGTTTGGGTCCACAGATGATCCTTTCCTTCCCTGGAAGGAGCAACAAGAAGTTGCTGATAGGTTGGAGGCCAAATTGTACAAATTCACTGACCGTGGCCACTTTCAGAACACAGAGTTTCATGAACTCATTAGTGTGGTAAAGTCTATGCTGAAAGTACCAGCATAGACAGGATGATTTTTGTTATTTTGATACCCAATATATAAGTATAGCAATAATATCTATTATATACTAGATAATTACTGGACACATAAAAGATCAAGTTCAATTCTGGAAATGCCTGAGAAACAAATATAAATTGTAATAGTCAAACTAATTTACAAACAGCACTTCCATTTTCTACAGAATCAATCTCCTAAACTGCTATGTAGTAAAGCACTATTTTTCCAACTTGATAAAGGACATCGGACAGCTTAACTGCCCTTGTCTATCTAAAATGGACAAGTCAGACTTAGAACCCAGGTTTTCCAATACCCAGTTTAGATTACAACTAAATAGGCCCCGTGTTTATTGTAGGAGATCAATCTTTGAAATAGAACAAACCTTGCTATTTATTGGGGAAAGAAAACATGACGAGGGTCCAGAGTGTTGGCATGGAAGTCAAAACATTAGCTGCTATTTCAAGCTGGCCCAGGATATCAAACCCAGACTAGCGCTCACCTTTGACACACTGCTGCCCCTGGTGTTTGAAGACATGGAGAATGACACACTAGGATGCTGAGTCAGGGATCTGCAAAGATCAGGCAGGGGGGAGCAGAAGTGAGCACAGCAGATTGTCCTGATGTAAGACAATGAGAGAGTGGGGGTTAGGACAATCTAGAGAGCATATGTCCTGTCTAAAGCAGGAAGCTACTACTCAGGATCAGGAGATTTTTGCTATGTGGGAATGTGGCAAGGTTTTGCCAGGCTTCTGAGTTTTGGGGGGACAAATCTTCATATGACAGTTTTAAAATTCAGGGAACATATATGGATACATTATTTCCAATCCATGTACATACAGATTGTTAGTTGGCAACTACAGCATAAATAAGTCGACAAACACTACAAGCCAAACAAACCCAAGGCATCCATTTGTGATGTTGGCTGTAAACATTACTAGCCAAGTGCTTTTAGTGATTCCATAGAAAACCTGAGAAAAGCCTAAAATAACCAAAATGGACATAATTTAAAATGAGGAAATCACGGGAACAATTTGAATTTTTTGTTACAGTCTCAAGTATTTTTTTTTACGGTAATCTCTTCGTACCTTGAATTTTGTCTTATAAAAAAGCTATAGCTTTTAAATTCCATTGTTTTAGATCTTTCAAGTATCGTTCCATGATTTTTCCTCTGATCATACTCCCTCAGAATTTTTTTAATTTCCCATCATCTTTTGGCTATTATTATCCCTAAATATTACCTCAAGCTGTTTCCAGTGAATTTACACTTGAATTGTAGAACCTGACATTTCTGCAGTAATGTGAATTCCCACACTGTTGAGGCATAAAGGGGATTCAGAGCCATTGGTTTAACCTGAAAAGCCTTTTGGTTTCTCATTGTGCTTAGACAAAGAAAAGTCAGGAAAGATAGTCAGGAAAGCTTTTATTGGCAATTATTTTGGAGGTATGGGAATTTGGTAGGTAGGGTGTGCTGAGCGTCCCTTTTCTACCATAATTATGTACCTGGGGATTATTTGTTATACTAAACATTATTTTTTATAATTAAATATAATTAAGATTTAGCCAATGTATTTGACAAGTCAGTGAAAAGCAAATTAAATCAGCTGGGTAACAGTATTCTTAAAGAGGCTGTTTAGCATTGATTTGGCCAAGTATGTAATAAAAAGTTGGATTCTTTTTTAAATATTTGGAATTAATAATTGCTTTACTTATTCTCTGCCTTGTTTTTCTGAAGTCCTTTCTAAAAAACTAAAAACTTCTACATAATGGCAATGTTCCTAATACTTTGTTGTCCTCTTTCTCATAGAAAAAAATATTTATAAAATTGAGAAATAATTAAATTTGTCTTCTTCTTTTCTAAAAAAAATAATTCAGACAGACCTATATGATTGTTGAGCTGTGCTGCCCAATACGGTGGTTACTGGCCACAGGGACCTATGAAATTAGAATTCCAGATCCTCAGTCACACCGGCCACATTTCAAGTACTCAACAGCCACATGTGGCTAGAGGCTGCTGTACTGGACAGCAGGTACTGAACTTTGTAATCATTGTAGAAAGCTTTATTGGACAGCTCTGTTCTAGGGCATGTATTTTATATTCATCCTTCACCCAGCATCTAGTAATGAATACATACATGTTCTGAGTAAAAGTGACTCCATTTGAAATTACTTGTCTGATTGGTTTGCTTAGTTGATCACCATCAGAATCAGTCCCACAAAATTCACATCTCCAAGGTGTTTCACAGAAAAAGCCCACATTATTATTTCCCCATCAGTTAATATTCAGAATGAAAAACATACAATGGGAAAAATGTATAAAGGGTCTCTTTATTCTGGTAAGGCAAGGAGTACTTTTATGTTTTAGCCAATGATTGTAAACTTTAAAATGACTCTGCTTATCAAAACATGATGCAGTCTTTATTTAAAACATACATTGGTTCTTTCTCCCTCCTTAGAACTCCCCACCAAGTTCAGTTTTCTTATTAGATAAAACTCATGCCTCAGTGATGGGCCATGTCACACATGGCAGGACAGATATTGTTCTTGCCATTCCAACTCTCACAGGGGGTTGAAGAGAAACTGTAGTTTGATACTCCCAGATTCTTCTCTCTTATATAAATGTGACACTTGAAATGATCTTTGTTTCAAAGAGCTAGTGTCATGTCATCAAATGCTAGTTCTAAAGAGCTAGCCACAGAATTTATCTGGTACTTAAAAATTGGTTACTGTGCTGAATTTTTTTTTTTTTAACTGATCCCACAGATCTCAAAATAGCCCTTTTGATGTTGTCCACTTAGAGTACCTCCAAACTGGTATTAGAAACTGAGTAGCTGAGAATGAATCCCTTTCTGTTGGTTCCAGGCTTTTGGCCTGGGCACAGAAACCTTTAAATGCAGTTATTAAGTGAAAAACATAACCACTGAGATCATAAAAAGCCTTTCCAACTCACTTTTGTGCAACATCAAATAATTTAGCATTTTCTTTATGGCTGAAGATTGGAACGGAAAGTACTGCCAATACTAACAATTAAAATGACTGTTTCCTAAGTTCCATGCACTTTAAATATATTAGAACATGATTCTTAGAAAAGCATAAGGGAAGGAATCTAAAAGAAGACAAGAAGAATGATACCTCACAAATAAAGTTTGAATGGAGGGCAATGGGTTACTTTTAGTTTTATTATTTTTTAAAAGAATTTATTTTCCCCACCCCCTCATTTGCCATTGCTGTGTTTGTTGTCTTGTTTCTTTAGGAGGCACTGGGAACTGAACCTGGGACCTCTGATGTGGGAGGGAGGTGCCTAATCACACGAGCCACCTGTTTCCTGCTTTGTTGTGTCTCTCATTATGTTTTCCTCCTCCTTTTAAAAAAAGATTGTTATGTCTCCTCACCCCCTTGTTGTTAGCATTTGCTGTGTCTGTTTGTTGTGTGCTGGTCTTTTTCTTTGGAGGCACCGGGAATCAAACCGGGGACCACCCACGTAGGAGGAAGGCACCTAATTACTTGAGTCACCTCCACTCCCTGCTTTGTTGTGTCTCTCATTGTTTTCATCCCTGTGTCCTCTATTGTGTTAGCTTTCTGTCTTGCTGGTCGTCTTTAGAAGGCGCTAGTAACTGAACGCGGGACCTCCCATGTGGTAGACGGGAGCTCAATTACCTGAGCCACACCTACTTCCCATGTTTTTCTTGTGTCTCTTGTTGTGTCATCTTTTTGCATTGTCTTGCTGTGCCTGCCTATTGCGTCGGCTTGCTCTTTTGCTCGTTTTCTTTAGAGGTACCAGGAACCTCCATTCCCTGCTTTGTTATATCTCTCATTATGTTTTTTCTTCTTGTGTCTCGCTGCATCATCTTGTTGTGTCAGCTTGCCATGCCTGCCTGTCACACCAGCTTTTTAAAAATTTTTTAATTTTTATTAATTTCTCTCCCCTCCCCATTGTCCATTAGCTGTGTGTTTATCTGTGTCTGCTTGCATTCTTGTCAGGTGGCACTGGGAATCTCTTTTGTTGTGTCATCCTGCTGAGTCAGCTCTCCGTGTGTGCGGCACCACTCCTGGGCAGGCTGCACTTTTTGCATGGGGCAGCTCTCCTTGTGGGGCACACTCCTTGTGCATGGGGGACCCCTAGATAGGGGGCACCACTGTGTGGCATGGCACTCCTTGCAGTCAGCAGCACTGTGTGTGGGCCAGCTCACCACACAGGCCAGGAGGCCCTGGGCATCGAACCCTGGACCCCCTATATGGTAGGTGGACACTCCATCAATTGCGCCATATCCGCTTCCCTTGTCTTTTTTAGGAGGCACTGGGAACCAAGTCACAGACCTCCCATGTGGCAGGCAGGAGCTCAATTGCTTGAATCACATCTGCTTCCCTAGTTTTAATTTTAGTTCAGTGATTTAGATATTAAATAGATATCTAGAGGGAAATTCCAGCAAACAATGCAAATGAGGCAGAGTGAAACTTAAGGAAATTTTATTAAACAAACAAGGAACAATGAAAATACTCCCTTTAGGATGAGAATGATATTTATGCACTGAAAACATTATATCCTTGGCAATAGTCCTCATTCGGGTTTGAGGTAAGTATGATGGTATAAACCTCTAAAAGAATACTTCTGACATTAAAGGGAATTAATAGTGTGGAAAAGGGATATTCCACCTTCTCTCCATCCTCATGGCCCAAGTTTGTATATTGTGCTTGTAATTCCTGCCTCCACCACTTTTACTTTCTTCTCAATGTAATCAATAAATAAAATAGAAAACAAATGGTGGTCGTGGACTAGATATAAAATATAGCTGACAGAGACATAAATAACTGTAAAATGGGCATTTTTAAGTTCTAGCCATCACCATACTTCTTGGTAAATATGAGTTTTTTGGTTTCTTTTTCCTTGAACTATCGAAGTCCTGGAAGCTTCAAAAGATGTGGTTCTCCATGGCTTAAAAGTATTTTATTTATTGAAGAACGAAGAGATCCACTACCAACCTTATCTGCTTCATATTCCGTTGGTTATTCTACCAATATAAATTTAGTTGTCAAATATCTTGTCATAGCAACAAGTCTGTATCCATTATTTTGAAGTTTGCTTTCATGAGACATTGTTTCATTATGAATTAAATTATTTGCTTCCAAACTAACTTTATTTGTAAAATGTAAAATTTTTAGTTTGCTATTAAAATTCAAGCCACTCCGTCATGTAAATACAATTAGAAGGTGAAATCTCACCACCTTCATGGCAGTCATCAAAAACCTTTAAAAAAGAAAAAAGTTTATAGTCAAACTGAAGTTTAAAACTACTACAGTACAGTTTTGAATCAAAGGTCAACCACAACTAAAATTTCTGTTAACATGATAACCAAGACCCTAACCTATATTTAAAGCAGTATTTTCAAACTGAAAGGGAGTAGGTCTGTATTTAAGAACATACTGTAACAGGATCTCCTTGGTGATCATAAAGTTAGTTCTGAGAGGCCTTTTATGAATCATTAAGATGACCAGGCACACCTGGCCACTGGGTGAAACACTCATCAGCAGGGAACAGGAACACAGTAAGGCAGCCCTAAAAGTATGAATGACTGAATTTTTGATTAGCCAAGTGTTTCAAGCCTACCCACCTTCCCCAGTATAAGACAAGGAAGTTAGTATAATTTTAATGAATTAAAACAGGCTAGCAGCCCAAGAATCTAGGTGTCATGGGGACTGGGACAGTGCCTACAGCACCTGGTTGGTGCTCATAAACTTTGTGGAGGGAGTGAATGAAGGGTGGGGCATGCTTCAGGGAAGGAATATTATCTCTGGTTTGAATCCTGGTTGTTATTCTGTTGTATGCTTTTAGGTTTTTCTAGCCTAAGTCCCTTAACTCTTAAGGGGAGATAATACCACTAGTTCTTAGGGTCATGGGGAAGATTTACAAGACCATGTATGAGAAGCAAAACATGTTAGGTCCGTGGTAGGTACTCCAAGAATCTCTATTTCCTTCATGCTTAGGTTAACTGATTAGCTCTCATCAAAAACCATCCATTTCAGGGTCAAGAGCAGAAAACACAAGTTCCTTTAACCAAGTTATTCCAAGGAAGAATGTAAGGCAACGATCTGTTCATTAAAAGTCCATTTGTCAAGGTTATATGCGGAGTTGGAGCAGTTCTTGGTCAAACCCTAAAGAGTCTGAAGAAACCTGGAGTGTACCTGCTCTGTTAACATTCTGTAGCATGTGCACTTGGTGGCAGTGAGGTGTAAAGTGAAGCCACTTTGACTCACCGGGCAGAGTCCGCAGGGAGCTCGAACCAAACCTGTGGGCGGTAGGATTGGATTAACTGCCCTATACAGTTTCATGTGTCCATCTACACTGCCAACTGTGCCTTCTTTTGCAGCTATGATAGTCATCTCCACTTTCCCATCATAAATGAGTGTATTCAAGATGGTTTCGATGTCCTCCATTGACAACTCTACCTAAAAAAGGGACACATTAGAAAGGACACAAAAAGGACAAAAAGACATCCTTTTGGATGGTATTATAAACAGGAAAATGTCACAGTTACTTGATGAAAGGGAAGCATTATGTTGGAGAGGAATAATCTAAAGTACAAAGAGGCTGAACAATGGTCCAAATTAGTACACATCACTGAAAAGCTAGAATAGATCTCTAATCTCAAGCTAAATTTAACATTTCTGACATCCTCATCCTCCTAAGTAAAATATAGAAGTCTTAGAATCCAACATTTCTTTGGTTAGAATTTGATGGAGATTTATGGTATGCTTGAGCAGAACAGTACTTTAGATATTAAACAATCCAAGCTCCTAGTTTTTGGGGCCCAGGAAACACTGACTTGTCCAAGGGGCCACTTTGACTTCTTCACTGGTTGTGAGAAGCTTTCAGCTCAGGTCTTGAAAAGAATATGCTGATAAGACCATTTGCATCCAATAAGTAGGAAAATACCAATAAATGACAACTGGTATGATGATTGCTGTTTTGCACATATGCTTAAATGTCCCTGAGAAAGTCAAGAACTTGTCAGAACAGATTTTTGAATTTTGGGTGGGAAAGGCACTGCCAGGCCTCAACTCTGCCTGTCCATCAGACAGGGCTCAACAGCAACAACTGCCTTTGCCAAAGGCGTAGGACGTGTTTCCCAAAGTAAGTTCTACAGAATGTTCACAGGTATCACCTGAAAAAAGAATTCTGAGTCAAATATGTTTGGCATACACTGTAAATGATATTTCCATGATGAAGAATAAGTTTTAAAAAATAAGATGAGGGAAGCAGATGTGGCTCAAATGATTGACTGCCTGCCTGCCACATGGGAGGTCCCAGGATCAGTTTCTGGTGCCTCCTGGAGAAGACAAGCAAGACAGTGAGCTGGCATGATGGGCTGATGCAGCAAGCTGACACAACAAGCTGACACAAAAAGGAGACACAAAGGGTAAAGACAATGAGAGACACAACAAAGCAGGGAGTGGAGGCTCATGCAATTGAGTGCCTTTCTCCCACATGAGAGGTCCCTGATTCTGTTCCTGGTGTTTCCTAAAGAGAAGACAAGCAGACACAGAGAGCACACAACAAGCAAAAACAACGATGGATGGGAAACGGACTTTGGCCCAGTGGTTAGGGTGTCCGTCTACCACATGGGAGGTCCGCGGTTCAAGCCCCGGGCCTCCTTGACCCGTGTGGAGCTGGCCCATGCGCAGAGCTGATGCGTGCAAGGAGTGCTGTGCTACACAGGGGTGTCCCCCGTGTAGGGGAGCCCCACGCGCAAGGAGTGCACCCATAAGGAGAGTCGCCCAGCGCGAAGGAGGGAGCAGCCTGCCGAGGAATGGCGCCGCCCACACTTCCCGTGCCGCTGACGACAACAGAAGCGGACAAAGAAACAAGACGCAGCAAAAAGACACAGAAAACAGACAACCGGGGAAGGGGAGGGGAATTAAATAAATAAAAATAAATCTTTAAAAAAAAAAAACAAAAAACAAAAAAACAACGATGGAGGCAGACAGGAATAAATAAATAAGATGAAAATGATGGAAAGGCAAGAAAGTGAAGTCTGACCTTACTGATACCCAATTCACAGATATATTTCCACACTTCATGCGATGACGCAAACGAACTATTTCTTTGTATCATTGGATTCTGCTTGCTTTCTCGTGCTGTTTCTGCCTAGGGAAAAGGAATGAGAAATCTCAGCAAGAATATTAGTTAAGTGTTTTCTGATTAATTTTATACAGTCAAACATATTTTGTCTAGTAAAAATGACCAATTTCATTATTTTCAATTTCTATAAAAGATATGATTAAACATTGTTTATTAAGAAAGTTAAAAAAAGAATGGCAGTGATGTTTCCTCACTTATGTCTCACCTTGGTTTGTAGGAATTTAAAACACTGTTGGTTAAGCACTTCTACAAATTCGGATTCAAAATCCTGGTCACTGTACCAAGCCCCACCAGTCACGGACCGGTCTGGCTGCAGGTTATAAAGCATATACACCTTCTTTTTTGAGGCCTAGGAAAGAACAGGCAAAGTTCACATGTTTAGAAGATAACAGTCTCAAAAAAAAAAAAAAAAAAAAAAAAAGTAAAAAATAAACTTTATATTTCAGAACCATTCAGAACCACTTTTTTTCCAAAAAAAAAACCTTTGTGTATTTGATAGTCAACTTAATATAACAAAAACAAATTAAAATATATTTATTAAAATTGTCATATAAAAATGACATTGTGATGTACAGTAAAATGCAATAAAAATTATCTCTTTGTATCTTCCCCCCAACCCCCAGTAACTAAAATGACCACTGTTCCACAAAACTCTTTATGCTTCTGTAAAATAAACATTAATTGGTGTGATTAAATGTTTTCTAGGTATTATGCTTGGTGAATACTGAGGGTGTCTCAGAGCATGAGATCCCAACAGTGAGAGAGGGCATCTGCCATGGGTGTGGATCCCTTCTCTTTTCAGCAAGAGGGAAAGCAGCTCCCCTGTTCTTTTGACAAATGGATGTTGCGTCTTTGTGCTGCCAGGGTCTGGTCCCACTTGCTAATACTGTTGGACTCAGCACTGAGACTCTCAATATATTTCAGGTAGGCCCCTGAGTGGAGGAGTCACTGAATCTTTGGTGAGGGAACCACAGACATGGTGTTTCAGAAGTTTTTGGTTTACAGAAATTTTGCAAAGACAATACAGAGTGTTCCCATATGCTCCACAGCTAGTTTCCCCTGTTATTAATGTCTTACATGAGTATCATACATTTGTCACATTTAGTGAACAAATATTGAGACATCAAGTAAATTTTATACTTTATTCAGATTTCCTCAGTTTTTCCCTAATGTTCATTTTCTGTTCCAGAATTCCATCCAGAATACATAACATGTACTCATCATGTCTCTGTTAGTCTTCTTGGTTGTCAGTTTCTCAGTCATATCTTTATTTTTGATGACCTTAACAGTTTTGAGAATTTTGTCAAATACCCTTTTCTGCATCATTTGAGATGATCATGTGTTTTTCCCCCTTTGTTCTGTTAATGTCATATATTACATTAATTTATGTTGAACTAGTCTTGCATGCCTGGGATAAATCCCACCTGAACATGGTGTAAAATTCTTTTGATCTGCTGTTGAATTCAGTTTGCTAGTATTTTGTTTAAAATTTTTATTCCTATGTTCATAAGACATATTGGTCTCCAATATTCTTTTCTTATATTATCTTTATCTGGCTTTTGTATAAGGGTGATGTTAGCCTCACACAATGAGTTAGGGAGTGTTCCTTCCTCTTAAATTTTTGGGAGAATATGAACAGGACTGGTGTAAATTCTTCTTGGAATGTAGGTAATATTTCCCCCAGAAGCCATGTGGTCCTAGGCTTTTCTTTGTTGGGAAGTTTTTGAGTATTGATTCAACACCTTTACTTCTTATTGATTTCTTCAGATCTTCAATTTCTTCTTGAGTCAGTGCAGGTAGTTTGTTTCTAGGAATTTGTCCATTTCACTTAGGTTATCTAATTTGTTGGCATACAGTTGTTCATAGTATCTTCTTAAAAAGATTTCTGTGGGGAGGGTAATAATGACCCCCCATTTATGTCTAATTTCAGTTATTTGTGCTCTCTTTTGCTTTTTCAGTCTAGTTAAAGGTTTGTCAATTTTATTATCATCTCAAAGAACCAACTTCTGGTTTTGTGTTTCTATTTTTTTTTCCTTCTCATTTATCTTGCTCTGACCTTTATTTCCTTCCTTCTGCTTGCTTTTGGTTTAGTTTGCTCTTCTAGATCTCCAAGTTTTTAGCTTAGTTCCCTGATTTGAGATCTTCTTTTTTAATTTAAGCATTTACAGCTATATATTTTTCTCTCAGAGCTGCTTTTTTTATATAAGTTGCTTTTACTTTATTTTTTTAAAGATTTGTTTTTATTTATTACTCTCCCCTTCTCCCCCACCCTCCCAGTTGTCTGCTCTCTATGTCCATTCGCTGTGTGTTCTTCTGTGTCCACTTGTATTCTTGTCAGCGGCACTGAGATTCTGTGTCTCTTTTTGTTGTGTCATCTTGCTGCATCAGCTCTCGTGTGTGTGGCGCCACTCCTGGGCAGGCTGGACTTTCTTTAGTGCTGGGCGGCTCTCCTTATGGGGCACACTCCTTGCACCCCACCATGGGGGTCACCCCTGCGTGGCATGGCACTCCTTGTGCACATCAGCACTGCACATAGGCCAGCTCACCACACAGGTTAGGAGGCCCTGGGTGAACCCTGGACCTCCCATGTGGTAGGCGAACGCTCTATCTGTTGAGCCAAGTCCACTTTCCTCAGAACTGCTTTTGCTGCATCTCATAAATTTTGGTTGTGGTTTTTTTGTTTCATTCACCTCAAAAATATTTCCTCGTTTCCCTTGTGATTTCTTCTTTGATCCATTCATTGTTTAAAACTATATTGTTGGGAAGCGATGTGGCTTAAGTGATTGGACTCCCATATACCATATGGGAGGACCAGGGTTTGATTCTCCAGGCCTCCTGGCAAAGACAAGCTGGCCTGCGCGATGGGCTGGCCCATGTGATGAGCTGGCCCATGAGAGTGCTGGCCTGTGCAGGAGTGCTGGCCCAAGTGGAGAGCTGGCAAGGCAAGATGAAGCAACAAAAAGAGATACAGAGGAGAGACAGTAAGACATACAGCAGCAGACCAGGGTGCTGAGGTGACACAAGAGATTGAGCACTTCTCTCCCACCCCAGGTCCCAGGATTGGTTCCCAGTGTTGCCTAAAGAGAAGATAAGCAGACACAGAAGAACATACAACAAACGGACACAGAGAGCAGATGGGGGGGAGAGGGGAGGGAGGAGGAGGAGAATAAATAACTAAATAAATCTTTTAAAAAAATTTTATTGTTTAATTTCCACACATTTATTAATTTTCCCTTTCTCCCTGTTATTGATTTTTGGTTTTATTCATTGTGGTTGGAGAAAATACATTGTATGACTTCAATATATATTTTTTAATTACTGAGACTTATTCTGTGACATACATATGGTCTATCCTGGATAATGGTACATGTGCACTAGAGAAGAATGCTTATTATGTGGCTGCTGGGTCAAGTTTTCTAGATAGCTTGTTAGGTCTAGATGGTTTATTTCCGTATTGAACTTTAGTCTAGATGTGCTGTCCATTATTGAAAATTGTGTATTAAAGCTTCTTTCTATTAATGAATTGCCTATTTCTCCCTTCAAATCAGTCAATATCTGCTTCATATATTTTGAGACTCTGTTACTATGTACATATATGTTTATAATTATGTCTTATTGTTGAATTGACCCCTTTATGAGTATACAATGACCTTTGTACCGCAGAAAAAAGTTTTTTTCTGTTACAATTTTTTGTTGTTGTTATACTCTGTATCCTCATAACAGTTTTGACTTATCTAATATTAGTAATAGCTACCCTGTTCTCTTTGGGTTACTAATTGTATGGTATATATTTTCTCCATCCTTTGACATTCAACCTGCTTATGTCTTTGAATTTAAGGTGAGTCTCTTATAACCAGCATGTAGACAGGCTGTATTTTTTTTTAAAATCCATTTTGCCAGTCTCTGCCTTTTGACTGGAGATTTTAATCTACTTACATTTAATGTAACTACTGATGATAATACAGGCCTTTCTTCTACCATTTTGTCGTTTAGTCTTTGCAAGTCTTGTACCTTTTGACCCTTAATTTTTCTATTAATGACTTCCATATTTATTGATTTTTTTCTAATGTAACATATTGAGTCCCTTTTAATTTCTCTCTGGGTGCATTTTTATATATTTTCTTTGTGGTTACCGTAGAGTTAAAATTTAATATCCTAAATATAGAACAATCTTTTTTTTTTTTTATTTCTTTCCCCTTCCCTACCCCCCCCAAGTTGTCTGCTCTCTGCCATTTGCTGTGTGTTCTTCTGTGCCAGCTTGCATTCTTGTCAGTGGCACCCAGAATCTGTGTCTCATTTTGTTGCATCATCTTGCTGCGTAAGCTCTCTGTGTGTGCGGCACCATTCCTGAGCAGGCTGCACTTTTTTTCGTGCTGGATGGCTCTCCTTACGGGGCACACTCCTTGCATGTGGGGCTCCCCTACGCGGGGGACACTCTTGCGTGGCAGGGCACTCCTTGTGCGCATCAGCACTGCATGTGGGCCAGCTCATCACATGGGTCAGGAGGCTCTGGATTTGAACCTTGGACCTCCCATGTGGTAGGCGGACACCCTATCCATTGGGCCAAATCTGCTTCCCAGAACAATCATTTTTTATTTGATACTAACTTAAACTTTAATAGCATACATATACACTATTTCTATACCACTTCATCCCACTTTTTTTTGTACGTTACAAATTATATATTCCTATGTTTTATGTTACAAACCAAAGATTTATCATTACTTTTTATGCATTCGCATTTTAGCACCTATACCAGGTAAGAAGTAGAGTTACATACAAAAAAAAAAAAAATACAATACAATAGTACTGGCACTTATAATTAACCAAATGGGTGTACCTTTAATTACTTTAATTACTTATGCCACTTTGCTCTCGTCTAGTGTTCTTTCCTTTCAGTTTGAAGAACTCCCTTTAGCATTGCTTGTAGCACTGCTTTTAGTCTGTGCAAATTGGCTTTGCATTGGCTGGTGCTATCCTTTCGAGTTCAGTCCTCCTATCAAGGTCATCTCAAGGTAAATGAAATGTACAGGACAGTCCTGACTTTTCTAGGCCTGTGTCTTGTCCTAGGCTTGCTTGCTAGAGGCCTTAGGAATTTGAGTGCCCACTCTCCTTTGCAGAAAACAGACCTTCTCCCTCTCCTAGATGTTCTACCACATGACTTAAAGAAGGTAAGTTTTTTCCCCAGGCAGCCCAATTCAATTTTTTTCTTACATTGCTTTCATTGTCTAAAGTTTCTTTTGCCTGGATGGCAAATTCAGGGGTATAGAGAGATTAGGGAGAGAAAGCTGGAGAGGAGTTTCCCAGGTCAGTCTTTCCCAGCTAAACAAGGCCAAGGATCCACAAAGGATCCACCAGCTAGCTCCACCTTGCCCTGAGAAGGGTTATAGAGGCCAAAAGGGTACCAAGAGCTTCTCTTATGGCTCTCTGAGGTGCATTTTATTGATTCAGCACTTGCCCAGTAAATGCAGCCCTTTAACTGTTTTCTGTAGCTTTGAGGATGGCTACTATCTTTAAGTCTCCCTGCCATTTTTTTCCAGGGCAGGTTGGAACAATGGTTGCACTCAGAGCCAGGCAGGCCTTCACTGATCTGAAGTAGCTAATTAACAGCAGTGATCTGTGATTGAAACAAACTCCCAAACTCCCACCCCAAGATCTTAGGGAACTAGGTCTTTATATCCCACTCTGGCTCCAGAAACTGCATGAGGGACCAGTAGTACCTCACTACTGCCTGTTGGGAGGTTAGGGAAATGGGTTGTGACAGCCTATGGAGTGTTTACCACAATTTACCAGCCTCTTCTCTCACTATTTGCTCGCATTGACTAGACTTTAGAGTTTTCAAACTGTTGTTTCAGACAGTTCCTGCCTGTTTAATAGTTGTTCTGGTAAAGGAACTGAATCCTGGAGTTTCTGACTTGCCACTGGGATGATGAAAATATTCTAAAATTTGAACAGTGGTGATGGTTGGTCAATTCTGAATATACTAGAAACCAGTGAATTGTTTATTTTAAAAGGATGAATTGTATGGTATGTAAATTATATCTCAATAAGGCTGTTATTAAAAATGTATGTACAAGGAAGACTGGCAAAATGAAATTACGTGATGGGTACATAGGGTTTATTAGTATTTTCTCTATTTTTATATATGTTTTGAAATTTTCCATTTAAAAACATAGAAAAGAAATAATATTCTAAATAAAAAATGATTCCCAAAATTCTTCACTGAAGAGAGTAGATTTAGATTTTTGGGATAAGACACGAAGAGTTAAACAGTCAGTGACAAATCTAAGCAGCTCTCAAAACTAGCCCAAAATGAAGGAAATGTTCAAACATCTTTTTTGGCAACTTGTTTTAAATCACAACATAGCTTAAAGGACAATATAAACTTCAAATTCATGTGGAGCAACATATGTACAGTGAATATTTGGGGAAGAAAAGAGAAAACTACTCACTGCCACAGACTTGACAGCTTTGATAAGCTTTTTACTTTCCAAATTTTTTAGAATTTTGTTGATTTCTGTTAATGGCAAGTTGCTTTTGTATCGGATATCTCTGCTCCATATTCCTATAAGAAAATAAAGCAAAATAAATTGAACACTGAAGGATTTTTATTTATATTCCTATTGCTTAAATCTCATCCTTAACCTAGCAAAATAAAGCTTCTTGTCAATACTTTGAGCAAAAAGCTTTAGTTTGCTACACTCTAGGAAAAGTTAAATGACTTCAAGGTAAGAACCTCAGATAAAATAACAAAAACATACAAAACAGTAAGATGCTATATGCTCTAGTTTCCAGATGGAAATTTCTTGGAATATTCATGTAGTTCCTTCTAAAAATGTATGAAAAGGGCATTTTCATAATGGAAGGAAATCTCCAAAGCTACTGAATTAACTAATACTTTCTACTCCATTCCCTCCTTCTCCCCAATCTCTGTTTTCTAATAGTTTTGCTTTAGACTGTAAATGTGAGAACAACTTAAATTTGGGTTGTGGTCAGCTGCGATTCTCAGCTAGGAGCAAAAAACTTTAGGTGAGCATATATATCCATTATTTATGGATTATATTTGTGAGGTGGAAAAAGAAAGACTGGTTCTTACAGCCACTTAAGTCCTGCACGGTAAGCCATATTTTCTCTTTCCAAGAAGGAAATATGTGTTTTATATGGAAAGGGAATTTTATGGAAAAATATTTTGCTTAATCTTCTTTTCCCAAAGTAGAGACATACTAAGGGAAGAATTTTTTTGGGTACTTTCTTTAGAGCATTTGTGGGTTTACAAAACAATCACACATAAAATAGAGGAAGAAATTTTTAAAAAAAATCAAGAATGGCTTTCTTATATGTCCATTTTTAAGATGACAGTTTAATTTTCTAATTAATAAATATAAACTTAAATATATAATTTCAGATTACATCATAATTACTAAAGCTAATGTCAAATGACTCACACAGATCCTAAAGAGTAATCACAGCAATTTAGATATAGTTCTTCAAGTGGATACTAGGGGAATTAAACAGCTATTAAGGGATATATCGCAGACACTGCTACATGGCATTAGGCAGTTTATGAGTTACAAAATCCTTGCAAAACCCTGAGACATGTTATCCACAATGTATAGAAAACATGAAGAAATTAAGGCTCACAATGTTTAAATACTTTTTCCAAGATCATATAGCTAGAAAGTGAGGATTATTTAAAAAACTAAACAAAACTTAACTTTTCTTTATTGTGAACAGAAAACACTTTCATGTGGTTCAGCTAGAAGTCTCTTTCCACCCTAGCCAGAGTTCATGCCTCCCTAGAGGCAATAGTGGCATTGCTCTTGGGTGTCCTTAAAGCATAGACATGTTATATTCTTTTCCTTCCCTTCTGAAACAAGTGGCAGCTTATTCCACAAACTACTTCAGAAAGCCAGGATTTCAGTCCCTATCTGGTCCCAATGTTTTTTCCACTTCTTCCTTCACATGCTTACCTTTATTTCCTGCATCCTCTATGATTTGATATACTAGTTTTTCTTGGTTATCTGATCCCTTCATTTTGCTGCAGGGGAATAAAGTAGAATTAAAATGGCAAAGAGGAACAGGATAATCTAATCATCTACACAACTATTTAAATGAATCAGAAAACAAGGTCGTCAAACTGACTTACTTAGCAAAACAAGAGCTTACCTTAAAAAGAATGAGACAGATCTGTATGTACCAACATGAAAAGATGTCCAAGATACAGTAAATGAAAAAACAAAGTTGTAAAACAGTATGGATAGTATGATCCCATTTTTGTTTAAAAAAGGAAAAAGAAAAAAGATTATATAGATTGTATATAAATATATAATCATCTATATGTATTGACCTAGAAGAAAGAATACATATCAAATGATTAAGAGCAGTTATCTCTGAGAAATGAGACTCATGACAGGATGTGAAGATGAAAAACAGGCCAGGTGTATAGTATACAATTCTGTGGCAGCCTTTTCCCCAACACATGTATTACTTTTGTATTAATTATATTTTTCTTAGAAATAAAAACAGAGGTGCTTACCCAGCATTCTGAGAATCCTTAATTCTATACAGAAGACCTGTATTGCTCCTTAAGAGATCCAATTGACCCTAAAGTCGATTTTTATAAAAAATAGCAGTCAATTATTTTGGAGATATATCAAACCCAATGACAAATACTAATGCATATTTTGATAGTTTTATTACACAGGTTAAAATATTCTACCTACCACAATTAACTGTCAATTCCTCACTTGAGACTTAAGTTTTTGCCTACATATCAATGTAATATATTTTTCACAACTTAGTTCTGTATCTCATCATTTTTCAAAATATATTCAAACCTAGTAATTACCTACATCTAGATACTGGCTTGGTTATATGATCAATGCATAAAGAATTTTACATTTGATCTTAGCCAAAAGGCGAAGAAGTGATTAAACAAGCAGCTTTAGACTAATAAAAATTCATACTCAAATTCAAATAAATAAATGTTTAGTAAGAATATAAAAAATAAAAATAGAATTTGTGTAAATAGAAAGCTCAAACATGCATAAATATAGTATAGCATGATGATTAAATAAGAGTTACAAAGCTTATAGAAACATTCAATGATATGTGTAATTTTCATTGTGTTAAATGAAAATTAGGCAGAAAGGGCAACTGATGGATCAAAGGCATGTACTGGTATCATTTTTATATAACAAATCAAAGGTAAAATAAAGCATGTTCTGACATGCTTCTGGTAGTTCTGGAAAGTTGGGGCTGAGAGGGGCCCCTTTCCCCTGAATTAAGACTGGGCAGACCCAGGACTTGGAAATGGATTTACATATGGGTGAGCAGCTACACCTTCCTCCCTCCCCCAACCCCACTCAAAATCGGACCGTAAGTTCAATTCAGAGGCTCTATTCAGTCATTTATTCAATCCATGAACATTTACTGAAGATCAGTACTATGCCAGGTGTTGAGATGGGTATTTGGGGAACAAATATGAATTCTAATGGAAAAACACACAGCTAACTTCAAAATCATCTGTTGAGTACTAAGACAAAGGTCGTATTAAAAATACAAAGAAAGAAACATTCTGACCTTCGCTCTTAAACTGTGCAAAGCGATGCTTGTGATGCTTTAGTTTAGGGAGCGGTGGGAGGGCCGGTTGGGGCAGGGAGGGTAAGAGCTGGGTATTCGAATGAAGGAGGGACGGGACTGGGCAAAGGGACAGAAGAGACTCAAGAAGATGCAATGTAGTCCAACTCATTTAACTCTTAAGATTTCTATTTCAAGGGGAAACAAAACAAAGCAAGGAAGTATGCAACCATGAAGCAAATGCTTAGTCTCAGAGATCAGAGGCTCAAAGAAAAGGATAGATTAAAATCTAAAAAGAAAGAAAAGAAAGATCCCAGCGCACTCAAGGAAAGAGAAGTGCCTCAACACCCTTCCTGCTTATTCTTCCAATATAATACACAGCTGGGCCCACCTTACCACATCTTGGTTGATACCAACTTTATCAACTTTTCCATCAAAGCCAAATTGGATTTAGTGCAGTCGATGATGGACTGTTTGTATGCTAAGTGTATCCCTTGTATAACTGACTGTGTCATGGCTGAAATTGAAAAATTGGGACAGAAGTATCGAGTGGTTCTAAGGATTGCTAAGGATCCAAGATTTGAACGATTACCATGCACACACAAAGGAACCTATGCAGATGACTGCTTAGTACAAAGAGTAACTCAGCACAAGTGTTATATTGTGGCCACAGCTGATCGGGACCTTAAGCGAAGAATCAGAAAGATCCCTGGAGTTCCTATCATGTACATTTCTAACCACAGGTACAACATCGAACGGATGCCAGATGATTATGGAGCCCCTAGGTTCTAGTCCTTGCAAGACAAAATTTCTCTACCTTCCTTCTACTGACTTTCTCTGTTAATATTTCATTAAACAAGCTCTCTTATGAGCTAACTGAGTGTAATTAAGTGCACTCGCTTTTTGAAAAAAAAAATACAAAGAAAAATCTAAGCAAGCTTTTATAGCAATACATGTCCAATGAAATGTCCAATATTTGCTTTGACTATTGCCTTTTGCTCTTTAGTGCAATTTTCTGCACTGTAATTTGTATTGCTTTGTATTGCATGCTTTTTTTAAAAAGATTTTTTATTTATTTCTCTCCCCTTCCTGCCCTCCCCTCCCAGTTGTCTGCTTTCTGTGTCCTTTCACTGTGTATTCTTCTGTGTCTGCTTGCATTCTTGTCAGTGGCACTGAGAATCTGTGTCTCTTTTTGTTGCATCATCTTGCTGCGTCAGCTCTCTGTGTATGTGGCGCCACTCCTGGGCAGGCTTAGAAAGGGTGGGGTAGCTGTTCTTTCAGGGCGCATTCCTTATGTGTGGAGCTCCCCTACGCAGGGGACACCCCTACGTGTCACAGCATTCCTTGCGCACATCAGCCCTGTGCTTGGGCCAGTTCACCACATGGGCCAGGTGGCCCTGGGTTTGAACCCTGGACCTCCCATATGGTAGGCGGACACTATCAGTTGAGCCAAATCCACATTCCTGTATTTCATGTTTTTTACACTCATGACTTCAGAGTTAAGTACTTGTCCACCTAGTATTACAATCACCTTTCTCTTCTACATGCAGTATAACAACATACAGCTTTGGTGCTTAATATTCCTTTTTTTAAAAATGAAGGATATTTATTTGAATTAAAAAACAAAAAGATAGAGGTAAGCAGAGGGTGAGATGGGCTTTGATAAAGAGGCTTTGGCCCAACCTAGGGGTTCAGGGAGGCTTCCTGAAGACAAAGGCAGATCTAAGTCCTGATGGACAATGGGGAGCTTTGATAAAAAGGGGAGAAGGAAGGAAGGCATAAGCAAAGACCTTGAGGCATGAAACAGCATGGTGTTATAGGGTCCAAAGAACAATCTATTCTTTCTGAAGCCTTAGATTTGAGGCAGAATGGCAGAGGGAAAGGAAACTGGAAAGGAAGGGAGGGGATCAGTGTGGTAAACCAAGAACTTGAATCCCTAACATAAACTGAAGGAATTTAGATGGGAGAATGACTTGGTCAGAGCTGTAATTAAGATAGAATAGGCTGGGGAAGCAGATTTAGCTTAATGGATAGAGCATCTGCCTACCACATGGGAGGTCCAGGGTTCAAACCCAGGACCTCCTGACCCGTGTGGTGAGCTGGCCCACCTGCAGTGTTGTTGCGCGCAAGGAGTGCCATGCCACGCAGGGGTGTCTCCTGCATGGGGAGCCCCATGCGCAAGGAGCGTGCCCCGTAAGGAGAGCCACCCTGTGCGAAGAAAGCACAGCCTGCCCAGGTATGGCGCTGCACACACGGAGAGCTGACACACAAGAGCTGACGCAGTAAGATAACACAACAAAAAGAGACACAGATTCCCGGTGCTGCTGACAAGAATCCAAGGGCACACAGAAGAACACACGGCGAATGGACACAGAGAGGAGACAACAGGGTGTAGGGAGAGAAATTAAAAAAAAAAAAAAAAAATTAAAAAGTTAAAAAAAAAAAGTCTCTTCCAACAACCCTGAAAGAAGTTTAAAAAAAGGATAGACTAGGCGGGCTGCTCTGCAACAGATGGAGCAGGGAAGCCAGGGAAGCCAGTTAGGATGCTACTGCATTAGTCCATGGAAGAGACGAGAGTCTCAACTCAGGAAAGGCTAATAGGAATGGAAACAGGAGACAAATTGGAGAACAGTTTAAGAGAGAAAATCAGAAATTTTTGGTGCCTTATCAATAACCACTTCTGTTCTTAAAATCCTTCAATGCCTCTACTTTATGGCTTAGCTTATGGCTAAGAGGACTGGCAGTGGGTGGACGGTAGCAGAGAGAGAGAGAGGGAGTGGTCAGAGGACCAAAAGGAATATTTCCCATTGCCGTCTCCTAAAATCCCTTCCTCTATCCTGCCTGGATCTGAAGACCTTCATGGAGAATTGACTAGAAATCACCAACATTCCCTTTTCCCTTGGGCCAACAGAAATTAGCAATCTGGCCCACATGCTTGATTTTATATATTACGTTTTATTGGAACACAGCCATGCCCATTTGTTTATATACTGTCCATGGCTATTTTCTTGCTAAACTACCCAGTAGAGTAGTTGCACCAGAGACTTTGTGTCCCACAAAGCCTAAAATAGTAACCATCTAGCACTTCATAGAAAAAGTCTGCCAAACTCTGAGATATAAATTTGAAGGAAGTGCTTATCAGAAGGCTACCCCATATGCAAATTGCCATATCAAGGACCCTCAGAAATCCAAGAAAGGTGATAGATTTAAAAAGTAAATCAGTCATTCAGATGAGGCACTGGTATAGAAGTCTTTTACTTATTGGCGCCTAAAACTAAACTGAAATGCTATTAGGAAATGGGAGTTTTAATAATGGGGGAAAGGAAGGAGAAATAATTATATTTCAAATGTGGAATACCACTAGATGGGGTGTTTTTAGACAATGAAGAAAGGCGTCACTGAAACATCCAATGAGATGTCACTGGAAAATTGTGAACTTCTTCCTAAAGGAACAGCACTGCTGACATTTAACTGGCTTCATTTTTCCCTCTTGAAATGCTCATTTTGAGTTTGGGGAGGGCAATACCCTAATGAACTCGCTCTGTGACAACTCAGAAATCAGAGAAGTGCCCAAGGCTAGCAGTAGGGAAGCAAACAGAAGGTGAGCACAGACTTGTGTGTTCTTATTACCTTAATGACAATTAAGTTAACAAATATAACAGTTATAACAAAATACCATTTATTTTGTTTCTCTTGTAAAATGACCCATAATTGTAACTTGTTTCCTCACTTCAGGTAGTGTTAGCTGTTTCCTGGTGTCAGAGGTATTTCCTGTTTAGTCTGAGTTATCTTATCCATCCAAGCTAAACACACATTCTGGTTTTATGGCTACATTATAGATAGTAATGACAACCATGACATATAAAAGATTACTTGAATGAGTTGGATTTACCTTACCATGGACAACAGTCTATTGATGGCCACTGCCCGTTGCTGGGCTTCTATATGAGGCATTTCATTCTGAATCACTTGGTCAGTGATTCCATGAGGGAACTGATGACATAATTCTATAATCCTAGGAACAAAGGCATTAATTTGATGTTATGTTTGTCTGTTTCAGGAGGCAGTGGGGGGAAAATCCAAGCAGAACAGCCTGAAATTTTGTCTTTTTCACATTTCACAGATAAGCTGGGTTTCTTTGATGGTTCTGAACCAAAGCATTTAAGAAACTGAGGAACATGCTTTCTAAATATATGTTACATTACTATTGTTGTTGTTTAAGGGAGTACTTTTTCCCTCACTAATTTCAACTTTAAATTAGAACAAAAGTCAAATGAAAACACACAAAACAATTTTAAGGCTAAGGCTTCAATTTTTTAGATTGACTAAATATGACAAAGTTAAGATATAGTGCATTGTCCTTTCAGTTTGAAATTATTTTGAATAAAAAGTTTAAGGAAAAAAAGAATACAAATAATAAAAAAATACAGTGCATTGTGCAGCCATAAGACTGTAAGCAGGAGGCAAAACGTGTTAGGACAATTCACCATAACTGGAAACTGACTTTGAAATTCTCTTTCCAAGCAAAAACAAGTTAAAATCTTCGCTTTGTCATAGAATCATCATATCCGTGTTATTCATAACGACTGGAGAAAGTCTGGGTTTTTAAGAACTGTGCGAAAAATCTATAAACAGCAGTGCGCTGGCAGAGAATATAAAACTGGGAGCGGCTTGAGGGGCCCTAAGTTTTTTTTTTTTCCCCAAACAAATCCACTTTCTTGATACATGTTAATAAAGCATACAATTCATCCAAGTGTACAAGAAATGGTATTTGGTGTAATCACATAGTTGTGCATTCACTACATTTTCTGTACTTCAATAATAATATAATAATAACACACAAATTAACAAGAAAATTCTTCATTCCTTGATCTCTATATGCTGCCCCTGCTGTACTAAAATCTTGACTTCAATACCGCACTGGAACCATCTGGCTTAAAATTGCTCGGTGATCACATACTGCATCCCTAACTCCAGTGAAAATTCCCTTCGTGACAAAGGGAGCCTGTATCACAGAATGCATCCACAAGTACTACGGGGAAAAAGCCAAGGTTTCCTCTCCGGACTCTGGTCACTTTAATATAGGAAAGAAGCGCATCACCACAACTTTCAAAAGAGCATCAGAGCGAAATTGCAAACTATCAAAAAGCCATTTTGAGTTCTAGTCCCCAGGAGTGGGAAGGGAGTCCAGAACCCGAAATCCCCTGCCTGCGCGCTCACGGACCTGCTCTAGCCTCTCCCAGTGGCCCCCCGGAATCCCGATCCTGATCAGCGGAGAAAAAGTCCGCTGCGGGGCACACCGAGCCGGGAATACAGTCTCACTGGTTTACCTGTTTTCTATTTCCACCGGATCCGCGTCGGGTGGCTGCACCTTTACCTTCACCTCAGCCATGAGGGCGAAATTCCTGGCCCGTATAGAAAAGAGACGCAGAGTCGCGGTATAAGGAGCTGGAAAACCCAGCGAACCCCCTGAAGACAGCGCCGGTCGGGAATGAGGGGCCTTCCTCCTGGTGTCGCAGCCGGTCTTTCCTTGTCTGTCAGCTAGAGGCGGCCAAGCCACGCCTGCTCCGCCTCACTTGCCGCGGCGGCCACATTTTCTTATTCTTGTTTTCCAGAATATTAACGCCCGTCAGACTTAACGAACCTGGTTCCCTCATGCTCAGTTGAGAGGCCATCTTCGAGCACTTTGCAACCTCTGTAAAGGCATATTTTCGGGTGCCTAAGGTGAAGTCTTAGGAAAGGAACTCAAGGCGGGTACCAGTCTCCTTGCCAAGCTGCAGGGGCGGAGCTAGTTGCTAAGGAAACCGAGTTTCCGCCAATCAACTGCCCCGCTCCCAGTGGGCGGGGCGCAGCTCGCAGCGTCTGTGGTAACCCGGCGTCCTTTCGCAGAAGGCTGCCAGAGGCCGTGAGAAGCCGACTGGTGGCGGCTCAGGCGGCGGGTCTGTTTTACACGAGTCCCAATCCCGGCCCAGGTGGCCCAAGAAGAGCCCTGCTCCCTCGCCGGAAGGATGCGGGCGTTCCTGGTCGAAGCTGATGGGCGGGGGCAGTGACAGGATGGGTTTCCGGATCCCAGCGGCAAGAGGGAGGTCTGGACGGAGTGGGGGGAGGTGTGTGTGTGGGGGGGAGGTGTGTGTGTGTGTGTGTGTGTGTTGGGGCCGAGGGCGGGCATGTGCTGGTGTGTGTATGTGCTTTGGGGCGGAGGGTGGGCTTGGGCTGGTGTGTGTGCGCGCGCGCGTTGGGGCGGAGGGTGGGCTTGTGCTGCCGTTTGGCCTCGCAGATCCCGGTACTTCTCCGTCTCCTTTGCGTGGGGCCGCTCACCGCCCTAACGTCCCTTGGGCTGAGAGATACCAGTGGCTGCGTGCGAATTATTATTACCTGCCCCGCAATTTTTTTTCTTCTTTGAACAGAGATTTTTAACTTTTTGTTTCAACTGCTTCTCACGTGAATGCTTATGTGGGAAAGGGCAAGCCCCACAAGATGCCAAAGAAAAACCTGCTAGTGCTTTATTTAAACTGCCATGGCAGGGGAGAAGAGTAGCCAGCCTCAGCCAGCCTCAGATTGGCTCAGAGGTAGCTAGATTTTTTTTTAAGAGCTCAAGAGAAAAGGGAAATGGAGACCTGGAAAACTGCTGAGAGGGGCCTGGAAAGGTCAGGGATCAGGCATTGGACTCATGGAACTGGGGTGAAGGGCTGATTAAGCCATTGTGCAGTCTTTCTAAGAATAGCATATTCTGATTTTGCAGTATTGCATCGCCTTAGGTAGGAGCTCAGAATGGGGTCAGGGTTCCAGTCAGGGACATGGCCTAGAATTAGGAAAGTCCACACTAAAGTTTGGACAAGTGTGTAGTGCAACTGGTTTGGACAACTGGTGGGGCCAAGCAGTCTGGCAACCTTTCTGTAGGGGTTATTGCTTTACTATTAGTATCTTCAGTTTAAATTCATGGTCCTTGACCTGGTAGTATCCAATAAGGCATTAAGTTCACCCCATAAATGTAGTTATCCCATTTGGGGAATGCAGTCTGTGACAAAACACAAACTACAAAGATCTTTAGAGCAGCAACATTTAGATTTGCAGCAAACACAACTAAAAAGAAAATTGAAGTAGCCTAAATGCCCAACCACAAACTGATAAATATGCATGTATGGAAAAATTGTAGATAATTAAATGACATGCAAGAAGTGGACACTAAAAAATGAATGAATATATAGCTCATAATTGAGTAAAACTGAAGTATCCACAATCACTGAAATTTGTAAAGGCCATATAGAGATGTATATGGTTGCTGTGTTAAGGTGAGGGTTTTTTCCCCCCTGAAAGCTCTTATGTTTCAAAACTTATGATACACCCCAACAAAAAGATCAGTAAGGCCTCCATACTCCTGGTTGTTGTTGCTTTTTTCTATCTGGTTGTGTCATCATCCTTTTGGTGCTGTCACTTTGCCACACCTCTCTGTGGCATCATGGGGGCCTGCGCTTCCGCGGGATGCCTTTTTTCTTTTCTTTTTACCAGGAGGTTCCAGGGATGGAACTGGGTCCTCCATATGGTAAATGGGCGCTCAAGTGCTTGATTCACAGTTGCTTCCCTTATATTCCTAGTTTATTATTTATAAATACAATAGCTGCAATGGGAGACATTGTGTTTGTTGGTCATTGTTTATATCTTCGCCAACTTCTTTCAACTGAGGGCCCAAACTCTGCAGTCCTTCTGAAATTTCTTTGCAGCTTTCCAATTCAAGAACCAGTGTGGTAACAATTGCAGGGAGAAGGACCTCGTGTTTCCTAAAGGAACTGGCTCTATTTAGTAATAGTTACTGCTACATACAGAGTTACTTCTGTTCATCTGGTGTGATGACTTATTCTGAAGCCCAGAGAAGTAGCACAGTAGCAAGAAGTAGGAATGGCTGGTACTGATCCATTGGGAAGTAGGTCAGATCATTACTGTTGGTCTCTGTTCTGCCCTTTTAAAAATAATTTCACTCCCTGGTTCCATCCATTCATCCTCTTTTCCCAGAAGAGAGGGAAGTATTTAAATAATTGAAACCTCATGGAAGACCTCGACATTAAAAAATACAGCTGAAACATTATAATTATTTCCATTTAAAAATAGAATAATATTAACAGAATCTATTGTTTTACTAGTTTTGCTACATTTTTAGAGGTATTTCTCCTTAGCTTTTGTGTTCAAATGTACGTGCCCATTGGAATTTATTTTTATCCACTTTTTTTAAATGTCAGGAAAGAAAATGACTGCTGGTTCAGTGTCTGTCCCTCAGCTCATACCACTGCAAGTGCCTCAGCCTGGAAGAGCCAAACATGAAATTGATAGCAATACACTTTTGGAAATGAAATCAGGTAGGAATCAAATGTATTTGAAATCACTCAAAATATCATTGTCATATGCTTTATGGTCATCTGGTTGTTGATATACATCTTTGCATGCTTGCTATAATCAGAATCTTGGGAAGTTCGTAAAACTTCCAAAATATGGAACAGTGTTGTATTTAGATGGCTTATGGAGCTGTAAAATATGTAGGTTAAAATGGTAGGCTTTGACGCGTCTTACATATCTGTGAGTACAGTTAGAGCAACGTCTTGACACCTTAGTTGAGGTATGATGTCCCAATGCTTCCCCAGACTTCCCCAGGATGCCCATTATTTTCCTGGGATAATAAATTTGACCTATATCATAGGATTTCCAGTCAGATGGATTGGTGATTGGATCTTGGCTTTGACAACTTCTAGTAACCTTAGGCACATTACTTAGCTTTTCTGAGTCTCAGTTTTATCTTTGTAAGATAGGGATAATAATATCTACCATTTAGAGCCACTGTGAGGATTGAATAAGTTGATACATATGGGAAGTGTGTGGTGTCTGGTATGTAGTAATGTCAAAATCTAAATATATAAGTCATAAATCAAAAACATGCATACATATATAAATATATATATATAATTAACAGAAGGAGAAGGGAAAGTTTTATCAGTAAAACATATGAACAAATGCCTTCATTAAAAAGACTTCAAGGGCAGTGGACTTGGACCAATGGATAGGGCATCCACCTACCACATGGGAGGTCCGCAGTTCAAACCCCAGGCCTCCTTGACCTGTGTGGAGCTGGCCCATGCTGATGCGTGCAAGGAGTGCTGGGCCACACAGGGGTATCCCCTGCGTAGGGGGGTCCCATGCGCAAAGAGTGCACCCCGTAAGGAGAGCCACCCAGTGCAAAAGAAAGTGCAGCCTGCCCAAGAATGGCGCCGCACACGTGGAGAGCTGACACAACAAGATGATGCAACAAAAAGAAACAGATTCCCGGTGCTGCTGATAAGGATAGAAGTGGTCACAGAAGAACACACAGCAAATGAACACAGAGAGCAGACAACTTGGAGACAATCTTTAGAAAAAAAGACTTCAGGATTCTAGCTATCAGCTTTAATAACAGAAATGTATAAGAACTATTTATCTGCATTTATAACATAACCTGTGTGCTTCCTAGACCAAGAGTTCCAACTAAGAATATGTTATATTACACTATGTCCCCCTTTATCTTAAAAGCTAATATTATTTGTTAAAATTCTCAAACCAAAATAAAAATTGTAATATCACAACTCTTAGGAGAAGTTGGATAATTATTGACAAATGGTGATGTGAATGACAGGGTGTTCAAATTCTCTAATACTTAAATGTCTAATATATAAAGAGCTTCCACAATTAAATAACCAAAAGAATAATAACCCAATAGAAAATGAGCAAAGTATTGAAAAGATATTTTATAGGAAAGGAAGTATAAATGATAAATGTCTCTTAAACATATGAAAAGATGGTTCTACCTACCCCATCACCTGCTTTCTGAGCAGACTTTATCCCCCATAGTACTGAGTCTCCACCTGACAGAATGTACTTGTTTGTTTGAAGTTTGTGTCCTTCCTACAGCATACGCTCCATGAGAGCAGGGACTTTGGTCACTGGCTTTTCCCCACTACCTAGAATAGGGCTTGACACATAATAGGCACTTGGTAAATATTTGCTAAATGAATTAATGGATCTTAACAACAAGAAATGTGAGTTAAAACTATAAGATACAATTTTTTTTTAACCTAGGAGATAGGCAAAAAAGAAAAATTGAGAGTGTGGGTAAACCAGCACTTTCATGCAACCATCATGGAAGGGAGTTTGGTAATATTAACTGAAATTACAAATGCACATTGTCTTTTGACTCAATTATATTACGTATTTCTTTAATAGGGATATTTACGAAAATAACTCATTACAAGATTATCCATTACAATGCTTGTAATGGCAAAACAAAAAGGAAGGAAGGAAGAAAGGGAAAAAAGAAAACCATCTAAAGATCCATCTGTAGGGATTTGGTTACTTTATGATTCATCAATTCAAGTGAATACAATAAATATAAAAGAATGAGGAAGATCTTTCTTTAACAAAAGAACAGTATCTGATATATATTTTTAATGAAAAAAGAAACGTGTGGAACAGATTGTGGCATGTTAGCATTTGTGTAAAAAGAAAGTGAGGACATAAGACATAAGAATATGTGCATATATGTTTGTATGTACATAAAATAGTTTTGGAAAGATACTCATGATACCTTTGGTTGCTTCTGGGCAGCTGGCATCAGGTGTGGAAGGGAGATTTTTCATTGTATGCCCTTTTGTAACCTTTTGGATTTTGAGTCACATCAATTTATTCCTTTTAAAAATTTTCCAGAAAGCTTAGGAGTCATTTTCCAAGCTCAAAAAAATATAATAAAAGCATTTCTTAAGAAATGCTCAGCAAATTAGAAATTAGCTTCTGCTTTTTAAATGGTGGTTGTCACTTTAAAACTACTTCTACTCTATTTGTACTGATGTTCTGTTGGAGAGGCAAAATAGAATAGTGATTCAAGAGCATGGGTTATGGATCCCATCTAGTAGAAGTCAAACCACACTCTTTTATTGTTTAGCAAGTTTCTGAACCTCTCTGGGACTCAGTTTCCTCATCTCTAAAATGGGTATAAAATAGGACCTACCACATAACCTTATACAGATGAAATGAGCTAACTCATATAGATCACAGTACCTAGCAAAGATAAATAACTCCATTATTGTTAGTTATTGGTTCTCATTTTTGTAATTACATGTAATCTCCCTAAATGATCTATAGGCATTACTCAGGGACTTGCTACTTTAGTGTTAATTACGGTTACCCTGTTTTGGATTTTTCAGATACCCCGGATGTCAACATATATTATACCCTGGATGGCAGCAAACCTGAATTTCTGAAGAGAATTGGTTATGGTGAAAATAATACATTTAAGTATAGAAAACCTATTACTCTGCCTGATGGAAAAATACAAGTTAAAGCTATTGCAGTCTCTAAGTAAGTTAAGAACATGATGATTAAACTAATTTATATTATAATATCATTGTTTTATTTTTACTTATTTCTTCTTATGAAAATCAATCCTGGATTAAAAAGATACTAAACAAAAAATTATTTTAATTTCAGCATATATGTAACTTTTGTGTTTTGTTTTTTATTAAGGTATACTGCAAAGTGCACAAATCATAAATGTACAGCTCAATGAAGTGTTATGTAGCTTTATGTTATTATTTTTAAAAATTCTTTTCTGGGGACTGGGAAAGAAAAAACTTTTTCAAGACTTGGGTCCTCTAAAGATCTTCATCTGGCCCTGAAGAAAATATTGTATTTAGTGGATTGTTCTTTTATTCCCCTAGGACACAGTCTACAACCACTTCCATCATTCTTTCATTTTTGTATTGACTCAGTTGGCCTTCAAAAGCTACTGTCATTTCAACTTAGTGGTTATTAGCTACTTCACTCTTTTCTTTGTCCTCTCTTTGGTACTTTTTTTTTTTTTTTTAATTTATTTAATTCCCCCCCCTCCCCTGGTTGTCTGTTCTTGGTGTCTATTTGCTGCGTCTTGTTTCTTTGTCTGCTTTTGTTTCTTTGTCGGCTTCTGTTGTCGTCAGCGGCACGGGAAGTGTGGGCAGCGCCATTCCTGGGCAGGCTGCACTTTCTTTTCACGCTGGGCGGCTTTCCTCACGGGCGCACTCCTTGCGCGTGGGGCTCCCCCACGCGGGGGACACCCTTGCGTGGCATGGCACTCCTTGCGCGCATCAGCGCTGCGCATGGCCAGCTCCACACAGGTCAAGGAGGCCCGGGGTTTGAACCGCGGACCTCCCATGTGGCAGACGGACGCCCTAACCACTGGGCCAAAGTCCGTTTCCCTCTCTTTGGTACTTAAGGACGTTTTCTCATTTTTAAACATAGAAACATCATTTGATTGGTAAACTTTCACTGTGTGTTGTAGAGGGAAAAAAAAGCCACTCACATGCTTGGCATGTTGATGTTACTGAGACAGGTTTGGCTACATTCTTGGAAAGTTTTAAGCCCAAACCAAGTAGGTACTAGGCTGGCCTGGGTATACTTAAAACCGCTTTCCGGGCGCCCCCTGCTGGCTAAACTACTCATGGCTTTTTGAGAAGAACTGCAAATTTTTTACAATGATGGTTTGGGCATCTGAAAATTAAAACAAATAAAATAAAAATGAAACAAACAATCCTCTCATACATTGTTATTAAATATTGGGATTCTTTCATTTGACAAACCACTTCCTTTTTGTCTCTCTTTTTACCTTTTTTTTTTTTAAAGATACATGGATCACACAAAATTTTAGATGAACCACTTCTATCAAAACAATTCCTCTTCATTGTCATTAAAAATTAACAAGCTAAAAATACAACCTATTGTTGTAGGACAGGCCCTTTTGGAAATTGCAGGTTGTCGTAAAATAAAGTCATATTTTAATGAAAACCTCTATAGTTTAAAGGCTTTAATAAAGATTTCAAAAGAGTCAAATAAACGGGAGGAGATGTAACTCAGTTGTTGAGTGCCTGCTTCCCGTGTACAATGTCCTGGGTTCAATCCCTGATACCTCCTAAAAAAAAAAAGAGTCAAATAAAAAAATAAGTTAATTCTTATGCCTCGCAACCATCCTGCTCTGTATCTACTAAGTGTTTCTTCTGAAAAGCACTATTGGTATTTTGGACATGCTCAGTTTAGTGAAAAAATTTTTTGAGTTTTCAACATGCAAAAAATAGTACTTGTGTAGATTTGTGATAAAATAATTGTTTGTGAAAATTATTCTGCTTCATTCAAATCTCTGTTTCTAGGCTCTTAAAATAATTAATTTTTTAACAGGGAAACAAAAGATTTTAAATGAGATTTTTAAAAGATTTTAAAATATTAAGGGAAAATATTATGAAGTTTTGAATGAGGTAAGAAAATATTTATGATATAGTAAGCAAAAAGAAGGTATAACACTTTAAAATGTAGAGAGAAAAGATGGTAGAAAACATATCAACATTTAGCAGTAATTGCCTCTGGTGATATAATCAGGGGTGTTTTTTCCTATTCTTTATAATTTTCTGAAGCTTCCAAAATTTAACAACGAACACTACTTTTGTAACAAATGATATATCCATCCATCCTTCCATACATACATACATACATACATATATACATACATAACTTATAAATGTAATGAAAGTAAAGGATCTCTGGAATTACTATTTAACCAGCATAGATAGTTTGGGAGGCTAGAGTCCTTTAAGAACAATTGTTTTTCTCTAGCAGAACCATGAGGGACTCCCCAATTCTGGAGCAATGGCTGATAAGGCAAATTTAGTAGGCAGGTTTCCAGGGTATCTAATGGGCACCCTTGGAATACATAATGTACCTTTAAAATTATCTTCCTGCCTGGAGGTAGTTTTTATTAAGTTAGTTGTATCCCTTAAATTCTAAGAGGCACTACAGTAACTTCTCTTTGCATAGAGGAAAAGATCAAGATGTCATCTCCATGGGCAATAAACAAAGGCAAGAAGAAATGTGCCTCAAGAGAGGTAGCTTGGGGTATGGGAAAGAGCACAAAACCTGGAGACAAACAGATACAGAATTATCCAAGAATTAGCTGATGCAAAATGTCAATAAAAGATTGAGAAACCCTGACCTAGTTGCAGAATTCTTAAAGATCCAGCTTTATAACTCCCTTGCAATCATTCAAGTAATTCTGGTGTTTTACTGAGGCAATAGTAATCTTTGTGGGGACAGAGCTACACACGTTTTCTTATGTTGGGTGTGCCCTCTATTGGTATTCCTGAATATGCTTATTTATTTATTTCAAAATATTTATTTCTCCCCCCTCCCTCCATTGTCTGCTCTCTGTGTTCATTCCCTGTATATTCTTTTGTGTCTGCTTATATTCTTATTAGGCAGCTCTGGGAACCGATCTTGGGACCTTCTGGAGTGGGAGAGAGGCAATCATTCAATTGCGCCACCTCAGCTCCCTGATCTGCTTTGTCCCTTGTTATTTCTCCTTTGTGTCTCTTTTTGTTGCGTCATCTTGCTGCGCCAGCTCTCCGTGTGGGCCAGCGCTCCTGCACAGGGCAGCACTCCTGCGTGGGGCAGCACTCCTGTGTGTACTCCACCAGGCCAGCACTCCACGCAGGCCAGCACTCTGTGTGGGCCAGCTCGTCACACAGGCCAGCTTGCCTTCACCAGGAGGCCCGGGGCATCGAACCCTGGACTTCCTATATGGTAAACAGGAGCCCAATTGCTTGAGCCACATCCGCTTCCCCTGAATATGCATATTTAAAGTCTTTAATTTCTGCCCTAACACAAGTGTGTGCATGTTCAAATGAGATTTGGGCTCTCAGTAAGACTTGTAATTCCAACCCCAAATCTAATCCTTTTTGGGGATTACAATCCGGAAACTCATATATTTAGCAGGGAGCTTAAGCTAATCTCTGGGCTGCTCTCGTTGGGGATAGAGTACGTGGATTAATGCCCTGGCTGCATCCCTGAGGACGCAAAGGGGTAGAGCAGGTAGGTGAGAACCTGGCTTCTACTCAGTCTGTTGGTGGGATTTTAAGTGCACATTCAAGGAGTCCACGATTATCAAGGATTTGAATCATCCCTGAATGGAGATGGGAGATTCATTCCCACAATAGAGGGGGACTATTGTGTCTTAGATGACAGTCCTGGGGCCAAAGAGAGACATTTAGATGACGTGGATATTGAGGTGATTGAGTGAAGTTAATGGTCAGCTAAAACAAGGGTTCTCAACCAGGGGTCTATAGACCCCCAAGGAGCCTGTGGAAAGATTGCAGGGGCTTCTTGAGCTTGAATTGAAAGGAATCAACTTATTATCTTTATTTTCTCTGACCTCTAACTGAAATCTAGCATTTCCTTCACTTATGAATGTATGCAATAAATTATAGTAGTATTCATTTCATATCACATTACAGTTGTTGCATATCTCAAAAATCACATACGGTCATTATACTTTGAAATTACAGTAGTTGTTAGACCCAATACTAGTTGAGTGTCATAAAACTATCTGCCGCTACATTCTGAGAAGGGGTTCGTGGCTTTCACCTGACTGGCAAAGGGGCCCATGCAACAAAAAAGGTTAAGAACCCCTGATGTAAAAGATCATCTATAGCTACATCCCAGTCTATATATATGTAAATCTACTTTTTTAAAAACATGAGATCCCCAAAGTTTAGCCATCTGTGAGTCTCTCCAGCCAGTGAACATGCAAATATCAACTGATCACAGGAAGCCAAGCATGCTATTTCGTAAATGCTATCACTTGCAGGTGGTGACTATTTATATGAATTGTATATTTCTGAGGATTTTTTACTCCATCTTCTAAAATAAAGCTTAAAATTTCTCTATAGTTCAATGTTAAACTTTTCTCAACTGTTTTGAAGTCCATGCTTTATGTGGTTTCTGAATATTTCCTCAATCAAAGAGTTTTAAGTATGTGGGTTTAATTGCTGAAAGGTTCAAAAATTATAAGAAATATAAAAAGTGGATATGTAAGAAATCTGAGAAACTGCAGGAAAAATGCTAATTAAGCAGAAATAAAATATATCAAAGACCAGTATGAAAACAAGAACATGAAAGGACAATTGGTAATTTAAAGAAACATTAAACGCCCAAATAAACAATTACTGGATGCAAACTAATAAGCTATGTGGACTGCATAACAATAGGAAACCTGTGTTGCCACTGTGAGCTTTCAATACAAGTTAGTGCATTGAATACATACCAAATACATACCAAATAAATAGAGTAATTGCTGTCATGATGGTGTATGGCAGAGGCTGTTGGTTCCCCCAAATCTATTTTTTTCCCCTCTTCTATAATTATTAAGTCCATGATTTTTAGACAGACACATAGTTCCCTAGAAGAAAGATATTTCTCAATTTTCCTTGCTGCTAGCTAGAGCTATGTTATCAGGCTGTGTGTCCAGTGGGATGTGCGTAGAAATGATGTATACAACTTCCAGAGTGTCTCCTTAAAGGGAAGGGGTGGGCCCACTTCCCACTGTCAAGAATGTGGATGTGATGATCAGCCATGTTGGATCATGAAGACAAGAGCCTTATCCTAGGGATGGTGGAGAGACAGACAATGTAGTAAATTCTTCATGCCCCTGTCTCCATGGAAACTCTGGACTACTTGTACCCTATTACGTCTATCTCGTTTAAGCCTTTGCTACAACAGCCCACTCTGTACCCTAATATCAAGCGGATACTTACAGAAAATGATTGAAAGTACAGGTGGTCAAAAAGGATGGCACTATCAAGTATTGGCAAAGATATGGAGAAACTGGAACTCTGATATGTTGGTGGGAATGTAAAATGGAACAGCCAGTATGGCAGTCCCTTAAAAAGTTGAATGTACATGGAACCATATAACCCAGCAATTCCATCCATGAGAAGTGAAAAATATTGCCACATGAAGACTTATGTTCATAGCAGCATTATTCATAAAAGCCCAAACTTGAAAATAACCCAAATAACCATCAACTGGTGAATGGGTAAACCAACTGTGGTACATCTATAAAATAGATAGTAGTCAAAAATAAAAATGGGCAAACGATAGATACAACATCGATGAACTCTAAAAACATAAGTGAGAGAAGCCAGATATATAAGATTATGTTTGTATGATTACATTTATATAAAATTTCTAGAAATGACAAAACCGCAGATAGTTGGTTGTCTGGGGTGGGGGATGGAAGCAGGGAATGACTACAAATGCGCACAAGGGAATTTGGGGGCAATGGAAGTGTTCTAAAACTGAATTGTAGCGATAATTGGACAAATGTATAGATTTACTAAATCTCATCAAACTATACACTTAAAATGGGTGAATTTTAGGAATGTGAATTTTACCTCAATAAAGCAGTTAAAGTATAGATGAGCTGCAGGTGCTAAGATGTAACTCCACCAGTTCTTAGTCTTGGGAACCTCTACTTTGCTTTCTCTTGGAACTCCTGCTCCATCAGAGAAACATAAGATTAATTGTGTAATATTATGAATAAATTGGAACATTCTAATAATATTTAAGAAATAACTGGGAAACGGACTTGGCCCAGTGGTTAGGGCGTCCATCTACTACATGGGAGGTCCATGGTTCAAACTCCGGGCCTCCTTGACCCGTGTGGAGCTGGCCCATGCGCAGCGCTGATGCACGCAAGGAGTGCCCTGCCACGCAGGGGTGTCCCCAGCGTAGGGGAGCCCCACGCGCAAGGAGTGCACCCCGTAAGGAGAGCTGCCCAGGAATGGCGCCGCCCACACTTCCCGTGCCGCTGACGACAACAGAAGCGGACAAAGAAACAAGACGCAGCAAATAGACACAGAGAACAGACAACCAGGGGAGGGGGGGATTAAATAAATAAATAAATCTTTAAAAAAAAAAAAAAAAAATAACAGTTGAAATCTCCTAGGCCAGAATATTCTATGCTGCCTAAACAGGTGTAAAGGAAAGTCTCTTGACTTTGATACCTAAGTGAACTGATACCTAAGTAACCCCATTCTTTGTTTTAGAATAATTTAAGGCTTAAGTCTTGATGTCTTGATGATGAGTGTTGTGGTTAGTCTCCAAAAATGGCCCCCCAATGAATCATGCTTCCCAGTGTTCACTTCCCTTCAGAATCCCTCTCCTTAAATCTAGGATGGCTCAGTGACTTGCTTTTGAATAACAGAATGCTTCAGGAGTGATGCTGAGGACTTCTGAGGCTGGATCATAAGAAGTGTTTTTGCTTCGGTCTCTTGAACATAAGTGCTGGGGAAAGCCAGCTACCATACAGGAAGTCTGATTATCCTTAGACTGCCCAAGATAACATGGAGAGAGAGAGGACTAAAGAAGCCATTTTGGATGTCCAGCCCAATTAAACCTGGAATTGACTGCAATACCAGCTGAAATCTGACCGCAACCACATGAGAAAGCGCAACTGAGCCCAGTTAAACCATAGTTTCGTTTTTGTTTTTGTTTTTTTTTAGGAGGTGCTGGGGATTGAACCCAGGACCTTGTACTTGGGAAGCAGACACTCAACCACTGAGCTACATCCACTCCCCAATAAGAGTTGTTTTCTTTGTTTGTTTATTTTTAGGAGGTACCGGAGATTGAACCCGGGACCTCATACATGGTAAGCGGGCATTCAACCTCTTGAGCTACACTTGCTCCCCAGTCTTGTGTTTTAAGACACTACGTTTTGGGGTAATTTGTACACAACAATAGATAACCCAAATGAGAAAAAGGTAAGGCAAGATTATAGCAATTGTATTTTGATTTCTCCAGTTTAAATATACTTTGCAGCTAGATTAAGGGACTTTAATTACTGACCACTTTTTCTTCAAATCTTTGTGTAATACACTTTTCAAAATAATTTTCAGAGACTGCAGACAGAGCGGAATTGTAACAAAAGTGTTTCAGGTAGACTATGAGCCACCAAATATGGTCTCTTCTGAAGACAATGTTGAAAATGTTCTCAAAGATTCTTCAAAGCAGGCAAGTAATAAAGCTATAATTCATCCAGATAGTCACCGCTTTCTTGGTTCTTCCTTTCTCAGTGGTCACATCTTCCCTTTCATTTCACCACTTCTGTTCATAGTCAAGTCCTTATAATTGAAGTTACCCTCATCCATTGCAAAATATCTTCAGTGATTTCCCAGCATTTGATCAGCCCCTCTACCCTGAAAATCAGAAGTCCTGCCCATTCTCAATGTCTTGAATGATTCTCCCTTACCTACTGAAGAAAGCAGAAACCCTTAGCCTGGCATCCCAGGTAATCAGTTTCTATCCTTATCTGGTCCTTCTTGCTTTGTCTACAACTTCACTATATACACTGCAGCCAAACTAAACTGTTTGTGTTGTGTGTGCTCTGCTATTATTCCCCCAGCACCCAGGCCTTCTCTTTAAAAATGCCTTAAATTTGTCTTTACTTTGTTTCTTAGGTATCTGTCTTCCCTACCCACTGAAAACGTGGCAGAGAGCATGTGTGTATTTTTCATTGCCTTGCACAGGGGCCAGCAGGAGAGGGTGATGAGTGCATATTTGTTGAATAGATGCATGAGAGCTGGTAGGAGAGTTCAGAGGATGTAGCTTTCTATTATGTTGAAATGACAGAACACACAGAACACTTCTTAGCAGAACTAGACCTATCTAAGAACAAAGCTTGAAAGTTGTACCTGGAGCATGGACGTCAATGAGAAAGATCCAAGGAGCAGAACCAGAGAATGGGCTGCCCCATGGTGAGGCAAGAGGAGGCTTGTGGGAGGGCCCTTTGAGTCCAAAGAGTAGAACCCGGGGCCAGAGAGAGGAGGCTGTGAGATCAAAGCAGTGGCTTCAGGTATGGTGTGAGACTCAAGTATGAGTGACACAGGAGTTTACCGTGGCAGAAGCCAGCAGAAGCTGGGCCCATATTTATCAGCAGGTACTCAGACTTGAATCAGGTATAGGGGACAAAGTATGTGGAGAGAAAAGTCCAAACAGAAAACCGTTTAAGGACTGGATATGGGAAGGTAGCATACACAATGCCTATCTTGGTCTGACCTGATATGCTTGAAGGTAGCATATACAATGCCTACCTTTGCCCACTGGGTCTGGTGGCACCTCTTTTATTACTCAGACTCCCAGGACGCCAACCTCCTGCCTACCTGTGCTGCTACCTGCCTCCTGTCCTGGCCACTTGACCTGGTAGGGCCTACCAGCCAGTCATGCTGCCACCCATGCAGCCCAGATACAAATTTGTGGGTTTCTTTAGGAAGGTTAAACAGAGGTCTTTTTGAAAAAAACTATCATAAACCCTGTCAAGTAACAAATGCATGCTATGACAGTCTACTGTGTAATTTAATTTTCACTTTCTAAATGGGCATAATCAAGTGATTGATATACAATCTTTTCATTTTTAGAAACTGAAAAATGGAGTTTTTGCTCCAAAACTAAGGAAGAAAGATAAGAAATCTGGTTGGAATGTTCCCCTTAGAAAGTTTCCAGGTACGATGTTACAGAATGAAGATAAGATTTAGAATTCTAAACTCCCCAAAAGGGGTCAGTGCTTGTTTTCTTGTGGGAAGAGGTGCTGGAATAAGAAACACTGAAACAGCAAAGTAAGCTATAATTTGAGTTTTAGCACTGTCCTAGTTCAAACAGCTTAAGGCCATGAGGGATAATCAAGCAGTCCAACAAAGTGAGATTTATTGACTCACTACAACAAGGGAGACCGCACACCAAAGGAACCATGGATACAAACAAAAAGAGGATTTTGAGGAAGGGTGGATTAGGATGAGATTTAAATCAAAGCAGAGTTTTGATAGACTCAAAGTAAAACAGGGCTGTGGTGATGGGGTCAACATCAGGTCTGTCCTGTGGAGGGGACCTGGGATTCTGTAACCTTGGAAATTACAAAATAAGCTAAATGTAGTATGTTGTGTTCTGAAATCCCTTTCTGAAGTTCTGCACCAGGGTTGGAAATTAAGGCTACTTTTCTATGTTAAGTGACCTAGCTCCTCCAGGCAAGACTGGGATATTTTTGTTTTTATTTGTATGATTTCAAACAGCAAAGTTTCTGATAATCTGTGCTTTTGTAGAACCAGATCTCTTGGTGAGTGGAAAGCAGTAGCCATTCAAAGAGGAGGTTGTTATGACATTTTACTGTACTATGTACTTGGGAGAAATAATATTTCCTGCTGATCTTGCAATTGGTTTTATCTGTCTGCTTTCCCAGCTTAATGTAGAATGTTGTGGAAGGTAGCAAGGCAGTGTTTTACTTTTTCAGCCTGGGCTAATTTTTTTTCTTAGTGCTAATTCACTAAGTGGGGTCTTTTTATATATTGTTACTTCTAGGGAAAGAATGTGATGACAATGGTCTCTTGTTAAAAGGTTTCCAATATGAAGCAATATTTGCATGATTTTATATATATAATTACATATGTTCATAGAAAAATGTTTTTACTCTAATTTTAGACCTTGGGATAGGTGAAAGAACTGACCCTAAAACTTTGAAAGATCTTCGCTTCTCAGAGAGCCCACTGGAAATCCTAGCTTGCCGTGAAGAGTCAGGTTCTAGACCACCTTCCCACCAGTCCCAGGTAACTTCTCAGGAGAATCTTTAGGATGCTAATGGCTCTCTTATTTTTAATACGTCCCATGAAACCCTTTAAACCAATGCCTCCCAACCTTTTCACCATGTGCCAGGCACTGTTACAGTGCTGGGGATACTGTGTTAGGCAAGAAAGGAGACTGTATTCATGGAGCTTACACTTTTTTTTTTTAGGATTGAATTAAAAATTTACATGGAGCTTACATTTTATTGGGAATGGGAGCAGACAGATAACATGTAAATAAAACAAAATTTAAATAGTGATACATTTCATGGAAAATATAAAATTGGATAATATAATAGAAGAGTGGTTCTCAACATATGGCCCATAGACTAGCAGCATCAGCATTACCTGGGAGCTTATTAGACATGCAATTCTCAGGCCCCAGCCCAGACTCACTGAAGCTGACACTCTGGATTTGGAGCCCAATAATCTGTGTTTTAATTAGTCCTCCTTATGGTACACATTCAGTTTGAGAACCTCTGAGATGGAGAATGACCATGGTGTGTGGACAAGAGTGGTTCTCAATTTAGGGTAATAAGGAAAGGCTTCCTTGAAGAGGTGACATTTGAATTGAACCTTCATGATGAACGGAAGTCAGCCCTGCACAGATATTTGGGAAAAGCATTCCAGCAGCAGGAACAAGTACAGCAAATTCTCCTGGAGGTGTTTGAGGGCTCACAGTGGGGCTGGTATGAGTGGAGCATGGTGAGAAATGTAGGGGATGAGGTGGGAGAGGTGGGCTGGGCCTGGAACAGAGCCATGTTTCTCAAACACACTGCACATTAGTATCACCTGAGAAACTGTGAACCAAGCCTGGAGACCTAATTTCGGAAATTCTCATTTGATTGGTCTGGCTGGGCATGATTTTTTTAAAAATTGACTCCTAACTGATTCTAATGGGCAGCTGTGGTTGGGAATCACTTTTGAGAGGGACTTGAATTTCGTTGCAAATATATTGGGCTTTATTCTGTTTGTAAAAGGAATCCATTTGGAATGCAAAACACAAACTCATTTACATTTAAATTTTTTTCACTTTGGCCGCAGTCTGGAGTTTAGACTGTAGAGGAGTCATTAAGGAGGCTTCTGCTTCCTTGGCTTGGGCCAAGGTTATAGCATTGGTGAGAGTAGGAAGTGTTGGAGTCCAGATATATTTTGAAGTCCAGAGCTGGCAGGTTTGAGGAACAAGTAGGATAAGAAGAGAGGATTTAAGAATGACTCATGCTCAGGCCATGAATATTTGGATTACCTGGAATTGTTGAAGAGTTGTTTCCAAAGGAAAGATAGAATAAAATAATGTATAAAGATCCCAAGATTTGGGATCTCCTAAAACTAGAAATCTAGGGACAAAGCCATATTATGGAGAATCCGGAGTTCAGAAAGCCCAGGAGGCCAGAAAAGGACCACAAAATTTTTTTCTCCCATTCTTTTCATGTCAGTGACAGATTCTTCTAGGTGTTTCAACTTAATACAATCTGAAGCACATTTCAGCAAATATCAGAATTAATGAAACTGCTGGTTGCTGCAGCCACTAGGGAAACAAGATGTCTCTGAGCTAAGCATATGACCAGGAGCTCCTTCACGGGCGAGGCAGAGTATATGCATGATGTAGGTTGGGTAGAAGATCAGTGACATCTGATACCTGGCTTTAGTGTCTGGGGCCAGGAATTGTGAGTTCTCTAGAAACATGGAATACCTCAGCCAACTAAAGGGCTCATCTCTCTCTACTCATCCCTAGCCAACTGCTGACAAGAAGCACTACGGCTTCCGTGTTGCCACAGCTGATGAATTTGTAAGAGAAGCCAGAGATCTGCATCTTAATATGTAAAAACCTCGTTTGAAACTAGCAATTAATTCAAGTTTTGAAACACTGTGTGGGCCAACATGTATAGACCAAATGAAACTCAGTGGCAGACCAGATTTGGCCAAAACTCTATCACACTGTAACTTCTGGTCTACTCCATGCTGGCTCTGAGACAAAACCTGCTAAAAAGTTCTGACTGCTACCCATTGACTGCAGGATAAAGTCTAGAGTCCTAGACTCGGCCCACAGGTATTTTGGGAATTTACCAGGATCAGATAGGCCTGAATTCACACTATACTTAATGTTGACATGACCTCAAGCAGGTGACTCAAACTCTTAGAGCCTTAGCATCCTCATTGATTACATGAGCCTCATGATCTGATGCACTGAAAAGGGGAAAACATAATTTCTTTGGTATTCATGCCAAAAAGCATGACTGATCCAATTACAAGGACTAAACCAAATTGAAGGCGATGCTGCAAAACACCTGACCTATTCCTCTTTAAAAATATCAAGGTCATGAAAGATAAAGAAGGACTGAAGAACTATCCCAGATTAAAGGAGGCAAAAGTGACATGACAACAAAATGCATAGTGTGACACTGAACAGGACCCTGGGCCAGAAAATATGTGTGTGTGTTTGTAAAAGACATTATTGGCACAATTGATAAAATCTGAATAAGGTCTGTGGATTTGATAACACAGCTGTATCATTAACATTCCTAATTTTGATAATTGTACTGTTATTGTGTAAGAGAACATCCTTGTTCTTAGGAAACACACCCTGGATTATTTAGGGGTAAAGCAACATCATGACTGTAACTTATTCTCACATGATTCAGAGAGAGAGAATGATAAAAAGGGCGAAATGTCAATGTAAACAACTGTTCAAACTGGTGATATTTGTCTGTGCTCACACCCTTTTCTGTAAGTTTGAAGTTGCATGAAAACAAAATATTACAAAAATAAAATAATATGGGGATAATATTCCCCATCTTATAGGCCCATTGTGAAATGTCAAGATAATGGCTACAAAAAAACCTGTACAATTTACTCCTATTAAACCCTTGATAAATGTTAGCTTGTCTCCCTTCACGTTCTTTCTCCAACTTTCCTTTCCCATCTCGTTCTTTTGCCACTCTGACCTCTAGACCACATCAAAGCACTTGCAAATCCCAGGACACACCATGCACTGCCCTGTCACTGTGACTTTGCAAGGGTGTTTTCTCTCCTAGGAATCTCCCTTTCCCTTCTGTCCGTTTGACAAATTTCTCTTTATTCTTCAAGGCCTAGCTCAGATGTCATCTCTTCTGGGAAGCCCTCGAGCAAGTGAATGTGATCATTCTCTCCTCTAGGTTTCCATGAGACTCAACACAGATTTGTCAAAGTACTTATCCCATTGTATGTCAGTTATTTTGTATGTGTAAGAGTCAGCTCCTTGAAGACCAAGACCATGTGATATTTATCTTTGTCCCCATCCCTGCATTAAGCACAGTGTCTGGTACATAGAGGATACTCAGTTAAAAGTTTATTGAAGGTTTCTGGACTAGAGCAGACAGTTGCTACATATTTTCCTGTAAGTGACTCCTTTTGAGTTTCCCAGGGATATAATCTTTGAGGAAAGTAAATTTTAACTTAGGTTTTTAATTTAAAAATCCTATCTATCTATGGTAAATTCAGGTGATTTTTATGTAAACTTTTGTATTTAAAAGTTTATACATACATATAATTATGAATAATGCTAAGTAATTTTTAAAATAAATTTTGGGTACTGGGTTATTAATTATTTATAACTTTATCATGTTTTTTAAAGCATGGATGCTAGATATAAGATAAAACATTAAAGTGAACTTTTAATGGAATTTTATTATCCATAGCTTTTACCATGTTATATTGATTTTAATCTTTTTTTTAAAATTTCAGTTCCCTAGTTTTGCACATGTAGCCAGCCAGAAGAGTTTGACTAGCACTGAGATCACAAGAATTCAGAGGGAGACAGACTTTCTCAAGTAAGTATTGCATTGTCTTTATTCTTTCTTAAAATTTCTAAGACACATTGTGGTCAAAGATAAGAAATAATGAAGTTTGCCATCTTCCAACTTTTTTTTATTGTTAAATTTTTACGGCTTTTTAAGGTATAATTGACAGATAGTACAATTGACATATGTATATAACCACAAAACTATCCCCACAATCAAGAAAATAAACAAATCCATCACCCCCACATTTCCTTATATAATTTTGCAATCCCTCCTTTGTGTCCCCCTATCCCCTACAGCAACCTCTGACTATAGCTTAGTTTGCATTTGATTCTCCATATAAATGGAAAAATCCAATGTGAACTCTTTTTTGGCCAGGCTTCTTTCACTCTGCATTATTATTATTATTATTTTAAGATTTATTTTATTCATTTATTTCTCCCCACTCTCTTGTTGATTGCACTTGCTGTGTCTGTTCGTTGTGTGCTCATCTTCCTTTTAGGAGGCACTGGGAAATGAACCTTGGAGGGAGCTGAATGTGGGAGGGAGGTGTCTAATCCCTTGAGCCACCTCTACTCCTTGCTTTGTTGTCTCTCTCACATTTTCCTCCTTGTGTCTCTTGTTGCATCAGCTCACCGTGCCAGCCCATCACTCAGCTTGCCATCTTCTTTTTTTTTTTTAGATTTATTTATTTATTTCTCCCCCCTCCCTCCATTGTCTGTTCTCTGTGTCCATTTGCTGTGTGTTCTTCTGTGTCTGCTTGTATTCTCATTAGGCAGCTCTGGGAACCAATCCTGGGACCTTCCAGAGTGGGAGAGAGATCATTCTTTTGCGCCACCCCAGCTCTCTGGTCTGCTGCCTCTTTTTTTTTTTTAAAGATTTATTTTTATTTATTTCTCTTCCCTACCCCCTTCCCCCCGCCCCAGTTGTTCTCTGTATCCATTTGCTGCATGTTCTTCTCTTTGTCCGCTTCTGTTGTTGTCAGCGGCATGGGAATTTGTGTTTCTTTTTGTTGTGTCATCTTGCTGCGTCAGCTCTCTGTGTGTGCGGCGCCATTCCTGGGCGGGATGCACTTTCTTTTGTGCTGGGCAGCTCTCTTTACAGGGCGCACTCCTTGTGCATGGGACTTCCCTACGTGGGGGACACCCCTTCGTGGCATGGCACTCCTTGCGCGCATCAGCATTGCATGTGGGCCAGCTCCACAAGGGTCAAGGAGGCCCAGGGTTTGAACTGCAGACCTCCCATGTGGTAGACGGATGCCCTATCCACTGGGCCAAGTCCGCTTCCCTGCTGCGTCTTTTATTGTCTCTCCTCTGTGTCTCTTTTTGTTGCATCATCTTGCTGCGTCAGCTCTCTGTGTGGGCCAGCACTCCTTGTGTGGGGCAGCACTGCACTCCACGTGGGCCAGCTCGCCACATGGGCCAGCTTGCCTTCACCAGGAGGCCCTGGGTATCACACCCTGGACCTCCCATATGGTAGACAGGAGCCCAATTGCTTGAGCCACATCTGCTTCCCCACATTATTATTAATTTTTTTTTTTCCAGAGGTACTGGGGATTGACCAGAACCTCATATATGGGAAGCAGGCGCTCAACCACTTGAGATACATCCACTCCCCATGCATAATTATTTTGAGATTCATTATTATTATGTATAACAAATATTTGATTCTTTTATATATTTCAGTAGTATTCCATTTTATGGATACACTACAATTTGCTTATCCATTCATGTATTGATGGACATTTGTGTCAAAAACTATTACAGTTTTTACAGCAGATAAAGCTGCTATGAATATTTTTGTACAAGTCAGTGTGTAGACAGAAATGCTTTCATTTATCTTGGGTAAATACCTAAGAGTAGAATGACTGTGTGATATAATAAGTATATGTTTAACTTTTAAGGAACTGCCAGACTTTTCCAAAGTAGTTGTATCATTTTAGATTCCCATCAGCAGTATATGATAATTCCAGTTTCTCTATATCATTGCCAACATTTTATTTTTGTATTTAGCTGTTCTAGTGAGAGTGTGATAGTATCTCATTGTGGTTATAACTTATATTTTCCTAGTATCTAATGATGTTGAGGATTGTTTTATGGGCTTATTTGGCATCCATACATCTTCTCTGATAAAGTGTCTGTTCAAATTTTTGCCCATTTAAATAATTGGATTATACGTCTCCTTATTGTAGTCATATGTATTCTTTGTCAAATATATGTTTTGCAAATATTTTCTTCCAGTCTTTGACTTGTCTTCATTTTCTTAACACTATCCTTTGAAGAGCTAAAGTTTTAAATTTTGATGAAGTCCCATTTACTATTTTTCTTTTGTACTTAATGCTTATTTTGTCATGTTATTTAATCCACACCAACATCATTAAGATTTTCTTCTATGTTTTCTTCTAGAAGTTTTTAAGTTTATCTTTTGCATATTGGTCTTTGACCCATTTTTTGTATATAGTGTGAGATAAGGTTTGAGGTTCATATTTTTGCATATGGATTTCTAATTATTCCAGTATCATTTGTTGAAAGATTATTCTTTCGTGTTGGATTTAGAATATTTGGCAAAAATCAATTGACAGTAGAGTAGGTATAACTCAGTGGTTGAGCACCTGCCCTGCATGTACAAGGTCCCAGGCTCAATCCCCCGTACCTCCTGAAAACAAAGAAACAAACAGAAAACCTCAATGGACAATATTTATTTCTGGACTCTGTATTCTGTTCATTGATGTTTGCCTATATTTATTCACTACAACCCTGCCTTGATTACTGTGGTTTTTGAAATAAGTGTTGAAATCAAGTATTGTAAATCTTCCAACTTTGTTCTTCTTTTAAGAAGGTGTTCAGCCATTCTACTCATTTATATTTTCAAATAAATTTTAAAAGCAGCTTGTCAATTCTGCAAAAAAGTCGTCTGAGGTTTTGATTGGGATTGAATTGAATCTATACTCAATTTATGGAAAATGGACATTTTAACAATATTGAGTCTTACAGTTCATGAAAATGGGATATCTTATCACTTATTTAGGTTTTCTTTACTTTCTTTTGGCAGTATTTTTAATTTCAGTGTACAGGTTTTACATATCTTTGTCAAATATATTCCTAAGAACTCCAATCTCCCCTCTCCTCATGTAATGTTTTTAATGTTATCACAAATAGTGTTGTTCTTTTAAACTTCATTTTCTTATTATCTATTCCAAGAATATAAAATGTAATTGTTTTTGTGTAGTGGCCTTGTATGCTGCAAACTTGCTAAACTCACTTATTCTATTAGCTTTTTTCATATATTTTGTAGATTTTCTACATGGGTTATTAGTTTGCCTGCAAATAAAGGCACTTTTACTTCTTCCTGTCCAATTTGGATGCCTTCTATTTTTTTTCTTAACTTATTGCAATGGCCTGAACCTTAATTACAATTTTGAAAAGAAGTGTTTATAGTGAACATCTTTGCCTTATTCCTGATCAAGGGGAAAGCATTCTGCCTTTTAACATTAAATATGGTCTTTTTTTTTTTTTTTTTTTTTTAAGATTTATTTATTTATTTAATTTCCCCCCCTCCCCTGGTTGTCTGTTCTTGGTGTCTATTTGCTGCGTCTTGTTTCTTTGTCCGCTTCTGTTGTCGTCAGCGGCACGGGAAGTGTGGGCGGTGCCATTCCTGGGCAGGCTGCACTTTCTTTTCACGCTGGGCGGCTCTCCTCACGGGCGTACTCCTTGCGCGTGGGGCTCCCCCACGCGGGGGACACCCTTGCGTGGCACGGCACTCCTTGCGCGCAACAGCACTGCTGCATGGCCAGCTCCACATGGGTCAAGGAGGCCCGGGGTTTGAACCGCGGACCTCCCATATGGTAGACGGATGCCCTAACCACTGGGCCAAAGTCTGTTTCCCTAAATATGTTCTTAGCTACAGATTTTTGTTGATGATCTTTATCAGTTTGAGGAAATGCTCTTCTATATGCCTAGTTTGATAAGGTGTTTTTTTTTTTTTTATCATTTTATCGGATAATCAGCTATTAGTTTTCATCCACATTGATTGTCTGTAGGTTTTTGAAAGTGGAGACAGGTACATAGGTAACCAATGTATAGGGCCTGTTTGAGGAATCTTCATCCTCATTACATTTTCTGGACAACTGTACATGGATATGGTATAGGGCATTCCTTATCCCTTTGGCCCAGATAGCCTGGTTGAGCCTTGTGTCCATGCGTACATCTGGCGTTCCCATCTCCTTCATGGCAAATTTCTGGATCTCTCTGAGGGCCCAAGGGGCACATTTCTTGTAGCCCACTCTGTGCATGTGCTTGTGAATGTTGATGGTGTACTCCCTGCTCACCATCTTGTTGATGGCAGAATGGCCCTTTTTCTTCTCGCCATCTTTCTTACTGGGAGCCATTCTGTCTCAACCATTCTCTGTATATATATATATATATATATTTTTTTTTTTTTTTTTTCTGGCTCTGAGTTTCCTTACACAGACTGATCAGTACCCAGTTGAAAACTTGAAGGTCTTTGAAGCTCTGTCTCTATGCAGCTCTCTCTTCTCTGATATTCCTTCGTGCAAACTCTAGCTGTGTGGGCCTCTTCAGTCTCCCAGCTATGTGTCCTCCATTCAGAGTTCCTCCTTTCTGCAGTCTACCCTGGAGCCTCTCTCCTGGCAATAAACTGGGGCCATTATATGGCTCTATTGTTTGTTTCCTCTTTCTCATGGTTCATTGGCACTGTCTGTTATCCAGTGTCTGAAACCTGTTGTTTCATTCATTTTTTCTGGGTATGTTTTGTTTTTGTTGGTTTTGTTGTTTCAGGAACAAGAGTACATCTGCTCTCTTTTATGTTATATTTAAGTAGAAATCCCTCAAACTGCTAGAATTCATCAAAAATGCTTGCTTCAAGCCACTTTCTGTACTGTTCCCATGAGTAGAATGCCATCCCCACTTCTCCTTCTGGCAAACGGTTATTCAGCCTTTTATGTCCTGCTTAAATGTAGCATCTTTTCTGAGGTTTCCCAATCCTTTCTCCATCCTTTTATTGTTCATAGCACATTTTACATGCCTTGTCTTAATATTTTTCATGGTGTGTTAAACATGTTTTCCATGGTTTTCCTCCTGTGGATCCAAGCTCTTAAGGAGAGGTTTCAGGTATCATTTCATCCTCTAATGTGCTCTGAGCTGACAGTTAGTAGATCTTGAGGGGTTTGTTAAATGAATGGACAGATAAAAGCACCGATAAACCCTCTTATCAGAGGCTCCATTGACTGTTGAGTATGAGTTTTGGGAATAGAAAGGAGATTGTTGTTGCCCTGGTGGGTTCAGGCAGCAGATGTACTTGGATCTCAACAATATGGGCTGGTGAGGAAGGACGTGATGGGATGAAGAATGTGGGAAATGAACTCAGTCATCATGGTAATTGTTAGAAGGCCATGATGGAGGTGAGTGCAGTCAGCCTAGCCATCTAGTGCACAGTATCCAAACATCATAGGAACTGAGGAGGAGTTTGGATAGATGGGTCACAGAATCAGGGGCCCAACCTCCCTAGAAAGGCATGAAAGCAGAAATATTATTCACCAGATAGCCCAATTTCAGGCATCCATTCACTTTTGGCTTATAGAATCTAGATGGGCAGCTATGAGTTAAATGATGGGATCCAGCTGCCTAAGAAAGGGATCAGATATTGTAAAGCAGGGCATTGGGATTCTAACCAGGTGGGCAGAGACAAAGGCAGGGCTTCAGTGGTCATAAACCTTTACAGTGGCAGGGAAGGTGACCTGTTACTCGGATTTTCATCAGGCAGGAAGGTAGAAAAATGCAATGTAGACATTATTGAAATTCCCAGGGCTCCCTCTCAGCCCACTAAAAAGAAGGCCAAGGCCACTGAAAAAGTTCCTGCCCTGGTCAGGAAGTGGGTTGGGCCCTAGCGTACACATGAAGAGAGAGCACCAGTGACCAGTGGTTCCAACTGTGAGGCCACATTATGATAAAATCATCTGGGAAGCATCTCCTACCTTGAACCTGTCCCGTAGTCTTTGCACTGGCCTGCTTTTTGTTTTGTTTTTAAGAATGTTTGAATGCTGTTAGAATTTCACCAGTCTTCTTAATGTGGGCCCTTCAGAACATGGCCAACCAGGAACCTGTTTTGTTATAGGTGTGCCCACTGCCTTGCCCCCCGCCCATCTGACCCTTTTGCTCGCTTCTGTCAAGAATGTGGCTCTCCTGTCCCACCCATATTTGGCTGTCATCTCCCACCCCCGGAGGGAGCTCAGGTGAGCAGCAGAATCTTTACAACATCTTTCAATGGTTTATTTCAACTACAACACAGTGCCTGGCACACACCAAGCATAATATAAATACTCATTGAAAGAATGACTGGCTGATTATCTCTTAATGTTCTACTTAAAATCAGGAAAACCTGTAGTACTTCAGTTTTTTTATTGTGGTCTCATAGAAGATCAGGTTCAGAAGAGGTTGAAATAATTTTTTTTAATGAGGCATCCATAGATAAATAAATATTTCCTACCCATTTGAGGTTTCTGTTCATAACCTGGGTACAATAACGAAATATATTCTAAAAATAAATGTAAAGAAGTTCAAATTAAAAGCCTAAGTACATCTATAAAATATGTCATTCTTTGCAAAGAAGCTATTTATATAAGTTGTAGATTGATTAGAATATTTAAATATAAAAGCTTTGACTGATTAACTCAATGTAATAATGGATACCATTCTATCACTGATTTTGTAGAAAGTTACAAAAATAAAAAATACGTGACTTGTTAAAAATCAAAACCATTACCAAAACGTGTTCATCTTTTTTTTTAAGACTTATTTTATTTATTTCTTCCCCCCATTTCTCCTGTTGTCTGCTCTGTGTCCATTCTCTGTGTGTTCTTCTGTGTCTGCTTGTATTTTCATCAGGCAGCTCTGGGAACTGATCCTGGGACCTTCTGGAGTGGGAGAGAGGCAATTACTCTCTTGTGCCACCTCAGCTCCCCTGCTCTACTATGTCTTCTTATTCTCTCTCCTCTGTGTCTCTTGTTGCATCATCTTGCTGTGCACGCTCTCTGCATTGACTGGCACTCTTACATGGGGTAGCTTTCCTGTGCTGGGCAGTGTTCCCACACAGGGCGACTCTCCTGCATGGGGCCACATTCCCTCATGGGCTGGCACTCTGCGTGGGCCAGCTTGCCACATGGCCAGCTTGCCCTCATCAGGAGGCCCTGGGCATCAAAACTGGGACCTCCTATATGGTAGACAGGAGCCCAATTGGTTGAGCCACATCCATTTTCTTGTGTTCATCTTTTATACATTTGTTATTTTGGGTTTTGTTTTTTTTTGGATTGGAGTTTATAAAATGAAATAAAGGGTCTGTGTCATTGATTGAGAAATGACTATCTTTAAAGAGATAAACATTAAGAAAAAAATTGCAGATATGCCCATGGGGGATGCTGATTTCAATGGAGCTTATGGGATCCCAGAGTAGCAGAGGTCAAGTGACAACACAACTGCCAAAGACAAGATGGGTACATCTACTATAAAAGGTAGCAGTGGTGTTTGGTAATCAGAATCTGATCCTGGTGCCCCTAGAAACTGAATAGATGGGCAGCCTAGTTGAGTATATTTTGCTCTATATAACAACATTAACAACAAAGAAAAAGCTAGTTCTAGTAGCCAAAAATCTGACTTGAGTTCCCACAAGGGAGTCATCATAGTCTTTCACCCAGTTTCCAAACCTAAGTCAATTTACAAACCCAGAACCTTCGATTGAAAGGGAATCTGGGTCCCTTGAGAAAGGACCCTGCAGCATTGAAAACATATACCATAAATCCTCCTCTAAGCCTTCCTTGCAGGGACCTGTGGGCTTCACTAGAGTGCCAGTGCATCAGGGAAAAGGAGATGTGCAAACCTTTGGGATATTATTAGACACTGGTTCTGAATGGACACTACTTCTTGGAGATCCAAAACACCACTGTGGTCCACCATTAGAATGGGGGCTTACAAAGGTCAAGTGATACATAGAGTCATTCTTCAAGTCTGACTCATAGTTTTCGCTTCATGGATTTTGAGGGTCCATTGTTAGGGTTGTATACATTTATAATTACTATATCTTCTAGATGGGTTGAACCTCTTATCATTATGAAATCTCTCTTTGTGTCTAGTAATATTTGTCTTAAAGTCCATTTTTTTCTGATATTTATATAGCCACTTTAGCTCTCCTATGGTTCATTTGCTTTGTTTCTTTCATTTTGCTTTCAACCTATTTATATCTTTGAATCTAGGATGTGCCTCTAGTAGGCAGTATATAGTCTTGCTTTTTAAATTTGGTCTGAAAATTTCTACCTCTTAAGTGTAGTGTTTATTTTATTTACATTTAATGATATTTTTTGATATGGTTGGATTTACATATGACATTTTGCTATTTTTTCTATTTGTTTCTTTTTTTGTTTCTCTGTTCCTCCTCTACTGCCTTCTTTGTGTTCAATAATCTTTAGTGTACCATTTTAATTCTTTTGTTGGTTTCTTTTTACTACCTTTTTAAAAACTTATTTTCTAAAAGGTGCTCTAGGGATTACAATGTACATCTTAATTTATCACAATATACTTCAGAATAATATTAACAATTCCAGAATAATAATATCTTAATTGCTCAGTAGCGCTCCTTTTCATTTCCCTTTCATCTTTTATGTAAAACATAGTCACATATTTTACATCTATATATGTTACAAAATGAAAAATTCAGTGTTATGCAACTGCATGTTATTTTAAGGAATTTAAAAGAAAATATAAGAAACATACTTTTAAAAGATTTATTTAATTAGTTATTTCCCCCCTCCCTGCCCTGCTGTTTTTTGCTGTCTGTATCCATTTGCTGTGTGATCTTCTGTATCTCTATCTCTTTTGGTCTCCTTTTCTCATTTTTCCTCCTCTAGGATTCACCAAGATTCAATCCTGGGGACCTCTGATGTGGAGAGAGGTTCCCTATTAGCTGTGCCATCTCAGCTCCTGGTTTCTGCTGTGCTTCACCTTGACTCTCCCCTTCGTCTCTCTTTTGTTGCATCATCATCTTGCTGCGTGACTTACTTGCGTGGACACTGGCTTACCGCACAGGCACTCAGCTTGCCACATGGGCATTCAGCTAACCACATAGGCACTGGCTTGCCACGTTGGCACTGGCTCACCATGTGGGCACTGGCTCGCCACATAGGCACTCTGCTTTTACACCAGAAGGCCCCAGGGATTGGACCCGGGTCCTCCCGTATGATAGGCGGAAGCCCTTGAGCCACATCTGCTTCCCAAGAAACATATTTTTTGAGTTGTGTATATTTATTCACTTATTTACTATATCTGGTCTCTTAATTTCTTCCTGTGGATTCAGTTTATCTAGAGTCACTTCCTTTCAGACTGAAAGACTTCCTTTAGTATTTCTTGTAAGGAAGTTCTGCTAGCAACAGTTTTTCAGTCTATTTATCTGAGAATAGGTTTATTTTACCTTCATTTTGAAAGATTGTTTTGCTAAGTATAAAATTCTTGTTTGGCAATTATTTATTCTTTCATCACATTGAATATGCCATTCAACTGCCTTGTGGCCCCCTTTATTTTTTTTTAATACCACCCCCCCCCCCCCCGCAGTTTGCATGCTGTCTGTTCTCTGTGTCCATTTGCTGTGTGTTCTTCTGTGTCTGTATTTATTTATTTTCCCTCCCCCTTGCGGCTTGCTTGCTGTCTGCTCTGTGTGTCCATTTGCTGCACACTCTTCTGTGTTTTTGCTTGTCTCCCTTTTTTGTTGCGTCACCTTGCTGAGTCGGCTCTCCACGGCACTTGCGGGCTGGGCGGTGCTCCATGGTGTCTGTGGGCTGGGCAGCTCTTGGCAGTGTACGGGTGAGGCTGCTTTCACAAGGGTTTGCATCCCAGGGCCTCCCATATGGTAGACGGGAGCCCAACTGATTGAGCCACAGCTGCTTCCCTGGCCTCCATTATTTTTTTTTGTCTTTATTTTTTAATGTTACGTTAAAAAAATATGAGGTCCTCATATACCCCCCACCCCCCTCACCCCACTCCTCCCCCCATAACAACAACCTACTCCATCATCATGAGACATTCATTGCACTTGGTGAATACATCTCTGAGCACCGCTCCACCTCATGGTCAATTATTTTTGATAAGAAGTCAATCAAATTTTTTGTCCCCTGTATATGAGAAGTTTTCCTTTTGTCTTTAACATTAAACAGTTTGACTAAAATATACGTAAAATATATCTCTTGGAGTTCATTGACCTGGATTAATGTTTTTACCAATTTTGGGAAGTTTTCAGCTACCCCCTTCTTTCTGGAATTCCAATTACTTGTATGTTGTTATGCTTGATGCTGTACCACAGATATTTCAGAGTCTGTTTATTTTTTTAAGTCTTTTATCTCCCTATTCTTCAGGTCAGACAATTTCTATTGAACTATATTCAAGGTCACAGAGTCTTTCTTCTTCATCTCTGATCTGTTGCTGAGTTCCTTAAGTGAATTTTTCATTTCAGTTAATAATAACTTTTCAAACCCAGAGTTTTTATTTTTTAATATAATTTCTATCTTGTTATTGAGAGTATTTATTGAGCCATTGTCATTATATTTTCCATTAATTTTTTAAAACATGGTTTTATTTAGTTCTTTTAACATTTTTATAATAGCTACTTTGAAGTCTTTAGACAAAGATTGCATCTAGAAACACTCAGAGATTCTTTCTTTTGGCTGCTTTTTTCCACCTGAGTATTCATCTTATTTTCTCATTTTGCATGTTTTATAATTTTTTCTTAAATACTGGACATTTTAGGTAATCTGTCAACTCCAGATTCTGACTTTCTGTTGTTTTGTTTACTTGTATTAAATCTGTGGTGTCTGCCTCCCCTGTAATATGCAGCCATTGATGTCATTTTTTTTCTTATACTTATTTTTTAATCTAAGGTCACCCCTGTGTCTACACAGCTCAGTGTTCAGCTTAAGATTGGTTGGAGGTTGTGCTCAAATACCTCAACCTGTTAGGCTTTAACTTTATGCTAATGGATGTGTGTTGGTTGATGAGAACATTCAAAACTCAGGCTGTTCTTGAGTTTGCCCCAGATTTTACTTTTTGCTGGTTTTTCTTGCATCTCTGTTTCTAGCTCCATCAGCCAAAGATGTGTGGCTAGTGTGGGTCCACTATAGTTTAAGCTATGCATGCAGACAGTCATTGGTCAACCAAGGATATGTGGAGAACATATCAAGTTCTTCATAGCTAACTTACTTCCTAGACTTCCATATTAAGTGCTTTGTCTAGTTTACTGGTCCACTGATTGTCCCAAACAGAACCACAGTCCCAGGCTAGCAGAGCTGCTGAACCTCTCTGTTTGCTTGCTACTGAGATCATTACTTTAACAATGCTCCAAATCCAGCGAGTCTTGTCCATCGGTAGCAGCAAAGGTGATGGTTTTTCAAAATCTTCCTTGCCCTAGTAGAATACCATGACACAGCTTGCAGAGGATGGGAGCACTCCCAGGCAAGAACCACACAGACTTGTAGTGTTCTTATTTGTTGAAGTTCAGTTATTTTCAGGAAATTTTCAGTTTGTTGTGTGCCTTTGATTGACTTCTTGAGTGCTGAAATGGTTGTTTTTGAATTTTGTTCAACTTCATAATTGCTTTTTGGGGAGAGGATTTGTTGACTTCCTCACTCTGTCATGCTGTAAGTCAATGGATATTTTAGTTTTTTTCACATCTTTCTTTTATGTAATAAACATGTTTCTATATTTAGCAGAAATAAAATAACAAAGGTAATTCTTTTTAGTTATTTCATGAAAGTAAATTAAACCTTATATTTTAAGAGCTTCAGTTTTTTCATCCCAAGATAAACCTGGCATCTACCTTTGTGCAGATGGGCTTATGTGTAGAATGCGGAAGCATGGTTCCCATGAACACTCCCATCTGTGTGGTGTGTGAAGCTCCTCTCACTCTACAGCTGCAGCCACAGGCCAGCCTCCATTTGAAGGTAATGAAATGTTATTCTGTAAAAATCTATAGAAAGCAGTGTTTGAATAATTAAATGTCATTATTTGGCCAATGGGATTGGCTAAAAACTGATAAGCTAACATGTATGAAAAAATTCCACTTGTTTTTGAAAAAGGCAAGCCAGCACAAATTTAACTTGCCAGTAGGATCTAGAATGGTAAGAGGGATACATCTAAATGTGTTCTCTGATCAAAGAAGACAAGTTGCACTACTGCTAAATTAGACATTTTTTTACTTTATATATTTATAAACTTGAATATTATTATTAGTTTGGCTTATAATCTTATCCCTAATGTGAGTTCATGCTTCTGTTTGGTTTATTTGATGATGGATCTCTTGTGTAGGAAAAGAAAGACCATAATTACTCACATGGCTGAAAAAGTTAAATATCATCACATGCATTCAAAAAATTTGCCAGACAAATTATATCATCCCATAAAAATAATTTTAGAACAATCACTGATCTTACAACTGTATCCTTTCACCATTTTTCAATTTATAGTTTTTTCACCTCTTTTTTAATACCAAGTGAAGATCACTACAGGATAGAATAGGTTTAAAAAAGAGACTTTTGGGGATACAAAAGCTAGAATTTTTAGCAATGGGGAAACCCATGATCTTTTTTTTTTTAAAGATTTTTTTGAATTTATTCATCCCTGCCCCTCCTTGTTGTTTGCACTTACTCTCTGCTCTCTCTATCCATTTGTTGTGTGTGTGCTCTCTGTGTCTTCTCTTTAGGAGTTACCGGGAACTGAACCTGGGATTTCCCATGTTGGAAAGAGGCACTCAATTGCCAGAGCCACCTCACCTCCCTGCTTTGTTGTGTCTCTCATTGTCTTTCCTCTTTGTGTCTCCTTGTTGCATCATCTTGTTGCATCAGCTTGCTGTCTTGCTCTTCTTCTCCAGGAGACACAGAGAACTGAACCTAGGACCTCCCATGTGGTAGGCAGGAGCTCAATCACTTGAGCCACATCCACTTCCTAGAAACACATGATCTTAAAGTACATTTGAACTGTAACTTTCCTAAATTGTGGGTTCTGTGAGAGTGAAACGTATTGAAATTTTTGAGTTAGGGGCAAGTCCACTTGTTTCTTCCACCTCCAAGCTCCCTTATACTGTGGAACTTTCAAAACCATCCCCAGGCCACATAAATCTTTACAAAGTCTTAAGAAATGAGATTTTGAAGAACTAGCTGGGCCAAAGTCTGGTAGATGAAAATTTGCTGATCTTTTTTGTTGTCGTTGTTGTTAGATAACTACTTTGAATCTTCAGGAGATTTAGAAGGCTCTGCCGGAAGCTACCATACAGTTTTGGTGGAAGCCTATCTCTAGACGTCTTATATGTATGTGTGTATGAGAGAAAGAGAGATCAATTTTTCACTTGTTTAAGCCACTGCTATTTTGGGTGACATATTTGGTTATATTTGGTTATTTTGGGTGACATGGAGAAGTGACTCATGTATGTATTTGTGGTGGGGTGTGTGTGTGTGTGAAGATGTTCAGGCAGATGACAGAGGCTGGAAACTGCAGGTATGCCTCAAAATTTTGCGAGCAGTTTGGCTTTTTGCTGAGCTACAAAAAGTGGGGGTGCTATGGCTTGTGGGAGACAATGCCTTCTCTACCATACTTAGCACCTCAGATTTTCTCTGTGGACCATGAAGGGTTGAAAATAGGGACAGGTTTTTTTAAAGATTTATTTATTTATTTATTTATTTCCCCCTCCCTGCCCCGGTTGTCTGTTCTCTGTGTCTATTTGCTGCGTCTTCTTGTTTCTTTGTCCGCTTCTGTTGTCCTCAGCGGCATGGGAAGTGTGGGTGGCACCATTCCTGGGCAGGCTGCACTTTCTTTCGCGCTGGGCGGCTCTCCTTATGGGCGCACTCCTTGCGCATGGGGCTCCCCTACGCGGAGACACCCCTGCGTGGCACGGCACTCCTTGCGCGCATCAGCACTGTGCATGGGCCAGCTCCACACGGGTCAAGGAGGCCCGGGGTTTGAACCGCGGACCTCCCATGTGGTAGACGGACGCCCTAACCACTGGGCCAAGCCCATTTCCCGAGGGACAGGTTTTTAATGAGACTTGAATCTTAGAGAGATTTTTATCATCATAACAGCCAATCCTGGAGGCAAGTATATCTATTTTTATGGTCACACAGCCAGTATTGCTGCTTCCTATTCATAGGAGACCTATTTGGAACCAGCCCCCTGGCCTGTAAATCTTTGTTCCAGTGGCTTTCCCAGGTGTTATGAGGACAATAGGTGTTCAGATAACTTTCTTAGTCCCAGAACCCCCTTTAGGGTGAGTGGGAATACCTGGGCCAAATGCTCAGGAAAGCCAACCAACCCCACCTTGCCCAAGGCAGCTGTGAGGTCCATGGGAGCCCCACCACTGTCTCTGTTAGTCTCTAGCTCATTCCAAATAGTGCCAAAAGCACCTTCTGTCCTCTTCCTGAATGAGGAAGACAGACCCAACCGCTATTGTGCACATATCACCTTGTATGGATTTAAAGGCCAAGAAATTTTGCTCTATGAGACATATATATATATTTGTTATCTTCCAACTGCTTTGAAAGGAAAAGTTCTATCCCAGTGACTAAGTTGTATCTATTAAATTATTTAAAACAATCCAACAAGGTAAAATTTTTCAAATGCTGTGAATGAGATGGCAAATAGGGTGTATTAGTCAGAGTTCTCTAGGGAAACAGAATCAAGAAGAGATATCTGTTAGTAGTATGAGATTTTATAAGAGTCTTTCACATGACTGGGGGATGCACAAGTCCAGGTTCCACAGGCAGGCTGCAACCAGGGGCTCCAGTGAAAGTCCAGTGAAGGTTTTTGTTTTTTTTTTTTAAGGGAAGCCATTGTTTTTGTTTGTTTGTTTTATTTCTCTCCCTTTCCCCCCACGGTTGTCTGCTCTTTGTGTCCATTCGCTGTGTGTTCTGTGTCCACTTGCATTCTCGGTGGCTCCAGGAATCTGTGTCTCTTTTTTTTTTGTCTTTATTTATATTTTTAATATTACATTAAAAAAATATGAGGTCCCCATATACCCCCCACCGCTCTGTCAGCTCTCCGTGTGTGCGGCACCACTCCTGGGCAGACTGCACTTTATTTTTCATGAGGGACAACTCAATGCAGGGCACACTCCTTGCGTGTGGGGCTCCCCTATGCAGGGGACACCCCTGCCTGGCACGGCACTCCTTGCGCGTGGCAGCGCTGCATGTGACCCAGCTCACCACATGGGCCAGGAGGCCCTGGGTTCAATCCTGGACCTTCCACATGGTAGGCGGACACTCTTATCAGTTGAGTCACATCCGCTTTCCTCAGTGAAGGTTCTTGATGAGTTCTGGGAGATGTTGGCTGTCCAAAGATGAGTGGGAAATTCTCTCTCAATGCTGGAATCATTTCACCTTTTAAGGGATTCAACTGATTAGGTTAAGCATCACTCATTGCTGATGGCAATCTCCCTGATTGATGTAATTATAACCAGCTATTTACCACTGCAATAAAGTCAATGGTGACTAAAGTCCATAAATGCCCTTGTATTACAGTTAGCCCAGTGCTTGCTTGACCAAACAACTGGGCACAATTACCTGACCGAGTTGACACAATAGCCTATCACAAAGGGGTATTGGTTTTTTTAAAGAAATCCTCTTCATAGGTGGTTAGTATTCTTTCTGAGGCACTCTAATGGTGACCTAAGTCCAAGATCATTCTCTGTGTGGCACTGACCCTCAGAACAGATAGAGATCCACTATAGACTCATAAAATAAATTTAAGGGTTATGATAGCATTTCTACAAGATGGGAAATAGAGGGCCTCATACAGAGCAGGGGCAAGTATTTTCTCATGAAACTTTCATTTCAGGTATATATGTATATATGTGTATATGTGCATATATATTCATATATACAGGCATTTGAATATATAAGTGTGTGTAGTAGATTATGATATCAAATTATTTCTAACTGTGGGTCATGGTAAATTCTAGAAGGAATCAGGCCTGACAAGGTGCCCAAAGCATCTCAAAGACCACTAGAAAAAGCTGTTGATCAAGAAAGACAGGTTTGGGGTTCCATATCTCCCAGCATGTAACCCCAATGGCTGTGCCAGGTTTATTATTATTAGACTTACAACAGTATGGTAACCCACTCCTTTGATAATCTTAGGAGTATTTTGGAAGGGAGAAGGCAGTGAAAAGTATTTATGGCAGTTTAGTGCTAGAGCTGGATGGTTTTAAAAAAGGTCTAGTAAGGCAGGGAAGTGGTCGGGATTGAGCAGATTTAGGATTGAGCAAAGCTATGATGCTAGTTTTGGATTGTGGCCCCTGTAAGATCAGGTCTGGAAGTGAGTCTGGATACATAAGCTATTGGACTTGCTAAATCAGCAGTTTTAGTGGGTCTACAGTCTTCTCTTCCAGTATTTTTTTTAAACTCAGGGATAGGAAATTTGTTTCACTTCTCCATGGGTTTCACTAGATCTTTTTTGAGGCAATGTCTTCAGGAAGATTGCAGCCCTAAATCTTATAGAAAAGCCCTTCCAACTGCAGATCATGTTCCATTCACTGAGGAATGCTGGAACCAGGGTGTGTCAGGAGACACTAGTGGAGAACAAGACTGTGATTTCTGCCATTTTGAATAGCAGTCAGTCCCTCTCTGCACTTGACGAGTGCTCTGGCTGGGAAATTCAATTTCCTCATTTGGCTCGGGGTCCTAGGAAGAACTTCTACTAAACTGGAGTTAACCAGATCTAGAAAGGTTAGAGAGACTTCATAGGGCTGCCTAGTGACACTGGCACTAAAACCCTAGGAGTAGAACTTTCTTTTTCTTGATCATCCTCTTTATCTGCATCAGCTTCACAACCCTCCTCAGTTTCAGGAAACCTAGTTGTTGGAGTGGAAAGGAACATTTGTATATCACTGGCCATCAACAATGGGAAATGATAGTGTCCTGATAATACAAAATAGTCCAGGGACAAAACAGATGTTAGCAAACCCCTGATAGCTGAAGTCTAGTTAGACTATTTAACCATCACTTCTTTTTTTTCCCTTTTTCTGTACTGGAACTTAATTTCAGGTTCCTGACTCAGAAAATTGCACTTACCTTTCCTTTTTGAAGCAGTCTTTTTTCTGCATGAGAAACTACAGAGCAAACTTGAAATCACAATTAACATAGAGTCCCATGGGAGAGAAACCCCAGTCCAAGAACTGGGTTACTTGTAAACACATAGATAAGCTTTTGCTGGTCTTGGCCCCTTCTTTGAACTGTTCAAACCATGAAATGAAGAGGCCTATTGATTATCAAGTTTTCTACATTGGTGGAGAAAAAACACAACTCACACATCATCAGTATAACATTTTCAATTTGCCTTCCCAAGGCCAAAATGAATACTCTTTCTCAGTTTGTTTCAGTTTTATTTCGAAAGCTATGTTCATTTGTATGACACTATTTTTTTTTTTGTAATTCTAAACCAAACCCAATATTTCAGGGTCTGGGTCTTATAATAAGGTCTGTAGCTGGCCAGTTGGCTGGAAAGACAGGATTTCTTCGCTCAGTGATTTGCTCAGGAGAACTTGTATTTCTTCCTCTATTTTCAAGGAGAAGGTATTCTGCCCAGGCTGCGGCACAGGGAATCCTGCTCACCTGAGTCACTGTGTCACCTGTGAGGCGGCCCTGCCTTCATCACAAGAGGTAGGCTGACTCCGTTCCTATATTTAATGGCTCCTAAATATTCAATGTTAAGGACAATAAACAGAAAGAATTATTATCTGGGGTGGAAGGAAAGAGTGGGAAGGTGGAGAGAGACAAAAAAACAACAACACTTCTCATGGCAAATGAAGGCAACATTTCCATATGTAGAGAAGGACCTTATATATTCATCCATACAAAATGTTTTCGAAGTCTTAATTTCAAGGGGGTTTAGTAAAATCCGCAAGTCCTTACATATTTGTCCAGGGACTCTGCATGGGGGCTGGCAGTAGCCAGTGGCTAAGTGGGCCATTCACATTTCACTTACAGTCAGCAAGTCTTTGGGAGCTGTGTCATGCTGCTTTTTGAAGTTGAGAACATGGGTGGCCACCGTTACTTGGGTTTCCTGCCAGCCTATCTTAAATGTTGAAATGAAGGAATGGGAGTACATGCAATTTAAATACAGTACCTGGGTTCATTTTAGAAGCTAAACTTCAGATGATCTATTTTATGTTTATAAAATGTTTCTGATGAAGAGGAGGCTCTTATAGTAACTTCCAGGTTACCCTTGTCCTGAGTTAACATTGTCAGAAAGAAGTTGGCGTTTAGTAACCAGTGTAGAAGAAAAAGAAACTTGCTTCTCTGGGGCCATTATATATATTTGGGGCTGTTGCAGGGGGTTGTCCTCATCTTTGAATGATTTCTTGGAAAACTGGACAAACTTTGATTATTATTCAATGTCCTTCTTTATCTCTGGTAATACTTTCTTCCTGAAATCTATTTTATCTGATATTGATATAGGCACTCCAGTCTTATCTTTTACATGATATATTTTTTTCTATATGTTTACTTTTGACCTATATAGTCGGATCTTGTCTATTGTTTGCATATAGCTTTTTAAAAATCCATTCTGACAATCTCCATCTTTAGGGTATTTAGTCCATCAAAGTTTAATGTTATTGATAAGACTGAAATTTTTAGCAAACCAAGTTTATTGATACATATTAATAAAGCATAAATCCATCCAAAGTGTAAAGCCAATGGTATTTGATATAATCACATAGTCTTGCATTTATAACTTCAATCATTAGTAGAGTATTTTCATTATGCCAATAATAATAATAAACAAAAAACAGAACCAAAGAGAAACTCATCACCTCTCAATCTCTCTGTGCTTCTCCTATCATACATAGTTGCTATTCTGTTTCTGTTTCTCTTGTTTATTTGTATTTATATTTTGTAAAAACAGTCTTATATATGCAATATTACTCACCTTCATATTTCACATGAAGTTTTGCTATGTTACATTTTTTTGCTTTTCTTCTAGTAATATATATGTCCTTAGACTTTCCCTTTCAACCACTGTCATAACCATATAATAGCTCTGCTAGTTACAAATACTATGATATGCTTTTACCATTTCTATTCATTTCCAAAGATCTACAAACAACCTTTTTATCAATTCTGCACACATTAACCCTCAGCTTTCCATTCTTTACCCTCACTGTCTTTTCTGGTGATGGATATTCTAAGTACTAACTCCATGAGTTTATACAATATATTTAGTTCATAATAGCACAATCATATATTATTTATCATTTTATGTCTGGCTTGCTTCACTCAGTAGATTGTCCTCCAGATTCACCCATATTGTCATGTTTCACGACTTCATTTCTTCTTACAGCTGCATAATATTCCGTCATGTGTATATACCACAGTTTGTTTATCCATTCATCGGTTGATGAATACATGGGTTGTTTCCATCTTTTGGCAATTGTAAAAAACACCATTATGAATGTTGGTGTGCAGATGTCTGTTTGTGTCACTGCTCTCAGTTCTTCTGGGTAAATACCTAGCAGTGGTATTGCCAGGTCGCATGGCGAGTCTATATTCAACTTCCTTAGGACCTGCCAAACAGTCCTCCACAATGGCTTTACCATTCAGCATTCCCACCAACAGTGAATAAGCCTTCCTATCTCTCCACATCCTCTCTAACACTTGTAGTTTTCCTTCTTTTTGAGAACGGCCATTCTAATAGGTACAAAATGGTATTTCATTGTAGCTTTTTTGATTTGCATTTCCCTAATCACTAGTGATATTGAACATTTTTTATGTGTGCTTTTTTTTTTTTGCCATTTGTATTTCTTCTTTGGACAACTGTTTATTTTGCCCCCTTTTTAATTGGGTCATTTGTCTTTTTATTGTTGAGTTGTAGAATCTCTTTATATATCATGGATATTAAACCCTTATCAGATATGTGATTTCCAAATATTTTCTCCCATTGAGTTGGCTGCCGATAAGGCTGAATTTTGATCTACCATTTTAATATTCAGTTTATACTTTTCATATCTATTGTGTTTCCTCTCGTTCTCCTTTCCTGCCTTTCTGGGGTATTCACATACTTTTTTTTTATCCACCTTGTGGCTTTTTGCATGCTGTCTGCTCTCTGTGTCCATTTGCTGTGCATTTTTCTGTGCCTGTATTTATTTATTTTTTAATTTCCCCTCCCCCCTTGTGGTTTGCTTGCTTTCTGCTCTCCGTGTTCATTCACTGTGCACTCTTCTGTGTTTTTGCTTGTCTGCCTTTTTTGTTGCAAGTTGACCTTGCTGAGTCAGCTCTCTACGGCACTTGTAGGCTGGGCAGTGCTCTGCAGCCTTCACAAGGAGTCCCTGGGATACAAACTCAGGGCCTCCCATATGGTAGACAGGAGCCCAACTTATTGAGCCACAGCTGCTTCCTATTCAGTACCTTTTAGAATTCCATTTTACTTTCCTATTGACTTTTTAGCTGTACTTCTTTGCATTATTTTAGTGGTTGTCCTAGTGCTTTCAATATACATCTTTAACTTTTACAGTCCATTTAGTTATTACTGTATCACACTAGGTAAAATATGAACATCTTGCAACCATATCGGCTTATACCCTCTCACCCATCCTTTATGTTGTAGTTGTTATATGTATTTACACCTTATATACATTACAAACTCAACAAGACAATGCTATAATTTCTGCTTTAAACAGTTGTATGGTTTATAAGGAAATGAAGAGAAAAAAACCAAAAAACTGTATAAATGCATTTTGTACTTGCATTTGTACAGTTACTTACCATTTCTGATACTTCTTCATTATTTTCTGAGGATCTGAGTTTCTCTTTGGTATAATTTCCCTTCAAACAGAAGAACTCCCTTTATCAGGAGAGATGAGAAACTCTCTTATTAGCCATCAGTGAATAAGTGACATGAGCAAAGATTGAACTCCAGGTCTGCCTGACAAAGTCTTGGAAATTTTAGCTCCCTCCCCAAAATAAAAGTTATTTTCATGTGTCAGGAATAGAAAATAAACTCACATTTCCATAGAGGAACCAGAACCCTAAGAGAAAGAAGATAAGCCTTAGGTAGCTCAGCGCTCTTTACATCCTTTTTATTAGTTAATATTTTTATTAAATCAATAGGACCCTTGCTTCCTTTAGTGTTCAAGATGCTGAGGAATATCAAAGTGTGTGAAGGACTGATTTAATCTAATTTATTAATTGATGAAGCCCATCATAATCTTACCCTTTTGGGCAAAAAATACTGCATGCCAGGGCTTGCTTTTATTTGGAGTCTTTTTTTCTTTTAAAGTGCATTGCGAGGGGGTTTGGAAAATAGAGTACTCATCCTGCCTGTAAATGCTGTTTTGTTCACTAGTCAAGGTGCAGTGGAGATAAAGCCCCTTCTTCATCCACTCAGAAAGGGGAGACCTTTCAAATGTGCTCCAAATGTGGTCAGCAGAATCGGCCGGAGGCTTGCTTCTGTGACTGGTGTGGAACCGCGGTGGGTATCTTAAAACTAAGCTTCCTTGGTCCAGGTACCTCTCACCACTATGCTAGAGAGATACAGGGTCCACTTCTTTGGTGGGCTTGTGGAAATCACTTGGGATTTTCGGTAGAGACATTAATTTACCTAAGAATCTGGAGACAGAGCTCATTAAATCCTCTTACCTTGAGAATGGTCTTTCATTGCTACTTTGATTTGTATTTCTTTGAGGTTGACCTTTTTCACCCGTTTATTCGCTATTTGCATTTCTTCTTTTAATGCATGCTCTGTTTACCTACCTTTTAAAAGAAATACTCAAAATTATGTATTTATTTATCAGAGTAAATATTGCATGCAAACAATACATAAATTCAGGGCTTGTAGTGAAGGTTAGTCTCTTTCCTCATTCTAGTCCCATAGATCCCCTTTCCAGAAGCACTTTCTGCAGTGTTTTTTCAAATAATCAATGCATTTATAAGTAAACTGATCGCATTTTTCTAGCATAGCTTAATCTCAACATTGGTCTAATTCTTTTCACGTAGCAATATATCTTGTTAGAAATTTCATTTCTTTAGTGGCTTCATAATGTTCCATTGTTTGAATGTTCCATTGTCTGAATGTACTATGATAAATTAGGTCATCTCCTATTGCTGGACATTTAGGTTTTTTGCCCCAAGTTATTCCTTCTAAATACAATGTCACAGGGAATAGCTTTGACTATACTTCTTTGTGTACCTGTCCACCTATAGGATCAATTCTAGAAGGTGGAATTGCTGGGTTAGAAGGCATGGACATATGTTATTTTGGTGGTTAGGGATAATCTGGTAAAGTAATAAATTATATGGGGAAATTATTATTATTCATGAACATATAAAACATTTTTTGTCCTCTAGCCTAGCACTCCTGCTTGCTGCTCTGTTTGCCCTAAATGTGGAGCCAGCAATTACCGGTCTGCCCGATTCTGTGGCTCCTGTGGTATTTATGTGGACTCCCTGGCAAGACTAACCTTGGACAACAGCAGGGCTCTAGCTGCTGGAGAACCTTGCCCTTTCTCTGAGGTGAGGTCTCCACTGAGGAAGAATTGGTGCCCTGGAAGAGGATGTGACCTGAACTGATACACTCTGCCATGTGGATCAGCTCAGGACTTGGGTTTCCATGGGAAAATCCAGGCCAAACATTTAGAACTTCCACTTTTGGTGTGAAAATAAACACAATCAATTTTGCTTTTATTATTATTTTTAGAAATATTTTCCAAACAAACACTCAATTTAGGTTTTAAACACCCAGATTATTTCCTCAGAAATCAAAGATCTGAATATGCATTTATCTGTAATAGACTGAGGTCTAAGTCCATTTGCAAGGCAATGAAAAATATGCCACTAGGGAGATGTGGATTTATAATATATGGAATAGAATATAGTTTCTCTTATCTTGAATTTGTCATGTAGCATATCAAAACCTCCCCCTCCCACTTTTTTATATTTTAGAAAGACTTATATCTATCATATAAGATTGCTTTTGCTACTTATAATAGTAGTTTGAGGAAAATCTCACAAGGTTATTTTTAGAAGCACATTAACATCTAACTGGCTTCTTGTTAGCATAAAATGTTACCATTTGATGAAATTTTCTAAGCTAGATAAAGACATTTTAGGTTTCTTCTTCATTTTTTTAAAAAGAGGTATCAGAGATTGAACCCAGGACCTTGTACATGTGAAGCAGGCAACCACTGAGCTATACCCACTCCCCTAGGTTTCTTATTGCTTCTTCATAACAATTTGAAGGTTGATAATGATTAGAGAAAATTCATATGCTCTTAGCATTTTGCAGACATTTTTAGAAAGTTCATGGCCTTCTCAACCGAGATTGAAAGATTTATAAATCCTGGGACTGTCATTAGCCCATATGGTACCTTTGTGCAAATAGACAAAGATGCTCTTTCCTCAAGACATTGACTCTGTTGGAAATCAATTTTAATAAATTAATTTCACTGGAAAGGTTTTTTTCTTCCATCTACTGAAAAATGGTCCTAATAAGTTTGCAAATATATGATATCTACAACGTGAACAGTGCCCCTTACGATGTGGTGCCCTGGGAGCAGATGAAGCTCAAGTGATTGAGTGCCTGTTTTCCATGTACAAGGGGCTGGGTTCAATCCCCAGTATCTCCTGAAAACAAAATAAGCAAATGCAAAACCCAACTCTCAGCGGGGAGTGGATGTAGCTTGTGGTTGAACACCTGCTTCCCATATACGAGGTCATGGGTTCAATCCATGCTTCCTCTTGGAAAAAAAATGTGATGCCCTATGCAGTCACAACCTGCAACACCTTATGTGGTGACCTTATGTGGCAGGTGCCCAGGTCCAGACGTTGGAGAGTGCTTCAGGGAAAATGTTGGTATTTGGTAGATGAGTCTGGAAGGGTAATGAAGCCTCTGCTCCATGGGGCGGTAGAGCAGAGGGGCCTGAGTCAGGACAGGGAACATCATCTAATTTGTTGAATTTGATAAAGTAAATGGCCAAGGGCTGGCTTCATGGATCAGGCCGGGAGTTGGTGGGGAAGGCAAGAGCAAGGAAAATGTGGCAAGGGCTCAGAAACTCCTTTTCATTCAATGTAGCAGTTTCCTGTAACAATTCTGATTAGAATTGTTTTTCTATAAGCAAAATGGAGGATTGTTTCAACTATATTCTAATTCTTTGTTTTCTGACTCACTCAGCCTCGGTCTGCATGGCAGTCCCTAAGTGGTCCTTTGGCCAAATCTGATGCTGGAATGAAGGATATAGGCACACAGACTGTTGGCCTGTTCTACCCCTCTGGCAAGCTCCTAGCAAGGAAGGAACTGGAAATGGCATCTCAAAAGCAGAGGCAGGGGAAAAGGAGTGACCTTAAGCCTCCCCTCACAGCCATCAGCCCAGGAAGAGGTGAGGGGAAAGACTCACTTTCTTGTGGTCAGAGAGAGGTCACTTTTTCTTTCAGATAAAGTCTTCCTTTTTTTCTTCTAATTTTCTGTATAAAAATAGCTCTTCTTTAAGCTTTCAGTACTCTGATTTTAACCCATAGCCCATCATCTGGTTTGTAAATCAGATAGCATAGATGGATTTCTTGTGTTACGGTAGAAATGTTGTTAGTCTGCTGCCAATATTGCTGTCTGCCATTATCTCTCTTTTTTTTTTAAGGTTAAAAACCCACCCCCTCGTTGTTTGCACTTGCTGTGTCTGTTCGTCTTCCTTGTTTCTTTAGGAGGCACCAGGGAACCAAACCTGGGACCTTCTATGTGGGAGGGAGGCACCTAATCACTTGAGCCACCTTCCTTCCCTGCTTTGTCATGTCTCTCATTATGTTTTTCTTCTTGTATCTCTTGTTATGTCATCTTGTTGCATTACCTTGCAATGCTAGCCCATCTCTCAGCTTGCTGTCTTGCTCTTCTTCTTTAGGAGGTACTGGGAACCAAACCAGGGACCTATTATATGGTAGACAGGAGCCCAGTCTGCTTCCCCCATTATCTCTTAATGCATCATTATTTCTTCCCCCCATTTCCCAAAGGTAACAAGTGCCAAACTTGCATCAGAGCAGATTCAGAAACCTGCTTTTATGGGCGGGTGTACCGATCTGTGAATAACCAGACAGGCATCACTAAGTGCCAAGAACAATTTAGTCCCAAACTTAGCTTTTCCTGTTCAAGTCAAAATCAAATACAGAAAGGCCAGAACGGTAACTCTGCTTTTAAAAACCAAGGAGGCAAAATCCTGAAAGCTGAACACTCTCATCATATCTCATGGAGTAATTGTTGGGTCTCTTAAGTTACAGCAGACTCAGGGAACTGATAATTTCAGGGATTCCCCCCCGCACACACACACACTTTTTAAAAGATTAGACTTCATTTGTAATTAAAAGATAGGCATTTTGATCTTGTTATACTAGGAGATAATGGTTACTGTGATTACATACATGGTTGAGTTGTTTAATAGCCAAGGAGACATGAACTGTCTTGCTGAGGCAGTGGGTTTATGCTGAAGGGACCACATGTTAAGGGTGTGGGCCTCGGAGTCCGACCGCTGTCCTTGGGCAAGTCACGTGATTTCCCTGATTAAAGGGGTAATCAATACCTATCTTAAGTGATTATTAGGAGAATTATAAACAATAATATATGTAAAGTGTCTGGCACAAAATAAGCACTTGAGAGAGTGGTGTGGCTGCTGTAAATAACAACAATAACAACAATATATGAAGCTATTTTTTAAAAGGCTAGAGGCATACTACTAAGACTATCTATAGCTGCACTGCCATATCTCAATTTGATGACAGGAGGAAAGTCATTTAACCACTCTGGGATCAGAACTCTTCAGGCTTAATTATAATTGTTGGATTCTTCTTAGACATAATATGATAAACAGCTAATATATAATAATAGAAATATATAAGGGAAGCGGACTTGGCCCAATGGATAGGGCGTCCGCCCACCACATGGGAGGTCCGCGGTTCAAACCCCGGGCCTCCTTGACCCGTGTGGAGCTGGCCCATGCACAGTGCTGATGTGCGCAAGGAGTGCTGCGGCGCGCAGGGGTGTCCCCCGCATAGGGGAGCACCCTGTAAGGAGAGCCGTCCAGCGCGAAAGAAAGTGCAGCCTGCCCAGGAATGGTGCCACACACATGGAGAGCTGACACAACCAGATGATGTAACAAAAAGAAACACAGATTCCTGGTGCCGCTGATAAGGATAGAAGCAGAAGAACACACAGCGAATAGACACAGAGAGCAGACAACTGAAGGGGGGAAGGGGAGAGAAATAAATAAATAAATCTTTTTAAAAATAAGTAAATAAATACAGGTAAAAAAAAAAGAAAAAAGAAATATATGAAACAAATGCTTCCAAGCCTTTAATGTGTACAAACTCACCTGAAATCTCATTTAAATTCAGATTCTGGTTTAGCAGGTGTGGGGTGGGATTTGAGACTCTGGATTTCTAACAGATTGCTGAGTGATGATATTGTTAGAAAGAAAGCTACACCTGTAAGAGAACAAAAGCTCACCTGAGTGTGGAGGAGAAAAGAATTTTATTAACAATCTTGCAAGAATGGGTGCACAACCTGGATAAAATGGCCAGGGCACCAAACAGCAAGAAACACCTAACACGCAGGTACCTCCCCTGTTCCCCATTGATTGGGTACTTCAGGGCTTACAGCATATCTGAGAAGTCTAACTTACACAGCTTCCTGCTCTGAGTCGCTGCTCCCGGTTCCCTACATTCCGGTGGGCTCAGCAGGCTTAGTGCCGCTTTTACTGCTGGCACCACTTATCAAGCTCAGCGCTGCTTTTCACCATCGACCCTGCCCTTGCTTTGGCCCTGCCCTCGCGTTGGCACCACTTTTCAAATCTTGGTGCCAAAGCCACTAGAACCCCTTTCCCTTCCTCCTCCAACTGCAGAGCCAGCTCTGCCTTCACCTTTATGTGAAAATTAAACTTAATCCTTTCTTTACAGTATTGACAATGATCTGAGGGACACATTTTGAGAATCAGCTGTGGTGTTACATCTATCAGCGGTTCAGTCCCTTGTTTTGTTGGAGTGTATACTATTATATGGATATACCACAATTTGTATATCCATTGACCTGTTGATGGCCATTTGGGTTGTTTCCTCCAAATATAAGCTGCTATGAACATCAATGTCCAGTCTTTGTGTGGAAACATGTTTTCAATTGTCTTGGGTAAATACCCAGAGTGGAATGGCTAGGTCCTATGGCAGGTGTATGCACATCTTTTCAAGAAACTGCCAAACTTGTCCAAAGTGGTTGTCCCATTTTACATTGCCACAACATTCTCAGTGCATGAGAATACCTATGCCCCATATCCTCTCGTACTTGGTGTGGGCAGTCTTTAAATTTAGCTACTCTAAGGGATGTAAAGTAGTATCTCATTGTGGTTTTAATCTTCATTTCCCTAATGTTACGTGATGCTGAGATTCTTTTCTTGTTCTTATTTGCCATCCATATATCTTCTTTGGTAACTGTCCAAATCTTTTACCCTTTTTTTTTTTTTTTTTTTGGAGGCACTGGGGACTGAACCCAGGACCTTCCATGTGGGAAGCAGGTTCTCAACTGCTTGAGCTACATTTGCTCCTCCCATTTTTTAATTGTGTTTGTCATCTTATTTTTGACTTTGTAAGAGCTCTCCACATATCCCATATGCAAATCCTTTTTCATTTATATGTTTTTCAAATATTTTTCTCCCAGTCTCCAGTTTTTGCCTTTTTCTTAAAGGTGTCTTTTGAAAAGCAAAAATTTTTTATTTTGATGAAGTCCAATTTATTAATATTTTTCTTTTATACTTCCTGTGTTCTGTGACTTATTTAAGAAATCTATGCCAAATCTAAGGTCACTAAGATTTTATCCTTTGTTTTTCTGCAGAAATGCTTTAATTTTGGCTCTTAGATTTAGTCTGCTACATATTTAATTAATTAAGTTAATTTTAGTTTAGTAAGTAATTAAGTAAATTTAGTAAATTTAGTAATTTAGTAGGGTAAAGGTTGAGGTTCATTTTTCTGCATGTGGCTGATTCACTGTTCCAGCACCAGTTGTGCTGGAAGATTATTCTTTTGCCATTGAATTGTCTTAGCAATTCTGTGATGGTTTGAAGCTGTATGTACTCAGAAAAGTATGTTCTTAAAGTTAATCCATTCCTATGTGGTGGACCCATTGTAAATAGGCTCTTTTGGTGAGTAGTATCTTAATTTAAGATGTGACCCACCTCACCAGGGTGGGTCTTTTTTTTTTTTTAAGATATATTTTATTTATTTCTCTCCCTTCCCTCTGCCCCCACCCCATTGTCTGCTCTCTTGTATCCATTCACTGTGTGTTCTTCTGTGTCTGCTTGCATTTCAGTAGCACCAGGAATCTGTGTCTCTTTTTGTTGCATCATCTGGCTGTGTCCATCAGCTCTCCATGTGTATGGCACCACTCCTGGGTGGGCTGCGCTTTTTTTGCACAGAGTGGCTCTCCTTGTGGTGCACACTCCTTGCATGTGGGGCTCCCCTACACAGGGGACACCCCTGCGTGGCATGGCACTCCTTGAGCGCGGCAGCACTGTGGATGGGCCAGCTCACCACACGGGCCAGGAGGCCCTGGGTTTGAACCCTGGACCTCCTATATGGTAGGCAGACGCTTTATCAGTTGAGCCACATCTGCTTCCCAGGGTGGGTCTTATTTCCCTTACTGAAGTCCTTTATAAGAGAATGAACTTCAGACAATGGGTGAGAAAGCCATGGAAGCAAGAAACTGAAAGCAACAAAACCCAGAAAAGAAGAAAGAGACCAGTAGACATTGCCAACAGACACATGCCTTGCCAAGTGACAGAGGAGTCCAGAATTGCTGACAGCTGGTCTTTGGGAAGAAAGTATCACTTTCAGCTGGTCTTTGGGAAGAAAGCATCAACTTGATGATGCCTTGATTTGGACATTTTTCTCAGCCTCAAAAGTGTAACCTTATAAGCTAATGAATTCTCATTGTTAAAAGCCAATCCATTTTATAGTATCTGCTTGAGCAGCTTTAGCAAAATTAGTTGACCATATATGTGTGGCTTTATTTCTAGTCTCGCTATTCTGTTCCATTCATCTATTTGTCTATCTTTATGCCAATACCACATTTCTTGGCTACTGTAACTTTCTAATAAGTCTTGAAATCCAATAATATACATCTTCCAATTATGTTTTCCTTTTCAATGTTGTTTTGCCTATTTCTAGATCTTGTGTCTTTCCATATAAATTTTCAAATCAGCCTGTTAGTTTCTACTAAAACAACTTATGGAATTTTGACTGGGATTACATTGAATCTATAAATCAATTTGGGGAGAATTGCCATCTTAACAATACTGAATCTTTCAATACATGAACACAGTATATCCTTCCATTTATTTAGGTCATCTTTAATATCTCTTAGCAACATTTTGTAGTTTTCAGTGTACTAGTCTTGTACATACTTGGCCAGTTATTGCTAAGAATTTAATATATTTTGAAGTCATTGTAAATGGTGTTTTTAAAATTTTAAATTCTTACTATTTGTTGCTAGTATATAGAAATACAATTGATTTCTGTATATTGATTTTGTACCATAAAACCCTGATAAAATCATCTATTCTAGTAGCTTTTAAAGTAGAGTATATAGGATTTTTTACATGAACAATCTTGTTATCTGTAGGTAAAAACTGTTTTAGTTTTTCTTTCCCAACCTGGATGAATTTTATTTCTTTTTCTTATCTTATTGTACTTGCTAGGACTTCCAGTACAGTGTGTAATAGGAGACAGACATCCTTGCCTCATTTTTAATCTTAGAGGTTGGCACCACCCCTTGAGATGATCATACCTATATCATCAGGTTGCTAGGAATACAAAAGAGGATGCACTTGAATTGCTTTGCACATAGTAAGAACTCTATAAATTTCATCTGAAACAAATACATATATACAAATCATGAGAATTACATAACATTCACTTGGAGCAATAAGCAGTAACAGAAATCAATGCCCTCAAATAGCACATGGACCTGAATATTGGATGAGACATTATTCCTTAAATATCCTGTTTTAGAGATGCAACTCACCTTTTTTAGTGGCTATAGCACATGAGCTCTTGAAGACATTCTTCAATTTTATTGAAACAAACTCAAGAAATAGAGATGGGGAATAAGGCTCTTAAAGGGAAAAGGCATGAGGAAAGTATGTAAAAGTGGACATAATGTTGAAGCCACAATATCTTTAAACCAGTATGTTTTGTCTTTTTAGAGAGCAAATTCAGAAGGACTTTATAAGCAAAAGCAAGTTTTAAAAAGATGCTTCCAAAGGATGCTGTGGAACAGTTGTATGTACATTCCATTAGTTTCTTTTTCCATTCAGCACATTACTAAGCATCCTACATATGGGAGCAGGCACTGTAAGCAAAATAGACTTTATCTGTGGCAGTTATTGCTATTCACCAACCCAAGGCAGGTGTCTATTTTCTCACTTTCCCATCAAATATGTGTGTACCTGGTGCATTGAATAAGCACAACTTGAAATGCAACTTTATTCTTTGTTTCCCACTGCCCCTGTGGGATAACCTTTCCTTGTCCATAGAGGATGTAAAAGACAAACTACAAAGATTGCTGAAAGAAATTAAAGATGACCTAAATAAGTGGAAAGACATACCATGATCATGGATTTGAAGACTTACTATTGTTAATAAATCAGTACTCTCCAAAGGTTTATATATTCTTCCCAAAGTGATTTAAGGTGCAATCTTTTTTTTTTTTAAAGATGCAATCTTGATCAAAATTTCAGCGGCTTTTTTTTTCAGAAATGGAAAAGCCAATCATCCAATTCATATGGAATGACAAGTGGTCCCAAATAACCAAAACCATCTTGAAAATGAACAAAGTTTAAGGACTTACATCTCCCAATTTCAAAATTTATTATAAAGTTACAGTAATCAATATAGGGTGGTACTGACATAGGGATAGTTAGACATAGACCGATGGAATAGAACTGAGAGTTCAGAAATAAACCCACACATACATGGCCAATTGATTTCCATCAATGGGGAAAGAATAGTCTTTCCAACAAATGGTACTGGCAAAACTGGATATCCATATGCAAAAGAATGGAAGTGGACCCTTACCTCACACCATATACAAAAATTAACTCAAAATGTATCAGTGGCTTGAGCTAAAACCATAAAACTCTTAGAAGAAAATGGGGAAACTTTAGAACCTTTATTAGGTGATGGGTTCTTAGATATGTCACCAAAAGCATGAGCAAGAAAAGAAAAAATAGATAAATGGCACTTTATCAACATTAAAAACTTTTGTGCATTAAAGAACATTATCCAGAAAGTGAAAAGACAGTCTACAAAATGGAAGAAAGTATTTGGAAATCAAATATTCAATAAAGGTTTAATATTCAGAATATAAAGAACTTTCACAGCTCAACAACAAAAAAGACAAACAGCTCAATTTAAAAATGGGCAAAGAACATTTCTCCAAAGGTACATACAAATGGCCAATAAGTACATGAAAAGATGCTCAACATCATTAGCCATTAGGCATATTCCAATAAAAACCACAATGAGATACCACTTCCTACCTAGTAGGATGTCTAGTATTTTAAAAACAGAAAATTAGTGTTGAGGGTATGGAGAAATCAGAACTCTCATGCATTGATGGTAGGATTCTAAAATGGTGCAGTCACTATGGAAAGCAGTTTGGCGGTTCCTCAGAAAGTTAAACATAGAATTAACCAATACATCTGGCAATACACTGTTAGATGTATACCCAAAGAATTGAAAGCAGGGACTCAGATACTTGTACATCAATGTTCATGGCAGCATTATTCACAAATTCCCAAAAGGGGGAAATTATCCAAGTGTCCCTCAGCAGTCCATACAATGGACTACTACTCAGTCATAAAAAGGGATGAAGTTCTGATACATGCTAACATGGAGAACCCTGAAAACATTATGCTAAGTAAAATAAGCGATACTCAAAAGGACAGATAATGTGTGATTCAACATTTATGAAATATCTAGAATGAGCAAATTCATAGAGACAGAAAAGAGGGGAAAAGGGAGTTATTCATTAATGGATTAAGAGTTCTGTTTGGGGTGATGAAAAAGTTTTAGTAATGGATGGTGACACTGTTCAAGGAATGCCACTTAGTTGGACACTGAAAAATGGTTAAAGTGGCTAATTTTATGTATAGGTTACTACAATTTTTTAAAATGCAGTTCTATCTAAACTCCAGATCATGTACTCTTTCCTCTAAACCATGGAAAAGTCATCTGATTACTCTCAGGCTATTTTTCTCCTTGGTAAAATGGAGGTACAATTCAGTGCAGGGTTGCAGATTCAAATGGCCACAGGACACAGCAGGTAAATAAAGGCAGGAAGTTGGCGCACCGCCGACTAGAGTACCGTGCCCTGTGCCGAGGCTATTCAGGAAGTCAGGACCAGCCTGCCACATCTTCCACCTGTGCATGAGAAACATGAAATCCAGATTTGCATGTGAAATCTTCCAAGTTTTAAATGGTGGCAGCTAATTCAGATGTGTTTTAAACCCTGTGCATTTGAGGGCTGGAAATGTTCTGTATATTGGCTGGGATAGTATTAGACAGGTGTATACATTTGCCAAGCTCAAACTGTACATTTAAAATAGGTGCATTTTATTAAGTAAGTTCTATGTCAATATGGTTGACTTTAAAAAGAAAAGAAGAAAAAACTCCATGTGGGGCAATCTCATAAAATCTTCTTTTGAGATTCTATGATTATAGTATGATTAACCATGTGTAAAAAGAAGCTGATAATAAACATGGAACTTAGCCAGGACACAGTTGAGTTTAAAAAAAAAAAATCTCAAAGCTTGGCAAAGGAAAATAACCACCTCAGAAGAATTATCCATATGGCTAAATTTGGATTTCATTCTTCTGTTAGGATACTGGAGAAAACAGTTGGATCACATCTCTGCTCACCTGAGGTCTTATGCTCAGAACAACCCTGAATTCCGGACCTTAATTGCAGAACCCAGGATGGGAAAGGTGGGCAACCTCTGAAATAATATCTTGAGCATGACATGATATTAGGCTTAGAGTTACCCTCCCTGGGACTTTGCCTGAAATTGCACCCTTGCTTGGCTTCTTTCCCTTTTCTGTCTTGCTTTCCACACTTCCTTACTCATCTCCTCTGGGAACACTGCCTTAGTAGATCCCTTGCATGTGAATCTTGTCTCAGGGTCTGCTTCTGGGGCACTTGACCTAAAACAGCAAGGTTTCATAGCTGTGCTACAGAAATTCTAAAGGTCAGAGTTGAAAGAAACCGTTCAGTGCAGTCAAACAGTGTGCTTAAATCATATACTAATCATGATATTTACACTTGAAGAATGCATTCAGTATCTCATCATACGAGGTAGGAAGATGGCCACAAATCCTTTGACACTCATCCTTTCAAAAGGTGGAGTCTATGCTCCCTCCTTTTGAGTCTGGGTGGACTTGTGACTGTTTGAATAATAGAGTATGGTGGGGGAAGCGGATTTGGTTCAACTGATAGAGCATCCGCCTACCACATGGGAGGTCCAGGGTTCAAACCCAGAGCCTCCTGACCTGTGTGGTGAGCTGGCCCACGCTCAGTGCTGATGCACACAAGGAGTGCCGTGCCACACAGGGGTGTCCCCCCCGCGTAGGGGAGTCCCATGCACAAGGAGTGTGCCCCGTAAGGAGGGCCGCCCCACACGAAAAAAGTGCAGCCTGCCCAGGAATGGCACCACACACACAGAGAACTGACACATCAAGATGACACAACAAAAAGAGACACAGATTCCCAGTGCCGCTGACAAGAATACAAGTGGATGCAGAAGAACACACAGCAAATGGACACAGAGCGCAGACAACTGGGGGGTGGGAGGGGGGAAGGGGAGAGAAATAAATAAATAATAAATCTTTAAAAAAGAAAAATAGAGTATGGTGGAAGTGATGCTATTTGACTTTCAAGTCTTTGCCATTTGAGGCCACGCAGCTTCTTTTTGCTTGGCATGCTCATCTCCAGATGCTGTCTCTTGAGACATCCCTTCTTGGAACCCAGTCACACTACTGTGAGAAGTCCAAGTAACATGGAATGGCTGCAGCCTCAGATGATCCTAGTCCTATAGGCATCCCAGCTCAGATGCTGGGTGTATGAGTGATGAGACTAGATATTCCCGGCCCCCAAACTTGGAGCCAGCCAAATCTACTTGATTCTTCCCAGCTGAGGCCTCATATGTGGAGCAGAGCAAGCTATTCTTCTATGCTGTATTAGCCAAAGGGGTGCTGATGCACAATACCAGAAATTGGTTGGTTTTTATAAAGGATATTTATTTGGGGTAGGAGCTTACAGATACCAGGCCATAAAGCATAAGTTACTTCCCTCACCGAAGTCTATTTGGAGCAAGATAGCTGCCGACGCCTGCGAGGGTTCAGGCTTCCTGAGTTCCTACATTCCCAGGGCTTGCTTTTCTCCGGGTTCAAGGTTCCTTCCTTCCTGGGGCTGACTTCTCTTTCCTCCACATTCTGATTTCCCAGGGCTCCAGTTTACATCTTCAGCATCAAACTCCAAAATCAAAACTCCAACATTAAAAGCCCTCAACTCTGTTCTCCACCATTCCTTTTATCTGTGAGTCCTCACCCCTTGGTGGGTGGGGACTCAATGCCCTAATCATAACTCAGTCATGCCCAGGTACAGATCAGATTACAAGCATAATCCAATATTTCTTTTTGGAATTCATCAATTATATCAAACTGCTACATCTGCCATATTCATGAGCATAATAAAATGATTGCTATTTAATACCACTAAGTTTGGGGAGTTTTTTTCCCCACAAATACAATAGATAATCAGAACAAACCTTGTTTGACATCAGGAAAATTGAGGCTCAAAGATGTTTGGTGAATTGTCCTCAGCTATACTTCTGGGTCTTAAGGAATTCTGGATTTGAAGCCAAATCAACCAGAGCCCAAGCCCCATGCCTTTTCTCTGACACTACACCATCCTTGTAAACAGACAACTTTGTTAAGAGGACCTTCTCCTCTATTTGTCATGAGACTAGAGGGAATATTATAAAATCATCCTGTCTACTTCTCTGCCACCAAATAGGCCAACTTTTGAAACTATCTCATTGTCAAGTATAGCTCAGTTTCCTTTGATAACCTATCTTGGTGGCTTATAACTCTTTTGGCCTAATCCAGTGGTCTGCAAATTACGGCCCATAAAGAAAATCTGACCTGCCATCTGATTTTGTAAATAAAGTTTTATTGGATTGCAGTTACCCACATTTGTTTACTTATTATTCATGGCTGCTCTTTTGCTATAATGGCAAAATTGAGTATTTGTGACAGAGCCCCTATGGCTCACAAAACCTGAAATATTTACTGTCTTGGTAAAGATACCAACAGTATTTGCTGACACTTGATTTAACATAAATTATTCCTGCTACATATAGAGGAAGCTACTCAACTGTGATGCTTATCCCTTGATACTTGTCTCTTGATTGCCATGCCAGGATACCTTTTCTAAGGTGGCAATATCCAGCCATGTGGTTTGATTAATGTGTGTCCCTTCTTAAAATCATGAATTTGAGTCTTGCTTTCTTATCTAATCTGGTTATCTTTGTCCTTTGAAGAATTTAACTCATTTATAAATAATGGAAATGTTGATATGGCCAGATTTGGGTCTGCTATTTTGTTATTTGTTTTCTATTTATCTTATCAAGTTTTTACTCTTCTTTTTCTGCCTTTGTATTAATTAAGTATATGATTAAGTTTAGAGTTTAACATCTCAGATTTTCTAGGCTGTTACTTAATCAGAGTCTTATACCCATGGTTTTTAATTGTTTTTAATATATTTCTTTAAAAAGCTTCTCTCTGCTACTGTCCATGAAGATGGTTGTGAAGTTAGCATCAGGCTGAACTATAGTCAAGTCTCAAACAAGGTAAGTAAAATCTTAAAAGTTATTCATTTGAGAATTGACTGAACTAGTAAATTGTAGCTTACAATTACAGAAATGCTTCCATCTAATTCATAGAAGTTTCACATATTATGAAACTTGACTATAGGCAAGTGATTTCAAAGAATTAGATAAATAATTGAGCTAAATCTCAGAGAAGCCAGCTTTGAAGCATAAAAAGATAATATAAGAACAGAAATTATCACTCACCCTTTCGGTCCTATAGTTCTCAGCCTTATTAGGACTCACTGATGTCTGATTGCATGTCTGTAATACTGCTGATTTTGGTAAAATATGACAAAATTATTTGTTGTTATGTTCTTTGGCCTATTTGCTCTATCTAAAATAAATCAAGCTTTGTGGCCATGTCTTCCTTATTCTTTGCTCTCACACAGTGCCTGAGGTGTTGCCACAGAGCCTGTAAGTATGTGACAAACATTGATATTCACAGCTATACTTTCACTGGACAAGATGTCAAAATATGCAAAAGAATAATTAATAGTTGAGAAGTTGACAGAAAACAAGGGAAAGGAGGGGAACTAACATTTATTAGGCCCTGACTATGTGCCCATCAAGGTGCTAAGGGCATCCTTAAAATGAGAATGTTCTGCCTAACTCAGTGGGAGGCTGGGAGTTTCAAATGGGATGACACACACAAAAGTGCTTTCAAGCTAATTGAAGCATTAAATGCTATGTTTTAGGTTATGTGGCCAGAGCAGAGCCTGAGGGAGGGAGGTACTCTCAGGAGAAAGGGAGTGAGAGAAGCAGGAAAAGGTAGGGGATGGGTCTGAGTGAAGATGTGGTCATAAGTGAAGTATAACTTTAGCCTGATCCATGGGGAGTTATGGAGAGTGAATCATACCATAAAGTTGTCCTCACTTGAGGCAAGAGGGGAAAAGGGCATACTTCAAGGGCTAGACAGCACTCATCTACTGGGGACATTTCCCTGGAGAAGGAGATCAGCTGGGAGCTCTTTGCAGCCAACACTGGGAGCTGCTGGGACAGGTGTCCTGGCTGGCAAGGGGGCACTGGGCCGGTGACCAATAGCATCTACAACGTGCTATCACGTTCAACTGGAGGATACAGCTCCAGGTTTCGTATGTCTTTTTTCTTAGCCTGCATATTCCAGCACTGAGGAAGTAGCAGGTGGTTCCCTAAGATAAGAGCAGGGCAGCCAGCTGAGGGTGGGGCAGGATGCTGTGCTGTGGAATCAGTCCAGGTGGATACAGAATTCCATATCTGGCCCACGTATCTATCCTCATCTTATAGACACTCATTTTATCACATTTTACTTCCACAACATCCCTTTGAGGTAGATCATATTTCCAGTTTATAGGTAAGGAAACTGAGGCTCAGAGAGATTAAGCAAATGGCTTCTACCAAAGTCACTAAGCTACTGACATAACCAGGATTCAGAGTCTGCAGCCTGAAGCTTCCCCACCATGCCACCCTAATTCTAAGACACTGAAGGGTTTTTAACAAGGGAAGGGCGCAGTTAGTTCTAAATTGCATAAAGGTGCCTAGGTCAGCCACATTGGAAGGTGGGCTAGCAGAAGCCTGTCGGAAGGCTGTTGTGATGGTCCCAGTGTGAGAAAAGGGGTCACGGCTAAGTGATGGAGAAGAGGGACCAGACATTTTGCTGTGTAAAAGGCAAAATGGACAAAACATCATGGCAAGTTGAGGGAGGGGTCAGGAAGGATGTCCAGGTTTCAGGCTCCTCTGTCTGGGTAGATAAAGAAGTCATTAACAAAACAGGAGTAGACTGGCCGGGCAGTAGTTTTTTCTGTTAGGACACAGAAGCCTTATCATTTGTGGTGCTTGGATTTTTTCATTGGCCAGAACCTCTACCTGGACAAGGCAGTGAATTTCAGTGACCACTTTCTGAGCAGTGTCACCGAGGGTAGTAATGCGCTGTTCGGCAGCAGGTCCAGCTTGGGTGAGTTGTACCTTTTGGTGATTTTAAAACAGTTGACCAGGAGCACACTTATTTAGCAAAGGCAGCAGAGAATTTCTTACAATTTGCCAGTCCAACCATATATCTTACTTATGTGCTCCAGTCATTTTATTTCTCTGGTATAACTGAAGTTAGGGGTCAGACTTCTGAAGTCTTCACAGGGCTTGGGAAGATCCATTTGGGGGGTGCTCTTTTGGGCCTAAAAATTGTAGTCCCTTCTACTCTCCTCTGTCACATCCATCTTCTGTGCTAGACTGAGGGCAGTAGCTCCAGGAGTACTTCCTGCCAGGCTTTTTCAATTTCTTTCTGACCTCTTGAGTTATCTGACAGCAGAGCTCTTTACATGTGGGGAGTTGGGGGGTGGCATCATTTTGGTCTTTAACTCTTCATCATTTCAGTGAGTGACTACAGCCAAAGTGCCTCAGATACCACTGAAAAAGTCAAGAGGATAAAGAATTTCAAGACCAAAAAATTTCAAGAAAAGAAGAAGCAGTTTACAGTATGTATACTCCTTGGTCCTTGTAACTATTGTCTTCAGCCTGTTTAAAGTTTTATTTTTGACATTTTTTTAAATAGAATACTTGCTTATTTTCTGTTCCTTTTTCATAACTATTTTTATTTTATGAAGGCAGAATCCTTTCAAATATCCCAAGATTATAATGTTTAAATTCTCATCACTTTTCTGCATCTTCTGTTTCCTCTAGAGTCAGTTCCATCTGTCCATCTTTTCCTTCTCTTATTTTTGGCTTGATTTACATAGGTGATACTTCTTGGTTGTCTGGTTAGTACTGGTGCCAGGCATGGGTGTCTGGCACAGATGAGTGGACCTGAAGTACCTATCTGGGTGGATGGGGAATGTGGCTGAGTAGACTCCGCTGGAGGGCACTGTGGGCAGAGCGCAGCGAGACAGCCTTGGGTCCCTAACTTGCCAATGTAAGAATGCTACTGTGGAGGCAGTGGTTGTGTCATATGCTCTAGTGCATTTCATTCCCAGGAAGCTCTCTGTCTTCCCTTGCCTTTCATACCCTCCATTATGCCTGCTGTGGAGGTCTGGGCTCTGCCCTCCTTTCTTGGGCCCCAGTGCTCCTGGTAGAAATTGTCAGGAAAATCAGGTACTGTTCAGAAAATGGTTATCAGGGTTTAAAGCAGGGAGCAAAAGCCTCCTGCCCTTCTTGCATGGGAGAGAAGAAGGCAACTGACCATCTCTGCTATTAACAATAAAGCCCTTTAATAATACTCGTGAATTTAGCCTTACCCCACATCCACCCTCTTTGTTGATTAACTTTGGACATCTCTAGGCTTCCCCTGAAGAAAAATACACCTAAATATAGTATCTTCAGCTGGTTTTCCCTTGCTTTGATTTCCCTGTCAATCATATTTCAGCTATTTCCAATGTTCTTGGGATTCCACCGATGGTACCATTTAAGAATTTCCCCACACCTTTTAGAGTTTTGTTTTAAAATATATTACCATGAATAATTGCAATGGGAGTTTAGGAGGAAGGGAGAGCAGAAGCCTTGCTCAGCCCACCATCTAGCCTTTCAGGTGCTTCTCTTTGGCTGCTCTTTAGAGAACAGATGCCATTAGGCACAGGACCAAAGCCTGGGTCTTCAGGCCTGAGAGGGAGAAGGGGCACCATGTCAGTTCTTTTCCTCCCCCTTCAGTGAAGCCAGACTCGCAAGGTTTCCTTACTGGTACACATATCAGCCTTTCGACTTGCAACATGATTTCTCTGCAGGCAGGGACTCTACCATCTTGGGTTTTTTCCCCACCGCATACTTTGCACATAATAAACAACAATGAATTGAGGTAGAAGACCTCAGAATTGTTTTAGTTTTATCTCTTGTGATTCCTGTACTCTCCTCCTTCCCCCAGTTTGAAATATTATTGAGTATGATAGAAGTATTGAGTTCCATAAACTTAGAGACTCTACTTCCTTACTGTGTATGTATCCTGAATCTCCCCATTGCTATGTGCCTTTATTTGCTCATTTGCATTTGGGGAATAAATATCAGGAACTCTAACATTCAGTCACTTACTCAATGATTATTCTTGAACACATATACACTAGGCAGAGTTCTAGGTGTTGGAAATAAAATATGAACAGGAGAGATCAAGGTCTCAGAATTCATGAAGTTGACATTCTAGTCCATTCCAGCATATTTTTTCCCTAAGAACTGGGATCCAGTAGAGAGGCCTCCTTCAACCCTTTCAGGAATTTGCTAATTAAAGCACCTTATGCCAAGGCACTCATCTTAAAGCAGGGAGGCCTCAGCCTGGAACCTGCATCTTCCTCTGAGAGGCTCAGAGGTCTTGACCCACGTCCTCAGCCTCATGGCTTCCCAGGTTGCCAGGGAGGGCTGGGTGTGATTGCCATGTTATAGACAGGGAAATGATGGCTCTGGGACCTGGGACCAGGGACAGAACCATTCTAAAAGTAATAGCTCCTGCTTTCCAGACCGCATTCTCCAGTCTTCCAGCAACCAGCATTTTGAAATAAAGGTGAATTTAGATGGAATATGAAGGTTCTGTCTTCAAAATAACTTCATAGCATTTTGAAAATATAAAAGATAATTAATTCTTCAGATTTCTGATGATCAGTGTGGGCTTTTCTGTCTAAACAAGAGGCTGCTTTACTGGTTCACTCGCTGGTCAGGTGGGCACATCTGGGGAATCTGCTTAATGTGCTGAGACTGACCAGTGGACACTTTGTAAAGCATTTTAGGACCCACCTGGTCACTTTGCCTGGAAATATTCTCACTAAAAGTGATGTGGGGTTTCTGGGTTTTTGGATTTGTGTGAGGTTTCTCACGGCATCCCTGTCCTTAATGACTTAAGACAATGTCAGTGAGGGGTCCTTCCACAAGACAATGTTTCAGAATCAGCAAGATTTACATTCGATGTGTTGATTTGTGCTGCTGGTCTTTGAAGATCACACACATGCACGCACGCACACATGTACACACTCGTGCTCATACTCATAATCCCCTGTCCCCATGGCTCAGAACATAGCTGAGAACATAACTGCCACCCTTGGAGGGAACATTTCCCTTGAGGGCTGGGCCTGGGCAAGTAGGACTTAACTGTAAAACTCTTTGGAGGCAACAGAAATGACCACCCTCTAATTCTCCAGCCTGAGGACAGACGCCTGCTGAGGGAGGTCGGGCCCGCGGGGGAAGGAAGAGTCTCCATGATTGAGCAGCTGCTGGATGAAGTACGTGTGACCAGGGAACACACCTCTGGGGATTTTCAGGCCTGGCATTCCACTTCTGTCTCTTTCCGACGGATGTTTGGCTCAGTGATGTGATAAATTATGTCATTTACTTTTACAAAATGTCTGGGAATAGATTAAATAGCTTGCCAAAAAGCTTTTCATTCAATTGTAACCTACAGCTAGTTTTCATAGCAAAGAAAATAGGCAGAAAAGTGCACGTGAGCCAAGTAAGGTGTGAAGATGGAGGTAACCCTTGGCCCCCAGGAGGCCTTGGACCAGGGTTTCCTAAAGAAGCAAGATTGTCAGGGTTTCCTAAAGAAGCAAGGAGGAGGCAGAGTTTTGTGATTTGACAGCTCTGTCCCTTGTAGGCTGGGGTTCCTCACTCTCTCCTCCTTCGATGTAAAAGCTGTTCAGCACCATCATAATAAAATGTTTGTTACACTTACTAGGATGGTGGTTGGAGGTTGAGTGCAGAGTTTTGTGGGAGTTTTCCTTTCTCAATATGCTGCAGGGAGCGGACCCCAACTGCAGTGATGATGAAGACAGGCCCATCATGACCATAGCTGTTGTGAACAAGCACCATGAAGCGATTCCGGTGCTTGCGCAGAGAGGAGCAGACGTCGACCAACAGTCAGGACCGTAAGTGAAACTCATCGAGAGGAGAGCTCTGGGGCCATGGTCGCAGGCAGCGCATAACCTGTGGGGCTCAGCTGCAGCAGAATCAAACCTGCACGTGTGCCCTGTTCAATGCAAACCACCTAAGAACATTTTAACTTATTTTAGCCTTAATAAGAGGTCTCTCTGCTTCTCATTTCCAAATCTGGATAAAACAAACTTTAAAAATGGACTATCAGGTCGCCCCATTTAGTCACTTTTATAAATGATGATGGTTTGTTAACTTGTGTGATAACTGTTGTGGGATCCCAAAGCCATGCCATTAGAGTGTTAAGGAGTGTTTTCGGCATGATCTGAACTAGTAAGATTGATACTAGGAGAAGTACACCCATGTAGTACATGCAAAAAGAAAACATACAGTTGTCTCCCGGCTCTAATGTCCCTGGGGATGAGCCTGGTCTATCTGAGTTCACTACATAATCTCTTGGCACCTTAATTTCCCCACCTCTGAAATGGAATAGAGAGGTACCAAGTCAGGTTGGATGGTTTTGTTTCTTTCCTAGCCTTGGTCCTGTTCTGTTGTGGGTATCTAGCACTACTGCCTCCTAAATTGTTACTAAGACAAAGTCGGGTCCCAGGTCACTGAAACATGCTGCTGTGCATGTCAAGCCACCACAAGGGCCAAGAGTTAAATAGCTTTAGTTTTCTTTTTCTCTGCTTTAAATTTTTTGTGTTTTTATTCAAAATACATACCTGCTAATTTTTCTAAGTGCACTTTTACAAGCATCTGCCCAATAGGACAATTATATCAATAGACACTACCCATTTTTTGTTTGTTTTTTTGTTTTTTTTTAGTTTTAGAACAGAATGCTTGGTATGTTGGTGTAAATATTTGATAGCTGGAATTTACTTTCTCAAGTTTTCTTAGGGTATATGTTCATCACACTATGTCAACTCCTTCGCCAGTCCACACTGTTGTACTGTCATCATTGGTAATAAAAATGATGCTGCTTGTTCTGCATTAAGGTTTACTTTATATTTTATAATTGAGGCAAGTTTTTCTTATAGTATTTAAGTATACTATTCTGAGCACGTTTGAATTGATGCTTAATTAATTGCATTCCCGACATGATGAATTACTAGAATTCCTAGCTTTATGAAAATCCATCTAAGAAGATGAAATCACTCTGGTTTGGAACAGATTACCTGTTTTACTTTGATGTTCCTCAGTTTCCATGTTTCCTTCATCACCATTCTACAAATTTACATTTATCCCCATGTGATCTCACTGCAATTCTGTGAAGCCTAGCACTGGTTATACCCTGCTGTCTGTATTCTGTTTAACAGCCCTTTGTTACCCTCAAGGTATTACAGCAGAATTTAGCTCCCATGTGGCGTGGCTGGGGAGGGAAGGAAAGGAAGACAGGAGGCCCTCCCCTAAAATAGAGCACAGAGATCTCGTCTTCTTTTTAAATGTATGCCAATAGAGGAAAGTAGATTTTTTCCACTAAAACACAAATTCTGCTGAAGCAAATCTGCTATGTCTAGTTTATATCTATTAATCTGAAGTGTGTATGCCTAGGTCCCCTGGCCTCTGCCCCATAGCTGAACCTCCTCGGCCTAGGAATATCAAGGTTCTGTCTATCTGATAGCTCTTCAGGCATAAGCTGTCCTATGAAAGAGGCTCAGCAAGTTGTTCCTCAGCAAATAAGGATTAAAATGCTCTCTCCCACCCCAATTGTGTTTCGCTAGTGAAGAGAAGCAGCCTAGGTGGTCTCTACCCAAGGCAACTTCTGTTAAAAATGTTGGTGGGTGGCAAAAAGCCTCTCACTAGTGCTCCCAGTTCCCATGTTTGTATCACTCCTACCAGAATAAACTCATATTCAACAGAAAGGGATCTGCTATGGAGAGACTCTTCTCCACCAAAGCTGATGCCTCTGACCAGCAGACTTCAGAAACAGAGCCAAGGTCTCCACTAGGAGAGGGAAACAGAAGTAAGTAGGGCTGGCAGCTTTTGGAAAGTAGCTTCCCTTCTTCACTTCACTAGCAGTTTCAAACAAGCAGGCTCTTGGCGCTGCCCCATAGCCAGGTGAGGAACATGCAGCCATCAGTCTACTACTTAGAGTTCAGCTGTGGAGATTTATTCTATTAGGTCATGCAAGATTTACAAGGAGAGAACGCACCTTAATCCACCATAATGCCTAGATTTGAATAAGCGCTGTGACTTCTTTGTGCCTGAATAGGAAAGTTTCTTTAAAATACCATCGTGTGCCCGCTCCAAAAGCCAGGCTTTTGAAGGTCTGATGTGATAACACAAAGCTACTCAGAGAAACAGACTCAGAGGCTGTAATTTATACTCTAAGGCATGGGATTTGCTTAAGAAGGTATATTCCAGCTAGTGTCCTTGATATACTGGAGGAACAAAGTACAAAATTAGGGTTGGCAAAGTCACAATTGAAGATTTTCCAAAACTGAACTGTGCCTACAGGAAAGATCACAGAAAATCTAGCTATAATCAACACCACAGTAAGTAGAACGGATACTCTGCTCTCATTTTGGGGAAAGTTATGCAGGGAGAAGATCATAAGCCTCCCCAGAGATGCAGCAATCCCATGAACATATCCAAGTTCAGGTCAACACATTATCACAGGCCCAAGAAACCTGAGGAGTGAAGTGACAGTGAAGCCATACGTCACCAAGGGCGAAGGAAGGATAAAGGTCAGGCGGAGGTTTGTGTCATCGAGATGTCCCTTAGCTGGTGTTCCCACAACATTCTATGCCCCACTCTAGCCTACATTTAACCCCAGATCCTCTGAGCTCCCTGAGAAGAGAGCAGGCTTGTGTCACATGTGACTGGGTTTCTCTCACACAGATGGGGGAGCCAGACAGGCACTCCTTTGTGTGCTGAACAGATGAACAAATAGCCAAGTGACTAGAAAGTCAGGTAGAGGTGATTAAAAGGCCTCATGAGAAATGAAAGTTTTCAAGGTGACCAGCTGGGATTATGCAGATAGGGAAAGAGACTCTTGGAGGTAGAAGAGAGCAAAATGTGGAGAAAATGAACATGAACATGTTCTTCTCACTAGGTTTTCTCGTCTGTAAAGTGGGGATAATAATCCTTATGTCATAGAGCTGGTTTGAGGATGAAAACAGGTCTATGACATGTATTTGTAGTACTTATGAGGAGTCCAATAATTGGACATTAATAAATGGTAAAATCACCTAGCTTTTAACGGAAAGTATTGGTTGCACAGTCATTGTCATAGAATATAAAGAAAGTTAAGTCTTGGATGGCATAAATTGGAGCTGGGAGAATAGCCATGTAAGAGGCCTTAAATAACAGACAACCTGGGGTAAGATGTAAGAACTGAATTTAAGTCCTAAATTCTATTATTGAAATAAATGTCACCCAATCTTCCTAAGTTTTCATATTTTTTAAAAAGGGTATGATGTAGTCTTATAATGCACCAATATGTAAGAAGATGAACTAAATCAGTGCTTCTCATACTTTAATGTGCATATGAATCACATGAGGATTTTATTAAATTGCAGGTTCTGAGTCAGTAGGTCTTGGGTGGAACCCACGAGTCTGCATTCCTAATAGGCTCTCAGGGAATGTCCCTGCTGCTATTCAAAGAACCAGTTTGAGTAGCAATGATATAGAGAATATTCTTAATATACTTTGTGCTTTTAAGAGACCACCCAAAGTGACCCTTGTAAAGATACCCTAATAATGTTGGATATAGGATTTTTCCCTGGTACTTGGCAGATTAATTATGTTGGTCCAATAATAATAAAACATAATAGTGACATCATCAACCACCCAAAACAATAATAAGGTTGATCCTCAAATCTTAATTGTTTAGAGTGACTGTGTAGAATCCATGGTCAGATGTTTGGAAATTCTTGGTAATTCTGTCATAAAGCCCATGGCCTTGACATTTGCACATATTTTCTCTGGAGAAATAGGAGAAACCAGTTAATCTGAGCATTCAGATTTGCTTAGTACCAAGTACCTGAAGTTATGCGAACTATAAGATATAAAATAAGCAAATGGGTAGTTTGAAGCTTAGGTTCTAGTTTCTGTAAAAATCAGTGAATACTTAGAAAATGAAAAGCCATCTCATTAACTGGAGAGCTCAGACTCTGGGGCCCAAATCAGACAGAGGATAACCCTTCCACAATTGGATGAAGAGATTCATAGCCATGCTAACCTGAAATTCTTGCAACTCATACTGGTTTCAGTCTTGGCAGCAATACCTATTCCTTTCATTTGTTTGTTTGTTCATTTCATTGGTATATTCATTTTACTAGTGGTTACTGAGCACCAACTATGTGCCAGCCACCATTCTAGGTGATGGAGATACAGCAGTGATGAAGACAAAGTCCCTTCCCTCATGGAACTTACAGTTTAGTGGAGGACACAGTCAATAAACAAGTAAGCAAATGAATAAAGAGAATAAGTGCTACAGAGAAAATAAAGCCAGGTAAGACACTAGAGGGAGGGTGGTGGTCAGAAAAAGTCCCTCAGGATGCCAGAGACTCATAGAGTTAGTCTGGAACAGATTTGCTTTAGGTGCGAGCAGTATTGGGGGAGGTGAACTGTATTCACCAACAGCATCCTTCATTTTGATCCAGTCAGAGTAAGATTGCCTTAGTTATGATTAGTCTTGCAAAAATATTTTTAAGTGGGTAGATTTATTGGAAACAATTTGTACAGATCAAATAACTTTTTAAATTTTATCAGAGTAGTATGTACATATGACTTAAAAATAATCAAATCCTATGGAAGGGCCTAAGATGAAAAGCAGTCCTCCTTCCTCACTTCTTCACCCTACTCCTTATCTCCAGCAGCAATTACATTAAAAAAAAAAAAAGTGTTTTATTTTTTTTAACTTCTGGGAGTCACATACATCTCTGTCAGTAAATAATGCAATTAAACTGATCATTCCTGACCTAGCACTCTTCGACATTATCCACTGGCTTCTTGATATGATAGATAATGATGTGGCTCACTGACCCCACCTGACCATTTTTACCCTTCATCTTCCAGTTTTGACAGTTCTACTACTATTCTTGATTCTTTTATTAATTACTTGTATAAGTATAAATAATATATTTAAGCTCCTATTTTTTGACCTTCAACTTTCAACAATATCTCTTGATTCCCCTCTATGTAAAACATAACAGAAATCAATAGAGCAATAAGCTTCCTAAGTCATCTTCACCTTCACCTCCACCTTCCACTTCACTTCTATTTACAAGGCTGATCACATTTATATTCACTTGTGTTAACGTAGGTTGACTCCAAAAGTTGAAAAGCAACAAAGAATAACTACATTATAATAACTACAAAATATTCAACAAAAATATTCTTCATCACAGAACCAAGTGATATGCTCTGGTTATATTTTCTTGTTTGTAGGTCCAAGAGTGACCCCTAGAGCACTCAAAGTAGAATTTTTTAAGCAGAAATGTAATGGATTCTCCTTACACCCCATAACTTATTCAGAATTATGATACATTTCATTTTCTTTCACAACTCATGAATAACTCTTGCAGTTTTTAATGTTTGATTTTCCTGGAATTTCTGATTACCTTTGTTTTTCCTGAATGGAAAAGAACATGCCTCCACCATACTCATAACCCTCTCTGGTTTCTTACTTTTTCAGTGCCATTCTTCTTAGAGACATTCTTGGAGCACACTTTTCACTGTGCTTTCCACTCTGATTTCATCTAACTGCTTTTCAGGTCTTTGCATAGTGATCATCATAGAATTTCTTATCATTATAATATGCCTGTAGTTATTGTTCACAGTTTCCTCTGTTTTGACCCTTGTCGGGCTAGAGTGTAGACTCAAGTAACTTATTCATGTGTAGAAATAAACTTCCTAAGTCCTTGAATGTCTAAAACTGACTTTATTTTGCCTTCACAGGTGATAAACACTTGGACTGATACTAGTTTCTCTGCTCCAAATAATTTCTCCTCAAGTCTTGGAAAGCCTTGCTCTATTGATTTCTAGTATCCAGCATAGCCTGTGAAAATTCTTGTTCCTTTGATTGTGGCCTCTTTGTTTATTCTCTCTGGAAGTGTTTATCCTTGTTCCAAATTTCATAAAGACATTTTTAGATATGATGTTTTTCAAATTCATCCATTCAGAACATTTTCCATCTGAAAAGTCAGATTTTTTGTCAGCTCAGGGAAATTTTCTTCTATTATCTCTGGAATTTTCTGCCCTCCATTTTTCCTATGCTCTCTTTCTGGAATTCTTGTTAGTTGGAAAGCAGTCCTCATGAATTGATTTGCTGTGTTTTTCTTTCTTTTTCGTTTTTCATATTTTCTACCTCTTTTAAAAGATTTCCTTAACTTTGTCTTCTATCTGCTCTATTGAATAATCTTAACTTCAACAATCATATTTTCACATTCTAAGAGTCACTTGTTTTGAATGTTTTTCGTTGTGTTATGTCTTTGTGCAATATTGTCTTGAAATCATTCTGAGGACACCATTACATTTTTGTTTTGTATTAAATTTCTCGAGTTTGTGTATCTTTTCTCTTTGATAATACAGGCTTTCCTCAAATGTTTGTGATCCTTTATTGTCCATTAATGTCTGAGAAAGGAGAATGGGCTAAATGAATAGGAACTCTGAGCACATGGGTGGAGCTTGCCAACTGGGAGTAGAGGGAGGCTTTGTAGGTAGATGGCGCTGCTCTCAGGCTAGAACCCCTAATTCCAGAAAGAGGAAGACTTCCCTCTGGGCACAGCAATTGCCAGCCTGATTCTCACCAGAAGTTTCTAAATTCTTCTGTAGAGAAGAGCCACCATATCTTTACTCCATTGAGGTAAATTTATAGCTTTTAGATACATCTGCAGGGGTAGGGGGCAAGGCTCATCTCATGTCTATCTCCAATCAAGACTCCCATCTTCCATCACTTCTCTCAGTCAAGATCCTTTCAGGAGTTTTAGAATGCAGGTACATTCCATCCTCCATTTCAGCCATCCACTCCTCCCTCACTGACAAGGTAAGGTGGAGAGACAACCTGGCATGCAGCAAAGTATGCTGTCTGACATCTTAGGCTTGCCCTCTGGATTCTAAGGTTGATGTTTATTTTCATTTCACATAAGCCAAACTCATTTAAGCCTAGCTCATCTGCCCCATATAAGAATAAGTGCCTTTTCCTGAAAAGTTATCATACAGACAGTGTCCAAGAGGTCCAAGCCAGAACTGAGAGTAGATCCAATATATTCCATAAACTCTTGCAGGAAACTTACTAAAATAGTATTTACTGCATTTATTAAATCAACTGTAAACCATATCCTAGTGGGATTTCTTTCTTTAAAAAATTCATGTATTTATAGACTTTTTACTTTCTAGCTAGTTTCCAAGGTTTCCTACTATCACAGCATTGTTCCAAGAAAAGGGAGAGAACATTGAAGAGATATTCCCAGGTTAATTAAGATTAACTAAGTAGGTTAATAGGTGAAACCAAGACCCCTTTGATCCTCTAATCTGTATTAATCAGCCAAAAGGGTGCTGCTGCAAAATACCAGAAATTGGTTGGTTTTTGTAAAGGGTATTTATTTGGGGTAGGAGCTTACAGATACCAGGCCATAAAGCATAAGTTACTTCCCTCACCAAAGTCTATTTGGAGCAAGATGGCTGCTGATGTCTGCGAGGGTTCAGGCTTCCTGGGTTCCTACGTTCCTGGGGCTTGTTCCTTTCTTCCTGGGGCTGGCTTCTCTTTCCTCTGTATGCTGACTTCCCGGGGCTCCAGCTAAAGTCTTCAGCATTGAACTCCAACATCAAAACTCCAACACCAGGAACCCTCAAATCTGTTCTTTGTCATGCCTTTCTCATGCCTACAAGGGGCAGGGACTCAATGCCCTAATAACTCAATCATGCCCAGGTACAGATCAGATTACAAACATAATCCAGTATCTACTTTTGCAATTCATAACCATATCAAACTGCTACACTCCACCCTCTGAATTCCAAAAAGACATTGTAATATTTTTTTAAAAACCTTAAATCAGTAACAAGGCAAGTACTAAATCATATCACAATCAATTTAAAGAACTACAGTTTGTCTTGGGGCAAAGTCCTGTCTCTATAGACCTCTGAAACTTACAAAACAATTTATTTGTTTCCAGTACACAAATGGACAGACATAGGATAAACAATTTCATTACAATAAGGAGAAATTGGGAGGGAACATGAATCACAGGTCTTCTACAGTTCAGCAAACTTGCAGGGCATCCTCCATTCGATTACAGTCTGAGAGTTATTCTTAAGATGATGGTTTCTTCTCCTTGGGGCCATATGGGGACCCACCCTTTCCACAGTCTTGCCCAAAGGCCATTTTCTTGGTTCCATCCTCATCAAGCATCTGGGCATTGACCAAGATCCAGACCTCTCCCTCCAAGAGTTTTGGGGTGATTGTCACACCTCATCCAATCTTTGAGCTAGAGTCCCCTAAGTACAGTGATGAGAAGACAACATTCTCCCTAACTTTTGGCATAGAAGCTCAACCCTCTCAGAGCAATGAGCTGACCACCTGGCCTTCCCTAACCTTTGGGAACACCCCTCTCAGACCTGTGGGGTGTTGACCTGAATTGCCCTAATCCTTGGGGAATATGCTCCACCCTCTTTGTACCCTGGGGCAGCAAAACTCCCAGAACATTGGACAGGAACATCCACCCTCTTCAACTGCTGGGGCAAACTCACCCTCTGTACACATGAGTGGGGTTCCTCTCTTGGCCCAAGGTGATGTCCTAATTCCAGATCTCAGCTTCCATGGTTTTCCTCTTAAAGCTGTTTCTCCTTCAATCTCTCTTTCCATGTTCTTTTCATTCCAGGCTGACAGTGATTTTGTTCATACAGCTCTCTCAAAAACCTCGTTGGTTTAATATGCAGGAAGCAGGGGGTCTAAGCCATCAGACAGTAAGACTTTTCACAAGTCTTTCTGACATAACTGCATCTTCCCTCCTGACTTACAAGTTCCAAGTTTAGTTAAGTCCTCCAACGGGGCACTTTCATCTGGGAGCCTAATTTCCAGAGGCTTGGAATTTTAAGAATCAGTTTCTGTTTTCTTTGTGCCCAACAATTCAGTTCTCAGCTTATCTCGCTCATTTAGCATTTTGCTATAAGCTGCAAGGAGAAGTCAAGCTGATTCTCTGAGTTTACTTTGCAAATTTCTTCAGCTAAATGCCCAGGCTCATCATTTTCAAATTCTGCCTTTCATAAAACACCAGGAGTTAATCTTGCTAAGTTCCCTGCAAATTTAAAACACAGATTGCCTTTCCTCCAGTTTCCAATAATAGTTTCATCATTTACTTCTAAGGCATCATAAAAAGTCTCTTTAGCATCTACATTGCTAACAACAGTCTCTTCAAACCAATCTAGGCCTTTTCCATTAAGCATCTCACAATTCCTCCAAAAAATATCCCATACCCATTTATAAAACCATTCCAGCATTTCAGTAATTGCAAAAGCACTTCCCTACTCCTTGGTACCAAATTCCGTATTAGTCAGCCAAAGGGGTGCTGATGCAAAATACCAGAAATTAGTTGGTTTTTATAAAGGGTATTTATTTGGGGTAGGAGCTTACAGATACCAGGCCATAAAGCATAAATTACTTCCCTCACCAAAGTCTATTTGGAGCAAGATGGCTGCCGATGTCTGCGAGGGTTCAGGCTTCCTGGGTTCCTACGTTCCTGAGGCTCATTCTCTGGGTGCAAGGTTCCTTTCTTCCTGGGGCTGGCTTCTCTTTTCTCTGTGTGCTGACTTCCTGGGGCTCCAGCTTAAGTCTTCAGCATCGAACTCCAACATCAAAACTCTAACACCAGAAACCCTCAACTCTGTTCTTTGTGCCTTTTATCTGTGAGTCCCCGCCCTACAAGGGGTGAGGACTCAACGCCCTAATCATAACTCAATCATGCCCAGGTACAGATAAGATTACAAACATAATCCAATATCTACTTTTGGAATTTATAACCATATCAAACTGCTACAAATCCCCCTCCAGTTTCCTAATGATGCTAACCAGTGATTTAGCCAAGAATGATTTTCTCCCCCAAACAGGCTCAGAAATACAGCTCTTCATGAAGCAGTTCTGCTTGGCTCAGCAGGAAAGGAATGCATCGCCATTTTACTCGGGTATGTTCCCTGACCTCTGGGGGACACGCCTAAGTGTGCAGCAGTCCCCCTACTGACCTCTTGGACAGCTGTCCCACGGAGGGGGCCACCATCCCCCCCATAACTCCCAAGGCACCAATGGCATTTAAGAACACAATGAAAATGTTGCCCCCATTACACACACTTGGGAGTAGGACTTTGATGCAATGGGAACCAAGGGCCAGGACTGGCAGTTGAACATTTTGAAAGCACAGAGCCCTTCAAAAGGACTCAAGAGTATACAACCACCCTTGAGACCTGGGGTCATGGAGACCTCTTGGGGGCAGGTTTGGGGAGGTGGGGCCGGGAGGGACCAAGATTGGCCTCCAATGCAGGGAAAATCAGGATCTCAGGCTCGAGTTCCTGAGTCCTTCAGCTCACCTCCATTTCCTTCACAGATGCAATGCAAGTACCCAAAAGAGGAACTCAAGAGGCCAGACAGCGTACGACCTAGCTCTAAAAATCGGGGATGACTGCATCACCTCACTCTTTGCTAAGTTTGGCCAAGAGCACCTGGACCAGCTCACTCCATCCAGGAGCCTCAGTCTAGATGACTCTTAGACCCAAAGGGCCTTGTGGGGTAACACTTAAGGAATCATGCAGCTCTGGCTTTTCTTTGTTTCCTTCTTTCTGAAATGTGTATTGAGATTTGGGAATGAGGTTGAAAGGAACTAAGAGTCTTTTTTTTTTATGTGACAGTATAAGCCACCAATACACATTGATACTTCCCAGTATAACCTAGCCTGTGATTAACTTACTGCACGTTTTTAATGGCTAATTGCTTGTGTTATTTTTAGAATTTTCTTTAGAGGTTTTAAATTCTATTTCAATAGATCATAATTACACGTGGTTCAAAGGTAAACGGTGTAAGGTATCATCTATGAAATAACTCCTCCAATCTTGTCCTACAGCTACTCAGTTCCCCTCCTCAGAGGCAATGAATGACATCAGTGTCATCTATGTCTTTCCAGAGATACCATAAGATTAAATAAGCACACACGCATAAATAAAATGCATATGTACATGTAGAGTACACATAAAATATATCAATACATATATATATCCCCTTTTAACACAAATAGTAGCAAACTACACACTGTTCTGCATCCTGTTCTTTTTGCTTAATATACTTTATAAGTTGTTTCAAATTAATACATAAAGATTGCATTTAAAAAAAAATTTCCCCTTACATCGAACTCTTTAACAGTTCTATGGTTTGTTCATCAGATGATAAATCATCTTTGAGTAAACTATTTTCAGGAGTGTGTAATTTGGCTTATTCCTTTCTCAGATCATTGCGTCAGTCTTTAGGGGCTGGGTAACGCTGGGTTGTGGATCCCTAAACCATTTCTATTAATGTGTATAAACCCCTAACACACCAGGCTTTAGCACAATAACAATACCAGACTTTGCTGAGGTGGTTACCATGATTATCACCTGGAATTGGCTGCCTGCCGGTAGGCTGTGGTCCTTGGAGTCCATGTCCCTGACGGGCCGGCGGCTGGCACTGGGGTTCCCTCCGCGTGGTGGGAGGGGGCCCACTGCATTTCTAAGACCAATGGAGCTGGCTTGGGTGTCTGTGGTGGTTTGCACTGTCAGCCTAGCTAAGCTGGAACTACGTATTCCAGAATTCTCCCTGCATGGCTCGGCTTGAAAGGTGGAAGTGAAGCCACAGCCGTTTCACAGCGAGGTGGAGTGGGGCGTCAGAGGGCACTGCAGCTCACACCCCATGGCCCTGCGTCGAGGTCGGGGAGTGGGTACAGACGGTTTCCCCCCAGACTTCAAGAGGAAGGGAGGGCCCCTGGACCCGTGGGTTCCAGAAGCACTCCTCTTGGGGTGACTTTCACGGCCTCAGTGTAGTAGCCAGTCTGCAATGTTCCTTGGGTGTCCCACCCTTTCTGGTGGCATGTCCTGTCCTCAGAATCCAGAGCCTGTCCCAGTGCCTGTTGCCACACACAGGAGCCCTAGGCCATGCACCCTGGTACCCCACATCAGGGTTCTCAGCTCTCTGGAAGCCCACAGCCTGCACAAAATACCTTGGAATTTCACTCCTTCAAATCAAGACGCTTTGAAAATAAGACTAAAAACTGAAAAAGTTGCTTAGTATTTAAGATACAAGAATGTAGGCTCAAATCCAGGAACTTTCTAATGAACTCTTACAGAGTCACATAAAACATTATATAAATATCAAACTTAAAGTTTTCAGGAAAATTTAATGCAAGTTTTAAGGAAGTCCCTTTTGATTTAAAAAGAAATCATTTATTTTTGCTTATCCTCCATAAAGCTTTATTTTCACTGTCAACACTATCTGCTAGGGTTTGGTAGGGGCATAGAACCACTGTGAGTGACAAGGTAAGGAAATTAATAAAGGCATCAGGCCTTTGGCAGTTATGGGAGCGAGTGAGTCTGACGGGGAGCCTGACTTCACTGTAGCTCAGCAAGGCTGGCAGGAAATCAGGGGGGGAAGTGGGCAAGCAAGGGCAAAGGGGACGGCTCAGGCCATGTGTGTCTCCTGTTCAAGGCAACTTCAGGAGACGCTGGCTCCTCTACCGCAGAGCCTGTCGCAGGTCGGGCTCTCTGGGAGAAGAGGCTGGGACGGTTTGGCATGGAAGATGTTCACTGAGATCAACATTTGTGAAAGGAAGGGGGAAGAAGCAGGATTGTGCAGAGGGAGAGGGAGGTCTGCAATGCAGGCCTGACGGAGGCTCAGCCGGGCAGCAGGGAGCTGGTGAGCCAGGATTGCCCATCAGAGTCCCATGAGCTGGCCAGGTCTTTACAGCCCCTTCTTGCTGTTCCCAGATGCTACCCCAGGAAGGGTGGCACTTCTGGAGTGTCTACTGTGGAGCAGTGTGTGGTCCTGACCCAGGATGTGGTGAAGCCAAAGGAGGAGATACCATGGAGGCTGGAAGGACCGTGGCTGCTGCCCAACCCGCCAAGTGAGCCAGCGCCTGGACGCCCGCGAGGCGGCAGTGATCTGACCTGTGAGCCCCAATCCCTCAGGCTTGGCTTATATGCTTTGTGGTCAGTACTCAGGGCCCTATCTCTGTGTGGTTTTCATTTATATCTTTACTGATGTCAAGGACATTTTCAAATTGCATTTTCAAACGCAAAAGACTTCCTATAGTGTGATCTGTCTGTATGTATAGTTTGAATACTTTGTTACATTGTTGATCTTTAAAACTTGGTTTCTAAAGTTATCATGCAGATCCCTTTGTGATATGAACTGCAGCATTCTCCTTTCCCCAACAGTTTACACTTTGTTTCAGTTTAAGGTGTGGGTTGGTTGCCTTCCAGAATTTATTTTTGTGTAGTCAAACCTAACTTTTTTTTTTTAATTTATGGCTTTAAGATTTTGCGTTATAGCTAGAAAAATCAACCTTACGTTATAAAGGTGTTCTAATCAAATATTGCTGCATAACACTTTAAGACGTAGGGACTTAAAACAACTTGATCATCATCTCTATCAATTCTGTAGGTTGACTGACCTCAGCTGCATGGTCCTCAGTTGAGGTCCCTTGCCTGGTTGCAGATGTCAGCTGGGGCTACAGTCATCTGAAGGTTTTACAGGATGAGACGTTCCACGTGGCTGATGCACAGGACTGGAGTTGATGTTGGCTACTGGCTAGCTCAGCAGGAACTAGCCAGCCAACCAGGGTGCCTTCATGCAGCCTTCCCATAAGGCTTGGGGTTTCCACAGCATGGCAGCAGGATCTGAAAGGTCGAAACTGAACTAGCCTCAGACTTACCATGTCATTTCTGTTACATTCACTTGGTAATTGGAAGCAAGTCACTAAGGCTGGCCCAGATTCATGGGGAGCATAACTAGACTCTACCTCATAATGGTACATTTTAGGAGGGAATTGATGGTGCCCAATTTGGAGACTATCTCCAAGGTCTGCACTCTGAAGGGCAAACTTCATGTCCATCCATGTTAAATATACACTGATCCCTCCTAAGACCCTCCAAAGTCTTATCTGATTATAGCATTAGCTCAAAGTTCAGGATCTTGTTATCTAAATCAAGTCGGGTGTAGATAATGCTTTTCAGATGCAGCTCTTTGCAGACCTGTGAAAGAAGCCTATCTCATATCCAAGGTTGATTCAGGAATAGAATAACCACAATAAGTGATTATTCTGTTAAAAAAAAGGGGGGGGAAATAACAGCAACACAACAGGCACTGGTTCCTAGAAATTCTGAAATTCATCTGGGCACATGCCACCATTCCCTGCTTATTGCCCTGTACTGCTCACTGGCATGATTCTCAATGGCTTTGTTGTCCGCACTCTGAGTTACCCTTCCTTCCTTAAGAAACAGCCTGTGTTTGCAGCCTGCCTCCCTGCCCACAGAAAGGGAATTTTCTCTATCCTTTTCAGTCCAAGTTGGTGGTATATCTATTATTAATAGTACACATTTCTTTGTTAGTCTTGCTAAAGGTTTGTCAATTTTATTGGTTTTCTCAAAAAAACCAGCTTTCACTTCTGTTGATTTTCTTTTTTTTTTTTTGTCTCAATTTCATTTATTTCTGCTCTAATCTGTTCTTTCTTTCTTTCGCTTGCTTTGGGATTGGTTAGCTGTTCTTTTCTAGTTTCTCCAGTTGTTCAGTTAGATCTTTGATTTTAGCTCTTCTTTTTAATAAAGGCCTTTTGAGCTATAAATTTCCCTCTCAGCACTGCCTTCACTGTATCCCATAAGTTTTGATAGGGTGTGTTCTCATTTTCATTTGTCTCGAGATATCTACTAATTTATCTTGCAATTCCTTCTTTGACCCACTGATTGTTTTAGGAGTGTTATGAACCTCCACATATTTGCAAAATTTTCCCCTTTCCCACCTATTATTGATTTCCAGCTTCATTCCATTATGATCAGAGAAGGTTTTTTTTTATAATTCTAATCTTCTTAAATTTATTGAGAGTTTTGTGCTGTGACCCAACATGTGGTCTATCCTGGAAAAAGATCCATGAGCATCTGAGAAGAATGTATAACCTGCTGATTTGAGGTGCAATGTTCTGCATATGTCTCTCAGGTCTAGCTTGTTTATCATAACATTCAAGCTCTGTTTCCCGGTTGATTTTCTGTCTAGTTACTCTATCTATCGATGTGAGTGGCATGTTGAAGTCTCCAACTATTATTATAGAGATGTCTATTTCTCCTTTCTGTTTTGCCAGAGTTTGCCTCATATATTTTGGGTCACCCTGGTTAGGTGCATAGATATTTATGACTGCTGCTCTTTCCTGGTGGATCATCCCTTTTATTTATAATGGCCTTCTGCATCTCTTGTCATTTTTTGCATTTAAAGTCTGTTTTGTCTGACACCAGTATAGCTGCCCCTGCTCTCTTTTGGTTACTATTTGTATTTGTGTGAAGTATCTTTTTTCAACCTTTCACTTTCAGTCTATTTGCATCCTTGGGTCTAAGGTAAGTCGCCTGCAGACAGCATATGGATGGCTCATGTTTTCTTATCCATTCTGTCAGCCTATAGATAAGAAAAAGTAATAATGTTATTACTGTAAAGGCATTACTTCAACCATTTTATCCTTTGGCTTTCATATGTCATATCTTATTTTTGTCTATCTTTTAACCTTTTTGGTTATTCTTTTTTTTTTTTTTTTAATTTATTTCTCTCCCCTTCCCTCGCCCCAGTTGTCTGCTCTCTGTGTCCATTTGCTGCGTGTTCTTTTTGTCCACTTCTGTTGTCAGCGGCATGGGAATATGTGTTTCTTTTTGTTGCGTCATCTTGCTGCATCAGCTGTGTGCGGCACCATTCCTGGGCAGGCTGCACTTTCTTTTGAGCTGGGCGGCTCTCCTTACAGGGCGCACTCCTTGCGCGTGGGGCTTCCCTACGCGGGGGACACCCCTGCGTGGCAGGGCACTCCTTGCGCACATCAGCACTGCACGTGGGCCAGCTGCACACTGGTCAAAGAGGCCCGGGGTTTGAACCGCGGACCTCCCATGTGGTAGACGGACACCCTATCCACTGGGCCAAGTCCACTTCCCTGGTTATCCTTTCTGATAGTCTTCACTTCTACACTCTCCTCCAAGCCTCTCTCTCTTCCCTTTTCTTTTCTGACTACAGAAATCACTTCAGTGTTTCCTGCAGAGATGGATTCTTGTTTAGGAACACTCTTAGTTTCTGTTTATCTGTGAATATTTTAAACTCACCATCATATTTGAAGGGCAGTTTTGCTGGATAAAGAATTCTTGGCTGGCAGTTTTTCTCTTTCAGTACCATAATTGTTATATCACTGCCTGCTCACCTCCATTGTTTCTGAAGAGAAATCAACACTGTCTTATTGGATGTCCCTTGTATAATGTTTTGCTTTTCCCTTGCTGCCTTCAGAATTTTTTCATCTGTGCCATTTGGCATTCTGAATAATATGTGTCTTGATGTAGGTCTGTTTGACTTTATTCTAATTGGAGTACACTGTGCTTCCTGGACACATGTATTCATATCTTTTATGAGAGTTGGGAAATTTTCTGCCATTATTTCCTCAAATATTCTTTCTGCCCCTTTATCCTTTTCTTCTCCTTCTGGAACTCCCATAACACATATGTTGGTGTACTTCATGTTATCATTCAACTCCCTGCTTAATTTTTTCCATCTTCTTTCTCTGTTCTTCTCTATATTCAATTTCAGTTGTTCTCTCCTCTATGTCACGGATTCTTTCTTCCATGATTTCAAATCTGTTGTTGTACACCTCTATTGTATTTTTAATCTCACTCATTGTGTCTTTCATTCCCATAAGCTTTGTTATTTTTCTATCCAAGATTTCAAAATTTTCTTTGGGCTCACCCAGTGTCTTCTTTACATCTTTTATTTCTTTAGCCATGTTGTCCTCCATGATTTGATTTAGGAGATTGGTATGAACTTCATTGATTAGCTATTTTAAGTCCTGTGTCTTGTCTGGAGCTTTGATTTGTTCTTTTGCCTGAATCTTATCTTCCTTTTGCTTAGTATGACTTGTAATTTTTTGCTGACATCTAGGCATCTCATTCTGATACTGAGTTTACTCTGATGGTTTTTTTTGTTTGTGTTTTTTTTATAAAAGCTCCTTTTTTTTTTTTTAAAGATTTATTTATTTCTCTCCCCTACCCCCCCCCCCCCACCCTGGTTGTCTGTTCTCTATTTGCTGCATCTTCTTTGTCTGCTTCTGTTATCAGCGGCACGGGAATCTGTGTTTCTCTTTGTTGTGTCATCTTGTTGTGTCAGCTCTCCGTATGCGCAGCGCCATTCCTGGGCAGGCTGCACTTTGTTTCGCGCTGGGCGGTTCTCCTTACGGGGGGCACTCCTTCTGCGTGGGGCTCCCCTACACGGGGGACACCCCTGCGTGGCTCGGCACTCCTTGCGCGCATCAACACTGCGCATGGGCCAGCTGCACACGGGTCAAGGAGGCCCAGGGTTTGAACTGCGGACCTCCCATGTGGTAGACAGACGCCCTAACCACTGGGGCAAGTCCACTGCCTACTCTGATGTTCAGTTTCTCTCTCATGCCTAGGAATTTACTGTTAAGTAGCTGTGTGCTACCACCACTCTTTGACTCTTGGGTCAACATCCTCTAGATATTTTTTATGAATGCCCCTATGTAACTGCTCAAACCAGGGCTAAGGACCCCAGTAACGGGGTGCAGGCCAGTTTCCAAGAGCTTTGGAAAGGGGCCAGTAAAGGCACCTGTTCGCCTCTTTTGCTTATTATTAGTTTTCCCTTTTTGTGTACTTTTCTGGTCTGGCCAGCAGATGGTGCTCCTTGGCAGCCATCTCAGCTCAGGTGCTGAGGGGAATGCATTCAGCATAACTCTGTGGTGGGTGGTGCAGAAGCAAAGTCCTCACTGTTGGCCAAGCCTCACAAACTTGAAGCTGTTCTCCTCCCATGGCCAGCTTCACCCTTCCTCCCTCTGCCTCCTCATCAACCAGCCTGAGGCAGTAGGGACTGTGTTTGAAAAGGCAAAAAATCTTTAGCTTCCTGCTAATTCTCAGTGCAAACAGTGTCCCGGCCCCACCCGCCTGAAGGTGAGATCTCTCCAATGCAGCAGACCAAGTTCACTGGTCAAAATCTGAATTTGCTGTAGGCTGTGTCCCTCCCTCTCCCCTTTTATGGAGAAGAGGACCCCTGCAACTCCCTCAGTTTACAGCCACTGCAGTCCACAGCTGATGCAGTCTGCAGACTGCTGTTTACTCTGAAGTTGGGGAGATGGGCACCCACAGATGCTCCTGCAGCTTTACTCACAGGATTTTTCAGCCAGCTGAGACTCCTTTCCTTTGCATCTCTCTCTTCTGGGTGGTATCCTGCCTACCCTTGTGTCCCCAGCCCCAGGGCAGCCCTCCAGTCTCTATTTTTTCTGGGAGAGAAGTGACTCTTCTGCATTTCTAATCCTCTTTCTTCCCAGAAGTCTAGTACACATTTCTTAAAAACATCATGAGTTTCCTATGCTTCTTGTTGAAGTTCACTCCATTTGATGAACTACATCCACAAAACTCTTCAAGACAGGTCTCTTGCTGATATGGGCTGAGTGTCAGGGTGCTATAGGATGATACTTAGCAGCCATTTTGTGTAGCTGAGAGGACCTAGGAGGCACACACTTAAATCTTTCTGAAATCTTAAAAAAAAAAAAGTCTTACAGCTGAATCTTTGAGATGATCTTTACCCTGACCATCTTATTTTTAGCAAAACCACTTAGTACTGGAACACGATGGATGAAATATGGTTACATATCTTTAGTCTTGTGACTGGAGAACTTTCAAGAGTGTGTGGTTAAGGGGACTTAGACCATTTACCAGATGGCTAATATGGGGATTGAGAACTGGGAAGGAATGCTGAGGAGCATGCTTCAAAGTCCTAAACCCTGGAATTGTAGGACTGAATTGGGGGTGTGGCTTCGTGGGTCTTATCCCTCTCATGGAGGGCTGAGGAAAGAACATGGTTTAAGGTCCTTATATAGTTATTGGAGGGCTGATGAGATGGTACAGCAGGGGTGGGGGGCAGGGAGGGAAGGAGTTTTACTCATGTTCTTGGTGGCATGACGTGGGTATGACTGAGACCCAAGCTCTGAGACTGAAGAATTGCTTGGTCATAGTTGAAAGACCAGGCCTTGGGCCTGGTATGTTGGGGACAAGGTATTGTTAAGCAGGACCCTAAGAGGGGAGGACCAGGAATGGAAGCCTGAGGAAAAGCCATAAAGGGTTGGGGGATGATTCAGCAAAGACAAAAACACAGTCACTCAGAGGCTAGGAGAGAAGAGAAAGGGAGCTGTCACAAAAGCCAAATGTTATGGACTGACTCATGCTCCTCACAAAGACATTCAGGTTCTAACCCCTGGTCCTGTGGATGTGAACGCATTTGTAACTAGGATCTTTGAAGATGTTATCAATTCAAATGAGGCCAAACTAAATCAGGTTGGGCCTTAATCTAATATGACCGGAGTCCTTAGAAGCAGAGGAAATTTGTGATGGAGGCAGTAGAGACAGTCAGGGAGAGACAGCCATGTGACAGAGGTAGACATTGAGTTATGGACTGCTGGCAAGCCACCCCCAGGACACTACAGACTTCAGAGAAAACAAGATCCTACTGATACCTGCTTTTGGACTTCCAGCCTCCAAAACCGTGAGACAATAAAATCCTGTTGTTTAAGCCAACCAGTCTCTGGTATTTGTTATAGCAGCCCTGGCCAATTGAGACACCAAGGGAAGAGGGTAGTTGCAGATGAAAGTGAATAAAGCATAGGAAGCGGACTTGGCCCAGTGGTTAGGGCATCCGTCTACCACATGGGAGGTCCATGGTTCAAACCCCGGGCCTCCTTGACCCGTGTGGAGCTGGCCCATGCGCAGTGCTGATGCGCGCAAGGAGTGCCATGCCACGCAGGGGTGTCCCCTGCGTAGGGGAGCTCCATGCGCAAGGAGTGCGCCCCATAAGGAGAGCCACCCAGTGCGAAAGAAAGTTCAGCCTGCCCAGGAATGGCGCCGCACACACGGAGAGCTGACGCAGCAAGATGACACAACAAAAACAGACACAGATTCCCATGCCGCTGACAACTACATAAGTGGACAAAAGAAGAACATGCAGCAAATGCACACAGAACAGACAACTGGGCAGGGGGGAGGAGGGGAGAGAAATAAATTTAAAAAAAAAAGTAAATAAGCAGAAGCCACATTTTCTGTAAGAAATCTGGAAGATTCCCTCCCCTCCCCTGAAATCCATGTATACAGTTCCCAAATGTTCTCCCCCCTACAAAGGACCAGAGTTTCCAACAAATACACAGTTCTTATGTCTTCTCAGGAACTGAATTCTTGCAGAAGAGTGGACTCAAGAGTTCAAGTATCCTTACCACTCCTTATTCCCTATCTTTACTGTCAAGATGAATGATTGAGGTGCACAGCCAGGATTACAGATTTGTACAGAAGCTAAATTTATTAGAACAGAAGGCCACAAAACACGGAGAAGACTTAGTGTGGAGAAAATGAACTAAGTCAAATGTCCTTTGATCACTTAGGAATGCATTTTTCTACTCCATTTCATCAAAGTGTAAAAAATTTGACTACTTAGTCCTTGTTGCCAACTCCACTTTCAAAGGGAGTATAATGGGTCAGAAGATTGTCCAGAATAGTCCTCAGAGTCAGGCTGGAGCAAGGGTTTGTGGTGAACACATTTCATCCTACTGTGTCTGCTGAGGTGAGACTTCTGGCTAAAGCCTTGCCCGCAAGTCCTGCACACATAAGGCTTCTCCTCCTTGTGTATCATCTGATGTAAGATGAGATGTGACCTTTGGATAAAGCTTTGGCCACACTCTCTGCACACACAAGGCTTCTCTTCAGAGTGTAGCCGTTTATGTGTGATTAAAGTTGACTTGTTGCTAAAGCCTAGTCCACACTGCCTGCATGTGTACGGCTTTTCCCTTGAGTGTTTCCTCCTGTGTCTGATGAGACCTGCTTGGTGACTGAAGCCTCGCCCACACTCCCTGCACACATAAGGCTTCTCCCCTGAGTGTGTCCTCTGGTGTGCAATGAGGTTTGACTTCTGGCTGAAACCTCGCCCACACTCCTCGCACACCATGGGCTTTTCCCCTGAGTGTGTCCTCTGGTGTCTGATGAGATTTGACTGCTGGCTGAAGCCTCGACCACAATCCTTGCACACAATGGGCTTGTCCCCTGAGTGTATGTTCTGATGTCTGATGAGGTGTGACTTCAGACTAAAGCCTCGTCCACAGACCCCACACACATAAGGCTTCTCCCCGGTATGTGTCCTCCTGTGTGAGATGAGGGTTGAATTCTGACTAAAGCTGTGCCCACACACCCCACACACATAAGGCTTTTCCTTCGAGTGTGTCCTCTGGTGATTGACGAGGGTTGTCCTCTGCCTAAAGCATCGCCCACACTCCTTGCAAGCATAAGGCTTCTCCCCTGAGTGCGTCCTCTGGTGGGAGATGAGGTTTGACCTGTCGCTAAAGCCCAGTCCGCAATCGCTGCACACAATGGTCTTCTCCTCTGAGTGTGTCCTCTGATGTCGGACGACAGCAGATTTCTGGCTAAAACCTTTCCCACACTCCCTGCACACATAAGGCTTCTCCCCTGAGTGTGTCCTCTGGTGTATGATGAGGTTGGACTTTTGACTAAAGCCTCGCCCACACTCACTGCACATGTATGGCTTTTCGCCTGAGTGTGTCCTCTCGTGAATGATGAGCGTTGACTTCCGGTTGAATCCTCGCCCGCATTCCCGGCACACAATTGGTTTCTCCCCGGAGTGTGCCTTCTGGTGCCGGGCAAGGCTTTTCTTTAGACTAAAGCCCTTCTCACACACCCCACACACGTAGGGCTTCTCCCCTGAGTGAATCCTCTGGTGACTAAGTAGGTTTGTCATCTTGCTGAAGCCTAGTCCACACTCTGCACAATTGATTGTTCCAAATCCCAAGACTTCTATCCTCTTCAATAGCTTGTCTGTCTCCTCAGGGTTGCCCCTCTGAGCTGGGCTGGACTCTATTTCCACCCCTCTGATGCCATTCCTCGAGCTGACTGGCTGCCTTTGGGGTGGCCTGGAGAATGATCCCAAAGTCCTTTTCTTTGTCCTTCCAAACAAATGCTTGGCGCCTTCCCTCTCCCGACTTTCTGCTTTCTCACTCCAGGAGCTTTGATGGGAGAGCTGCCGCCGCTGCAGCTGTTCCCCTGGCCGACGGTCCTCTGGCTGGTTGTGATTTTCCGCACACAAGCACGTGAAGATCCAAGGCGGGTGACTGCACAGCACGTGCTGCATGTGGAACTTCTTACTGGAGAAATCCGGAGGGCAGAAGGGACAGAACTGGATTTCAGGCTTTGGTTCTGCTGCAGAGAGAAAAGTTGGTCAGAACTGAGTCCTTGGGGCAGGCTGAGCAATTCTGCCGAGTCTGGTGGTGAGACTCGATTCCCTGTTCTTTGAATGCTTAAAACTGAAGTGCTATCCCAGCCACGCCTCCTTCACACAGCCAACGCTTCCATTCCATCACTACCTGTTCCACCTGTTGTTACAATCCAGGAAACCCACTCCTGGAATGTAAGTATCTCCTTGGTCTAAGTAACAGACCAAGAAAATGTTCCAATAGGCATCACGGGCAGTTTCAGCTCTGTAAACAGGAATGATATGCCACAGTCTTCCCCCTGCTACAACGACCTTCTAGCCCACTGCCACTCACACTGATCACAAGTTTTCACCTGGAGAACTATCCAACCATATGACCTAGGGGCAAATGTCCTTATGTCTTTCTCTATTTAACTATGAAGACAAAGAGATGGATTGAGAGAGCAGTCATTCAGCCTGGAGAACCCATAGGATAGGAAACATTATAAAATATTGGTTAAAAAGACCATGTATAAATTAGTCTCCCCATCATTAATAAACATTTTTTGGAGGATACTTTTATGTCAGAATTTCTAGGTTTTCAGCAATGGAAAACACAAACATGGTTAAGGTACCCACCAACTTAAAAGATTCTCCATCCTGCTGCCCCTTACTAATCCAAGCCCTATTTTCATGATTAGGGCAAATTTTTTCCTCCAGAAATCAGTGTAAAGGGAAAAATTTCCAATTCATGTACTTCTTGTGCAGGAGATTTCAACATGAATGTATTGTTTCATCAACAATGAATGTATAGTTATAACCAGCTGAAGCTAATAAATGACTGTGCAATTTGAGAAACCATGTCCAGGTCCTTAATGGATCTGAACACTCTTTTCTTGACTAATGAACACAGCTTCAGACTCATTCCACTCTATACCAAATGCTACTTTTCAATTCTAATTAAATTAGCATTACCACCTCTTACAAATCCTTAACTTTTTGAACTCAGCAAAGTACTAAGTGAATGTCTTCCCTTTTGTATTCCACTGTCCGGCCAATAAATAAAATAAGCTCAACTTTTTCCAATAACTCTGTGGTCTTTTCTTTATTCTTTAATGATGATCTTGAGGACCCTCTGAAATACTCCAAAAACCATCTCTGGCCAGTCTCAGTGCTTTCCTTGAACTTTTATACTCAGGATGGGTTTTCTAAAGGTCCCCTGAAGATTATGCTATTCAGCAGTACTGGAGATCTGGCTATCATTGAGCTCTTACTAAGCTGATTTTGTTTAAACGAGGTTTAGTTTCCATGATCTGTGACAGATTTTGTATTTCTATTTCTAGTCATTAAGTTCCCTGAGATTGTAGGCCTCTGAAGTTTGGCTGAGCTTTTAGACCAGAGGCAACTTCTCGGCTTGCTTTTATATACATTGGGTCTGTGTTAATATATTACAACACAAGTAAGAAAGGTCTTTCAATAGCAGGAGGAAATCCTCTTGTGTCTGTTGCATGTTAGCATGGTGACTGTGACTTTGATACAGGTAATAACCCCCCTAAGGGAAATAGATGTGGCTCAAGCAGCTGGGCTCCTGTCTACATATAGGAGGTCCCGGGTTCGATGCCCAGGGCCTCTTGGTGAAGGCAAGCTGGCCCACGTGGAGAGCTGGCTCACACAGGAATGCCGCCGCACGCGGGAATGCCACCCCGCACAGGAGTGCTGGTCGATGCAGGGAGCTGGGCACAGGAGTGCTGGTTGACACGGAGAGCTGGCACAGCAAGATGATGCAAAAAGAGACACAGAGGAGAGAAAAGAAGCAGAACAGGGAACTGAGGTGGGAGAAGAGAGTAATCACCTCTCTCCCACTCCACAAGGTCCCAGGATTGGTTCCCAGAACCACCTAATGAGAATGCAAGCAGACACAGAAGAACACACAGCAAATGGACACAGAGAGCAGAAAATGGGGGTGGGGGTGGGCAGGAGAGAAATAAATCTTAAAAACAAGAACAGAAAAAAACCCTAAGGGAACCAAGGTTTCTGATATGTTCTTTTTCTTAAATATTCATTTTTTATTTATTTTTCTCACCTTCCCTCCTCCTGTCCCCCACTGTCTGTTCTCTGTGTCCATTCGCTGTGTGTTCTTCTGTGTCTGCTTGCATTTTTATCAGCGGCACCGGGAATCTGTATCTCTTTTTGTTGTGTCACCTTGCTGTGTCAGCTCTCCATGTATGCGGTGCCACTCCTGGGCAGGTGGCACTTTATTCGCATGGGGTGTCTCTCCTTGCAGGAGCGCACTCCTTGCGTGTGGAGCTCCCCTTTGCGGGGGACACCCTGCGTGGCACAGCACTCCTTACGCGCATCAGCACTGCACATGGGCCAGTTCACCACCTGGGTCGGGAGGCCCTGGATTTGAACCCTGACCTCCCATGTGGCAGGCGGATGCTCTATCAGATGAGCCAAATCTACTTCCCTCTGATATGTTTTTACAGCCCTAGTTGCTGTACCTATTTGGTAAAATGTCAGGCTCTTTTATACATTAAAGATTATTCAGAATAAAGTGACTCTTCAAAGAAATTTTAATTTTCACATAGTTTAAATACCTATATGGAGTGACAGAACTAAAGAGAAAAATTCCAATTCTCCCTTGGTCAGTAATTTTGGAAGATCATAAAATCTGCCATTATGTGAGCACTCTAGAAATATTTCATCAAAAGAAAGATTTAACACAAAGTTTTACAAAATTAATGAATTAGTCTATGCAGTATTTTAAATCAATGGAAGGGCTCTTGTATTGATAGGTTTATAGAGACTACTGAACACTGATACAAACTTAAAATTTTATAACTCAAGAATAATCAAAAGAAAATGAAAACTATAACCCCCAATGGTTTAAATGTGCAGCTTCTGAAGGAAACCTTTGTTGCTGCAGGTGGGGCTCTACCTCAAAAGAAAAAGTTTAGTTGTGAGTTAAGTTAGGAGCCTTGGTTATTAGGTTACACTAAAAAAGAATGTGAGCTTACAAACTACGTAAAGACCTTTAATAACTGGCACATGAAGAAGAAAATTCAAACTATTTCAAAATAAGGTATGTCTTGGAAATTAGACAGGTTTGATAATGTCCTTTCCCATATTTTATCACAGTATAACTATGTTAGATTAATATTCTAGTTATACAAAACTTGGTTTACTTTTTCAAAGGAAAGTTTCATAAATCTATACTTCTAAGTGTGACATAATGATGAGGCCAGATAAATATTACTTTAAATGAAATGTAAAGGGAGCGGTGTGAAGAGGAAGCGGCGAGGACAAGCCCTGGACCGACCAGAGCCTGCATGCTGCTGCAGCCTGGTGCCCAGCGCCCACGTCCTGCCCAAGAGAAAGGCTGACAGGACGTTAAAGGAGATAAAGCCAAGGTAAAGGACGAACCAGAGAGGATCTGTAAGGTTATCTGTTAAACCTCCTCCTCAAAAGCCAGAATCCAAGCCTAAAAAGGCCCCTGTAAAGAAAGGAGAGAAGGTACCCAAAGGGAAAAAGGGAAAGCTGATGCTGGCAAGGGTGGGAATAACCCTGCAGAAAATGGAGATACCAAAACAGACCAGGCGCAGAAAGTTGAAGGTGCTGGACATGCCACGTGAAGTGTGTGCATTTTTCGAAACACTATTTTTTTAATCAAATTTTATAAAAATGTAGTATTTTTACTTTTTTTTTTTAAGCTATGTTGTTAGCACACAGAATACTTCATTGTTGTTTTTGGGGGAAAGAGCAAATGTCACTAATAGAATATCTTTGAAGCTGAATTAATATGGGAGAAAACCTTTCCCCCCAAGTTTTGAGAGACCTCCTCTTTAGTCCTAGGAGAAGGGAATCCCTGCCATTGATAAACATTATTCCCCTTGGCACAGATGCCTTGCGGTGGGAAAAACTAAAAATCGTTTTTATGTTCCTCATGACCTCTTTTCTCTCTCTGCCTTTAGCATATACTTGACTCCCTTAAACCCAGAGACCTGTTGGGGCCTGACCCCCAAAAAAATTGGTTACCAGGATGTCACACAATCTGGATTTTCTAGTGATGCCATGGAAAAAAAAGAGTAGCGATTCCTTTTTCAGATTACGGATAATTCTGCTGTTTTCATTTCATTTCCTGAAAGTTAGGGTCGGCTCATGAAAAGTTGCTAAATATGCTAAATGTGAAATGTCAACCCTCACTCTAAACTTTGCCTGTTCAGAGCATCAAAATAAGACTTCACTGGGTTTTATAATGGCTTTCTGATTTTGGTAGTCCATTGAAGAAGGGAGTTTGAAAGTTGTTGTATGCTGTTAACGAATGTCTGCCCATGTCCTGCCTGAAATGCCATGACTGTTTATGAAAAGCATCTTTAATAAAAGCTGGATACAGTTTGGCTTGGGAAAAAAAGAAAAGAAAAATGTAAAGATACGTGTCCAACTAATGTCTTTATCATTTGTAGACACTGCCAGAAATTATACAAATCTAGAATTACCTTACTCAAAGTAATCTCAGAAATAGCATATTGTCTGGGCAATTTATCAATACTGTGTTGTTTTTATTTTAATTTCTAAGATCTCTACTTGAAAATCATTATGAGAATTATCAGTAAATATTTGTTTAAATATTTCCTAAGGGAATCAAAATTCAAAAAACAACAATATATTGAGTTCATATGCAATAGTTTTACTTAAATTTTTTACTGTAAAAAAACTTACTCTTCATAAGGTTAAGTTAAAATGGTAAAACCAATGTGTCAGTCTTATAACATCCTAATAAGTTTAATTATTTTAAAGAATGAAAATTAAAACTTTAAACATTGTCATCTAAAAACTATATAGGATAAATATGCATTTTTAAACATATTTATCTAGAATTGTATATCAACTCAATTAGCAGAAAAGCATAAATCTGATGAGAAAAGTAATAACTGAAGGGGAATGATGATTTTGTGTGTAATTTCTGATTTCCATGTGAAAAATAATGAATTTTTGTCTTCTGAACACTCTGGAAAACAAAGGCTCTTTTTTTCCTCACCGTATGCGTATTTTCAATTTTCAAAAGTCTTGTTTTTATGCTTTTGTTTTAGTTCTTACCATGTTCCTCAGTCAATTGAAATTCAAAAATTAAGGACTCTGCAGGAAGGTCTAAAATTCTTGATTATTATGCTAACTTCTATTATATTCATTACACTGTATCATTATACATTGTATTAGCATTCTGATTAATAAAGTAACCAAGACAACTATAGCCTTTCCTTGTAACCAGTCTATTTTGAGGACTTTTTTTTGATATTGCCTTTCCTAAGTTCAGGTCCCAAATATAGAATAATGGGACTGTTAAGATATGTTTTACACCTAAAATGCAAATCTTTTACTGTTATTAGAAGTATATTTTGGGTTTCTGAGATAGCCACTAGGCAACCATAAAGATTTGCTCCTTTCCTTTATAAGAAGGAGATAATAGAAATAACTGGATTTGCATTGTCTTCAGATTTTAATTAGCTCAGCTTTGCTGTGAGAGCTGCTTCATATTTTTCCTTAAACTGAAACAAGGATTAAAAACAAAAACACAAACAGAAGGTTAGTTCTGGTAAGGGATGGTGGGGATAGTAGCACAACATTATGAATGTAATTAACACACTGAATTACCTATTTGAAAGTGGTTAAAATGTAAACTGTTACGTTGTATGTGTTAGCACACACACAAAAATGGTTAGCCTTCTAAGGTTAATAAGAAATATGTTGCTTGTTAATTTTTTTCAAAATGAAAAACTTTATTATTAATGGTTTCAGAGAAAATAGGCAGAAACTCCTAGAAACATGGGTATCCCCTCTGGCAGCTGGCAGGGAGGCGGCGGCAGGGGGGTACGCCTACGAGGTTTCCCTCTAGGCCTCAGCAAAAGCGGGGCCGGCAAAGGGCCGGGGACCCTCCACGTGGCTGGGGCGCCACAGCCCACCTCACCCAGGCAAGCGTGGGGCAGCAGCTGAGGGCAGGACGCTGAGCAGCCAAAGGCCAGGCCTGGGGGGAGGGGGATAGAGGGGGTCCGGGATGGGACCCCCTGGCCTGGCCTTAGCAGGAGGGCGTCATGGGCTGAGGGTTCATTCTGCAGACAGGACATCACCACGGCAGGGACGGGCCGCACGACGCTACCCACTGCCTGGTGTCCTCCGAGCCCAGGCACTGGCAGGGCTGGAGCAGGAGCAGGTGCGGCGCCAGCACACATCACTCGCCTGCAGCGAGCAGGGGCCGCGCGCTGAGCCGCGCCGAGGAGCTTCGCGCAGCCCGGCGCTGGCGCCCAAGGCCGGGTTACGCTCGGCGGGGGCTGCAGCGCAGCACTTGGCTCGGCCTCCGTGGGTCCGACACTGCTCATGGACATGGCGAGAGGAAAGCCAGGTCGCGACTCCGCCACCGAGGAGCGGAAACTTAGTTGCTTGTTATTAATGTAAATGTCTCGGTGATTATTTTCAGGTTCAGAAAAATACACAGTTGTGTTACTATACAAAGACCAGGGCATTTTCCTGGTCTCCTCAGGGGAATTCTAGAAGGCAAGCCCTGGCAGCAGACAATGCCCCTAGTACTTCTCCCTCTCCACCCAACATTCCTTCCAAGTGCTTGGCAAACCCTACCTCTGGCTGTCCCCAAGGGGAAGCCTTTTATGTCCCCCTCAAGTAGACCAAAACACCAGGCTTTTCCTCTCCTACCTCAAGTTGAGGGGAAGCCCTTGTACCTTAACGTGCCTTCTGCACCATTCCACACCACACTTCTTTTGGTAAGGTCCCCCCTTCCCCTGCAGACTCCATCACCTGCCCACAGTGGTCCCCTCCACTCTGCCCTGTCAGCGGCCTCAGGGTATTCTACAGGCATGACCCATCAGCTAAGAGCCGGATTCTCACCAACACTGCCTTGCCCCTCACCAGGAATGTCCACTTCAGGAAAGACGGCACCATCTTCAAAGTCACGCATGCGCACACCCCCTGCCCTGACACAAACGTTTACTCTTCCTTCTGGCTCACTTTGCTCAAGCAGTGTGACTAGACATTCCCTGACCTTATGAGGGCCTCCAAGTCACGCCCTTTCTCCTTATGCATCAGTCCCTCATCTCGACTCTTCCCTTTGTACAAATGAGATCTGATGGACCTATATATTTAATTGAATTTCTTTCATATCACTGCACTAAAACACCCACTCCCATGCCTCATAGTTAACCCTGAAGTAAGTTCTATCAAACTTAGCAGTTATTAAAATAAATGTGACAAACCTGAAGCATGTTACATATACTGTTCTGTGACTTTCTCATGTAATAATACATCAATATTTATCTGGGTTATTCTTTCTAATGGTTTGTGGCACTTTATTGCTTAGATGAACCCTACCATAAATACAAGTAAATGTAATTGCTAAGCCATTTCCTTTTTAACAAACCCATAAACCTGCAGAGCTGGCATGTTATAAGCAGTGTACTCACCATCCTTATCACCTTATCTTCAGGTAATGGTACTATTTTATAGAAGTAGTCCAGCAAAAATAAACAGAAGATAAATTTAAATTTTATTAAATGCTGTCAAATATTCTCCTAAATGATGAGAACAATTATAGTCCATCAACATGAAAGTGCTCATTTTCTCCCTATTGCATATCTGGGGTGCCAGAAACCATTTTAATATTTGCAAATCTGATGAGAATGATATCCCATTGGGGACATAATATGTATTTAGTTGAAGAGGTTAAATATTTTTACTTGTGTTTATTTGCTATCTGAATTTTCCTCCATGATTTAAATAGTCATATAATTTGCCTTGTTTTCTACTGACTGTAAGGTGGGTTTTTATAAGATTTTTATAAGATTAATAGCCTAGTTTTTGCCGCACCAAGTTATATAATTTTCTCCACATCAAATGTTTTATTCTAGTACTTTTATAGTAAAATATTTTTAGTTAGATTTGTGATTCATGTAGAAATTGCTTTTAGATGTGTCATGAATTAGGAATTTAAATTTGTTTCTTATAGGATAGCCAGTTTTCTCAACAACTTTTCCTAACTGTGATGTGAAATACCACTTTTATTAGATGACTGAACTCCCATTTGACATGGGCTGATTATGGACTTTCAGAACTAAAGGTTTTATTTAAGTCACAATGCTAAACAATTTTATTTAATTGTAGTCTAATTGTAACATTTTAGTGTCTATTAGGACATGGTAAACCTCATTATTATACTTTCTCAATACTGCTTGGCTATTCTAACCCATGTATTTTGTAAAGCAAACTTTATAAAATCTCCCCCCCCCCTCCCATAACTTTATCCTCACAAGACTGGATTCTGGTTGAAATATTTTATTGACATATTCATTTGGAAAGTACTCAAATCCTTAAATACTTAATCTTTCCATTCAAAAAGGAAGGCTATCTTTTTTTTACATCTCATTTTATATACTTCACTAAGGTTTCATTTTCTTCATATTTTACATTTCTTGATAAATTTAATCCAAGGATCATTTATTTTTTCTTACCTTCAATGGTAATATTTATTTTTTCCTGACTTTATTGCTAATATGAAACTGGCTAGTATAGGGTATGATATATATTAAATGCTATTATTTTATTTGTATTTTTCCTTTTATCTAGCCATCTTAGTCTCACGTAAGAGTCATAACAGTATTTTATTGAGTCTACTGGATTTTCAAGGTATATAATCAAATACAATCATAATAATAAACAATAATGTTCCATCTGTACTTACACCTCCTGCATCTGTTTCTTGTCATATTGCATTAGCTAGATTCTCCATAACAATGTAGCATCCTAATGACAATGAGTATTTGTACCTTGTTCCTAATTGGAAGGAGATTAAATACTATACAGTCTATATTTATTATTTAGTTTTTATGTATTTTTTATTGTGAATATTTGGCTAAGTCTTGGTATGGGCATAAGTTTTATTTCTTATGGGTAAATACCTAGGAATGAAATTGCTAAGTTATATAGTTAAGTATTTGTTTAATTTCATAAAATACTGCCAAACCATTTTCTGAAGACCACCAATGGTGGAATATTTCATATTTATCCAAACTTCCTTCTCATTAAAAAATTTAACCCGGTGCTGGGGATGGAATCATGCCCCCTCAGCAGTCATATTCAAGTTCCAACCCCTGGTCTGTGGATGTGACTCCGTTTGTAAATAGCACCTTTGAAGATGTTATGATTTAAGTGGTGCCAATCTGAATGAGGGTGGGCCTTTATCCAATATGGCTGAAGTCCTTACAAGCAAAAGAAATTGGACATGGAAGAGAAGGCCACAGAGAGAAGCTGGAAGTCAGCAGGAACCCAGAAGAGAAAAGAGAGGACATTGTCATGTGATGGGAAAGCCAAGCAACCCAAATACTGCTGGCCAACTAAAACACTACCAGCTCTCAGAAGGAAGCAAGCATTCTGGCCTCTGAAACAGTGAGCTAGTAAATGTCTGCTATTAAGCCAACTCATTGTGTGGTATTTGTCATAGCAGCCTGGAAACTAAGACACCTGAAAAAAATGTAAAAACAGCTATCATGGCAGGAGAGAGTGACCAAAAGCAGGCAGAAATTGGAGTGGAAATGACACTTGGAAAAAGAGAACAGGAGTGGGTAATATTCACATTTTTATAGCCTTTTGTCTTAGTTACAGAACAAGGTAGCTTGAAATGTGATAGAAACTGGCAACCTTGCTGGATTAAGAAATCAGAAGAAAGAATTTGGGGCTATCACTGCAACTAGAAAGTGAGTGAAAACTCTCAGAAATGAAAGAACCACAGATGGGCAGTTTCTTAATGTCTATAAAAACTATGCATGCAGAGGGCAGACTCCAAACAATCTAGCAAAAAGAATTAAAAATAACTGAATGGTGATTTCAGCTGCTATTTATCACAGTGGAGTTAGAGTCTGCAGTATAATTTTTACCAAATTAACAGAAAAAAAAGCAAAAACACAAAAATAACACTCTTCAGAACTTAATACAATGTATAGTCTCTAAAAATGTATCATTCACAATGTCCACAATACAATTTTAAAAGTAATGACATAGAAAGAAATAGAAAAATGTTATCCATCAATATGAGACAATGGAGAATGACAAGATGGCCTAAATGTTGAATATTACCAGACAAGGGTTGAAAAGCAATATTTATAACTTATTAAGGAGGGAAATGAGGTAAATTTATTCATAATGACTACACAGATAGGAAATCTCATCACAGATACAGAAAATTCTAATAAAATAAATGGAGATTACAGAACTGAAAATGCAATATCTGAAATGAGAACTTAAGTGACCAGGAATTAATAGCACATTGGAGATGAGAGATGAGACAGTAAACTTGAAGATGGAGCAATGCATGTGAGCTTAATAAAAGAAAGGGAAAAAAGATATAAGCATATGGACACTCTCACTAAGCTGTGGGACAATACAAAAAAGACCAACATACTTGCAATTACAGCCTCAAAAGTGTAGTGGTAGTTTGATATTATTTATGAATTCCAAAAGAGATACTATGTTTGTAAACTGGTCTGTTCTTCTGGGCATCATATCCTTTGATTATACTGGATTCAGTTGAGATGTCTTTGATTAAATTATGTTAAATTAGGGCCTGCAGGGCTGATAAAACAGACTCTCATGGAAGAAGACATACAGAGAAGATACACAGAGGACTCTGCAGCCCTGGGAAGAGAGATGAGCCTGATAGCTTACAGCTGACCTTGTGAAGAGAACAGAGCAGCTGAGAAGCCCTGAGAGAGAAGCCTTAGCCCAGCCTACAGCTGAGATTGGAAGAAACTGGATCCAAAGAGCCATAAGAGGGAAGAGGAAGGCTGAACCCTTATCTGCTATCTTGCGTCAACACAGGACAACAGACCGGGTGAGAAAAGTACCTTTTATGGTATCTTGAGTTGGATTCTTTAGGCCTTGTAACCGTAAGCTTTTACCCCAAATAAATACCCGCTATAAAAGTCAACAATTTTGCATCAGCACCCCTTTGGCTGACTAATACAGGGAGATAAGAGAATGGGACAGAAAAAACACATGAAGGAATAATGTCTGAATTTTCCAAATTTGGTTTTAGAGATAAATTTTTGAAATGTGCAAATGCAACATTCTTACATTTTACGTAAAGCAGTATGGCAGAATAACTTTAAATAGAATATTAAATGTTATGGCTCTATCTTGTTATCCCTTAGAGCAAAGGTCACCAAGCTTTTTCTTAAAGGACCATACTGTAAATAGTTTAGGCTTTGAAGGTTGAGAGGCAAAATTGAGTACATTATGTAGGTATCTATACAACCATTAAAATGTAACCATTTAAAATCTAAAAAATTACTACAAAGCTATAGTAATCAAAACAGTAAACATGCCATTTTGACCTGGTCATGTGAGAGAGAGGACACTGGGTTCGCATACACCTACAGAAAGACAGAGAAGCCCCAAGAGGATCAAGGAGAAAGGCCCAGGAAGAGCTGCCTGAGCACCCACAGCCGAGCTCCAGGAGAAAGGAGAGACAGGCGGCAGACCCACCATCTTGCCGCACCAAGTGGCAGGTTCCAGGATCTGCTGGCAGCTGACCTTTGGTGAGATAGCATCTACGATGCTGCTGCCTGGGAACTGTAAGCTTTTACCCCAAATAAATTCCCTTTATATTATAAAAGTCAACCCATTTCAGGAATCTTTGTATTGGCAGCCTTTGGCAAACTAAGATAACCACTAACCTCATACCATATACAAAAATTATCTCAAATGAATAAAAAACCTGAATATAAGAAATAAAACTTCTTTTCACGAAGATGGCGCCGAAAGTGAAGAAGGAAGCGCCTGCCCCTCCCAAAACCGAAGCCAAAGCCAAAGCTTTGAAAGCCAAGAAGGCAGTACTGAACGGCGTCCACGGCCACAAAAAAAAGAAGATCCGCACATCACCCACCTTCCGGTGGCCTAAGACGCTGCGTCTCAGGAGACAGCCCATATATCCTCGGAAAAGCGCCCCCAGGAGAAACAAGCTTGACCAATATGCCATCATCAAGTTCCCCGTGATCACTGAGTCAGCCATGAAGAAGATTGAAGACAGCGACATACTTGTGTTCATTGTGGATGCCAAGGCCAACGAGCACCAGATCAAGCAAGTGGTGAAGAAGCTCTATGACATTGATGTGGCCAAGGTCAACACCCTGATCAGGCCTGATGGAGAGAAGAAGGCAAATGTTCGACTGGCTCCTGACTATGATGCTTTGGATGTTGCCAACAAAATTGGGATCATCTAAACTGAGTCCAGCTGGCTAATTCTAAATATATTAAGTTTTGTGACCATAAAAAAAAAAAAAAAAAGAACTAAAACTTTAAAATTCCTTGAAAATAAACATAAAAAAGAACATCTTCAGGATCTTAATATGACAATGAATTCCTAAATGTTACATCAAAGGCACAAGTAACAAAATAACATATAGATAAACTGGACTTGATCAAAATTAAAAACTTGTGCATCAAAGGACATTACCAAATGTGAAAAGAAAACTTACAGAATGGGAGAAAATATTTGGAAACCATGTATCTGATAATACTTTAATATTCAGAATAATATCCAGAATAGATAGCGCACTCCTATAAGGCAATAACAAAACAAGAAAAAAAAAAAAGAAAAGAAAAAAAATCTGAAAGTGGGCAAAGATAGAAGCCCTGTCTTGATTAAGTGGCAGAGGAAGAAACTTCAGGACTCTGTTCCCCCACAGAAACTGTGAACAACTAGAAAGAATTGGCAGAAACATCTTTATAAAAGCTCCAGAAACAGCTGAAGGACAACTATAACAGTGTGAGCACTGAATCAAGGAAAGGCCACTTAAAGGTGGTAGGATCTGATGGCACTCTGGCTGGCCCTTCCCTCACCTGGTCACCACCACCCAGTGGGGATCCCTGGTTCTAGGAGCATGGTTGTCTGGCCCAATCTGTCTGACGTTGGCCTGACATACTCACTAAACCAGAATATGCATTTGTGTATAGAAGGCAGCTCACCAAGTTCTCCTAAAGAAGGCAGTGGGAAAGTAGTCAAGTCATAGTGCGTGAAGCAAGGGATTGCTAGCTGAGGGACATACATGTCGTGCCCCATGAGGAAAAAGGCACATGCCCAAGACAAGAGGCAGTGGCAGAAAGGCTCAGGGAGGCTCCTACACTTTGGCCTGGATCTATTCTCCAAACTCATTGTATGGACAAGCCCTGAAGGAGAGCACTCACAAAGGTCAATCTGCTGAAAGTGGGGAAGATATTTTCTTTTTTCCTTTTTTGGGGACCTGTCATAACACTAGCTGGATACAAGCTTAATGAACAGATGCCCTGGAGTCTAAATTCTATCACTAACATACAAATACATTGAAATGCCTAGGTTTCAACAAAAGATTACAAAACATCCAAGATATAGGCAGTCATAGCCCGGGCAAAGGAGATTAAAGCATTAGAAACCATCATTGAGGAAAACCAGACCTGCCACATTCCAGACACAGACTTTTAAAAAATGGTCCTAAATATGCTCAAAGAACTAAAGGAAAATATGGTCAGAGAACTAAAGGAAATCAGGAAAATGAGAGATGAATACAAAGAAAATATCAACAGAGATGAAAAATATAAAAAGGAGCCAAAAAGAGCTAAAGATCACAATAACAGAAATTTAAAATTCCCGAAAGGGGGTTCAACAGAGATTGGAGCTGTCAGAAGAAAGAATCAGTGATGATGAAGATAAGACGATTGAAATCATCCAGTCTAAGGAGCAGAAAGAAGAAAGAAGACATGTGAAAAGAGCCTGAAGAATCTGTAGGACACCATCACAGCACACCAATATATACATTATGGGAGTCCTGGAAGGAGAAGAAAGGGAGAAAAGGGTAGAGAGAACATTGAAAGAAATAATGGTCAAAATTTTCCCAAATGTAACAAAAGACATGAATATACACATCTAAGATGCACAACAAACTCCAAATAGGATAAATCCAAATACATCTACATCTGGCCAAGTTATAATCAAACTATCAAATGACAAAGATAAAGAGAATTCTGAGAGTGGCCAGGGAGAAGCAACATGTCCTATACAACATGCCTCAATAAGATTAAATGCAGATTTCTCATCAGAAACCATGGATGCAAAAAAAGCAACGGGAGATACATTGGGAAGATATAGTGGTGCAAGCAAAAAATTGCCAACCAAGAATTCTCTATCTGGCAAACTGTTTTTCAAACATAAGGGAAGAATTAAGACATTTCCAGATAAACAAAAGGTGAAGGAGTTCATCACTACTAGATTGGCCCTACAAAAAATACTAATGGGAGTTCTGCAGGAAAGGACACTAGACAATTGACTAAAGTCACGTGAAGAAAAAAGATCTCCAGTAAAGATCAAGACATGGCTAAATACAAATACCAGTACTATTGTAGTTTTGACTTGTAACTCCACTTTTTGCTTCCTACAAGGTCTAAAAGGCAAATGCAGGTGGAGTGGGTGTAACTCAGTGGTTAAGCGCCTGCATCATGCATGAGGTCCCAGGGTCAATCCCCGGTACCTCCTACAAAAACAAACAAATAAAAGGCAAATGCATAAAACGTACTGATAAATCAATGGTTTTGGATTTCATAATGTATAAGTATATAATCTGTGAAAAGAACAAAGGTGGGGGATGGAGTAGTACAGAAACATGATCTATGTACATTACTGAACATGTTAAACTAGCATCAAAGCAAATGAGACTGTTATAGATTTCAGATGTTAGAGTTAAGCCTTATGGTAACTACAAAGAAAATCTCAGAGAATATGCAAACTTATAGAGACAGAAAGTAGAGTACAAGTTACCAAGGGTGGGAGGCAGGGGCAATGTGGAGTTATTGCAAAATGAGTGTAGTTTCATTTGGGATGGAGGGAAAGTTATAGCAATGGATGGTGATGGAGGTACTGCACATTGTCAATGTGATTAACCCCACTGAATGGTATTTTTGAGGGACTGAGAAGGGAAGATTAATGCTGTAAATATGGTTCTACAATTAAAAAAAAGAGAAAGGAAAAGAAACTAAAAAGATAATGACAATTACATGCAATACGTGATACCAGATGAAATCTAAAAATGGAGGTGAAAAGGCTCAAAAGGACATGTTTGGGGTATAAGAGAAATTGAGTGTAGAATGTAAACTTTATATCAACATTAAATTTCTTGAATTTGATAACTGCACTTAAGGTAATCACATAAGTGTATATCCTTGTTCACAGAAAATGTAAATGGAAGTATTGTGTTCAAGGAGTATGATATGTGCAACCTGCTCTCAAATGTCCAGATAATAGACAGATAGATAAGACAAACAGACTAATATGGCAAGGTGGCAAAATGTTAAAATTGCAATTGTCCTATAAGATTGAAATTATTTTAAAATAAAAGTTTTTTTTTTTAAAAAGGCAAAGAACACGAATAGATATTTCTCCAAAGATCATATACAAATGGCCAATAAGCACATGAAAAGATGCTCAGTCTCATTAGCCATCAGGGAATTGCAAATCAAAACCACAATGAGCTACCACTTCACACCCACTAAAATGATTATTATCCTAAAATGGAAAATAATAAGTGTTGGCAAGACTGTGGAGAAATAAGAACACTTGTGCATTGTTGGAGATGATGTAAAATAGTACGGCCGCTGTGTAAAATAGTTTGATGATTCCTCAGAAAGTTAAAACATAAAACTACCATATGACCTGACAGTCCCACTTCTGTGTATATACCCAAAATGATTGAAAGCAGGGACTCAAACAGATATTTAGCCTTCTTAGCAGCATTATTCACTATAGCCAAAAGAAGAAGCAACCCAAGTGTCCATCAACAGATAAATGGATAAACAAAATATGCCATATACATACAATGGAATATTAGTCATGATAAAGAGTGAAGTACTGGTATATGCTACAACATGGATAGACCTTGAAGACCTCATGTTAATTAAAATAAGCCAATGTACCATATACAAAAGGACAAATATTGTATGATCCCACTTATATGACACAATAGATTATGCAAATTCATAGTCAGAAATTAGAATACAAGATATCAGGGGCAGGGGTGGGGGTGGAGAATGCCTAATTGGTACAAAGTTTCTGGATAAGAGGATAGAAAAGTTTTGGTAATGATAGTGGTGATGGTAGCACAACATTGTGAATGCAATTAACACCACTAAATTGTATACTTTAAAGGGGTTAAAATAAGAAATTTTAAAAAGAAACCCCATTAAATTATACAAAACGAGTGAACCCTAGTGTAAACTATAATAATATACCTATAATAATACTGATGGATCAGTTGTAATACATGTACCAAACTAAAACAACATGTTAATAATTGGAAATACTGTGTATGTGTGTGTGTGGGGGAGGTTTGGGGAACTCTATACTTTCTGCATGATTTTTCTAAAAACCTATTAACTGCTCTAAATATATAAATTATTTTTTTTAATTCTAAAAAAAAAAACCACGAACAAATTCTTAATTCACAGGTGGTTGAGAAATCCATGTCAATTTCTTGCCTGGCTCTTCAGCCTTCCTTCCTCCTACTGAGCTTGCCTTCTTTCTTTAACTCAGTCAGTTCCCCCCACCCCCAACATTCTTACCTGATCTTTTTAAAAAATAGCACCAACAAGAGAAAGAAACCCAAGAATGTAGAAAACTGAACGAGACAGAGAAGGCAAGCCAGGAGGAAGGAAGAGGGCTCCCAGTGGAGGAAGGAGACAAGACACCAGGAAGTCCTCCCTCGAGAGAAAACCAAGGTCTGGAGGGAAGGCGGTCCCAGGCCATCTAACCAGCCGCCTAGAAGGTCAGGAAAACAGCTTCCTCCCTTATACCTGATGCCCCTCCCTTCCAGCCTGTTGAGCACTGGGTCCCATTTGCCCAGCGGTCCCCACTCACCTGGACAGGTGGCCGGTGGACATGTTCTTTCCTCTCGCCAGGTCTCTTTCCCTTGCTCGAGCTGGGTGATGAGATTTGGTTTAGAAAATGGAATTCCTATTCACAGGAAAAGAAAACAAGGTAACTGTGGGATGTGGGTTCAAGGGCCCCTTCCAGGACTCAGGTGAGGAACTTCAAAGGGTGGTTTGGAAAATCTGAGACTAGTAAGCTCTCAGCAATGGAAGGGGTGAGTAGGGAAGGTGAACCTGGGTGGGAGCACACTGATCCCTCTTTTAGAGGAAGATGACCTAGAAAGAGTCCAGCCTGGGATAAAAGGTCTAGAAATGCAGAGCATCACCACAACACAAGCAAAGACTCCACAAGATCCATCCTTCCCTGGGGAAACAGGGAACAGAATATCTTCAATTTTGGGTCCAACACAAAGGCAAAGTTGGAAAGTGAGATGACTGCTTCAAGTACAGCCTAAAATGCCCAGCAGCAAGAGTGCGAGTCCCAAGAGAAGCCGTCCTTACCCAGCGACACCAGGTGGCCGTAGTTCTCCAGCATCACCTCCCTGTACAGAGTCCTCTGAGCAGGACTCAACAGCCTCCACTCCTCCTGGGAGAAATCCACAGCCACATCCCTGAACGCCATGTGTGCCTGCAACACAACACAGCCCTGCTCACCGAGAGCCAGCCTCGCCATGGCACAGGGTGAGGGGCGAGAAGGCCACCAAGGGAGGGTGGGTGAGAGATCCGGATTCTGCCTTTGGCAGTGACCCTGGTGCCATGTGTTCTAAGGCCCTTGAGCCCCTATCCCTATGCAGCCAGCAGTATTTGTGAACCACATAGCCAAGGTCTGGGTGGGCTGCCTGGGGGTATACATATAACAGAGTCCCTAACTTTGGAAGTATTTAAATCGCAGCAGAAAGAAAAGCAAACAATAGATAAACATTAGACAGTAAAGCAAAACAGACTCTCTGAGTTTTAAGAACTTAAAAGATTAAACGGTCTAGCCAGGACCGTTAACGCTGAAGTACCTGAGTACTGAAATTCAAGAAGTTCAATGACAGACTAAACCACAGCTCAGTCCTTCCCAACTACATTCCACAGCCCCTCACCCTTCCCGGGCCTGAGAGGCACTAGCAGGGAGTGGTGAAGAGCAGGTGCTTGAGCCATGCCGCCTGGTGTGCGGTCCACCTTTCCCGCCAACGAGCGTGCCCTGGACAGGTAACTCAACCTCTCAGTGCCTCCCTTTCTCCTGGCTGAAACGTGGGTACCAGGACACTGAACGAGGTCACCACTGTGAAGAACCGGGCGCACACTGAGGGTGCAACGGGAGGGTCTTCCTGGCCCTTTGATCCCAAAGTTCATCTCGACACCCTGTTCTCATCGCTGTGCCCAGGTTTACTCTTTTTAAGGCCTCCTTTGCTCTAACTTACCGGTAAGTATTTATTGTCTTCTGCAACAGACTATAAATTCCATGTGAACTGGAACGTTTTTGTTCATTTTGTTTATTGCTGAATTCCAAGTGCCTAGAACAGTGACTGACATACTAAATTAGTTGAGGGAATGAATATAACCTAGTATTTCTATTATTTTTCCACTGACAGAACAGAAAATAGAAACACATGCTACCTGGAAGGGGCTGTGGGCAATGGAAGAGAGGAAGCCCAGTAGGGAGGACCTCCCGGGAGGAATTTAAGGGGCCCAGTGGTAGAATACTGAGCAGGAAGGGGGCAGTAGAAACCTGTAGAAGTCGAGAAGACAAACGAAGGACTGTGGACTCTACGCTCTACTGTAGAATTGAATGGTGTTCAGGGGCCACGTAACTACTTGGTGAAGGACCGATTCACGGGAGGAACAGAAAGGGATGCTGAGGGAGGGCTGCAGGTAGGGTGAGTCACACCTCCAAGACTGGAGCTGTACCCTGCCAGGTACCGACAAGGAAGGTGGGGCAAGAGAAGGGAATAATGCCCATCCTCGGCCAGCCAGTGTGGAAATGCCAAAAATACTCACCTCTCCGCTTGCTCTCTGGGACCCCGTGGTCATTTCTCCTGGACTGATATATCTCAGCAGGCAGAACTGAGTAAGAAACATAGAAAAGACAGGGCGTCAGGTGGAAATGCTCTCCCTGTGAGTGAAGTGGGGCTTGCTCTCCTGACCCACAATTGGGTGTGTAACACTGGGGTTCTCTACTAGGGCCCTAGAAAAAGGCCCAAGGAGGCGGGCCTCCATCAGGGTCAGCCCCAAGCTGTCCTAATCCCAACAAGCCCTATGCAGGACATTTTTGAGGCTGAGGAAGTGCAAAAATTAACTTGACAGTAGATAATAACACATCATTATTAATTTGGTAGATTGAGGACATGGTATTGTGGTATTCTTTTTAAAGAAATACATATTGAAGTATTTATGGATGAAAATGATTTTTAAAATTTGGTTTGAAAACATCTCAGAAAAAAATAAGACAAAGAAAAAGGAAACCAGATTGCCACAGGGGGAAGTGGACGTGGCTGAACTGATAGAGCGTCTGTGTACCATATGGAGGGTCCAGGGTTTGATCCCCAGGGCCTCCTGACCCGTGTGGTGAGCTGGCCCACTCGCAGTGCTATCACATGCAAGGAGTGCCGTGCCATGCGGGGGCACCCCCACGATGGGGTGCCCCATGTGCAAGGTGTGCGCCCTACAAGGAGAGCTGCCCTACATGATAAAAGCGCAGCCCACCCAGGAGTGGCCCTGCACAGAGAGCTGACGCAGCGAGATGACGTAACAACAACAACAAAAAACACAGATTCCCAGTGCCGCCTGACAATGCAAGCAGATGCAGAAGAACACACAGCAAATGGACACACAGAGAGCAGACAACAGGTGGGGGGAGGGGAGGGGGAAGGGGAGAGAAATAAATTTTTAAAATTTAAAAAAAGATTCCCACAGGGTAATAAAACTGGGCATGGGTTTATTATAGTATTACTCTATTCTAGATTCTTTTGAATATGTTTGATAATTTCCATTTTTAAACAAAAGGTATTTAAAAACACCCAAAAACCATCAAAAAGAGAGATGCAGCAAATATGACAAAATATTAAAGAACTATTAAATCAAGACAATGCATGGAAGGATATTAATTATAATGTTACTTTTATTACGGTAATTTTCACTTAACAGGTAAAAAGTGTACAATTTTTAATTGAGTAGTCAGGACAGAGAAAACTCTGTGGTGAGAATGAAACCAGTAAAACCTAAAGCAATAATCGGGAAGCGGACTTGGCCCAGTGGTTTAGGGCATCTGTCTACCACATGGGAGGTCCACGGTTCAAACCCTGGGCCTCCTTGACCCATGTGGAGCTGGCCCACGTGCAGTGCTGATGTGCGCAAGGAGTGCCCTGCCACTCAGGGGTGTCCCCTGCGTAGGGAAGCCCCACGCACAAGGAGTGCACCCCATAAGGAGAGCCACCCAGTGCAAAAAGAGTGCAGCCTGCCAGAAGTGGCGCCGCACACATGGAGAGCTGACGCAACAAAAAGAAACACAGAGTCTCGTGCCACTGACAACAACAGAAGCGGACAAAAAGAAGAACACGCAGCAAATGGACACAGAGAACAGACAACTGGGGCAGGGAAGGGGAGAGAAATAAATAAAACAAATCTTAAAATATATATATAAAGCAATAATCACAGAAAAAAAATGTCCAAAAGAATGGATCAATTTTGAAACAATGAAGAACACAATTTCAGATTGAACTAATAAATATTACGATTTTGATGAAACAGTCAGAGGAGAAATTAAATAAAATTGCAAATCACCCATAAGAGAAGGTAAAGAAATTCATTTTTGTGGTTCAGTTTCATTATATTTAATTATAAGTGTAATGACCACGTTAGAGTTGGAAAGAATCAACAGAAGTCAGAAGACTGAAAGTAATGAGTTTATATTTCACATGATGTTTTGTTATGCTATACCATCCCATGTTGCTTTTTTTAGCTTTCCTTTTAGTAATGTACATGACCTTAGACTTTCCCTTTCAACCACTGTCATACCCATATAATAGCTTTGCTAATTACAAACACTATGATGTGCCATGGACCCAGTAATGGGTTGCCGACCCACTTCCAAGGGCCGTGGGGAGGAAGGGTGTAAAGGCAGGAAAAAGCCATTCATTTATTTACTTTTAATTTCCTCACATGCACTTCTTAGTCCACCAGCAGGTGGCGCTCTTCAACAGACTTCTCAGTTCAAACCATGGTGGAAATGTGTCACAGCTGCACAGGCAACAAGGTGGCAGAGGATCCTGCCTCAGGGCAATTTAGAGCCTCACAAATCAAACTTTCTCAGAGGCTGTTCTCTAACTTTGCCTATACCCCCCTCACTTTTCCCAGGTAGGAAATAATTCCATTTCCCTCTGCATCTTCAACAACCGGTCCCAGTCAGTAGGGAGTCGATCTCTTCAGTCCCCTGCCATCTCCCAGGGCAAACAATGGCATGGCTGCGCCCAGTCTGGCAGGGCTCGTGGGACACAGCAGACCGAATCTGTAGGCCAAAGTCTGAATCAACCTGAGGCTGCATCCTTCTCTCCCCTTTCCTGGGAAGGTGGACTGCTGTGGCCCCTTGTAGCCACCAGCCAGAGCTGGAGAATTCAAAGCTGTCTGCTCCAAGGCACCTACAGCAGCACCCTCAGCTTTTACGCACAGATTTTTCCTGTTGAGATTCTCCTCCTTTGCCCCTGTCTCTTCTGGGCTGGTGTCCACCCTTCCCCTGGTGCCCTGAACCCTAGAACATTTTTTTTTCCAGGCCATTTCTGCCTGTCTCCTAGCTATTTTTCCAGGAGAGAAGTGAGTCCTGTGTCTCTCTAATCTTCCCGAAAGTTGTCTATTACTTCCATTCATATTTGTGTACATGTGCAAATGTTATTTTCCCATAAATGAAAAACATCTGTGCTGTTCTGAGTTGTTTTCATTTAAACAAGGGTGACCTTGGTTCTCACCACTGTTCTCACAGCACCTAAGAATCAGCTGTGCATTTTCTTTATTCATAAATAATACACCTTGGGGCTATCTACATGCCAGAACTCAGACCTGACTCCAATCTTTGTAATAAATACTGTACTATTTCTATGAGCAGACCACATTTCCTTTAAGAAGTATTTCTCTATCAATTGGCATTGAGATTGTACTGTTTATCCCCAAGAAGGTTATACTCAACACCTTTTTGTAAATGTCTCTACTTTTATATGAGTGACAAAGGAATGGAATTATTGGGTATAATATTGAACACTTGTTTATACAGTTGGATTGCCCTTTCAAAGGTATACCAATTTATAATTCCAACAATCACATGAGTGATTCCTGCATTTCTGATGTGCAACTCCACCCATTTTTTAAATTACCAATGTATTTTTTTTAAACACACACAAAACCCTCATTGTTTTCACTTGCATTCAACTCTAGAAAGCAGGGGGTAAAATGGTAAGAGGAGGACAGAAAAATATGATGCTTTTTAAAAGGACAAAAATGACTGAATTAAAAACCAATAGCATTAGACTCTGACACTGGGGAAACAGCTTGTATCAAATTAACCATGCTAATAACTATAAACCCTAAGAAAAATATAAGAAGCTACCAGTTGAAGACACTGCAACTAAAAATAGTCAGAAGCTGGAGGGGGGCATGACCCTTGAAAAAGGGGCCGCCCATTGGGTGAGACCTGTATTTAACTGGTTTTTCACCTGAGGATGCTCCTAGTCCATGTGGCACAAGGGAACAAGAGTCTGAGGCTGCCGGACTGCCTGGAAATTACATGGCAAAATCCTAGAAAAGTGGGAGCAGCAAAGGATGGAGACCCCAAATCTACATATAAACACCTCTTAAAAGTCTTAGCTGGATCCTGAACTGTGTAAGCATAAGGCAAGGACAACAGGAGCTCAGGTAGATAATAACACCTAGACGGTGAATGAGCTGTGCGGAATTTCAGCTACTGCTCACTACAAGAGAAATCAAATTTAGAGTTTGAGTCCAGTCAAGTAACAGAGGATTGCTAAACACCTTAGACTTCCAGAAACACAAGTAAACAACACAAAGCATATACACTCAGAACAACTAGACCGAGAATGTCCTAATTTCAAATTACCTTTAAATAAAAATATTAAAAACACTAAACCAGAGAGCTATCATCCATACTCCCCAGGGTAAGCCTTCAGGGAGAACAAAGGCGACTTGAGGGGGAAAAAACTACATGTAAGCAAAAAGAGGGACACTAATGATAGCCTTAAAATTGATTTAAAAAAAACATCAGAAAATAAAATACTGAAAAAGGATACCAATAGGTCAGAACACTTACTACAGGGAAGGCACTTGAAAGTGTCTGCAGCTGTAGACTCTCTCGGTTCTCTGGCGTGGTGGTTGACCATCCTCACCTTCCTGTTAGCTGACCTGGGTAAGTCCAACGAACCAGAGAGTAGGTACTGCAACTCTGCTGAGGCTCAGGGCCCATCTGGCACATAGGAAGTCCAGAGATTCAAATCAGAGATTCAAGTCTCCTGAGCATACACCAACCCCAGTGCCAACCACAGGTTCAGTAAAAGTGAGAGCAGAGGCATGTGTAGAGAGGTCACATCTGAGTCCAACTCCATCACACTCAGAAGACTGAGAGAGTCTTACAGCTTCAAGCAGGAGAATTTCATCCATCAGCCATGTGGGATCTAAGCCTCCTCTCAATTGAGAGGTGAAGTGGGCATTGCCACCCCAGGGTCCTCAGGATGGAGGAATGAAATATGGATTAGAGTGGACTTACTGGTATTCTACTATAGAATTATTGTGACTCTAGCAATGGAAGGAATTATATTATTGATGTGGAGACAGTGGCCGCGGGAGTTGCTGAAGGCAGGGAGAGGGAAGAAGAGGTGTGATAATGGGGCATTTTTGGGACTTGGGAGTTGTCCTAAATGATATTGCAGGGACAGATGCAGGACATTATATTCCTGCCATAACCCACTGAATGGACTGGGGGAGAGTGTAAACTACAACATAATCTATAATCCATGCTGTGTAGCAGTGCTCCAAAATGTACTCATCAAATGCAATGAATGTACCACTAATGAAAGAAGTTGTCAGTGACGGAGGAGTGGGGGTGTGGGAAGTGGGGTATATGGGAACCTCTTAAATTTTTTAATGTAACATTTTGTGTGATTTATGTATCTTTTAAAAAAAAGATAATTAATAAAAAGAAAAATAAGGCATGCAGGATGAAATGCAAATGTAGTGCTCTAGGGGGAAAGAGGTTACAAGCAAGAAAGAAGCATCCATTGGAAACTGCAAGGTGAAGTGAAAAAAGCAAGTGGGGAAAATTCAGGATCCTGCAAAAAACAAGCAAAAACCCAAAGGACACACAATCCCTCCTCCTCCCATAATCCAAAGAATCATACTTTGCTACACTGACAGAAGAATACTTCTTGAACTAGAAAATCTCAAAAATACTGGGATCTGATGGTTCCAGCTAAAGAAATGCAGACTTGCTGTTTTCCTTTATTGAAAACACATATAACAACAAAACAGAAAATGAGAATTCAAACAGTCCAGCTAATGAAAACTGCAAGTACACATACACAATGGTGACATAGGAAAAACTGTATCAAAACCTTCCAAACTGTTTTAAATATTCTCAAACAAGCATCTGAAAATAAGAGTAATCACCTTGAATCAAAAATTCAAAACTAAGACGAGAAAGGGACAAAAAAAAAAAAAAAAAAAGAAGAAAAAAATGAGTTGACAAATTCAGAAAGAAAAGAGACAAAATTGTATCAGAAAAGATAAAATACCCAAGGAAGAACAGACTCAAGGGGAAACAACAGGCAATGACGAGAAGCAGGAAAATAACTTAAGAAAATAAAAATGAGATACAGAAAACAGTAAAAAGGGTCAGAGAAAGTGTGGCTGAAATGGAAATCAGGAAAAGCAGAAATAACATTCATATAATTGCAGTTCATGAAGAAGAAAAAAGACAAAACAATGCAACAAAACTAATATTTAAAACTCTACTGTACTAAAACTCTGACTATATTAGTCAGGGTTCTCTAGGGAAACAGAACTGACAGGAGACATCTGTAAATATTGTGAGATTTAATAAAATTGTCTCACATAACTGTGGGGATACATGAGTCCAAATTCCGTAGGGCAGGATGCAAGCCAGGAACTCTGACGACGGTCCTTAATGAACTCCTCAGAGAACCTGTCTGTCTGAAGTAGCGATGGGAATTCTCTCTTCTGCCTGCTGAAGAGGCACTTCCCCTTTTAAGACCTTCCACTGACTGGAGAAGGCAATCTCTAGTTGATTGTAGGTGTAAGCAGCCATAGGTGCAATAAGCTTACTAAGGACTTAAGTCTACAAAGTGTCTTCATAGTAACAATTAGGCCAGTACTTGCTTGACCAAAGTGTGTGGCACCAATTTCTGTATTAGTTTGCTAAATGCTCCTGGGAGCAATGTACCAAAATGTGTTGGCTTTTATAATGGGAATTTATGAGGTTAAAATCTTACAGTTCCGAGGCTGTGAAAATGTCCAAAACAAGGCAGCACCAGAGATGCTGCCTCACCGAAGGTCAGCTGCTGGCAATCCTGGATTCCTGCCAGGAGTGGTGAGGCACATCTGCTTCTCTTCTGGGTTTTGTTGCTTCATCTTCTGGCTGCTCCGCCTGTGGCTTCTTCTCTTCCAGGTTCCCCTCTGAATTCCTGGGCTCTTTTTCTCCGTCTCTGCTGCTTTTCCTGTGTGTCTGTGCTTTCAGTCCTCTGTTTATAAAGGCCTCCAACAAGAGGAAAGATGCACCCTGGCTCACACCTCCCTAAAGCAATCCAATCAACCCCCCCCCCCCCCCCCCCCCCGCCCCTGCTGAACCCAATCCAATCAAAGGGACCCACACTCACAGGAATGCATTAGCTCTAAGAACATGATCTTTTCTGGGATCCTCAAAAAGCATCAAACTATTGAGTCATTCCACCCTCTGGATCCCAAAAAGACATGTTCTTTCCATATGTAAAATACATTCATTCCATGACAATATTTCAAAAAGTCTTAAATCATTTTAGTAACAATACTAAGTACGAAATCTCATCAAAATCAGTTATAGGCATGCAGTCTGTCTTGGGGCAAAATTCCCCTTCAGATTTAGACTTGTGAAACTTAGAAAACAAGTTATTTGCTTCCAACATACAAAGGAGGGGCAGTCATAGAATAAACTTTTCCATTATCAAAGGGGAAAAATTGGAAGGAAAATAGGAGCCATGGGTCCCAAACACTTCAGAAAACCTCCAGGGCATACTCCACTAGATTCCAAGTCTGAGAGTCATCTATAGAACGATGATTTCTTTTCCTTGGTGCCTCATGGAGCAGCAGCCCCACACCTTTCAAGGGCTTGCCCAGGGGCCATCTTCTCAGCTCCAACCCTCATCAGGCATCTGTGTGGCTACTAGGCCTCACTCTCCAAGAACTCTGAGATGATGGCCATACTCCCTCCAATCTCTGGAGAACAGGCCCAACCCCTCGGAACAGTGGGGTGGTGAACCAACTCTCCCCCACCCCCAGGGGAATGTGAAGAGAGAGCAGAGTTGAAAAGTTTAAAAAGCATATCAAATATGATATAGGCAATAGGTGGGAATTAAAAGATACCACTAAAAATTAACAAACCAGGGAGCAGATAGGGCTCAAGCAGTTGAGTGACTGCCTCCCTGGGTTCAGTTTCCAGTGCCTCCTAAAGAAGGCAAACAACAAGCAGACAACAGGCAAAAACAACAAGCAGACAATGAGCAAAAACAGCAAGCAGAGAATGAGAAAAAACAAGCAAAAACAATGAGTAAACAACAAGCGAAAACAAATGAGCAGGGAAGCAAATGAGACTCAAGCAGCTGGGTGCCCAGCTACCACATGGAAGGTCCCAGGTTTGGTTCCCGGAGCCTCCTAAAGAAGATAATCAAGACAGTGACCTGACATGACAGGCTGGCGCAGAGAGCTGACACAACCAGATGACGCAACAAGATGTTTCAACAAGTTGACACAATGATGAGACACAATGAGGAAATACAATGAGAGATACAACAAGCAGGGAGTGGAGGTGGTTCAAGTGATTGGGCACCTCCCTCCCACATGGGAGGTCCTGGGTTTGGTTCCCGGTACCTCCTAAAAAGAAGATGTGCAGACACAGAGAGCACACAAGAAATAGACACATAGAGCAGACAGTGAGCACAAACAACAAAGGGAAGGATGGAAAAATAAATAACAAATCTTAAAGAAACAAAAAACAAATGACCAGAGAGCAGATTGAGTACCCACCTCCCTCATGGAAAGTTCCAGGTTTGGTTCCCAGTGTCTCCTAAAGAAAAAACAGACAACAAGCCGACAACAAACAAAAACAATGAGCAAACAGACGAGGGAGCTATCTCGGGGTTGGAAGGAATTTTTTAAAAATTAACAAACCAGACAATAACATGTTAAATAAGAAATCAGGGGAATTAAGAGCATTTTAAAATATATAAGTACATGGGAAATGGACTTAGCCCAGGGGTTAGGGTGTCCGTCTACCACATGGGAAGTCTGCGGTTCAGACCCTGGGCCTCCTTGACCCGTGTGGAGCTGGCCCACACGCAGTGCTGATGTGCGCAAGGAGTGCCGTGCCACACAGGGGTGTCCCCCACATAGGGGAGCCCCATGTGCAAGGAATGCGCCCGTAAGGAGAGCCGCCCAGCACAAAAGAAAGTGCAGCCTGCCCAGGAATGGTGCCGCACACACAGAGAGCTGACACAACAAGATGATGCAAAAAAAAGAAACACAGATTCCCATGCCACTGACAACAACAGAAGCAGATAAAAGAAGAACACACAGCAAAATGGACACAGAGAACAGACAACTGGGGCAAGGGGGAAGGGGAGAAAGAAAAAAATATATATATATAAGTATGAAGGTAATCATTAGGGAAAATAATTACAAACCTTCCTAAGACCAAAATAAAATTAAAAGCATGAGGAAAACACTTTAAATAGAGGGGGGAAATAGAAAATATAATACGGATATACTAGTTATAAGATAAGATAGTAAGGCTGATTTTAAACCAACATACTGGTCTTATTAATAAAAGGTGAATAAGGACTTAATGTATTGATTAAAAGAAAAGAATTTTCAATTTAGCTCATAAAACAATTACATGCAGTGTATAAGAAATATACCTAAACTAAAATGTTTCAAAATGTCTACAAATAATGAAATAGACAGAGGTATACAAGCAAATGGAAAAAACAAAACAAAACAATAAGAGAGATCAAGTGATACTGATATCAAAGTAGAATTAAAATTTAAAAGGCATCAAATATGATAAAGGTCACTTTTTAATGCTAAAGGCCATACTTCATATAGAAGATATAATACCTATGTATCTACGGACTAAAGAACACAGCAATCAGCTTTAGAAAGCAAGAATTATAAGAAATGCAGAGAAATAAAAAGAAATACACCAAATAATAAGAGACTTTAACATACCAATTCTAGTACAAGAAAGATAAATTGAAAGAAAAAATTAAGGAGAGGCTCCAAATAACATAATAAGAAAGATTATTTCTAACTTTACACAAACCCCTTCATCTTAAGCACACATGGAACAGTCACAAAAATGGACCACAAATAAAACAATAATTTCCTTTAGAAATCTTACAAACCTCAATTGGATTACAATGTAATAAAATGAGAAATTATCAATTAAAAAAACCCACACAAAAAACCCTTCCACCTGAAATAATTTTCTATTAAACAACTCTTGAAAGAGAAAAGACAAAATGAAATGAAAGAATTTCGAAAAAATAATAAGAAATATATATATATATGGAATTTATTTAAAACAGTGGGGTGAGGAAAATTTATTGCCTTAATTACTTTTATAAATAAAAATGAAAGATGGGAAGTGGATGTGGCTCAACTGATAGAGCATCTGCCTACCATATAGGAAGGGTTTGATACCCAGGGCCTCCTGATCCGTGTGGTGAGCTGGCCCACAGGGAGTGCTGCTGCACGCAAGGAGTGTCGCCCCACAAGCAAGGAGTGTCACGCCACCCAGAGGTGCCCCCCATGCAAGGAGTGGCCCCGGTACAAGGAGTGCAGCCCCATGCAGGAGAGCAGACTGCCCAGGAGTGGTGCCGCCCACATGGAGAGCTGACACAGCAGGATGACGCAACAAAAAAGAGACATAGAGAAGACACAATATGAGACATAGCAACTAGGGAGATGAGGTGGAATAAGAGACTGATCACCTCTCTCCCACTCTGGAAGGTCCCAGGATGGGTTCCCAGAGCTGCCTAATGAGAAGACAACAGACACAGAAGAACATACAGTGAAAGGACACAAAGAGCAGACAATGGAGGGGTGGTAGGGGGGAGAAATAAGAAAAAAAAAATTTTTTTAAAGATATTGGAGCACAAGCCTAAAAAAAAAAAAAGAAAAGAAAGAATGGCAATAAACAAAGTAAACTTCCAGCTCAAAGAGCCAATAAATAAATAACAAAGTAAACCAAAAGAAAGCACAAGGAAGGAAATAATGAAAGTGAAACCAGAAATTAATGACCAAAAAAATGGAGATCTAAGAAGTCTAAATCCCAATTTCTTAAATTAATAAAAGAAACACTAGCTAACCTAATCAAGGAAAAAAGGAAGAGAACAAAAACATTTAAATAAAAAATCACAAAGAAAAAAATTTAACATTAATCAGACGATTGCAGATCTGGATGCAAATAAATTTTAAAATCCAAATATAATAAATAACTTCTCAGGGAAATACACTTTACCAAAATTATCCCATTAGAGACAGAAAGCTTAAATAGGCCAATTTCCCTAGAATATAGACAATTACCCAAGAACTACCCCCAAAAAAGGCACTGCACCTGGCTGGTCATAAGGGAATTCTACCAACCCTTCAAATCAAGTAACTGCAATGCTCCAATGCTGTGCTAGAGCACTGAAGATGAAGGAAACTTTCCTGTGCTTTTTATTAAACAAGTATAACATTAATACCTAAACTTAATAATGACAGTTTAAAAAAAATTATAGACCAATATCACTTACAAATGCTGAAGCAAAATTCTAAATAAAATACTAGTGAGGAGATGCCATAATAAGAAAATATTTCACCATAATAAAGTGGGATTTACCCAGCCTGGTGGTTTGGAGCTATGGAGGCCAGAAAAACAGGTCCTTAAACTCGATCCAGTCCTGGGAATGTGAACTCTTGTAAACAGGATTTTTGATGAGGTTATTTCAGTTAAGATGTGGCCCAGCTGAGCTGGGATGGGTCTTAATCCTATTACTGAAGGCCTTATAGGGAAGGTCAGAGAGAAAGAAGGCCAGAGAGAGCAGCCAGAAATTGAAGGTCAACGGAAACAGAAAAGAAGGGAGAGGCCCGGTGAGGCCGCCATGTGCACTGCCATGTGACAGAAAAGCCAAGGACCAATGGTTGCCTGCAGCCAGTTCCAGAATGCCAGTCTTCTGAGAGAAGCATCATCTTGATGATGAAACCGAAGTCCAAATCTTATGCATCTAACTTTTCCTGGAACAAAAGAAAAAGAGTATCCACCAAATAGGTTGGCACTGACTATATCTCTGTGCTTGACTGTAATTAAAGTCAGCTGTGCAGTACTTATAGTCCACGTAAAATATATCTGTTAATCTCCTAATAAATTTGACCTTTAAACTACAAAAAACCAAGCAAAACCAAAAAAAAAAAAAAAACCCTCAAAACCATAAGCCAATAAATTCCCGTTGTTTAAGTCAACCAGTGCATGGTATTTGCTTTAGAAATGAGTAAGCTAAAACATGCCAGGAATGCAAAATTGGTTCAACATTAGGAAATCAATTACTATAATAAAAAGCATGACTGCCTCCAAACATGTTGAGATATTCTTCAGCAAAACCCATACCCTTTCTTCAACAAAAAACAAAAGAACTCACTCAAGAAAATAAGATTATTTTATTTATTTCTAAGTAGTTTTATTGAGATATATTCATATACCATATGATCTATCCAAAGTGTGGAATCAATGGCTTTTAGTATAATCACAATGTTATGCATTCATCACCACAAAAATTTTAGAACAATTTCATTACTCCGAAAAAAACTCCACACCCCTCAGCATTCCCTATATCCTTCCCCAGCCCTACATAACCACTAATCTAATCTAATTTTTATAAATTGATTTATATTTACATTTTATATAAATGGAATCATACAATAGGTAGTACTTTGTGTCTGTTTCTTTCACTTAGCATAATGTGGGGTTTTTTAATCTGATATTAACATCTTGTAGTGTTAACATATATTAGTTTGGTTTCAAAGAAAAATGGTCTTATATATGCAATTTTATCCATATTCATATATCATATGCAGTTTTACTATGCTACACAGTTCCATGTTACATTTTTTAGCTTTCCTTTTATTAATATATATGACATTAGGCTTTCCTTTTAAACCACTGTCACACCCTTATCATTAAAATGCTATATTATGTACTGGTAGTTACAAATCTATGTTGTAATTTCACCTTTTCCATTCATTTCCAAAGATTAATACACATTCTTTTTACCAATTCTGCATGTTAACCCTTGGCTTTCCATTCTCTAACCTCGTTCATCTTTTTTCTGGTGACCTATATTGAAGTTATTAACTCCATGAGATTGGCCCATGCGCAGTGCTGATGCGTGCAAGGAGTGCCGGGCCACGCAGGGGTGTCCTCGCGTAGGGGAGCCCCACACGCAAGGAGTACAACCCGTTAAGGAGAGCCGCCCAGCGCAAAAGAAAGTGCAGCCTGCCCAGGAATGGCGCTGCCCACACGGAGAGCTGACACAGCAAGATGACGCAACAAAAAGAAACACAGATTTCTGTGCTGCTCACAACAACAGAAGCGGACAAAGAAGATGCAGCAAAATAGACACAGACAACCGGGGTGGGGGGGTAAGGGGAGAGAAATAAATAAATAAATAAATCTTAAAAAAAAAACAAAACTCCATGAGATTACACAATATATTTAGTTCATATTAGCAAAATCATACAGCATTTGTCCTTTTATGTCTGGTTTGTTTCAGCCAACATAATGTCCTCCAGGTTCATCCATGTTGTCATATGCTACACAACTTCATTTCTTCTTACAGCTGCATAATATTCCATTGTGTGTATATACCACAGTTTGTTTATCCATTTTATCAGTTGATGAACACCTGAGTTGTTTCCATCTTTTGGCAATTGTGCGTAACAGCACTGTGAATATCAGTGTGCAGATGTCTGTTTGTGTTACTGCTCTCATTCTTCTGTGTATATAACCAGTAGTGGTATTGCTGGGTTACATGGCAAATCTATATTCAACTTCTTTAGAATGGCAAAACAGTCCTCTACAGCGGCTGTACCATTCTACATTCCTACCAACAGTGAATGTGTGTTCCTATGGCTCCACATCCTCTCCCAACACTTTTATTTCTGTCTTTTTAATAGTGGCCATTCTAATAGGTGTGAAATGATAGCTGATTATAGTTTTGATTTGCACTGACCTAATTGCTAGTGATGCTGAACATTTTTTCACGTGTTTTTATGCGATTTGTAGTTCTTTGCACAAATGTCTATTCAAGGCTTTTGTCCATTTTTAATCAGGTCATTGTCTTTTTATTGTTGAGTTGTAGCATCTCTTTATATATCACGGTTATTAAAATCCTTACCAGAAATGTGATTTCCAAATATTTTCTCCCATTGAGTGGGCTGCCTTTTTACCCTTTTGACAAAATCCTGTGAGGTGCAATAGTGTTAATTTTGAAAAAGTCCTATTTATCTATTTTTTCTTTTGTTGTTCGTGCTTTGGGTGTAAGGGCCAAGAAAACATACCTACCACAAGATTATAATTTTTTTTTGTAGGTACCAGGCCTTTGTATATAGGAAGCAGGCACTCAACCACTGATCTATACCTATTCCTCTACCACAAGGTCTTTAAGATGTTTCCCTACATTTTCTCCTAGTAGTTTTATGGTACTGGCTGTTATATTTACATCTTTGATCCATTTTGAGTTGATTCTTGTCTAGGGAGTGATAAACAGGGGTCCTCTTTCATTCTTTTGGTTATGGGTATCCAGTTTTCCCAGCACCATCTGTTAAAGAGATTGTTTTGTCCCCTTAACATGGCTTTGGCAAGTTTGTCGAAACTCTCAATTCTATTCCACTGATCCATATGACTATCTTTATGCCAATACCATGCTGTTTTGACCACTGTAGCTTTGTAATGCTTCAAGGTCAGGCAGCAAAATTCCTCTCATATCACTCTTCTTTTTGAGAATGCTTTTGGCTATTTGGGTGCACTTTCCCTTTCAAATGAATTTGGAAATGGCCTTTTCTATTTCTGTAAAGTAAGCTGTTGGAATTTTTATTGGTATTGCATTTAATCTATAAGTCAGTTTGGGTAGGATTGACATCTTCACAATATTTAGTCTTCCAATCCATGAACACAGAACATTTTTCCATTTGTTTAAGTCTTCACTGATTTCTTTTAGCATTGTTTTGTAGTTTTATGCATATAGGTCCTGTATTTCTCTAGTTAAATTGATTCTTAGGTATTCGAGTGTTTTTGTTGCTATTGTAAATGGAATATTTTCCCTGATTGCCTCCTCAGATTGTTCAATACTACTGTACAGAAACATTACTGAGTTTTACATGCTGATCTTGTATCCTGCCACTTTGCTGAACTTGTTTATTAGCTCAAGTAGTTTCGTCAAAGACTTGTCAGAATTTTCTAAATATAGGATCATGTCATCCACAAATAGAGTTTTACTTCTTCTTTTCTTATTTTGATGCCTTTTTTTTTCTTGTCTAATTGCTCCAGCTAGAACTTCTAGCACAATGTTTAATAACAGTGGTGGCAGTGGGCATCCTTGTCTTTTTACCAATCTTAGAGGGAAAGCTTTCAACCTTTCCCCATTGTATTCAATGTTGACTGTGAGGTTTTCATACATGCCTTTTATCATTTTGAGGAATTTTCCATCTATTCTTATTGTCCCAAGTGTTTTTATCAAGAAAGGATGCTAGATTTTGTTGAATGCCTTTTCCACATTGACTGAGATGATCCTGTGATGTTTTCCCTTCAATCTGTTAATGTGGTGTACTACATTAATTGATTTTCTTATGTTGAAACACACTTGGTCATGGTGTATTGATATTTATTTTTCCTTCCTCGAGAGGGCTCCCTTGTCTGTTTCCTTGTTTTTGTTCATTGTTTGCTTGTTGTCTGTTTTTTCTTTAGGAGGTATTGGGAAACAAACCTGGGACCACCATGTGGGAGGCAGGTGCTCAACTGCTTGAACCACATCCACTCCCACTTGTTTTTGCTCATTGTCTTGCTTGCTACTTTTGCCCAGTGTCTGCTCATTTTTGCTTGTTGTCTGCTGTTGTTTGTTTGTCTTCTTTAGGAGGCACCAGGAACCAAACCTGGGACCTCCCATGTGGAAGGCAGGCACTCAACTGACTGAGGCACATCCATTCCTGTGTATAAGTCTTTTGATATGCTGTTGGATTTGATTTGCATTTATTTTTTGAGAATTTTTGCATCTATGTTCACTAGAGAGATTGGTCTGCAATTTTCTTTTCTTGTAGTATCACTATCTGGCTTTGGTAATAGGGTGATACTGGCTTCATAAAATGTGTTTCCCTCCTCTTCAATTTTTTTGGAATAATTTAAACAGAATTGATGTTAATTCTTCTCAAAATGCTTGGTAGAATTCACCTGTGAAACCATTTGGTCCTGGACTTTTCTTTGTTGGGAGATTTTTGAAGGTCAATTCAATCTCTTTAAATGTGAATGGCTTGTTAAGTTCTTGAATCTCTTGCAGCGTCAGTGTAGGCTGTTTGTGTGTTTCTAGGAATTTGTCCATTTTATCTAGGTTGTCTAATTTGTTGGCATATAGTTTCTCACAATGTCCTCTTATGATCCTTTTTATTTCTATTGGTCTGATAGCTATTGAGAACTGCCTTGTGATCTAACATGTGTTCTATCCCGAAGAAAGATTCATAAGCATTTGAGAAGAATGTATAACCTGTTGGGTTCTGTTTGTCTGGTAGGTCTAACTTGTTTACCATATTGTTCAAGTTCTGTTTCCTTGGTGATCTTCTGTCTAGTGGCTCTAATGATGTAAGTGGTGTGTTGAAGTCTCCAATGATTATTGCAGAGATGTCTATTTCTCTCTTCAGTTTTGCCAGAGTTTGTCTCATGTATTTTGGGGCAACCTTGTTAGCTGCATAGCTATTTATGACTGTTATATCTTCATGGTGGATTGTCTCTTTTATTAAAATATAACAGACTTCTGTATCTCATAACTTTTTTAAATGTAAAGTCTGTTTTGTCCGATATTAGTATAGCTACGCTTGCTCTTTTCTGGTTACTATTTGCATGGAATATCTTTTTCTAAACTTTCACTTTCAGCCAGCTTGTACCCTGGGTCTAAAGTGAGTGTCTTCTAGGTAGCATATGGATGGCTCTTGTTTTTTAATTCATTCTGTCAGCCTGTATCTTTTGGTTGGGGAGTTTACATTCATATTCAATGATACTATTGTAAATGCATTTTTCACTTCCACCATTTTATTCTTTGGTTTTCATATGTCATATCTTATTTTCGTCCATCTTTTTGCTCTTTTCTATTCTTGTCTCCTATATGCTTCTCCAAACCTTTCCTGTCTTTTTCTTTCAGGCTATAAGGTTCCCTTTTAATTTCCTGCAAAGATGGATTTGTTTTTATGAATTCTCTTAGTGATAATTTTAAACTCACCTTCGTATTTGAAGGATAGTTTTTGCTGGGTAAAGAATTCTTGCCTGGAAGTTTTTCTTTCAGTATCCTAACTGTATCATGCCACTGTCTTCTTGCTTCACAGTTCCTGATGAGAAAACCGCACTAAGTCTTACTGGGCATCCTTTGTGATGGTTTGCATTGCCCTTGCTGCTCTCAGAATTTTCTCTTTGATGTTTGACATTGTGAGTAGTATGTATCATGGAGTACTTCTTTTCACATTTATTCTGATTGGGGTACGCTGTGCTTCTTGGACATGTATGTTTATTTCTTTCATGAGAGTTTGGAAATTTTTAGTAATTATTTCCTAAAATACTCTTTCTGCCCCTTTTCCCTTCCTCTGGTGTCCTAAACCCTAGAACCTTTTTAACCAGGCCATTTCTGTTTGTCCTCTAGCTATTTTTCGGTAGATAAGAGAGTCCCATGTCTTTTTAGTCCACCATCTTCCTGGAAGTAGACTGATGACTTTAAAAAAACTTTTTATTTTGAACTGAATTTAGAGTTATGTAGAAGTTGCAAAAATATAAATCCTATATTGTCTTTACCTCTCTTCTCTGAATGATAACATCCAGCAAAACCACAGCACAATTTTCAAAACCAGGGAATTAACAGTACTATATTAATATACTAATAGTATAACAATACTATTAACTAAATTATAGGCCTTAATACAATTTTCGCAGTTTTTCCAACAATGTCCTGTTTCTAGTCCATGGTCCTATCTAGGTTCCCACATTGCATTGAGCTGTCATATATCTTTAATCTTCTCCAATCTGTGACAGTTCCTCTTCTTTCATGATCTTGACACTTTTTTTTTTAAGAGTACTTGTCAGTTACTTTATACAATACTCCTTATTCATTTTTGGCTAAAATGCCTCAAAAGTGATACCACGCCCATTTCAGAGCACCATATCAAGGGGTTCATGATATTGATAGTTACATGACTGAGGATGTTAGCCTTAATCTTAATCACTTGGTTAAGGCAGTGTCTGTTGGGTTTCTCCACTGTAAAGCCATTATTTTCCCCTTTATAATTAATAAATATCTTGAGAGAGATAGATGCTTTGAGATTTTACAAATATCCTGTTTCTCTCTAAACTTTCACCCCCTAATTTTATGATACATTGGTAAAACCTGTCTACAACAGTTATTACTGTGGTGTTTGCCAAATACCAATGCTGTTATTTCCTTCTTCACATTCATCAATTTCTTCTGTAAGCAAGAGCTATCCCTTCTCCTTTACTTATTTATATATTCACTTACTTATTTCCATGAGTATGGATTCATATTTTATCCTATGGATTACAATACAATGCTATTACTGTTTATTTTGTTGCTCAAATTATCCCAGCTTTAAACATTGGAGCGCTCCCTCAGTTTGGCCTTGTTCCTGCATTAACCAATAAATTTGGCAGAAGCAGCACTGCCAGTTCCAAGTCTTAAGTTTTAAGGATAGACAACAAAATATGAAACAAAAAGAAATAAAATTTTTAAAAAAATATAAAGCAATAAAAGAAATAATTAAAAAAAAGAAAGCTAGCCAGCATCCCCTGTTGAACTTTTGGGGGCCCTGTAATAGCATGTAGAAGTTCAACCAGCCTGCTGACAAGGCCACCCAGAGAGACAAAGAGGCCCCGATGTCCCAGCTGACCCCAGCCTTCCTGCCAACCCACTAACTGCCAAATGTGTGAGAGAACATACTGGATGTCCCAACCCAAATGACTGCAGTCACAGCCAACTCACACAGAGATGCAGAAGTATCACCCTGCTGATCCCAGAAAACCCAGAGAATTGTGAGGGACAATGACATTGTTGTTCTTTGAAACCACTAAGTTTTAAGGTGGCTGGTTGTACAGCAGTCAATAACCAGAATCCTTCCAGATATCCTGTGCCTTCTCTCTCCTCAGCTCCCCTCTCACCCAGGCGCCCATTCAGAATTACCATGACTACTTCCTTACCTGCGACACTGAACCAATTACCAAGGCCAAATGATTCAACCTCTCAGGACTTTCTCAATTACTCCCCATCCCCACACCTACTAGAAGGCTGGGACAATGGAAATAACCTCCGGACAGGGTCTCTGCAGATAATCTCCCAATATTCCAGTCTGTCTCATGCATTCCTTCTTTCCCCCAAATTAGCTCCACATATACAAGGTGAGACTATTCATTCAGTAAGTATTTATTAAGCTCCTACTGTGTGGGGGGTACTATTCTAGACACTGGGGACACAGAAGTGAACTAAGATAAAAACAATTGCCTTCACTAACAAGCAAGTCTAGGAGAAAGATGGGCATGTTAAATTACTACATAAAACACACAGTACATCAGAAAGGGATAAGACAAAAAATAGAGCAGGGAAGGAGAAAAGTGCCAGAGGTAGGATGGGATTTGGGAATTTTAAATAGGGTGACTGGGGATGGCCTCTCTGAGAGGTGACTGGGAATAAAATCTGAAGGATGCTAGGGAGGTAGCCAAGTGGATAACTTGAGAAGAGCATTGCAGGTGAGAGAATGGCTAGTGCAAAGGTCCTGACGCAAAAGTGGTCAAGGAAAAGAGACGTCTGCTGTGGCTGTTGTGGCATGACTGGCACAGAGTGACAGAGACCAGAGCCAGGAGAGAATGAGGGGAGACCATGTTCAGTCTTGCAAGAATACCGGTTTTGACTTTTAGATGAGAAACCATTGGAGGGTTTTGAGCAGATACATGACATGAATTCATTTACATTTTAAGATCCTTCTGGTTGCTATACTGATTAATATAACATAGAGGGACAAAGGAGGAACCAAAGAGACTACTCAAAAGCTATAATCATCCAGGTGTGATGGTGAATGGTGCCAAGGTGGAAAGCATGGGGGCTGGAGACTGCTAGAGGCTAGATTTGCTTATTGAAGATGGAGCGTCAAGAGCAAGAAAAGAGTCAAGGATGAATCCAAGGTTTTGAACCTGAGCAATTTGAAGGAAGGAGTTGCCGTATCTCTGTTCTCTTTCAGTGCTAAGCTCCTTAAAAGAATTATCACCTTTCTAACAGTAACCACCTCCCCACAAGAACATGCCTCTTGCAAATGACCTCCTCCATCCCTCTCCAGAAGAGGAAAAGAGGAAACACAAGAAGAAGTGCCTGATGCAGAGCCCCAATTCCTACTTCATGGATGTAAAATGCCCAGGATGCTATAAAATCACCATGGTCTTTAGCCATGCACAAACAGTAGTTTTGTATGTTGGTTGCTCCACTGTCCTCTGTCAACCTACTGGAGGAAAAGCAAGGCTTACAGAAGGATACTCCTTCAGATGGAAGCAGCAATAAAAGTGCTCTGACGGAAAATGAGTGGGATACCATCAATAAACATTTTGGATACAAAAAAAAAAAAGAATTATCAATAGAGCACCTGTAGAGATAATCAGAGTTTGTCATTGGACACATAACATTTGGGATGCCTGTAAGAAACAGAGATTAGTTTAGTTTTCACATAAAGGAAGAAAATATTAATTAATGTAACCTGGCAGCTACTGCCTCAGTCTCCCACTCCCGGGTTAAGCAGGAACAAAGGAAACCAGCTTAAGCCATTCCTATAGCCAGTAAAAAGGGTGCACAAGAAAGAGCTAAGTCAATACCACTTCAGCACTAAATTTCATTCCTTATTTGGCAAAAGGAGCAGGTAAAGCTAAAATGGTTGGAATGTGATGGGGGAAGCAGTTAGTCAAAAACTTTTGTGCGGGAAAGTTAGACTTCTTGGATCGGCGGTAACCCCGAAGTATCCAATCTATGGAGAAACAGAGGAAGGGCTAGCATGCTAGGCTTTGGGGTATAAATTGTGTCATTTTTCTTCATTTGGGGTGCTAGCCACTTTTTCTGGTTGTGTGCCCCTTCTTGCAAGATTGAGAATAAATTCTTTTCTTCTCCACAGTCAGGTGAGCCTCATTTTCTTCTAGAAGATTTCTTTCTTACAGCTTTCGGGGCTCATCCAGGATCTGAAGCTTTAGAGAGAGGGCCCCTGGGGTGGACAATGGGGAGGCACACCCCGCTGTTTAAGTGGTCTTGAACTACACCAGCATGGGCCTCACCTCTGGCAGCCAAGAGACCCAAGAACAAATGTTAGATCTGCCGATTGTGGATGAGAAAAAGGGAAGGGAAAGTCTGCTTCTTGTTGACCAGGTGACTCCATGCATGGACCAAGGTAAGAAAAAAGGCTATTAAGTATTAACTTGGTGGTCGGAGATTCTGAAGAGTCTGAGGTTGACTGTGCGTGCATGAGACGTGTGACATACAGTGTGAAGTGAGTGAGGAGTCCCAATTTGCATTTCTGGTCTCCCATCTCCCAGGAGGGAAAGGGCCGGAGACAGGTGAAGTGAAAGATTCAAGATAAAGAGACCCAGACAAGATTCAGAATGGGAAATAGAGGCAGTCAGTCGACTGGGAAAAAGGGGAAGGGGGTATCTGTAGGATCCCCCAGAGATATTTCTCCAGATAGTCCATTAGAGAGCATGTTAAGGCATTGGACTGATAGTGATCGAACCAGGGGGAAAGACAAGAAAAAAATGATTAAATACTGCTGTTGTATCTGGACCAAGGAAAATATTTTACCACCTTATGTTTTCTAGCCAAAATACAGGGCAGATGAGGATTGGTTTTGTGCCGACCTTGCCCTGTATGTCAATGGGAAAACACCCTTCTCCAAAGAAGAGTCTGACTATGCTGTGTGCTGGCTAAAGGAAAAGAGGGCCACTCTCTATCCTATGAAAGCTGAAAATCTAGACCCCAAGACTAAGCTTGCAGAAATTAACCCTGGAACCCCCTGTGAAAATTCCTGCCTCCTTACGTTCCCCCTCCCCTCCAGGGAGAAGGGCCATTAGACTTGGAGGGCCCAATAGAACACATTCTCAACCTTGGGGAACTGGAGAATCAAGCAGGGCCAACAGCCCCACCGGTTACAACCCACCAACAGCTGAGGAAAGAATTGAAACAGTGTAAGAAAGATAAACAAAATTTTCCACTCCCCAGAGCACCTGAGGAGAAGAGAGTGAAAGAGCAAAACTCCATTGAGCCTTTCTATCTGCTGAGAAAAGTACCAATGGGGCCAGGGGAGATTGGCTATGTAAATGCCCTACTGACAAGTACTGAAGTAAGGAACTTCAAAAAGGACATGAAATCACTAATGGAAGATCCAGCAGGGCTGTCTGAACAAGTAGATAAATTCCTAGGTTCTAGTTTATATACCTGGCCCAAACTTATGTCCATACTGAATATCCTCTTTACGGGAGAAAAAAGCGGAATGGTGTGGAGGGCAGCTATGAAGGAGTGGGAAAGGCAGCATCCACCTGGACAGGGGGTAATAGCAGCAGAACAGAAGTTCCCAAACACAGACCCTAATTGGGATAATAACGACCTGGGGGACAGAGCACAAATGCAAGATCTTGGAGACCTCATTATACAAGGGATCAAAGTGGCTGTACCCAAATCTCAAAACTTGAATAAGGCCTTTGAAGTAGCCCAGAAGGTCTGCTTACCTGCAACAATTGAGGGACTAAGTGAGGAAATATTCAGGGATGGACCCTGCTGATCCTGTGGCTCAGGTAATGTTAAAAGTCAGCTTTAAAATATCAGGTCTTGGCCTGATATTCAGAAGATTCAGAAAATAGAAGGATGGATGGATAAGCCATTGAAAGAGTTATTGAGAGAGTCCCAGAAAGTGTAAGGAGAGAGGAGGAAAAGCAGAAACAGAAAGCAAAGGTTATGTATGATAAGCACAGTTGATCAAAAGGTTAAGAAAAGACTGGAGGCGAATCAGGAACAGAACAGGCAACCGCGAGATAAAGATGCAAAATGGGCTTATTTAGATAAGGTGGCAAGGAGAATGTAAGGCTCTGCAGGGTTCTATGACTACGCCAGGCCTGGTGATTTCCAAAGGGAATGCCCCTGTTTAAAGAAAGAGAGTTGGGTAATCCCCCTCATGAATTTTGAGGATTGGGGGGTCTGAGGCTCCTTGCTTCTAAAGCCCACTGGGACCCTTCAGTAAATCTAAGCATGGGCCCATATCATGAAGAAATTACATTTTTAGTGGATACCAGGGCAGCCCGATCCTCTGTGACTTATCTTCCCTAAGGAATCAAACTCTCTGGCCATTCCCTTACAGTCTCAGGGGTAAAGGAGAAGGATTCGAGGTCCCCATTCTTTCTCCCACTAATATTTGTTGGGAGGACAATCAAATTGTAGGCATTTTGTTGTACATCCCAGAAGCCGTAAGTAATTTGTTGGGAAGAGACTTAATAGTATTCATGGGTCTGGATTTGGAAGGGATGGGCAGATAGAAGTAGTCTTATCCATGCCTCACTGAAGAAGATGAAAAATATATCCGAGAGGAAGTGTGGGTGAGAAAAGGGAACAGAGGGGGTTTGCAGGTACCCCCTATTAAAGTCAAATTGAAAAAGGAAGGGGAAATCATCTGTCGAAGACAATATCCCATTCCCCTTAAGGGGAGGCAGGAACTTCAATCCATCATCGAAGGTCTCCTTCGGGATGGACTCCTGGAGCCCTGCATGTTCCCCTTCAATTCTCCTATCTTGCCCATGCAGAAATCAGACGGTAGTTGGAGGCTGGTACAGGATCTAAGGGCCATTAATCAAATCATTCAGGTTCGACACCCAGTAGTCCCAAATCCATACACTCTCCTTAGTAAGATCCCCTGCCATCATAAATGGTTTAGTGTAATAGATCTAAAGGGTGCCTTCTGGGACTGTCCCGTGATCTTGAGAGTAGAGACTTGTTTGCCACTGAGCGGGAGGATCCCTCTCAGGAATATAGGTCGTCAGTTTTACCCTAAGACTTCACAGAATCCCCCCTCCTCTTTGGGCAGGGTCTGGAAAAAGTATTGGAGAAATTAGTAGACCCATCTGTAATTTTCCTTTTACAATATGTAGATGGTATGCTAATACCAGGTGAAGATAGTGCCCCGAACTACAAAGAGCTTATTGAATTTCCTAGGAGATCAAGGGCTAAGAATGTGAAAAAGTAAGCTACAATTTGTAGAAAAGGAAGTCAAATACCTGGGTCATCTCATTAGTGAGGGAAGGAGGAAGATAAATCCCGAAAGAATTCAAGCTATTACTAAATTACCTCTTCCCTGGACAATAAGAGAACTAAGAAGATTTTTGGGATTGGTGGAATATTATAGATCATGGATAAATTCTTATGCATCACAAACCAATGGGTTATACCAAAAACTGTTTGGAGGAGGAGCCTGACAAATTAAGAGTGGAAGGAGGAGGAAGTAAAGGCCTTAGAGGGGCTCGAACCGGCATTGGTGCAAGTCCGTTCCAGCCCTCCCCTCCCTCAAAAAATGTTTCCATCTGTTTGTGACAGTAGGGAGGCCAAAGGGAGCCTGTGGCCTTCCTTTCCAGAATCCTGGACCCTGTCTCCAGGGGATGGCCAGGGTGTGGTCAGGCCGTGGCAGCAACTACTTTCTTAGTAAAAGAAAGCAGGAAACTGACCTTTGGAAGGGCCTTAGTTGTTAGCACTCCTCATCAAGTCAGGATTATTTTGTCTCAAAAAGCAGGAAGTTGGTTAACGGATTCCCAAACTCTGAAATATGAGGCAATTCTAATGAAAAAAGATGATTTAATACTGACAATAGATCAGAGTCTGAACCCAGTCTCTTTCCTCTGGAAAGGATCCAACCAGGTAGAAACTCCTAAACATGATTGTTTAGACTTAATTGAATACCAAACCTGAGTTCAGCTCTACCTAGGGGACCTTTCCTTACATTAGGGGAAAAATCTGTTTATAGATGGGTCTTCTAGGGTCCTGGAAGGAAAAAGGCACAATGGCTATGCTGCTGCTGATGGGCTAACTTGTGAGGTGAAAGAAGCTGGCCAACTGCCCAAAGAGTGGTCAGCTCAGACTTGTGAGCTGTATGCATTAAGTCAACCCCTTAAATTGTTAAAGGAAAAAGATGGTACAGTCTATAGAGATTTTAAATATGCCTTTGGTGTAGTCCACATCTTTGGAAAAATTGGGGAAGAAAGGAGATTGATCAATAACAAAGGGAAGGAATTAGTCCATGTGGAACTGGTAAAACAAGTGTTAGCCAGTCTGCTCTTAGCAAGAGAAATATCCGTGGTACATATAAATGGGCATCAGAAATGTCACACTTTGGGAGCAAAAGACAATAGACTGGCTAATAAAAAGGCCAAAGAGGCTTTCCTCTGTTCCCCTTTGGAACCGTTGGTCCTGATACCCTCCAATCCCAAAGAAATTGGAATCCCTGTATTCTCTGAAAAGGAAGTAAAAGAAATAGAACAATTGGGGGTGACCTTAGATAGCTAAGGGAAGTGGCTCCTCCCAGACAGCCAGCAGATGTTGAATAAGCAAATAATGAGGGAAGTACTAGCGGTTTTGTACCAAGGGAGTCATTGGGGAATACAGGTCAATGACTCTACTGTGACCTGGTCTGTGACCTGGTCCTCAAGCTTTCGGGTGTGTGGGCCTTTATACTATAGCCAAACAAATAAGTGAACGGTGCATAATCTGTCAGAGAGTTAATATGAAAGTTTTAAGAAAGCAAGTGCCAGCGGGAAGGGAGCCTGGCCTTATACCATTCCAGAGCATTCAGGTTGATTATACTGAAATGCCCCCTGCAGGCTGACTAAAGTATGTTCTGGTTATTGTGGATCACCTGACAGGGTGGGTAGAAGCATACCCTCTTGCTTCAGCTACAGCATCAGGGACTTCAAAAATTATCCCTGAACAAATCATTCCAATATGGGTTAGTAGAAAACATAGATTCAGAGAATGGTAAGTCACTTTACATCCAGAGTGTTGTAAAATATTATGCAGGGTCTAGGTGTCACATGGAACTTCTATACACCCTGGCACCCGCCATCTTCAGAGAAAGTAGAAAGAATGAACCAAACCTTAAAAAAACATCTAAGTTGGTCTTAGAAACCAAATTACCATGGGTTAAATGTTTACCTATAGCTCTGTTAAGAATCCGAACTAGGGAAACAGACTTTGGCCCAGTGGTTAGGGCGTCCGTCTACCATATGGGAGGTCCACGGTTCAAGCCCCGGGCCTCCCTGACCCGTGTGGAGCTGGCCATGCGCAGTGCTGATGTGCGCAAGGAGTGCCGTGCCACGCAAGGGCGTCCCCAGCGTGGGGGAGCCCCAAGCGCAAGGAGTGCGCCCGTGAGGAGAGCCGCCCAGCGTGAAAAGAGAGAGCAGCCTGCCCAGGAATAGCGCCGCCCACACTTCCCATGCCGCTGACGACAACAGAAGCGGACAAAGAAACAAGACGCAGCAAATAGACACCAAGAACACCAAGAACCGCGGAGGGGGGGGGAATTAAATAAATAAATAAATCTTTATTTAAAAAAAAAAAAAAAAAAAAAAAAAAGAATCCGAACTGCCCCTAGGAGGGAACTGGGAACTTTCCCTTATGAAATGTTTTTTGGTCTGCCCTTCCCTGGGAAGCCTGGAGAACTCCCCTCCTTTGAGTCGAAGGATCTCTTTCTTCAAAATTATATACTGGCCTTGTCTTCTACTTTGTCATCTCTCAGACATTGGGGTTTGCTGGTTCAGATGCCACCTCTTGAATCTGCAGTCCACAAACACCGACTGGGCAGCTGGGTCCTAATCAAGTCGTGGAAAGAGTCCAAACTCCAACCGACCTGGGAAGGACTTATCAAGTCTTGCTGACAACTGAAACAGCAGTCCAAACCGCAGAAAAAGGCTGGACTCACTACACTTAAGTAAAAGGACTAGTACCTAAACTGGACGATAAGTAGTCATAACTTCGTCTGAGTTTTGGAAAATAATTTCAGCCCCCGATTCCTTAAAGATCACACTGAAAAGACAATAATTGGGGGGGTGGGGGGAAGGGGACGGGTTGAGCTGTGTATCATCCTAGTCAACAATGGCACTAGTCCTATCGGAATACCAAAGGAGGAATTCAGATCTTAAGTTACAGGTGAAAATAATCTTACTAGCCATGATGCTTCAAACCTGAGAAGCAACTAGCCCCATCAAATTAGTTATAAACATGACTGAAGGTCTGGAATCCCAGACCGTGTAGTTTGATGCCTGCCAAGTCATAGACTGTGGGAATTTAGAGCACCAGTGATGGCTGAGTGGGGAAAATAAATACCTATGCCCAGAGCCAGTGGGGAATGCTTACAGCCAAGCCCCCCCATGCCCCTCCTGGGATGATATATGGTGGACTACTTACGCCAGTATAAGGGATGGACCATGAATATGGGATGGGTCTCACCAAGTTCGAGGCCATTAAAGGGTAAGATAATCTTTTAAAAAGGCAATACCCCACCAGACTGCAAAAGGCTTCAGTGCAATCTAGTAGTAATAACTATTAAGGAGGCAGACAAATCAGAAATTGGGAGCAGCACCAGGGACCAAGTAGTCGATGGAATATATGGAACGGGAAGAGATGTTACAGGTAAAGATTCTCTGGGGAGGTTCTATATGCTAGTCCTCCCTCCCCCTGTAAATATGACATCGACAATGCCCTCTCCAGCTAACCCTTCAGAAATACCACAGGAAAACCAACCAAAAGTCAGTTCCCCAATTCAAAATGATCCCAAAGCAGTCAGAATACTTAAGGCAGAAGATCTAAAGCAAACCATAGAGAGACAGGATATGGGGACACAAATACTTGGATCAAATATACAGTCCAGAGTCTGAACAAAGGCAACCATTACGCTTGTGCAACAGGCCGACCCACAGCACATACTGTACCCTTTCTGCTAGGTATGGAAAAGCATGAAAGGGAGTTTAAGTGTATGATACTCCTCTTCCAGAATGCTACTCCTGGTGAAAATTGTAGTATGTTGTCCTCTCTCTTCCCACCGGTCAAAAACAGAAACATCAAGGCCATACCCGCCTCCCGTCTAGGCCCAGGGAATCACTCTGCTTGTCTCTCTAGATAGGGGGAAGGATTCTGGGACCTTGGAACTATGGCCTTGTGTACACAAGTGTGGAATGTAAGCAGAGATTGTACTGACAATTTCTCCAGTTTGGTCAGACCTTGAGCAGACCTGTGGTGGTACTGTGGAAAGGGTGTTCTCCAACCAGTACTGCCTGAGAGGTGGGGCGGAACCTGTGCTCTGGTCCAACTGGCTATACCGTTCACCTTGACATTTAAAAAAGAAGTGAAAATAACATCCTAGAGAGAGAGAAGTCTACCTGGTTCTTTTGATCAGCGGATCTATCTAGACACTGTGGGAGTTCCCCGAGGAGTCCAAGATGAATTTAAGGCTAGGTTTGAATCATTCTTGTTCTGGTGGGTCACCATTAATAAAAATGTAGATTGGATTAATTACATTTATTATAATAAACAGATTTATTAATTACACAGTTAAGGGAATTAGACGAGACTAGCAGACAATTAGATGCTACTAGCAGAATGGCATGGGGAAACAGAATAGCCTTAGATATGTTAGCTGAGAAAGGGGGAGTCTGTGTTATGATTGGAGGTAGCTGCTATACATTCATCCCCAATAACACTGTCCCTGATGGAACTATCCCTAAAACTTTACAAGGCCTACCAGCCCTATCTGAGGAATTAGCAGAGAATTCTGCATTAGCAATTCACTCTCAGGATGGCTTGAAAATTGGTTTGGAAAATGGAAGGGATTGTACTGTCCATCTTAACTTCCGTCATTATCTCAGCTGGGGTGCTTACCACAGTTGGATATTGTGTCATTTCATGTGTCCAAGGGCTAGTTCAAAGACTCATTGAAACCACCCTAACCAAACAAATGCCTATAAAGTACCTATAAGTGCCTATAAAGTCAAAACAATCTGTATCCACTTAAAAAAGGAGATCCCTATGATGAAGAGTGTGAGATTGCTCTTAGAAAATCTGAAGAATGGAAATGTGAAAACTAAAGAGTTTAAAAGAAAGAGAAGTGATTTTAAGAAACGGAGATTAGTTTAGTGTTCACATAAAAGAAAAAAATATTAATTAATGTAACCTGGCAGCCTACTGCCTCAGTCTCTCACTCCCGGGTTAAGCAGGAACAAAGGAAACCAGCTTAAGCCAGTCCTATAGCCAGTAAAAAGGATGCACAAGAAAGAGCTAAGTCAATATCAGTTCATCACTAAATTCCATTCCTTATTTGGCAAAAGGAGTAGATAAAAGTTAAAATGGTTGGAATGTGATGGGGGAAGCAGTTAATCAAAAACTTTAGCGTGGGAAAGTTAGATTTCTCGGATAGGCTGTAACCTCTGAAGTACCCAATCTATGCAAAAACTAAGGAAGAGCTTGTGTGCTAGCCTTAGGGGTATAAATTGTGTCATTTTTCTTGGTTTCAGGGGCTAGCCACGTTTTCTAGTTATGCACCCATTCTTGCAAGACTGAGAATAAATTTTTTTCTTCTTCACAATCGGGTGAGCCTTATTTTCTTTCAGAAGATTTCTTTCTTACATACCCATTAGACAGCCATATGGAAATGTGAAGTAGACAGTAGGAGAATGGTATTTGGAGTTTAAGGCAAAAGTCTAGGCAGGAATTAAGAGAGATGGTATTTAAAGCCTTGAGAGTGGCCGGGAATACCATGAGAAAGAAGTTAAAGAACTGAAGCTGGGTCTTCCAGTACAGGGTGTCTGGAAGAGAAGGAGTCAGTGAGGGAGACAGGAGAAGCAGCCTATGAGGTGGGAGGAATATGAGAAAAATCTTGGAACCAAGAACCACCAAATGGAAGGATGTTTGGGGGAGGAGGAAGTATTAACTAAGTAAAATGTTGCTGAGAAATGACCTTGGCATTTAGCCACAGGGAGACCTTGACAAGAATACTTTTCGGTGGGTGGAGTTTAAAAAGCCTGACTAGAATGTTTAAAGTACAATGGAAGGATAGAAAAGGGGACCAGAAGTACAAATAATTGAAGGACCTTAGGGCTAAATAGAGCTGAGCCATGGAGCAATAGCTGGAGGGGGAATAATGTCACTGCTCTGCTCAAAAACCTTCAGTGATTTCTTCCTGCCCACAGATCAAGGCCACCAGCACTAACTTAGCATGTAGGACTCAGTCCAATAATGCCCATTCCCCAACTTTCCCTTCCCAGTCAATAAGGATGAGTCATGACTGTACACTGCATGACTTGGTGACCCCAGAGGAGCAAGGTGATGTGCCCAACCCTCAAAGAATCGCCTCACAGCCCAGTAGGACAGTTGGACAGAAAGTCATGATAAAGCTGGAGAACTCTAGAGACCTGATATACACAGAATTCTGCTGCTGGCAGGGAGACTGGGGAGAATTCTCCCTGGGAAAGCTATAGTAAGATCAAATCTGAGCTCAATTACACCAGAATTTATACTGAAGCAGAGAAGCATGGAGAAATAAAATAGCAAAGAATGGAATATATTTCCATCCAGCTATAAAACTGTCTGATGGGGGTAGGTGGGAGAAGGTGAGTCTGAAGAGGTAGACTGGAGGAGCTGGAAGCAATAATCATAGCTGGTATTTAGTGAATACTCACTATGTATCCAGTGCTCAGACAGCATTACAAATATGATCACAGTTCTTCTGCCTAACATCCCTTCGAAGCAGATACCATTATGATCGCCATTTTATAGATGAGAAAAGGAAGTCAGAGAAGTTAAGTAATATGCTTATGGTCACATACCCAGAATACAGTGAAGCTGAGATTTGAACCTGGGCAGTCTAGCTTTGGAGTTTGGACAGAAGCAGACAGGCAACAGAAAGGACCCCTTCTAGCAGGTAAGTGGCAGAATCAGTATTTATACCCTAGTAGACCAATTCAGGAAGTGGCGGGGAAAGGAGGGACAAGAAAGTACGGTGAGCAGAGAAAGGAAGTGATCAAGAGTATAGACAAAGAAAATGGGAAGGAATCAAGGTATTCAGCTCAGATGGAATTAAGGGGATGCCATAGTCAGTCAAATGGGAAGTATGTTTGGAAAGAACAGGGAGGCAAGGAAAACTGAGAGGCCCAACTTGTACCAAGGGATGAAAGTTGCAGCTGTTAATTGTAGATCAGCAAGGTTAGAGGCAATGAGAGGAGAGAAAGCAGGGACAGGGAGAAATACCATGAATTCTAGATCCTTCCCTCTCTCCTGCCTCTGACCAGGGCTGTTGACTCAAAACAAACATACAAACAAACAAAAGACAATTATGTAACAATTGGGGGAAAACTGAATACAAGCTAAAGCATGAAATCATATCAATGAGTTATTAATCGTGTTGAGTATAGTAATGAAATGCGGTTATGTCAAAACAATGTCTATGTGTTAGAGAAACCTACTGAGATATTTTCAGGTGAAATGATACAACTAGGATTTGCTGCAAACTGTTTTAGCAGGGAAAACAGTATGTGCAGGACACTAGACAAAACAAGATTAGAATGTTGGTAACAGTGAAAGTAGAGTGAGGTATATGTTTTGAATATCTTTCATTTAAAAAAAGAGCCCAGCTAGCTCCCAGTTTCTCCAAAACAGGTACAAATTGCTTCGTCCCTCTATAATATGGGGATTTGGGTTTCCACTTGCAGCTCCTTAAGGGAATAAAATATGGCAGTGACTGTAAATAAAGCCCAGCACATGGCACAGCACAATCACTCCATAAAGAATAGTTATCATCGTTTTTGTTTCCACAGCCCCTGACCAGCCCTGGGAATGAGCAGTCTAAATGAATGCTGAAGAGGATGCTGGGGCATGGCTGGAGGTGTCCTGAAGGAGGCCATCACGTCTGAGGAATCTTCTCTGTGAAAACCACAACCTTTAGGACAGGCCTGGTTCCTGGCAGGGATATTAAAGGGCCCAAAACGTCAAAAAAGAGCAAAGGAAACCAAGCCACGGTTCAGAAAGCAAAAGGTAAGGGGGGAAGCAGATGTGGCTCAAGTGATTGGGTGCCCATCTACCATATGGGAAGTCCAGGGTTCGATTCCCAGGGCCTCCTGGTAAAAGGCAAGCTGGCCTGCATGGCGGGCGAGCTGGCCTGAGTGGAGAGCTGGTGCAGCAAGATGACGCAACAAGAAGAGACACAGAGGAGAGACAATAAAAGATGCAGCAGACCAGGGAGCTGAAGTGGCGCAAGAGATTAAGCACCTCTCTCCCACTCCTGAAGGTCCCAGGATTGGTTCCCAGTGCTACCTAAAGAGAAGCCAAGCAAAGAAGAATGCACAACGAATGGACACAGAGAGCAGACAATGAGGGGTGCGGGTGGATAAATAAATAAAAGTAGGGCGTATCCACCTGCAGCTGGGCTGTCAGGAGCCCAGGTGTCCTCCCTTTCCCCAGCAGGCCGTGATCTCTGGAAAGGCGGGGACCGCAGGAGACAATGGAAAACGTTCAGAAAAGTGCTGGAAATCCTCAGGTTCCAGCAGGGTAGGGCCTCCTTTTCCTTAAAGGCATCAGGCATGGATCTGCCACAGAAGAAAAGAACTGTGGACAGTTTCCCGGAAACAGAGCTGGAGTGACGGCTGTGAGCACGGCCTGCTTTGCCTGCTGCTGGCCTTGAGCATGAAGCTGATCCTCTCTAAACCTCTAGAATCTCAAGGTTTGTTCTTAGTAACAGAAGTTAGTACTTACTGAGGACTTGGTATACACCAGAGACTGTTCCAGCACTGTAGAAGCTTCACTGCATTCTATCCTCACAATAGCAGTAAGATGAGAAAAGTGAGGCACACTGAAGTCAGTATCTTGCTCAAGGTGATACAGCTATAAAGTGACAGAGCCTGGATGAAATCTGGCTGTAGAGGGCAACACTCTTAAACAGTAAGGAAAGTATGGCAAACTGTCCCCATGGGCTTTGAAGATTTGTAAAATGTATCCACTTTGAGATGAATCAAGATTAGCCAGGAGATGATTAAGTGTTGAATCTGGAGGATGGGTCTATGCTGTTCACTGTACTTGCAGCTATTTAAATTTCTCCCTAATAAAGTTAAAATGAAACTGAAAATTTCAAAGCCTGGTCACATCACAGATGTGGCAATCAAGGATCTCTGTTGTCAATGACAGTTCACTGGGTTTCTGAAAACCGTGCCCAAGGCCCGAAATCAAGGACCAATCTGAGACCCCGCCAAAATGGCCAACCCACTCCCAGCTAATCAAGGGTTTGGCCAAGCCAGTTAGCCTCCTGCCCCAACCCTAGAGGTGTTTGGACCCGAAGCAAGGCGGCCGGTCAGCACCCCACTATCTGGGGAAATCCAAGGTTCCAAGATGCCTACTCACCCCACACCCCCATTCCACCCCACCCGCCCCACCAAAAACCCGGAGACTTTCGGCATGAGTGCTCCTCTCTTCTCAATAACGCGATTTCGGTCGTCCAGGCCGAACCCGCCCCCACTGACAAAAACCCTAGAGCGAAAGGCCTGAGTCCTCGCTCCCACCGCCACCGAGCTTCACCGCTGAGCTTCACCCCCCTCCCCGGGAGATGCGCGCCCACACCCCCAAAACAAGACATCCGGGAGGGGACGGCCTGAGCCACGCCAGCGCATCCCCTCCACTATCCTCTCTCGCGCGCCAGCCGCACTGCCCCGAGGTTCAGCCCATAGCCCAGCCTTTCAGGACATTCCTTCCCACGCGCGGAAGAGCCGGCCACGGCCGGAGTCCCGCCGGAGTCTCACTCACCAGCGCCACCAAAGAACAAGGGGGCTGTTCCAGCCTCCAGCTGAGGAGCTACTCCAGCAGGGCGCGGGGACTACACTACCCAGAGCCCTCAGCGAGGCGCAGGGCACAGACCTCCCAGGATGCTCGGCGGCGCCCGCCGTGCGCTGACCGTGGGCAGCCGCCATTGACCTCCGCGGGCCATTTCTGGGTAACGTGCTCCCGTCACCTGACAGTGCCCACTGTGGCACACAGCTGCCCCCTCGTTTTCCTTAAAACCACGCACATAAAACATACTGAGGGTCCCGAGAGGACTACCCCCTGCCGTGACCCCCTCTCTAACGCCTCTCCCTCAAGGACTGCAGTCCCCGGAGGTCCCTGCGGTGGCTTCCGCATCCGGCGCCCGGCGCTCCCTCGGCGCACTATGATGACGTGACGGGGGAGGGGCGGGGCGCCCTGTTCGGCTTTTTGGGTGGGCTATGTGCGTTGTTGGCGGGACGTCCCTTCTCACCCAGCTGGTTCCAGCTGTGGCGCCTAGGTTTTCCCGGGTCTCATCTTCGGGCTGGAACCCTACGGGCCGCGTTCCGTGAGCGCGGGGTAGGCGTCGCTTGGCCCAGCTCCCATGCCCTTTAAACTCCATCTAAACCCGTGGAGACACAGGCTGGGATCGCACAGCACCTGCCCAAGGTCTCGCATCCCGTACGAGGTAGACCAGAATCTGAGCCTGCACCTTCCACCCGAGCACCCCCTTGTCCTCTGCGGGTGCCCTAAGGCTCTTTCCCTACTGGAATTTACAAAGTCAGAGGCAAACTCTCGTCTACCTCCTGGGGGCAGGAGCCTCACTCTCACGCTTGGAACTGAGCCCTCCAACAGCCTGTCTTTCTGGACCTTGGTTCCGCGGCCTGGGTTGTGCTGGTGCCGTCTGCGAGGCTCCAATTGGGGAGCTGGAGAACAGGGCGTAGTGCCCGGCACCCTCTAACTTCTCTCTCCACCTTCCTTAGATCTGCTTTCTGAACCTTCTTTAGGGAAACCGGGAAAATGTCCATGTGACTTTAAAAGAGCCAGCGAAAGATGAGAATTACCTGAAATTCCTTCCTAGCTCTGAGGGTAAATCCATTCCCTTCTCTTACTTATTCCTTTCTTTTGCCCTGAAGGCTGCCTTCTTTCTAGTGGGTTCAGTCTAACCCTAATCCCGGGAAGTAGCCTGTGGTACTTGGAGCTGTCCCTCAATATCCCTCTCAAACTCCATCTGTGACTCAGTCATTCACCGAGAAGTTAGCTGTTAACATGTGGTAGAATCCAACTAACAATACAGGGATGACTGTGTTTAAGTGTCCAGTGATGATTGCTGTGCGTGAAAGCCATGGATGGCTGAGCTCTCAGGGACCTGTAGATAGAGACCAGAAAGACTTCCAGGATGGGGGACTGCTTGAACTGTTCCAAGGGCCAAGTTGGCAAGATGAAGAGTTGGTGAAAGACATGCCAGCAGGAAGAGGGCAAGAAGTGTCTCAGGGTCTGGGCCACTGTGCATTCTGCCTTGGTCACAGTGAGGGAAGTTTTCAGTGGCCAGTGGAGTTATATCAGGCTAATCTTCCATGTGTGTAGTTGAGATTGTCATCTAGCTGTCCACATGTGTTTGGTTTGGCCCACCTTGTGTTTCATATTTGAAAGCATGCTTAGCATTTAATAATTGGGAGTTTCCACCTAGAAATTTGGATTACCTGCTTTCTAAAAGCAAACAGTCCTCCGTGCTCCTTTCCCCATCTCCTCTTTCGCCAGGGCACATCCCACTTCACCTGACCACACACCTCACCTGGAATACATTGCCTGCTCCCCTTTTTTTGCCTCTTCTAAATCTTACCCATCCTTCAAGAACATATTCCCAGCACTGTCATGAAACCTTCCCTGACCTTGCTTTCTATTGGGTGGTGACCTCTCCTTGAGAGTCCTCTGAGCCAGTGACTGACACCTCGGCTATACTAGGGAGCCTTTAAAATATACAGTCTTAACCTCACCTCAAAAGATTTTGAGTTTGGCCCTCTCCAAAGGTCCTTTGTGCTGTATTCCGGTCTTCCACAGCCAGTTCCACAGTACTATTTGTTAAAAGACTTTCTTTTCACCATTAAATTATTTTGGTTGCTTTGCTGAAAATCAATTCCCTGTAAATATTTGCTTCTTTCTGGGCTCTCTATTCTGCATACTTTAATACCTTTACCACAGATCTTGATTATTGTAAACATATAGTGAGTCTTAGAATTTGGTAGTTTAAGTCCTTCAAATGCTATTCTTTTCCAAGATCATATTGGTCATTCTAAATCTTTTGCATATCCTTATATATTTTAGAATCAGCTTAACAATTTCTGTGAAACTGTCTATGGGAATATTGATTTAGATTGTGTTTTATCCATAAATCAAATTGGAAAGAATTGACGTCATAATAATATTGAGTTCTTTTTCTAAGCAGTTTTATTGAAATATATTCACATACCATACAAGCTATTCAAAGTGTAGACTCAATGGCTTTTAGTCAAATGACAATATTGTACATTCATCACCATAAAAAGTTTTACATCAATTTCTTTACTCAAAAAAAACCCAAAAACAACTCACACCCCTTAGAAGTCACCTCTTAATCCCTCTATCCTTCCTCAGCCCTACGAAACCATTAATCTAATTTCATCTTATAAATTGATTTATATTTACATTTTATGTAAATAGAATCATACAATATATAGTACTTTGTGTCTGGTTTCTTTCACTTAGCATAATGGTGGCATTTTTTGACCTGATATTAACATCTTGTAACATTAGCATACATTCATTAAGTTTCAAAGAAAAACAGTCTTGTATATGCAATATTACCCATATTGATACTTCACATAAGGTTTTACTATATTATACAGCCCCATGTTTAGCTTTCCTTTTAGTAAAATACGTGACCATACACTTTCTCTTCCAACCATTGTCATACCCATATGTAATAGCTCTGCTAGTTACAAACATTGTGTTGTGCTTTCACCGATCCTATTCATTTCCAAAGATTAACTTACATCCTTTTTACCAATTCTGCACAAGTTAATCCGTGACTTACCATTCTCTAACCTCATTCTATTTTCTGGTGACCCATATTCAAGTTAACTCAATGAGATTACACAATGTATTTAGTTCATAATAGCACAATCACGCTGAATTTGTTCTTTTCTGTCTAGCTTTCTTTACTCAACATAATGTCCTTCAGGTTCATCCATGTTGTCGTATGCTTCATGACTTCATTTCTTCTTACAGCTGCATAATATTCCATCCTATATATATACCACAGATTGTTTACCCATTCATCAGTTGATGGACACCTGGGTTGTTTCCATCTTTTGGCAATCATGAATAATGCCACTGTAAACACTGGTGTTCAGATGTCTGTTCATGTCATTGCTGTCAGTTCTTCTGGGAATATACCTAGTAGTAGTATTGCCAGGTCATGAGGCAAATCTATATTCAACCTTTTAAGGAACTGCAAAACAGTCTTCCACAGTGGCTGTACCATTCTACGCTCCCACCAACAGTGAATAACTGTTCCTATGGCTCCACATCCTCTCCAACACTTTTTAATAGTGGCCATCCTAATAGGTGTGAAATGGTATCTCATTGTAGTTTCCCTAATTGCTTGTGTTCTTGAACTTTTTTGCATGTGTTTTTATGCCATTTATAATTCTTCTTTGGACAAATGTCTATTCAAGTCTTTTGCCCAATTTTAAATTTGGTCTTTTGTCTTTTTATTGTTGAGCTGTAGCATCTCTGTAAATATCATTATTACCCTTATTGAATATGTGATTTCCAAATATTTTCTCCTAGTGAGTTGGCTGTTTTTTTAAAAGTCTGTTTTATCCAATATTAGTCTAGCTACCCTGCTTTTTTTTTTTTTTTACTGTATGTGTGGAATATCTTTTTCCAGACTTCTCCTTTCCCTCCAAGATTGGAAACAAAACAAAGATGCCCATCATCACTACTATTATTTAATATTGTGCTAGAAGTTCTAGCTAGAGCACTTAGACAAGGGAAAAAAAAAGCATCCAAACAGGAAAAGGGGAAGTAAAACTCATTATTTGTGCATGCCATGATCCAATATTTAGAAAATTCTGAACTGTCTGTCACAAAGCTACTTGAGCTAATAAATGAGTTCAGCAAAGTGGCAGGATACAATATCAACAAGTGAAAATTAGTAATGTTTCTACACACTAGTATTCAACAATCTCAGGAGAAAATCGGGGAAAAAATCCATTTACAAGAGCAACAAAAAGACTCAAGTATCTAGGAGTAAATTTATCCAAAGAAGTACAGGACCTATATGTGGAAAACTACAAAACAATGCTAAAAGCCACCCCGCCTCGCCTCAGAATGTGCTACGTCGCCTCCTACCTACTGGCCGCCCTCGGGGGCAATACCTCCCCCAGCGCCAAGGACATCAAGAAGATCCTGGACAGTGTGGGCATCGAGGCGGATGACGACCGGCTCAACAAGGTAGCGGGCCCGGTACCCCGCACGCCCGCGGGTTTGGGGTGGTGAGCCTGTGCTAGTGTAGGTCATTATTTTCTACGTAGTTTTTCTGTGGTTCAGGAACAATCCTTTGTTGCATCATCTTGCTACGCCAGCTCTCCACGGGTGTGGGCCAACTTGCCTTCACAAGGAGGCCCTGGGAAGTGAACCCAGGGCCTCCCATATGGTAGACAGGAGCCCAATCGATTGAGCCACATCTGCTTCCCCCAACCTATTATCTTTTGTTTGGGGAGTTTAATCCATTCACATTCACTGATTTTACTATAAATGCATTATTTACTTCCGCAATTTTATTCTTTGGTTTTCATATGTCATATCTTATTTTTGTCTATCTTTTTACTCTTTTGGTTATCCTTTCTGCTATTCTTGTCTTCTACACTCTCCTCCAAGCCTCTCTCTCTTGCCTTTCTTTTGGGCTGTAGTGCTCCCTTTAATACCTCCTGCAAAGACAGATTCTTTTTTAATGAACTCTCTTCGTTTGTTTCTTGGTGATATTTCAAACTCACCTTCATATCTGAAGGACAGTTTTGCCAGATAAAGAATTCTTGGCTGAGAAATATTTACTAAGTCTTACTGGGCATCCCTTGTATGTGATGGTTTGTTTCTCCCTTACTGCTCTCAGAATTTTCTCTTTATCTTTGACATTTGGCATTTGAGTAGTATGTGTCGTGGGGTAGGTCTATTCAGATTTATTCTGATTGGGGTATGCTTCAATTCTTGGACTTGTAAATTCATTTCTTTCATGAGAGTTGGGAAATTTTCAGCCTTTATTTCCTCAAATACTGCCCTTTTTCCTTCTCGTATGGGACTCCCATGACACCTGTGTTGTTGCACTTCATGTTATCATTCAATTCCCTGAGCCCCTCCTCAATTTTTCCTTCGTTTCTCTCTCTGTTCCTCTCACTCTTCAATTTCAGCTCTTCTGTCTTCTGTATCACTTATTCTTCTATCATTTTGAGTCTGTGGTTGTATGCCTGTAATATGTTTTTGATCTCACCTATTTTGTCTTTCATTTCCATAAGCTCTGTTATTTTTCTATTTAGATTTTAAAATTCTTTTTTGGGCTCCCTCAATGTCTTTTTTTTTTTTTAAAGATTTATTTTTTTTATTTCTCTCCCCTTCCCCCTCCCCCCCCCACCCCATTGTCAGCTCTCTGTGTCCATTTGCTGCGTACTCCTCTGTGTCCACTTGCATTCTTGTCATGTGACACTGGGAAACTGTGTCACTCTTCTTGCTGCATCAGCTCTCCACGCATGTGGCACCACTCCTGGGCGGGCTGCACTTTTTTTTTTTTTCCCTAATGATGTGGCTCTCCTTGGCGCACTCCCTGCGCATGGGGCACCCCTACTCAGGGACACCCCTGCCTGGTATGGCACTTCCTGCGCACGGCAGCACCACATGTGAGCCAGCTCATCACATGGGTCAGGAGGCCCTGGGTATTGAACCCCGGACCCTCCATATGGTAGGCGGATGCTCTATCAGCTGAGCCAGAACCACCTCCCTCAGTGTCTTTCTGATGTCCTTTATCTCTTTAGCCATATTACCATTCAACTCATTAATTTGATTTTGGAAATTTGTTTGAACCTCATTGATTAGTTGTTTCAAATCCTGTGTCTCATCTGGGGCTTTGATATATTCCTTTGTTTGGTCCTTTTCTTCTGTTTTCTTAGTATGGCTTATAGTTTTGTGCTAATATCTTGGCATCTGATTATGATGGTGAGTTTACCTGATGCTCAATTTCTCTCTCTTGTGTAGGGATTTAGTGGTGGGAGCCTGAATGTTACTGCTGTTCTTTATTCTTGGTTCAACCTGTACTAGGTCTTTAGGATTGTCCCTATTAGTTGCTCAAATCTGGGCCATGGACCCAATAATGTGTTGCAGACCCGCTTCCAAGGGCATTGGAGAAGAAGGCTGTAAAAGCTGGAAAAAATCCTCTCTGACTTATTTACTTTTAAATTCACATACCACTTCCTTTTGACAGACTTTTCAGTTTAAACCCTGGTCAGAGTGTTTTCTCTGCTGCATAGACAGCAACAGTGCAGCAGAGGATTCTGCATTGAGGATATTCTGAGCCTTGTAATTCAAACTATATCAGAGGCTGTTCTCCAACCTTTGCTGGCATCCCCCTCCCTTTTTGCAGGTAGAAAATAATCCCACTTCCCTCTGAATCCTCAACAACCAGTCCTCAGTATGGAGGGTGACTGAGAGAATTGCATCTCTTTAGTCCCGGGCCTGCTCCTAAGGCAAGCAATGATGGCACAGCTCCGGCTGACCTAGAAGTGCTCGTGGGACTCAGCAGACTAGTTTGTTAGCCAACAGCTGAATCAACCTTAGGCTGCGTCCCTCTTTCTCCCATTTCCTGGGCAGGTGGATCCCTGCAGCTCCCTCAATCTGTAGCCTCCAGTCCAAGGATGAAAAACTTAAAATTGCTCACAGGATGGGGAAAAAGCACTGGCGGCTGCAGCTGCAGCTTGTACTCATGGTCTTAATGTGTAGGGCTTTTTTTTTTTTTTTTTTTTTACCTGTGCCCCTCTCTCTTCTGGGTGGTGTTCAGCCTTCCTCTGGTGTCCTAAACCCTAGAACATTTTTTTTCAGACATCTCTGCCTCTCCTCTGGCTATTTTTCTGGGAGAGAAGAGAGTCCTGTGTCTTTCTCATCCTCCATCTTCCTGGAAGTCCTCAATATCCTTTGCATCATGTACCTGATATATCTATTTAGACCTTCTTTAACATGTTTCAGCAATATTTTGTAGTTTTGAACATACAGAGCTTGCACATCTTCTGTTAGTTTTTTCTAAATATTTTATGTTTCTAATGTTATTGTGATATTTTTCAATTTCAGTTTTCAACTGTTCCTTTTTCACAGATATAAACAGCAATTATATAATGACTTTATATCCAGCAACCTTTCTAAACTTACTTATTCTACACTTCTCTGGTAGATTTCCTAGGTATTTCTACAGAAGCAATAGTGTAGTTGGTGAATAAAAACAGTTCTACTTCTTTCTTTCCTATTTTATGTCTTTTGCTTCTTTTTCTTGTCCTATTGCCCAAACTAGAACCTCCAGTACAATACTGAATAGAAGTGGTGAGACAAACATCCTTTACTTTTCTCCAATTTTAGGGGGAAAGTTTCTGTTGTTTCACCAGTAAGATATTAATTGTATGCTTTTTAAGATGCCTATTATCAAATGGAGAAAGTTCCTTTTAAAATCCTATTTCATTAAGAGTTTTTTAGGTTTTTTTTTTTTTGATCATGAGTATGTGTTCAATTTTGTTAAATGCTTTTTCTGTGACCCCTGAAAAAAGTTTGTAGTTTTTTCCTTTATTCTGTTAATGTGATAAATTATATCAATTGATTTTTCAGATGTGGAACAAAGCTTACATTCCTGGGTAACTCCATTTGGTCATCATGTATTATCATTTTCATTTATTAATTTGATGCAGTTTGCTAATGTTTTTAAGGACTTTTGAGTTTATGTGCAGTTGGGATATTTTGGTGTGCAATTTTCCTTTCTTTAAATGTCCTTATCAGGGATGCAGACTTGGCCCAATGGAAAGGGCATCTACCTACCACATGGGAGGTCCGCGGTTCAAACCCCGGGCCTCCTTGACCCATGTGGAGCTGGCCCATGCGCAGTGCTGATGCGCTCAAGGAGTGCCCTGCCACGCAGGGGTGTCCCCCGCGTAGGAGAGCCCCACGAGCAAGGAGTGCACCCTCTAAGGATAGCCACTCAACGCGAAAGAAAGTGCAGCCTGCCCAAGAATGGCGCCATACACACGGAGAGCTGACACAACAAAAAGAAACACAGATTCCTGGTGCCGCTGATAAGGATAGAAGCAGTCACAGAAGAACACACAGTGAATGGACACAGAGAACAGACAACTGGGGAGTGGAGGGGAGAGAAATAAATTAAAAAAATAAATCTTAAAAAAAAAAAGCAATGCCCTTATCAAATTTCTTTTCAGGAATAGGTTGGGCTCATATATTTAGGCAGCATCCTTTCCTCCTTTATTTTCTGAAAGATTTTATGTAACTTAGGCATTATTTCTTACTTAAATGTTTGCTAGAACTCAGCAGTGAATTCATCTGGGCTTGGATTAAAATTGTGCAAATATTTATTACTATTTCAATTCCTTTAATAGTCATAGTTTTATTCAAATTTTCTCTTCTTGAGTCACTTTTGATCAGTTGTATTTTTCAATGAATTTCTCCGTTTCATTTAAGTTAGCATATGTACAAGCATACCTCATTTTATTGCATTTCACTTTATTGTACTTTGCAGATACTGCATTTTTTACAAATTAAAGTTTGTGGTAACCGTGTATCGAGCATGTGTATTGAAACCATTTTTCAAATTAAATGTGCTCAATTTATGTCTCCATGTCATATTTTAATCAGGGTCTGTGCATTTCTTTTTTAGATAATAATGTTATCATACACTTAATAGATGACAGTATAGTGTAAACATAACTTTTATATGCACTGGGAAACCAAAAAATTTGTGTAATTCACTTTATTGCAACATTCACTTTATTGTGGTGTCCTGGAACTGAACTGCAGTATCTCCAAGGTATGTCTGAATTTACATAAAATTATTGACAATATTTTATTCTTACTATAGTAATACCGGTAGTATATATACTGACATTGCTTTTTAATTCCTAATATTGGTAAGTTGTATTTTCCCTCCTTTCTTGATTTTTATTGTTGGTGCTTATTAATTTTATTAATCTTTCAAATAACCAACTTTTGGTTTGTTAGTTTCATCTATAGTTTGATTGAATTTTGCTCTTTTTTATTTTCTTCTACTTAATTTACTCTTCAGTTTTCTAGCATTTTAAGGTGGAAATTTAGATCACTGGTTTTAAACATTTGTTCCTTTCAATATGGGCATTTAAAGTTACAAATTTATCTCTAAGCATGGTTTTAGTTGCATCCCAATATTTTGATGTATTTTCATTATTATTCAATTCGAAATATTTTTATTTATGGAAGTATATCATTCATATATGAACATACATAAACAATAAGTGTATAGTAAAAGTTGTGAATTTACAAAATAAACATGTACAACATCATACAGTGGTTCCATGTATCACCCCTCCATGAAACCTTGCATTGTGAAACATTTGTTACAAGCTATGTAAGAGAATCATCAAAATATTACTACTAACTATAAACTGTATCTTACATTTGGTATATTTTTCCCCTATTATTTTTTCAATATGTTTTTATTACAAAATTGTGAACTTCAAAACAATCATGCACATATGTAGAATTCCCATACAATACCCCTTCATGGACATACCACACTGTGGTAGAATATTTCTTACAGATTATGAGATAATATCATCAGACTATTACCACCAATCATGGTCCATACCATACATTTGGCACACTTCTTCCATACACCTCCATTATTAGTACAGTACATTTTTGGCATTAATACAAGAATATTACATTATTGCTGTTAACCACAATCCATAGGTCACACCAATTATACTTTTCCCATGCTTCTCCACATTCCTGCCACCCTGCAATAGTGATGTACATCTGTTCTAACTCACAGAAGGACACTCTTGCATTTGTACCCTCAACCACAATTCTCATCCACCTCTGGGTTTGCTATGTTATGCAGTCCCTATATTATTCTTTAGCTTTCTTTCAGTTGACATTTACTTCCCCAGACTACCCTTTTCAGCCACAGTTCCATTTATAAACCAGTTGCTACTCACTGTAATGTGTTACCATCAACTCTATCCCCTTTCACACTTTTACAGTAAAGTTAATTAAAACTTCTGCATACATTAATCATCAGCAGTTCTTCTCAACCTCCTCTTATCTCCTAGTAACCTCTAGCCTAGGTTTTAACACCATGCATTTATTCTTTGTATTTAGTTCATATTAATGAGACCCAGCAATATTTGTCCTTTTGTGTCTGGTTTATTTCACTTCGACTAATGTCTTCAAGATTCATCCATGTTATCATATGTGTCCCTATTTCATTTCTTCTTACTACAGCATAGTATTCCATAGTATGTATATACCACATTTTGTTTATCCATTCATTGGTTGATGGACACTTGGGTTGTTTCCATCTTTTGGCAATTGTGAATAATGCCACTATGAACATCTGTGCAGATGTCTGTTCTTGTCAGTTTTCAGTTCTTCTGGATATATTCCTAGTAGAGAAATTGCTGGATCATACGGCAGTTCTATATTTAGCTTCCTAAGAAACCACCAAACTGTCTTCTACAGAGGCTGCACCATTCTACATTCCCACCAACAGTAAAGGAGTTTTCCTATTTCTCCACATCCTCTGTAGCACTTATTATTTTCTGTTTTTTTAATCAGGACTATTCTATGTGGTGTGAAATGGTATCTCATTGTCATTTTGATTTGCATTTCCTTAATAGCTAGCAATATTGAGCACTTTTTCATGTGCTTTTGGCCATTTGTGTTTCCTCTTTGGAGAAATGTCAATTTAAATCTTTTGCCCATTTTTAAATTGGATTGATTGTTATTTTATGTTGAGACATATGATCTCTTTATATAGAATGGAAATCACACCCTTATTGGATATGCGACTCCAAATATTTTTTCCCATTGAGTGGGCTGCCTTTTTATCTTCTTGATGAAGTCCTTTTAATCACAACTGATTAATTTGAGGAGGTCCCATTTATGCATGTTTTCTTTTGTTGCTCGTGCTTTTGGTATAAGGTTTAAGAATGCATCAGCTACCACCTGGTATTAAAGATGTTTTCCTACATTTTCTTCTAGGAGCTTTTTGGTTCTTGCTTTTATACCTAGGTCTTTGATTCATTTTGAGTTAACTTTTATATAAGGTGTGAGAGTGGTCCTCTTTCTTTCTTTTGGCTATAGATATCCAGTTTTCCCAGCACCATATGTTGAATAGACTGTTCTGCCCACCTGGGTGGGTTTGACAGCCTTATCAAAAAATCACTTGACCATAGATGTGACTGTCTGTTTCTGAACCACCAATTCAGTTCCATTGGTCTACATGTCTATCTTTATGCAAGTACCATGCAGTTTTTACCACTGTAGCTAGGTAATATGTTTTAAAGTCATGAAGTGAGAATCCTCCAACTTTGCTTTTTCCTTTTTAAGATGTTTCTGGATATTCAGAGCCCCTTACCCTTCCAAATAAATTTGATAATTGTGTTTTCCATTTGTTTAAAAAATGCTGATGGAATTTTTATTGGGATTGCATTGAATCTGTTTATCAGTTTGGGTAGAATTAACACTTTAATGATATTTAGTCTTCCAATCCATGAGCATGGAATGTTCTTCCAATTATTTAGGTCTTTTCTGATTTCTTTTAACAATGTATTGCAGTTTTCTGAATACAAGTGCTTTACATCCTTGGTTAAGTTTATTCCTAAATATTTGATACTTTTAGTTGTTATTGTAAATAGAATTTTTTTTTCTGACTTCCTCCTCAGATTGCACATTACGATTATATAGACACACCAGTGATTTTTGCGTATTGATCTTGTATCCTGACACTCTACTGAAATCATTTATTAGTTCTAGCAGCTTTGTTGTAGATTTTCCAGGACTTTTTCTAGGTATTGGATCATATCATCTGCAAATAGCAAAAGTTTTTCTTCTTTTCTGAATTGGATGCTTATTATTTTTCTTGCCTGTTTTTGCTCTAGGTAGAATCTTTAGCACTATTTTGAACAACAGTGGTGACCATGGGCATCCTTGTCTTGTTCTCGATCTGAACAGGAAAGCTTTCGGTGTTTCACCATTGAGTACAATGTTAGCTGTGGGTTTTTCATATATGGCCCTTATCATTTTGAGAACGTTTCCTTCAATTCCTATCTTCTGTATATTTTTATTAAGAAAGGATGCTGTATTTTGTCAGATGCCTTTTCCGTATCAATCAATAGGATCATATGATTTTTTTTTTCTTTGATTTATTAATGAGGTATATTAAACTGACTGATTTTCTTGTGTGAATCACCTTGCATGCCTGGTATAAAAACCACTTGACCATGATGAATAATTCTTTTAACTTGGTGTTAGATTTGATTAGCAAGCATTTTGTTGAGGATTTTTGCATTCATATTAATAAGAGAAATGGGTCTGTAATTTTTTTTTCATAGTATTTTTATCTGGCTTTGGTATTAGGTGATACTGGCTTCATAGAATGAGTTTGGCAGTGTACCTTCTTGTTCTGTTTTTTGTAAGAGCCTGAGTAAGATTGGTATTAAATCTTTGAATGCTTGGTATAATTCACCTGTATAAACATCTGGTCCAGGGCTTTTCAATTTGGGACATTGTTCGATGATTGTTTCAATCTTGTTACTTGTGTTTGGTTTGTTGAAGTCTTCTATTTCTTCTAGGGTCAGTGTAGGTTGTTCGTGCGTTCCTAGGAATTTTTCCTCTTCATCTACATTATGTAGTTTGTTGGTGTACAGTTTTTCATAGTATGGTCTTATGATCTCTTTTATTTCTGTGGGGTCAGTAGTCCCCATTTTTATTTTTTATTTGCATTTTCTCTCTTTTTCTTTGTCAGTCTAGCTAAGTATTTATTTTGTTAATCTTCCCCAAGAACCAGCTTTTGATATTATGCAGTCTATCTATTGTTTTTTCTCAATTTCTTTTATTTCTGTTCTGCTCTTTGTTATTTCATTCCTTCTACTTGTTTTGGGATTAGTTTGCTGTTCTTTTTCTAGTTCCTCCACCTGTGTAGTTAGGCTATTGAGTTTAGCCCTTTCTTCTTTTTTAATGTAAGCATGGAGGGCTATAAATTTCCCTCTCAGCACTGCCTTCACTGTATCCCATAGGTTCTGATATGTTGTGTTCTCATTTTCTTTTTTTTTTTAAATTATTTATTTATTTTTAAAAATTACATTAAAAAAATATGAGGTCCCATTTAACCCCACCACCCCCACCCCCCACTCCCCCCACAGCAACCCTCGCTCCCATCATCATGACACATCCACCGCACCCAGCAAGAACATCTCTGAGCATCACTACACCCCATAGTCAATGATCCTGTGTGTCTATTTGCTGCATCTTCTTTGTCCGCTTCTGTTGTTGTCAGCAGAAATCTGTGTTTCTTTTTGCTGCGTCATCTTGTGTCATCTCTCCATGTGGGCGGCGCCATTCTTAGGCAGGCTATACTTCCTTTTGCGCTGGGTGGCTCTCCTTATGGGGTGCACTCCTTGTGCGTGGGGCTACCCTATGCGGGGGACACACCTGCATGGCAGGGCACTCCTTGCGCGCATCAGCATTGTGCATGGGCCAGCTCCACACGGGTCAAGGAGGCCCGGGGTTTGAACTGCGGACCTCCCATGTGGTAGACCGACGCCCGAACCACTGGGCCAAGTCTGCTTCCCATTGTTGAATTTATTGATATCTGCTTTGTGACCCAAAATATGACGTAAGGTCCTTGGACATTTGAAAAGAATGTATATCCTGCTGTTTTGTGGTGCAATGTTCTGTATGTGTCTATTAGGTATAGTCCATTTATCATATTATTCAAGCTGTTTCTTTATTGATCCGCTGCGAGGATGTTCTATCCAATGCTAAGAGTGGTGTATTGAAGTCTCAGCTATTTTTGTAGGGATATCTACTTCCCCCTTCAGTTTTGCCATTATTTGCCTCAAGTATTTTGGGGCATCCTGGTTAGGTGCATGTACATTTATGACTTATTTCTTCCTGGTGAATTGCCTCTTTTATTAATATATAATGTCCTTTCTTATCTCTAATAACAGTTTTGCTTTTAAAGTCTCTTTCATCTGATATAAGTATAGCTACTCCAGCTTTTTTTGTTGTTGTTGTTATTGCATGCATGGAATATCTTTTTTCAAACTTTCACTTCCAGTCTATTGATGTCCTTCTTGTCTTAGGTGAGTCTCTTGCAGACAGCATATAAATGGCTCATATTTTCTTATCTATTCTGCCAGTCTGTGTCTTTTGATTGAGGAGTTTAATCCATTAACATTCAATGTTATTACTGTAAAGGCAGTTCTTATTTCACCCATTTTGACCTTTGGGTTTTATCTGTCTTATTTTATTTTCATCACTCTTTTGACACACTTTTAGTTACTGTCACTGATACTCTCTTCATTTATAGTCTCTCTTCTAAACCTCTTTCTCCTGTCTTTTCTTTTTAGTCTGAAACACTCCCTTTAGTATTTCCTGCAAAGCCTTTCTCTTTGTTATAAACTCTCTCAGTTTCTTTTTATCTGTGACTATTCTAAACTCACCCTCAATTTTAAAAGACAGTCTTGCTGGATATAAGATTTTTAGTTGGCAGTTTTTCTCTTGCAGTTTCTTAAATATATCATATCACTGCCTTCTTGCTGCCATGGTTTCTGATGAGAAATCAGTACTTAATTTTATTGGGTGTACCTTGTATGTGATGCATCACTTTCTTCTTTCTGCTCTCAGAATTCTCTGTCTTTGGCATTTGACATTCTGATTAGTACGTGTCTTGGAGTTTGTCTATTTGGATTTATTTGGATGGGAGTACTTTGTGCTTCTTAGACACAGATAGCTATGTCCTTCAATAAGGTTGGGAAATTTTCTACCATTATTTCTTCAAATATTCCTTCAGCCCCTTTTGCCTTCTCTTCTCATTCTGGGGCACCCATGACACATATGTTTCTACATCTCTTGCTGAGACCCTGTTCAATATTTTCCATTCTTTTCTTCATCTGTTCTTTGTATGTTTGCTTTGGAGGCCATGTCTTCAAGCTCACTGATTCTTTCTCCTGACTCCTCAAATCTGCTGTTATATGCTTTCAGTGTATTTTTAATTTCATTTATTGAAATGAAACTTCATAAGATCTGCTATTTTTCTATATATGCTTTCAAATTCTTTTCTGTGCCTACGCAGTGTTTTCTTAATATCCTTAATCTCTTTTGCCATCTCATTGAATTTATTAAGATGATTTGTTTGAACATCTATGATAAGTTGTCTTAACTCCTTTATGTTATCCAGAGGCTTATCTTATTCCTTAACTGGGTCATATCTTCCTGTTCCTTGATATGGATTGTAATTTCTTGTTGGTGTCTTGGCATCTGGCTTACTAGAGGTATTTATTCTGTGTGAAGTTTCTCTCTTTAGTTTATGGCTTTCTTGCCTTTTTTCCCTTGCTGGTTGTGTAGGAGGAGCTGAGAATGTAGTTGGTGCTGTAAGCTGTGGAGGCTGAAGCTGCCTTTTTTTTGCCCCAGGAATTGATAAAGCTTCTCCCACCTTTCTTCTCTGCCAAGTGTAGAGACAGACCCATAGCTGTGAGTTGTATAAGACAAGACTGTCTGTAGTTGTTCAGAGAAACTGATGAAGCTTCACACCCCTTCTACCCCCACCTGGGGCAGCCATGGTGCTAGAGGTATGGGCAGCAATCTATACTGTGCAGGTCCAAAATGACCGCAGTTGCCGAGGTAGACTGATGTAGCACTATCCCACCCCCCTGCTGGGTGTGCAGATGGACTCTCTGGCGTGCCCAACAGTGTGGGCCAAATATGCCTGCAGTTGCCCTGAGAGGCTGAAGGAGTACTGTCCCTTCTGCCCTTTAAGGGATTGGAATGGAACCACTGATGCCTACAAATTCAATCCCTTTAGGCTGAGAGTACCTGCTGTTACATGGAGAGGCTGAGGAAACACCAGTCCTATCCTATTAGGGGGTGGGGGTGGATGCACAGGTATCCACTAGCCCAGGACATGCAGGCTGAAAGTGCTTGCCATTGCCTGGAAAGGCTGAGAAAACCCAGCTCCCGTTCCAGCCTACTTATAGCAGGGATGGAGCTACAGGTGTCTAACTATTCAGTCTGTGTGGACCAAAAGCATCTGCTGTTACCCAGAGAAGCTGGGAAACACAGTCCCTCTCTTGTCCAATTGGGGCTGGAGGTGGAGCCGCAGGTGCCCAACAGTTGAATTTACACAGGCCAAAAGCACCTGCAATTGCTCTGAGAGAGTAAGGAAACACCAGCCCCCTCCTATCCTATGTAGGGGAGAGCAGAGGTGGAAATGGAATCAAAGGTGCTCAGTAAACCAGTTCATATGGTCTCAGAGTGCCTGTAGTTGCCTGGAGAGGTTGAGGAAACACAGCTCCTCTCCTATCTTATTGGGCTGTGGGGATGGAGCCCCAAGTATCCAACTATTCAGCCTGTGCTAGCCAAAAGTGCCTGCAGTTTCCTGGAGAGGCTGGTGCAGTTTCCCCCAACTTCTTCCCTGCTGGAGATGGGGCTGGAACCTAAGTTAAGGCTGTAATCTGATCTTGGTGGAAAGAAGCCAGTCCCTAACTTCACTGTGATTTTTAGTCAGCCCCACTTCCCCTCATGCTGGGGTAGAGTTAAAATGGTGGCTACTTGTGTTTGTAGTGTATTTGTTCTTAAAAAAAAAAAATGGTGGCTGCTGGCCTCATGTTGAGTTGGACAGGGTAAAACTTTAGCTGGCTTTAGGGTTATACTTTAGCCAGCTGAGTTTATAATCAGTACGTGAAGTTGGTGACCAACCGTCTCTTCCTGCCCCTTTTATGGGAAATGGAACTTCCAATTCCAGTCATGGAATAGCTCCCGAGGTGGCTTCCACCGCAGGCACTGGCTTCCACAGCATGGCGTGCCCTACTCATGAATCTTCTCTGCAGATGGGCAGTTTCTTCCTTCCGTATTTTCAAGGATGTTGCAGGATACTCTTCTGGTATATTGATTAACATAGAATATGCATTTTAAACAAGAATGTATGTTCTGCATTTGTTAGTTATAGTTTTCCATAAATGCAATTAGATCAACTTGTTTGATAGTGCCAGTAAGATCGTCTAGATCTTTAATCATTTTTTGTAAATACTAAGATTGGAGTTTCAATGTCTCCAACTATGACTGTAGGTTTGTCTCTTTCTCCTTTAGTTTTTAAGCTTTAGGTATTTTGAAGCTCTGGTACTTGGTATGTGTACATTTAGTACTCTAATGTGTTCATATTTACCTTTTTTATCATTATGAAAATTTCATTATGGTTGGTAATACACCTTATCTTGAAATTTATTTTTCCATATTAACATAGCAACACATTTTCTTAGCCTTACTGTTTGCATGCTTTTTAAAATTTCAAATGTTTAAAGAACAATCGTGAATACTGTACAGGATCTCCATACATCGCCCCACCACCAATGGTAGAGCATTTGACTATGGGCTTATCTTACTCCACCTTTTACTATTTTTTTCAATCAGAATTTTTTAAACTTTATTTCGTACATCTAATAATTGAAAATATAAGCAATAATTTAAAAGAAAAAAAGACGGTTGAATAAAAACATACATTTCTCAATTAAATGTACTGGATACATATAAATTTTTCTTTAATCATATAATATGTTACACAGTATATTTGGTTTATAGCAACACAATCATACAGTATTTGCCTTTTGCATTTGGCTTGCTTCACTCAGCATAATGTCCTCCAGGTTCATGCATGTTGTCATATGATTTATGACTTCATTTCTTCTTACAGCTGCATAATATTCCACCATATCAATACACCACAGTTTATCCATTCATCTGTTGATGGACAACTGTGTTGTTTCCAACTTTTGGCAACTGTGAATAATGCCACCGTGAACATCAGTGTGCAGATATCTGTTTGTGTCACTGCTCTCAGTTCTTCTGGGTATATACCCAGTACTGGTATTGCAGGGTCACGTGGCAAGTCTATATTCAACTTTTTTAGAAACTGCAGAACAGTTCTCCACAGTGGTGGTACCATTCTACATTCCCATCAATAGTGAATAAGTGTTCCTATATCTCCACATCCTCTCCAACACTTGTAGTTCTCTGACTTTTTAATAGTGGCTGTTCTCATAGGTGTGAAATGATATCTCATTGTAGTTTTTACTTGCATTTCTGTCATCATTAGGGATGTTAAGCATTTTTTCATGTGTTTTTTTTTTTTGCCGTTTATATTTCTTCTTTGGAAATGTATATTCAGGTCTTTTGCCCATTTTTTAATGGGGTCATTTTTCTTTTTATTGTTAAGTTCTAACATCTCTTTATATATCCTAGATATTAAACCCTTATCAGACATGTGATTTCCAAATATTTTCTCCCATTGAGGCAGCTGCCTTTTAACTCTTTTAACAAAGATAAGGTGCAAAAGCTTTTAATTTTGAGGCCCTGTTTAGCTATTTTTTCTTTTCTTGCACATGCTTTGGGTGTAAGCCCCTAGAAACCACCACCTACTACAAGGTCTTGACCATGTTTCCCTACATTTTCTTGTAGTAATTTTGTGGTCCTGGCTTTTATATGTAAGTCTTTGATCCATTTTGAGTTGATTCTCATATAGGGATTGAGATAAGAGTCTTCTTTCATTCTCTTGGTTATTGATATCGAGTTGTCCCAGCATCATTTGTTGAAGAGACTATTTTGTCCTGTAAACATGGAGGGTTTATTTCTGGATTCTCAGTTCTATTCCACTGATTGACATGTCTATCTTTATGGTAGTACCATGCTGTTGTGACCACTGTAGTTTTGTAATATATTTTAAGATCAGGCAATGAAATTCCTCCCAAAATTGGTCATCTTTTTTAGAATGCTTTTGGCTCTTTGGGTGCGTTTTCCCTTCCAAATGAATTTGGTAATTGCCTTCTCTATTTCTGTAAAGTAGGCTGTTGGAATTTTTATTGGTATTGCATTGAATCTATAAATCAGTTTGGGTAAAACTGACATCTTCATGATATTTTTTCTTCCAGTCCATGAACATGGAATGTCTTTCCATATTTAGGTCTTTCTTGATTTCTTTTAGCATTGTTTTGTAGTTTCTGTGTATAGGCTTTCTACTTCTTTGGTTAAATTAATCCCTAGGCATTTGAGTCTTTTTGTTGCTATTGAAAATAGAGTTTTCCCCCTGATTTCCTTCTCAGCTTGTTCAGTACTAGTATATGAAAACATTACTGATTTTCGTGTGTTGATCATGTATCCTACCACTTTGCTGAACTCATTTATTAGTTCAAGTAACTTTGTCATGGATACTACAGAGTTTTCTAAATACAGGATCATGTCATCTGCAACAGTGAGAGGTTTACTTCCTCTTTTCCTATTTGGATGCCTTTAATTTTTTTTCTTGTCTAATTGCCCTAGCTAGAACTTCTAGTACAATATTGAATAACAACAGTGACAGTGGACATCCTTGTCTTGTTCTGGATCTTAGAGGGAAAGCTTTTAACCTCTCCCCATTGAGTATGATATTGGATGTGGCTTTTTCATATATGTCTTTTATCATGTTGAAAAATTCTCCTTCCTGTCCTATCTTTTGAAGTGTTTTTATAAAAAATGGATGCTGGATTTTGTTGAATGCCTTTTCCGCATCGATTGAGATGATCATGTGTTTTTTCCCTTCACTTTGTTAATGTGGCATATTATTTTGATTGATTTTACTATGTTGAACCAGTCTTGCATACCAGGAATAAATCCCACTTGGTTGTGATGTATAAGTCTTTTGATATGCTGTTGGATTTGATTGAGAATTTTTGCATTTATGTTCATTAGAGATTGGTCTGTAATTTTCTTTTCTTGTAATGTCTTTATCTGGCTTTGGTATTAGGGTGATGTTGGCTTCATTACATCTGTTGAGTAATTTTTCCCTCCTCTTCAATTTTTTGGAAGAGTTTAAACAGGAATGGCATTAATTCTTTTAGAAATGCTTGGTAGAATTCACCTGTGAAGCCATCTGGTCCTGGAGTTTTCTTTGCTGAGGTATTTTTTATAATGGATTCAATCTCTTTAAATGTGATTGATTTGTTAAGTTCTTTTATTTCTTTTTAAGATTTATTTCTCCCCCTTCCCCTCACTGTCTGCTCTCTTTGTGTCCATTTGCTATGCATTTTTCTATGTCTGCTTGTCTTCTCTTTAGGTGGCACTGGGAACCAATCCTGGGACCTTCCGGAATGGGAGAGAGGTGTTCAATCTCTTGCACCACCTCAGCTCCCTGATCTGCTGCATCTCTTATTGTCTCTTCTCTGTGTCTCATTTTTGTTGAGTCATCTTGCTGCACCACCTCTCCAGTCGGGCCAACTTGCCACGTGGTCTGGCACTCCTGTGCGGGCCAGCACTCCCCTCAATCCATTTCACCACGTGGGCCAGCTCTTCTCATAGACCAGCTCTCTGCTTGGGCCAGCTCACTATGCAGGCCAGCTTGCCTTCACCAGGTGGTCATAGAAATTGAATCCTGGACCTCCCATATGGTAGATGGGAACACAATCACTTGAGCCACATCTACTTCCCTCTTTTCTTTCTTGTAGCATCAGTGTAGTTAGTTTGTGTATCTATGAATTTGTCCATTTCATCTAGGTTGTCTAGTTTGTTGGCATACAGTTTCTCATAATATCCTCTTTTTTTTTAAGATTTATTTTATTTTATTTCTCTCCCCTTGCTCCCCCTTGTCTGCTCTCTGTGTCTATTCACTGTGTATTCTTCTGTGTCTGCTTGCATTATCAGGCGGCACTGGGAAACTGCAACTCTTTTTTGTTGCATCAGCTCTCCATGTGTGTGGTGCCACTCCTGGACGGGCTGAGCTTTTTTCACACGGGGTGGCTCTTCTTGTGGGGTGCACACCTTGCATGTGAGGCACCCCTGGGCAGGGGTGCCCCTACGTGGCACAGCACTCCTTGTGTGCAACAACACTGTGCATGGGCCATCTTACCACATGGGTCAGGAGACCCTGGAGATTGAACCCTGGACCCTCCATATGGTAGACAGATGTTCTATCAGTTGAGCCACGTCTGCTTCCCAATATCCTCTTATGATCCTTTTTATTTCTACAACTTCTCCCCTTTCATTTCTGATTTTATTTATTTGCATCTTCAATCTTTTTTTTCTTTGTTAGTTTAGCTAGGGGTTTGTCAAATTTTATTGATCTCAAAGAACGAGCTTTTGGTTTTAATTTTCTCTATTTTTTTTTTTGTTGTTGTTCTCTATTTCATTTATTTCTACTCTCATCATTATTGTTTCTTTCCTTCTGCTTGCTTTGGGATTGGTTTGCTGTTCTGTTTCTAGTTTCTCTAGTTGTTCAGTTAAATCTTTGAGTTTAGCTCTTCTTTTTTAACATAGACTTTTTTTTTAAGATTTATTTTTAAATTTATTTCTCTCCCCTTACCCCGCACCCCCAGTTGTCTGCTCTCTGTGTCCATTCACTGTGTGTTCTTCTGTGACTGCTTCTGTCTTTATCAGCGGCACCGGGAATCTGTGTTTCTTTTTGTTGTGTCATCTTGTTGTGTCAGCTCTCCGTGTGTGCGGTGCCATTCTTGAGCAGGCTGCACTTTCTTTTGCACTGGGCGGCTCTCCTTATGGGGCACACTTCTTGCACATGGGGCTCCCCTATGCGGGGAACACCCTTGCATGGCACGGCACTCCTTGCATGTATCAGCACTGTGCATGGGCCAGCTCCACACGGGTCACGGAGGCCTGGGGTTTGAACCACGGACCTCCCATGTGGTAGGCAGACGTCCTATCCATTGGGCCAAGTCCGCTTCCCAACATAGGCTTTTAGGGCTATAAATTTCCCTCTCAAGAACTGCTTTTACTGTATCACATAAATATTGATAAGTTGTGTTCTCATTTTCATTTGTATCAATATATTTACTGATTTCATTTGTAATTTCTTCTTTGACCCACTGAGAATTTAGGAGTGTGTTGTTTAGCCTCCATACATTTGAGAATTTACCCCTTTCCTGTCTATTATTGATTTCCAGTTTCATTCCATTATGATCTGAGAAGGTGCTTTGTATAATTTCAGTCATTTTTATATTTATTGAGAGCTGCATTGTGCCCCAACATGTGGTCTATCCTGGAGAAAGATCCATGGACACTTGAGAATAATGTATAACCCACTGAGTTTGGATGCAGCGCTCTGTATATGTCTGTTAGGTCTAGCTTGTTTATCATTTTGTTCAAGTTCTCTGTTGCCTTGTTGATCTTCTGTCTAGTTGTTTTGTCTAATGATGTCAGTGGAGTGTTGAAGTCTCCAATGGTAATTGTAAAAATGTCTTTCTCCCTTCAGTTTTGCCAGAGTTTGTCTCATATATTTTGGAGCACCACTGTTAGAAGCATAGATATTTATGACTGTTATATCTTCATGGTGGATTGTCCCTTTTATTAATATATAATGACCTTCTGTATCTCTTATAACTTTTTTGCATTTAAAGTCTGTTTTGTCTGATAGTAGTATAGCTACCCCTGCTCTTTTTTTGGTTACTATTTGCATGGAGTATCTTTTTCCAACCTTTCACTTACAGCTGATTTGTATCCCTGGATCTAAGGTGAGTTTCTTGTAAGCAGCATATGGAAGGCTCTTTTTTTAAAATCTATTTTGTCAGCCTTTATCTTTTGGTTGGGGAGTTTAATCCATTTACATTCAATGCTATTACTGTAAATGCATTACTTCCACCATTTTATTCATATCATATTTTTGTCTGCCTTTTTAATCTTTTGGTTATTCTTTCTGCTATTCATTTTTCTATACTTTCCTCCAGGCCTCTCTCCCCTGTCTTTTTATTACAGGTTCTAAGGCTTCCTTTAATATTTCCTGCAAAGGTGGATTCATTTTTTCAAAGTCCCTTAATTTATGTTTGTTTGTGAATATTTTATACTCATCTTTATATTTGAAGGACTATTTTGATGGATAAGGAATTCTAGACTGGCAGTTTTTCTCTGTCAGTATCCTAATTGCATCCTACCACTGTCTTCTCACCTCCATGTTTTCTGAAGAGAAATCCACACTAAGTCTTACTGGGCATCCCTCATATGTGATGGTTTGCTTCTCCCTTTCTGCTCTGAGAATTTTCTCTTTGTCTTTGACACTTGACATTCTGGGTAGTATGTGCCTTGGAGTATGTCTATTCAGATTTATTCTGATTGGGCTATGGTGCGCTTTAGGACATGTAAGTTCATTTCTTTCATGGGGTTTGGGAAATTTTCAGCCATTATTTCCTCATTCTTTCTGCCCCCTTTTCCTTCTCTTTTCCTTCTGAAACTCCCATGACACATATGTTGTTGTGTTTCATGTTGTCATTTAACTCTCTGAGCCCATGCTCAATTTTTTCTGTTCTTTTCTCTCTTTGGTTTCAGCTGTTCTGTCTTCTGTGGCACTTATTCTTTCTTCTATCATTTTGAGTCTGCTCTTGTCTATTTCTAATGTGTTTTTTATCTCACCTATTGTGTCTTTCATTCCCATGAGCTCTGTTCAGGGTTTCAAATTCTTCTTTGCACTAGCTCAGTGTCTTTTTTATGTCATTTATCTCTTTAGCCATATTGTCTTTCAACTCATTAATTTGATTTGGGAAATTTGTGAGCATCTGGCTAATCATTTCTCTCAAATCCTCTGTCTCTTCTGGGGCTTTGAAATATTCATTTTCTTGGGCCACATCTTCCATTTTTTTAGTATGACGTAATTTTTTGCTGTTGTCTATGCATCTGATTAGGATGTAGTTTACTCATATGCTCAATTTCTTTCTCTTTAGTAGGGAATTTAGTAGTGGGAAGCTGTGTGTAATCACTGTTCTTTGATTCTTGGCTCAACCAGGATTCTTAGGTTTGTCCCTGCTAGTTGCTCAAAACTGGGCCCTCGACCGTGTAATTGGTTGCAGACCTGCTTCCTAGGGCCTAGGGAGGGAAGCTATAAAGGCTGAAAAAAGATTCTTACTTATTTTTAATTTTCTCACGTGCACTTCCTTGATCTGCCAGCAGATGGTGCTCTTTGGCAGCTCTCAGTTCAATGCCTGGTCAGAGGGTATTTGTTGCAACACAGACTGGATCAATCTGATAGAGCTTCCTGCCTGGAGGCTAAGAGTCTTGTAATTCAAACTTTCTCAGAGACAATTCTCCAACCTTCTCTGCCAGCCCTCTACCTTTTCCCAGATAGGAAATATTTCCACTCTGAATCCTCAACAGTCAGTTCCAGTTAGGAGAGAAGGAGATTGGGAAGGTCGTATGTCTTTAGCCCCTTGCCCCTTGAGGCTCCCAAGGCAAACTATGACACAGTCACACCTGGCCTGGAAGGGCTTCTGGGACACAGCAGACCAAATTGGTGAGTCAAAAGCTGAGTCTCCCTTAGGCTGTGTCCCTCTCTCTCCCCTTTCCTGGGGAGGTGCTTCCTCAGCAATCAGTCCTGGCTAGGAGAGAGGGAGATTGCAAGGGTCTGGTCAGAATTCTCCAGTCCTGTGCAGCTCCCAAGGCAAACAATGGTGCAGCAAACAATGGTGTGGCTCCAAGGGGCCTGGAAGGGCTGGTGGGACAAAGCAGACCAAATTTGTGGGTCAAAAACTGAGTCAGCCTTAGGTTGTGTCCCTCTTTCTCTCCTTTCCTGGGGTGGGGGATCCCTGGAGCCCCCTTTTTCTGTAGCTGCATGCCCAGAGGCCCAAGAATTCTAAAATGTCTTTAGTGTGGGGGATGGTGCCAGTAGCAGCAGCTGGTTTCAACTCACAGTTCGTCATTGCCATTCCTCTCCTTTGTCCCTCTCTCCTCTGGCAGTGTCCAGCCTTTGCCTGGTGTCCTAAACCCTAGAAGATCCTTTTCAAGGCTGTTTCAGCTTGTCCTCTAGCTATTTTTCTGAAGAAGAGAGTCCCATATCTTTCTAGTCTGCCATCTTCTCGAAAGTTGACCTTTTACATTTGAATTATGTCTCTGTTTTCAGTGTTTCTTATAAACTTCATATCATTGGATCTTGATTTTTTTATCCAGTCTGGTGATCTCAACCTTTTAATTCAAGTGTGTAGTTGATTTACATCAAATGTTGTTACTGATAACGTTGAATTTAAATATATTATCTTGTTATTTGTTTTCTATTTGTCCCATTTATTTTGCTTTCTTAGTTGCTCCTTTTCTGCCTTTTTTTCAGGTTAAGTAATTTTTTTTAAGTATTCCATTTTATTCCCTTTTTTATTCGCTTTTTAACTTCACTTCTTATTAATCTTCAGTGGGTGCTCTAGAGCTAATGATATGTATCTATAACTTATCAAAGTTGAGCCATGTCACACTTGGCTCCATGCATCTGAACATCCCACTTCCCAAATGGAAGAACTTTCTAGTAGTTGGATTCCTTGTGCTATTGTGTCATACTTGTAACTTCTGAATATGTTATGAGCCCCATCTTAACACATTAGCTTTACACAGTTGTATTATAAGGAAATTATGAGAAGAAAAAATAATTTTTTTATATTTACCATTTGTAGTACTCTTCGTTTCCTTCTGTAGATCTGAGTTTCCATCTTCCTTTAGTGAGAGGAACACCCCTTAGCATTTTTTAAAATGTAGGTTCGATGGCCATGAATTCTGTTTTGGTTTGTCTGAAAATGTCTTTATTTTACCTTATTTTGAGAAGATGATTTTTCCTTAATATTGAATTGAGTTAACAGGCGTTCTTTTAGTACTTTAAAAGGTGTAGTTCCATTTTATTTTGGCCTCCATTACTTCTAGTGAGAAGTCAGCTTTAATTTATTGAATTATAATTTTATTTATTTTTTACTGCTGTTCTCCTTTATATAATCACACTAATACCAAAGCCAGATAAAGATACTTCAAGAATAAAAAATTACAGTTCAATATTCTTTATGAATAGAAAGGCAAAAATCCTCAACAAAATGCTAGCAAACTGAATCCAAGAGCACATTAAAAGAATTATACACCATGTGAATTATGGTTGATAGTACAAATCAAGAATGTCCTTCCATGAACTAGAATGGATATATGGCACTATTACAGGGGGGTGGGAATGTGGAGAAGCATGGGAAAAATATAATTAATGTAACCTATGGCCTATAGTTAACAGCAATAGTGCAATATTTTTGCATCAATGCCAAAGATGTACTGTGTTAATAATGGAGTAAGGAAAAAATATGCCAAGTGTATACTGTGGACCACAGTTAATGGTAAAAGACTGATGATATTATTTTATAAGTTACAACTGCTCCATAATGGTGTGGTGTGTTGGTGAAGGGGTGTCATATGGAAATTCTACACACGTGCATGATTGTTTTGTAAGTTCACAACTTCTCTAATAAAAATATATTTTAAAAAATAAAATAAATTTTAAAAACAAACAATACCACATGCCAGAGGTGATGGCAGAAATTATTTTCACCATGAAAGACCTAAAGAGTGCAAGGGTGGTGTTCCCCATCATATCTCCATTAACTCACCAGCAAAAATCAGATAGATCCTGGAGGATGACAGTAGGCTATTACCAAATCAGTAGCCCCTGTCACAGCGACTGTGCATTTCACATGTGGTATCTTTGCTACATTAGATTACCATGGCTTCATTATGTGGTCATTGATCTGGTGTATGCATTCTTTTCTACCCCTATTAGAAACAGTTTACATTAAAAATAAAATAATAAAAGTTTACAAGCCAAAAAGAAAATTTATCCACCATGATCAAGTGGAATTTATCCCAGGTATGATAGGGTGGTGCTACATAAGAAAATCAACCCATATAGTTCATCACATGAATAGGACAAAGGGACAGAACCCATGGATTATCTCAGTGGATACAGAAAAGGCATTTGACAAAAAAAATCCATCACCCCTTCTTGATTAAAAAAACAAACACTTGGAAAATGAGGAATAGAAGGAAACTTCCTCGACATGGTAAAGAACATATGAAAAGTCCACAGCTAACATCATTCTCAGTGGCGAAAGTATGAAGCTTTCCCTCTCAGATCAGAACCAAGACAGTAATACCCATTTGTCACCACTGTTATTCAAAACTATACTGGAAGTTCTAGCCAGAGCAATTAGGAAAAGAAAAAAAGAAAAGGCATTCAAATTTAAGAGGAAGAAGTAAAACTTTCCCTGTTTGCAAATGACACGATCCGTCATAGAGAAAATCCAAAAAAAAATCCACAACAAATCTATTAGCGCTAACAAACAAAGAAATCCTGTTGGAATGACACTGAAAACAGTACGGAGGTGTAGAAGTGAAAACCTGATAATGTGGCTATTATTTGTGTGACCACCCCATCATTTTGGGGAAAGAAAAGACCCCAAAGGGGAACATTAAAAGGTAGATTTTTCATTTTTGGCAGCACTAGCTTAGGAGATAATAAAACTGAGTGCTCTCTCTCTCTCACTAACTTTGTTAAAGAACCATGAACTTTGAATGACCTTCTTGGATCTAACTCAAGAATTTTTCTTGACCTCTGAAAAATAGGATTTCTTTTAACCAAGCCTGTAACTGTTCTGTGAATTCATTCTGACCTATTCAGAGTGTTCTCTTTCAATCTTTAACGAGCAATGAAACATCCTTTCTGCTTTCTACCATTTAAAAACACCTGGAATTTCCCCCTCAACTTTTTCAATGATGTGGGTAGTAAACTCAGCCTTTTTCTTTCTTAAGCCCTGGTAGTTTTTGATTTACATTAGAAACGAAACAAAAATATTATGTATGAAAACCAGAATGCTGATTATAGCAAATCCACTATCTTAAATGTTTTTATTATTGAAGGAAGAAATAGAAAAGGTAAGAAAATAGACTAAGCTTTCAACCCGTGTTAGAAAGAAAATAAGGGAAACGGACTTTGGCCCAGTGGTTAGGGCGTCCGTCTACCACATGGGAGGCCCGCGGTTCAAGCCCCGGGCCTCCTTGACCCGTGTGGAGCTGGCCATGCGCAGTGCTGATGCGCGCAAGGAGTGCCCTGCCACACAGGGGTGTCCCCCGCGTAGGGGAGCCCCACGCGCAAGGAGTGCGCCCCGTAGGGAGAGCCGCCCAGCGTGAAGGAGGGAGCAGCCTGCCCAGGAATGGCGCCGCCCACACTTCCCGTGCCGCTGACGACAACAGAAGCGGACAATGAAACAAGACGCAGCAAAAAGACACAGAAGACAGACAACCAGGGGAGGGGAGGGGAATTAAATAAATAAAAATAAATCTTTAAAAAAAAAAAAAGAAAGAAAATAAGAAGAAACACAAAGGCATGGAGGAATGGATTAGAAAACCAACAGTGAAATAGTACTAACGCTGGTGCTACAGATGGAGCGCCTGGCATGGAGCGACGGCTCGGGGGCTGTTCGCTAGGATTCATTGCTATTGCCTCCACATGCACTCCACCTTCTACCAGGTGATTTCTTACAAGATTTACTGCACTTTTGTTACTGATAGTGTAGTTTACCTCTGTCTTAGAGAAACATGTTTTCTTGAGTAAAATGTTTTGGGGGTGTTTTTTTGTTGTTGTTTTGGGAAAAGAAATACTTTTTAAACTTTAGACTTTTTATTTGGAAATAATTTCAAACTTTACAGGAAAGTTGCAAAAGTAGCACATGGGATACCAATGTCCCCTTTCCCCAGATTCACCCATTTTTAACATTCTGCTCCAGGTGCTTTATTACTTGCCTGTACTTTTGGCCTTTCTCTCTCCCACTCTTTTTTTTTCTCTGTCTCTTTCTTCCTGAACTATTTGAAAGTAAGTTCCAAACATCATAAGCCATGAGGGACTTCAGTGTGCATTTCCTAAGAATAAGGACATTCTCTTACGTGACCACAGTCCAGTCATCAGGTTCAGCGATGGTGACATTGATGCAGTACTCTTACATAACCTACCATCCATCTGCAGTTTTGACAGTTGATCCAATAATGTTTGATAAGTGGAGTTATGTCCTTTTCAGGTAGTACTTGATGGCTGCCTTGTGCGGTTTCTGTTTTCCCTTGTACATAAGACCATCTCTGATGAGACACTGTTAAGACCATGCAACCACTGATGATTCTTGCCTAGACCAGTCTTTACTGTAATAACTACATAATTGGGAAGCGGATTTGGCTCAGCGGATAGAGCATCCACCTACCACATCAGAGGTCCATGGTTCAAACCCAGAACCTCCTGACCCATTTGGTGAGCTGGCCCACACGCAGTGCTGCCACGTGCAAGGAGTGCCCTGCCACACAGGGGTGTCCCCTGCATAGGGGAGCCCCACACGCAAGGAGTGCGCCCTGTAGGGAGAGCTGCCCTGTGTGAGAAAAGCACATCCTGCCCAGGAGTGACACCACACACACACTGAGCTGACGCAGCAAGATGAAGCAACAAAAAAGACACAGATTCCTGGTGCCACGACAAGAATACAAGCAGACACAGAAGAACACACAGCGAATGGAAACAGAGGACAGAAAATTGGGGATGGGGAAAGAAAGAAATAAAAGAAATAAAAAAATAATAACTACATAGTTGTGATTTTCCAACTCTTGCCCTCCCCATTTCCCAGTCACATAGAATGGTGTTTTAAAACAAAGTAAAGTATTTCTTGGTAACAGTGAGATGGATGGGCCAACCCCTTTTCACGTTGTCACTGAGGCTTTCAGAGGGGCAAAGAGCTGTGAGAGCCTGAGAATGGGGCATAGGGTGGCGGAAGGCAAGCTGGCAAGATAGGCTGGAGCCCTTGAACTTCCTCACCCGACTGACTGAGCTGTCTGGACTCCATCCTGTACATTGACGAGCTGGTGAAATCATAGCAATGCAAAACCTAATTGCTGAGAAAAGGAACTTTATCCCTGTATTGATTTTTATATAACTACTGCCTCTGTGCACCCATATGTTTGATGTTTTCAGAAAACCAGATTGTCCCCTAATAAGTTGTTTACTGTATTCATAGTTAAGCAAGACTGAGCGTCATGATCGGATATTTTTAAAAATAATAATTGCACTGTCAGCAAGGAGCTGCCAGTCTTAAACAATGAAGAGATTAGTGTCAGTAAGTTTATAGCTCAAGATAAGGAAAGTAGAGGGCTGATGGTGGCTCTGGGGAAAGAGAAAGGGATTTGTTATTGATGGACAACTGGGAGGATAGAGAAATCATCTCACCTGGACTAGGGTAGCTCAACCTGGAGTATGCTTGGGATCTTGTTATGGTGTAGATGCTGAACCAGTGGGCCAGAGCTACCTGTAGGAGGCGCTCCTGGCACCAGAACCAAGCTCTAGTAGCTGACTCCAGGAGACCTGACAATTAGTGTGCGGATGAAGTGAACAAGAGGAGCAGTCCAACGAGGTTTGTCCTAGAAATGGGGGGGCATGACACCTCAGAACAGCTCATAAGGATGAGGAACCTGAAGTTCAGAGCTGGTGGGTAATTTACCCCAGGTCATGCAGCTAGTGAGTTGTAGAACCCAAATCCGAGCCATCTGGCTGCCAAACCCTGCTCTTACCGCACATTTGGAGTGCCCGCCCACCACGCTGCACAGGGCTCATTAAAAGGATGACTCGTGTTCCCTGACCCCCCGCAGGACAGCCTAATGGGGAGAAGCAGGTGTCTGCAAGTAATTACCACCAACCATGTTAGTAGAGAAAAGTACCACCACCGTTGAGGAAACAACACTTCAGCTTTCCACTAGGCAGAGTCCTTTGGTTAGAAGTGTTTCTATGACTTTTTACAAAGAAAAATCTTAGAATTTGAATATGCTGGAGAAAAATATATTTAAAGGTAAGAAATTACTGGAACAAAATGGTTGAAACTAGCTTAATCCTTTCATTCCAAAGTATTACTGTGAAACTCAACATAAAAGTTGAAAGAAATATATACAGTGAACCTTGAGACGCCCACTGCAGTTTACTGTATTTGCCTTATCACACACCTCTGCATTTGTCATCCGCCTATCCATACTTTAATCCATCTAATTTTTGGGTGCATTTCAAAGTAAGCTGCAAACATCGGTCCACTTCACCCCTAAAGATTTAAGCATGCTTATCATTATCTAGTGTTCAGTTGTTTTCAGTTCTTTTTTAAAGTAAAATTTATACACAATAAAATACATAGATCTTAAATGTACCATACAATAATTTTAATACAGGCACATGGCCATGAAACCCAAACTCTAACTACAGAACATTTCTGTCCCTCCAGAAGTTTCCCTCATGCCTTTTCCCAGGCAGTCTTCATCCCCACCACCTCCTGTTCTAGAACCTTACATAAATGGAGTCAGTTTTGTTTTGTTTTTAGAAGCCTATGGTCTTCGCAAAGGGCTGCACATTTTCTATACACTTTTATTAAACTCCAGATATATGTCTCCAATAATTAGCTTCTAGGAAACATTTGTTTTAGTTCAGTGGCAAAAAGAGTTGGAGGGTTCCATGGGTACTCTCTTCTCATCAGGGTGCACACATCAACTGCCAGATCAAGAAGCATCTTGATCCCAGATGAGCTCAGAATGGCCCCCGGGGTAGGCCTACAGCAGCCAGCCCAATCTGGGGCTTCTAGGCCCCCAGCCATCCTTAGAATTACCTCTGAAAGCTGCTTGTCATTTTTAGTATTTAAAATATCAAAAAAGGTGGTACATTGATTTTCCCCAAGACTATACAGACTGACAAAAATACCTCCCCCCCTTGGCTTTTGGCTAGCATTATTCAATTATAATGGCAAACATTTTCAGAATGTTTGCAATGTATTAATCACTGTTAGAAATTGCGTTTTACATGTGTAATTCCATTTAATAATATCAATAGCATGAAACCTCATCCATGGCTGTTGTATCTCTACTTTTAAAAATGAGAAAACACATTTTTACTGTAAATTTGTCTCTATTTGGTAGATTTAAAACCTTCAAAATGTGAGGCCTATGGAGAAAAATCTTGAAATGGATTGAAGGAAATCCATTCCTGGGAAGCCTTTGGAGTCCAAAATTAGTGATTTTTAAAATTGTTAAGAATGTTAGTAGTTCATTATAGGAAGTTGAAGGTATAAATCATAAACAGGCACAATTGGTCTGATTAATTGTTTTTAATGTTTAAAAAGGTAGAAGAGACTGGAGTTAGAAGTTCAGTTTTCCTTTGTTGATGGGAGATACAGATCAGGGAATCTAGCTTCTTCTACTTTTGAGATTTAACAGTTCTGTGACCATGGGTAAGGCATTTGACCTCCTTGGGCCTTAGTTTCCCAATCTGTTAAAGGCTGCTTTGAACTAGTCCTCTATAAAGTCCTTTCCAAACCTCCTTGTTGCTCAAATGTGGCCTCTCTCTAAGCCAAACTCAGCATATAAATGCATACACCATCCTCCCTTCTCCCAGCCATGGGACGTGAGTCCTGGGGATGAGCCTCCCTGGCACTGAGGGATTTTTGCCAAGTGCCAACTAGTGATGCATTTGGAAAGAAGACCTTGACCAAAAGGGGGAAATATTAAATGCAAATGAGTTTTTATGGCTAAGAGATTTCAAAGTGAGTCAGGAGGTCATTCCAGAGGTTACACTTACGCACATCTCAGGAGGATCTCATTGACTGCCACAGTAAACAGTGCCTCAAACAGCAGGGCTCTTGAGGGTTCTAGAGACATCTAGACACTATAGGCAGAGCAGACAATCTCAGAAATTTGGCACCCTGTCAGTGGGCCCTACTTTGGAATGTATGCTTCCCAATGTGAGTTAAACTAATTTATAATTTCCCTACACATGGCTCTTCTGCCCCTTTTATTTGAGCCTATAAATAGCACTATGCTCATTAAATATATGTCACAGAGACTTAAATCTTTGGTCTGTTCATTTGCCACTTGAGCCCTGAATCTCAGAAGAGTTGCAATACCTACTCTCCAGTACATTGGACTCACCCAGGACAACTAACAAAAGGACAATGCCCATCCCCAAAACCAGAGAGTATCTATAACTGCAAGCAAGACAGTTCCAGCCATCAGTCCCATGGAATCTAAGCCCCCTCTCAATCAGACACAGAGTGGGCATCACCATCCCCAAATCCTCAAGATTGAGGAATGAACAAACATAAAGGGGAATGAAACTATGGTTCTAGCAATGGAAGAACTTGGGTATCATTGATATAAAGTCAGTGATTTCTAGAGGTTCTGACGGGGAGGGAAAGGGAAAAATAGGTGTAACACGGGGCATTTTTGGGATATTGGAATTGTCCTGCATGGCATTGCAATGATGGATACAAGCCATTATACATTTTTTGAAAACCTATAAAATGTGGTTCAAAGTATAAACTGTAATGTAAACTGTAGACCATGGGTAGTAGCGATGCTTCAATATGTGTTCATCGGGAAGCAGACTTGGCCCAGTGGTTAGGGCGTCTGTCTACTACAAGGGAGGTCCGTGGTTCAAACCCCAGGCCTCCTCGACCCATGTGGAGCTGGCCCATGTGCAGTGCTGATGAGCGCAAGGAGTGCCGTGCCACGCAGGAGTGTCCCCAGCGTAGGGGAGCCCCACGTGCAAGGAGTGCACCCCATAAGGAGAGCCGCCCAGCGCAAAAGAAAGTGCAGCCTGCCCAAGAATGGTGCTGCACACACGGAGAGCTGACACAACAAGATGGTGCAACAAAAAGAAACACAGATTCCCGTGCCGCTGACAACAACAGAAGCAAAGAAGACGACGCAGCAAATAGACACAGAGAACAGACAACCAGGGTGGGGGGGAGGGGAGAGAAATAAATAAATAAATCTTTTTTAAAAAATGTGTTCATCGTTTCTAACAAATGTATCACACTAATGAAAGATGTTGTTAATGGGGGAAAGCATGGGAGGGAGAAAGGGTAGTATATATGGAAATCCCCTATATTTTTAAGGTAACATTTATGTAATCTAAAGCTTCTTTTTAAAGAAAATAAATTTTAAAAAAAACTCCTTTCCATGGATGAAAACCTGTGTTTCTCTAACCTTTGACTTAAGATCCTCACCCACTGAAATCCTTACCTCTGTTCTCCACACAGCCTCAGCACCACTGAACAGAAGAGGGTGCTCTAAACAAAATAATCATTGCCTTCCCCATAGGCCCTTTCTAGCAATCAGGGTAGAGAATGGGAGCAGGCTTCCAACAATCAGAGTTCATTTGCCCAGGGACCAGCATTTTCCCTGGGCAATCTAGGTAACCAAAGATGCAGAAAAATCAGCCGATTTTGCATCTTTCCAAATATTTGTGAGATTAAACATTTCATGTATTTTTAAGTATAGCTACCCTTGAAGAAAACAGAAATAATAACATTCTTGTAATGCCATGGTAACTGACTGCTCTAAAATCAAACACAGAGAATAAAATAGCCATTCTCTTTTTTGGAGGGAGAGAAAGGAATGTTTCACATGTTGTCCTAAGGTTCTCAGAGCATGGACTCATTCATTCATTCTATATTTATTGATTTTCTACTATGTGAGAACTACAGTTTCCAGCATTAACAAAACAAAACCCTGGTCCACATTGGACCTTGTGTGAGCATTTTCAAGATGGTGGACTGAGACAGAGTCTCAAGCCTTAGAATGCATTTGTGTAGCCATAGTTGAGCAAATCAAGAATATAGACTTTACTAACACCATGTAGTATCCAAATGTACTAGAACAGTAGTTCAAAGGGCAGAAAATCTGCTCATCTGCTCAGTTTTCCACAGGCAAAATGCAATAATTGAGGAAATATCTGGTTGTGCTGAATGGGCTAAATGTACAGACACATCATTATTATTTTTTAAATTTATTTATTTTTGCTCCCCTCCCCCATTGTTTTGCGCTTGATGTCTGCTCTCTATGTCCATTCACTGTGTGTTCTAATGTGTCTGTTTGTCTTCTCTTTTGGCAGCACTGGGAACCAATCCTGAGACCTTCCGGAGTGGGAGAAAGGCACTCAATCTCTTGCACTACCGCAGCTCCTTGGTCTGCTGTGTCTCTTATTGTCTCTCCTCTGTGTCTCTTTTAGTTGCATCATCTTGCTGCACCAGCTCTCCATGTGGGCCAGCTCACCACACAGGCTAGCTTGCCTTCACCAGGAGGCTCCAGGAATCAAACCCTGGACCTCCTATATGGTAGACAAGAACCCAATAGCTAGAGCTACATCTTCTGACACATCATTCTTGAAAGAAAGTTAGACAAGAAATTCACCCTAGTTTTTCCATATTTTCAGTCTCAGAGTAATAAATTTGTGGGAGGACATTAGTGTTCAGATTAATCGTGGCAGCTAAAGCACTTTTTACTATGGACAGAACAGTCTCTAGCGCTAGGCTACCCTTATTTGAACGTTGTCTCTGCCACTCACCAACTGACTAACTTGGGTAAGTTTCTTAATCTGCCTGAGGCTCAATGGGTCATGTGATGATTCAATGGATCCATGTATTTAAGCCATTAAAACAGTGATCTGGCACATAGTAATTGCTCAATAAATATTTGCCACTCTTGTCAACATGATTTTCATTATAGTTTTTAAGTTGAGACAGTTCCTGATTTCTTTTCATCCTAAGCAAATTTTTTTAAACCTTAGTTTAAAAAGGCTAAATAGATTGCATTGGTCAGTTGACCAACCCATATTTACTGAGTGCCTACTGTGTATGTGGAACAGTTTTAGGCACTAAGGATTTCTTAATAAATAAGATAGAGCCTCTATCTCTCAGGAACATTTTCTAGCTGAATTATAGGCAATAAATACATTAAAAAGTAAATAAGTTCCGGTGTAATGGATGTAAGTAGTATTTCTTTCTTTGGAATTAATTTTAACACTACAATATTAGTTGTTGTATTCATGATTATTTATGTTCGAGTAAGAGGCTATCTTCCACTCAAGGAATTGATACACAAATCCCAGCAAATAACTGCATAAGTAAAGATATTTCCTGGCTTCCTTCTTCATTTCCACAAAATGTAGACAGAAGCTAGAGATGCTACAGATTCTCTTTGCAACAAGATTATAAGCCTGATTATATGTTGAATTGTGTTTGTCCAGGCTAAAGAATGAATTCCAGACTGATATTTGCAGTGTGGTTCCAGCAACTAGAGAATGAATAGATTGTGTTTCCTTTCAACCTTCTAATTTCTAAGTGAAATGTATGTATGTTACTGTTTTAGGTTTCTCAGCAGCCAACCATCATCAGCAAAATCCTTTCCTTTTCTGATAAGGAGAGACAGCGTCTAGCCCAGAAAGGATCTTTGTACAAGTTAGAAAGAGATGCTCCCTTCCTTAGGATATTTTACTGCCATCTTCCTGGAACTTTTCATAATAGATAATCATTTCTACAAAGCCTAAGGTGTGAATTGCTTGCCCTAGGTTTGTTTAGTTCATACCCTGTGCAGCCGTATCAGACAACCCTCCAATAGGTCTGATCAAGTCCTATGAAGAAAAAGAAGAGCAATTTATTTCATAACTTAATTCTGTAATTATCTTTTTATCTTTCCCTCTTGTCACCAGTGTGAAAAAACCACATTCTTCCTGGAGGCAAACATAAGGACTCATGCCAGTGATTAGTAAGTCTAAACCAGGTCCTAGGAATTAAGTACATTCTTGGGAGGAGACAGCATTTATCTAGATTACTGCAACAAACAAGTAAACAAAATTGCACCTTCCTCCCCCAAACAACAACAACAACAACAACAAAGCCTCCTCAAACCAGAAAACATCCTGAGCTGGTCTGACCTCAGGCCATCTTTTTCAGCTGCCAAGTTAGTCGTCTTGCTTTTCTGTCTCTTGAATGAATACTGCTCCAGTGTTTTGGAATTACAATGACTCTGTTTGAATCTGAGTCAAAACTAAACTCTGTGTATGTGGGAGAATACAAAATCCATCCCTTATCAATTTTCTGGAGCTCCAGACCCATTTTCCAGTGCCAGGTGGACATGGTTGCTTGAATGACCATCAGGCACCTCATATTCAGCATATCTCAAGCTCACCCTCTTCTCTTCCTTCCCAAACCTCTTCCTCCTATAGTCTCCAATCTCAGTCGATTTCCTTACTTTCCTCTCAGTTTCATGGAGGACCTTCTTAAAGTCCTTCCCAGCATCTTCCTTTCCCTTAACCCCTCAAACCCTCCCCATCAAACTCCCATTGCCTGCTCTGGATTCCTAAATTTGCCAGGTTCTCTTTGTTCCCATTGCCCCAGCCTTGAATGAAGTCTTGGGCCCTTGTCCTTTCTTCTTGGGATTATTGCAACAGTTTCTCAGCTAGTATTCCAGCCATTCTGAAGTATGTTCAGCTTTCTGTTTCATACACCCCTGTTTTCTAATTAAACCTCTGACCATTTACTGCCTTCAGGATAAAATCACAACTCCATCCCAGTCTACTCCAACTCACCCCTAGTTTCAGCCCTCTTATCTCTTCCCTTTCTACTCCATGGTATTTCCTGCCATTTCAAGCCACCTAGAATCCCCCCAAAATGCTGTGCTTCAAGCCCCTTGCCGTCCTCCTCTCCAGGGGTAAAATATACCTCACCGCATCTTCCCGGGCAAACTCACTCATCCTTCAAGCTTCCTCTCTCTCTTTTTCAAAGATTTATTTCTCTCCTCCCCACCACCAGTTGTCTGCTTTCTATGTCCATTTGCTATGTGTTCTATGTCCTTGTCCTGTATTCTTGTCAGTGGCCCCAGGAATCTGTGTCTTTTTTTGTTGCGTCATCTTGCTGCGTCAGCTCTCCATGTGTGCAGTGCCACTCCTGGGCAAGCTGCACTTTTTTTGCGCAGAGCAGCTTTCCTTACAGGGAGCAGTCCTTGCACGTGGGGCTCTCCTACATGGGGGACACCTCTGCGTGGCATGGCACTCCTTGCACGCATCAGCACTGCATGTGGGCCAGCTCATTACATGGATCAGGAGGCCCTGGGTTTGAACCCTGGACCTCCCATGTGGTAGGCGGACGCTCTATCCATTGAGCCAAATCCGCTTCCCCAAGCTTCCTCTCAAGTGTCCATTCTTCTCTGAACCTTCCCCTCCTCCTTTCATTAGATTTTCCCAGAACATTTTTCAAACATTTATCTCCAAATTTTTATCAGAGTGTGTCGCAACGTGTGTCTCATGTTTTTCCCTCCCCTTAGGAACAAGCTCCCCCAGGGGAGGTCCCAGAGGGACAGGCCGGGCCAGACTCTGTCATAAGTTCATTTCCCGCACTCTTCACGCCATCCCACCTTTCCTCACAGCCCTTGTTGTTGAGGTCTGAGAACATCTCCTGCCTGGGCCCACCAGGGCAACAGCAGTCCACTTCCTTCTGACCCTGCAGCTTGTCAGATGTTGCTCAACAGTACTTCGAGGCAGCAGCCTATCTCTCTGCTCTTATCTTTCCATTTCAAGGGTTCAGCAAGCCCTTGAATACTTACTACATGTGAGCTCAGAGGACTCTCTTGTACTGTCCATACTTGGCTGTCCTCTCCCCTGCTGGGAGGAGCTCAGATGAGCAGCAGAATCTTACCAGCATCTTTCAGTGGGGTATCTGGATGTTATCTTCAGCAGCAGTGGCACAGGGTCTGGTGTACACAAGGCACAAACATTAATACTTATGGAGAAAATGACTGCCAAATTAATCTCTTACTATCCAGACTTCTACTTAAGATTGGAGGAACCTGTTGGCACTGCTGCTGTTTTGTGTGGCCACGCAGAAGCACAGGCTCGGAAGTGAAATCTTATGGTTACAGTGAAGCAGGCATGAATAAATATTTCCTACCCTCTAGAGATTTATATTTGTGACCTAGGTACAATAAAGAAAATATTCTGGAAAAAAAAATGGAGAGAAGTACTCATTATGAGTCTGTATAAGCTAAAGATTGAGCTATATATGTGAACTGGAAGACTTTGTCCAGTTAACTGAAGGTACTTGTTGCTATTGACCTACCACTAATGTTTGGGTAGCGGAAGAACTTGGGTTGTTAAAAATCAAAACTTTGATCAGAATTTTTTCTTCTTTTTATGCTTAACATTCTGGGGTTTTATTGGACAGGGGCTTTACAAAATTGAAAGAATCTATGCTGTTTACTATAAAGTGATCATCTTTGGAAAGACAAACACTAAGGGAAAAAAGCACTAATTTAGTGAGTTGAAAGTCCAGAGCTCTAGAAATGATTTGTGGACTCCATCAAAGGGTCAGGTACTAAATAAACAGTCATTTAAAACATTTCTCCCCAATTTGTTGTTCAAATTTATAAATGTTAATTCAGTCTTGCTAATACGATATATTTTGAACTTGTTGGAGTTCAAGATTCTACTGACAATAAAATATGAACAGGTCTTATTATCTTGCCTGCTTAAATTCATTGATGCAATATCAAAGTGTTTTTTTTTTTGTCTGAGTACAGATTTTTTCAGAACTTCCTTTTTTTTAAGAAACAAAAAAGGTCATCCTAGGTTATGAATATTTAAGTATATTAATTTAAAGAACAAAGCAAGTTGTTCCCAAAAATACTTGCATTTACATTATTAGTACAGTAACATGCTATGATGTGTAGACAGCTAGCTACCTCTCATTTGTTGCAGTCTTACTGGGCCCTGCTCTGCTGGACAGCTGGGATTCGAAGTGGAGGGACCCAGTTCCTAGACCCATGATGCTCATCGTCTCTTTGGGGAGATGACAAAGTAAAGAAATACAAGGCAATGTGGGGGGTACATCAAATTCAATCAGATAATTCTCTGGTGGTGCCGAGGAACACATCCCAAAGTGGGGGGCACAAGCTGGCCCCAGGTGTTTTAAAACACATTGTACAATGATTTGAGTAAATTCACGTATAAGCAGGTGGGAGTTCAAGAAAGGGCCTCAGAGGTCTTCTGGGTTGCCCCTATTCCTTTATAACAAAGAATCGAGGTATCGGGACTTGTGGGCTATGCAAGGTCACCCATGTTGCCACATGGTGCTGGCCCTTGAAGTCAGGTGATCCTTCACATGTTTCAAGATGCCCTGAAATCTTGGAGGATGTGCTAGAAGAGCTTTGCATTATGGGGCCAGGCAGAAACTAAACTCTAAAATTAATGTATTAGCGGAATGCTTTTGATTTTATTTTAAAACTGTTTTTCTATTAGAGTTTTAATGAATTCTCTTTTTTGATTTAGGAAATAAGTTTCAGATTAACAGTAGGCTGACATATTTTCAGCTCAAGGACAGATGTTACTGTCAATCACATAGGATCATGGCTATACCACATGTTGACTGTATGTCCATTAACTGAAATACTTGAGATTTTACATTTGTTTCTGAATGATACACCAAGTAGGAAGAAGAGTGCACTTAACTGCTGGTTAAAATTAGGTGTTTTCTTAAAAAGGCAAATCAGGGAAACGGACTTTGGCCCAGTGGTTAGGGCGTCCGTCTACCACATGGGAGGTCCGCGGTTCAAACCCCGGGCCTCCTTGACCCGTGTGGAGCTGGCCATGCGCAGTGCTGATGCGCGCAAGGAGTGCCCTGCCACGCAGGGGTGTCCCCCGCGTGGGGGAGCCCCACGCGCAAGGAGTGCGCCCGTGAGGAGAGCCGCCCAGCGTGAAAAGAAAGAGCAGCCTGCCCAGGAATGGCGCCGTCCACACTTCCCGTGCCGCTGACGACAACAGAAGCGGACAAAGAAACAAGACGCAGCAAATAGACACCAAGAACAGACAACCAGGGGAGGGGGGGGAATTAAATAAATAAATAAATCTTTAAAAAATAAAAAAAAATAAAAAATAAAAAGGCAAATCATTTCAATGTATTTCTTCCCCTTTCTTTATTTCCTGTTCTTGTGTATTGTAACATCTCTAGTAGCAAGGGGCTTTAGAAGGAACCTGTCTCTCCCTGACCTGCACTGCTTTGTTGAAAAGGATTGTTTCATGATTTTTGTCTCTTCAATTTTTGTTAATATTTCTTTCCTTTTATTTTCAATTTGACATAAAAGGCCCAAGGGCTTTGAGTGTGTGTGTGTTGGTCAGAGTTTCCCTTTAGTGATATAGTCAAAACCTTTCTTTTTCTTCTTTTGGAGAGTTATTTAAAACTGAGGCTTTGATATTGCTGTTTCACATTTGGATGGCTACATGTGTGCACATTTTTTCAGTGTCTCACGTGCCTTGCAGACGTCGGAAACAAGCTCTAACAGATCCAGAACGAAAGTGAAAATTCCAGTCCTTGTATCCAAGGCCAATTTTCTGGGTTATCTTGAGACAATCCTTAACTGCATAAGGCATAATGGGAATGATAATACCCCACCCACCTATAAGCTTGTTGTATAGATAAATGAGGTCATATCTGCACACTGTTCTTAGCTTCTTAGAAGATGATGTTATGGAGCCGTAATGATTACAGCAGTTGGGAGTCTAATTGTTTTTAGTGAGATCTGCTCCAGTGCACTTTGTCTCTTTGTTTTGTTACATTGTAAGCAGGAGCTTTCCAAAAGAAGTCACAATGGGGTGTTTTATGAGGACATAGAAGGATTTAAAAAAAATGAAGATATCAATGTATAAGATGATGTCTTATAATGATGCACTCTCTTTAAAACAATTCTTTAACATTCTGGTACTCTTGAAGAGGCACCAGTATGTCCCCATATGACCATTCCTGGATTCAACAATGAAGCATTCTATTTAAGAGGGTGTCTCATAACATCTATGCCCCTGAGTCTAAGTTGGCATATATTTCCAGTGTCTTGGAAGGTGGAGAACTGGATGAGTAAATATAGGCAAAGGAGGCCATATTGTTTGTCCATTTCCATCCTAGGAGATGTTGGTTTCAACAGTTTGAACAATTCTCAGACTTCCAGGTGGTCAGGTGGACCTCAGAATTCCCACCATACACTAGGTCTTTCAAGGGGGAAAGCTTCCTGCACTTGGGAGTCTTCATTGTAGGTTGATTAATTTCCATTTTCTGGGAAGCCACAGAATCATGTAGGTTGTTTAAAGAGTCTGTGGAGTAGTCATGGCCAACCTCATGAGGAAACCTTGTTAAATCTTTTCAGACACTGTGGAGCTCTCAGGTCAGTGGTCCTCAACCCTGTGAAGCTTAATGACACCCCCCTCCCAGTAACAAATTTTATATAAAGCCTGTCTAATGTCCAAAAGTGAAATTCCTAGATGACATAAATTACCCACCCATATTTAATTGAGTATATGTATGTATACATACATGTCATATATATGTGTGTATATTATGTTCTTCAAGCTATAATATAAAGGAGAAATAGAAAGTAGTTTATAATAAATAATACACAACATGTACTTCAATATGTAATTGCTCTAGCATGACTACACTAGAAAACATAATAGAAGAGCAAATACTACCTACATGTAGAAGTTAGTCAGAAAGATTGTATTTGGATTTAAAAGTAAGTGAGAAGTTCAGAATGTACTCCAGATGAAAAGTAGAGGAAAATAAAAGAGGAGAATTAAGGGTGGAGACTAGAATAAAAACTAGTGTTCAGATAAGATAGACCAGACTTATTTGTATATGATAAAAGAAATAGGGAAATAATCTTAGCATAAGGAGGGATAACATGTTGGCACAAATATACTTCTAAAGACAGGAAATTGTGGACCTGAGAAGGATCATTTGTTGTCCCAGCAGGGGACAGATGGCATGCTTGAAGGAGGACTAGAGGAGAGTTTCACGAGGGTATAGACAGTGAAGGTTGAAACTCTCAAGAGTTAGCAATGATGAGAAGCCATTTTGACTCCTGGCTTTAAAGGATCAAGGGAAGGGAGCAATTAATGGAGCCCAGTAAGTCCTTGAGCTGAAGGAGAGTGCCATCCCAACAAAGTTGTAGACTTGGGCAGAGGAATGTGGTCACTGCCAAACCATGACCTAGCAAGGAGGAAAACAAGGCATTAAGTACCCTGATGTCTCTCTCCCTCTATCCTCCAGTGTCCTTTCAGAGGCTCACATAGACCAGACCCAAAAGAAGCCAGGGGGCAAAGAACATCTGAAAGTTGTGTATGATATGAGATAATTTTTATTTTGCAGGACTGCTAACTTGCATATTGCTAGATCTCTAGAATCCCTACTCCCCCAACCAAATGCCAGAAGGGCTTGTTAGTTCTTAAAACAACTATAATATGCCTCTGCAAATTTCCAAAATATCCTCTGGGGATGGTACCTTCTTGGGATTTTCCTCATTGAACTGAAAGCAAATGCTTTCCTTGTCTAAACTCTTCAGTGACCTTTGGATAATGAATGGATGACAGTTATCTGCAGTCTGCATCTAAATATCAGTGAAGGAAGTGGACTTGGCCCAATCGATAGGGCGTCCACCTAACACATGGGAGGTCCGTGGTTCAAACCACAGGACTCCTTGACCTTGTGTGATGCTGGCCCTTGTGCAGTGTTGATGCGCACAAGGAGTGCCATGCCCCACAGGGGTGTCCCCTGCGTAGGGGAGCCCCACCCGCAAGGAGTGCACCCCATAAGGAAAGACACCCAGTGCGAAAGAAAGTGCAGCCTGCCCGAGAATGGTGCCGCACACATGGAGAGCTGACACAACAAGATGATGCAACAAAAAGAAACACAGATTCCTGTTGCCGCTGATAAGGATAGAAGTGGTCACAGAAGAACACAGAGAGCAGACAATGGGGGGTTGGGGAGGGGAAGGGGAGAGAAATTTTAAAATACATATATATATATATATATCAGTGAATTGGTCCAATCACAGCATTGCTTTAAAAATGCTCTAACTTGTACAACAAACTGGCTGTATTGATTATCTATTCCTGCAAAACAAATTACACCAAACTCTGGTGGCTTAAAACAATAGTAATCATTTCTTATTTTTCAGTTTCTAGGGGAATAGAAACTGAGAAAACTGGGCACAAAGGGGATGATTTTATCAGCCTGGAAGGCTGGAGACTGGACTCATATAAAGACTTGTCCATTCACGTATTGGGTGGTTGGTACAGGCTGTTGGCAAAGGGACTAACTGGAGCTGCTTGTTGGAATATTCGTCCATGCCTTTTACATGTGGCCTATGCTTCCTTACAACATGGTGGCTAAGTTCCAAGAGCAAGAAAGAAGAGAGCCAGGAGGGAACTGTATAACTTGGTCTCAGAAGTGACCATCATTTCCATTCATTATAAGTTCCATCACATTCCATTCATTATAAGTTGGACAGTAGGTCCAGCCAATATTCAGTGAAGGAAGGGGGAGCTCCACTTTTTGAGGGAAAGGGTTTCAAAGAATTTGTGGACTTATTTTGAAACCACTACACTGGTCTTCCAGCAGTTGTAGCTCCTGTACTCTGTAAATATTGGAAGAAGGAGAGTATGTCAGAGACTCATTCTGTCCTTTCTTTATAATCTCCACAATTATCATGTAGGCACCTAGGTTATCTGGGTGTTTGCAGGCCAAATGACAGTCCTCAGCTTAATAAGCCATCCCATACCCTATGAGTAATTCAGAAGGCACACTGGGTAAGCCTCCTACGGTTCATGAGACACCTGGAAGGAAGAGTCCTTCAATGACTCTATCTACTTGACATTATTTACGATTTTCCACTTCTTTCTCCCCATTCTTCTTATTGGAGCTTCACCACCTGCTCTGTACCTCCAAGGTTTTGCCTCAGGTCTGCAGGAATGGTAGCTTGGCTGTAGAGGTCATTCTGTGCAGAAGGTCAGAGTGCTCTTCTGATGGTATAACCTGGCCTTTTGGTGAAAATCACTGCTGAGAGAATACTTTCCCTTAGTCAAAGGAGTGTTGTAGACGTGTATGCCTCAGCAAGTGTCTTAACTGACCCAACACTAGTATAACTATGTGTCTCTAATAAAATTATAGGATTATAAAGCTTGACCTCATCAGTAAGAACACTGGTGTCGGGAAGCAGATATGACTCAACTGATAGAGCATCCGCCTACAAATAGGAGGTCCAGGGTTAAAACCCAGGGCCTCCTGGCCCATGTGGTGAGCTGGCCCATGCACAGTGCTGGTATGCAAGGAGTGCCGTGCCATGCAGGGGTGTCCCCCACGTAGGGGAGCCCCACATGCAAGGAGTGCACCTTCAAGGAGAGCCGCCCCATGTGAAAAAAGCACAGCCTGCCCCGGAGTGGCACCGCACACATTGAGAGCTGATGCTGCATGCTGATGCAACAAAAAGAGACACAGATTCCCAATGCTGCTGAGAATGCAAGCAGACACAGAAGAACACACAGCAAATGGACACAAGAGAGCAGACAATGGGGGGGGCAGGGAGTGAAATAAATAAAATAAATCTTAAAAAAAAAAAAAGAAAGAACCCTGTCTTATTTACTTCTCACAGCCATCTTGACAGGTGGAAGTTGTTATTGCCACTTTACAGATGAAGAAATTGAGACCTAGATAGAGGAAATAAACAAGAGTACTCTTCTCCAACAAAAATTAATGTACTGTCTGGAGAGAGTCAAGGCTTTTCCTCTTCCCTGGGGCAGAGTGCACCTCATTTTACCATGTAGAGCATCTGCAGCTCCTAGAGTGAAACCTGCTCATCAGTAAGCCTTGGACATATATTTCGAACTCACAGTCAGTTCCCTTCTTCCATGTACCAGGAAACAGACCTTCATTTACAATAGCATAGGAAGTCCACATCAACCATAGACTACTTTACACAAATTGGTTAAGAACTTGCTAAGGATGACTAGTTAGTAATTGGGACAGAACTTGGATTCAAATGTGGATCTGTGTGTAAAAGTCTAAAATTCTAATATGAGAATGAAATCTTAAACTGAAGTTTTGAAACCTAATCATGTAGGTGTTTTATACCTTGAATTGTTATCTAGTTTTTATTTACCTTTTACCATGCCCTGAGGAATAAATTCTACCATTATATAGAAACAGAAACTGAGGGATAAGTAACATAATTACTTTAATGTTTTTAATTAAGCTTTTTATAGGCACTCAAAATACTAACATAGCACAGTGAGTCACTTACCCTAATTACACAGAAGGTTAAGGACTAAACTTGTGTGGGGATTTAGGCTTTCAGTATCTACCCACAAATCATGTTTTCTCTATTCTACTAAGCATAGACTCATATATAGCGGTATACAAATATTCCTTGAATGAATACTTTCATCTGAAATTAAAATCTCTGTTTACAATTTATGAGGTGAAAAAAATCAGGTTTTGAAAGATTTTTTTTCTTTCAAAGTATATGGATAGGAAAAAAGATATACATGGGGGAGAAACATTGGGAAATAAATCTATAATATTGAAGAGTATGGTACTGGAGTGTTTACTACCAGATTAGGGATTTCAACACATTTTAGGAGGAGGATGGAGGTGTATTAATAGTGAAACCTCAGGGAGGAGGCCACAGTCCTGAATGGGGGTAGGAGTCCATCTGACCTTGTAAGGTACAGAGGAGAGCAAGAGTGAGAAGTGAGGCAGAACATATTTGAAGAAATAATGGTGGGAAACTTCCCAAATCTGATGAAAAACATTAACTTACAGAGCTAAAAAACTCTGCAAACCCTAAAAAGAAAAAAACAAAGAGAACCATACCTATATACATCATAATCAATCTAAATTCCTACAATCCACTTCAACTTAATACATAATTGTGGTAGATTATGTAAGCTTTTCTCCAGAATAGATCAGTTCCTCCCCTCCTTGTGATAATATTGTCATATATATTACATTTATTTATGTTCTATAACCATGCACAAACTATGCACCTACACTCACACAGTCTTCATATTTACTCATGTATTTACCTTTTGTCGAGCTTTTCACTTTTTGGCATCTGGTGCCATTTCCTTCCAACATGAAATATTTCTTACAGGGCAGATCTTCTAGCAACAGATTTTCAAGGTTTTTGTTTATATAGTAATGTCAATTTTGTCTTTATTATTTTGTTGGTTGACAGACTTTTTCTTTCAAATTTTGAATATGTCATTTTACTGCTTTCTGGCCTTTGCTGTTTTTGATAAGAAATCAGCTGTTAAATGTATAGTTTCTTTGTACATGACAGGTAATTTTTTTCTTGTTGATTTTTAAATTTTCTCTTATCTTTGTCTTTTAGCAAAAGCGAATATTGTAATATCTAGCAGAACCAGCAAAAAAAAAAAAAATCCAAAAAAGCTAGAAAAGCAGCACAGTAATTAAAATGGTACACTGAAAATATGTGTTTAACACAAAATAAGATAGTAAAGGAGGAACAGAGGAACAAGAAAAGACAGGAGACATAGAAAACAAAGAGAAAGATGTAGAGTAGGAATACAAAGTATATAAAATGAAGCACAGAGGGAAAAAGACAACAAAAAGGGACAGTGCATCAATTAGTTTTGGAATGAATTCTAACAGACTCATAAATGTCTAATTGGAGCCTCTGAAGGGGAGGGAAGATAGAGGGATCAGAAAAAACTTACCAAATGCCAAACCCAAGAAATATAAAAACAAATACACTAAGGTACGTAATCATCAAATTGCTTAAAGCACAATACCTTTTATGATCTCCTTTGGAATCCTAACATCAGTTCCACCACACTGTTCATTTGAAGAAACTCAGTAAGTCCAGCCCAGGGTCAAGGGGAGGGGTATAAGGCTCCATCACTTGAAAGGGGAAGAACCAAAGTATTTGTGGATATATTTGAAAACCACCCCAATTCCTCATGTTGTAGGATTTGGTTTGCCAGTTTGTTAAGGATTTTTTTTTTCTGTGTACATGAGGATATTTGTCTGTAATCTTTTCTTGTGATATCTTTATTTAGCCTTTGTGTTGGTAATGCTGGTCTCCTACAATGAGTTGAGAGAGTGATTCTCTCCTTTATTTTTGAAAGAATTTGTGTAGGAATATATTATCCCACTCACCTTTATTAAATGTTTGATAGAATTCACCAGTGTTGTCATCTGGGCTTTTCTTTATGGGAAGACTTAAAATTACTAATTCAGTGTTTTTATTTGATATTGATCTACTCAGAGTATATATTTCTTCTGATTCAGTTTTAGTAAATTGTGGTTTTCTAGGACTTTCTTCTAAATTGTCTAATTTGTTAGCATAAATATGTTAATATTTATAATACTTTTAAAAAATATTTATTTATTTATTCTACTCCCCCCTCCCCCTTCCCACATTGTTTTGTGCTCCTTGTCTGCCCTGTTTCCATTGGTTGTGTGTTCGTCTGTGTCTGCTTTTCTTCTTTTTTAGGCGGCACGGGGAACCGATCCAGGAATTTACAGAGTGGGAGAAAGGCACTCAATCTCTTGCACCACCTCAGCTTCCTGGTCTGCTGCATCTCTTATTGTTTCTCCTCTGTGTCTCTTTTTCTTGCATCATCTTGCTGTGCCAGCTTTTTGCACAGGCCACCACTCTGCATGAGCCAGCTTACCATGCGGGCCAGCTTGCCTTCACCAGCAGGCCCTGAGAACTGAACCCTGGACCTCCTATATAGTAGACAGGAGCCCAATCACTTGTGCCACATATGCTTCCCTCTTTAGAATACTTTTGATTTCTGTAATGTGTGTTTCCTCTTTCATCCTGACTTGGGGAATTCGTGTCTTTGCTCTATTTTTGGGTCAGGCTAGCTGAACATTCATTAACTTTGTTGATCTTTTCAAAGAGCCAGTTTTTTGTCTTTCATTGACTTCTCTATTGCTTTTCTCTTTTCTATTTCATTATTTTCCCCTATGATCTTTACTTATTCCTACTTCTTCTTATTGAGAATTTTATTTGCTCTTCTTTTTCTAGCTTCCTGGAGTGAAAACTTAGGTAATTTATTTTTGAGACATTTTCTTCTAATGTAAGTTTTTTGTTTTTTTTTTAGAGAAACAGTGTGTTTAATGGTAAAGCTTAGCACACTCCAGCATGGGGTATGGCCTGGAATCCACGCAGCAGGGACAGCTAGGTGACCCAGCGAAGCCTCACATGGCAAAGAGGATGAGGAAGGCAACCATCAAATAGAAGAGCCCCATGGCCTCGGACAGGGCAAAACCCAGA